>NC_062554.1:29201848-31601848 GCF_016906955.1 Phacochoerus africanus
GGTTTCATTTGAACACAGGAGACTCTTGCCATTTTCCACCCTTCTTTGTCTGCCTCCAGGACACTTATCACCCAAAAGATATGGTATCCTGTCAGACTGGAAGTCCCTGCTTTTCTTTGCTTGCCCATGGACCCCCTCTGTTTATATGTGTAGTTTACTGCCATGTGGCCTGTGCCCCTCTTTCTCTGCTCATATCTAGCTATCTGCCTCTCTGTAACAACACGAGGATAATAATATCTACCATGTGAAATTTTTTGGTGGTGTGAACTGAAGATTGGCACTTGCCACCTGCCTTTACACAGATTGAATCATTAGCCACTGCAGCTGCTGACCCTCAACACCCCATGAAAGATGCTCAGGTGTGGAGATCAGGAGTGGGGTACTTTGTGCTCTGGAAAAAAACTTAATAACAGGTCTTCAGGCAGTTAGATATTCTTAGGAGAAGATTTTATGATCTTTAAGATCCAATTCTTGCATCTCCTCATATGCAGAAAAGCACCAAAATCCTTCATAGTGATATCTGCTACTCATGACTAGCAGTAATCTTCATAAGACTAGCAGAAACCTTCTGTAAAAATGTATGCTTTGCTGCATGTACTGCCCCCCTTCCCCCAAATCGCAAATATTCCGGCATTCCCCTTTACCCTTTTGGAGTAGAATTTTGGAGCTGTCTGAAATGCTGCCTCCCAGTCTACAGTCCTCATTTTGCCCTAAATAAAACTTAACTCAACCTTTAGGTTGTGAATATTTTTTAGATCAGTGGTGGATTTAGTTAGGAAGCATGTCTAAATTTCCTTGCACAGGGTCTGGTAATCTGCTAATACAGACGCATGTTAGCTTCTGCTTAACAGGAAATACAAGTTTAAACATCTGTACACATTCAAAAGTTGACAAGGATAAATGTGTAGGAATTTTTCTTATGTTTTAAATACTACATGAGTGAGAAATACGGCCAACAGCATTGATTGGTAATATTAGGGCCAATTCTTTAAATTATTGTAGTAGAGTCTACTTTTGATTTATGACAGTGGTATGATGTGGTTGCCAAAAATTCCCATCGAGCTGTAGGATTAGCCTTCTGGAAGCCAAAAATGATTCCGCAAAGTTCATAATACTTTTTAGTATACACAATATTAAGTTTTGAGATATTTTTCCTTCTAATTTAATTCTATTCAGTATCCGTAAACATTTTATTTGAAATTAACTCTGAGAATGGCTGGAAGGAAAAACATATGGAAGAGTATACATAGAAAGGTCAATTGTGGTAACCTAGACAAAGCAGATGGTTTCTCACAAGGCACTCCTGCAACTACATATACCCAGCCTACCTTGATCATTGTTTCTTCAAGTAAGATTACCTTTCGTCTTGGCACGGCCAGAAAAAAAAATCTAATTGCTCACCTGATCATTCATGCCAAGGGGAGTCTGTAATAAAGGTTATTCTGAACAATGTCAGCTATTCTATGAAGTCAACTCTACATTTTTAAGGACAGCTCTGGTATTTTAGTTGGATTTCTTTGGAAAGTCTAGGGCCTAATTAGAAGAATATGCCTTAGGATAACAAAGCTAAGTATTATGCCATTCTTCTTTACCTATTTCCTAATTATTAGTAAGCCCAAGCTCACTCATTTGGCATTTTTTAAAATATATCTTCAGGCTTTCCTTTAGAGGAAAAAAAAAAAAAAAAAATATATATATATATATATATATATATATATATATATATATATATGTGTGTGTGTGTGTGTGTGTGTGTGTCTGGATAGTGAATAATGACTTAGTCTTCAGAGATTAGTACATAAGGATAGTACTATTTTTAAATATTTCATTATCATTAGTGTCTGGATACTCTACTTACTATTAGAATTCAACCAATGGGGAAGCATTTTCACTATGTTTTCATGAAAGAATTAGTCCTATTTTTGTTTAGCCTGATATTTTATATTTCTCATCCATGCTCACAGATTTTATCTGTCCTAGGTTTTTTTAGTTTAGGAATTGGAAACTTGTTAGGGACAAGTGTTGCCCAATTGTACCATCACAAAAGAAATTATTAAAAAATTTACCAGGAGGTAATCTTGCGTCTGTCTTAGATTAATTTACCCACTGTCCTTAACACATTCTCATATTTCTAGGGACTAGTTGGTTAAATATGCTTTAATTTGGTTTGCCTGAGGGCAAGTTGCAACATGCAGAATGAATACATTACAGCAAATTTCTGAAAAAGAAAGTTCAGCGGAATAGCAGTACTAGTGTTTATACATTTTTTTAATCTAGTAAATTTTTCTAAATGTTTCCTCAAAATCATTGCTTTCTTTTCATGAATTGTTGAGGATTCAAAATAAAAATTGCGGAGTTCCCATCGTGGCGCAGTGGTTAACGAATTCGACTAGGAACCATGAGGTTGCGGGTTCGGTCCCTGCCCTTGCTCAGTGGGTTAACGATCCGGCGTTGCCGTGAGCTGTGGTGTAAGTTGCAGATGCGGCTCGGATCCTGCGTTGCTGTGTCTCTGGCATAGGCCAGTGGCTACAGCTCCGATTCGACCCCTAGCCTGGGAACCTCCATATGCCGCGGGTGAGGCCCAAAGAAATAGCAAAAAGACAAAAAAAAAAAAAATTGTGTAGTGTTGGCCTCAGATGAGCTCCACATTCATATGATAGAAATTTCTTCTAGTCCTAATTCAGCTTCCTAGCAAGAAGGATGTTAGTTGTTAAAACAATGCTTGGGAAGATACAGACTGATCAAATAGGTATTTTTGCAGACCTGTTTGCTGATATGACTATGCCAATAGCTTTTACTAGAAAATGAAGTCATTATTCTAGTGAGAAATACATGTGCTAATCCGACTGGGAAATTATAGGTAAGTGTAAAACTGCTTGGTGTTCAATAACATATTTTACCAATATTATTGTACTAAGTCAATACATGGGACTGTTTGAGCAGATAATCTAGATTTTTTTTTTCAACAGACCTTTGAATTTAGGCAAGTTAACCTAATTCTCTGTGACTATTTTCATCAACTCTAAAGCAAATATAATAGCTACATATGCCTCATAGGACTATCTTGAAAATTAAAAGGATTTTATATATAGCACCGAAAACAATGCTTTGCACATGGTATTATAGATTTTTTTCTTAAGTATTTTGTTACTAGTCTGGGGTCTAGGTTTGGGGGTTATTCCATCATAAGACCATGCCAGTAAACACTCATACTTAGGAATCAATTCCTTCTATATTTAATTGTTGGCATAGGTATCCTGGCATATATCATCTTTCATTATTGGACTAATGAATAATAGAAAACTGAGAGTTATAAGATAGACTCCAATATTAAAGTTCTTTTTATGACATTTTGCTCCAAACATTCCTCATGACATTTAAAAATTGCCTCTAATATGTCAGAGATTCTGCTCTTACCTTATTTAGATGGATGGCTGATAATTAAAAATCAATTCCATCTGACATTATATATTGTTAAGGTAGAAAAGATTAAGCTTCTTGAATGTATATCAGATCAGATGCACACAACCTCATTTACCAAATTCAGTCTATAGGCAACCACATACCTAAATCTGTTCTTAGTACTGAATCTCACGAGCAGATATCCAAAGAATAATATACATACACTTGTTTGTTATTTGCTTATTTTTTATATTGTGATCAGAGTAGCCTGTTTAATCTTGGTTTACATTTTATCTCACTCACATGGACAAGAGTTTCTGTGGGTTTCAAATTTTTCAACCCCCAAATACTATGTCTAATTTGTTTCCATCACAATGAGAAGCATTTTTTATGAAGTAAGGAAAGTTTCAAATTGATTATCTCCTTTACTCTTACAAATTTTTTTTTTTTTGTCTTTTTGCCGTTTCTTGGGTCGCTCCCACACCATATGGAGGTTCCCAGGCTAGGGGTTGAATCGGAGCTGTAGCCACCGGCCTACGCCAGAGCCACAGCAACGCGGGATCCGAGCCGCGTCTGCGACCTACACCACAGCTCACAGCAATGCCAGATCGTTAACCCACTGAGCAAGGGCAGGGACCGAACCCGCAACCTCATGGTTCCTAGTCGGATTCGTTAACCACTGAGCCACCACAGGAACTCCTACTCTTACAAATTTTTGTGAGGAAGTTTAAAAAAGGAACCCTCTTAAACTGCTTATAGGCAAAAATAATTAGACCTGCCTTGATATCATTTTTATCATATCAATAAGAAAATTATATATTCTTTATTTTACATAGTTTTATATATAGAAATTTATGTTAATAAAACTCTTGGAGAATTTGACAAGAATTTGTATACCAAGATTATTTATTAAAAGATAGTAATAGAAAATAAAAATAATTAGTAATGTGCCAGTGCAAGTGATACTATACTAAGTTAAAAGTGATTTCACATACATATATATCAAATGTACATAAATTAGTATGTAATTTTTCAGGTATGGCCAATGAAGCTTAAATGTATTTAGCTATAATTTTGTTTGGTTAAATATATATATATAAATATATTTATACTATATATCATGTAGTCTATGTTTACATATTGTCATATATTTATATTATATATGTAATATACCCTCTTTTAATTAATATTCATCTTGAAGACTCAGAAAAAGGAGGCAGAAAAGTCAGAATAAAATGTGTTAATCTTGGCTTTTAACTTAAAAATATATTAGAAAATTGCATATTAAGGGTGTGTATTAATTCCCTCTTATTTCTCTTCCTAAGTAAATAAAAATATATGGGCTAGAGGAATAGGAAAGAGTAAAATAATTAGAAACCCCAGTAGATAATGAAATATGAGATCAAATAGGTTCTGTGCTCAGTTTTTAGAAAACAAGTGGGAGATTGGTAAATGTTATGGGAGTTCTACTAATTTCCCATCTAATCATGACATGAAAGCCCTAAATTATAAACCCTATATAGATTTTTAGGTATATAATCTTAGCTAATTGTTGTAGTATAGTATATCACTTTTCTGTGCAGTTAATTGTGCCAAAATTGGTGTTAATAGTTTCCAGGTTTAGAGTGTTCTTGAAATTGTAATTGTTAGCAGATATACTCATGTACCAAAGATCAGAAAGAAAACAGCTATTGTAGTTACCTTTCAATTGACTGAGAAAACTCTAAATTAATTGAATTTACTAGGAATCATGAAGATTAGATTTTTTTAACCATCAGTAGAAAGGATATTTAAGATAAATTTTAAAAATATAATTTTTGTCCTCTGTTTTTGTGGTCATCGAACCTGGTTATTAACAAGAGTATAGCTCGATGGGGAATATAGATAGAGCTGCCAGAATAAACAGCTGCATTAGCTTCTGCTCTCCTTAAAAAACCTCCGCATAAGAGTAAATCAATTTCATTTTAAAATATAAAAGCATAGAATTAGAGAAGAGACACCTTAAAGCAGTGTGGAAGGGTGGAAAGCAGATGAACAAAGGTAAAGACCTAAGGAGAAGGAATCCAAAATATGCAATGGGGTAGCAGAGCACCAAACAAATATACGTCACCTAATCCTCCTAAAGCATAAAATTTGGTGAAACAGGGCATTTGGTGTGTGTGTGTCTGCATGTGAGTTGGATAAAGAAAGCGAATTGGTTAAAAGTCTATTTAAGAAATAACAGGAATTCCTGTTGTGGCACAGTGGTTAGTGAATCTGACTGGGAACCATGAGGCTGTGGGTTCGATCCCTCGCCTTGCTCAGTGGGTTAAGGATCTGGCATTGTCGTGAGCTGTGGTGTAGGTTGCAATTGCGGCTCGGATCCTGCATTGCTGTGGCTCTGGTGTAGGCCGGTGACTACAGCTCCGATTAGACCCCTAGCCTGGGAACCTCCATATGCCGTGGGTGTGGCCCTAGAAAAGGCAAAAAAGACAAAAAAAAAAGAAAAAAGAAAAAAGAAATAACATAAGCCTTCCCTCCTTTGTGCAGCCAAGTGACTTCCTTTGTGCCAGCACAGTAAATGCTTGGAACTGGTGAAAAACCTCATAGTTGAGATTGGGACCATAAAACAAAGTAACTAGAACATACTGTATACTGAATATACTGAATATATTAACACAACCCTCCTCACTCAGACCAACATTCACCACTTGGTTTCCACAACCTGGGCAGCCACTTCTTTTCCTGCTAGACAGGAAATTGGACTTTTCTGGAGTATCTGACCAGATTAAAAAAAAAAAAATTCCTAAGCTAATCAACATTGGAGTTTCATAAAGGCAAGAGTGAGGAGAATCACTCTGCCAAGAAGGTCACTGTCCATATATTAGACTTAAGCCCTTGGAGCTCCTAGGTTTTTTTAAGTCTTCAATGTCAAATACAGAGTATGCATCAAAGGTCATCTAACACCTGTAAAATTAGTGATGACAACTGGGAACTTGTGACACCAGTCACCAGAATTGAATCAAAAGAAGTGCAGGATCTCTAATCCTCACTGTCTAATTCACTTTTACCATATAAGTGTGCTTATTTTTACATTATATGTAAGGGAGTTGAACTGAAATTATATAGATGGCTCAATGGTACATCGTGATTTAAAGAGCGAGGTGTTAAACCCCATAAATCTGGTTACATATCCAAAGTTCATACACAACATTACACTATTCTTTTGTCAATGCAACTTAGGAGGATTTTTATGATTGTTCTGTCATTGCAGCAAACTGTAATCCACTACTACCATCATTATCTCCACTGCACTGGGATGTTACACTGCAGGTATAGGCTATTGATAGAAATTTTTCCACACTTGTTTTTGCCAAGAGGGACATAGAATACACCCACTGCATCACTTAACTTGGTGCCGTGCACATCCTGGGTGTTGAATACAGGTCTTTTGATAAATAAACTCATGAAGTAATGAATACAGTTTTGGTGCTAAATCTTTGAAAATTTGAAGTGATTTTCCTTGGGGGAAAAATGATTATGTTTTGGCAAAAAATTGTCTCACTGTTCTGGTCAGAAGAAGAATATTCAGGCTTTACTGTACTATTTTTCTGACTATTTCCTTTAAAGGCAGTGTATATCTATCTATACACATTTAGTGAAAACGTCATTTACTGAGACTTTGCAGCCTAGTCATGTAATAACACACAGAATCCCAACTTATAGATCAAATAATCTTTTTTAAGCATGGATTTTTTTCAATGAAGTCATTTTTATTTAAGGGTCCTGATATTATTATTTTTTTCTTTTCTGCTATGAATGACAACATAGGGAAAATAAATGAAAATTGGAGCAAGCAGCCCAGGGCTTGATCACTAAACTTGATTTGAGGAAATACATTTTCATTATATAGTAAATTTCCTCTGAAGTAAAATTTCCATATTTTGTGAGAGTTACATGGAAAAATTTAGGCTAATAATTCATGTACTCTTCTACATTATAATGTCAAACAAAAATTCCATTGTACTTTTAAAGTCTGTAAATTCATTGAGATGGATATTAAAATATGATTTGTTATATTATCAATTCAAATCCACCTAAGAAACAGAAACTGCAGCCTTCTTTCATTCAATGTTACAAATATAATCTAACATGTCTATTCAAAATATATGTAAGAATTACCTAATTGAGAAATCTTAGACAGTACATTGTGCCTCATATATATTTGAGGAATAAACACTTAAAGAATAAATACATGAAAGAGAAACAAAAGGAAGTAAGGCAGGAAGGAAAGAAAGACTTCATGTATTTTGGTATCCCATTCTGCCCAATATATTATAAATACAAATAGCATTATTTATTGTTTTCCATATTATTTCATTTCAAAAGAGTGGCTATTATGTGCATAGGTTCCTTTAGTACAGCACTTGAAACATTAGCAATAATTACGACAAGCCAAACCAAACCAAACCTGTTAAAAAAAAAAAAAAAAAACTTCCTCCAAATTACAAGCATTTAAGCTACCTTTTCACTCACCTTTAATAGTTTATAAAAATAAAAATATATGTAAGGTATCAAGCAACACTCAAGTATAATCAAAAAGTTTTTCTTTTTTTTCTCTTTTTAAGACTGCACCTGCAGTATATGGAGGTTCCCAAACTAGGGGTCCATTCAGAGCTGTTGTTGTGGGCCTACACCAGAGCTACAGCAACACCAGATCTGATGCACATCTGCAAACTACACCACAGCTCATGGCAATGCCAGATCCTTAACCCACTGAGCGAGGCCAGGGATGGAACCCACAACCTCATGGTTCCTAGTCGGATTCGTTTCCACTGCACCACAACAGGAACTCCCGAAAAGTTTTTCTCATTAAAATTATAGATGATCTTGCATTTGCTTAAGAAAAACAGGAAAATTGAGCAAATTAAAGGAAGAAAAAAATCAACCTAAGCACTAAGAGCTCCAAGTCACGGAGATAATTCAGTATGTGCAAATCCAGGCAGTCCAGCAGATGATTTGCCACCATCCATAGTGTTAAGTGCTTTAAATCAATATAAAGATCAGAGGCTCTGCCAACAACTAAAAAGGAAAAATAACTTCAGCGAAACAGAATTTTCTGCAGAAATGTTAATATTTAACCATACATAGAAAATTGTAAGTAACTTAGAGTGAAAAAAGGCCACCTGGAGTTCTATTATGGCACAACAGGTTGCAGATCTGGTGTTGTCACTGGGTTGCTGCTGTGGCATAGCTTTGATCCCTGGCCCTGAACTTCCACATGCCATGGGTGTGGCCAAATAAAGAAATAAATAATAAAAGTGTCAAGGGAGGAATTCACTTGAATTTTAAAAAGTGATGGAGACCGAAATGGAATAAGAAATGTCAATCAAATGTAATACATATTCTAATAGAAAATGTGGTGGAGAGACAGAGCACAATGGAAATATGCCATTGCTTTAGAATGACTCTATGATTCAGGTGCCATTTGAATGTGTAGGTAGGTTCATCCCATATCGAGATAAATATCTTCACTTGTCTACTTTCCTGGCTTTACGTCCACCTACTTTGTGAGGTAGCCATGCAGGACATGCAGAAACACACACACACATGCACACAAGCTCTAGATTGATTAAGTAAATATGAACTATTTGTGCATATATATAATGGAATATTATGTACCCGTAAAAATAAATAAGAAAAATATCTATAAAAGCTAGTATGGAATTATTTTCAGAGTATATTGCTAAGTGAGAAAACAATGTGAAGATTATGAAGGCTTATCCACTGCAGGTGGAAATACAGAATAGTACATCCACTTTGGATAACATTTTAGCATTTTGTTAACAAACTAAATACTCCTACCATATAATTCAGCAATCACCCTCTTAGGTATTTACCTAAAGTAGTAGAAACTCTATGTCTGCGAAATCTAAATAACAAAAGAAGTGAACAAACATAACAAAACAGAGGTAGACTTACAGATACAAAGAACAAAGATGTGATTACCAGAGGAGATGGGGGTGGAGTGAGAGAAAAGAATTAGATGAGGGAGATTAAAAAGCACAAACTCCCAGCTTCAAAATAAATGAGTTACAGATATAAAATATACAATATGTAATTAATAACTAAGTAATATCTTTGTGGTAACATATGTTAACTAGACACTGTGGTGATCACTTTTAAATGCATAGAACAAAATCACTATGTTGCATAACAAGGATTAACATAGTTTTATGGGTCAATTATTCTTCAAAACAAATAGCAAATATTCAAACTTACAGAAAAAGAGATCATATTTGTGGTGGGGGCGGATACAGGGAGCTGGAGAAAGGCGGTCAAAAGGTACTATAAACTTTCAGTTGTAAGGTAGATAAGTGTTAGGGATGTAATATACAACATTATAAATATAATTAACACTGCTGTATGCTTTATATGAAAATTGTTAGAGTAAATCCAAAGAGCTGAGTTCTCATCATATAAGATTTTTTTCTGTTGTTTTAATTGTATATCTATATGAGATGACAGATGTTCATTAAGTTTATTTCAGTAACCATTTCATAATGTATAGAAGGCAGGTCATTATGTTATACATCTTATTGTATACATTATTGTATGTCAATTGTCTATAAAACTAAAAGAAAAAAATGAAAATATATGTCTTCACAAAAACATGCATATGGGTGTTTATAGCAGTTTTATCCATTATTACCAAACTTGGAAATAATCAAGACATCCTTCAGTAGGTAAATGGATAAATAAACTGTGGTACATCCAGACAATGGAATATTATTCAGTGATAAAAAGAAATGAGCTATCAAATCATGAAAGATTTGGGAGAAAACATAAAGAAGAAACTTAAATGCTTATTACTAAGAAGCCAATCTGAAACATGTTACATGACTAAAAGTGACATGAAAATGGTCATTAAAATGATCAATAGATGTCTGAGATTAAGGAGGAGAGAAGGATTAATAGGAAGGGAAAAGTGAATTTTTAGGGAGTGAAACTACTTTGTATAATATTATAATGGTAGATACATGCTATTATATACTTGTCAAAACCCATAGAATGTGCACCAAGAGTGAACCCTAATGTAATCTATGAATTCTGGTGAATATAATGTGTCAAAATAGGTCCATCAATTGCAACGAATGTATCTAGTACATGATGTTGATAGTGGGGAAGATTTGTGGAACCAGGAGTCATATGGGAACTCTCTGTAATTTCCTCTTAGTTTTGCTTTAAATCTGAAACTGCTTCCAAAATTTGCTCTAAAGTAGATATGAAAAAAAAAATAACTGAAGTGATTTAAGTCATTTTTAATGGAGAGGTGAAAAAAAAAACCTGCTGATTTTTCTAAAAAGGGAATGATAAGAAGGATGAAACAAATATCAAAATTGGTTGCCTAGAAGAGATCGGTAATATAGTTACAGGAGGAAGTGCCTCTTTTTTGGGGGTATATTGTTTCATATGCTTTTGAATTCCAAAAGCAAATTTATTAATATAACTATATACAGGCATTCCTGTTTTATTGCACTTCACTTTATTGTACTTTGTCTTTTACTGATTGAAGTTTTGCGGCAATCCTGCATCAAAGAAAGTCTATCAGCGCCATTTTTTCCAACAGCATTTGTTCACTTGTGTCTCTGTGTCGCATTTAGTAACTCCTGCAATATTTCAAACTTTTTCATTACTCTTATGTTGATTATAATATTCTGTAGTTAGTGATCTTTGATGTTACCATTGTAATTTTTAGGGGCACCACAAACTGTACCCATATAAGACAGCAAACTAAATGGATAAATTTTGAGTGTGTTCTGCCTGTTCCACCAACTGACATTCCCAAATCTCTCTCCCTTTCCTTAGGCCTCCCTATTCACCATGCCTATGATATTATGTCCATTAATACCCTTACAGTTGCTTTTAAGTATTCAAGTCAGTGGAAGATTCATTCATATCTTCCTTTAACTCCAAAGCTAGAAATTATAAAACGTAGTTAGAAAGGCATGCAGAAAGCTGAGATAGGCCAAAAGATAGCTAGACCTCTTGTACCTATCCGTTAGCCATGTTGTGAATGCAAAGGAAAAATTCTTCAAGAGAGTTAAAAGTACAACTCTAGTGTACACACACGAATAATAAGAGAGGGGGACAGCCTTACTGCTGATGTGGAGACGTTTTAGTGGTCTGCATGGAAGATCAAACCACTCACAACATTCCATTAAGTCAAAGCTGAATCTAGAGCAAGATCCTGATTCTCTTCAATTTTATGAAGGCTGAGAGAGGTGAAGAAGCAACAGAAGAAAAGTTTGAAGCTAGTAGAGATTGGTTCATGAAGTTGAAGGGAAGAAGCTGTTTTTATAACATAAAGGTGCAACGTGAAGCAGCAAGTACTGATGTAGAAGCAGCAGCAAGTTATCCAGAAGATCTAGCTAAAATAATCATTGAAAATAGCTCCACTAAACAAGAGATTTTCACTGTAGACAAATCAGCTTTATACTGGAAGAAGATGCAATCTGGGACTTTCATAGCTAGAGAGGAGAAGTCAATGCCTGGCTTCAAATTTTCACAGAAGAGGCTAACTATTTTTGAGAGCTAATGCAGCTGGTAACTTAAAGTTGAAGCCAATGCTCTTTACCATTCAGAAAATCTTAGAATTATCTAAATTTACTCTACCTGTACTCTAGAAATGGGAGAAAAAAAAAAAAGATTACTTTCCAAAGAATACTGCTCATTAACAATGCACCTGGTCAGTCAAGAGCTCTGATGGACATGTACAAAAAAAGTCATGCTGCTTTTATGCTTGCTAACACAACATCTATCCCCTGGATCAAGAAGTAATTTCAAATATCCAAGTTTCATTTTTAAGGATTATGTTTTGTAAAGCTACAGCTGCCATTGATAGTAACTCATTTAATTGATCTAGGCAAAGTAAAGTGAATGGTAAGGATTCACCATCATAGATCCCATTTAGAACATTTGGGATTCATGGGAAAATGTCAAAATATAAACACTAAAATGAGTTTAGAAAAAACTGATTCCACCCCTCATGGATAACTTGGAGGGTTCAAGACTTCAGTGAAGGGGATATGAATAGCAAGAGAACTAGGATAAGAAATGGAACCTGAAGGTGTATGAATGAGTAGTTAATGATTTCATGAAGAAAGAAAAAAAACTTACAAGGATGAAAAATTGCTTCATATGCGTGAGTAAATAGTAATTTCTTGAGATAGAAACTATTTGTGGTGAAGATTCTGTGAATTGTTGAGACAACAACAAAGAACTGAGAATATTACATAAATTTTGTTGATAAAGCAGTGGCAGGATTTGAAGGGATTGATTCCAGTTCTGAAAGAAGTTATACTGTGAGCAAAATACTATCAAACAGCATCACACGCTACTGAAAAATACTTCACGAAAGGAAGAATCAATTGAAACAACAACCTTCACCTCTGTCTAATTTTAAGAACCTGCCACAGCCACCCCAAACTTCAGCAACCACTCTAATCAATCAGCAGCCTACAACATCAAGGCAAGACCCTCCACCAGAAAAAATGCTATGACTTCCTGAAGGCTCAGATGATTGTTAGCATTTTTAGCAATAATATATTTTTAATTAAGGTAAATACATTTTTATTCATAATGTTACTGCATGCTTAAATACTATAATATTGTATAAACATAACTTTTATATGCAGTAGGAAACCAAAAATATTTCATGGCTTACTTTATTGCAACTTTCATTTGTTGCCATAGTCTGGGACTGAATCTGCGATATCTCCAAGATAGGCCTGTACTAAATTTATAACACATCCACTGAGAAGGGGAAGGTAGAGCTAAACCAAATAATTGTCACTAATCCAAGTGAATATATACACAGCCTATACAAATCTAAAAGAACTATAGAGAAAATTTAAACATTACTTTGTAGTTTTAATGACTTTAGCAGTATGAGTATATCAATTTTGTAATTATTTTGTATATATGTGGTTATCAGTAAATGAGTAAATACATTGGCAGGCTGAATTCTCAATGTGGGAGAAAGTGCTACAAAAGTGGAATGGGGGGATTACAAAGGGAGAGCCTTTTAGTATGGGAGTGGAATTTGAAGTTTAAGTATAAAATTACAATTAAATATGAGTTCACACTGAAACTTCAAATTCCAAATTATATATATATATATATAATATAAATATAAGAATTTATCAGAGATATAATATATATATTTATCTGAGTAACCATATACAGATATAAGTCCTAACTTAGTTGAAAGGCTCAGACATAATGATAACATTCAGTACTAGGCATGATAGCATGCCTAGTACTGAAGACTGTGTACCCCCGAATTACTATGAAAGCTAATACCACTACAATAGTGTATGGAACTGGACCCCTTAGGAGATGTTTAAGTCATAAAGGTGGAGTCTACATGAATAGGAATAATATCCTTTAAAACAAACCCACAAGAGCCTCTCGAGCCTTTTACCATGTGAGGTTACGATGAGAAGATGGTCCGCTATGAAACGTGAAGCATACTCTTATCAGACACAGATCTGGCAACTTGATCTTGTGGTTCCCAGGTTAGAGAATTGTGACAAATAAATTTCTGTTGTTTTTAAGCCATTCAGGCTATGATATTTTTGCTATTTTTGTTATAGCAGCCTTAATGGACTAAGATACCTTGCATCCTTGTATCTTGATCTTGGTTTCTAAACACTGTTTATTTCAAAATAAGTATGACTTCTTAAAAAAAAAAAAAAGTATAGATTTTAAGACTGGTGCAGGAGAGTTCCAAGGTGAGCTGGGACCCTCTTCTTGTGTCAGAAATCAAAGAAGGGCTTAGAGTTCCCGTTGTGGCTCAGAGGCTAATGAACCTGACTAGTATCCATGAGGATGTGGGCTCAATCCCTGGCCTTGCTTAGTGGGTTAAGGATCCAGTGTTGCCATGAGCTGTGGTGTAGGTAGCAGATATAGCTCAGATCCTGTGTTGCTGTGGCTGTGGTGTAGGCTGGCAGCTACAGCTCCGATTCAACCCCTAGCCTGGGAACCTCCATATGCCTCAGGTGTAGTAGCCCTAAAAAGACAAAAAATAAAAAATAAAGAAGCACTCGAAAATGAATGCAGATATGTTGAAAGAACATCTGATGATCCTTCAGAAGGCCATGCAAGGGCTTCCTTACAGCACATTTCTCTGATGTGGATGATTTTCTTGACCTCTTCTAAGTATTTTCATCATCTCCTAGGGCCATGCTCTATTAACTTTGCTGCTGGTGCCTCTGAGCTAAGGACAAGCTTTTACGGTTGTTCAAACACAGACACTTTCTGTAATATTCTGTAAACTCACAGGAAAAGCATGCATCCTTGTTAAGCCAACAAAAAGAAAAGACTGAACTAACCTGATCTAATGTCCTTATTCTTTCTCCTGTACAGCACAAGATGTGCAACCAAAGAAAGTAAAGCCAATCATCTGTCCTTGCTGTGATCACCTACATTTATCACTGATTCTTTTATCATCTCTTGTTAGTTTTTCTTTTCCACAAAAGGGTGAGCTGATATTGTGTGTAGTGAACCCAAGGGGCACCTCTTAATAAATCACAGAGGAGTAAGTAGGCTATATGGATTTTTTCTTTCTTTCTTTTTTTTTTTTTTTTTGGTCTGTGCCCACAGCATGTGGTAGTTCCTGGGCCAGGGATCAAACCTGCACCACTGCAGTGACAATGCTGGATTCTAAACTGGCTGTGCTACAAGAGAATTCAGAGCATGTTGCCTCCCTGAATCTGTGGGGGATTCAGATGTAGAGGAATCAAACCCTGGTCTCCCAGGTGACAGGTGAGGATACTCATCACTATACTAAGAGGATGGCTTTAATTTTTTTTGCTTTCTCTCTGTCTCACATATCACATACAAACATACCTACAAGCACACATACACACACTCCACTAATACATGCTATAATATAATAGTGTATGTATATATATTCGTTTTTCATTATTATTATTATTATTGTCGTTTTAGGGATGCACCCACGGCATAAGGAAGTTCCCAGGCTAGGGGTTGAATCTGAGCTGTAACTTCAAGCCTATGCCACAGTCACAGCAATGTGGGATCCAAGCTGCATCTGTGACCTACACTGCAACTTAGGGTGATGCTGAATCCTTTAACCCACTGAGTAAGGCCAGAGACCAAACCCATATCCTCCTGGATATTAGTCAGGTTCAAACAGATTATTTGAACAAAAAATTATATTAACTTAAAAATAAGAAATAGTAAAGACTGAATTATTAGATTTCTCTATGGTTAGTAAATTAAACTATACTACTGTTAGTCAATTAATGCTAGTAATTCATTATGGTCATCATGATCTTTATCAATACCTAAGACTCAATAAAGAATATCATAATATACACTAATAGTCAAAAAGATATAATTTAATATATAAACTTGTGGTTTATCTATTTATTGGACAATTCAATATTATAAAGTTGCAATTCTTTAAAAGTCTCTAGAACTGATCTGATCTAAAATTTTAGCCCAACAAGAATGATTTTATATTTTAATAACATTATAAAATATTTGTTAAAAATTAGCAAAACACTTTTTTAAATTCTTGGGAAGATATGTTTGTAAAACCAGTATCAAGCAAAGTACCTGCATTAAATATATCTCATTATTAAAAATAAGAGCTAGATAACCCCCAAAAAGAAAATGGCCAATCATGTGCAAAAGGGTACAACTGGACCACTGTCTTACACCATACACAAAAAATTAACTAAAAATAGGTTAAAGACGTGAATGTAAAACCCAAAACCATAAAACTCCTAGAAGAAAACATGTGACAACCTCTCAACATCTTAATATTTTAGTTATGACTCCCAAAGCAAAGACGGTTAAAGCAAAAATAAGCAAGCGGAAATAGATCAAACTAAAAAGCTTCTGCACAGCAAAATAAATCATCAACAAAATGAAAAAGTAAGCTTCTGAATCAGAAGAAATATTTACAAATCAATCTCTGATAACGAGTTAATATCCAAAATATATGGAGTTCCCATTGTAGCGCAGTGGTTGGCAAATCCGACTAGGAGCCATGAGGTTGTGGGTTTGATCCCTGGCCTTGCTCAGTGGCGTAGGGATCCAGCATTGCCGTGAGCTGTGGTGTAGGTCGCAGACACGGCTTGGATCCCCCGTTGCTGTGGCTCTGGCGTAGGCCGGCGGCTACAGCTCCGATTAGACCCCTAGCCTGGGAACCTCCATATGCTGTGGGAGCAGCTCTAGAAAAGGCAAAAAAAGACCAAAAACAACAACAACAAAAAATCCAAAATATATGAAGAGACTATGCAACTCAATAGTAAAAAAAAAGATTTTAAAATGTGTAAATTCATTGATGAGTAGACACTAAGACAATGATTTATACTTTCTCTGAAGATTATTTTCTAAAAGTTATTGGGACAAAGAACTTAGAGCTAAGTAATCCTTTTTCATTATGGTCCTGAACAAAAGTTCAATATAAATTATTTTTGATGAAAAGGAAAAGGAAAAAAAGATTGAGGAAGAATACTTACTGAGCAAAAGCCAAGTCATACTCACTGTGCTCAGCACTTCATGTCCATTAGCTCATGATTCATGGTAATATTGTAAGGTCGATAGTATTATTGTCTGCAGTTTAAAATAAGAATAATTTAGGATAGCAAAGCCTCATATTCAGCTTTACCACTAGGTTGCACATTACTATACTGACTCCAGAGAACTTGTTCTTAGTATAAGTTAAACTGTCAACAGTGTATTCCTAATAACGTTTAAAACATTGATTTTCTATAGCCTAATAGAAATATAAATTAAAAAAAAAATACATGTTTGGCCAAATGGAGGCTAGACAATGCTATTCCTTTTGAACTCCTGGTGCCTCTATTTGCATTCTGTTTTACTTTAGGATTTTTGTCCATAAATTGAGCAGTATTTGGTTCATAGCCAAATTTTCCTTTGCAAACTTATTGCTTTCAAAACAACCAAAAGTCAAGTACTCACGTTTAAAATTTAGTTTAGAATCTATCATTTGCTTCCCTCCTCCTCTTCTCCAAATGTGCTGTGTAAGACCAGATCCTAATACAGTTTTAAACTTAAAGTTGCTTTAAAACCCACCACTGCCCGTTTAAAAAAACCAACCAACCAAAGAAAAAAACATCATTTCATGCTTAGGCATTATTTCTCTACTTAATTGTTTCTCAAAAAAAAAGAAAAGTAGGGCAAAGGGTAGATTAACCCTGGCTAAGAGAAGCTTATATATTGACATTTGTATGTCCGGAAAGAGAACTCATTGTACTGCATCCAGAACCTTGGCTTTGGAAATGGTATACAGGACAAGTCATGTTTCCACTCAGCGCTAAGGAGTTCTGTGATATTGGGCAGGCCCATTATGTTTTTAACCTCTGTCTTTGCCTTTGTAAAATAAGGATCAAAATATATGTCCCCGTTGTGGCACAGTGGAAACGAATCCTATTAGTATCCATGAGGACATGGGTTTCATCTCTGCCTTTGCTCAGTGGGTCAAGGATCTGGTGTTGCAGCGAGCTCTGGTTTGGGTTGCAGATGCGGCTCAGATCTTGCATTGCTGTGCTTGTGGTGTAGGCTGGCAGCTGGGAACTAACATATGCTGAGAGTGCGGCCCTAAAAACAAAAAAAGAAAAAGAAAAAAGAAAAAAAATACACGTGTAGCTAACAGGATTGTTGCAAAATAAGATAATGCACAAACACAATTTTTTGGTGGTAAAGCATGACATATATGTCATATTTTTATTCCTCTCAGCTCCCTAGTGTCCTATGAAATTAATCAGATTGTAGCTTTGTTTGTTCTTTTATGCACTTTATAAGAAGAAATGTGTAAGAAGCTTTTGTGAATTAAAAAAATTACTGAATAAATAGCTACTCCCAGAGGCAAGTAATCTGTACAAGTGAATTAGGAGGGGTCATAAGACATTGTCTGGTTATAAGAAACACATTTAAAGGAATTCGAAGCCTCATTGAGTCCCCAAAGACTGGTAGCACTGATGTGGTGAAGGGAATGTGCCTCAGGGAAATTCAGTGTTTACAATCACTAAGTGAAGTGAAAAAGGACAACTATGAGAGTCACCAAAACACAGTTGAGCAGAAGAAAATGCAGAGCAAGCTCTCAAAGAGCACTCTGTTTAGAGACGGAAATAGGGATTTAGTGTACTCCTGTCATCCCAATAAAGGTTTGGGCAAATTATTTTAATTTAGGGACCCCCTCCTAATCTCTCAGACTCTTATCAACTTCCCTCTTCCAGACCCTCTACTCCTGAAAAAAAGAGGTTCTGACTCTCCTCTGTCCCATACTCATCTTTCCTTCCTTTACTCAAAAAAAAAGTCTTCTTACACCAAAGTTTTATGGGTTTGTAAATTTCTTGGGGAGAAATAAAGTGGCTTAAAGAGCCACTTTATTAAGCCCAAGCCTTTGGCATATAATGAATGCAGTTTCAATCTCCTTTCTCCTTCTTCTGACCCCATGAAGACTCTTCCTCTGCCAGCTGCCTGTATCCAAGGCAGGAGAAGACACATTCAGGTCAGCTTCTAACTCAAGCAAGCTTATTTGGGAATTTCCCTGCTGAAGTGAATAGGATCTTCGTCCATTAAGAGGAATTCCTTATATGCATAGTACTAGGAAAATAGCATTTTGTCCTAGTCATTTTTTTTTCCATTATAATTTCCTTAGCTGAGATATTTAATAGTTTAAGTAGAAATTGAAAATATAATGTGTTTTCTAAATGAGTACGTATTTATATCTATCTATCTATCTAGTCAGAATCAAGTGGAGGTTGCATTCAATAATATAATTTTTGTCCTCACTTTAAATAAGCTGAGGGTCTAATTTCTTTTCTTTTTTCCTCCTTTTTTGGCCACACCCACGGCGTATGGAAGTTTCAGGGCCAGGATCAAATCCAAGCTGCAGTTGTGACCAACAATGCCACAGAGACAGCTGGATTATTAACCTACTGCACCACAGCAGGAACTCCCAAGGTTTAATTTCTTTCTCTCTTATTTATTTTTTTTTTAATAGCTGCACCTGCAGCATATGGACACTCCTAGGCTAGGGGTTGAATTGGAGCAGCAGGTCAGCTGCAGGTCTATACCAAAGCCACAGCAATGCCGGATCCAAGACTCATCTGTGACCTAAGCCACAGCTTGTGGCAAGCCCTGTTTCTTAACCTACTGACAGAGGCCAGGGATGGAACCTGAATCCAAAAGGACACTATGTCAGGTTCTTAACCCACTGAGACACAAGAGAAACTCCAAAATTTCTTTATACTACCCTCTTTAGATGTAATCTATTTAACTTCAAGGAAATTTAGAGGAACTAACATCCTGTTACCAAGTAGGACTAGAGATTCTTCATGACTCATGTAACCCTAACAATTATATTGTTCTCATTTTAATGAAAAACTAAATTTAGTAATTTTGGAAAGATCAAATATTATTAGACGGGAGAATATGCAGTACATTTTCAGTCTATCTGACTTTAAGATAAAGGCTGTTTGCAAGTCATCATGTTGTCTTGGGGAAATTGAAAGGCTTTCAAGGCATTACCAAATAAACTTTAAATTTTTAGAAGGATATCCTGCCATAGGCAACAACCTGTATGAACCTGAAAGACATTATGCTAAATGAAATAAGCCAGTTATGGAAGAAAAAATATTGCATAATTCTACTTGTGTAAGATATCGAAAATTGTCAAACTCGTCAAAGCAGAGTGTAGAATGGTTGTTTCCAGAGCCTAGGGGCATGGATATAGGGGGAGCTGTTCAATAAATATAAAGTTTCAGTTATGCAAGGTGAGTATGTTCGAGAGATCTGCTGTGTGACCTTGGGCCCACAGTTAACAATACTATATTGAACACTTAAAAATTTACTAAGAGGGTAGATTTCATGTTACGTGTTCTACCGCAATAAAGTAAATAACATTAAAAAAAGTTTTAAATTTTTTGTAGCAAAAAGGAAAGTGAGTAAAACGAGTAATTTAATGAATAATTTAATTCTATAAATTGAAGTGTTTAAACACAAAGTTGAGTAGATTCAAGACTAGCATTTAATAATTTGGTTCTGTTTGCTTACATATATGAAAATATGTTAAGGGACATAAAAAGTATTCTAATACCATCAAATTTATTTTTTAAGTAAATTAAATTTCTGGTGGCTTTGCCCGCTGCATGTGAAAATTCCCAGGGCCAGAATAAAACCTGAGCCACAGCCAACAACCTAAGACACTGCAGTGACAACGTCCCACTGCACCACACGGGAACTCCTAGATGTTAAGCTTTTATACAACACTAATATTAATCCAAAAAAGAGCACATAAGGGAGGCCTTAATTTGAATGAATTATTCATCTTTTCTATAGAATATACAAGAAAATCCCATCATAAACCATCCCCACGTACCTCCTGTTACTAGCAAAATTTATCCCTCCAAGAACTCTCTTACCACTGAAACCCATCCTTGTAAAGCTCTGTGCATTTCCTAAAGTGACCCAATTTTCATCCTTCCCCTCCACCCAAACCTTTCTTTCCACTGTTCCATTTGTACTACCGCTGTCATCAGCGACTTACTACCTCACTTCAAACTCCATTCTCAAATATTCTGTTATCTCCTTATGTTGCTAAAGTTGTGACAGCCAATGCAGACCCCAAAGTGGAAGCTGTTGTTTTCTTTTTTTTTTTTTCCAATACTCTGTGTATTACAAGGCCCAAAGATGGTATATCTCCTTGTATCTCCTCTGAGTCTCCAGACCATTTGTTATAGCTCAAAACCCAGAGTCAATCAAGAGATGCCATTAGGCTTTCTCATCTCCTCACTTTCTTTGACGCTGGCATCTGCTAGCATTCATTCTTCATGCCTCTTCATTCTTTTGCCTAGTTTATCATCTTCAGGAGATGATATCACTACTTTTGTCATTATTGACAGGGTCTAACTTTACCTTGATCACCTATCTGTTTCCCTGGCATCCTGGTCTTTGGCCTCTGCACTTTCAGGAATCCATTTCTTATTATTTCCACTTTAGTTACCTCTCATATCCTAGCCATTTTCATTCTCAATCACCACATCAACTCTGAAACCTCAACTTCACATGGTCAATTTTTTCACCAAATCTGCTCTAGCTTCTGCTCATTTACACCAGTACAACTGAAGCACAATTTTTCTGCTCCATCAACAATTCCAGTTGTTCCTCATATTTTCATTTTTTTTCTCCTTTCCAGCCTAGATATTATTCCTCCCTAGCAGAACTAGTCAGTTCATAAAGTCTTTACTCTCTTGTACCTTACTCTATACCCTCACTTACCTGGAAAATATTAAACCCAATTATGCACAAATGTTACCTTCTCTTCATCTTCACATCAGCAGCTAGACATGGCTGGTGAAAATCACAGCTCCCTACTGGCTGGGTTCCATTTAAATTGTACCATAAACTTCACATGGGAACTCAGCACTACCTGGCAAAAGTGGTAATTTCCCTGAGGAGTTTACTCTTCCACTTTCCATGAAGACAAGTTCATACCTATTCATCTTATATGTAAGTCTCTAGTACTGTCTTCCCTTCCTCATTTTCAGTTGAGGAAATCACTTCTTTTAATTCACTGGGAAAACAAAGGAACCTACTTATCTTTAATTATACATTTAACTTCCCTCCCATGGTGTTAGAAGGAAATGAGTTTGCCTATCATACTGTAAATAGTCCACAAGTCATTTTTATTCCACATTATGTTTTTGAAATTTATTTATATCGATGTACATGGAGTTGGTTTATTGATTTTAGCTGATACAGTCTTCTGCTGAATAAATAAATATGTATTTATTTTTCATACTTCTGCTGATAGATGGTTGCATTATTTGTACATTTTCTCATACTGTTATGAGTGCCTCAGTAAACATTCATGAATCTGTCCCCTTGTCCACTTGTAGAAAAGTTTTACACAGTGTAGATTTCTAAAAGAAGAATGACTGAATTCCAAAGAAGGCACATTCTCGAAACTTTATTACGGAGAGTCACATTTCTCCCCAAAGTGGTTTTAACCAATTGCACTCCCAATAGCAATTTAAGTGTGACATTTTCCACATGTTATATTCAACATTGGTTAAAAAATAAATGTTGTCAGACTTTAAATCTTGCAGGCTTGACAGGTGTGAAAAGCTATATCTAGTTCTAATTTGAATTTTTCTGATTATTAATGATACTGAGTATTCTTTCAAATTTTTATCTTTCATTCAGACTTCCCCTTCCATAAATGGCCTGTGATATCTTTTCCATTTTTTTCTGGTAGGAATTTTAATTTCTATATTTTCCAAATTGTAAAATTTGTTTAAAGAATGTATATAAAATACATATATACAGAATATTAAATTTGCGAAAGCAAACAACAGTATAACTATTCTGTACTTCAGTTTCTTGTTTCTAATTTTATATAAATGAAATTGTCCAGTTTGTATTAATTTTGTTTCTGACTTCTTCCACTCAGCATAATATTTACAAATTCATGTAATTTATTGTGTATAAATATAATTTATAATTTTTGTTGCTCTGGGATACTTCCTTGTGTAAATGCATCATTATTTGTTTATTTTATTATTGATCTTGAGTTGCTCCAGTTTTATTTATCATGATACCATCAACATAATTGTAGACCTATCTTAGAGCAAATAAGCATGTTTCTTATTTTAATGTTTAGGGTAGATTTGCTGAATAATGCCTGTTTGTTTTTGTGGTTATTGTTTTCGGCTTTCAAAGTCAACGTGCGGCTCTTCTGGACTCTTTATACTCCTGCTCCAAGTATAATTTCTTTTTCTTTTTCTTTTTTCTTTTTTTCTTTTTTTTTTTTTTTTTAATGGCTGCTCCTGTGGCATATGGATTTTCCCAGGTTAGGGGTTGAATCAGAACTACAGCTGAGCCCTACACCATAGCCACAGCAGCACCAAATCCAAGTTGCATCTGTGACCTACATTGCAACCTGTGGCAAGGCTGGAACCTTAACCCACTGAGCAAGGCTGGGTATCCAACCCACATCCTCATGGAGGTTATGTTGTGTCTTTAACCCTCTGAGCCACAATAGGAACTCCCTGAGTATAATTTACAATTGCTCTAAATTCTTTTCAGCTTGGAATTTTTAGCCTATGCATTTTTAGATTTCAGTCTTTTGGATTTACAATGTGTATATATTTGTGGTTTCATTTTGGATTTCATCAGTTACTAATTGAATTTGTCACCTGTTTAAAATATTTTGCCATCTGTATATCCTCTTTCCTAAAGACAATTTTTACTGATTCCTCTTAAGAAATCTCCTTTTCTTCTACCCTTCCTTTCTTTCTTCTTTGCTGAAATATTTTTATTGATTATCTGATTTGTTCTTAGTAATATATTTCAATTATAAAAAATTACGAATATAATCTCCTAACCAATTATATATGTGGTAAATATCTTCTACTACGTGGCTTGCTTTTCACTTTCTTAATGTTTCTAAAGTTCATATCCTTAGAATGTAAAATTTGCATGCCTTTTTATTTATACATAATTTTTTAAATTATACATTGAATGTACATTTAATGGTACAATAAAAAAATCTATAGCTACCCACCTGTCTTGAAGATATTATCCCATAACATTTTCTAAGAACATAATTTTCTCTTTAACATTAGTTAGAGGAACTCTGTAGAATTTCTGTGTGTGTGTGTGTGTGTGTGTGTGTCTGTGTGTCTGTGTGTGTGAGTGTTTATGGCCTGAGGTCATGGTCCATTTTTTTCCAGCTTCTCTGTAGTTATATCTTCATCATATACCAAATATGCACATATGCATGCTTCTTGGTTCTTTAGTTTGCTTCACTCCTCCTGTTCAGGGATTGGCAAACTTTTTCTTAAAATGTCAGATGGCAAATATTTTAAACTCTGGGTGATATAATCTCTTAATTGGTGTAGCATAGAAGCAGCCATGAACAACACATAATGTGATCGGGCATTGTTTTACTCCAGTAAAACTTTATTTTAAAAAAAATGGTGACTGTGTGTAGGTCAAGTGGTGCCAGACCTCAGTCTTGTCTAATCTCGATATAGTAAAATCCTATTTAATAACTATTTTGTGTAATAAATCTTACCATTTCGTAGAGCATTCTTATATTTTTTATTCTTCTTCAGAGTATTTCGGCTAGACTCAAGTTTGCTTTCCTTTATAAAATTTTAAAATTAGCATGTCAAGTTTCTTCAGCCATCCTCCAAAAAACATGTGGAGGTTTTCACAGGGTATGCAATGTATCTGGATTTCCATTTGATATAAATGGACATTTTGAGTTTTCCAAGTCATTAACATGATGTATATCCCTACTTATTTGGGCTTTCAGGAATATCTTTCAATAGAATTGTATAGTTTTCTCCATAGATGTTGGGAGAATCCTTTTATGAAGCTTATTGAGTACAAGAGCTTATTAAATTGTTTATTGCTCAATCCCATCCTTAAACTGCTAATTTAGAATACGCAAGAACCACCAACTAATTAGCAAAAACGAAATATGCATATATTTATTTCACCCAATTGACGAGCTGAAAAGCATATTCCCTGAGTTTATAAACCTAAAATATTTAATTTGTGTGAGATGGATGCTAACAAAATACAATAGTCACATGTATGTTTGCTTAATTTCTCTGTTCCAGGAAATTGTGCAATACTTTGATTTTCCATCACAACTTCTTGACAAAATGAAGTATACTTCTTCTAGTCATCCTGTTTTGGGTGTCTTAATTAGACGTTAGAATGACTTGGCTTTTAAATAATTTTGTAAAGTGGCTTAATCCTGGGAATTGAAACCCTTATTTAGGAACAACAGCTCAGATCAGACTCCCCTGGGCTCTTCTGCTCTTCTGTCTGACTCCTCAGAAAAATGCTTGCATTTCAATCAATCCTTCCGCCTCCATTTTTAAAGATAATGATAGGGTTAGATGCCCAGCTAGAATTCAACAATGAAACTATGCCCTGTGACTCCTTTCCTTGCAACTTCTTTGGTTTAGAAATACATAAAGACAAACTTGACATTTTCTTTTACAGCTTTGCTCAGATTTCCTACTGATGTTTTGGCTTATTTTCCCTATTTTAATAGTGAATTGTTGAAAAGTAGATTTCACCAGTAACATTTGGATAACTTAGACAGCTGTCTGCAACTGTGACATTCCACTGATGTGGCTTTCCTCAGGAGAGTGTGCTTTATTTATATTAACAGAATGATTTAACTGATTGGCTCTGTACAAACCCAGTTTGTTTGCTCCTCAGCACTTGGATCTCTGCAGGTAGAATGGAAAGGGGAAGGCTGAGGGTTATTCTTAGATTGTTTAAAAAATAATCTATTTGTTCTTGGCCATTTGTGATTAAAGCTCATGTTGGTTTATTTCTCAGAGAGTTTAGATTGGGAATAAATTAATAAATGCCTCAATTCTCTGAAGATTTCTACTATGTCATCAATAGTCTAGTCCCAGTTTAAAAGAGGAAGCATTTATTGATTTATTTATAGATTATTTTCCCAGTTCCCTGCTGTCAGTGCAACAAAGAAGGAAACCAACAGTTCTTTTAGGGAAGGCCAGCCAGCTGTTTCCCAAAATCTGATATAGGCAACTGCAAGGGCCATTGAAAATTTCAATACATAGTTTGGGCTCAATGAAATGTTTAATTAATAAACTTTATTAATGGGAAATAGGAAAACAGCACAATTCCCTAAAGAGTGTATTGAGCTCTGGAATCCTCAGGGAATATACTCTAGACTCCTTGGAGAAGCAATGGCTGCTGAACCCGTTCCACATGACTATGTTGCTCTTTATCTTGTCAGAAATGAGAAAATCTTGGGAGTTCCTGTTGCAGCTCAGCAGTAACAAATGAGCCCAACTGATATCCATGAATATGTGGGTTTGATCCCTGGCCCGGCTCAGTGGGTTAAGGATCCCGTGTTGCCATGAGCTGTGTTATATGTCGCAGATGCAACTTGGATCCCATGTTGCTGTGGCTGTGGCATAGGCTGACAGCTAAAACAAACAAACAAACACAAAAAATACAAAGCAAAACCTTCACAGGAAGAAAAATAAAAAACAAACTGCAATAAAAACACTAAATTTGTTTTACCTCCTGTGACATAGATTTTCAAGGTAACTGTATATACTATGTTCTCTTGTGTTACTCTGAATTCCAGATCATCTCATATTGTTTACAGAAAATGATGGATGCTCAACTTTGTTTCTATATGTATCAGTCAGTCCCTTCTCTCTCTTTTTCTGTTCCTTCCTTCCCCCACTCCTCTATCTCTTCCTATCTCCCCGTCTCTCAACACAAAAGGATAAACTGAATATACCTATATTACACAGTCATATAATTTTTGAGAAAATTCATTTTCTCCAGGTCCTAATTGATGTCTGAATAACCTTCACAACCTAATTCATAACAAATGTTCAGGAACTCATCACTCTCACCTTCAACATGTATGTAGTATTTCTCATTCTAAATGTGTTATTTTTCATCCTGAATTTGTATCTGTTATTCCCAAGACCCTTACCCACCTGATGAAAGTGATTAAAAATCAACTTTGGCATGTGGTCATGCTGATTAAATTTCTTTTGTGAATTTTTGCCACAAAATTAATTTGAAAATCTTATATCCTAGAAATAATTTAGTGATCTCTGGAGAATAATTTGCATCAATTAGATTTCAAATACTCCTAAATAATAATCATATTTCTTCTGTCACTTGTTTATAAGATTTGTAAAAAGCCACAGTTACTGCATTGGAACACTTGCCTTTTTTTCAGTTCCCTGATATTCAATTGACAAAGGTGGGAAGAAACATAATCTGAAACTGACCTGATCAAGGCAAAACATGACATTCATGATTTATACTTATTCTATCACTGTTAAATCACAGGATTCATAAACACCTTACTATGTTTTAGGATCATAGATGAAAATTTATTTTTAAAATATTTTTGATTTTTTTCTTCAATCCAAAAAGTCCAAAATGCAATGTCACTGACCTCATTTCAAAATAATAAATCAAAGATTTTCCTTTTTCTTTTTTTCATAGTAAAACCTATCCCAAATACCACCTCCTATAAGAGTCATTACCAACAATCACAAATAAGTCCATTCATCATTTTGTATTGATACAGTCTTTTATCCAGGTGTCAACTCAGATGACAATTTTACAATTCAAGTCAGCTTTAAAAATTTTCCCCTGTGAGAAATATAAGAGAGGATTGTGAAAATTATGAGCATTGAACTTTATATATTTTCACACCCCTACAGCTGCACTATAGATGTTTAATTCCCACTGATTTCAAAGACAGATCAGTTTATGGAAATGCTCTGCAGGCATGCAGTGGCTGAATGAGAGCAAAATGCCTGTGAAATATTCAATTTGAGAAAGTGAATGCTGGAAGAAGATGGCTAGGGAAATCATAGAAATGGAACATTTTTTAACATGTCCTAAAAGTAAAAAATCAAAAACAAAAATGAAAGTTAACAACCAATCAAAATAAACTCAAGACAACAATAACAAAAGATAGTTACATGTAAGATTTAAGCATGTAAAACTTTTCTACAAGTGATTATTTTTGACACAATGGAGTAAGTCCTACTCCAGTCATGTCTATTGAAACAAAACTAAGAGTTGCTGCTGTGGCACAGTGGATTAAGGATCTGGCATTGTCTCTGTCATGGCATGGGATCAATCCCCTGCCCAGCACATTGACTTAAGGATCTGGCGTTGCTGTTACAAAAGTCTCAGCTGCAGCTCAGATTTGATGCCTGACCCAGGAACTTCCATATGATTTGGATGTGACTGAGAGAAAAAAGAAACAACATCAATATCTTTTAATAGACAAACTGTTTTGCATAGGTTTTTAGGTAAAAATGATATATTAAATGTCAAATATCAGAAATAACTTTTTGTAATCACAGCTGTTTGGGAGGCTTATTATATTTTCTCTTGTTTTAAAACACATCCATGTTAACATGGATACTTTTTCAACAAATGTTGCATTATGTTTCCTATTTTTCACCTCAAGATAGATTTTCAGAATTCTCTTTACTGTCTCTGCTGCCTCACTACATATTTTATGTTCTTAATTCATAGTAATATGGTTTGTATCTTTACTATTCTGTGTCTTACAGCTTTGCAGAAGAGGACAGATCACCTTCTTACCCCAAATTCATTCAGATGTTGAGGCTGAGGCTGTCACACACACATAAAGAGAGTTCTGAAATATACCACTTGAGATGTTCTGGGGAGAGAGGAGTAGGAGCTCTTTACCTTGCAAGAGGCTTCAGATTTGATTATACTTAGGTTCCAGTGATTGCTGAGGTTAGAGTTCCTCTCTGGGGTTGGAATTGATGGAGTTCGAATTGTTCCATGGCATCAAAAGAGGGAGCAATGGAGTTATTCTATCAGATTTACCCAGATGTACTCTACCCAGATAGGGGCCAAGTGGAAAAGGGAGAGGAATGAGGCCTGAAAACTGTCAGCAGTTAAACCTCAAAATTGGAGTCGGACACTTCATTACCTACTGAAGTAGCTTTCTCTGTAAAACTGATCCATTTCTAAATGACAAATCCAAGTGCTCACAGTTAGTCCTCATTTTTCCTTCAGGCCATGCTTCTCAGTGGTAAATCATTCTCTGTTATTGGTTAGTTTCTTATAGCCAAAGAACAGGGTCTTTGGAAGTGATGATTATTATAACTCAGCTTAGACTGTCATCCTTAGAAAAATAACCTAGAGACCAGTAGTTAAGAGTCAGTAGTTAGGAGTTAAGAACATGACAGCTTTCTTGATTGAAATGTCACTGCAATGAAAGACTAAAAATTAAGGGATTAAAAATTTAGGAGTTCCTATCCTGGCTCAGTGGAAACGAAACTGATTAGCATTCCTGAGGACTCAGGTTCAGTCCCTGGTCTCCCTCAGTGACTTAAGTATCTGGCATTGCCATTAGCTGTGGTGTAGGTTGCAGACATGACTGGTATGGAGTTGCTATGGTGTAGACCAGAGGCTACAACTCTGATTTGACCCCTAGCCTGGGAACCTCCATATGCCATGCGTGTGGCCCAAAAAAGACAAAAAAAAATTAAATTAAAAGATTTTTAAGTTCCCACTGTGGCTCAGCAGTAAAGAATCCAGCTAGTATCCACGAGGATGCAGTTTCAATCGCTGACCCTGCTCAATGTGTTAAGGATCCATCATTGCCAGTGAGCTGCAGTGCAGGTCACAGATGCAGCTCTGATCTCACATTGCTGTGGCTCTGGCATAGGCCAGCCAGCAGCTGTAGCTCTGATTCAGCCCTTGTACCGGGAACATCCAAAAGCAGTGGATGCAGCCTTGAACAATCAAACAAATTCAAAAGGGATTAAAATTCCCAGTGGTAGCAGAAGTGTTAGATAACAATTGTTTGATAATCCTGTAAATTGTCTCCTCTATTGGTTTCCATAAAAGGAAATATCCAACCACTAATTCATCTAATAATTTCTTTCACAGTTTCAAGTTTTTTTAATATATAAAGTTCCTAAATGTAGGTGTTCTCTAAGTTATTGGATCTATTTTAATACATGATATTTATATTTAAGTTTATATCTCAAACTTTTAGTAAGCATATTTGCATAATTTTCAGTAAAGTATATAGTTGTTCACGTTATATTATTTTAAAGTGAGTAACATAATGATTTGATATTTTTATAGATTATACTCCATTTAAAGTTTTTATAAAATATTGGCTATATTACTTATACCATACATTATTTATTTATATTGTATTTATTTTATACATAGAAGTTTGTATCTCTTAATACCCTCCCCAAATCCTGTCAGTCCTACATCCCTCTCACAATTGCTAACCACTAGTTTGTTCACTATATCTGTGAGTTTGTTTCTGCTTTGTTATATCCATTCACTTATTTTCTTAGATTACACATATGTGATAATATACAGTATTTGTCTTTGATTTATTTCACTAAGTGTAATACCCCCCAGGTCTATCCATGTTGTTAGGAATGGCAAAATTTTATTGATTTTTTATGGCTGAATAATATTCCACAATAATAATATGTGGAATAAAATTATATACACAATGCTTATATCACAAATTTTTCATCCATTCATCTATTGATGGACACTTTAGTTTCTTTTATATCTTGGCTATTATTAATAATTCTGCTATGAATATTGAAGAGCATATGTCTTTTTTAAATTATTGTTCTCATTTCTTTTGAATATATACCCAGGAGTAGAATGCTGGATATTATGGTAGATTTATTTTATTTTTTTAAGAAAATTCCATACTGTTTTCCATAGTGGCTGCACCAATTTACATTACTAGGGTTCCCTTTTCTCCACAACTTCACCAATATTTGATATTTGTGAACTTTTTCATGATAGTCATTCAGACAAGTGCGAAGTAATATCTCATTGTGGTTTTAATTTGTCTTTCTCTAATAATTACTGATATTGAGCATCTTTTCATATGCCTGTTAGCCATCTGAATATCTTTGGAAAAATGTCTATTCAGGTCTTTTGCCAATTTATTAATTAGGTTGGTTGATTTTTTCGATACTGAGTTGTATGAGCTGTTTATATATTTTGAAATCTAATTCCTTACAACACATACCATTTGCAAATATTTTCTCCCATTTAGTACATTGTCATTTTGTTTTGCTGTTGGTTTCTTCTGCTGAGCTCAAGTTTTAATTTTAAGTTCCATTTGTTTATTTTGAATTGTGTTTCCTTTGTCCAAGAAGATAGAACAAAAAAGTGTTTCTATGACTTATCTTAAAGAGTATTTGGATTACATTTTCTTCTAGAATGTGTTTGATAGAATTCTCCTGTGAAGCTGTTCTGTCCTGAACTTTTATTTGCTGAGTTTTTTTGGATAACTGGTTCAATTTCATTACTAGTCATCAGTCTGTTCAGATTATCTATTTTCTCCTGATTCAGTTTTGTAGAACTGTATGTTTCTAGAAATGTATCCATTTTCTCTAGATTATCCAATTTGTAGGAATATAACTGTTCATAGTGTCCTCCTATGTTTTTTTTTTTCCTCTGTATATCAGTTGTAATGTCAATTTTTCATTTCCTATTTTGTTTATTTGTGTCTTGGTTTCATTGACCTTTTCTATTTTTTTGTATCTATTTTATTTATTTCCATTCTTTTATTTATTATTTCTTAATTTCTGCTTGCTTTGGTCTTTATTTGTTCTTTTTTTTCCCTATTTTCTTTAGATGGTAGGTTACATTATTTCAGATTTTTTAAATTTATTTAGGTAGGTGTATATAACTATTTACTTCCCTCTTAAAACTCCTTTTTTTGTGTCCCATAGCTTTTGGAAAATTTTCATCTTCTCAAGGTATTTTTTGATTCATCTTTGATTTTGTCAATGACTCATTGCTTTTTAGAAGTATATTGTTCACCTCCTGTTTATGTTTTTCTCATTTTCTTCCTGTAATTAATTTCTAGGTTCATATCGTTATGGTCAGGAAATATATAATTTCTTTCCTCTTAAATTTATGAGACTTGTTTTGCGGCCTAGTAGGTGAGGTGATCTATTCTGGAGAAGGTTCTATGTGCTCTTGAAAAGAGCGTGTGTTATTCTGTTTTTCAATGCAATGCCCTATAGATGTCTATTAAATTCAACTGGTCTGATGTATCATTTATGTTTACAGTTTCCATATTGATTTTATGTCAATGATTTTTCTATTTCAATAATTGGGGTGTTGAAGTCTCCTATTTTCTTGTATGACTGTCAGTTTCCCTCACTATGTTTGTTAATATTTGTTAATATTAAGTACATATATATTTCAACAAAGGTTATATCATCTCCTAGTATTGACTCTTTCACTTCCATTTGCATCAAATATTATTTCCCATCCCCTAACTTTCAGTCTGTATGTTTTTACCTCCAAAATTAGTCTCTTGTGGACAGAATATAGATGGGTCTTGTTTATTTTATCAAATCATCCATCCTATGTCTTTTGTTTAAAGCATTTAGTTGATTGATATTTAAAGCAATTATTAATGGAGTTCCTGTCCTGGCTTAGCATCCATGAGGACTCAAGTTCAATCCCTGGCCTTGCTCAGTGGGTTTAGGATACAGCATTGCCATGAGCTGTGGTGTAGGTCACAGATGGGGCTTATATCTTGTGTTACTGAGGCTGTGGTGTAGCCAGGGCTATAGCTCCAATTTGAACCCTTGCATGAGAACCTCCATATGCTGCAGGTGTGGCCCTAAAAAGACAAAATAAAATAAATTTAAAAAATAAAATAAAGTAATTATTATTAAGTGTGTATGTATTGGCATTTTGTTACTCATTTTCTTTCTTTTTTTTCCTTTTCTTTTTTTTTTATAATTCTTTTTTTCTTCCCATCTCATTTCCCTTGTGATTTGATAATTTACTTTAGTGTTATACTTGTGTTTTTGTCTCTCATTTTTGTGTCTGTTGTTAAGTTTTTGATTCTTGGTTACCATGGGGTTCCTGTATGTAGTCATTTAAGTTCAAATACATTTTAAAATATCTACAATTTTACTTATTTGCCCAGCAACCACAGTCATATACAACTTTCTATCAAACACTTTGAAGACGTCAGTTTAACTTTGCATAACCAGAACCCAATTTAAAACTTTTGTTCAAAATCACATTCTTTTTCAGGGCACTCACATCCATCCATTTCCTTAAATCAGAAAACTAGGAGACATCCTTGATACCTTTTCCTCATGGCCCACATCCAATTCAGCTCCAAGTTTTTTGATTTTGTCTCCCAAATATCTCACATATGTGCCTCTGTCTTTCCATCAATACTGGATGAATTGGATCAGAATAGTAAATGTTGATTGAATCAAATTAATTGCCATTCTTACCTTATTTTGAAAACCTATTCCTTATTTTATATTCAAAACCCCAAAATTTGGTACATTGTACAAAATGACTTAGTAGAGATTTTATAATAAAATTAAATAGCAACATTAAGTATTTGAATAAAATTAATATAGAAATACTCCCAAATTGATTATAAATTGTACCTATTATTCATTTAATGGGAGACATTACAATTCAAAAAGAATCCAAATAAGTCAAAATCCCAAATAAGATTATCCTGCTTTCATTAAATAAAATCTTCTTCATGTCCTTCCCAATTTCTTTTTTTCTTTTTTTTTTTTGTCTTTTGTCTTTGTTGTTGTTGTTGTTGTTGCTATTTCTTGGGCCGCTCCCGCAGCATATGGAGGTTCCCAGGCTAGGGGTTGAATCGGAGCTGTAGCCACCGGCCTACGCCAGAGCCACAGCAACGCGGGATCCGAGCCGCGTCTGCAACCTACACCGCAGCTCACGGCAATGCCGGATCGTTAACCCACTGAGCAAGGGCAGGGATCGAACCAGCAACCTCATGGTTCCTAGTCGGATTCGTTAACCACTGCGCCACGACGGGAACTCCCCTTCCCAATTTCTTGCTGCTTATTCTCAATAATGTTTGGGAAGAATACCAGTGTGTCTAATAGCTGTGTTATCTTTTATTAGAACATTGAATCTATGCCTACAAAGTTTGACATGCTTTACTTTTTAAGATTCAGCATACTTTATCACACTGAGCAGATGCCCATAACATTGAACCTATCTTTAATGAATTAATGTAATGGTAATCCTTGATCCTTAAAATTTTCCCTAGTGAAAAGTATAGTTATCTGGTACTTATTGATATAGTTAACAGTACTTATCGTTACCATAAAAATGTAGTTGTAACTGAAAGAATTCTTTCTAAAAGAAGGAGGTTGGATGGAGTAATCATTCATTTTTAGTTTCACAAATTAAGGTCAATGCTAATTATCAACTTTTTACTAACTTTAACTTAAACAGAATTCATAAGAATGCCTCCCCAAGGAGGTTAATATTATCATAGTTTCCCCAAATTGGTAGAGGGGTTATTTAGAAATATGGCCTCTTGTTTTAGTGTGTGACCATCACTTAAACATGGGATTTCTCTTTTAACAAAAAAATAGATAATCTTAGCTTTTCACCATATCTCATTTGAAATACTCTTCATTCCCACCCATCACAAGAAAATTTCCTAATTTTTAATTTCTCTTTGAACCCTATGTTTTTCACTCTCTAATGGTATTTTGTGTTTGGACTTTTTTCTAGTTCCTGACATTTTTGGATTAAACATTTAAAATTTTATACCAGAGTAGCTTCTGCTTTGCAATTTTGCTTTTTGATATGAAATTACTTAAACCAGTGAAAGCTACCTCTAGGACCTACCCCTGGTTTCCCTTGCACCCGAGGTACCACCTTAATTTCAAGAAAACTTGTTATTGCCTTTGAAACACATGTATGCTCAATTAGGACCAATTGCTCCGTCAAAGGTATCATCTGTCCTCAGATTTTTAGTTTCTAGGCCTGAAATAAAATTTCTATTAATCTTTTTTTTTTACATTAGTAATAAAGTAAGACTCCAGTGATTTTTTACTTGTATTATTTTTTTCCCTTAAGTAGGGCTCTGTTAAATATGAAACAGCTTTTAATAAACTTCCTAGAGCTAAATTCACTTTATAACAGCTCAGTTAGTGTGTTTGCTAGAATTGAATTAAGTATCTTTTGGATTTCCCTTTAATATTCATTTGCTTTCTGACCCAAACATTTGCCTTCCTAACATAGTCTCTCTCTCTCTCTCTTTTTTTTTTTTTTTTGTCTTTTTAGGGTCACACCCATGGCAAATGGAAGTTCCCATACTGGGGTGAATCACAGCAACACAGAATCCGAGCCCTTTCTGTAACCTACACCTCAGCTCTCAGCAATGCCAGATCCTTAACCCATTGAGAAAGGCCAAGGATCGAACCTACATCCTTATGGATCCTAGCCAGGTTCTTAACCTGCTGAGCCATAACGGGAACTACCTAACATAATCTCTTGAGTGTATATTATTGGTTTTCCTATAAAGAAAGCTAGCAAATGAATAGATTCTGTATGTCTTTATAATTTTATAAAAAATATTACACATTTCTATTCTGAGTTGGATGATTTCCTGTAGATTATATTTCCCATTGAATGAACATCTAATCCAATCTTGTTCCCTCCTTAATCATCTTTGCATGGTTTCCCTTTATCTCTTCTTTGTTTTATCTTTAATTAGAGCTTCAATTGCATAAATTTTGAGATATACTCTCTCAAAAAAAAAAAAAAAAAAAAACCCTGGTATAATAACTATGTTATCTTCAAACTTGTCAGAAACTTTTTAGAGTATTTGCTACTAGTCTTTCTAGTATTTGTATTTCAAACCTATCCAGTATCATTCACTTATTGGAATAGATATTTTCATCTTTATACAGTGGCTCCTCAACTGCTGTTAGAGTGAATTTAGTACATAGCTTAAAAGATCACATCTCAAAATTTCCCAGCATATTGTCCTCCTCTGAGGGTTCTTCCAGTCCTTTTGCTATGACCTTTGTCTGTCCTGTCAGATGTCTTTTCCTCATCACTGTGATTTGACAATAACTCAAGTGTCTCCCAATTTTTTAAGGGCTATTTTAAGAGCAATTAGACTTCATACATTTCTTTATATTTTATATCTATTTTATACTGACTTTTAAGGTCATTTAACCTTCATACTTTCTCCTGTAAAATTTAGCCTTATCCCTGGGGAAATCTATTTTTTAATCCAGTTTTACTAAATGGCCTTCCTTTATTTTATTTTCATTCAGAGTCAGATATGTTTTCAAACCACTCCAGAAAAAAAATAGACTTTTTTTTCCCATAGACACTATGATTCAATCACAAGCATTTTTATATAAAATAATTCATTGTTTTTAAAAAATTTTTTAAATCTGCTTCTCCTTAATGGCATGATCTTCTCCAGCAGAAGTCCAAACTTTCTCATCTAATTACTAATAAGTATACACAATTCATTTGTCAGTGTACCACAATTTCAGGCTCTGAAATCTTAGGTTGTGATCCAACATTATGTTTTAATAAACTCTGTTTCAGGTTCTCCTTGCAATATTAATTCCAAGAATTTATAGAAATATACAGCATCCAAGTTAATGCTGTGTATTCAAACAAGGATGTGTATTCCTTGTCAATATTGCTTACTAATGACCTGTTTACTTTTGTGTGTGTGTGGATAATATGCAATTCATGAGGTGTAGCTGCATTGGAGATTGGGAGATAACGTTGAGGTGGCAATGTGACTAGCAAAGTATAAAAGCCAAATGGACCCTAGAATTGATATTGGCCCATGCCCATTCACCCTGCTCTCTGTGACACATGCCACTCCAGTCGTGGAGTGACTTGGGATATTCAGATGTTGCTACACTCATGACCTTCCCTACTCTATTCATCACCATGAACCTTGTGTGCTCTCTGTCCTGTTTCTTATACTGATGATAAATAGCTATACAGTAGTGAGGCTTATTTTGTTTTGTAAGTTTATGGTCAATTTGAAAACCATGTCACTGCTGCTGGTTAAGCAGAGTGGACATTACAACTCAAAACATTAAAGGAAAATCAGAATCTGAAGAAGCTACTCTTGCACTGTGTAGCCCATACTTAGCTTTAACAATTTAAAACTAGGAACTTATTATGCCTCTGGATCACATAGAGAAGACAACTGTCTTTAAAAATTTAAAAAGTCTAGGTCTGGTTTGCAGTACTGACTGAAAATAGAGCAAAAGAAAAAATATACTATTACTGAAGTATATCTCTAATAAAGGCTCACTGGTTCAAGGTGAGCCTTTATTAGAGATATATCTAATCCTTATTACCTCTGTGTGTAATAAGTGTCTTCTTATTAAAGTCCTTTGCAGACTGCTATTATTAAGACCACATATGGGTCACTAGCTTTCTAAAATCTAATGACTAATGTTACCTAAACTGGCCTTTCTATGTAGTTTTTGTGCAAATTCTGCATCTTGAACACTCTGTCATGTTTATATTTGATGCAACATAAATTTTACTTTTGAAGTATTCAGATAGTTTATGCTAGTCTTCCTTTCCTCAGTCTAGAGTCAACTGAAATATAACTGCAAAAGACAGAGATGGAAATATAAATGTTAGCATTAATGCTGATAAAAGATAGAAGGAAAGGTGATTTAGGTCTGTGGACAAGTGGGTGCACTAACATTTTACACCTATATTAGATTACTTGTTGAGTCATTGGCCACACTAGACTATTACAGGCCTCTTCCCTGAGGGTTGAGCCTCGCAGAACTGACTGCATTAGAGCAGAAATTCTGAGCTTGACATAATTAAAAAAACCTCTAAAAGAAGAGAGAAAAGGAAGGATTGAATCTAACCCCATCTCTCCAATCATATTAGGCATGCAGGATAGATTTCAACTCTATAGAAAAGGAAGGGTGGGAATAGGTGCCCCTATTCATTAATGTCTCCTTGTTCTTTTCGCCACTGTAACTGTGGAGAGGAAAAGTACAATGTTCATTTTCCTTACCAATGTGTACCTGAATCTCTTCTAGTATCTGGTATATATAGTCCACTTAAAACTGTCTTGAAGAAATGCATCAAGAAAATAAGATTAACCAGAATATGAGTGATCTCTTTTTTAAAAAAAATTTTAGGGTTGCACCTGTGACATAGGGAAGTTTCCAGGCCAGGGGTAGAATCAGAGCTGCAGCTAAGGCCCACAACCACAGCCATAGTAACACAGGATCCCAGATGCATCTGTGACTTGCAACGCAGCTTGTGGCAATGCTGGATCCTTAACCCTCTGAGCAAGGCCAGGGATTGAACCTGCATCCTCACAGAGACAATGTTGTGTCCTTAACTCACTGAGCCACAATGGGAACTCCAGAGTGATCTATTTTTGAGGAAGGAAATAGTAGAAAGGAAAGCAAACTTTAGGTAGTTAAAGAAAAAGTCGATGATTGATGTGTAAAATTAATTTATCAGCACATGAAATTGATAATTTAAGAAGTGTAATTCAACATGTGTTGTACTCTGCAATATTAGTAGCATATAATTAAAAGTGAGTGCATTTTTATTTTATTTTTTTTTAATTTCTGGGTTTAAACATGATTTTATGCAAAAAAAATGAAAAACTAGTAAATTCTGAAAGAAATATTATTGAAATAAATGTTCCTTAGATGTAGGAAATCGGAACAGAAGGCTTAACCAGAGACCTAAATACTAGAAAGAAACAAGGTCATTCCCCTCATCACCCAAGACTAGGATCAGATTTGAGGTCATAAATGTAGGGTTAAAAAGATCTTAAATCAAGAAATCTATTATGGGAGTTCCCGTCATGGCTCAGTGGTTAGTGAGCCTGACTAGTATCCGTGAGGATACAGGTTCAATCCCTGGCCTTGCTCAGTGGGTTAAGGGTTAAGGATCCAGCATTGCCATGAGCTGTGGTGTAAGTTGCAGATGTGGCTTGGCTCCTGCATTGCTGTGGCTGTTGCTGTAGCATAGGCTGCCAGTTACAGCTCTGATTCTACCCCTAGTCTGGAAACCTCCATATGCCATGGGTGTGGCCCTAAAAAGACAAAAGACAAAAGAAAAGAAAATTATTATATTTTGTTTAATGTTATAATACAATAATGAAGTTATTAAGACACAGAAGCTGTTGTTCAGCAAATAGTATTTTTGATTTTTAATTTGTTCGTTTCTGCATCAGGGCTTAAAGGCATAAAGCCAGTCTAGACTACTGGGAACTCATATTATCATCACCATAAAATCTCCATCTAAAATAAATGTGTGGGTGCACGTGTCTCTTTTAAGTAGAGTTTTGTCCGGATAGATGCCCAAGAGTGGGATTGTGGGGTCCTATGGAAGTTCTATGTATAGATTTCTAAGGTATCTCCAAACTGTTCTCCATGGTGGCTGTACCAGTTTACATTCCCACCAACAGTGCAGGAGGGTTCCCTTTTCTCCACACCCCCTCCAGCACTTGTTATTTGTGCATTTATTAATGATGGCCATTCTGACTGGTGTGAGGTGGTATCTCATGGTAGTTTTGATTTGCATTTCTCTTATAATCAGCGATGTTGAGCATTTTTTCATATGTTTGCTGGCCATCTGTATATCTTCTTTGGAGAAATGTCTATTCAGGACTTTTGCCCATTTTTCCATTGATTGATTGGCTTTTTTGCTGTTGGGTTGTATAAATTGCTTATATATTCTAGAGATTAAGCCCTTGTCAGTTGCATCATTTGAAACTATTTTCTCCCATTCTGAAAGTTGTCAAATTTTTGTTTTCTTTTTGGTTTCCTTTGCTGTGCAAAAGCTTTTCAGTTTGATGAGGTCCCATGGGTTTATTTTTGCTCTAATTTCGATTGCTTTGGGAGACTGGCCTGAGAAAATATTCATGAGGTTGATGTCAGAGAGTGTTTTGCCTATGTTTTCTTCTAGGAGTTTGATGGTGTCCTGTTGTATATTTAAGTCTTTCAGCCATTTGGAGTTTATTTTTGTGCATGGTGTGAGGGTGTGTTCTAGTTTCATTGCTTTGCATGCAGCTGTCCAGGTTTCCCAGCAATGCTTGCTGAATAGACTTTCTTTTTCCCATTTGATGTTCTTGCCTCCCTTGTCAAAGATTAATTGACCATAGGTGTCAGGGTTTATTTCCAGGTTCTCTATTCTGTTCCATTGGTCTGTCTGTCTGTTTTGATACCAGTACCACACTGTTTTGATGACTGTGGCTTTGTAGTATTTCTTGAAGTCTGGGAGAGTGATGCCTCCTGCTTGGTTTTTGTTTCTCAGGATTGCTTTGGTGATTCTGGGTCTTTTGTGGTTCCATATAAATGTTTGGGTTGTTTGTTCTAGTTCTGTGAAAAATGTCATGGGTAATTTGATAGGGATTGCATTGAATCTATAGATTGCTTTGGGTAGTATGGCCATTTTTGCAGCACTATTCACAATAGCCAGGACATGGAAACAACCCAAATGTCCATCGACAGATGATTGGATTTGGAAGATGTGGTATATATACACAATGGAATACTACTCAGCCATAAAAAAGAATGACATAATGCCATTTGCAGCAACATGGATGGAACTAGAGAATCTCATACTGAGTGAAATGAGCCAGAAAGACAAAGACAAATACCATATGATATCACTTATAACTGGAATCTAATATCCAGCACAAATGAACATCTCCTCAGAAAAGAATATCATGGACTTGGAGAAGAGACTTGTGGCTGCCTGATGGGAGGGGGAGGGAGTGGGAGGGATCGGGAGCTTGGGGTTATCAGGCACAATTTAGAATAGATTTACAAGGAGATCCTGCTGAATAGCATTGAGAACTTTGTCTAGATACTCACGTTGCAACAGAACAAATGGTGGGGGAAAAAATGTAATTGTAATGTATACATGTAAGGATAACCTGACCCCCTTGCTGTACAGTGGGAAAATAAAAAAATTATAAAAAAAAATTTGTTATAGCTATGCTCCTGTAGTAATTTTGGAAAAAACTCCAGGAAGTAAAATTAAACCAAATGGAGATTTTAGGTGGGCTTATGTATTGGATGAGAAAACAAATTTCAGTATTAAAAGATGTTCTGGGAGTTCCCGTCATGGCGCAGTGGTTAACGAATCTGACTAGGAACCATGAGGTTGCGGGTTCGGTCCCTGCCCTTGCTCAGTGGGTTAACGATCCGGCGTTGCCGTGAGCTGCAGTGTAGGTTGCAGACGCGGCTCGGATCCCGCGTTGCTGTGGCTCTGGTGTAGGCCGGTGGCTACAGCTCCGATTCAACCCTAGCCTGGGAACCTCCATATGCCTCGGGAGCGGCCCAAGAAATAGCAACAACAACACAAAAGACAAAAAAAAAGATGTTCTGTAACGAAGACATTCTCTGAGGAAAACCAGTATCAGAGGGATCGTATACAATGGGTTAGACAAGTCAAAAGTTGCCTATATTATGAAACAATGCTTGAATTAAGAGAGATGATTGGTCATGGTCTGTGCTAGAATACTAATTGATTATGAGGAACTAATCAATATTTCCAACTAGCTAGGAAAAAATGACTATTACTGGATAAGCTGAAGACAGGGTCAAATGATTTTGGTTTTTAAAATAAAGCTTCATGGTAGTGAACTATTCAAATATTATTGAGTACTAGAATAATAAAACAACTTTATTCACATAGACTGGATGCACATGAAAGTGAAGTGAATAATTGGATAATTATGTTAACATACTAGGCTTGTCACACGAATGCACAAAATTCGAAGTTTATTGCTACTTAATAAATATACATTAAATAAATGGCAAAAAAATTATTCATTGGGACAGTGACAGGTTAGTGTTAGTGGTAATGTAAAAATAATGATTAGCATACATCGTCTTTTTTTCTAAAAAATATAAGAAAGAAATTAAGCTTAAACATTTTGAACTAAAAATAGAAATAAAATTTGTGAATATATCTAGGATACTGCATACTAGGTAAGAACAAGTTGAAATACATCAACAATGATTTAAAGAAATATACCACATAGGGTATAGAAAGCTGAAAATTCAACATTCCTAGCCTAATGATAGTATCAAGCCAGATTATCTATAGAATAAAGTCCTGCATTGTCATAAAAATGGTACTTTGGATTAATTTTTATCATTGTTGCATTTTATTTTCCTGGATGTTTCAAAGTTGGCAGAGTGGACTACAATGATTGTACTAAAAACAATTAAAGATAATAATGGAAATTATTTCAAATCATGTGAAATGACAATAATGCATATATTATCTAAACAGAGAAAAATAAAATAGAAATTTGTGTTTATTTGATGTCACTGAAAATATTTCTAGAAGTCCTGTGTAATTAAAATAAAGAGGACTGTGGGTTTTTTACAATATAGTACTTACAGTGGTACAGACAAAAAGATTTTAGTGATTAAAAAAGCCTTGGAGATTTTTCATACTCAATCCTGTTTTATAAATGAGACACAGATCTTAAATGTCATTTTCAAACTGACAACGATGGATAGTAAATGAGATGGGAGTGGACAGCAGTCTTCTTTCTACCTATGATTTTTATTTTATATCATGATGTCAGGTTTTGTTTTTAATAAGGGTATCATGTGAATAGGAGTTCTCAGCTTATTATCTAGTCCATATTTCTACAATGATGTGAATGTGGACAGAAAGCTCTTATCTAGTGGCTGCCATTCCTTGCTAAGACTCCATTATCCAAAGTGATGCCTGAAGTCCAGGTATCCTCAGAGGAGAGAGTGATGTGGGAAATACGGTTGGGGCTTGAGAAGCAAACTCATCTTGGGAATACGGAAGGTAGGAAATGAGTGTTATGATCCCGATATATTTTGAGTCAATTCTTCCCTTTATACATCGAGCTGAAGAAATGGATGACACTTAACAGGAAGATTCTTGGAATAGTTGCCACATTCTGAGAAGTCCCAGTCAGATATGGAATACCGAATCTTTCCCATCAGTGTATAAGCCAAAGCAGTCAACAGCCGTAAGATGATACCAAACTGCAGCTTGGGATAACAGATTTGGAAGTGTGCAGATGCAGAAACTCTAAGCACCTTGCTGGCCTACAGTATATATTCACTCTTAACATTTCACTAACCCTGCAAAGATGTGATAACAAAATATATGCAACTTAATATTTTGGACTTATGTACCATTAAGAGAACTTTCTAAAAGTGCACTTATTGTTAAAGGATGGAAAATACCATTTTCAAATTCAGGGAATATATGAGGGTTTCATGAGAAAGATAGCCTTTGAGCTTTCTTTTGAGGCTTGGGTAAAATTTCACTTGGAAGAAGATAGTCTGAAAAGTGAATAATATTGAAAGGCATATTAAGCTGTAACTTGAAAATATTAATTTGAAAATAGAAACCGTAATCAGAGGATCTATTTATCCATATTTCTCTGTCTTGGAGTTCATGGAACTATTGAATGTGTTTGATAAAAATCCATATTCCAGATTCCATCTCAATGTAATTGAATGTGAATCTTGTGTGGCTCAGAGATCGCTATTGGAAAACTATTGTTTTCCAATCTGCCATTTCATGTGTACCTACTCTTCATAGATGCTTACTCTAATGTGTTTAAAATATAACCCTTGACTGCCCGACTAGCTTAGTCAGTGGAGCATGAGACTCAAAATACAGCCCTTGTATATTTTTTACAGGTACATATCAAATTTTACATATGATTTTAATATAAATTGAATAGATGTGCAAATGTTACATTTCTTACTATACTCATTAATTTTTTTATATCTATCCAAGTCACTGTATCATCTCAAATTCATTATTTCTGGCTTCTAAAAAGCATTGCATCAGTGAACATGAGAACGTTTTTCTTGAAATGGACACTAATCACCCCCAGGAACTCGTTAATACAAACAATTCTGTAATAAAAATCTTTATACGTGTTTCTTCAGGATCTTGTAGAAGTTTACCTAGACTATTCTAATTATTTGCATTCCTAGGTGATAAAGTAATAGTGGTTTCAGGTTGTTTTTCATAAAGGCTGTATATGTTTATATGGCTTTAGCAGTCCATAAGAGTTCCTGTGTCTCCTTTGCCTTATCAGTATGTACTGCAGGAAAGCTGGGGTAGTTGTAAAAATAGTATGAATTTTCTCACCTGCCTTCTGAACAGCTTGAGGAAAAAGTCAAAAAGCAACTGATGAGAAGTTAAAGTATCTCTTTCATTAATAATAGAGGACAAGATGGAATGTGCATTTTTCCTCATTTTAGTCAAATGGACTTGCTGATACCCACTGGGCAGAGCTGTTCAAGAGGCTGCCTCCTGGAAGGAGTAATGTTAAATACCTGGTCTCTGAAGGAAGCTCACTCCCCAAAAGAAAAAGGATAGGGTTATACTCGGCAAGTAATGTTTTTTCCAAATGCATCTATTCAATAAGTCCTTTCATCTGAGGAATAAGCAAAGAGTTAGAGAGAGGTCAGAAGTGTATCTAATGGGATTCCATTTACACAGAAAATGGCAGGAAAGGGAAGAAATATTTTCCATTAATAAATATCTGAACTATCTTCTTTATATTACGGGTCATTGTTCATCTGGGTGTAGATGGTCCCTTTGGAAAAAGGTGAGCAGTTTCTTGGGGCAAATATGTTTGCATTTTTATGTCTTTCCTGAGCTGTATTCAGTGTTCCTTTCGGTATTCTCTGCAGAACACAGATAGGGACAATGGATTTTCAACATACACAAAAGCTTTGAAATGGGCTAAATCAATGCATTATTTTAAAAAATTCTAAGGATACTCTGTATCAGGGTGTGAAAATTAATCTTTTCTTTGGTTTCTCATTTCATATTTTCTTCCACCATGTTTTACAGCATAGTACATCAATAAGTAGTTCAACAGATGACTCCAGATAACAAATGCTTACAAGCTCTAATAGCTTAAAGCCAATAATTCATAGAAATGTCAAAATTTGAATATAAACTCTTATGTTATCAAAATATCAGGAAACAAATGAGGCTAAAAGATTAGTTCTCTTCCAAGTAAAAGCTCAAAGATATTCAAGCACAAAAGAGGGAAAAAAAATTGAAGGCCAAAGAAGCATTTTTATTCTCCTCAGCTAGTCTTTACTTAATTTAAAACTTAATTTAGGAGTTCCCGTCGTGGCGCAGTGGTTAACGAATCCGACTAGGAACCATGAGGTTGCGGGTTCGGTCCCTGCCCTTGCTCAGTGGGTTAACGACCCGGCGTTGCCGTGAGCTGTGGTGTAGGTTGCAGACGCGGCTCGGATCCCGCGTTGCTGTGGCTCTGGCGTAGGCCGGTGGCTACAGCTCCGATTCAACCCCTAGCCTGGGAACCTCCATATGCTGCGGGAGCGGCCCAAGAAATAGCAACAACAACAACAAGAAGACAAAAAAAATAAATAAATAAAATAAAAAAAAAACTTAATTTAGAAGTTTTTACTTAAATTATATTTTAAAAATTCCCCTAAACTTATTATTTTATTTAGTCTCAGTAAGAAACTTCCCTCACGCCTTAGACAAAGCAAGAGTTATTTCATACGTTGCTTCTTTCTAAAAACGCTCCATTTGTCTCACATTCTATGATCTGAACAAGTGCTTCATGAAGTTCACTGTTAAATTTCTCAAAAATGTTGTAAGTTTTAAAAATTCTTTAAATGCAGACACACTTATCCCTACCAAATTTGTATCTAGGCTGTAGAACTGTTGTACAAAAGATTTGTTTATATATACCTACTCTAAAAATTCATTACTTTGAATTGTCCAAAAATCCTAGCAGAAACAGTAATATGTGAGGTCAGAAGGGTGGGAGGGTAAACTCTTATTGCCAGTTGCCTACAAATTCAAATTGTGTGATGCTGATTAACTAGAATCCATAATCTATAGATTTAAACTCAGTAGACATTTACAAGAAAACAATGTACTTTGGCTCTGGGCATTTTTCCTAATTCTAATGGTGATTATATTTACTTCCTATTGTTACTGTAACAAATTAACACTTATTTAGAGGCTTAAAATAATACAAATTAACCACTTTGCAATTCTGGAGTTTATTAAGTCTAAAATGCGTGGGATTTCCTTTGTGGCTCAGTGTGTTAAGGATCCCATGTTGTCACTGCTATGGCTCCGGTTATTGCTGTGAGGTGGGTTTGATCCCTGGCCTAAGAGTCTCCACATTTTGTGGGCACGGCCTCAAAACTAAGTAAACTAAGCTAAGCTAAACTAAAGTAAACTAGACTAAACTAAAACAAAATAAAATGTATTAGCATAGCTATCTTTCTTATGGTTCTGGGGAGAATCTGTTTTCCAGCTTTAAGAAGTTGCCTGCAGTACTTTGATCATGGTCCTACATCATTCTTACCTGTCCCCATTGCCTTATATCCTTATTTCTACTCTGATTCTCTTGACATTCTTATGATCCTTATTGTTATATTGAGCTCACATGGTTAGTCTAACCTCAAGATCCTTAATTTAGTAATATATGCAAAGTCCCTTTTACCATATGAGGTTAAATATAAATAGCCACAGATTCTGGGGATTAATACAGAGACATCATTTGAAGCCATTATTGGGTAAGCCTGTTAAATGAGATTTGGAAATTCACCAGAAAAGTTTTCTCACTGACAACTGAAACGTTTTCCCATCCTGGGTATTAAGAAAATATTAACTCATCTTTACTTTTGAACACTGATGTCTAGGAACATCAGTTCTATTTTATTAGATAAAAGAGATCATATTTTATGTAAGTATGCATACTCATACATACCAATGTACCCACATAAAATGTTTGTATTGAAAATATTGAATAACTACAAATAAGTATAGCTTGATAACATATATTAGTTTCCCTATTGCTGCTGTAACAAATTACAACAAAGTTAATGGTTTAAAAGAGCACACTTACAATTCTGGAAATCAGAGGTCAGAAATGGATCAATGTTAGTAGGATTCTGTTCCTCCTGGATTATCTAGAAGAGAAAACTTCTAGAAACCACCCATCTTCCTTGATTCAGAGCCCCATTCCTCCATCTTCAAAACCAGCAATGTCAGGCAAAGTCTTCTTATTCTTCCATCTCTCTGGTTCTAACTCTTCTGCCTCCCTCTTCCACTGTATTTTTATATCTCCCACCCCACCACACCATAATCCAGGATAGTCTTTCTTGCCCATGGTCAGCTGATTAGCAACCTTAATTACATCTGTAAACTTTAATTCCTTCCTGTCATGTAACTAATATATTGACAAGTTTCAGGAATCCGTCCAGGAACATCTTTGTAAAGGGGGCTTTATACGGCCTGCCACCAGTTGATACTAAGTGACTATATCTGAGAAACTATAAACACAGGTCAAGAAATATTTCATTATCAACATACCCAAACCTTCCCACATGTAGTTTGTAAATCATTTTTACCTCCTCCTTCTCATATGAAAACACTACCTTGAGGAATTCCAATTGTGACTTAGTGGGTTAAGAACCCCCAGGTTCGATCCCTGACCTAACTCTGTGGGTTAAGGATCTGGCATTGCTGAAAACTATGGCACAGTTTGCAAATGCAACTCCGGTCTGGGATTGCTGTGGCTCTGGCATAAGGCCAGCAGCTATAGCTCCTATTCAACCTCTAGCCCAGGAACTTCCATATGCTATGGATGAATCCCTAAAAAGACAAAAAAAAAAAAGGAAAAGAAAAGAAGAAGAAAAAAGAAAACACTACCTTGAATTTTAAAAGTATAGATTAGTTTGTTACTGTGGGAAGATTACAAATGATACCATATAGTGTATATTATTTTGTGCCTGGCTTTTATTCATTCAACATTTTGCTCGTGTTATTAAACCATGCTCTTCCTGATACGCGTTTATTTTACTGCTAAATAGTACCTCATTGTATGACTGAAGCAAAACATATTTATTCATTCAAATGTTGATGAACATTTGGATTGCTTCCAATTTAGGACTCTTTCGAATGGTACAGCTGAGAAAATTTCATACACGTATCTTATGCTTATGTGCATGTATACCAAGTATAAACCTAGGGTTAAAAATTGGGGGTCAATAAGTAAGGATATATGCAAACTGTCAGACAATGTCAAAGTAGTTTTCCCCAGTGATCATACCTAATTACACTCCAAACAGCTGTGTAGGAAAATTGGTTTATTACAAATGGATGCTAAATTTTAATACATTCTTCTTAATTTATTGTGCTAGTCAATTTTTTCTAATTCTAAAAATAAGTTGAATTATTCCAAAAGATTTTCATATAGCAAAACAATGCTATATTCCTGGAGAAAAAATAGTTTGATCATGGCATATTACCTGTCTCTATCCATCTATTTATGTATTTATCATCTATCTACCTACCTATCTATCTGTCTACCATCTATCTATCATCTCTGCCATCTGTTTGTTTTTGGATATGTAATTAGTTAACATGCTGATTAGGATTTTTGCAACCTGATCAAAAGTGAAGTTGACTTCTAAATCTTTAAAATAATTCCATGTCATGTCTCTGTAAGGTTTTTATAACAAATTTAAACTAACATCATGGAATAATGTAGAGATATATCACTTTACTGTGGTTATTGGAAATGCTTACATTTTTTTCTTTCTAAAAATGTTAGTAGAATATACTATTGAAGCCATCTTACCATAGAGGTTATAGAAATATGTCTCTCTCTGTGTAGTGTCTGTGACAATTTTTAATTATGGTTTAATTACTGTTCTGGTAATCAATTTCTGGATTAGAAAATGCCTCAAAATATAGTGACTCTAAATGACAATTTGATTTTGTGTGTCAAGAATATGAGAAAAGCACAGATGAGCAGTTCTTGACTGGGTTCATTATGGGATAATATTCAAATATTGACTGGGGTTGCAGTCACCTGAAGGCATAATTAAGTTGACATCTAATATGGCTCACTTGCATAGCTATCGTCGATTCTGGCTCTCTCCTGGGAGTTCATCTGAGGTTTTCAAAGGCCTGCACATGACCCTTACAGATAGCAGTCTCATACTAGTTGAACTTCTTACATGGTGATTGGCTTTTCCCAGAACAAATGTCCCATGAATATCAGACAGAAGCTGTATTGCCTTGAAATTTGTCTTGATCTACCAATTACTGAGGAAAATGTGTTAAAATGTGTCGCTATGATTATATCTCTGGCTGTTTCTCTTTGTAGTTTATCAGATTTGTAAAACATTAGTCATTACATCTTTAATTTTTTTTTTCTGCCTCTGCTTTTTCACTTCTCATTTTGAAACTCAAATTCATGGAAGTAGACCATTTAATATTGTCTCACAGGCAATGAAACATAGCTCATTTTTTCCAATATTTTTCTCTTTCAATTTTAGTTTATAGTTTCTAATAATATATATTCAAGGTCACTGACATTTTGTTCTACAATATCTCATTTGTGATTAATGCTAGCCAATAAATTTCTTAGTATAGACAATGTATGCTCATCCCTGGAAGTTTTACTTAGCTTTGTTTTACATCTTTCATTTATTTCCCTATTCTAGTCACACTTTTCTTTAAGTCAGTGATCATATTTGTAATAGCTACTTAAGTCCTTGTCTGCTAATCTCATAATTTTATCACTTCTAGATCTTCTTCTGGTTACTGATGTTTATCTTAGTTGTAGGTCACATTTTATTTATTTTATTTTATTACAGGTCTGGTAATTTTTTTATAAGAAGCTTCACATAATGTATTTTACATTTTCAAAGACTGTATTTAATTTTTTTTTTTTTTTGCTTTAATGAGTTTGAACTTTGTTCTGTCAGGATGCTAATTTATTGGCAGATCACCTTGACCCCTCTCTGACTTGTTTTTAACTTTTTTGAGGGGCAGAGTAACCTTTGTTTCAGGACTAATTTAGTCATATTACTAAGGCATGATTCTTGCATTTGTTCTATTGAATATCTTTGGCGTTTGTGTTTTCCATATTTGAAATTGAATGCCTTCAAGTTTTGTGTGAAAATTGTTCAACATACAGCTTTCTCTTGCTCATTCTTTCCCAACTGTACAGTTTCACTCTATGCATGCCTGGATATTTACCAACAGACTCAAAAGTCTTCTTTCCAGATTTATGGACCACTTTATCTGTGTACTTCCCCCCTCTTCATCACTCTCTCACACAGCTTCCTTGAATCTGACTGCTGTCTCCTGAATACAGCAAAAACCCTATGCTTAGTAATATGTCACTGAACATTAGACATAAATTTCTGATGAAGTGGAAATGCAGCCCAACCACATTTGGGACCAAATAATCATAAAGAAATAGAACTATGATAGTAAAATTAATGCTGTACATTGTTCAGTCATTTACATTATTTTCATTCACAAATGAATTCACTGTTAAGATTTTTGTGGTCAACCTTAAACCTTTCAATAAAAATTTATACAGCAAAAAGTATTTCTTAAATTGAACAAACATATGAAAGAAATTATTTTGGATGGACAGCATTGTGTTACTATATAAAGATTATTATTTTATAACTTTTAGTAATAAATATAAACAATGTTTTCAACTCATTAGTGAGACATAAATATTAAAATCAAATAAAAAAGGTATTCCATTATTGTGAATATTATAAATACATTTATTGATTTTTCTATCATTGAAGGCTTACTAGGTACTTTGTCTTGCAAACCTCATTAAGCCAGGATAAAAAATTAAAATGGACAGTGTTAATCTTTTATAATCTATTACTGCACGCCAAATGCATTTTCTGAACAAAGGATAAAAGCTGGCCAGTATCACGTTTGTATGAAGAGAAATTGGGTACAGCCATGGCTAAGGATATACTATATAATAGTTTTAGATCACAGAATCTGAAGTCAGCTACCGGGTTTAAATCCTGGCTTAAATAGTTATGAATAATGAAGTTTACCAAGTTATTTAACTGATCAAAGTTTCCCTTTCTTTATCTGAAATGAGAGTAATATTTATACCCAATATTGGGTATTGTGAAGATAAAAAAAAGATAATATATGAAAAGCTTTTAGAATAATGACCAGCACCTAAGTTAATACTGATAATTGCTACATAATTATGCAGATATGTCTTTTACAGAGTAGAGATGATGGGGCAACAACAAGGTTCCGTGCCTAAGACATTATGAAGTGTCCAAACATTCAGTGAGTTTAAGCAATGAATTAACCATATTTCCTGTTCACATTTGGAATTAAGTTCTTAAACAGAAGAGAAAAAATTTTGATAATACTGTCCTAAATGAATGAAAATGAATATTTAGTATCAAATCTATCTACTAAGTAGAGTAGAAAACAGTGTCTTACTAGTGATATAATATTTTGACCCTGGCTCCACCAACTTTGCCAAAATTTAAGTTTCCTGTTGTGTGGTTCCTAAGCTCTCTGGGCTGAACTTTGACCTTAGTACCAAACATTCTATTGTACCTGTCTAGTTCTATACCTCATAAACTTTGAGTTCCTTGAGGGCAGATTTATTTTAACCTTATGTTTAATTTTATTTTATCCAAAAGTACCAAAACAGTAAATATTTTTGGAGTTCCTGTCGTGGCTCAGTGGTTAACGAATCCGACTAGGAACCATGAGGTTGCGAGTTCAATCCCTGGCCTTGCTCAGTGGGTTAGGGATCTGGTGTTGCCATGAGCTGTGGTGTAGGTTGCAGACGTGGCTCGGATCCCCAAGTTGCTCTGGCGTAGGCCGGTGGCTACAGCTCCGATTCAACCCCTAGCCTGGGAACCTCCATGTGCCGTGGGAGCGGCCTAAGAAATGGCAAAAAAAAAAGGAACCAAAATAGTAAATATTTTTAAATGTCCATTGAATGAATAAATGAAGATAAATGGAAGCATACTTTGTATGCTCAATCTTGGGGTTTTTATGCAAGGTGAAGTGTATGATAGTTTTTTTAAAAATATTATTATTATTTAAGTTTTAGACAAGATGGCAAAGTAGAAGGATTCAAGCTTACCTCCTTTCATGAAGACACCAAAATCACAACTAAATGCTGAACAACCATTGACAAAGTAGATGGATACTACCAAAAAAGATATCCTACACCCAAAGACAAAGAAGAAGCCACAATGAAATGTTAGGAAGGGTGCTTTCACAACATAAGCAACCCCATACCTTCTGGGTAGGCAACCCACAAACTGGAAAACAACTGTATTGCAGAGGCTCTTCCAAAGGAGTGGAAGTTTCAAACCGCCTGTCAGAATTTGGCATTGAAGGCTAATGGGGCTTAAGTACAGGAGCTCCACAGGACTGGGGAAAACAGAGACTCCACTCTTGGAGAACAGACACAAGCTTTCACATGCATTAGGTCCCAGGGCAAAGCATGGAACTCCATAAGAATCAAGGCCACACTTACCTGCTGTTCTTGAAGGGTCTCCTGGGGAGGAAGGGGTCAGCTGTGTGTCACTGCAGGAACAGGACCCTGAAGGCACAGGTCCCAGGGAATATCCATCAATGTGAGCTCCCCTGGAAGCTGCCATTTTGGAAAAATATGGCCCCACCCAATAGCATGCTGGCACTAGTGCTGAGAAGCCCTAGGCCAAACAACAAATGGAGTGGAAACACTGAAGATAGGCTGCCAAGAGTCCTCCAAGACACACAACTAGCCTCTAATCACGCACAGGGACATGGCCCCACCTACCAGAGGGACAAGCCTCAACTCCAACCCCCCAGTGGGCAAGCACCAGTCCCTCTCATCAGGAAGCCAGCCACAAGCCCCTGTATCAACTTCATCCACCAGGAGGCAGACACCAGAAGCAAGAGAAGCTACAACCTTGTAATCTGCAGAAAGGAGACCACAAACACAGAAAGCTAGACAAAATGAAAATGGTAGAAAAATATGCTCTAGACAAAGAAACAAGACAAAGCCACAGAAAATAGCTAAGTGAAGGTGAAAAAAGACTTTAGAGTAATAATAGTAAGGATGAACCAAGATCTCAGGAAAAAATAAAAATAAATAACATGCAGGCAAACATGACATTAACAAACTGAAGAATAAAATCCATATGATCATTTCATCAGATGCAGGAATTATTGATAAAATCCCACACCCATTTATGATTAAAAACCCTCCAGAAAGTGGGCATAGAGGGAACTTACCTCAACATAATAAAATCCATATATGAAATACTCACAGCTAACATCATTCTCAATGGTGAAAAACTGAAAGAATTTCTGCTAAGATCAGGACAAGACAAAGGTGTAGACTCCTGTCAATTTCATTCAACATAGTTATGGAAGTTTTAGCCAAGACAATTGGAGAAGAAAAAGATATAATAGGAATCCAAATGTTGCTGTTCACAGATGACATAATACTATACATAGAAAATCCTGAGTATGCTATCAGAAAATTACTAGAATTCATCACTTAATTCAGTAAAAATGCAGGGTATAAAATTAATGCACAGATAATGTGAGAAAAAATATATATTGTGTGTGTGAGACTGGGTCACTCTGCTGTATAGTAGACAACTGACAGAACACTGTAAACCAACTATAATGGAAAAAATGAAAATCATTAAAAAATTAATACACAGAAATCTCTTGCATTTCTATATACCAACAATGAAAGACTGGACTTTTTTTTTTTTTTTTCTTTTCTAGGGCTGCTCCCGCGGCATATGGAAGTTCCCAGGCTAGGGGTCCAATCGGAGCTGTAGCCACTAGCCTACGCCAGAGCCACAGCAACGCGGGATCCGAGCCACGTCTGCAACCTACACCACAGCTCACGGCAATGCCGGATCGTTAACCCACTGAGCAAGGGCAGGGACCGAACCCGCAACCTCATGGTTCCTAGTCGGATTCGTTAACCACTGTGCCACGACGGGAACTCCGCAACAATGAAAGATTGGAAAGAGAATTAAAGAAACAATCCCATTTACTGTTTCATCACAAAGGATAAAATACCTAGGAATGAACCTACCTCTGTAGGCAAAAATCTGTATTCTGAAAACTATAAGACACTATTGAAAGAAATCAAAGATTACACAAACACATGAAAAGGTAAACCACAGTCTTGTATTGGAAGACTAAATATTGTCAAAAATGACTGTACTACTCAAGGCAATCTACATTTTCAATGCAGTCTATCAAATTAGCAATGGCATTCTTCACAGAACTAGAACAGAAATTTAAAAATTTGTATGGAAACACAAAAGATCCCTAAGAGCCAAAGAAATCCTGTGACAGAGAAATGGAGGTGGAGGAGTCAGGCTCCCTGACTTCAGTCTATACTACAAAGCAACAATCATCAAAACAGTATGATTGGCACAAATATAGAAATACAGATCAGTGGAATAGGATAGAAAGCCCAGAAATAAACACACAAACCTATCGTCAACTAATCTATGACAAAGGGAACAATAATATACCATTGAGAAAAAATAGTCTCTTCAATAAATGGTGCTGGGAAGCTGGACAGCTAAATGTCAAAGAATGAAATTAGAACACTCTCAAACGCTCTACACAAAAATAAACTCAAAATGGATTAAAGACCTAAATATTCTAGAGGATGCTATTAAACTCTTAGAGGAAAACATAGGCAGAACACTCTGATGTAAACTCAATAATATTTTTTCAGCACCACCTCCTAGAATAATGAGAATAAATAAAAAATAAACAAGTGGGACATAATTAAAAGTTTTTGCCCTGCAAAGGCAACCATAAAAAAAGACATTTTTAAATAAAGTGACCAACAAGGTATTAATCTCCAAAAATATGCAAACACCTCATACAGCTCCAAAAAACAAACAACACAATCAAAAAATGGGCAGAAGGTCTAAATAGACATTTCTCCAAAGACATACTGATGGCAAAAAACACATGAAAATATACACAATATCATTAATTATTGGAGAAATGCAAATCACAACTATAATGAGGCATCACCTTACATCAGTCAAAATGGCCAACATCAAAAGTCTACAAACAATAAATGCTAGAGAGATTGTGGAGAAAAGGGAACCAGTTTACACTGTTGGTGAGAATGTAGATTGGTACAACCACTATGGAAAAAGGTATGGGGTTTCCTCAAAAAACTAATAATAGAAGTACCGTATAATCCAGCTATCTCACTTGTGGGCATATATCCAGATAAAGTGATAATTCAAGAAGATACATGCATCCCAGTATTCACTGCAGCACTACTTACAGTAGCCAAGACATGGAAGCAACCTAAATATCCATTGATAGAAGAACGGATATAGAAATGCGGTATATATAAACAATGAAATATCACTGCCACAGAAAAAGAATGAAATAATGCCTTTTACAGAAACATGGAGGGACCTAGAGATTATCATACTAACTGAAGTAAGTCAGACAGAGAAAGACACACATCATATGACATCACTTATATGTGGACTCTGTAAAAAAAGTATGTAAATGAACATATTTGCAGAACAGAAACGGAAACACAGACTTTGAAAACAAAGTTATGGTTACCAAAGGGAACAGATGGGGGCCAGGGGTAGGGATGGATTGGTGGTTTGGCATTGGCAATATGCACACTGTGGTGTATGGCATGGCTAGCAAACAGAGATCTGCAGTATAGCATAGGGAAATCTACACGGTGTTCTTGTATCATCTATATGGGAACAGAATCGGAAAAAGAAAGGATATGTGTACATGTATAACCCAGTCACTTTGCTCTATAGCGGAAATTATCACAACCTTGTGAATCAACTGTACTTCAATAAAACTTAAAAAAATACCTCAAATGAGAAAATAAGTAAATAAATAAAATGTCTTCAAAAATCATTATTTAAAAATAACTTAAAAGACTGTCAGTGATCTTCATATTGGTAAAGTTATCCAGAGTATTTTTTAGAATCCTTTACCTTCCTCCTCCTCTTTTTTCCCAGCTTTTAATTTCCATGTGATGAGTTATTTTAAAAATAATAATTTTTAGAACAATAATAGACTGCTGGTAGGAGTTAATAGTTTAGAAAGAAATGAAAATGTGTTACCAGGATTTACACACTGATAATCATACCATAGGGTATCGACCATTTATTCTTGTTATATCTCTGTATCTCTTTTCCGTTGAGTTCACAAAATGCCACAAATGCTTGTCCCTTGAAGCATTTGTGTAGACAATATTTGTTTTATAAGGGCAATCAATGATATCATAAAGAATAATGAAGTGGAAAAACAAAAGGAATCTAAACTTTAATGACTTTGGCCTATAAATGCCTCTTAGTGGAGACATTAATAGGTATTAGGAAATTTGCATATCTTCTAATGTTTTAGTTAGACAAGGAAGTTAATTTAATATTTTTGAAATGAAAACAATTTTAAATTCATTCAAATAGTCATTCTCATATTACCCATCAGTATATTTATAAACATGCATAAACACCCTTGCCTGAGCACATAGAAATTATAGCTAATTTTCAAATGTATTAGCATGACCTGGACTGCACAGTTAAGAAGATATAGTAACGTAACAACTGGGAAGTTATCTTGGAGCCATTTTCTGAGTTTTCTAATTGAAAGAGTGCTATTTACATATTTATTAGGCACTTTAAATGTACCAAAATACTGCATCATATGCAATATCCATTTGTGTAACACCTCTGATTTCTCAAAAGTTAGTAATTTGGCTTGTGAAGATAGTTTAGTTAAAAGTACTGGGCTATTTCGATCAGGGTTCAAGCACAGTATTTTTCAGTTTCTCACTCTGTAACCTCAGGCATATTATTCACTTTCTATGTATCTTTTAGTAAACTCCAAGAAACTTTAAGGAACTTATTTAAAAAGTAGGAGTCTACATGGGAAAGTGTAAATGAAAATATAGAAAATCAAGATAGCCCAGATAGTCAGAATAGTCTGTTTTAATTGAATTGAATCAGTTATTGTCCTACTTCCAAATCATTTAAGCTCATACCAGAATCTGTATAATTCTTGTAATATGTAATATATACAATTAGTTATATATACATATATACATATATATAATATGTATATAATTCTTGTAATATAAATCTATATAATTCTTGTAATTTACTATGGAATGCGCATATGCATTGGGTATAATCTATTTTGTCTATAACACATTGTTCTCATTCCATACTGATTTAAGTAATATTTTCTTAATTTATTTCCTTTATGAAGATGAGAAAAATAATTTAAATCAGATTATAAAAACCCTAACTAAAGTCTGTGAATATAAAATAGTGTATAATTCTTACACTTATCAATAGCAGACTAAATAAGCAATAACTTGCTTTGTAAAATCGTGCTGAACTTGGGTCTGTCTTGCTTTGAAGCTGTTAGATGATATAGAATATTATTTGAACTTATGAAGTTTTAGTTTCCTCAACTAGAAATGAGAATAATAAAAGCTAACTGTTTCTGTAATTCATAGGTGTTAGGCATGATGTAAGTACTTTAAACATATCTTAAAATTTAGTCCTCATGGCAACCCTATCAATCAGGATGTATTATTTATTTCTTTGTTATATTGCTGGAAAAATTAATAAAGATGAGTGAAAGGACCAAACTTACAAGAAATAAATGAAAGCAATGGACTTTCAAAATTTTATCACATTCCAGAGACACTCCCTTATCCTTCCTCCCTGGCACCTTCTAGATGGAATGAAGTAAAGGTGTTCACCTGCAGAGAAAGGCAATTGGCACGGATAATCTATCATCTATTACAATATTTAAAAGCAAAAATAATATTAATAAAATAAAATAAATAAAAGAGGTAAAAATTATTCCCATTCCTGTCACTGCTGCTGCTGCTGTTGCTATACCATGGCTGCTATAGCCGTGATCCTTTTTACTGTCAAGATATCTAAGGCTCACAACAGCTTATTCCATTTGCCCAACTTTTCTTTCTCTTGGAATAAAAATACACTGAAGAGAAGCTTTAAAGCTACAAATAACATAGGCTAGTGTGTTATAACATTTAACTAAAGGTACCAGTGGCAGAGAGACATTTCTCCTAAAGTGCACTTCCCTGAAAATTATCACTTTATCTTAAACCTGTATTATTTGCTTATAGAACACTACCCTGTTGCAAAAGACTTGAGTCCTTCCATTCTCATTTATTCAATATAAAAAAGTATATTTGCCAAGTTGCCTACTGATTCTTCATTAGAACTAACTTTATCTACACACACTAAAATGTAAAACATACAGTTATTTCTCTCTAAAGTGATCGATCTCTTTTCAGAGAACGCATTACATTTGTAAGCAAGCCTAGTCCACCCATTTAGAAAATTCAGTCCTAATGTTCTCTCTCACCTAGAAAAACTCCTGCAATGGTACTGAGCTGGTACAAGCATTTTGTAGAAAAATCTCAAATAGTCTATCTATAGTTAAAAGGGTAAAGCCTTTGATATACTTTAAAAATGTTTCGGACTATAACAAGAAATATCCTCAAATTCTACTAGAGTTCTGTGTTCTAGCTGGCAGGTGTAGCCTCTTGTGGTGCATTACATTCTTAAATTTGGAATCATCAACATTTTTTTGAACTCCTGCTAATCCTACCCAGTTTGTTAAATTCTAAACAATTCAAATTCACACTTATATGATCAGGGTTCAAATGGAGATTTTTAAAACCATAGGGTTTGTTTCCATCTTATTGTTTACATCAAATTTCTTTACATCAAATTTCTAGTTATCTTTACACAGTGGCTACCTTTGATGATTTAATTTTGCTTCCTAGAGTAAGGAAAATTATATTTATTTTATTATGAAGACAAATTCGTGTGTGTTTGTCATTGTTACTGAAACAATGCATTATTTACTCAAGAGAGAATTCGTGCTCCCCCACACTCCCCAAAATGGGGTCATAGACAGTTCTGGTTGTGTAAAAAGCATTACTAACCAGTAACTGCTCTCATCCAGTCAGCATGTCCAAGTAGATAAAAACTGAATGCATAGGCCATGATGCCAAACTTATTGCCAACCCTCTACCATCTTAATCTTTCCAAAATCTAACGCATTTACTCAAAAAGAAAAATTCTAAATAAAAATTCTATTCAATATGCTTCATTTCAGAGTTTAATCTCAACTTTGTTATTTAATAAAGAGTTCCACCTACAAATACTGCTTGAGTGTCCATTAAAATTCAAGTGCTATGTATATGTCACAGAAGAAATGATAACAAATAAAAGATACATTATCCTCTCAGAGTTTATAGCTTAGTTACAGATATAGATGATTTTCCAGTAAGTTAAATTTGAGACATCCACTTAACTATAGGTTTTCTTTGAGAATTAAATGGAGCACATACTCAAATTATGAACCATTTTTATAAGAGATTACTACACAAGATATACTTTCTTCTGTCCTTTCCCCTTTCTTGGTTATGAATCAATGCTATAGTTGAAAGTTAATTGCATTACTTCAATATTTCTAAGCTCCAGGGTCTTGAGGTACCCTAGACCAACTAAATTAAAGACTATTATTCTTAAATACTTTTTTTGGTACCTAGTTTAATGCCCCATATAATTCTGGCGTGAGAATCTTTCTTTTCAAAGTGTCTAAAGTGAGTGGTAGTTGCCATGACGCAGTATGTTAACCTCTGTTATACAACAACACCTCTGCCTGATTTCGGGATTCCCTGCTACTTGCACTCCTGCTACATGGTGGTCACTTCAACACATCGCCTTGAGAAGCCCTCTCTTTTCCCCTCTGTCATTCTTGATTGCAGTTTGTGCTCATCTGGTAACATGGTCAGCTTCTTCTATTAGGACCTGCGTGCTCTTCAGAAACAGTAGTGCTTCCTTCCTTTACTTGTTTTTATCCATTGTAAACAATTTACTATGATCACTGAATCACAATAATAATTGCTCAGCTTTATAATAATACAATTTTTAATTGCCACCCATAGAGTTTGGGGACTTAATTGTTCTGGGGAATCTTATTATAGAGAATACAATAATATAAGAATAAGAATATAAGAATATATAATATAATAATATAATATAAGAGGAATCTTATTTATAGAGAAATGATTTTGATCCAACTGTATATTTTTTGTTTTGGTAAAATTTCCCCTTGTGATATTGAGATACAATCAACATGTAATATTATATTAGTTTAAGGTGACAACATAGTGTTTTGATAAATGTATACATTGTGAATTGCCCACCATAACAAATTTAGTTAACATTCATCACTTCAGTTAGGTTTTTTGTGTGATGAGAACATAAGAATCTATGCTTTAACAACTTTCAAATATACAATATTATTAATTATAGCTATGATCCTATATATTACATTCCTAGAACTCATTTTTCTTATAATTATAACTGTGTACCTTTATATTAGCTTAAACCATTTTCCCCATGCTGCATCACTCACCTCTGGCGACCACCAACTCTCTGTATCTATGAGTTTGATTTTTGTTTTAGATTCCATATATATGTGAAATCATATAGAATTTGTATTTCTCTGTCTGATTTAGTTTAGTTTACTTAGAATAACACTCCCAAGGTCCATCCATATTATTGTAAATGGCAGGATTTCCTTCTTTTTATGACTGAATAATATACCATTTTGTAAATATAGCACATTTCCTCTATCATTTCTGTCATTATTAGATGCCTATGTTGTTTTCATGTTTTGACTATTGTAAATAATTCTGCAATGAATATGGAGGTATGCATAACTCTTTAAGAAACAAAATTATTTTGTTTCCTTAGACATATACCAAAAAGTAGATTTGTTAGATCATGTTATAGTTTTGTTTTTAATTTTTAGATGTTTCAGTATTTTCTATGGTGCCTGCACCAATTTACATTTCAACCAACTGTGCACAAGTTGCTTTTTTCTCCATATTTTTCCTAGTATCTCTTATTTCCTGTATTTTTGATAAGAGCCTATCAGGTATCTCACTGTGGTTTGATTTGCATTTCCCTAATAATTAGTAGTGTTGACCACTATTTCATGTTCTTGTGATCATTTGTATGTTTTCTTTGAAAAAAAATGTCGCTTCAGTTATTCTGTCCATTTTAATCATATTTTGTTGTTGTTGTTGACTGAGGTCTTTGTATATTTTGTATATTAACCACTTATTGGATAGATGCATACCTCAGAGATAGTGTAAGTTCAGTTTCAGAAGACTGAAACAAGGCAAATGTAACCAAAAAAGGGGGGTTACACAAATTTTTGGTTCCCCAGTGCATATGCAAGTTATATTTTCATTATACAGTAATCTATCAAATGCACAATAGCATTGCCTCAAAAAACAATGTACATACCTTAATTAAAAATATCTATTGCTGGGAGTTTCCGCTGTGGCTCAGCAGGCTATGTACTTGACTAATACCCATGAGGATGCGGGTTTGATTGCTGGCCTCCATAGGTGGGTTAAGGCTCCAGAGTTGCCATGAGCCATGATGTAGGTGGCAGATGCAGCTCGGATCTTGCATGGCTGTGGCTGGGGTGTAGGCCGGCAGATGCAGCTCTGCATTGACCCCTAGCCTTGAAACTTCCATATGCCACAGGTCTGGCCCTAAAAAGCAGAAAAGAAAAAAGAAAAAATATCAGCTGCTAAAATGGTAACCATAAGCTGAACATTTGGCTCAGGATTGCTTTTCATATGTATCAGAAAACTTCAAAATGTCATATCTGTGAAGTGCAATAAAAGGAGTTATATCTATACAATTTGAAAATATTTTTTCCTATTCTGTAGGTTGACTTTTGATTTTGTTGATAGTTTTCATGCTGTGCAGATTTTTATTTTGATGTACTCCAGCTTGTTTATTTTTGCTTTTGTTCCCTTTGGCTGTCAAGAACAAAAAAATACTTGCCAAGGTCCATGTCAAGGGGCTTACCTCCTATGTTTTCCTTTAAAACCTTTATAATTTCAGAACTTAATTTCAAGTCTTTATTCAATTTGAATTAATTTTTGTATACGAGTCACTATAAGTGTCTCATTTCATTATTTTGCCTGTTGTTGTCCAGTTTTCCTAAAACCATTTATTGAACTGACCATTTTTTCTCTATTGCATATGACTTGTTCTTTTGTTGTAAATTAGTTGACCACATATTTGAGGTTTTGTACCTAGTGTCTCTATTCTGTTCCATTGGTCTATGTGTCTGTTTTTATGCCAATACCACACTGCTTTGATTACTACAGTTTTGCTAATTTTGTTTTAAATAAGGAAGCACGACACCTCCAGATCTGCTATTCTTTTTCAAGATTGCTTTGGCTATTTGGGGTCTTTTGTGGTTGCACAAAAACTTTAGGATTGCTTTTTGTTATTTATCAGAAAAAAAGTATCATTGGAATTTTGATGAACCTATAGATTGCTTCAAGTATTATGGCATTTTAATGATATTAATTCTTTGAAAAGATGTGCATGAAATAGCTTTCCATTTATTTGTCTTCTTCAGTTGCCCTCATCAGTGTCTATACCCACAATGTTAATGTGTATACATGTTATTATTAAATAAAATGCATTATTATCCATATTCTTTCTATCAGAAATCTTCGATATTAGAATAAACATTGAGACAAATGAATAAATAGAGAAAATGAAGATAAAAACTGCTAATAAGGTCTTAACTTTTTGTCTCTAGAAAATCTAAAGAAGCTGAGAATTCTCCACACCCTCTCTGGCATTAGTTATTTGTTGACTTGTTAATGATGGCCATTCTGACCATTGTGAGATGGTACCTCATTGATTTTTTATTTTTATTTTTCTAATGATTAGTGTTGAGAATTTTCTCATGTGCCTACTGGCCAAGCATATGTCTTCTTTGGAGAAATGTTTATTTAGTTTTACTTCTTTTCCAATTTAGATTCCTTTTATTTATTTTTCTTCTCTGATCGTCGTGGCTAGGACTCCAAAACTATGTTGAATAATAGTTGTGAAAGTGGACATCCTCCTTGTATTGTTCCTGATTTTATTGGAAATGATTTCAATTTTTCACCATTGAGAATGCTATTAGCTGTGGGTTTTTCATATACGATTTTTATTCTGTTGCAGTAGGATTCCCTCTATATCCACTCTCTGGAAAGATTTTAGTGGAACAGGTATTGAATTTTGTCAAAGGGCTTTTCTGCATCTATCGAGGTGATCATATGTTTTTATTTTTCAGTTGGTTGATGTGGTATATCATACTGATGGATTTGAGGATATTGAAGAATCCTTGCACCCTTGGAGTAAATCCCACTTGATAATGGTGTATGATCCTTTTAATATGTACTTGGATTCAGTTTACTAGTATTTTGTTAAGGATTTTTGCATCTATGTTCGTTAGTGACATTTTAAATTTTAGTACTTGTGATTGGTCTATTCATATCTTCTATTTCTTCCTGGTTCATGCTTGGTAGGTTGTGCCTTTGTAAGAATCTGTCCATTTCTTCTATGTTGTCCATTTTATTGGCATGTAGATGCTTCTAGTAGCCCTGGGGAACCTTCCTTCACTGTTGGTGGGAATATAAATTGGTACAAATATTATGGAAACCATTCTATTTCAGTTTTCATATACAAATACAATATAATTTATCTAACTTACTTGAGTCAACTTTTTCTCATGTATTTAGAAAAGGTAGGGGTATGTATTTGTGTGTGGGTGGGTGGGTATTTGTATGTGTGCATCCATGACTGAACAATCTACCTGTCAGCTATACTTTTTCATAACATGCAAGTCTTTGCTTAGAACTCCTGGACAAGTGAGTCCTAAACAGGATGCTGAGCTCTCTGCACAGCAAAATCAGACAGACTATATTCCTTTTTATTATATATTTTAATTATTTTTCACATTCTCCACACAAGGCTTCCCAAGATTATCAAACAGTCCTATCTGAGGAGTTTCAAAGCAATGCAAATAACTTGGAATTGAATGTTAAATTCCTCTAACTTAAAAGTCCCTGTTCATCTAACACTTCAGAGATCTCGCTGGCCATCATCCTCTGGGGTAGTTGCCTTCCTGCCATGTTGTGGGTCTGTTTCCCTCTTCCCACCTCCTTTGTTATTTAACTCTCTGTCTCCCTTTATTTGTCCTCTTTCTTTCCTTTCCTCCTGAGTTTTATTGTCTCATCCACAGTTTTCTCTGCACCATTTACTCCCTTCTCCTCTCTCTCCAATACCCTATGTCTGTTCATTTTCTCTTGTGCTTTCAGTTTGTCACTCTCATTCTTATTTACACACACATCATCATACTTTTTTATTCCTTTTTTCCTCCATAAAAATAGCATATGAATGTATTCTTAATTAAATGCAAATCCTTCTTAAAAGAAAATCTGGTTGTAGCTAGTAAAATAATAATTCCTTCAACTCAGTGCACAAGTAATCATTTTATGTATAATGAAAGGACAATTTATAGTGGCATGTACGTAAGTCTTCTTTTCATGAATATGAAAATGTTGCTTATCATTATCCTCTTAATCACTTTATATAATTTTGGGGTAGATTATATGATTTGAATATTCTTTTTGTATGTAAAAATGTTAAGTAACTTGGAAAATCATGTATTATGATTGCATTCTTGTATTCACATACAAGGGTATTAAAAAGTTTATAAAATTAGGACAACAGACCTCACAGAAATGTCAGAACTGTACATTTGGTTATTTTATGAACTACTGAAAACATGAAAAGGGTATAAAGAATAAAGTAAACAATTTTCCCACACCAACACATCCTCCAGGTTCATGCATAATGGATAGATAGATAGAGCATGGGATTGATTTAAATATAATTTTATAACTATACAATGTATGTATATTTACACTTACCAATATGTAGTTATGCTTTAAATGTGTTTATTTGATATAAATCATGTGATATATTCTGATACATTTATGAGTTTTCTTGTGTTATACCATTCTTGCATTCCTGGGGTGAATCCAACCAAGTCACAGTATTTTATAAACAATCAAATGCACACATACACAGAGACACACAGATACACACACAAACACAGACACATACGCATACACACACACGCACACACACACACACAATTAGATGCATGGAAACAGAGAGAAGAGGGATTTAGATTACACTTATAATAATTTAAAATATTGTTTTACATATTTTCATAAATGATATTGGCCTGTAATTGTTTTGTGCAGTACTTTTTATTTATGTATTGAAAGTCAAAGTGAGGGAGTTCCTGGTAGCTTATGAGGTTAAGGCTCTGGCATTGTCCTTGCTGTGGTGCAGGTTTGTTTTCTGGCCCCCCAGGAACTTCTTCATGCTGTGGGTGTGGCCAAGAAAAAAAATGTGAGTGATACTAGTGTTACAAAATTAGTGGAGAATACAACTGTATTTAACATTTTGTTCTAGCAAATGTTAATATATCTGGAAGTAATTATTACTTGAATGTTTGTATATAAAACTTTGTGCACCCCCTTTATTAAGGCAGATTTTATGTGTCATTTTAAAGTGTCCACTTCAGTGGTTTTTAGCATATTGACTATGCTTTGCAGCTGTCCTATGTCCATAACTCACCCTTACCCCAAAAAAAACATTTCTATCTATTAGCAGTTAGTTTCAGTACTCATTTTCCTTATCCCTGACAACCACTAATCAACTTTCTTTCTCCATGGACTTTTCCATTCTGAACATTTCATACAAAAAGAAAAAAAAAATCACACAGTATGTGACCTTTTGTGCCTGACTTTTTTCAGTTAATATAGTGTTTTCAGCTTTCATTAATGTTGTAATATGTGACAGTACTATATTTCTTTCTGCATTTGAATAATATTCCATTATGTAATTTACCACATTTCCTTTATTTCTTCATCAGCTGATGTTTCCACTTTTTGGTTATTATGAATAGTATAGCTATACATATTTATGTACAAGTTTTTGTGTAAACATATGTTTTCAACTTGGGGTATATTATTAGTATTGGGATTGCTGGGTCATGTGACAACTCTGCACCTAACTTTGTGAGGAATGACCAGACCCTTTTTTACATTACCATTAGCAATGTAATGTAAGGATTCCTATGTCTTCACGACCTTGTCAGCACTTACTTTCAATTTTTTTGATTTTAGCAATCCTAGAAGGTGCAAAGTGGTGTCTCAGTTTGGTTGTGATTTGCATTCACCTAATGACTAGTGATACTGAGCATCTTTTCATGTGCTTATTGCCATTATTATATATTCTTTGGAGAAATATCTATTTAAATCATTTCCCCATTTTAAAATTGGATATTCAAGAGTTCCTATCGTGGCTCAGGTGTTAGCAAACCCGACTAGGTTCCATGAGTTTGAGGGTTCGATTCCTGGCCTCACTCAGTGGGTTAAGAATCTGGCATTGCCATGAGCTGTGATGTACGCCACAGACGTGGCTTCGATCCCTGCGTTGCTGTAGCTCTGACCCAGGCCGGTGGCTGTATTTCCAATTGGACCCCTAGCCTGGGAACCTCCCTATGTCACGGGTATTCCCTAAAAGATAAGACCAAAAAATAAAAATTAAAATTAAAAAAATTAAAAATTGGATATTCACTTTCTTAAGGTTGAATTTCAGGAGTTATGTACATATTTTGGATATTAGGCCTTTATAAGATGTATGATTTGCAGTTATTTTCTCCCATTATATGGGTTTTCTGTTTACTTTATAATAATATTTTTTGATGCACAAACAATTTTAAGTCTAATTTATCTATTATTTGATTGTTTGTTTTACTGTTGGTGTTGTATTTTAGGTGCTTAATCAAAGTTTTGCAGACTCATCTTTATTCCAACAAAGAGTATGATATAGTTAGCCTTTCCATTTTTAAATCAATTTTAATTTTCAGTTAATTTTTTTTATGTTGTGTGGGATAAGTGTCCAAATTTATTCTTTTACATTTGGATATAACATTGCCTCAGCACGATTTGTTTAAAATACTACTCTTTCCACATTGGATGACTTTGACACCCATAAAGTCAATCAAATGACTATATGGGCTTATTTTCAAACCCTCAATTGTATTCCATTGGTCTACACTAATACAGTGTCTTGATTATCATGCTTTTACAGCATATTTTAAAGTCAGGAAATGAGAGTGCTCCAACTGTTTTTTTCCAAGATTGTTTTGATTGACTATGCTCTGTACCCACAATTTCATATTAAGTTTGTTTGTTTTTTTTTTTATGATTGCATATGTGGCATATGCAAGTTTCTGTGCTAGGAGAGTTGAGTAGGAACTGCAGATGCAGCCTACACCACAGCTACAGCAAGGCTGGATTCAAGCTGCATCTATGACCTACGCCACAACTTATGGCAATGCCAGATCCTTAACCCATTCAGCAAGGCCAGGGACTGAACCCACACACTCACTGATACTATTCGGGTTCCTAACCTGCTGAGCCACAATGGGAACTCCCCATATCAATTTTCAGCTCAGTTTTTCAATTTCTTCAAAAAGGAGGACTATTGGAATTTTGATAGTGATTACTTAAATCTATAAATTAATTAAAGAGTATTATCATAACAATAATACATCTTCCAATCCATGACCACATAATGTTTTTCCATTTTTTTCTCTTTCCAAATTTATCAAGGAATAATCCACACACACACATATTTAAAGTGTACAACATGGTGACTTAATATACATATACGTTGTGGAATGATTATCAAGATCAAGATAACTGACACATCCATTAACTTATATCGTTAACAGTGTGTATATGTTAGTGTGTGTGTTGATAATAAGTGAGATTTACTCGCAGCAACTTTCAAGTGTGCAATACTGTATTAGTAAGTGTAATTAAAATGTTATAAATTATAATCTTTAGAATTTATTCTTATAACTGAAAATTTGTACCCTTTGACCTATCTCTCCTTATTTCCCCTTTTCCTCAGCCCCTGGCAACCACCAATCTTTTCTCTGTTTCTATTAAATTGGCTCTTTAAAAGAATTAGTTTCTACATATAAGTGTTACCATACAATATTTGTCTTTCTCTGTCTAGCTTATTTTGCATAGCATAATACCATCGCGGTTCATCCATGGTATCTTAAATGGCAGGCTTTTCTTCTTTTTTGCTAAATAATATCCCATTGTATATACATACCGCATTTTCTTTGTTCATTCCTCCATCATAGGACATTTAGATTATTTCCGTATCTTTGCTATTGTAAGTACTGCTGCTATGAACGTGGATGTGTAGATACCTCCCCAAAGAGAATTTTTGTTACCTTCAGATATGCTCCCAGAAGTGGTTGTTGAATTGTATCATTTAATTTTTTGATAATTCTTCATACTGTATTTCATAGTGGCAGGACCCATTTATATTCACGACAATGGTATACAAAATTTCCCTTTAACTCCACATCTTCACAAACACTTGTTAGCTCTTGTCTTTTTGAGAATAAAATCCGAAGCCAGGGATCAAACTGATACCTCTGCAGCAACCCAAGCTGCTGCAGTTAGATACTTAACCCACTGTACCATGGCGGGAACACCATCAATAGCAATTTAATAAATCATCTTATATCCAAGAAGATTGAGTTGGTATATATCGTATTTGAAGACTTTATAGAATTTGAAAAGCTGCCACTTGAATTATTTGTATTGTCACTGACCTTGAACTCTACTTATACTTGATAGGAAATATAGTAACAGAAGGAAATGCAATGAAACATCAGTCGCAGAGAAGTTCTGTAATATTTTACTGGTCTGTGTTTTAAATCCTCCAAGTCAACTGGGTTTTTGTGTTGTGTTGTAGTTATATGTTTTGTCAAAACTGCCATGGTAAATAATTTATTTTAGTAAGCACCAAATGGTTTTATTTTAAAATGTGAATGTTCAGAAAATTCGGTGTTAATAACTTTTTTTATCAACTATCTTTTCCCCTGTGCTAAAACTTAAAACAAAAACAAAACCTATTATCTAATTTAGGAGGTTTCCAGACGTCTTCCCCCACCCCCCCTTTTTTTTCTTTTTAGGGCCCCGCCGGAGGCATATGGAAGCTCCCAGGCTAGGGGTCAAATTGGAGCTACCAGTTGCTATCCATAGTCACAGCCAGCACAATACACTGCAGGATCTGAGCTGTGCCTGCAATCTGCACCACACCTCACAGCAACACCAGATCCCCGACCCACTAAGGCCAGGGATCAAACCCGCATCCTCATGGCTGCTAGTCAGATTCATTTCTGCTCTGCCACAATGGGAACTCCTCCAGATGTCTTTTTAAAGTCATGTCTCCAATGAAGGCTCTATTATGCAGCATTTATTTTTCTCAAAAGAAGTTATATCATCAGCACTTTCCATAAAATGTGTTTATGTGGTGAAAATGATTTAAATAAGATAATCCTCTAGTGGAAGGCTAAGTATCCTGAGGGTGTACAGTAAATGATATTTAAGGGAATGACTGGCAGCAAATTCCACTTAATAAAGTCAACTTTCATTGAAAGTCTAAGTTATTATGGATGTTAAGTGTGTAAAAAAGATAAAAAGACTGCCTCCAATCTAAAGAAGTTCAAGTTCTTTTGCTAGAGATAGACATTTTCATAACTATAAAAAAGTGATTGTTTTAAAGCAGCAAATATTAGTCATAGTTTATTATGCACAGTGTAATATACGAAGTTCTGGATAATATAAATTTCAAATCCTCTTGTTTTGAGAACTATGTCCAGATACTTACATCACGACACAACAATGGGAGGAAAAAGTATGTATACATGTATGTGCAACTTGGTCCCCATGCTGTACAGCAGAAAAATAGCAAGAGAAGACTCACTCTTTTCACAAATACCTATTTTGTGCAAAAATATGCAGGAAGTTTTTTTATGTGTGTTTTCAGGAAGGTTTCATGGCAGTAGTCATAGCTATCTTGTGTTGTACCTTATGAGTAGGACTTAGATGAGGAGAGAAGATAAAGGTAAGTTTACTTTGTAAGTGGGAACAGAGAACACCAAAAGCTAAGACTTGGTGCTTGAAGGTCATATTCAAATCAAGTGACATAGCTTAGAATCCGAAGAATTGCATAGCTTCTGCATGCTGTAGCAAAGTACTTGTTCATATTTATTTATTTATTTTTAATCTAGATGTCATAACATTATGAATTATGGTATTTGCACTCTACAAATATCACTCTTCTGGTTTTATAGAGGGTCTATAGGCAGGAAAATATTATGTGGGTAAGTGTGGTTCAGCTGGTCACAATAGATAAGAGCAATTTAAATAACCAGGAAGAGATTAGACCAGGATGAACTTCTATTAGATGAGTAAAATAGCCCCCCAAAGAATCAGATGTTAACAGACAGACCCACTAGAGCTTCGTTATTCTGTGTATTTTTGGAAAGTAGAATGTGTACTATTCACAAGAGAAGGAGGCCTGAAGTAGTCATAGGAACCTTCAAGAGTTTTTCTTCTGCCTTTGTGTCACTAGGAAGACCTTGAGAGCCATGATGTTGTTAGTCTTGGCACCATACTAAGTACATGTCATGACTCCAATGTGTTATAGAATTAATTAGATTGCTGCCTAGCTGAACATTAGGAGTGCTTTTCCTCAATAGCTGGTGGAAGAGAGGAGTAGGGATGTAGAGGGTGGAAGGAGAAGTTGAAACTATGGCAAATAATGTTCTAATTTTAGCCTGAAAGGTGGAGTATTAGGAAGAAATAGGATACCATATAATACGAAACTATCAACTTCCCAAGCTATTTGTACCATAGGTGTCCTAAAATTTTCAATAGCTCCCTCTTACCTAGTTTTTCAATATTTGGGTGTTCCCATTCGTTATTGATCATTGAAGTCTATAGAACCCTATCTGATATCCTGGATAGCTTGTCAAGTTCCTGATATGTTCAAATAATTCATTCTAGCACCATTTGCTATAACTAGGGCATCTGTTGGATATTTACTGTGCAATATAATGTGGTTCTATGTCTTATCTTTCATAATTTTATATAATAATTCAGATGTTTTACCACCATCCTGCTTGCTTAGATTTGGTTCCCTCTTAAATATTGATGTCAGATTTGAATTGGCCTCTCTTCCTTTAACCTGTTTGTTTTGAAAGTGAATTCCCCAAATTTTTGTTGTTGTTGTTATTTTGCTGGGATCATTTAGTCTAAGCTCAGTCTTATTCACTTCTTCAATAGTGTAAAACCAGTTTTATATTCTGGGTTATATTAATCCCTTCTTTTAAAGGTTTATAGCAATTATAGTGAAGACCCAAGTTATCTTCCTGCATAAATATCAGTTCAATAACTAGTTTAAAACATTATATTTTAGAATCTGGAATAATTCTTTCACCAAACCAGACTTGCAGAGCAATAAATCAGTATTTTCAGATTTACCATGGTGGCACAGCAGTAACAAACCCAACTAGTATCCACTAGTACCCATAGATGCGGGTTCTATCCCTGCCCTTACTCCTGCGTTAAGGATCTGGTGTTGCTGTGAGCTGTGGTGTAGTCACAGATGTGGCTCTGATCCTGCGTTGCTGTGGCTATGGTGTAGGCTGGTAGCTGTAGCTCTGATGTGACCCCTAGAATGGGAATTTCCATATGCCGTGGGTGTGGCCCTATAAAACAAACAAACAAACTGTACTTTATTCAGTGCATTTTCATATTTCCTCCAGACCTATAACTAATATTTTCATTCAAGATTATTGTTTTTTACACATTTTTCTCAATATAATTAATCAAGTAGAGAAAAGATTCATTTATTCAAGGGAATAAATTTCAATTTTTTAGCACCTTTAATTCCTTTTTCATTTTTATTAATTTCCCCCATCTTATGTCTAGTACTTATATTTTAAACAGATCTGAAATAAGTCTTTTTACTTCCTATATATTAACACTATTTAGGAGATTTGTTTTTAGGGCTACTTTTGAGCTATACTATGCTTTTCATTCAAGTTAATTACTGCCTTCTACAAATGTCATTATTTCTAGCCATAAGCACTACCACATAATCCTCTCCTTCTTTGAATAAATAGCATATTGACTTACTCAAATATTTGAAATATTCAGATTAGGATTCAGGCATTTAACAAAGTGTTAGAGCAAATTTCTGTGTAACAAAACTAAATGAAATCAACTTGCCTCTGAACATTTTGTTTTCCTGACAGTTGTTAAAAGTTTCAAAGGGTTTTAAGTTACTATATGAAAAGGCATAAAACATCAGTAATAAAAAGACTTAATAGGAGGGCTAAGCACAAGATGTTTGATAACTTAGAAGAAAAATAAATAGTGGTTGTTCATGTGTTTTATGATGTAATATTAAACATGTAGAGCTTATCTAAGTGTATTACATAGTATTACATAAATCATATGTATTATAGTTAATGTAAGTATATATAATATTTAGGTATAGATGTTTAAGAACAATATTACAATATCCAGGAAAGTACATTCTGTTGATCCTGACTTTAATGTGAAACTTTATGTAAAATAAAGAGACAAGTACTAATGGTTGATTTTTTTTAATGTGTTTTGAGGAAGCTAAACTTATTTTTACACCTAGCTTTAACACCTAATGAGGGATAACGAAAGACTTATTTAACCATATTGGCTTCTGTTTCCTAATAGATAAAACATAAAATCACTTTTGGATGTGTGAAATCTGAAAGCATGTGTAAAATCTGTAAATTCAGTATTCCAAAAGTCGTAAATATGAACTTCTTTACTGCTGCTAACCTCACCTCACCCCTCCTGCTCAGATCTTATATAACAAGATTAAGCACTTCGAGGCCAACATGTCTGCCTTGTTGGTCTTTCCGTTCCCAGGATGGCAAATTGACTGGTTCACAGTGAATGTGACATGCTATAGTGGGTTGAAGGGGAAGAATAATAAATTAATAGGCGGAAGAAAAAAGAATGAGCAAGGAGGAAAGGAAGGAAGGAAAGGAAAAAGGGAGCGAGAACAAGAGGGAGATAGCAAAGAAGGGAAGAAGCAAGAAAAATTTGCAGCAAGAGAACAGCCTTACATCTTATTAAAAGCAGAAACGGATGTGCTCTGGAGTTCCCATTGTGTTTCACTGGGTTAAGAACCTGATGTTGTCTCTGTGAGGTTACAGGTTTGATCCCTGGCTTCGCTCAGTGGGTTAAGTATATAGTTTCTGTATTAATTTCTCTCAAAAAAATAAAATTTATCTTTCAATAATTTACAAATAATCATTAGAATGTATTTTATCAGTTGATAATTTTTTTAATAGCGTGGACTTATTATATTAAATATTTGTGTACAACTGATCAGATTCCTGAATTTCTTTGCACTTTTGTTTGTGCGTGGGAGTATGGCTAGAGTGAGACTTGATTTAATTACTGCAGAGAACACCAAACACTTATATTACCATTTTAGTTCTTACTCTGAATATTCTATACTATTATCTCCATTGACAGATAAAGAAACTGCAATTATATTTTCATCCAAACTCATATCGTGAGTATGTTACTGATTTGGGATTTGAATCTAAGTCTGTCTAGCTTTGGAATTCTCCATCACTTACAGCCTATTCTAGCTTTGCTTGTACTTAAACACAAGGAGTCTAACTCCAAAGCCATTGCTATTTTTATTACAACTTGCATGATAATTAAAACAAGCCATGTTTAACCCAATAATTTTGAAATATTAAATTTGACAAATAAACATTCAGTTAAGATATGCTAAAGATGCTAAAGAACACATTTGTCCCAGAGATGAAATGAAATATGTAAATGATAAGATGGTATTGTCATATCACAAATGCAAAGATTAAAGGGGAAAAATAATTCTGCAGTTTTATTATAAAAAGGTATATAAAAGAATGTCTTATGAAGAAATTTTAAAACATTCATTTATAAAGCAGATAAAAGCAAAGATTATCATATTGAAAAACTTTGAAACTTCTGAGGCATTTCTTAGCTAATGTCAAGAAAACATCCTTATAAAGTGAAAAAAAAATTAAATACTAATATGATCATCATAAGAATACAATTAAATTAAATATCAATATAGAAGTGTAGGACATTCTGACATTATTCTGGTAAAATGTGGAAATTTAATAAACTCAAACAGAAAATGGATGTAATATAATGGCACAACCAAATCTACATTCTTTGGGTGAGTGTCTTTCCCTCCTCAAATAAAAATTCATTTGCATTTCAATATGTAGAATTAAAGATCTCTTTTGAAAGTGCTCAGTTCCCCAAACAAAAGTAATCTATTCCAGATAAGAATGGATGCAAATATAGTGAGATTAGGGAAAATGCTCAAGTAGAAGAACATCAGCCTTTAGCACATTTTATATTTCAAAATAGGGAGTTTTGATTCTTCCCACAACATTTTACTTACAATCAAAATAAACTCCTCCAGAATCCTCAAATGAAATTTCTATGCAGCACAGTGGTTTCCTTCACAAGGAAAGAGAAAAGGAAGGGAATTCTTAGGAAATAGTGTGGGCTATAGAAAAATAAAACATAAGCAGCTTCACAGTGTCTGGATCCTCAAAATGTCGCAGTGGGTGAGAGAGTTTTCTCTTACAAGTTACTTTCCATCTCCTTGACTGAAACCTGTCAGAAGAAACAACAAAGGGGGCTGTTAATCTCTTCCACAATTTAGTGGATGAAGACATCTATCCTGATGGGAGTAGACTAAAGTGTGAACCTCAGATAGGACTAGTAGGTTATCTCTCATGAGATGATCTAAAAGAAAATCTGAAAAAAAAAAAAAAAAAAGAGGCTCCAGGTTTTCAGAGTGGGTATATATTCCAGAGTTATGTCTCTGAACTGTTCATGGCATGCACATTGCAATACTAGGGGTTCAGTAAAATATAACCAAATTCAAAAGGCTGTCTGTGCACGAAGGCTTTGCTTATCTTATTCTGAAATGAAACTACCATTACAATTATGCTTAACTGAAGAAGAAAATGGAATATTTTCACTTTGAACCCCTGTCTGTTCTGTTGCATGATAATTAATATATAAAAAGAGATAATATGGTATGCTAATTGCTCATCTATCACTAGAATTGGAATTAAAATAATACTGAAACTAAACTTGTCCTGGGATAACTCAGATGAAGTTCACATTCAACCCTTGGGTTTCCTTGTAAAGGGCACACAGAGAAAAGTATTCCCTGCAAAGCAGCTCTGAAGGGCCATGATGGATGAAACTAGATTTGAATTACATCTCTGCCCCTTAATCACTGTGTGATTATGGCCAAGTTATATAACATCTCATAGCTTTTGTTTTTTTTCTGTGCAACATGTTAGTCATGACATATGATTTGCAGTGCTGTAGAAAGGGCAGTGGAAAATGTATATAGTCTTCTTAGCACAATGATAGATAAATGATGTGAGTTAATAAATGGCAAATGAATGATTAGGTGAGTTTTATTATGAAGTTAAATATAGTTCATTCAATTCTTTATTCTTTGAGTAGTTATTATATTTTGGCATTAACCAGGCTTAGAGGGAAGATCTCTGTTCTCAATGATATTTATCTGTTATAATGTAGGATATTAGTAGCTGTAATAAACTTAAAGAGAAAGTGGGTGCTATTCTATGTGTTTGCATTTTCTACTTTTGTTTTTTTTTGCCTTTTTATGGAAGCAAAAAAACCCTTGGCATATGAAAGTTTCCAGGTCGAGGGGTCGAATTGGAGCTATAGCTGCTAGCCTACACCACAGCTGCTGGTTTACACCACAGGCACAGCAATGCCAGATCTCAACTGCGTCTGTGACCTACACCACAGCTCACGGCGATGCTGGATCCTTAACCCACTGAACGAGGCCAGGGATCAAACCTGTGTCCTCATGTATCCCAGTCAGATTTGTTTCTGCTGACCCATGACAGGAAATCCCTGCATTTTCTACTCTGAAATAAATATTGCTTCAAGTCTATTCTTAAATCCAATATTGCACCATAATGATAAAGTTTATTATAAATTTTACATTGGCAAGAGCACACATCCAGGATAATTTGATATAAACAGTGATCATCCTTTAGTAACGTTGTTGACTGTTCAGCAACAGAAATAAATTATCAATGGACAGGAGGCACAGTATAGAGCAAGGCTTCTGGAGGTACACAGTCTAGGTTTGAGTCAGCCTTTTTTTTTTTTTTTTTTTTTTTTTTTTTAACTCTCTGTGTAATGTTGGGCAAATTTCTTAACCTCTCTGTGCCTCGGTTTTCTTAAATTTAGTGAATTCACCAATTCACCATAAGGTTATTGTGCTTATTAAATTAATCATTGTTTGTACACAGTCGCAGAATTAAAAGAAACCCAGACAGGATTTGAGTTGAAGAAGCAGATACCCAGTGCAGTTATAAACAAACGTATTTTATTGAAGTATCACATATATAAGGTTCTAAAAAGTTAAGTAGTGCCATAGGGCTTGCAATAAAAAAATGAAAACCATTTTATAACAGTACTTTTTACTAACTACCATTCCCAGGGGTAGAGGGGGGAATCTTTATCCTGTTTTAAAATGTTTCCTAATATTGAAATCAAATATACACCAATGTCTTCCTTTTTCAGTTACGGACACGGTTTATTTACTTCTTTCTAAGGAAGATGTGTATGCATCATTCTTTTACCACACTCCAATTTCCCAACACATTCAAGTTTCATTAGAAAAATACATTTATAATCTACATTAGATTAGTTCTTACTGACTTGTTACAGTTTAATGATATGCATTGGTTCTTCTGGAGTTAATAAAAAAAAAATCAGCATAAAATTGCTTCTAACTTACCTGCAAAGATGTAGAGGATATTGCTCACCCCAATAGCCAATATCTGTTATAGTTTCTCTTTTTTTTCCTTTTCCTTTGTCTTTTTAGGGCTATACCCCCAGCATATGGAATTCCCAGGCTAGGGGTCTAATTAGAGCTGTAGCTGCCAGCCCATGCCACAGCCACAGCAACCCCAGATCCAAGCTGTGTCTGTAAACTACACCACAGCTCACAGCAACACTGAATCATTAACCCACTGCATAAGGCCAGGGATTGAACCTGCATCCTCATGGATACTAGTTAGGTTCGTTACTGCTGAGCCATAGAAGTTATAGTTTCTTATATTATTACATGGATATTTTATTTTAGAAATAAATAGCAAGAAACTCTCTTTCTATAATGATAAAACATTATTTATAACTTCACATTTCCTATTTATTTTGGTCTTATGAGAATCCTACAAACAAATGTAACATGCAATCATTTGCACACATACACACTTGTATATAAGTTTCCTCAAATATTTTTTGAAAATTATGGGGCTATAAATAGACAGAAGAACCATAACAAATAATGGATGAACATACACTATGTAATGTACATTTTCATACATATTTTATTCTGCCTTATTTCATAACTACTTATATATTATGCCCTACTTCTTCTCCATAGCTTGAGTTATTTTGGTACAGCAATCATGCTTTAATCATTTTTCTTACTATGGCGCCGGCATTGCATAAAGTTGATTCTCAATAAATATTTATTGAAGTGACATACATAATTTTTATTACCTAGAGTTACTCAAAAATCTGAAACTTTTTATATTCAGTTATTCTGAATAGAAATATTTTTGCAATTATTTTTCAGAGGAAATGTCCAAACATCAGCACCCTTCTCAAGAACTGTAATCTTAGCGTAATGGAAAAATGCAAGGCTCTATATAATGTTAAAAGGCTAAATAATTTAAGGAGTAGTCTAAGTCCATTTACCACAAATTTATACTTTATATGCAGAGGAGTGAGGAGTTATTTAAGCAAATCTTTGAATTTTCAGAAAACACTGCCCTGGATGTGAATTACCTTTCTAGGAATGCCAAGCTTATATCCATCATCAACAGAAGCCCAGGCTATCTAAATCTGTGTGGTTGTTATGACTGAAAGGGAATTGCTTTCAAGACATTTTGTTGCAATTCTGTAGCTACCAAAAGATTCCACTGCCCAGCAGGAAATGATGGCCTTCAGAGTTATAACCCCCTTCAAATGACTGAAACAAGAGTTCTAAAGGGTTTTTCTCACTGTGTTACTATGCGCTGTGTCTCATTAGGCTACCTACGGCGCAGTAGTTACAGAAAGACTTGACAGATCTAAAATGTCACTACAATCACTTTTACCAAGTGCTGTCACCCATGCTTTGTCTGCTTTTAGTTTTGTGGAAGGAAATGTAGAAAGGCCATAAAGGTCTTTCTTAATGGGAACAAGCAATTTGGTTTCAGCACTAAAATAAGGACTTTTGTTAAACTCTGTGAGCATCTTGACAGAAATTCACCCTGGTGAACACTGTATTTATTAAAATAAAGGTCATCTTATCTCCTTGCACCCACCTGCTTAATGGTACACATAAAATGTATCTATTTATCCAGCTCTCTCTTTTTATGTATGTGGACATAAAAACTTAAGTGTTGGGATAGATAGATACTCAGCAACATGCATTTTTATAATGTAATTAATCTCTTGCATGATTCATTGGGATTTGAGGGGCTAAAAAAGCAGTACCCATTTTTCTTGCATAAACTGAAAATTAATTGAAAGATAAGCAGGTGGAAATCAGAATATTAATGTTGAAATATGTACTCAGCATTTGTGGACAAGTCAGCACCCAAATACTAAAAACCCTGGAATCAGATTAGGAGAAATCACTCTTGTTTTACTTGATTAAGAGAAAGAATGTGGGTAAAAATCTAGGACAAAAAGGGAACATAGGATGCTTAAACTTACTAAGTTTTTTGCCTTCAGTTGGTTTAATCATGTGGTTAACCAGCCAAACTGATTAATAAGGAGGACTACATAAGAGTTTAGAACTAGGATCTTGATAATCATTTACTCTTCATAATATTTATTTCTCTGAAAAGTCATTTGGGCAAACTTGTCTGGAGAATAAAGAATAATAACTATGGGCAAGGTTATTAGCATCCACTCTATATTGGAAAACACTTGTAAAATTTTATTTTACCTCTTTATTAATATTAACTGTTTTCTTTTACTTTAATGTAAGCATATGGTTACCAGGGACTACAACTTACTAATATCTTGCCTATACAGTGTATTACACACCCAAGAGAGACAACATGATAAATAAAGGCCTGAATAAAAAAATCAACTTAAGTTGTTTAAATATTCCATGCTTGATTTTGAGTTCTACTGCCATCATGAAGCAATCTTCTAGATGTACAGTCAAAATAATTTCTTTTTTCATGTTACCATAGTTGTTTTTTCTTTTTTTTTTGCCAACAAAGTTGTTTAGAAATCAAGTGTTTTAACTCTGTAGATGTTACATGAGTTTCAAATCCTGTCTCTACAGAATATAGTCTGTATAAATTTGTCAATTTACTTAACTTTTATTTGTCTTATCTTTATCAACTGTAAAATGGAGATAACTCTAAGCTCTTACCAATACCCCATATCCTGTAGTATTTAATAGAAATTAAATAAACTAACACAATAAACTAATACTAAAGAAATATAAAAATGCCTGTCACATAATAAATAATTTGTAAGTATTGGCTAGCGTGACTATTATATTTCTGTAGCAATATACATATATCACTACTGACTGAAATGAGCTTGTTATTTGAGTTTCCGTTCTTAGCACTCAAGAAGTAGCAAATGAAAATGAAAGTGAATACGAAAGAAAAGATGCAAGTCTTAAGTCAGATGTCCTTGAATTTTCTCTTCTCTCATTTGCATATTTATATCACCCTTTATTGAAACCCATTTGCAAAAATTATCTACAAAGCAGAGCATATGCTTTACTATAAACTTTTGGTTGTTTCAAATATATCTTCTTTTTATATCTTGACTAAACAAAGCTTTTTGAGACTTCCTAAGCCATACCAGTGAAATCCACATTGCATACATAGGGTTTCTTCTGCTGTCTCTGTAGCATTTACTACTGTCAACTACCTGATCCATGATGTTTCATTTATCCAGAGTACTTTTGCATGTATCAACCCACCCTCCTGTGCTAGAGGTAAAATGCTGGTGAGGGGAAAAATGATGTTTACATTTCAAATCAATTCTAATCACATTCTCCATGTTTAACTTTTCTTAGGAAGACATTGATGATCCTTATTTTACCCTCTCCCAGGCTTTTGCCAAATTTCAGAAACATGTTACGTGCTTGATAAGGAGTATCTGTTAAAAAAAAAAAAAAAGAATAATATAAAGAGCTGAGAACAAGAATTTGCGTGATTTAAACAGTGATTCCTTAAGTTACATTATCCAGGAATATTGCTGCTTGCACCTACAAAGATTGCTAATGTTAAGTGTAACAGGAGATGAGGATTCCCTTACAGATCAGCTATTCAGTGGGTTCTTTTTCTTTCGGGGGGCTTTTTAGGGCCTGCACATGCGGCACATGGAAGTTCCCAGGCTAGAGGTCAAGTCAAAGCTATAGCTGCTGGCCTACACCACAGCCACAGCTATGCCAGATCCGAGCTGCACCTGCAACTTACACTACAGCTTGCAAGGTCAGGGATCGAACCTGCATCCTCATGGATACTAGTTGGACTCATTTCCACTGCTCCACAACAGGAACTCCCAAAAATGAATTCTTCTTAATCATAAAATTAAATTAAAATTTTAATAATAATGGTGGAGTAGTTTTATATAGATTTCTATACTGAATTCAAAAATCTGCAATTAAAACCATTTATATAATAAAATAGATATTTTATATGTGGTTGAAGTTTATTCTATTATTTAATCAAATTTTAGTATGTTCTATTTTTATCTTGATGAAAACATGATTTACAATTTACTTCTGGGGAAAGATACTGAATAGTGGGATGAGGCTTATGGTAGTCAAGAGTAGGTATAATCATTTCATTAATAAAATTCTAAGTTTTTTTGTTCTGCCTGGATATAAATGAAAAGAATTAGTTTATAAAATGTGCAAAAAGCCAGGCTTTAATATATACATTGAAATGGTTTTGGATTTATTTTTATTCTATTACAGTGGACCTCAAGATATCTAACTTGTACTATTTCTCTTACATATTTTGTTGTATAAACTAACAACTTTGAATCTAAATATGCGTAGACCAGCCATGAGCTGTGGTATAGGTCACAGATGTGACTCAGATCTGGCATTGCTGTGGCGTAGGCCAGCGGCTACAGCTCCGATTCAACCCTTAGCTAGGAAACCTCCATCTGCTGTGGGTGCAGCCCTAAAAAGACAATAAATAAACAAACAAACAAACAAACATTCATAGACTATACAGGGAGACTGTATAGTTTTTACTCTGGGAAACCCATCTCAAATTTGGTTCAGATGTCAAAACCAATGACACGGCAAATGCCAAAGTTATAAAAAGGTTTGCTGCTTACATAATTGAGGCTTTCCTAGGGAGACCAAGGCAGCCCCCCAAAACAGGTCTGATAAGGCTTGAGAAAGTAGATTGGCTTGTGATTTCTTTTGTAGTTGGGTCTGGGACCAGAGTGTCAAAGGCAGGAAGTTACATGGGTTCAATAGCCCTCCAGTGTCAAAGGAGGAAACACCTAAGCTTTCTTACCAGCTTTTCCAGATAGGAGGTTCAAGGGGAAGACAGAGACTGAGGTTTAAAATCTGTCATCTCTTAAGCATCAAAAAACGGGGTCAGACCTTTGGATAGGAGGGGCATAAGTTTTCCACCACAAAGTTTAATAGCTGCATGGAAATATTTCCCCAACATTGAAAATTGCTAATAAACTTTTGTAAGAGGCATTATAAAGGTTTATGTACACCCTCATAAATTCCTTTCTTCCTCCCTCTTGTCCTCTTTCTTGTGTTTTCTCTTTTTAATCATATGTTCTCTCATTTTACATTAATTGATAGCCTACATCTCTTCCCTTTATATGAAACATATAATCTAGTAGAGGGAAACTAGACTTGAAATTCTTAATTATGCTAATAACCATTTACAATTACTATAAATGCTATAAAGAATTTTAGGGGATATAAAACATATAATATGGATTTGAGAAGGTGTTCCTGACTAAACGACATAAACCTTGAGACCTGTGGATTAGTTATATTTGGCAAATGAACAGCAAGATGATTATGTACGGTGGGAGCAGGGTCCCAAATTTCAAGTGACAATTTGACAATCATTTTTATATAACCATCACCTGCTTCACTGGTCTCTTATGTGTGTTGCTATAACCTTAGTATAAATATCACTTTTTTAAGGACATGTGAAGACAATCTATTTATTTGTTATAAAAAAACAAGAGGAAACTGAAGAAATAATGAAAGAAAAGGAAATTTGTTTTTATTTTTTACCATTCTTCCCTGTTTCCAGCACAAAAGCTATAAATTACAGATGGTCAATAAATCTTGGTAGACTCAGTGATAGAGTATATAAATGCTAGGGAAATCAAAGAAGGCTAAATATAGGAATATGTTCCTTTTACATAAAATTATGACTTTTATGGAAGTCATCAAGTATAATTATTTTAAAAAGGTATCTAATCTCCTAAAACAGAATCAGGAAGAAATACAAATCAATTCCAGCTGAAATTTAAATCTAAATGTGAAAGATTTAAATCCTTTTAGAAGAAAAATATCACTGAATTTAGCACAGGCAAATATTTCTCTAAGAGGACACAAAATGCACTAATCATAAGAGAAATTATATTTATACATTATTTATTTGTTGATTTTTCTCTCTTTCTCTGGTAGAACCATGACTGATATTCTCTAATACACTGTCAAATCATCTCTATACAGAATATAAAAAAAAAACCTCCTAAAATTAAATTCAGTAAACAGCAGATAATTCAATTTTAAAAGGCAAACAAAACTTTGTCATTTCTTTAAAGGGGCTGTTTAAATAGGAAATAATCATATGAAGGAGACTTTTACTTTACTAACTTTATTAATATTATTAGTTCTCAGATAAAGGTAAATTAAAACCCAAAGTTATCTTAGCCACCAGAATGGCAAAAATGAGAAAAATGGACAGTATCAAATGCTGATGAGTAAAGCAAATGGAATTCTCATATCCTGCTCATAGGAGCATAATTTAGAACAATCACTTTGGAAAATGTTTTCTAATATTTACTAAAACTGAAAATACAAATAACCTATAACTCGTCAACTTTACTCTTGGTACATATGGAACAGAAATGCATCCATGTGTTGACCAAAAGATATCCAAAAATTATCACTGAAGCACAATTCACAATAGTTAAAACTGGAACAAACTATCCATTAACAATAAAGTAAATAAATAAATTATGACATATTCAAACAGTGGAATAAGTGAGAATAAGCCACTATATCAAACTACATAACTATACAGAGCAATGTGGGAGAATCCTCCACATAAGAAGTAGATCCCAACATCAAATATTACATGCTGTGTGAGTTCATTCCAAGTTTAAAAACAAGAAAATTGATTGTTGGCTTTGGGTAAGGCTAATGATTGCACTCAGTTGCAGAAATGACTGTAAGGTGACAAGGTAGGTTAAAGAAAGTCAATTATTTTCTATTTCATAATTTGGATGATAGCTTTAGCAAATTCTATGTTTTATTTAAAGTTTTATAAAAAGAGAGATATACTTTTAAAATTTTAAAACAAGTTAATGTGTAGTGAAGTCTGAAAAAATGGGAAGGATGTTAAGATTTATTGATTCTTTTGCCCAGTTCTGATTTAAGACTACAGCAGAGCAATTATGTATATGTCTATGAATGTATATATTTAGCTGTTATAGCTACAAAAGTATCTTTAAATAAACTCCATTTGTATATTTAAAGAAAAAAAACCTGTTATTAGATATCATGAATGTTTACCAATTGTGAAATTACACTAGTTCCTGAAGATTCCTGTCAGATTAGCGTTTATGAAGATCAGAGAATCAATGGAGTTTTGGCTCCAGTTTATTCCGCAATGGGTCATGCGAGTTTCTGATCAAATTCCTACCCTGACACCATCACAGTATCAGAATGCTTAATTGTAACAGACATGTGCAGCAACTGCCAACATCTCTGTGGGAACCCATGCACTGATAATTAATATAGTAGAAAAGGCAAAGAGAAATAAAATAGACTGTACAGATTAAACAGTAAACTAATAGTAATACGAAATCCTGGACTGATTATAGAAATTATCACAACTCTCCAGAGTTGGAAAGATGCAGTTGTAGTGATTTGTTTTAGTTTAGTTTTGTTTTGTTTGCCACATCTGTGGCATGTGGAAAGGCCCAGGCCAGGAATAGAACCCATGACACAGTTGTGGCCTGTGCTACTACTGGGGCAACACGAGGTCCTTAACCTATTATGCCACAGGGGAACTCCCCAGGAGTAGTGTTTTGTACCTTACCTTTAATTCAATTGCGTATTTGGCCAGTGCAGAATGATTGATTATCATATACTTAATCAGGTGGTGACTTCAACGGCAGCATGTCTTTCTTTTGTAATTTTATTGTGAGAACAAATCAACACATCTCATGGCATATCTGGCACCTCATCTCAACTGTTGATGCAGCAAATCCTTTTTTTCTCTATAAATATGTATTGGAGATCATTAGAAATTTGCTTTTATTTTTATTTATTTCTTTATTTGCCCACACCCACAGCACATGAGAGTTTCCAGGCCAGTGACAAACCCAAGCCACAGCAGTGACAATGCCAAATACTAACCACTAGGCTACCAGGGAGCTCCAGAAGTTTGCTTTTAGCTAGCAGGGCAAATGACACACTTTCAAGGTTCTTCTTTGAGGTTACATCAACCCTCCAGCACTAAGTCACTCAGTGAGTATGCCCAAATGAGATAAATATTTTCTCCAAAATCCAAAGAGCTACAATAGGCATTGTGGTTATTTCTTAGTGAGAGGAGGGATCATATGCAACAGCTTGTCTTTTATCTTACAAAGGATGCCTAAAAGTGCTCCATACCAACCAGATAGTAGGCCCTTGTTTTATTTATTTTTTGTAGGATTTATTTCCCACCTCCTATCTCACGTATACTTTATTATTTTGTCTATGGTAGTTGCCACTTCTTGCTTACCAGATCCAATCAGCTTTATATTACCAGATAAGTTTTCGTTCCTTCTCATCGTGATACGATTCTCATCCATTGAATATTTTGACATATTCATATTTAATACAAGCCCCAAAATAAGAATTTTTTAGCTGTTCACAAGTATTTTTTTCTTTTTTTCTCTATTTATTTATTTATTTGTCTTTTTAAAGCTGTACCCTCGGCATATGGAGGTTTCTAGGCTAGGGGTTGAATTGGAGCTAAAGCTGCTGGCCTGTGGCCACAGCCACAGCAACACCAGATCCCAGCTGCATCTACAACCTACACTACAGCTCAGGCAGTGTGGGATCCTTAACCCACTGAGCAAGGCCAGGGATTGAACCTGTATCCTCATGGATATTAGATTTGTTTCTGCTGAGCCACCATGGGAACTCCCCAAATAAAATATTTAAATCACAAGAAAATTTATCATGTTTTTCCCCTCATTAATCTATTGTGTTTTATTACTTTTTCTTTCTGATTAAGACAATAAATAAACTTGGCTCAATGGGTCAAAAATAGAAAAGCATAACTATTGTTCTTACACTTCAAATCTGAAAAAAAAAATGTAAAATAAGCAGACAACTTTTCTTTTTCTTATTGCTTTCAAATAGTAGGTGTTTCCTCATGAAAATATTTCTTTATTTTTTATTGCAGAGTATTTGTATACTTATACTGCTTTTTATTTGAAACAATAGCCAATCTTCTGAGGTAGGAATGACACATTGAATTATTCCTTTGAATATTTATAACTATATAATAAAAAGGCACTAACATTTTATGTCATTTTATATGTATATCAAGATTCAAAAATCAAGACTGAATTTTAGATTTATATTTTGTGCTTTTAGCATATTCCCACTCTAAGAAGCAGTATGTCAAGAATTTTTGAGCATATAAATACAAGGTTAAGGAAGAATTACTAGACATATCTAAAATATTAACTTTTCTAAGAGAAAAGGAAATATGAAAAACAAAGGCAAATGCAGACCAAAACTGGACAAAAAGAAGTGTTCACACAGTTGTCTCACATGTAATTCCAAAACTAAATTGGAAAATATCCAGAATCAATATATTCAATCATTATTTTAGCACATGCTAAAACATTTACATTTAGGAGTTTAACTGATCAATTTGGAAATGCCACATTTATTTTTGTAAAAAGAAGTTGACATAGCTTTTAGCATAAATTTAGGATATGTAAGTACATCAAGTAAAATCACAGAGATTACATGGAGTAAATAGACTTCCACATAGCTAAAACCTAAGCTAGATTTTTGTGGATAAAAAATGTGCACAGTTATACCTAAAAATTTTAATTATTAGTAAAATGGAAAGATATTATTTTTTTTTATATGTGAAAGAGCATAATGAGTGAAAAATAAAAAGTACTGGTCAACTTTTTTTGTTTCAAGAAATAGGAATAGCTGTTTTATTATTTTCCTAATATTTTAATGAATGATCTGACTGATGAATAGATTCATTAAGCTAAATTCTATCATCTCTTTCTCTGTACTCTTTCCTCCCCTTCCCCCACCAATTAATTGTGAGTGTCCTACAGGACACCTGGATTATTTTCTGCATTTAAAGACATACATATGTTGTGACATAATGAAAGATGTACAAGTGCATAATTTTCACCAGCACTACTCATCACCAAATTTTTGCAATTCAGCTACTAGTAATAATGAAAAAATGAATGAAAATGTTGTCATAGAGGATATGGCTTTTAGTACAACAGGCCCTTTAATTACATCATATGGAGAAATTTTTGTTTGTTTGTTTGTTTATATAACTCCCTCTCACCATAGACTGTAGACTTCATTGTGGGCAGAACCTCTCAGCCCTCTTTCTTACCAAGCATGAGTGCTTTCATTCTATTTGCATTACCTTGTGGGGGTGGATGGCATATTTCTGCTGTTCTTTCTTCTTCATTTTAGTGGTTTTCTCACATTTGTCTAGCTAATAATAAGTTGAGTTTCTAGTATCCACAGAATTATTCTTTAATAGGCCCTGAAATATCCTGGTTCTTGGGTATATCAAGATCAAGAAAGATCAAGGAAACTTTTAGTTTCAACTTGCCACTGGGACCATAATAAAATATATTTATGTGACAGGCCTCTGAATTTTTGTATAGTTAATCTCCCACTTTTTGCAATGTGTGTGTTCTACCAATAATTCTAAATACATTAATTAGCCAATTCTTGTTGGGTTTTTGGCTTCTTGTTTGTTTGTTTGTTTCAGAATTTGCATCATGTGGAAATTCCACAGCGAGGGATCCATCCCATGCTACCGTCGTGACTTGAGCCATAGCAGTGACTTAAGCCACAACAGTAACAACACCAGATCCTTAACCAACAGGCCACCAAAAACCCTAGCCGATTCTTATTTATTCTCCCTCATTGGCATGATATTATTGATGTAATGGATCACTGTGATGTTCTGAGGGAAATATAGATTATCCAGTTCTCTTTGGACTATAATTTGAAAGAGCAGGAGAGTTGAAAAAAGCCCTGGGACAAAGTTGCATATATTTATTTTGTCTTAATGAGAAATATTTCTTATATTGTTTTTTTAATTAGGGTAAAAATTGATGCATTAGCCAAATCAATAATTACATACCTTGCACCTTAGATCGTATTAATCTTCTCTAGCAACAATACCACAACCTCAACTGCAATTGGAATTCCAGCTTTATTGAGCTTGTAGTAGTGGGTTGTCTTTTTTCAGAGATACATTTGGTTTTTTTCAAGGACAAGACTAACAGATTGAAAGAAGATATGATAGCATCTACCACTCTATTAGAACTTTAAATGAAACAGTAGTCTACACTGCCCCCATTCTAATGCAGGTATCATTTTTGATTTATTACCTTGGTTAGAGAAAGATAATTTTGGAGATTTCCTCATGGTTTTCTAAGATTGATCTTTCCCATTGAGATAACTTTCGTTTCAATACGGGGGTTACCCCAATGCATAATCTCAAGTACATATTCAGGGACTGAGCAAGTGATCACTGGGTAGATCCAAAAACTCAGTGAACTTGGAGTTCCCATTGTGGCTCAGTGGGCTATGAACCTAACTAATATCCATGAGGATGGGGGTTCAATCCCTGGCCTTGCTCAGTGGGTAAAAGATCCGTTTAGGTCAAAGAGAGCTTTCCTGCAAAGATTTCTAGTAAAAGGAGTGCCATCATAGGCTTAATGGCCAGGTGCTTGAACAACTGTTCTGTTTGGTCATTGCCTAGGGCCATCCCTAGATTATAATCTAAAGTCAAAAGCAAAGGTAGGAGTTCCCATTGTAGCTCAGAGGTAACAAACATGATTAGTATCCATGAGGATGTTTGATCCCTGGCCTCCCTCAGTGGGATAAGGATCCAGTGTTGCAGTGAGCTGTGGTGTATGTCTCAGACATCACTCGGATCTGGCATTGTTGTGGCTGTGGTTTAAGCTGGTTGCTGCAGCTTCGATTCAACCCCTAGCCTAGGAACTTCCTAAAAAGATAAAAAAGAAGAAAAAAAGAAGTAAAGGTAGATAAAAAGGCTATAAGAGAGGCCATCGACTAGCAAAATTCCTCCTAAATTATTCAAAAAGGCCCTTCTTAAAGGACTATGAATTTCTGTCTACTATATGTAAACTGTCAAAGTTCATATGACTGGGAATTGGAAAAGCCTCAGAAGTTTAACAAAATGCATGATAACTGTGATATTCATATGAATAAATTACCAAAACCAAAGAAAATGATCTCGTAAACTAAGCCTGGTTTGACACTTCTGTTCAAAATCCAATATTTATTTAATCTATGGCTGCTTTTAACCAATTATATGCTTTCAGACTGACAAAAATTATAACTGTTTCTTGTTTTTATTTTCCTTAGAATAAATTTACCATTTTATATAATGTATTATAACATATTGAGTTTTTAGAAAATAAATCAAAACAGCATAGCTTTGAGATAACTGTGTTTTCTAGTAATTGACTGACATATATTATTATAAATCATCTTTGTTTTTCAACTGGAAAACATTTTTAAGACAATAGCTTAGTGTTTGGAAAATAATTGGAACTTTTTAAATGTATAGTAAACTTAATTTCCCTTTGCTCCACTGTTTTCATGTAGTTCCACCAACATATAAATTTAATGGAGGAGTTCCCTCAGTGGTGCAGTGGGTTAAGAATCTGACTGCTGAGGTTCCATTTGCTGTGGAGGTGTGGTTTCCATCCCTGGCCTGGTGCAGTGGGTTAAAGTATCCAGCACTGCTGCAGCTGTGGCTAGGGTCGCAGCTATGGCTGAGATTCAATCCCTGGCCGGCAATAAGAAAAAAAGAGGGTTAAAAAAAAAACCTCACTAATAGTTTAAAAATCTTTATCTCTTAGTCAAAAATTTTAGATAATTTTCATATACTTTTTCATATTTCAGTTTACTCATTTACAATAAATCTCCCTGTCAATACTGCCGGGTTCTAGACTGAGATCACTATGCCCTACATACAATGTTTTTAATATGTCTGTTTTCTTTCCTACCCTTCTGTCTTCATATAAGCATGAGCCCTTAGATCTGTCAGTACAGATTGGTGAAAATGAGGCTAAGCCATTTTAGAATACTGAAGCGTTGCTCTTCACATCTCGTCTTTACCCTGCTACCCACTCCATATGTCACTTGTGGTTGAAAAGAGAAGAAAAATGAAGTTTAACTGTTTCACGGCAATTCTTGATCTAGCACTATATTTCTGTACATATGACTACTGCATCATTTTTGGATAATCAACTGAAGAATGCTTCATCTTGCTTTCCACTGGTGATTATTCATAATTAAAAACTTGCAATATGTTATTATTTCTATGAATATTACACAAATTTTGACACTATTATTTGTTATAAACTCAAGATGTTTCCATTTACTGAAAACACATCATTATGATTTGAAGATACTTTCTAGAAAAAAAAATTTATATGACTTTTAAGGCAACATATAGAATAAATAAGAAAGAAAAAAAAAAGAAGTAAAATCCTAACAGCCTTCAAAATATGATTGGTATAGCAATATAAACTTGTATATATTTCTTTGTGACCTATTTCAAAAATAAATTATAGCTTATTAGCCTACATTCTAGTAAGTCCTTAGCAAATATAGTGTAATATAACAGGTGATAAATCATTTTAGTCTTAACAAATTTCATTACTTTAAAATAAGAAATGTCTTTTTTTTCATTTTTTAAAGTTTTGTTGAAGTATAGTTGATTTACAGTGTGGTGATAATTTCTGCTGAACAACAAAGTGATTCAGATATACACATACACATATCCATTCTTTTTCAGATTCTTTTCCCATACAGCTTATCGCAAAATATTGGGTAGAGTTCCCTGTGCTATATAATAGGTCACCATTGACCGTCCATTCCGTATTTCCAGAAACAATAGTATATCTTTATTCCAAAACTTTATATTTCTCTATTGACACGATTTATTCATGCTACATGTTGATCTACATTATTCAACATTATGCCAATAAAACTGATTTTTTTGTTTCAAAATTTAACTATAGCAACATATGATATTTATTTATTACTCATTATGTTTAATTATAGAACTAAAGGATTTGCCACCTGGTCTTAAAATATCCAGGGAAGCAAAATATTAAAATTTTATGGTTTTGCTGCAGGAATTAAGTTATTTTAAAAAATATGTAAAGCAACTGCAATGTTCAAGGTCTTAAGTAAAGTGCTGAGGATATTAAGATGAATAAAACCAAATCTCCACACTGGAAAGACCTACAATTGATCGGACGCAGATATGTAACTAAGGACAGTAAAGGGTAAAAATCTTAGGTTTTGGAGGCACGTGCACATGGCATTAAATGCTTGTTTTAGTATTTGTCAGCTCTCTGACTTTGAAGGAATTTAACCTTCTTGTCTCAATTTCACCATCTGCAAAATTTGTTTAAATTGGTTAGTACCTGCCAGGCACAATTGTAAACTTCTTAAGTGCCAGGTTTTCCCTACACTACAGTATGATAGAATGTATAATTTTTGTAAGAGTGGACTCTGCAAAATCCTTCTGGATCACCGAAAAGGAAGCAAGTAATTCACCCTCAGGGTGATGGGAAAATCTTCGCACTGGCAGTAAAACTTTAGAAGCTGGAAAAGAAGTTAAAGAAGTTTAAGAAAGACAGCATGATTGAAAGCAACAAGACAGGAGGTGAATGAAATTATGAGGAATCAGTGTGGTAGGATTCGTTGAGCAGGTAATAAGAGACAAGACAGAAAAGATTAGATTGCTGACTGGACTACCAACAATGGCAACTTCTTCAAGAGTCTCTGAGTGAATTAGGTTGGAAAAAAAAAGTTTTAGTAAGAATTTTGAGTCTGAGCAATAGCCTTGTTTCATCCCTTTCCATGGTTGGGAACTGAACACTCTCTGGCTATTGGTTATCCTAACTGCTCTTCTATTAGCCAAGCTTGGTCTTATTTCTTCTCCAGCCTCATCCTCCTGCAACTTCTTTCTATTCCAAACTTCCTCTGTACCTTCTGGGAGACAAGTATACCTAAACAAATTGGCTTACACTTTCCAAATAGTCATTAAGTCTTCTCAAACCCAAGCCTATTAGATACTTACATGTTCACCTCTAGTGCTCTTTAATTTCATTTTAAATCAGCAACAGAGTGCATGGACACATTCTAGGCTTGAACATTCTAGCAATAAACACAACTTAAACTGCAGTTAAAACTTTTAATTCCATTGCTATGGATGATTAATAAGTAGTATATTTAAGAACATATGCAGACAATACTGAAAATCTAATAAATTGAAAAATCACCTGGAAGGCTATCGCTTAAAAATTTGGCAAAATTCCTTCCAGATATGTTTGGTATTTTCTTGTAAAATAACCTAATGTAAATAACCTAACAAAATATATGTTATTATGATTGAATCTGTGAATGGGGAACTGTGCATAGGGAGTGCCAAGTGTAAAGTTATACACTATTTTCAGCTGTGCAGTGAGTCAGCACCCCAACTTTTCCTAACCCACACATTGTTGAAGGGTCAACTATATAATAAACAAATAGAAGGAGGTACTCTTAAGGATAGAAGACTCACTATTTTCAAGATGCTAAATTCTTCCCAAATTGGTCTTTAACTTTAACTCAGTTTTTTAAAAAATTCCAGCAAGGTTCTGTCAAAATTTATAAGCCAATTCTGAAATATGTATGGAAATAAAATGAATCTAGAACAATCTGAATGAAAGAAAGAAAAAGTTAAAAGATATATTATTTCACTTCCAAACTCTTTAAGCTACAAAAATGAACAAAAGTGTGCCATTCCAGTTGTGATAGCTGAATTTATTTTTGAAGCAAATACCATTCCTCGGAATATGAAGGCCCTTCAATCTTACAAATTCTTTCTTTAGAATATCCACTTTGTAAAGACAGTGCAAATAGTAGGAAAAGGAGAAAACTCTAAAGAGCACTGGGGAAGGTAAAGTTGGAGAAGCTTACTTTAAAAATGGCAATTACATCATCTTTCAGTTACATATTTAAGTTAGTAAAAGCAAATGATTTAAATGAGAAAGAAAAAATAGCAAAATCACTACCCTTGAAAGCAGATAATATATTAAAAAAATAGAAAAAGAGAAGACATATAGAAAGCACAAAATACAGTTGTTGTGAAAAGAAACCTGCTGGTATATCAGCTATGAGAGTAGATATTCCATTTAAGAGGCAGAGGCTGTGTTCAAGTTTTACTATCTAGTGATATGCTATTTATAAAGCAAATATTTTATTCATGCACTGATAAGAGTTAAATCACAGGAAAGATATAATAATTAAAAATTTCTCTTCAAATAATTTCGTATACATAGGAAATAAACAATGTAGTAGATAATTTTAGAATACTGCCCTTTAATTGATAGTCAGGAACATCAGAAGATCGATCTGCTTATCCATTTATCTGTTGTTGAATATTTTGTGTTATTTCTAGTTGCGGGCTATTACACATAAAGCTGCTATGAAATCTTGTGTTATATTAACATCTTTGAGTGAACATACTCTGTCATTATTATTAGAAATTATGTGATTTTAGTTTATTTCTTCTTTCAAGTGTTTTTTGATAAAAGATATTTTATTTTTCAGGTGAAAATACATCTGTCTATTTTTAAAAATGATTTCTTATTTAATGAGTGGTGATCAGAGAGTGTTTTTTGTACTCTCAATAGTTAATGTAACTAACTCGTTTACTTTGTAGAACACTATATGATCAACTTTTGTGAATATTTTATGTCTGCTTGAAAAGAAGATTTATTATCTAAATGTGAATATGCATATGAACAAAATATACTCTTGATGATGCTGTTTAGGCCTTCTATTTCCTTATTTTTTGTGCACTTGATCTGTCATACTGAGTAATGTTTTAAAATCACCATTATTAGTTCTCGCATTTTTTGCCATTTTAATTTTATAAGAATTGTTACTTCCTCATTTTGTGTATAAAGATTCATAAATATAATATAGTCATTGTGAATAAATCTTCTTTTAATAGTTTAGGTATCACATTTACATTTATAGAAGAGTCAGATATTTTTGCTTTCAATTCCGTCATATTGTTTTATGTTAAAATGAGTATATACATATTTTTTGTTTATTCATATGATAGCTTGGCCAGTTCATTTTTAAATACATTTCATTATTTGTGAAGATTTTATTTTTGTTTTTGTAATTATATGTGAACTTATAACTTTTTAGAAATGCTTTTATCATCCTTTTTTATTGTTGACTTTTTACTGTAAGTTCTGTCAGTATTAATTGTATTCTTTAAATCTCATCTGTTGTCTAGTCCACAACTAATGAGTTTATTTTCTGCCTTTCCTCCCATATTTAAATGCATATTTCTACTTCATCAGATCATGAAACACAAAATACTTAAGATGTATCATAATAATATTCTTTCATTCTTGTCCCCTCCTTTTTGTCTTTCATCTGAAAATTCTTCTAAATGATCAGCTTTTATGTATTTAAAAAGTGTATTTGCCACATTCTTTCTTTTCTTTTTTGGGGAAAACTCTTACTTGCCTTTCATTATTTGAATTCCTTTTTTTCAATGTACTGAATTCTCAGTATTTCTTGTTTATTTTTTTTATGTTACTAATCTTCTATTCATTGTCTAATATGCTGTCTAGCTTTTTCATTGTTTTTCTAACAGGTTATTTTATCATCATTTCTAGAATTCAATTTAGATTTTTTATGTAAACATTTTCCATCTATGTCTCACTTCTTATATACTAAGAATTTTGATTCTAAGGGACACTGAGGATGTTAGAATTAGAATATAATTTATGTTGCACATTTGCTTCATTCTACAATCCCTACACAATTATTGTCAGGACAGCAATACAAACTGTATACCCAACATCACATTTTTTTAAGTAATTCTTTTCTATTCTTATCTCACTAGAAATGCATAAATTAGTGTCTTTTAATGTATTCTTAATGAGTTTTTTTGTTGTTATATAACAACGCAGATACAAATTTAGGTTCTTTGGTTTTTACCTAGATTCCACTTCTTAGAGACTTATTAATCTTGATCCTTTTCTTTTTCAGTATCTTTTAGAATTAGCATAGTTCTTTGTTTTAACTACACTTGTTTTGTTCTATTGAAGAGTTAATCTCTTTAAAGAAAAAAAATAGTCATTTGTTTTCTAGATAAGTTTTATATTCTTGTAGAGAACAAAGTATTCTACTGAATTAAAAACATTACCCCTATTGCCCACATGACTATTGACCAGAAATTTGAATATATTCTGACTTAAGTATTCTTCTTGCTCCTATTTTTATGGAAACACTTTACTCTTTCATAACTCTGTGGAGTTTAAAGTTCATATTTCTTTGAGAGAAACAATCTAGGCTTGCTCATTTTTGTACAATGCATCTTATGTGAAATTGACCTAGGCTATTTTAAGTCTGAAAACCCACCTACATAGTTCTAGACAGAGTATTTTCCTTATGTAAAGAATCAGTTATTCATCAATATATTCTAGATCTAGATCTAGTGACATCTTTCTGTACTACAAATGATGTTCATTTTACAGTTTGAAATAAATTCAAATCTTCTGCTTTCTTGTATGAATCCTTCAATATTTTTCTGTAGTTCATGTTATTTATTAACTCTAGCTCTGTCTAAATGAATTTCTTCTATGTCATGTTTTTATACCCCAGTTTTTAAAATGGTCTATTTTAATAACATTTAAATAGTATTTTTAAATCCAGTTGTGTTCTGAAATTATTTCTAGTTTTATTTATTTTTGTTTTGTTTTCTGAGTTCAGAGATACCTAAGAAGAAAGTTAAGCATTTAGAAAGCAAATTGGGAAACTGGCTCATTAAATGCTGGCCTTTTATTGTACTAGAAGTGACTTTGCAAAGCAGAAACAGAGTCACTATATATAGCCAGAGCAAATTACAACAGGGACTCATTGATCACTCAGCCTACTTTTGTCTTTGTATCTTCTTTCATTCTTTTGTTATAATTTAAATAAAGGTCTGCTTGCATTCTAAATTTGACTTCATTATATTCTCCAAAGTTCTGGTCAAAGAATTCTTTCTCTAGAATTTTACAAGAATTTTTGATTGGTTGGATAAAAATATGTGATGAAACCATATCTGAATTTTTAAATATGTTTTTCATGGTAGTTGGAAAATTTTTATTTTCTAATTAAAAATAAACCAAAGAACCAAGCAAAAGTGGATTTTTATTACTCAAATGTCTTAATACGTTGTAGACACTCAGTTTAAATACTTTTCTTCTATTATTCAACATTTTCTCCCTGTAAGCCTATGATTAAGAATATTTATTCTAATTACTCTTAACTACTAGTCATGTGAATTTAACTTCCCCTTATATCAGTTGTTTCTCTGCTTCACATAACAGCTTTTCTCAAAGATTTTTCTATCACAACCTCTAGAGCAGTTACAGTTTTCCTTTCTTAGAAATTGTTTAGCATTATACAACTACTTCTGATCACTATTAACCATGTAAACATTTATTATATGTCCATTTTGATAAGTTTTTTTTACCCTAAATTTAGTGTGTATTTAGGAAGATCAGAAGTATTTGCATTAAGTTTATCTTCTTTTGAATGTCTACAAAAAAACCTAGAAGAATTATTGTCTTTTCAATGCTTACATCAAATTTTTTTAGAGTCAAAGTGCTAATTCATTTACTCATATCTTATGTACTTGATAAATATTCTATGACTAAAGGAATTAATATATAGTTATTGAACATCTACTCAACATAAAACATAAAATACCACAAAAATCCACTTTCCTGTCCACGAAGACTTTATAAGCAAAAATAATGATGATGGTAACTTCTGGATTTGTCTTTGGTTTTTGGCTTTTGGTTGTTGTCTCAAGTAAGTTTTTCTTAAATATATTGGAAAGTTCTTATTTCACAATCCAAGTAAACCACTGATTTTGGTCAAGGGATGACAAATTGTGATCATGTGCCTAATCTAGCCCACATTCTATTACACAAATAAAATTTAACTGGAGCAAAGTTCTACCCATTTAAAAAATATATATTCCTTATGCTGTAATGGCCACGTTTTTAGTTGTAATGGTGACCATACGACTTAAAATATTTACTATTCAGCTCTTATAGAGGAAAAGTTTTCTGATCTCTGGTTTTGATGACACAGTGTTCAGCTATATGTTTATTTTAGGAAATTGCTATATTGTAACTTTGTAATCTAGAATGTTTTATGTAACAGGAACAATATGTTCAATTTGCTGTCAACTTACTATTCTTAGTGGAAGCTACTTAGACAAGTTAATGGAGTATTTTTATAGTAAAGCAGATGATAGAGCTCTATTGGGGAGATTCCTAGAAATATAGGCAGCAAACTGACATGGTGAGTAATATATGAATATTACCTACCAGTTGGAAATCACTTAAGGATAATAATGTACAAATGAGGGACAAATGAAGGAAGGCAATTATGTATTCTGAACACCAACTATGTGGTAGGAACTCTTCTATCTTTAGATACTAAGTGCACACTGTTTTTAAATTTTACAGTGATTCAGCTGTGAGGTATACAGAATTATCTTTGTTTTTAAAGAGAAGAATCTTGAAGAAATTTTAATCATAACTGTACATTTACTATTAAGTGCAATCACTGGTTTAGGTACACTGTTTTGAACTTTATGCACTTTGTTATATTTAATACTTTATCTTATTTAATATGTTTAACAAAATAATTAAGATTATGTTCATATTTATTTAGTCAGAGTGAATGCCTAATGATTTATCCAGGGTTAGCCTGGCAAAGCCAAAATTCAAAACTAATTTCTATTTGAACTCTAAATATGTTTACACTGTCAAATTATTTGCTGAAACACCTTATCTTAGAACTTAATTAAGAGTGAAAAGTTAAATAAGTGTAAATATGTTAAATGAGTTTTAAAAGTTTTGTATGTGCCAACTTGAGGAGAGAAATCAGGCTTACCTGATTCAAGAGCCAAGTATTTTCCATTAAGATCACCTCATTAAAGAAGAGGATATTGAAATATTATTTAAAATATGCTTGCTAACTGAAATATGCTGATAATGCTACTGTGTCTTATACTTTCTCTTCTGTGATAAATGCAGTAGCATATAATGGTTAAGAATTTTAACTTTGTCATGAGGTTATCTGGGCTCAGATTATTATTCTATCACTCTGACTATATGCTCTGGGGAAGTTACGTGAATTCACTCTGTCTTCTTATCTTTTAAATGATGGTAATAATCTTATATATTTCATAGGAATTTATTGACATAGAGTTAGCTAGTATGTATAAAGTATTTAGGATTGGATTTTCCTTCCTTCCTTCTCTTTTTTTCTTTTTTCCTTTTTTAATCTGTTTCCTTCTTTCCTTCCTTTTTGTCTTTCCTCTACTTGATTTTCCATGTACTAAAATTCCACTTTTTTTTTCTTTTTGAATATAGGCATTTTAATTAGCACTTGGTTTGTGTGAGCAACTGGAATTGAAACATTCTACTTATGATATTTTCTTTGATTGAATCTTTGAGATATTTAATTGAATTACTCTGAAGATTGTATGAGTCAAGCTAAAATACATATGGATAAATTTATGTCAACATAAGTGTATAAAAAACAAATATGGGATTGAATTTATATAACCAGCAAGATTAATATTTTCATTATAGTAAGTTCATATTTAACTGTTCAGCTCTTCATCTTAAAACAAATACTTCATAAGAAATAATGAAAGACTTGTATGGATTAGGGAATATAAAAATTATTGAGACTGCAAGGGTAAATTCATCTACCAGTGGATGAGTGTGTATGATAAACTCTGAAATCAGGTAATCCATTAATTAAAAGAAATTTCCAAAACAGTGTAAAATTACTCAACCACTTAAATATTATTTCCTTTTCAAAAATCACAGTTTATTTATGACAGATGATGGAGATAATACATCATGATGGTACAGAATAAAAGCAGCTTGATTTTATCTCTACACTCAAAACAACCCATAGAAATCAGGACATTGAAAAAGTATCAAAACTGTATCTTATGTCAAACTAGAAAGCATTTATAAACCATAGTTTCATCCAACAAAAAGGACCTGACTTGCAATAAAAAGTGAAATCTTTTCTCACTGTGGGCTATCCACTGCTGCACGAAGGACATTTAATGTTGTGCGTGTTCCATAAAAGTATAATGCATGAACAAATGAAGGAACAAATTTGTTTGGGGGAAATATCTGAAAGTGGATGCATAATGGGATAGATTTCTGGCAGCAGATAGAGATATACAATTTTAGGATAAACATCCAGAGGACCAAAAACCAGAACCAAAATATAACCAAGAATCCACTTGAAACCAGCAGGTTGAGTGTTTATTTAATTCAATCACAAGTCATCCATGGTCATTTCTTTCCCTGGAAGTGAGATGGATAGAGAAAATCTTTACTCACTTAAGTCTGTGTAGATAGTTGGAGGAGAAGGTAATTGATAATTAATTTTCTAGCAGCCGTTATTGATCATAAGAAAGAAGAAACAATTGAAATACAATATACTTAGGCATAAATTTGGGTCTAAACACCTCCACTGTAGCAGCAAAATTTTCTACTGGCCCTGAAGTGGATCTACCTTCTATCTTAAGTCTTCCTAGGAAAGAGTAAAGCATGAATCCTTTACTGAGCAATAAACAGTAAACACATTTTGCTGAGCAATAAACAGCAAACACATGTTGCTTGCTCCCCTGCAGTTAGTGCTAGTATTGGTAGACCCAGGAAAAGAAATGACACCCATTCAGATATAAGTAATGGCCAGAAGAGCAATAGTATGCAGTCTCTAAAATTATATTTAAGGAAAAAGGAGAAATGGCTATGACAAATAATAAAAAGAAAACTCAATAAGCACAAATTTTAAAAAATAGATGAAAAGTGTTAGCACCACACAGAGACATTTATAAATCCAAACTACCTGACTATACAGTACTAAAATAAACATTATATGTTGTTTAATCAATAATCTCCAGTCCAACTGTAGTTATTCCAGCCTAGTTACATGATTTGATGGGATTTCAAAATGATTTAAAATAATGAGTTTCTAGGTTTGTATAGGGCTAGAATGAGGACATGCACATAATGCCAAACACAATTACTAGCAGACAGAATTTGTTCAATGCATTCAATATATTTTAGTATAATATGAATCTGTGTATGTGTTCAAGACATATAGGTAGATAATGAGAGGAAGACAATGTAATAGTCCTTCTTAGGTAGAATTCATTTGAAGCCAGTCCAGAACCTCCACTTCAATCACACAGTCCATTAGAAGTGGCAATCATTATACTCCTTCTATTTCTCTCTCTGTCTTATCTTAATGTGAAAAATGACACCCTTTTCTTCACAAAGAATAGATTATTTTATGTTTGAATTCAAAAATCCGGAAACCATTTACTCTACTAATATAGTTCAAGCATACAATTTTTTTGGGGGGATGGGGGTTTCTATATCTTTTATATTTCAGAATCTTATATGTTTCTCTCAAGTCTCTCTACAGCTCTTAAGAATTATTTTTACCTTGGGTATGATCAAAAATTATTCTGTTCAGAAGTTTGAGGTAAAGCCTTGCCGTTCACTCAGCTTGCTGGTGATTATTGCTCAATAGCATTCACTTCCCTCTGTCTCTTGTTGAATATAGCTTCTATTTTCTCCTCCAAAGAGGTTATAAATTTCTGCAATCTGTTTTGCCCTATGTGAATCACATCAAACATGCCCCCGGGAGATTACGGTTCATTTTTTCTGACATCTGGGGGAGCAATCCAAAGCTAAGAAGACAAATACAACACTGAGTTCTTTGAGTGAGGGGCTTGAAAATTCTATTTGATGATTTTTATATTTCCCCTGCAAAGCACTAAAAGAATAACAATACTTCTCCCGTATCTATTTCATGTAACCATTGCAGGGATTCATTAGATCATCTGTGTATTGTGCTTAGAGCTCTTCAGAGAAAAATGCTGTAGGTTCTTATCCCGGATTTTCATCCTTTGACCCTTCTGTCACCTTTTACTGAAGCTAAGATAGTAATTTTTTTTTTTTTAAATTTCAAAAGATAGCAGTGATAAAGAGGGGGTGGCACAGAACTTTTCCTTACATGTTCAGTATAAAACAGCAGGCTTTGGCCAATATTAGTTTTCTTCACTGTGAGATTTTTCTCCAATGAATACGTCTAAAGTACCCGACAGCTGTGTGCCTACCTGCAGATCTCGCCTCAGTGTGAGAAGGATTTTGCACTAATTTAGAGCCTTGCAAAAGCTGTGACTTTCCTCTTCAAGACTAAATTCCACATGGTACATATACATTCAGTGTCTCTAATGACATGCTGCAATGGGAGGTATAGCAGAGCTATACTGTGATTCTATATAAAGTAAAATTCACCATAAATTATTGGGGCTATAAGAATACATATATGAAATATAAAACAGTTATTTTGGATTCAAAAAATCCAGTCACGTAGAGTTGCAGCAAATAATCTTCAAACACCTAGCACTGTCCTTGGCATAAAGTAGGTGCTTAATAAATGTTCAGTGAAGTAATTACTAAAACAAGGCAGTTCTATTTTAACCACACAGCACCTGGCCCTAGTACCTTCAGTTCTTTCTTCTTCATGCATTTTCTTACTCAGGAAAGGTAACAATAGATTTCTCATCCCCTTATGTCACCTTAGAAAAAAAGAAACAGCTTTACTAACCAATGAATCAACAATTTAAAAGATAAAAGCATCCTCAAAGATCTGTATTTTTTTCCTTCTCTATAGTCACCCTTGCCTTCTGTGCATCTAATACATTTCCCAATTCCATGCTTCACAAGGACTAACATTTTTGCATTAAAATTTTTTTCTACAGTGGAATTAATGGACAGATTTAAGCTTATGGTTTGGGATAGCATCAATTTGATGCTAAAAAAATACGTATATAACCTTGTAACAAATAATGCAGGTCTCCTTAAGTTATGTTCAAATGAATAGTAGGTGGTGCTTATGGATTGGAGATTGGCATGTGCTATCTGCCTCTACATGGATTGACTCATGAGCAACTGCAGCTGCCAACCCTCAACACACTGAAAGGAGCTCAGGGTAGAGATCAAGAGTGAGGCACTCTGTTCTGGAAAAAAACTGACAGAACAGGTCTTCATATAGCTATTTTCAGTAGAAGATTTTCCGACCCTAATTCTTGCCTTCCTCATATCTAGAAATGCACTAAAATCCTTCAAGGTGATTTCTCCTCCTCATGACTTGTAGTAACCTCTGTGAGACCAGCAGCAACTTTCTGTAAAAATGTGTGCTTGGTTGCCTATACCTCCACCCTTCACCAAAATCATATATATACACCCCCCACATACACTTCTTTGGAGTGCTATTTCAGAGCTATTTGAACTGTCCCCAGGCTATAGTGTTCGTTTAGCCCCAAATAAAACTTAACTGTCAACTTTTAGTCTGTGCATATTTTTTAAGCTGACATGCTATACTGTCTGGTAGAATGTGGTTAATTTTAGGCTCCATATCTACTATAAGGAGTAAAAAGCCTAGAGAAATAAGAATTAAATTCAATGACATTACTGAAACATTATTGAATAATAACCACATTAGTGGAAGGATATCAGCAGTTTTCAAAAAATAACGTAATCATGATAATTATAATAATACTTCATCTCCAGATTTTGATTTACATTTGTAAACTATTCTCTTGTAAATGTTCTTACCTGATTCTTAAAAAAAATGTATGGCCACACCCACAGTTCTCAGGCCAGGGATTGAATGTGAGCCACTACAGCAGTGCCAGATCCTGTAACCCACTGCATCTGGCCAGGGATCAAACCTGCAAGTCTGCAGCAACCTGAGCTGCTGCAGCTGAATTCTTAACCCACTGCATCATGGCAGGAAACTCTTGTCTTCAGTTTTTTAATATGATAAATTACATAGATTGATCTTCAAAAGGTAGCTCTTCCTTTCCTGAGATAAAATACACTTAGTTATGATGTTTTTGATATATGGTTGAATTGAATTTGCTAAAGTTTTGTTTAGAATTTTGTTATGTATATACATTGATCTATGTTATTTTTTTCGTACAGTGTATTTTTTTTCTTTTTTTTAATTTATTTTTTTTCCCACTGTACAGCAAGGGGATCAAGTTATCCTTACATGTATACATTTTTTTTCCCCACCCTTTGTTCTGTTGCAATATCAGTATCTAAACATAGTTCTCAATGCTACTCAGCAGGATCTCCTTGTAAATCTATTCTAAGTTGTGTCTGATAAGCCCAAGCTCCTGATCCCTCCCACTCCCTCCCTCTCCCATTGAGCAGCCACAAGTCTATTCTACAAGTCCATGATTTTTGTTTTTCTGTGGAGATGTTCATTTGTGCTGGATATTAGATTCCAGTTATAAGTGATATCATATGGTATTTGTCTTTGTCTTTCTGGCTCATTTCACTCAGGATGAGATTCTCTAGTTCCATCCATGTTGCTGCAAATGGCATTATGTCATTCTTTTTTATGGCTGAGTAGTATTCCATTGTGTATATATACCACATCTTCCGAATCCAATCATCTGTCGATGGACATGTGGGTTGTTTCCATGTCCTGGCTATTGTGAATAGTGCTACAATGAACATGCGGGTGCACGTGTCTCTTTTAAGTAGAGTTTTGTCCGGATAGATGCCCAAGAGTGGGATTGCGGGGTCATATGGAAGTTCTATGGATAGATTTCTAAGGTATCTCCAAACTGTTCTCCATCGTGGCTGTACCAGTTTATATTCCCACCAACAGTGCAGGAGGGTTCCCTTTTCTCCACACCCCCTCCAGTACTTGTTATTTGTGGACTTATTAATGATGGCCATTCTGACTGGTGTGAGGTGGTATCTCATGGTAGTTTTGATTTGCATTTCCCTTATAATCAGTGATGTTGAGCAAGGATTTTTTCATGTGTTTGCTGGCCATCTGTATATCTTCCTTGGAGAACAGTCTATTCAGGTCTTTTGCCCATTTTTCCATTGATTGATTGGCTTTTTTGCTGTTGGTTTGTATAAGTTGTTTATATATTCTAGAGATTAAGCCCTTGTCAGTTGCATCATTTGAAACTATTTTCTCCCATTCTGTAAGTTGTCTTTTTGTTTTCTTTTGGGTTTCCTTTGCTGTGCAAAAGCTTTTCAGTTTGATGAGGTCCCATGGGTTTATTTTTGCTCTAATTTCTATTGCTTTGGGAGACTGGCCTGAGAAAATATTCATGATGTTGATGTCAGAGAGTGTTTTGCCTATGTTTTCTTCTAGGAGTTTGATGGTGTCCTGTCGTATATTGAAGTCTTTCAGCCATTTTGAGTGTATTTTGGTGCATGGTGTGAGGGTGTGTTCTAGTTTCCTTGCTTTGCATGCAGCTGTCCAGGTTTCCCAGCAATGCTTGCTGAATAGACTTTCTTTTTCCCATTTGATGTTCTTGCCTCCCTTGTCAAAGATGAATTGACCATAGGTGTCAGGGTTTATTTCCGGGTTCTCTAGTCTGTTCCATTGGTCTGTCTGTCTGTTTTGATACCAGTACCACACTGTTTTGATGACTATGGCTTTGTAATATTTTTTGAAGTCTGGGAGAGTTATGCCTCCTGCTTGGTTTTTGTTTCTCAGGATTGCTTTGGCGATTCTGGGTCTTTGGTGGTTCCATATAAATGTTTGGGTTGTTTGTTCTAGTTCTGTGAAAAATGTCCTGGGTAATTTGATAGGGATTGCATTGAATCTGTCGATTGCTTTTGGTAGGATGGCCATTTTTCCAATATTGATTTTCCCAATCCAGGAACATGGAATATCTTTCCATTTCTTTACATCTTCTTTGATTTCTTTGATTAAAAGTTTTATAGTTCTCAGCATATAAGTCCTTTACCTCCTTGGTCAGGTGTATTCCGAGGTATTTGATTTTGTGAGGTGCAATTTTAAAAGGTATCGTATTTTTGTATTCCTTTGCTAATATTTCATTGCTGGTATACAGAAATGCAACTGACTTCTGAATGTTAATCTTATATCCTGCTACTTTGCTGAATTTATTAATCAGTTCAAGTAGTTTCTGGGTTGAGTCCTTAGGGTTTTCTATGTATAGTATCATGTCATCTGCATACAGTGACAGTTTGATCTCTTCTCTTCCTGTATGGGTGCCTTTTATTTCTTTTGTTTGCCTAATTGCTGTGGCTAGGACTTCCAAAACTATGTTGAAGAGCAGTGGTGAGAGTGGGCATCCCTGTCTTGTCCCAGATTTGAGTGAGAAGGCTTTCAGTTTTTCCCCATTGAGTATTCTATTTGCTGTGGGTTTCTCATAAATGCCTTTGATTATATTCAGGAATGTTCCCTCTATACCCACTTTGGCGAGGGTCTTGATCATGAATGGATGTTGGACTTTGTCAAATGCTTTTTCTGCGTCTATTGAGATGATCATATGATTTTTGACTTTTTTTTTGTTAATGTGGTGTATGACGTTGATTGATTTGCATATGTAGAACCAACCTTGTGAATCTGGGATGAACCCAACCTGGTCATGGTGTATGATCTTTTTGATATGTTGTTGGATTCGGTTGGCTAAGATTTTGTTGAGAATTTTTGCATCTATATTCATCAAAGATATTGGGCGATAGTTTTCTTTTTTGGTGGTATCTCTGTCTGGTTTTGGAATGAGGGTGATGGTGGCATCATAGAATGTCTTTGGGAGTATTCCTTCTTCTTCAACCTTTTGAAAGAGTTTCAGGAGGATGGGCACCAGTTCCTCTTTATATGTTTGATAGAATTCACCTGTGAAGCCATCTGATCCTGGACTTTTATTTGTAGGGAGTGTTTTTATGACCTCTTCAATTTCATTTCTAGTGATCGGTCTGTTCAGTTGGTCTGTTTCTTCTTGATTCAGTTTTGTATCAAGGTAATACTGGCTTTATATAATAAGTATGGAAATGTTTTCTCCTTTTCAAATCACTGGAATAATTAATGTAATTTCTTTCATGTATGTTTGCTAGAATTTGGTATCTGGGACTGGAGTTTTATTCATGGAAAGTTTTTGTTAAGAACCCTGAAACGGCTCAGATTTTAGCAAATTTACAAGCTAACAAGTTAGCCTGCCACAATTTCTTGAATTCTGGGGGAAAAAACACTGGGCAACTTTATTACTCACAGCATAGCAAGCATCATAATCATTAGCATATTTATGCCATTTCCCCTTGCATACAATTCCCATGGATATGCTGTTATTGGGGCCAGATGAATGTCTGCATTTACAGCAGGTTGCATTAATTGAAAGAAAACTTGAGCTTAGGGAAACTACTTATTTTTTTAGTGTCCTGTAAATATGTCTGCTCTGTGATCTGGGGGAGATGTTACTTTCATTATCCTGTACAGCAGTCAGTCTCCTCCTTTGTTCTAGAAGTGGAAGCTATTTCTGTCTTCTAAGACTAAGTGAAACTTTCTCATCCTCCAAGGGGAAGCACTGCCTCTATCTCTCAAGAATGTTTGCTATCCAAACATTCTTTAAAAATTGTGAAACAAAAGGCAGTTAATGTCACTGCTCAAAAGATGTTCAATTATGGGAGAAATCCATGGAAAATTATCTCTCACAGACTGTTAAATAAAAATTCAATTGCTTTAATAGAAATAGTGTTACCCAGATAATAGATTTCTTCTTGAACGTGTTTTGGTTATGCAATTTTTTCATTTCATCTAATTTGTTGACTTTATTGGCATAAAGTATTTTTAATATAATATTCCTGGAGTTCCCGTCGTGGCACAGTGGAAACAAATCTAACTGGGAACCACAAGGTTGCAGGTTTGATCCCTGGCCTTGTTCAGTGGGTTAAGGATCTGGCATTGCCATGAGCTGTGGTGTAGTTCTCAGATGGGCTCAGATCTGGTGTTGCTGTGGCTCTGGCGTAGGCCAACAGCTACAGCTCTCATTAGACCCCTAGCCTGGGAAGTTCCATATGCCCATAATGCTGTGGGTGCAGCCCTAAAAAGACAAAAGACAAATATATATATATATATATAATATTCCCTTACCTTTTAATTACTGTAGAATTAGTCTCTTGAGTACACTTTGAACTACTCTAACTTTTGATATTTCCTGTGTATATAGAACCAGAAAGTAATGAGTGTTCCTTTTAATAAAGCGTATATTTTGGCACATGCAACTGACTCACCTAGGCTCCTGTAGACTCACGTTTTGTGGGGTTTTAGCAAAACAACACCTCTTTCCAAGGCATTGTGGTTGGCCTTCTTTTGCCTCCAAAGAAGATGACAGAGGAAGACTTAAGATGCTGCTTCTCCTTAATGTCCCAGAGAAGGAGAATAAAGATGATCACTTCTCAGAAGATTCCAGGTCGCAAAAACCACTTCTCAGAAGATTCCAGGGAGCAAAGACATATGTAACAATGCCAGATCCTTAACCTGCTGAGCCATCAAGGGAATTTCAAGTTTTCATTTCTTTGAATTTTTCTATCAAAGTCATTTTTTAAAATATATTAGTGAAAATATATGTATTCAATAGACAGGAAAATAAAAGTGTTTACATAGTTTGGGGAAGTCATTCTTGATAATAAGTGAGATAAATATGATTCTGAATATTTTAGACAAACATAAAATAGAGTTATTGAAACTGTAAGGGGGTATATTGACAATTATAAACAGAGTACATCAATCAAAATTCAAGAAGAAGAGATTTCACAGGGCCTCAGGAACCTGAATAATGCCAGTAGTTTCAATATAAATTTATCTGTGTTTCTCTCTGTGAATCATTAAAATTTTCTTTTCTCTGAAAAGTGGCTCTTCCCGTACGGTAAGAAACATTGCCCCTGAGGGGTTTGTAGCATCACATCTCACACTATCTCCTCAGATAGTATCAACCTACAGGCTATTTAATCTCCAAGTCAAAAATGAATAAAAATGCAATAATTAATCATGGAATGATCTCAGGTAGGCTGGGGAGAGTCATGCTTGAAAACAAAGTGGAGCCTTATATGTTGAGGACTCATTACCACATGCATCAAGTGTAGGCAGGCAGCATATAGTGTATATATGATACTGGTTTCTAATTCCAAGTTTAACTAATACATATAATGTGATCTCAAAAGGGCACATGAAAAAATTAGAACTGTTTTTCTGGCAATTCCTCTGTCCTCAATTACCCACATCAATGTTGAAGACATTTGCTTCAGTATATTTAGTGTTCCCTGAATGTTCCTCTGTGCCACATTTGATCCCATATTTATTATAATGAGGACCCTTTCCCCATCATGAAAGTCATGTAAATTTGGGAATGATCACTAATACCTAGGATGCTTAGTTATATCATGTTAAATATAATGTTAAAGATGAAAAACCAGTTTTACAAAATTGATGTTGATACCATCAATGAAAATACTGCCTAAAATTGAGTCCAGTTCTCAGATGTATTTTGCTGGGCCTGCACCATCTTAGTGCATGTTTGGTTAGAGAATCATGACTATCTGGCTTCAGTTGAATTGTAGAAATACCTGGCAACATAAGGCTGGAGCTGAGTAGCAGCTCCCCTCTGTAAAGAAGCAGCTCCCCTCTGCCTTCTATTACTACCCCTACTCAGACAGCACCAGTATTGCTTGGTACTACCTAATACTGTGAGGCAGAGGAGAGTGTGAATCCTGGTTAATTGGAACAATGGAGATGAAAAATGCTTAGCCCTCTTTCTGTTGAGTCTAAATCCAGAACTGGTAATTCTATCCACTGCTCTCATTCTTCTACAAAGTTGTAAATTCCTTAAACACAGAGATTATATCTGTCTAATGTGTGAATTATCCACCTCATTTAATTTGTTGCCCATGAAAAATAAAACTCCTGGAAAACTTGGTAAGCAGTTCAGAGTTTTCCTGTTTGGGTATTGTTTATACAGATTAAATTTTTGTGAGTTCCAACTTTGCCTAGAGTGCCTGATGCTGCCTCCTTATCATATGCACAGGACAGGAACCAGAATCTGGAATAATCCCTTAGAGCTGATATCTATGCTATTTAAAATGCCACAGAAATTATTTTTCCTTAGGAGTTACCGTTGTGGTGCAGAGGAAATGAATCCGACTAGGAACCATGAGGTTGCGGATTCAATCCCTGGCCTCGCTCAGTGGGTTAAGGATCCGGCATTGGCATGAGCTATGGTGTAGGTTGCAGTTGCAGCTCAGTTCTGGCATTGCTGTGGCTGTGGCGTAGGCCAGTGGCTACAGCTCCGATTCGACCCCTAGCCTGGGAACCTCCATATGCCATGGGCGCAGCCCTAAAAAGCAAAAAAAAAAATAAAAAAAGCAAAAAAAATTACTTTTCTTTAAATTTTTAGGAAAAAAATTAGAGTAGCTAAGGTGACATCTGATTTCTAATAAAACTGAATTCCTCTTCATTGACAAATTATTTGAATTGTTTGCTATTTATAGCCACAAAATTGGCAGCAAGTTTTGAGGAATTGAAATATGAATGGTAAAGTAGATATATTTGATTTAATTAAACGGAATGTATTTATAAATGTGTGTGTGTTTCCCAGACTACTATTTATATAATTTTATTTCAGGATGGCAAGCCTTAAAATTTTTACCCATTGTATCACTGCTTTGATAACTGTGTGATAAGTGCAACAAAAGAAACAAACCATTAAACAAACAAAATTAAAATAAATTAAAGCCTCTCCTTACTTTTATATGCTTCAAACTAATAGATATTAACATCTTAATCTATAACTGTAGCCATGTCTAAAATTATAACTATATATAGAAACATTTATATCGTCCTATTGTTCTAACAGCTCTAACTGTATTACTGCTTTTTGGATTCTTAAAAACACTAAAATCAAATTTTCTAGTTAACTTAATGCATTGTGAAATTCTAATAGATCAAGAATAGGAAAACTTGGTTGGCCTTCAGCCTCATCTTGTAAGCAAAATTTTATTGGAATACAGCCATGCCTGTTCACTCCCATGTGGCCTATGTTTGTTGCCACCGTACAGCCAGAGTAAAGTAGTTGTAACAGAGAACACATGGCCCCAAATCTAAAAAATTTACTAACTTATACTTTAGAAAATTCTAAGACTTGCACTAGATAATACTAAGGAATAAAATAATTATATCTATATAAGGTGGGTTCAGAGCTGAAAGTATATATAGGCACTTTGTTTTTCAGAATAGGGAGTTCCGTTTGTGGCTCAGTGGAAATGAATCTGAATAGAAACCATGAGGTTGTGGGTTCGATCCCTGGCCTTGCTCAGTGGGTTAAGGATCTGGCATTGTCATGAGCTGTGGTGTAGGTAGCAGATGTGGCTCGGATCTGGGGTTGCTGTGGCTCTGGCATAGGCTCGTGGCTACAGCTCCGATTATACCCCTAGCCTGGGAACCTCCATATGCCGAAGGTATGGCCCTATAAAAACAGGACAAAAGCCAAAAAAAAAAAAAAAAAAGAATAGTTTATGTACTAAAGTGATTTTATTTCCTTTCTATTAATAACAATCTTTTAGTAAGGATTTATTTATTTATTTAGCTTGCAGAGCACTTAATATAGAATTGTTTGCTATAGCCATCATATTATTATTTTATGATTTTTTTTTTGCTTTTTTTTAAGAGCCACACCCACAGCATATGGAGGTTCCTAGGCTAGGGGTTGAATTGGAGCTACAGCTGCCGGCCTACACCACAGCCACAGCAACAGGGGATCAGAGCTGTGTCTGCGACCTACACCACAGCTCATGGCAATGCCAGATAGCTGGCCCACTGAGCCAGGCCAGGGATTGAACCCACATCCTCATGGATTCTAGTCTGATTCTTTTCTGTTCCACCGTAATGAGAACTCCTATCATGTTTTTATTTAAAATAAACATGCTTTTGAGTAATATAATAGTAACCTCATGGTTTAGTGTGTTTTGCATTTTTATATATTTTATATAAATGTTTTTAAACATTGAACTACTAATGATCCCAAATAAATCATCAGAAGACTGGATTTCTCTGTCCTCAAATCATATGATACTAGGAGAATCACCTATAATTAGAAATATAACTTTTTTCTGTTTAATGTTCACAGCAACCTACTCTGATGGTTCATAAAACAACCACCTTGTAAATCATCAGGTGAAGGATTACCTAAAACTAACCATAGTTACTACCTTAAATTTCAAAATATCCTCCTCATATTTGTTGTCTAGTACTTAAAGACATGTTTGCTCAATTTGAAAATATAACCTAACCATAATGGCATGAGTCAAGTGCTGATTCAGGTGTTTGCAAGGAAATCATTCCTAACTTTGATTGCCAAAGCAAAATACAGATATCAATAAGAAGATTAGGATTAAGTGCACTGGTATATTTACTCATTGTTTCATCATACCTTATAGTTGTATGCATAAAAAAAAATGAGAAGGGCTTTGCCAATGAAATTGTGAATCTGTGGGTGTTTTCAGATAATTACTAAGGGAAATAGCTGATTTTAATATCATCTTTTTCTATTTCTTTAGAAACAAAAATAATGATTTTTATCTTTAAAAGACCAAGTGGTTCTACCCAATTATTTCTGTGTTCATTTCTATTTATTTATATTATGTTGAAATAATATAAAACAGATGGAAAATTAGCAAAACTATAAAATTAGCATGCTCTAATATTTAACAGCAGACATTTTTAGACATGTGTTTTATTTTTTCAGAAAATGACTGAAAAATATATTTTGGAATAAGGCCAATATAAATATATGGAGTTAAGAAATATTTTGATCTAGTTTTGTCATCCAAATAAAGACGCCCTCAATAAATCAAATAGCTGCATTCCATGGGAAGATATATATCCCACATGCCCAAAAATAAGACAAGCGTTTTTCTCCATAAATTATATCTCAAGGAAGAGGGAATCAAGCTATATACTTCATCTTACACACACTTTGACTTCCCTCCTGTTAAAATGGATGAGCCATACCTATTTCAACATAACATTATGTCTTTAGCTCTGCACTGGTTCCCATCTCTTATTGTCCATTCAACTGATTTCCTCTGGCAATTTTTATTTTCTACCTCTCCTGTATCAGAACCCCACCCCCCACCCTTTTAAGTTGATAAAATATAGGGCTTATAATGTGCAGGGAATATTTTAAGCGTTTTACACAAGTCTGGATTCATTAATCCTCATTTAATTCTATGGCTTACTATTACCAAACCCATTTTGAAAAGACAGCAAAGGAATTAAGATAAGGAAATTAAGCCAGGATTTGAGGCCAGTCTCAAGACTCCATGGTCTACAACATTGTACTATTTTGCCTCCTATCTTTAGCTGCCTAAGCAACTATAAAATTTTCATCTTAAAACCATCCAAAATAAGGCCCCTCTAAATTTCCACATTGCCCTTCAGCTATATACTTATTCCTTGTATAGATCAGCAGTTACGTCTTTTGCTAAATGGAATTATCTCTAAACATGTTCCTGAAGTAATTAGCAGCACCTAACACCGTTGTTCATCTCTTTTAAATATAAATTAAGACCCATCACTCCCATCCTGCACAGAACCTTCCACTGGCTTCTCGTCACAATCAGAGAATTCTAAAATATTCATTGTGGTATTTAAGACTTGAACTCAGAAGGCCTAGCTTTCTCTCAGCCTCACATCCTAACACTTTCCTTCCTTGATAATGTTTGCAACACCACAGCATGTCCTTCCTCAGGGCTTTGGTACTGGTATTTCATCTGATTAAGCTTACTGTATTCCACTCTTTTATATGTGTGTTTTCCTATTTTCAAGGCTAGAGTTAAATATATTTTACCTGGCTTAATCTGAACAGAAAATCTGTAGAAGACATAGAAGGGAGAAAATAGCCTCGCTAGCTTCAGGTGTTTGACCAGTCAAACAGCTGTGCTTTGTAAACAGGTCATATAATTTAATTTATCAGACTTTGCTTAGCATCAGAGGTAGATGTCCCATATTGTCATTTATTAATTAGGACACTTGTGCTGGAATAAAAACTATCCCCTATACTTTCTGAGGAGATTGTGTTTACAGTTTCTAGTGGAGATAGATAGGCAGATGGATTGATGGAAAGATAGATATGCAGATAGGCAGATGATAGATAGATAGATAGATATGCACAAGGGGGAGAATGAGCAGATGAGAAAAAAGGAATTTGTTTTTTATGTTGGAACCAAATAATCCATAACTTCATGTTAGTGCAATGTATTTTCATTTCCTGGTGGGTATAATGTTTTTCTTTTACTTTAAATTAGCATATTATTATTATTGGCCTGAACCTAGAAAAGTACCAATAATTATTTTTTGCTCTTTAAGACTATACTTACAAAGTAACCCTAAAGTAAAATTAAAATTTAACATTTAAATGATATCTAGGAGTTCCCATTGTGGTGCAGCAGAAACGAATCTAACTAGGAACCATGATGTTATGGGTTCAATCCCTGGCCTTGATCAATGGGTAAAGGATCTGGCGTTGCTATGGCTGTGGCATCATAGTCTGGCAGCTGTAGCTCCGATTGGACTCCTAGCCTAGGAACCTCCATATGCTGTGGGTGCGGCCCTAAAAAGCAAAAAACAGAGAGAGAGAGACGAGAGGAGAGGATGAGGACGAACCTCGGAGAGATCTTGGAGATGAGCACGAGGCCCGTATGAGAATAGAGGAGAAGAAATCGACGGAGAGGAGAGGGAGCGGCAGGGAATCAGGGAGGGAGAGGGAGGGCAGGGGGAGGAAGATGAGAGAACTGAGGATCGAGGATACGGAGAGGCTTATAGACGAGAAGAGAGAGAGAGCAGAGACCGAGCTGGAGACCCAGGGGAGGAAGGAAGAGGAAGCGAGACGAGATCGGAGAGAGCAGAGGAGCACCGGATATGAGAGATATGAGGGTGAGACGGAGACAGAGAGAGAAAGAAAGACTAAGAAAGAAAGAAAAAGAAAAAGAAAGAAAGAAAGAAAGAAAAGAAAGAAGAAAAAAGAAACGAAGAAAAGAAAGAACGAAAGAAGAAAAGAAAGAAAAGAAAAGAAAGGAAAAGAAAGAAGAAAAGAAAGAAGAAGAGAAAAAAGAAAAAGAAAAAGAAGAAAGAAAGAAAGAAAGAAAGAAAGAAAGAAAGAAAGAAAGAAAGAGAATTGATACATAAAAACCCTTATCTTGCTCCCTACAGTAATTCCATATTTGAATACCTTAATGCATCAAATTGGTGGAAATGAGTCATATTTTATAAGTCGTGACGCCACAGAATCTGAATACAGTTGATGAAATTTGTGGAATACCAATTCTGTCAGGTTGTTTCTGATACCAATTGCTTAGGTCAGATTTCTCAAGGAAGAACCTATCAGGGAGATTCTAGGTCAAGGGGTTTATTTGGGCAATGCTTTCAAAAAGAATGGGAATGGACTGAAAGAAAAGCAGATGAAAAAAAGCTAAGAAAAAATATCCTCAGTTGGATATTAGCTTCAGTCCGGTCCGATATCATGGAAAGATCTAGGTCTCTCAAAGATTTCATTTGAGCTTTTTTTTTTTTGTCTTTTTTGCCATTTCTTGGGCTGCTCCCACAGCATATGGAGGTTCCCAGGCTAGGGGTCTAATCGGAGCTGTAGCTGCCAGTCTATGCCAGAGCCACAGCAACATGGGATCCGAGCCGCATCTGCAACCTACACCACAGCTCACGGCAACGCCGGATCCTTAACCCACTGAGAAGGGCAGGGACCGAACCCGCAACCTCATGGTTCCTAGTCGGATTCGTTAACCACTGCGCCACGACGGGAACTCCTCATTTGAGCTTTATGTGACCTATGGCTTTTCTTCATCTTACCAAAATTCAGGTTAGATAATATTAAATATATTTAATAAATGTATATGTATATATATTAAATTTAGTATATATACCTAAGACTTAGGTAGACTTAGGAAGAGTGAGAGAAAATGGCAGACTTACTTGATTATATCCTAAAACTTCTGTTCAAAAAAGACTTACATCAATTTCATTCACATTGCACTGCCTAAAGCAAGTTACATGCTCAAACCTGATGTCAAATTCGGTACAAAGTGGGATTCTCCCACAGGACAAGCCCTACCTAGAAACAGAAGTTAATTGGAACCTTACTACAATTTATCATTGTTCATAGCCATGGCCACATAATATTTAGCTGTTCTCTTACATGCAGAACACAGTCACCCTCCCTCTCCCAAAACAGAGAGCTGAAAATACTTTAAACCATGGCACCAGGATTAAAAAGTCAAGTTGTTTCCCCCTGAGGAAAGAAAAAGCCACGTATGTGGAACAAAACAAATCCCACCAATGTTCATAGGAGAGTCTCCTCCTTCTCCTCCCCTTCCTCTTCCTCTTTCTTCTCCTTCTTCTTTGCCCTTGATCTATTCCCAGAGCAGACCTTCTCGGTCTAATTTTTTTATGGCCCTTGGCTCTAATCCTCATGAAAGAATTTTTTTCTTGTTGTTCCACAGAGAATACTATTTCTCTGGGGGCTGAGGAGTTTTCTCATACTGCTTTCTGCATATAGGGGACTGAGTGTCCAAAGCCATATCAGACTTTTCAAGTCACAGTTTCTTTTAGTCTAGACTCTTGGGTCCTTTGACAGTAAGACTTTTTCAAAATCATAGTAATCTTTTTTTTTTTCTATTTGATTTCAAGACACTAAGATGTACAAATAATCACACTAATAATGCTCCATGAGACTTTCCTTTTGCTCTGGTGTTAAATGAAGTTATGCCGAGACTACTATGCTATGCTTCTATGAGGGACCTACTCCCTCAGTGTCTTTCCTCTCAGCCATATTTTCTAACTGAAATAATTTAAAACATTAATCCTCTTTAAAAATTTTAATGATGTGGTTCTTGTTTGAGAATGAGTTTTAATTGGTTTTTGCTGCTTCAGGCCCTTCCAAGTTTATCTTTTACCATTTGGAACTGAGAAACAATTCCATTACCTAACACTGCAAGCCCTGGCAATTTGCTGGTTCTCTGTGTCCCCTTCTACTTCTGCTTGCAAGCTGGCCAAATCACTCCTGCACTCATCTTTTTCTAGGAATAATTATCAATACATACAATACGAAGCAAATAATGTCAACAACATTAGATTTTCTTTTTCTTTGCTTAAATTTACGAGTTAATTAAAAAGAGAACTAGCAAACTCTGAGTGCTTTAATCTATTTATGGAAATTGAACCAATGATCCCTTGTAGGATTTCAGGCTATAAGAAATTAATTATTTCCTAGGTCATCACTATCTTATGGTGTAGACCTTATAGAACCCCATCCCAAACCATGAGGAGTTCACAAGAGCATCCACTCCATAGTGAACCCAGGACTCCATTATTTATCCTCATTAGCCCTGAGACTATGAAAATCCTATAATATAGGTGCTTCTAATAATGTTCAGTAAATATTAATTCCACTTTTAAAAAATATATGTATCTTGTGTTGATATAAATTGCATTGATCGATTGATGACTTAAAGGTCTTTTGTGCCCTATATAGAATGTATTTAGTTGTACATATTTTCTTTCCAACTCTGATATATTGTCTACTGTACATGTTAAAATGTTTTATTTTAAGGGAGCAATCTCTTATACTGAGCTACCAGTTCTCTATGCTTATGTGTGTACTTTCCATCATGCTATTCTTTTATGCATGGTTTCTACCTTGCTGTTAATATGATTATTTTAAAAGTAGCTGCTCATTTTTTCTTATTTCTTATTTTCTTTCATTGCTTCAAATCTTGACAGAAAGACATGGACTTTTAAGTTGTTTGATTTTTCTCTATTATTTTCAGTAGTTTTAAGAAATGATTTCCAAATTAGAATTTCCTTCTCTTTTGCACATCATTTTTATCATGATTATTCTTCCAAATTTCAAAGTACTTTATAATGTTAGTGAGAAATTTTGTTATTATAATGTCTGTTTTCATCCTGCACTGTGGAATATTTCATCTTTTAGCATCTCTTTTACAAAATCTGCAGTCATTGGATATACATGGCTATAAGATTACTCCATTTTCCACTTTAGAGATGTTTTTACTCACATAGAACAATTTAATGAAGTTTAAATGTAATTCATAACTTTATGATATTGAAATTGATAAAGTTGTCTTCTTCAGAAACTAAAAAATATTGAATGAAGAAACAAAAAATTACAACCTCTTAGAAATGTAATCATTTGTTTATATGTTAAACATTGTTTATGTGTTAAACATAATATACTTGTTAAACATTGTTAATTCAGTGTTTATAACACTTTCTATATGATTAATCAATAATATTTTAAAAATAAAATGTTATAAATGAGAGATTTACCCCCTTTTCCTGTATTATATTTTGACTAAATATCTAAGATGAAGAATAACTTTTATGGACCATTATTTTGTATATATTAATACCTTAGAAACTAAAATCTAGAGACAATACATATCTACAAAGTTTAAAAAAGCATACAATTATATTGAAATATATGATTAAAAATCTTAATTTTTAATATGTTTATATGTGTTGCTTAATTTTTTAAATGTCTTATTAAAGGGTGCATTTGTAAAATTAGATAAATATATTAATAAAAATATTTAAAACCTATAAAAGTTTTAATACTATTACACAGTATACTGCATTTAAAAGTCTCTATATTATTTTGAAAAAAAAATCATGGATTTAAATACCAGGTGTAATTTAATATAAATAGTGGCTCTGGCTTTCATAAGACTAGGCTAGTTGCTTAGCTTCTATTCCCCTTTGAAACCTTGGTTAAAACCACCAACATTATAAGATCATTACTAAGAATAAAAGTGGACTATAAGGTATCAGTAAATGTCAGGTGTTATTACTTCATTTATCACCATCTCTGATATATATCTAAGAATGAATTAACTTATTAAGCACAGTCAGAGTGAGAAATGGGGAAAATGACAACAAAAATGTACAATATTATTTTAAATTTTGCATTACTTTTCTGTTGCCTTATTATCTTTCACATTAAACATGATCCGAAACAAGAAGCTGGACTGAATTGTCCATTAGCCCATTCAAGAAGGCCTTGCTTTGTTTCCTAATATGCTTTATGATACATCACACTAATTTCACTTGAGTTAACATGCCTTTTATCCTATGGCTTTCTAGACCAATAAAAAGGAAACACATTTTAAAATCAAATGATATTATTTTAAAATAGTTTAGTATCTGTATTCTGAAGTTACTTCTACATCTCATAATTCACTTATGGTCATTGTTACAATAATTTAAAACTATCACAATATCCCCAGTAGTACTTTGACAGTAAAAAAGGAAAACCATGTACATCCACACTTATTCTCTCTAAACAAAAGCTTATAAAGATTCTTGTAGGAAATCTATCTTTTTACATATCTATTTGTGTTTTAGGATGTAAGCCAGACAATAGATAGAATAACAATATTACAGTCAACAGGATGCTTTTGGTTGGTTTGAGCTGTATTTTAAGAGAAAAAAATTTTTTTATTCAGGGAAGCTAAAGAAAGTACAAAGTCATTTGCTGCATACTACTGTTACATAAATAGAAAAATAATCTCTGACATCTTTTGCAACTGTCATGTATTGTCAACTATTTATTTATTATTCCATGTGTTCAGCAAAATATGAATATATATTCTATGTAATTATCTTTTAATTGATTGTATAAGAGCTAACAAATCTTATTATAATCAAATTACATGCAAATAGTAATTTAAAGAAGCCTCAGAAAGGGAATACACACATGAAAATGACTGGAGATGCTTATTAAAAATATAGATTCTGACACCTAATAACCAAACTATTGAGACAAAACTTTGAGAATGAGCCTGAGTTAGGTAGATAATAAAAAAGTTCCCGCTAATGAGCTTAATAGTTATATGTAGAGCAATTTCTCCAAAAAAACCCAGCAGAAAACATATTCTTCTCAACATGGAATATTCTCCAGGTTAAATCACGTCTAGTTCACAAAACAAGCCTCAGTAAATTTAGGAAAACCGGAATCCTATTAAGCATCTTTTCCAATCAAACATTATGAGAGTAGATATCAACTATAAGAAAAAAATATATAAAATACAGAAAACACAGCCAAATGGTAGCTAAACAACATGATACTAAGCAACTAATGGATCACTGAAGAAATCAAAGAAAAATTCAAAAAAAACTGGAAAAAAATGAAAACAAAACAAAACACTAAGACAAAAATCTATGGGAAAAAGAAATTCTAAGAGAAAATTTTATAGTGATACAACCCTACCCCTACCTCAGGAAATAAGAAAAATCTCAAATATACAAATTTACCTGATACTTGAAGAAACTAGAAAAAGAAGGGAAAAAAAAGCACAAAGAAGAAAGAATTCATAAGAACCACAACATACATAATGTAATAGAAATGAAAAAACAAACAATAGAAAAGATCAATGAAACTTAGAACTGATTCTTTCAAAGGATAAACAAAATTGATAAACCTCTAGCCAGATTCATCAAGAAAAAGAGAGAGAGAGAGAGAAAGGTCCCAAATCAATAAAATCAGAAGTGAAAAAAAAGAAAGTTACAACTGACATGGCAGGAACAAAAGGATCATAAGAGATTACTACAAAAATGATATGCCAATAAAATGGACAACCTAGAACAGTAGGAGAAATACCTAGAAATGTACAACGATTGAAAACTAATCCAGGAAGAAATAGAACATATGTACAATTACCAATAAATAAATTATCAGAAATAAAACAACTCTCAACAAACAAAAGTTCAGGATCAGATTGTTTCACAGGTGAATTATACAAAACATATAGAGAAGAATTAACATCTGTCCCTCTAAAACTATTTCAAAAATGTGCAGAGGAAGGAATGCTTCTGAACTCATTCTATGAGGCCAGCATCACTCTGATAACAAAAGATATAACAAAAGCAAAATTACAGGTTAATACCATTGATGAACATAAATGCAAAAATCCTCAACAAAATTACAGCAAACTGATTTCAGCAATACATTAAAAGGATCATATATAATGATCAAAGGAGATTTATCCCTGGTATGCCAGATATCCCTTGTTCAATAGTTGCAAGTCAATCAATGTGGATACATTACATTAACAAGGTGAAGAATACAAATCATATAATCATCTCAATAGAGGCAGAAAACATACTTTTTTTTTCTTTTGTCTTTTGTCCTTTTAGGGCTGCACTGGGCCATATGGAGTTTCCCAGGCTAGGGGTCGAATCGGAGCTCAGCCACCAGCCTGTGCCACAGCCACAGCAACACCAGATCCAAGCCAGCCACGTCTGCAACCTACACCACAGCTCACAGCAACACCAGATCCTTAACCCACTGAGTGAGGCCAGGGATCGAACCCTCAACCTCATGGATTCTAGTCAGATTCTTTCCACTGCGCCATGACGGGAACTCCCCAGAAAACATATTTTATGAGATTTATCACCCATTTATAATAAGAACTCTCCACAAATGGGTATATGAAAAATAAACCATGATATAAAGGTCACATTTGACAAACACCATATTCATTTGTGAAAAGCTGAAAGCTCTCCCTGTAAGATCTGAAATAAGACCACACTGATGGCCGTTATTTTGAAAGTTACAGAAATATTGAATCACCACATTGTGTAACAGTAACTAATATTGTGTTACAGATTAACTATATTTCAAACACAAACATCAGGAGTTTCTGTCCTGGCCTAGTGGTAACAAACCTGGCTAGTATCCACGAGGTCGTGGATTCAATCCCTAGTCCCACTCAGTAGGTTAAAGATCGATGTTGCCATGAGCTGTGGTGTAGGCCACAGATGCTGCTAGTATCTCACATTGCCGTGGCTGTGGTGTAGGCTGACATCTGTAGCTCTGATTTAACCCCTAGCCTGGGAGCCTCCATCTGCCATGGGTGTAGCCCTAAAAAAGAAAAAGAAAGAAAAAACAGATAATAAAACTCATAAAGAAGAGATTAGACGTGTTATCAGAGGTGGAATTGGTGGGAAGAATTCAGAAAGGTGGTTAAAAGTTGAAACTTCCAGTTAAAAGACAAGTAAGTACTAGGAATTTAATATAAAACATGATAAATATAATTAAACACCACTTTATATTATAAATGATAGTTGTTGAGACAGTAAATCCCAACAGTTCTCATCACAAGGAACTTTTTTCTATTTTCTTAATTTCGTGTCTATATGAGTTGATGAATACTCACTAAACATTGTTTCTCTTTTTGGTTCTGTTTTTTTGTCTTCTAGGGCTGCACCCCCAGGCATAAGGAGGTTCCCAGACTAGGGGTCTAATTGGAGCTGAAGCCACCAGCCTATGCCAGAGCCACAGCAACACAGAATCCGAGCTGCGTCTGTGACCTATACCACAGCTCATGGCAACACTGGATCCTTAACCCACTGAGCAAGGCCAGGGATTGAACCCGCAACCTCATTGTTCCTAGTCAGATTCATTAACCATTGAGCCACGACAGGAACTCCTACATTGTGAAAATCACTTCATGATCTATATGTAAGTTATTATGTTTCACACAAACTTGTACAGTACAATATATCAATTATATCTCAATAAAACTGGAAAAAATGAATAAAAAACAACCCGATATAGGCTGAGAATATGAATATTATATTAATAGAAAATGTTAAAAACAGAAATGAACAGATGATCAATATCCTCAGAGAAATCAAATATGAGTTAGGAAGTTTAAGGTAAAATAAGTCTAGTTATGATCCATCACTAGTTACATAGTTACAGATTTTTTTCTTATGGTGATATCTTTTAGACTGACTCTCTTAGAAAATTTTAAATATGTAGTATAGTATTATTAATTATATTCACCATGCTTTACATTTCACTCTCCATGCTAGTTTGTACATGTTGACTCTCTATGCATTTCACCTACCCCTTACCAACTGCCTCTGGCAACTAACAATCTTTCCTCTGTATCTATGAGTTTAGTTTTGTTTTTGTTATTTTAGTTTTAGATTCCACGTATAAATAAGTAAGATCATATGGTATTTGGATTTATCTTGCCCTTAAAGTTTCATCCATGTTCCTGCAAATAGAAATATTTTATTATTTTTATGGGTAATATTCTATTGTGTGTATATGTGTATATTTTATTACCTATATGCAAGTGTATAAATATTTCATTATATACTATATATATATAGCATATTCCTTATCCATTCATCTGTTGATGGACACATAGGATGTTTCCATGTCTTGGTTATCGAAAAAAGTACTGCAATAAACAAAGAGACGTGCATAGCTTTTGTAATTAGTATATATGTTTTCTTCAAATTAAGTACCCAGAATTAGAATTGCTGGACCATATGGTAGCCCCATTTTTAATTTTTCGAGGAAATTCCTTACTGTTTTCCATAGTGGCTGTGCCAGTTTACGTTTCCTACAACAGTGCACAAATATTCCATTTTCTCCACATCCTTGCCAACTCTTGTAGTTGTTTGTCTTTTGGATAGTAGCCATTCTGACAGGTGTGAAGTAATATCACTTTTTATTTTAATTTGAATTTCCTTGATGATTAGTGATGTTGAGCCTCTTTTCAAATCCCTGTTGGCCAACTGTATGTCTTATCTGGAAGAATGTGTATTCAGTTTTTCTGTTTAGTTTTCAGTTGGAGAGTTTGATTTTTGCAATTATGTTGTATGAGTTTGTTATATACTTTTGATCTTAACCTCTTAGTTATATAAATTGCAAATATTCCCTCCCATTCTGTAAGTTGCCTCTCATTTTGCTGATTGTTTCCCTTGCTGGGCAGATGCTTTTTAGTTTGATGTAGTCTTGCTTGTTTATTTTTTTATTTTGTTGCTTTGCTTTGGATATCAAATGCAAAATATTTTTCACCAAGTCTAATGTAAAGGAGTTTACCACCTAAGCTTTCTCCTGGGAGTTTTATGGTTATGCATCTTCAATCCATTTTAAGTTGATTTTCATGTGTTGGTATAGCATAGTAGCCCAATTTCATTCTTTTGCATGTGGCTGTCCAGTTTTCCACAACTCCATTTATCGAAGAGACTGTTCTTTCTCTACTGTATATTCTTGGCTACCTTGTAAATTAATTCACCATCTATGTGTGGGTTTATTCCTGGGATCTCTATTCTGTTTTATTAATCTATTTGTCCATTTTTATGCCAATGTTTTACTGTTTGATTACAATAATTGTGTAATAATTTGCCTTCTGTGGACATGATGCCTTTGATTTTGTTTTTCTTAAAATTGCTTTGGGTATTCTGATTTTTTTGTAGTTCCATCCAAGTTTTATGATTGTTCCAGGAAAGGGTAACAATCACAAAGGCCCTGAGGCAGGAATGTCCTTAGCATATTACAGGAAGAATATAGACACAAGTATTATTATTTACTTAGTGTCACCTCTAGTTAAAGCTATGTCAGGATTTCCATTATGAACCTGTTTTAGGGCTTTCCAATCTCCATTTTCAAGATCTAGCTAGTAGTGAATAACAACAATTAACAGTTTAAAAACAATCATTTATTCAGTACCAGCCACCATCTAAATACTTTTCATGCATTAATTCTTTTAATTCTGACAAGACATTGAGATGAGTTGTGTTATCTTAATTTTATAGTGATTGAAAGTAAATTAGAGAGATTAAATAATTTACCTGCACTGATGATTGAATGAGGAAACTTAGATTTGAACCTAATACATTCTGGATCCTAAATTTATGCCCTTAACTTAATGCCCTACAAGCACCCTTTGTGAGAATTAAATAAACAAAACCTTCAACAAACTTATTGCAATGCTTGGCACACAGCTAGTGTTCAATAAATAATAGCTCTAGAATTTTAAATGTATAGAATGGTAGATTATTTAAAAGATGTAAAACAAATATCCTAGCAAAGTCTCTTCATTCAAAAACAGAAAACTAAAAGAGACACGTGCACCCGCATGTTCATTGTAGCACTATTCACAATAGCCAGGACATGGAAACAACCCACATGTCCATCGACAGATGATTGGATTTGGAAGATGTGGTATATATACACAATGGAATACTACTCAGCCATAAAAAAGAATGACATCATGCCATTTGCAGCAACATGGATGGAACTAGAGAACCTCATACTGAGTGAAATGAGCCAGAAAGACAAAGACAAATACCATATGATATCACTTATAACTGGAATCTAATATCCAGCACAAATGAACATCTCCTCAGAAAAGAAAATCATGGACTTGGAGAAGAGACTTGTGGCTGCCTGATGGGAGGGGGAGGGAGTGGGAGGGATCGAGAGCTTGGGCTTATCAGACACAATTTAGAATAGATTTACAAGGAGATCCTGCTGAATAGCATTGAGAACTTTGTCTAGATACTCATGTTGCAACAGAAGAAAGGGTGGGGGAAAAATGTAATTGTAATGTATACATGTAAGGATAACCTGACCCCCTTGCTGTACAGTGGGAAAATAAAAAAAAGAAAAATAAAAAAAATAAAAAAAACAGAAAACTGAAGTGTATATAAATTATAACAGTTAATTTTGAATGATATTTAAAAAGTGATTAAATCTATTATATAAAATTTAATTTTGTTCTTTTTATTGCTAAATAGCATTGCATTGTATATATGTACCTCTTCTTAATCCATTCATCTGTCATTAGACATTAAGACTATTTCCATGTCTTGACTATTGTGAATAGGGCTGCAATAAACATAGGGCTTCATGTACTTTTCGAATGAAAGTTTTGCCCAGATATATGCCCAGGAGTGGAAATGCTGGATCATAAAAGCAGTTCTATATTTAGATTACTGAAGTACCTCCATACTGTTTTCCATAGTGGTTGTACCAGTTTACATTCCCACCAGCAGTGTAGGAGCGTTTTCTTTTCTCCACACCCTCTCCAGCATTCGTTATTTGTAGACTTATTAATGATAGCCATTCTGACTGGTGTAAGGAGATACTTCATTGTAGTTTTGATTTGCACTTCTCTAATAATTAGTGATGTTCAGCATTTTTTTCACTTGCAGCAACATGGATGGAACTAGAGATTCTCATACTAAGTGAAGTAAGTCAGAAAGAGAAAGACAAATATATGATATTTATATGTGCAATCTAAAATATGGCACAACTGAACTTATTTTTAGAAGAGAAAAATTCATGGACATAGGGAACAGACTTGTGGTTGCCAAGGGGGAAGAGGAGAGAGTGGGATAGACTGGGAGTTTGCTCTTAATAGATGCGAACTATTGCATTTGGAGTGGATAAGCAATGAAGTCCTTCTGTACAGCACAGGGAATTATATCTAATCAATTTTTTTTCTTTTTTTTGGTCTTTTTGCCTTTTCTAGGGCTTCTCCTGTGGCATATGGCGGTTTCCAGGCTAGGGTTCTAACTGGAGATGTAGCCACTGGCCTACGCCAGAGCCACAGCAACGCAGGATCCGAGCCACATCTGCAACCTACACCACAGCTCACGTCAATGCCGGGTCCTTAACCCACTGAGCAAGGCCAGGGACTCTACCCGCAACCCCATGGTTCCTAGTAGGATTCATTAACCACTGAGCCATGGCGGGAACTCTGATATCTAATCAGTTTTGATGGAACATGATGGAAGATATTATAAGAAAAATAATGCATATATATATATGTATATATATAAATAACTGGGTCACTTTGGTATATAGCAGAAACTGGCAAAACATTGTAAATCAACTATAATAAAAAATTAAAAAATAAACTTAAAGCTATCTACACAGTCATTATCTATCAAAAATAACTATCCAACAACACATACGTATAAGGTAGTTTTCTAGGGTAGATAGGCATATTAAATAAGTTATACAGAGGTATTCCCCTCAGGAACGTATCATCTACAGGTACTCAGGCTCTGAGCATTTGAGATTATTTATCATTCTTCAGTTGGTTTGTTCAGTTAGCAGGTCAGTCATTCAGCAAGTATTTCACTATACTCTCCTTTGTGACTTTAAGGAACTCTGCCTGATTCTGGGATAACTTGGTGAACAATAAAGAGTTTAAATTCTCATGGAAGCAAAAGTTTATAAAAGATTCACTAATAACAGCTTTGATTGGTTCAACAATAGTCAAAACTACTTAGGGCCAGAACAAGGAGAACACATTTAATGGAAGAAATGACATTTCCCCGGGACCTTAAGGAAAGGTAAGATTTGGTAAAGTTAGATAAGGCTAGGAAAGCATTCTTAGAAACACGTAAACTAAAAATTGGAGATGACAAGATGTTGGGCAAATACTGAAAAATTTAAGATTTGCCTTTATCTTTAATTTAGAACAGTGGTTCTCAAATTTTTTTGAAAATTAAATCACCTGAAGCCTTTAAAAATCCCAATGCCCAGTTCTCGATCCATACCAATTAATATGTCTGAAGGCAGGAGCTAGGCCTCAGTAAAAAAATTTTTTAAGATCCCCCAGTGATCTTAGTGTGCATCAGAATTTGGGAACTGCTGATTTTGAGCATAAAATGTGAAATTTAAATATTCTTAGAGAAAAATTAGACTGTAATACAATTTGAATTCAAGGAAAAGCACTTGAACATAATTCAATAGGACATATGAAATGATCAGAGAAGAAGGTCTAGAAGCAAGAGAGAACATTGTCCTAAAAATCAAGGGAAAGGACACTTTATATAATCAAGGCTGCAAAACACCAAGGAAAATGAGAACACAAAAAATAGCTTATATAATTTGGCAATGAGAAAGCATTTGATTATTTTCAAGAGAGAGTTTCAGAGAAGAGCAAGGGTGAAAAATCTGTTCCAAATGGTGAGAAAGTAGCAAAATTTAGTATACAACTACTTCTTCTATATACTTGAACATAAACTGAAATAAGGAGCTATTCAGAGTAAAACAAACAAAACACACAGGAAAAAGTGGGTGGGAGGACAGTGTACTTGGCTATGTTATCAGACTAGAGGAATGGTAAAAGAGCGGGATAAAGATAATGGGTTACATGCTGCCAACCTTAAGCAAGTATAAGTTTTAGTTTCTTTTTTCCTAGTGGAGAACTTATGTTAAGAGTATGCATTTAGGAAGCTTATTTGAGAAATGATCCCACAAAGCAAAGTGAGGAAAAAAGGAAAATGAGACCAGGAAGGAGGAAGATGCAATATCAGAATATGTTTTTGAGGTCACTTTGGGAGCAATGGGGGCTCGATCCAGGAAATCTCTGCAAATTGTCTGGGATGCTTTCCGGAATTATGCTTTTGAGATATGGGAGATCAGCATATTGATCTATGTGCTCTATCCCTCAAGGTTTGTAGGGGGTGCCAGGGGATACTTCATGCCTAGGCTGTGTTCTAGTGAGGTCCAGTAGGCTCTCATTTTGTGTAGAAGACTTTGAGATAGAATAGAGAAGTAAGGTTTTGGCAGTACAAGGCAGGTTTGGGTCACATAGATCTGTGTACTGCAGTTGTATTTGCAGTTAGAAAAGGATTGAGGGGATGATAGAGACACTGTACATTTGCTACAGTAAGTACTGTAAGACAGGCACAAATGAGAAAGCACCAAGGAAAAGACAAAGTACAGAGGTAGTCTTAAAAAGATGGGAGAGGTTATTTAGAAGAATGGAAAATGGGGACAAAGAGAAAGTTCAATCCTGCATGGCCTATGGTTTGGGGGCAGTGGGAGAAGAGCAATGGAACAACCAGGTTTCAATGAAGATAAGGAGACCATTGTGTATGAACAGAGTGATGGAGTAAACAATTAGAGAAGGCCAGAAGGCACACAGGGAAATGCTAATTAGTAGCTGAGATGGCACTAATGGTACATGCTATGAAAATGAAAAGCATACGCACATGTGAGTGTGGAGTTTGGAGAGAGCATTTGTTAGAAAAAAATACGTTACAGTTGTTCAGTGTTGAAGATGAAGGAGAATACAAGAGCATGCTGTAATCAGCTGCTTGATATGTTCTGTTCTCACCAAACCTTTGTGTTAGGAATTAATATTCTTAGTTAGAGTTGAGAAAACCAAGCCTAGAGGCTCATATAGAATGTGAATGCAGATCGGTCTGTCCACAAAACCTTTATTAATCCACTTGACACATTAATTCTTTTAGATATAGGGACAAGTTTATGATTAAGCTGCAAATATATAATTTCTGGGCAGAGGGAATTTGATGACTTGAGGCTACCAACTGACATGTTATTGTTTAGTGCTAATTCACACAGGCTACCTGAAGGAGAAGTCAGAACTAATAATCACTCCTGACAGATTTTGGGGGAGTGGTGTCAGGTGAGTGGAGAGGAGTCCCCAAGGTGTGATTGTGGCGAAGACTCATATGAGGGAGAGAAAACAGTCAGAATATCAAAAACAAAGGCCATGTTCAACTGACAGATTTCAGCCACATGGATGGTGTGGCAGTTGAAGAAGCAAGCCAGAATTCAGTCTTAAATATTAATATCGAAGAAATGTTTTGAGCTACTTAGTTTTACTGCTGTGTATTAGTCAACAAATATTATGTATGTAATGGTGAACAGCACAGAAACATTCTTCTCAAACCTATTTTCTAATAAGGAGAACAAATATAAACAAGTATTAAAATAACATTGTAGGAGTTCTTGTTGTGTTTCAGAGGTTAAGAATGAGACTAGTGTCTGTGAGGTTGAAGGTTCAATCCCTGGGTATTAAGGATCCGGTGTTGTCATAGGCTGTGGTACAGGTTGAAGATGCAGCTCGGATCCAGCATTGCTGTGGCTGTGACATAGGCTGGCAGCTGCAGCTGCGATTCATTCTCTAGCCTGGGAACTTCCATATGCCTCAGGTGTGGGCCTAAAAATAAAATTAAATTAAATTAATAAAATAAAATAAGTTAAATTAAACGTATCATTGTAAGTTGCATAAAGGAAATGTATAAAGTGTTATGGTATGTAATTTAAGGTTCTCTTCCAGTGTGAGGGGTTAGCAAAGTAACTCTAAGTAAGTGGGATGAACACTTGGTGAAAAATCCAGGAAATATGTCTTCTACCAGTAACTGTGTCATTTGTAAGTTTTGTGACATAGGTAATTTATTTAATTTTTTTTACTCTTCTATTTTCTTATATAAGTCCTTATCTAAAAAGTTTTATTAAATATACTGGAAGTAAATTTTAAGACCTAGGCAAGAGAAACGTGATTTACAAAATAATAATGTTAAGCAAGAAAAGTTCATTTTTTATAGCATAGTGATAGACATGCATTCAAATCAGCGAACTGAAGCTCAAAGTTTGTTGAAAACAATGCTTCTGTCAAAATCTGACAGATGCATCTTGGACACCTCCTAAGCTGTCACTGGATTGCCAGTCACCCAGAGCAATCATTTCTGATAGGTCTTCTTCAACACTGAGACAGTGTTTAGAATCCTGACCCTATTAGGGAATAGCAGAAACAGCAACACAGAAACAGGAAGCGTGGAAGCAATATTAGTTGTCAGCAGGGTTGTCAGAACTGCTAAGTATAGAATGCTTTAAGATAGGTACCCAAGAACTGCACATTTTGCTTTTAGTGATTTTAACAGCATGAAATGCTTTGTTTGCAATCAAAAGAAATGTAAAATAATAATGACACAAATTTCTAAAAAGAATAATGAAATCCCCTACATTGTGAAAGTCTTGCCTATGAAAAAGCCCCAGGAGCATCATACAATTCAAATGCTGCCAAATTCTATTTCTAGACCAAATTTTCCTTGGCCTCAGGGAACAGCTGTCAAATGCTTCTTGACTAACACTCAAACAAAGCCATAGAGTCAACTGATAACTTTTAATGGATAAAGTCAGGTTAATAAGTGCTTGTTGACTTGACTTGGAGGAAAAAAAAAAAACCTGCTGTTTTATTGCATTCCAATTTCATACTGTGGAAGGAAAATGGAGAAAACAAAAGTACATAAATTAATAATAACATATACTTTTATAACAACCCTTTATAAATTGTAGTCATTTTGGATTATTATAAGAATGGATTTAGGTGGGAAACATAAGTTCTACATCAATTCTTTCTGTGATTCCTTCTGAGGAAAGGAGGTGCAGCTCGGATCCAGCTGCTCTAAATACATTAAAGGCAATGTATTTCCAATTACACTCTTTATGAAAAAGCCCTTTTTTTCCTTAAAAAATTTCTTATGCGAAGCTATTTAGTTGTATTCTGATGAAAGTGTCCATGTATGACCAAAGCTCTTAAATCAGTGTTTCTATAACGTAGTAGAAAATGCAGTAATATGAACTCACATTTCCAACTTAAAGCTGCTGCTTTTATCTCACTCTTCAAATTATACAGTGGTATACAAACTTAAACGCAGTATGAATGCACATGTGGTATATATTAATTAAAGACTTTGTTTTGGAATTCTGAAATTTTTTAACATCATATTTAATTTATCCACCAGAAATTGAAAATAACGCATATGGGCAAACCTTGTTTTATTGTGTTTTGCTTTACTGAGTTTTGTGGTTACTATGTTTCTTTACAAATTAAAGGCTTGTGGCAACCCTGAGTCAAGAAAGTCAATTGGCAGCATTTTTTTCCAACACTTGCTCACTTGGTATTTCTGTATCACATTTGGGGAATTCTCAAAATATTTCAACATTTTTCATTATTATTATATTTGTCATGGTGATCTTTGATAAGTAGTTTGATGCTACTTTTGTCATTGTTTTGAGGTGCCACAAAATGTGCCCATATAAGACAGCAAACAATGTATAAATGTGAGTATTCTGACTGCTCCATCAACATCCAGTATCCCCATTCCTCTCCCTCTTCTCAATCTTCCCTATTTCTGAAACACTACACTATTGAAATTAGGCCAATTAACAACCCTACAGTGGCCCCCGTGTGTTCCAGGGAGAGGAAGAGTTGCACATCTCTCACTTTAAATCACAACCTAGAAATGATTAAGCTTAGTGAGAAAGGCATATTAAGAGCCAACATAGGAGTTCCCGTCGTGGCTCAGTGGTTAACGAATCCGACTAGGAACCATGAGGTTGCGGGTTCGCTCCCTGCCCTTGCTCAGTGGGTTAACGATCCGGCGTTGCCGTGAGCTGTGGTGTAGGTTGCAGATGCGGCTCGGATCCCGCGTTGCTGTGTCTCTGGCATAGGCCAGTAGCTACAGCTCTGATTAGACCCCTAGCCTGGGAACCTCCATATGCCGCAGAAGCGGCCCAAAGAAATAGCAAGAAAAAGACAAAAAAAAAAAAAAAGAGCCAACATAGGCCAAAAACTAAAGCTCTAGTACCAAACAGCCAAGTTGTGAATGAAAAGAAAAAAAAATTCTGGAAAGCAATTAATGAGACCTATTCCAGAGAACACATGAATGATAAGAAAGCAAAAGCCTATGGCTGAGATAAAGTTTCAGTAATCTGGACAGATCAAGCCAGCTGTAACATTTCCTAAGCCAAAGCTTAATCCAGATCATGGCCCTAACTCTTTTCAATTCTATGAAGTATGAGAGAGGTTAGGAAGCTGTAGAAGAAATGTTTGAGGAGTTCCTGTCGTGGCTCAGTGGTTAATGAACCCGACTAGGAACCATGAAGTTTTTTTAATGGTTTCCTTTACTGTACAAAAAGCTTTTGAGTTTAGTTAAGTCTCATTGGTTTAATGGTGTCTTTATTGTCTTTATTCTACAAAGTGGGTCAAAATAGATGTTGTTGGGATTTATGTCAAAGAGCATTCTGCCTATGTTTTCCTATAATTTTATAGTGTCTGACTTTATATTTAGGCCTTTAATCCATTGAGTTTATTTTTGTGAATAGTGTTAGATAGTGTTCTATTTTCATTCTTTTACATGTAGCTTTCCAGTTTTCCTGGAACCATTTATTGAAGAGACTATCTTTCTTCTACTGTAGGTTCTTGCTTCCTCTGTCATAGATTAGTTGACCATAGGTGCTTGGGTTTATCTCTGGTCTTTCTATCCTGTTCATTGACTTATATTTCCGTTTTCATGCCAGTATCATAGTCTTTTGATAATTGTAACTTTGTAGTATTGTCTGAAGTCAGGAAGCTTGATTCCTCCATTTTGATTTTTCTTTTTCAATATTGCTTTGGCTATTCAGGGCATCTTGTTTTTCCAAACAAATTTTAAAATATTCCGTCTTAGTTCTGTGAAGAATGTCTTTGGTAATTGGATAGGGATTGCATTGAATCTGTAGTTTTCCTTGGGTATTATAGTCATTTTGATAATATTGATTCTTCCAATACAAGAGCATGTTACATCTTTTGATTTGTTTGTGTTCTCTTTAATTTATTTCACCAGCCTCTTAATAGTTTTCAGAGGTAGATTCCCTCTATGCCACTCTCTGGAGAGATTTTATCAGAAACAGGTGTTGAATTTTGTCAAAAGCATTTTCTTCATCTATTGAGATGATCATATGGTTTTTATTTTTTGGTTTGCTGATATAGTATATCACACTGATTGACTTGAGGATAATGAAGAATCTTTGCATCCTTGGATAAATCCCACTTGATAATGGTGTATGATCCTTTTAATATATATTTGGATTCCATTTGCTAGTATTTTTGTTGAGGATTTTTGCATCTATGTTCATTAGTGATGTTGGTCTGTAATTTTCTTTTTTTTGTGGCACCCTTGTCTGGTTTTTGTATCAGGGTCATTGCATAATGATCAAAGGAGCAATCCAAGAAGATAAAACAATTTTAAATATATTTGCACCTAACATAGGTGCACCTCACTATATAAGGCAACTGCTGACAGCCATAAAAGGAGAAATCAACAGCAATACATTAATAGTGGGGGCTTTTTTTAATAGTGGGTGACTTTAATACCCTACTTACATCAAAGGAGACATCAACCAGACAGAGAATCAAGTAAACACAGGCCTTAAATGACACTCTAGACCAGAAAGATTTAATTGATATTTATAGAATATTCTGTTCCAAAGCAGCAGAATATACATTCTTCTCAAGTGCACATGGAACATTCTCCAGGGTAGATCACACCTTGGACCACAGACAAAACCTTGGTAAATTTTTTAAAAGTTGAAATTATCCTATGTGTTTTCTCTGACCACAATGTAATGAGACTAGGAATCAACTTCAAGAAAAAAAAAAAGTAGCCAAAAACACAAACTCCTGTGCTACTATGCTACTGAACAACCAATGGATCATTGACAAAATCAAAGAGGAAATGAAAAGATACGTAGAGACAAATAACAACTATAGTACAACGACTCAAAACCAATGGGACACAGCAATAGCAGTTCTGAGAGGGATGTTTATACCAATACAAACTTACCTCAAGCAAGGAAAAAACTTCTAAGAATGTAAGTACCTGATAGTTCACACCCAGCAATCTGTCCTTTCCACTACATCAACTTTATCCTGTGACTAATAAGTAAATGAGACAAATCCTTAAGAATAACCTATTACTCATCCTGTGAGTAATAAGTAAATGAGACAAATCCTTAAGAGTAACAATAATTGTATATGCTTATGTAAGATTCACCTGCAAACTTATTTGAAAATCTGAAACATCCTGGCTTAAAAAATAATAATACAACTAATCAGACACAACCCTATTCTGAAATCAGTCTTTTCTGAGACAGATTTCAGAAAAAGGAATAAATTTTCTCACAACTGTCTTTGATTTACTCATCTTAGAGAAGTATAATCTGTGAGAAATTTTGGCTTCCCAAATGCAACAATTAATTTCCCACTAAAATTTTATTGTTTTTAAACTAAATATTTACCTAGTAGCAAGTAATAAAAAAATGCATATTTTTCTTAAAAATGAAAACTAGGAAAATTTTGATTCGTTGACATATATATGTGATATTTTCTTTTTTCTTTTTTTAGAGCTGCACCCATGGCCTATGGATGTTCTCAGGCTAGGGACTAAATCGAAGCTATAGCTTCTGGCCTACACCATAGCCACACCAGTGCCAGAAACAAGCCGCATCTGTGACCTACACCAAAGCTCACAGCAACGATGGATCCTTAACCAATTGAGGGGGCCGAGGATTGGACCTGTGTCTTAATAGATACTAGTCAGGTTCATTACCACTGAGCCACAATGGGAACTCTGATTTTTTCATTCTTAAACATAGGTCAGTACAAATAAAATATTTATTTCAGTATTAAATCCTTTATACATATATATGTGTATATATAGATATATAATCTATATCTATAAACATGTAATTTGATATTATAAAGCTGATACCAATTAGCTATCAATATATGTTTGTTTCCCAAAATGTATCATTTAGTTCAGTGCCCTTGAAACAATTTTGATTAAATAGAACATTTCCTCCTGTCTATAAGTAATTTTTACACATGACAGAAAATGAATCAAACTTTTAAAAATTTAAGGATTTATATCATAATTGAAATTACCACACAGTGTTCAAATAATTCCCTTATCTACTAATTTCAAAATAATTTCATAGAGTATGCTTAAGAAACATATACTAGAATTTTCTATTTTAATTAAAATGTTGACCACTGTTTTGTAAAGGCTTGGTATTTGCTGAGATTTTTTGGGGTAAAATACAGTGGTTATGTAGCATCCTCACTAATTAAGTTTTAATAGATTAGAACTTTTGACTTATAAGTTTCAACATACCTGTTGATATCTGAAGCTATGTAGAATGATATATTAAGACTATAGCTAACATATTTGACTTTTTTTCCCCCAACTGTTTATATATTCAAGGTTTGTTATCTATCAAAATCAAATTATGAAAAACATTAAAAGATGCTCGAGCCAAATTAGTTATCAACATGATTTCCGCTACATGGATTTTCTAACATACATCACAGCATCTAGTAAGGCCTTTATTTTATTTTGATGCTTTGGTTTTCCTTTAATGTGGTTTACTGTGCCCTTCAAAAAATGTAAAATCAAAACTCATCAGTTTAGCAGCTGAGACTCTCTACCAAAAAAAAAAAAAAAAATCAGAAATATTTGGGCAGATTTATGTCAACATTTGAAGCAGCAAAGAATATTCGCCTTCATGAACTAAAGCAATGACTTTGAATAGGCCTCCATATGTCATGCTTTTCCCTATTAATGAGGATTATATGGGTGAAACTGTCAGCCATGTGACATTCCTTTTCTTGTTTTAGTAATTCAAATTCCAAACTAGACACATTGATAGTTTGTGTATTAAACTGACTCTAGACTCTCTGTGCACCCAGATCTCTGGGAGGATATTTTGTTCATTTATAGAGTTTGAGTTTAAAAATTTCATATTGAGATGCTTATTGAAGCTTAGAATTTCCATAGTGAGAAATAATTAAGGATTGCTAAATAAGATTCTGCATTTTTACATCAAAAAAAGCTGTGAACCAACTTTCGAAGTTTTAACTGCCTTAATAAATTCATGAGTAATTATCGCATGATCAGATAACTTGGATAGCCCCTTTTCCCTGATATACAACTCTAATCAACCCTCTATAGTTGTTTTTTATATTCAACCACATTCTGATTCCACACACACCATTCCAACCTCTACAAATCTCTTCCTACCCTAAATTCTTAATCATTTTGATATTATAGAAGATTCTTAATTAAGAATCCCCAGGGAGTTCCCGTCGTGGCGCGGTGGTTAACGAATCCGACTAGGAACCATGAGGTTGCGGGTTCGCTCCCTGCCTTTGCTCAGTGGGTTAACGATCCAGCATTGCAGTGAGCTGTGGCATAGGTTGCAGATGCGGCTCGGATCCTGCATTGCTGTGGCTCTGGCTTAGGCCATTGGCTACAGCTCCGATTCGACCCCTAGCCTGGGAACCTCCATATGCCGCGGGAGTGGCCCAAGAAATGGCAAAAAGACAAAAAAAAAAAAAAGAAGAATTCACAGTATACTAACATATAATAATGACTCTGTAGTGTGGCATGTATCACTGATAAGTAGAGTTTGGCTTGATAGATACTTATTGTAGACATGACAGACTGAATAAATGAATAAAATCATGAATGAATTTATCTATTTTACAATGAAAATATCAAAGTTTGTAATGATTTCCTTTTTAAAAAAATAAAGTATGACTTAATAACTGTCACTGTAATGAAGACATTTTCATCACTTCCTGTGATTATAGGCTTTAGTGTCAGAGAAATAAGACTAGATGTGTATCATTTAGTGATCAGAATATTGTGAATATTTATGAAGTGTGCATACATGATATCACCGTTTTAGCAGAAAAAAAAGTGAAAAGGATTCACCTCTAGTGAAAATCACCTACTTTAAAAGATGGGTAGGAGTTCCCGTCGTGACGCAGTGGTTAAGGAATCCGACTAGGAACCATGAGGTTGTGGCTTCGATCCCTGGCCTTTCTCAGTGGGTTAAGGATCCTGCGTTGCCGTGAGCTGTGGCGTAGGTCACAGACGCGGCTCGGGTCCCAGGTTGCTGTGGCTCTGGCATAGGCTGGAGGCTACAGCTCCGATTCAACCCCTGGCCTGGGAACCTCCATATGCCAGGGGAGTGGCCTAAGAAATGGCAAAAAGACAAAAAAAAAAAATAGACCTATAGGCAGTCTAGTTAGTGTGAGGTTATTAAGGGAGCCCCAAACCGATATTACAGGTATCCTTATAAAAACGGGAAATTCAAACACAGGGAGACACATAGAAGGAAGACAATATAAAGCAATATGGAGAGTAGATACAAGTTAAAGAAAGAAGCCTGGAATAAATCCATCCTTTACAGCTTTCAGAAGGAACCAACTCTGCAACACACTGATTTTGAATTCTTAGTTTCCAAAACTGTAAGACAATAAATTTGTGTTGTGTAAGCCACCTAGTCTGTTATACTTTGTTACAGCAATTTTAGTAAGCTAATATTATATTATGTTATACGGATTCTTGGCCATCACAGTACACCCAACCTATCACAGAAACTTCCAGCAAATTTGATTTGATAGATTAGAATGACAAAGTGGCAGAATTACAACAAAATCATCAGATGAGCCTTTCCTTGCTATAAGCTCATTCAAAGCTAGCACCTTTTTGGATCACCTGTAATTGGGTTGGAACTGCACACTCAAGTATACAGGCCTACCTTGGCTATTGCACTTCAGTTTATTGTGCTTCACAAATATTGATTTTTTTTTTTTAACAAACTAAGGGATTGTGTCAACCTGTGTTGAGAAAATTTATCAGCACTGTTTTCCCAACAGCATTATTTTTAAATTAAGGTACATACATCGTTTTTTAGATATAATGTTAGAGCACACTTAAGAGACTATAATATAGTATAAACCACTGTTATATATGCTGGGAAACCAAAAGAGTCACATGACTCACTTTATGCAATTTTTCTTTATTGCTGTGGTCTGGAACTGACCCTGCAATATCTCTGAGGTGTGCCTATATTTTCTCTAAAATCCAAAATAGTCTACTAGGATGGTACCTATTTTTTTAAGTGATAGAGATTACAGTGCAGAAACTTGCCCTCACTTCATGGAAAATTCTGACATGCTTCTTTCTGTGAACAAAGCAGGCAAATATCCCTGCAATTGTGTGATATTTACCTTTGTGTCAGAAGAGATATACATTAAGAGTAAACTATGCATTATTATGTAATAAGTGCTATCAAGAAAACTTAAGCAGGAAAACAGAGTAAGTTCTGCTGGATATAAACCAGGTAAAACAATGAGATATATAAATATATGGTGAGAGACAATCCTAGGAAGATGCATGGTAAGATCAAAGGCTCTGTGTAAAACATGCTCATACATTTGAGAAAAACAAGGAAGCCAAAGTAAATGAGCATATAGGGAAGTAGTAAGAGAGAAGGCCAGAGAGATAATGGAACTAGATGTGCAGAACACATCACTGAAAAAAAAAAATTGCACTGAGCATAAAGAAAAGCCAAAGGAAAATTTAATACAGAGGATTAAAAGTGACATACTTTGACTTAACTTTTAAGGTTAGATACTGTGATTGGAACAAGCAAGATAGACAAAGTTAGACAAAATAATGACAATGATAACAAGTTGAGAGGTAATGTCTTAAACTAAGGTGGTGGCAGTGGTCTTTCAGAAAATTAATTGATTCTACAAATATTATAAAGGAAGAGATAATAATATATACCGATTGCATGTAGGATGAGAAAAAGAGACAAATTAAGGATGAGTCCAAGTGTTATTTCCTAAGGAAACTGATGGGTAAATTACTGATAATTCATAGGGGTGGCAATTGTAGGAATTTCATGTTTAGAAAAGAATGCTGGAAGTTTCTTTGGGAATATAAGTTATGAGATACATTTTAGATATCCAAAATAGCAGTTCAAAATACAAATTCACAGTAAGAGAGAAAGTCCTGGAATGTAATTATATGTAAGAAAGGAATTAGTAAATAGATACCATTTTATGGTGCCAAACTAGAAAATAATCAAGGTGTTCTGTGCAAATATAGAAGAAAAGTTTACAGATGATGCAGGACAAACCACAATCTTGGGAAACCTAGGAAAGAGGAGATGCAGGAAAGCCTGAAAAAGATACCAGTGAAGTACATGAAGAACCAGAACAATGTGATGTTTTGGAAGAAAAAAAAAAATCAAAGAAACTGTTTCACTGAGGAGAAAGGAGTCCAAGACTCTGTTAAAAAAAAAAAAAAAAACTTACAAAAGGTCAACAATTTTAACTCCAAGAATTTAACAAAGAAAAATTTATTGTTAGCCATCACAAAAACAAAACTGCTGGAGTAGTGGTATGAAAACCCAATTTAATAGATTTAAGGGAAAGTGCAAAAAGAGAAAGTCTTTGGCAGAGAAATAGGTTAATAAAATAAAGCCAGAATAAAAAAAGAAAGGAGTTTTGTTTTTGTTTTGGTATGTGTGTAGGAGAACTAATATCATGTTTCTTAGTAAAGAGACAGTGGGGGAATTAAATTCAAAGAGAGATGAGGGATAAACTGCAGGAAATTATTTTACATAGCAATTAGAGATGGAAACTAGAAAAGTTTAGTTGATGACTCACTCATAGTTCATTTAATAAACTCCTAAATTTTCCAATTTGAAGGTACACTGCATATCCTGCTGGGATTGTCACCAATATGTAGATTTCAGGAAAATAACTGTCATTGAGTGATTTAGTCTGCTGATAGAACATTCAAAGTTGTGATTTTATTTTTAGAGGCTTAGAAGTGTAATGATCAGGATTCACCAAAAAAGGACAAAGAGGCTATCTTTGCATATCCTCGCTAATATATAGGAGATGGTAAGGGAAATACTCATACTTGAGAAGAATATTGGTAAAAAAAAAAATGTCCTTAAGGAAGAGTAAAAGCATAAAAATGATTTTAATTTGAGTAAGGACATAAAGAAAGACTGAAGCAGAGGTTGAAGACATAGAGGATTTACTCTCGAAGAAATCATAGGGACACAGTAATGTAACTCAAGATTAGTGGACAAGCAATGCTGTAATCAAACAATGGATATATGGAAAGATATGGGAGTATGAAGAATGGCAAGGACATCTGGATTACTTACACTGACTGATAAAAATTAGCAAAAAGGAGTATGATAGCATTAATCCTGATTTCCAACAGATAATGATTATACAAAGTACATCGATTTTTACCAAGAGCATAGAAATCTTTAACAATCTCAAGACTCAGTTTATGCAGGGGCGGAGGCAGGAGGAAGGGCAGTTTTACAGTGAGCATGAAGTTCTCTTTAGGTCCTTTCCACTGAAGACCTGAAATCTGCTAGAGGGATGTTTTACCCCAAATTCAAGTCTTCCCTCTTAAACCTATTGATAAAGACACCAAGGCTAGCAAGTTAGCAATATTTTTTAATTCCACCAAACTAATTTTTCTACTTATATATATAATGGGAAATTATTTTTTTTAAGTTCAGCAGGGTATAATTCATGTTAAACTCAGTTTCATTAGGTTTTGGTACAAGTGATGAAGTTATGTATGCTGGAAGCCAGTTTATCATTTATCCTACATGAGATAATTGGTTTTCGACAGAAATTACAAGGTTTTACTTGTTTCATTTTGTTTTTGTTTTTTGCTTTTTTAGAGCCATGCACACTGCATACGGAAGTTCCCAGGCTAGGGGTCAAATCAGAGCTGCAGATCCAAGCTACGTCTGCGACCTACACCACAGCTCAAGGCAACACCAGATCCTTAACCCACTGAGCAAGGCCAGGGATTGAACCTGAAATCTCATGGCTCCTAGTCAGATTTGTTTCTGCTGCACCACAACAGGAATTCCAAAAATTACAAGTTTTTGATGTCAGGAACAAACACATCACCAACAAACAGAGCAGTTATCAAAACTAGGTTCAGATATGACATGGATGTTGTAGTTATACAGTAATTTAAAATAACTATGATAAATGTGTTAAAGTTCTAATGAAAAATACAAACAAGGACAAAATATAGAAACCAAAAGAATCAAATGGGAAAGATGGAAATGTAAAACACAGTTAAATACATAAGGAATTTCTCTAATAATTTCTTCAAAGGAATCAATGTAGCCTATAAAGACTTGAGTGTATTTGAAGGACAAATAACATAAATTATTTAACTGCAATATGGAAGACCCAACTGCATAGCCAGAGAAAAAACACACATTGCCATCAGGGGAAACAACCATAAGAAAATAAAGCTAATAAAATCTAAAGAAGTAGTAAAGTAAATGATAAAATAAATAAATAATATAAGAAGAAATCAATGAAATAAATGGATTTAAGATAGATAAAATTCATGAGCCTAAAACTGATTATTTGGAGAGACAAATAAATTTGATAAATTTATAATAAGAATGATCAAGATGAAAAGGAGAGAAAAAGACAAATCATTGTCAATATCAGGTACCACAATTGATATCACTACATATTTTACATTTTAAAAAGACAATAAGAGAATATGAAGAATAAACATGTCAATATGTTTTGCAAATATAATCAAAACAAACATATTACCTGTAAAACACAAGTGACCAGGGACTAAAAAACAAATAGAAAATATATGTACTGTTATATCTATTAAACATTTGAATACATAATTCTAAAACTACTCAAAGTAAAATGTCAATCCCAGATGGGTTCAGTGGTACATAATTTCAAATCTATAAGGAAGAAATAGTGTCAAACTTTTATGAACATATCCAATGAAGAGAAAAGATGAAACACATCAATTTGTTTTATGAAGTTAGAAAAATCCTAGTATCAACAAGTAACAATGAATCTGCAAGCAGAAGAATTATAGGCAAATACCATGTAAAAGCTATATGTCAGTAGCTTACAAAAAACGTTAGCAAAGAGATCAGGAATATTTTTAAGTGAATTTCCATATGGGATTTATCCTAGTAGTATAGGATTTTTTTTGTGCGAAACAAAAACCAAAACAGTAATATGAACCCAGAAATGGTTTAATTTTACCATTAGTTAAACAAGAATTGTTTAATTTTTTATAAATCAATTAATGTAAATTAACAAACTAACATAGCTAAGGTGAAAATTATAACATTAGATGTAGAAAAATTGTTTGTTACATGTTAAGACTCTGATACTATAAAAATGTTTCAAAAACAGGCATAGAAGGAAATATATCTGACAAATGATATTTGAAGTATAATTGACCTACAAACTATGTTAGTTGCTGCTATATTAACACAGTGACTCAGTATCTCTATACATTTCAAAATGATCACCATGATAAGTCTAGTTATAATCAGTCACTATACAAAGAGATTACACATTTATTGACTCTATGACCACACTATGCATTTCACATCCATGACTCTTATTTTGCAAATGGAAGTTTTTACCTCTTAATCATCTTCATCTCTTTCTTAACACTCCTGACCCCTCTCCCTTCTGGCAACTACCTATTTGTTCATTTTCTTTATTAGACTTCGCATATAAGTGAACTCATACAGCATTTTATCTTTCACTGTCTGACTCATTTCACTTGGCATAGGACTCTCTAGGACCATCCATATTGTCACAAATGGCCAAGATTTCATCATTTTTAATGGTCTAAGTAATATTTCATCATATATCTGTATCTATATAGATAGATATAGATAGATATAGATCCCATCATTTTCACCCATTCATTAATGAGCATTTAGGTAGCTTCTATATCTTGGATACTATAAATAATGTTAAAATGGATATAAAGGTGCATATACTTTTTCTAATTAATATTTAAATTTTCTTTGGAGATGAATAAATTGGTAGATTACTTTGGCATATGGGTCATTTTAACAACAATAATTATTCCAACCTATGAACACAAACCCACTCTCTATATTGTCATCAATTTCTTTCATCAATTTCTTATAATTTTCCAAGTATGGATCTTTTAGCTCCTTTGTTAGGTTTATTGTTAGGTATTTTATTCTTCTTAATATGATTGTAAATGGAATTGTTTTCTTAATTGCACTGTCTGATAATATGTTGTTAGTGTACAAATATATAATAGATTTCTATAATAATTTTGTGTTCTGAAGCTTTACTGAATTCCTTAATGAGTTATAGCAGTATTTTTCAGGCACCTTCGGGATTTTCTATATATGTTATATTATCTGTAAGCAGTGACTGAATTCTTCCTTTCTAATTTGGATTGCTTTTATTTTCCTTTTCTTGTCTGATTACTGTGGCTAGGGTGGTGAGAATAAATATTGATAACTGGTGAGAGTGGCATTCTTGCTTTGTTTCTGACCGTAGAGGTAATGCTTTCTATTTTACATTCTCAAATATTATGTCAGCTGTAGGCATTCTTTATGTTGAGGTATGTTACTTCTATACCCATATTTCTGAGAGTGTTTTTATCATAAATGGATAATGAATTTTGTCAAAATATTTTGTCCATCTATTGAAATTATCATATATATATATTTTTTTAATTCAGTTTAACATGCTCCATCACATTGTTTAATTTGTAGATCCTTGCATCCTTGGGGTAAATCCCATTTGGTCATGTTGCTTAATCTTTCAATATATTGTAGAATTTGGCTTAATATTTCATTGAGGATTTTTGCATATGTTTATTATTGATACTGGCCTGTAATTTTCTTTATTGTAATATCTTAATCTGGTTTTGTTACTAGAGTGATGCTGGCCCGATAGAAACAGTTCAGAAAAAATTCATTCCTTTGCAATTTTTTGGAATAGTTTGAGAAAGATAGGTACTAACTCTTCTCTAAATGTTTGGGATAATTTACTGGTGAAGCCGTTTGCTCTTGGACTTTTGTTTTTTGGGATTTGTTTTACAAGTGATTTTTTTCATTACTAGTAATTAGTGTGTACGTATTTTCTATTTCTTCCTGGATCAGTCTTGGGAGATTATATATTTCTAGGAATTGTCCATTTCTTCTACATTGTCCATTTTATTTGCATATTATAGTTTATGATTTTGTTTATTTGCATTGTTTATTTGCTTATTTGTATTGCTTATTTACTTATTTGCATTGTTTATGATATTGCTTATGATCCTTTGTTTTTCTGTGGTGTCTGTTTAACTTCTTTTCCATTTGAGAATTAATTTATTGATTTGAATCTCTCTTTTTGTCAGTTTTATCTTTTCAAATAACTAGCTCTTAGTTTCACTGGTCTTTTCCATTGTTTCTTCTTTTATTTTCTATTTTATTTACTCATGCTCTGATTTTATTCATTTCTTCTTTTTATTAACTTTGGATTTTGTTTGCTCTTCTTTTTTATTCCCTTTTGCTATAAGGTTAGGTTTTTATTTCAAATTGTTCTTTTTTTTTGAGGTAGGATTGTATTGTTACATAAACTTACTTCTTAGAGCTGCTTTTCCTGTATCCCATAAATTTTGAATCATTGTGTTTTTGTTTTCAATTTTCTCTAAATATATTTTTTAAAATTTCTCTTTTGATTTATTCAGTGATCCATTGGCTGTGTACTAGAATATTGTTTGGCCTCCATGTGTTTGTGTTCTTCCTGGGTTTGTTTTTTGTTTTTTTTTTTCTTGTAGTTGATATTTAGTCTCATAGCATTGTTGCAGGAAAAGATGCTTGATATGATTCAAATATTTAAAAAAATTACCACAACTTGTTTAGTAGCCTAGCATTTGACCCATCCTGGAAAGTACTCCAAGTACTTGAAAAAGATTTGTAATCTGATACTTTTGTAGGAAATGTTCTACAAATATCTATTAAGCTCAGCTGACCTAATGTGTCATTTAGGGTCAGTGTTTTCTTATTGATTTTCTGTTTGGATGATCCATCCATTTTGGTACATGGGGTGTTACATCCCTTATTATTATTATATTCCCATTGTGGCTCAATGGTAACGATCCCAACTAGTAACCATGAGGATGTAAGTTCAATCCCTGGCCTTGCTTAGTGATTTAAGAATCCTGCATTGCTGTGAGCTATGGTGTAGGTCATAGATGTGGTTCAGATCCCAAGTTGCTGTGGCTGTGGCATAGGCTGGCAGCTACAGTTCTGATTTGACCCCTAGCCTTGGAACGTCCATATTCTGTGAGTGCAGCCCTAAAATGACAAAAAAAAATCTCAATTTGTAAGTTAATTAGAAGATAATAGAAGAAGCTGTTTTCATGATTTTGTAAACAGGACCCACCCACAAAAATTATCAGGAAGAAAAATAATAATTTACTATTAAAATTAAGAATGTATCTTAGTGCCAATCTATAGGTCAAAGTACCTTGTAAATTAGTCTGAATCATGTAATTGTCTTTATTGTTTTAATGATAGTCAGTTTTGACTATTTAATCATCATTATGCCTGCACTATGTAAATCTTTTGCACTGCTGACAAAATGGAACTGAGGAAGAATTGTGGGCAACAAATCATATGCTATCATTGCCTCATATAGACACAGCTAAGTACATCTCCTTTAGTTTTCTTTAATGATCTATTGCATATACTAAAAAGAGAGCATTTAGACCAAGATGATAAACTACAAAATTTAGCTATAGTATTTGTCCCCAAAGTGAAACTGTCATGCTGATCGATAAGGAACATGATGAATAAGTTCTTTATTTCCTCCTGTATGTCAGTATGTGAGCTGGCATGGTGCGAGCAGTCAGACCACCCATTAAGAGCAGTTTTATTAATAGTTCCTGCTTACATAAGGGTACTTCATTTATCAATTTCATTGACTGCAACAAAGTGCTTATGCCACTGGCAAAGGCTGGCTCAGTCAAGGGGCAAAGAAATAGCAACTGCAGGAAAGTCACTGAAAGAATGGGGCCTGCTTGAATGGGCCAACTTTGAGATGTCCCTAATTGTTTAGCTTAATAAAAAGAATTATGGAATCAAAAATCCTAAAGTATTTTTTCTCATAAACAATTATTCCTAATGATGGCAGTGATTATAATTTTATCTGTGGGAAAAAAAGATCAAATGTTGTCTTGGTCTTCTGAATCATACTGTAATTCAACTCAGAATTTCAATGCTAATATTTATTTATATAATCAAGGCAGAGTGCAAATTTTGTCCCATATGGTTTAAAATATTTCTCTGAAAAATCTGATGTCATCTCACAAATTATTTGATCATCAAGGTTTGGATTCAATTTACTGTATAAAGCATGAAATACTTATGTTGCCCCAGTGGTTTCTTAGGTATCACATAATAAAGGAAGGTAAGATGCTCATTAGTTAATGATAATTAGTAAAAAGTCAGTTTAATCTAATGAAACACTTGTGTTACCAAACATTTATTTTTTATTTTTTTATTTTTTGTCTTTTTAGAGCTGCACCTACAGAATATGGAAGTTCCCAAGCTAGACCGTGTCTACCACCTACACCACAGCTCATGGCCATACAGGATCCTTAACCTAGTGACTAAGGCCAGGGGTTGAACCTGAGTCCTCATGGATACTACTTGACTTTGTTACCACTGAATATAATTTTAAAAAAAACCTAACGTTTTATTAGTTTATCATTAAGATAGACTTAATGATATCAGTTCCATTAAGTGGGAAACAATTTGACTTTAGTGGTTTTAAGAAATTTGGAAATAATTCTCATTGTTGTTTAGTAGATTAATCAAAGCTAAGCTTCAGCCCACTGTTCAGACTTTTAGCAATTTCCAATTAGCAAGATATGACTAGGTTTTAGTAAGCATATTGGTATTAGGTTTGAGTCTCCTCACTTGTCCTGGAAATAAGGAGAACATAACATAAATAAAAACAAACACATGTGTTTAGTGACAGAAGGAGAGAAAAATCAAACTTTAAATTGTATAGGTGATGTTAACAGTACTTACCTGAACAGAATCAGGCAAGAGTCCCACAGGGAAAAAAAAAAAAACATAATTACCATAATTTATAGGACAGTTTTACTAGATATTTGTGGAAATCTGTGCCCTGAAAACACAGAAATCAACTTCTTTCTGAGAACTGACAATGCATTTTTTAAAATTCCATACATTTGACTATACAGAAAATCTCAATAAATTTCAAAAAGTAAAAATAATACAGATAGAATCATCTGATCATAGCATAATTAAAATATATGAAAGCAAACTAATAAACGAACAAAATCACATGCATCTGAAAATTAAAAGCTCTGTAAACTTTTGGGTAACATTTCAGATTTCCTAGAAAAGAACAATCTTAAAAACGTTATACATCACAGCCCATGGGATAAAAGCATTTGTAAAGCAGGATGCAAAAGAAAAATTACTTATGTCACTTTAATTAAATAAAAGAACACTAGCAGATGAATTAAGCAACACACTAAAATTTTATTTTTATTTTTTTAAAGATTTTTATTTTTTCCATTATTGTTGGCTTACAGTGCTGTCAATTTTCTACTGTACAGCAAAGTGACCCAGTCACACATACATATATACATATTTTTCTCACACTATTCTCCATCACAAGTGACTAGATATAGTTCCCAGCGCTCTACAGTAGGATCTCATTGCTTATCCATACCAAATGCGTAGTTTGCATCTATGAATTCCAGATTCCCAGTCCATCCCACTTCCTCCCCCTCCCCCTTGGCAACCACAAGTTTGTTCTCCAAGACCCTAAGTTTCTTTTCTGCGGAAAGTTTTATTTGTGCCATATGTTAGATTCCAGATATGTGATATCATATGGTATTTGTATTTCTTTTTCTGACTTACTTCACACAGTATGAGAGTCTCTAGTTCCATCCATGTTGCTTCAAATGGCATTATTTTGTTCTTTTTATGGCTGAGTACTATTCCATTGTGTATATACCACATCTTAATCCATTCATCTGTCGATGGATATTTAGGTTGTTTCCATGTCTTGGCTATTGTGAATAGTGCTGCAATGAACATACAGGTGCATGTATCTTTTGCAAGGAAAGTTTTGTCTGGTTATAGGCCCAAGAGTCGGATTGCTGGGCCATATGGTAGTTCTAAGTATAGTTTTCTGAGGTACCTCCACACTGTTTTTGATAGTGGTTATACCAATTTACACTCCCACCAACAATGTAGGAGGGTTCTCTTTTCTCCACACCCCCTCCAGCATTTGTTATTTGTGGACTTATTAATAACGGCCATTCTGACTGGTGTGAGGTGGTACCTCATAGTAGTTTTGATTTGCATTTCTCTAATAATCAGTAATGTTGAGGATTTTCAATACATTATATAAATTGGAGCAAAATATAACTAACAGAATCTCAAATAATAAGTTTTTAGGTATTTTAATACCTATCCACATTTTAAAACTTTTTATTTGCAATGACTTCCTTTTTGTTGCTTTTAAACATATAAACACATAATGGAATTATGTCTCTATGTAAGTGTTTATTATTTGACATGTGTGAGACCTTCAAATATAGAAAAATATGAGCCATGCTGTTTGTCTTTATTGTTTAACTTTATTTTTATAATTATTTTCTAACATATGTATTCACAAATTATATTGATTAAAAAATAAAACCCTTACAGATATTAATTTCCCTTTACTGTTTCCCTGCTTCAGTCACCCCAAAATATGCCTGGCCCCTAAAGCATAATTTGTCTTTAGTGATTAGTGTGGATTTAAAAATTCAAATATGATCTTATAGTTGTTAGAAGATCAAATGTTGATGCTCCCTGCCTTTTTATGTTACCAACAAAAGACATCATTTTTTGTTGTCTCATCACTACATCTAGGCGGTGCTCAGAGGACTCTTCCCTTTGCTAAGGAGGCCACTTCAGTCAAGGGTCTCACCATTGGCCAGTGACAAATCCGTGATGCTTCTGTGTACCTTCCATTTTGTTCACTGTCATCCTCAGCATCACACATTGTTACCCATCCATGCCACAAACACTGTTAATGGTGGTGGCATTGCCATCTGACATTGCTGCCCTCATTCCTTTGCCTTTAAATCATATCATTGACCTTAATAGGACCGCCATTCTCTCTGATTGAATGGAAACTTGGACTTTAGTGAAAAGGAAAACAACAAAATGACTTCGGACAAACAATTTTTCCTTAGGGCATACACAACTCATTTTTAGCTTTTCTGTTCCATAGGAATAAGTAGGCTCAAAATAGCATGGGCTCAATTCTTATGTTGCCTTGCCTTCTTGTTCTCCCCTTATTGGTAGGGGGCTCTGAAACAAGCACCTTAAATTTCTGAGAGAGTGAAATCTCATACTCCCTGTTTCACAGTGTGCAGAATGCATTAGATCCCAAGTAAAATTAGAGTAACTCTGCTGCAGGCACTTTTTTCAATTTTCAGCTTCCCATTGCAGTTATCTAAACTGCTTTTGTGAACATCATTTCATTTTCCTTAAGTCAGTGGTTTCCAGCCCTAAATATAATTAGAATCACTTGGGGATGGGGGATTTTTAAGAAATAGATAATTTAATTGGCAACTTGGTCTATAGTTACAGAGGTATATCTAAGGACTATAATTTATTTCTTAACTCTATGTGATTTGTGCAGCCATGAGTGAGATCCTGCACACAATTACTCCTGTTTATAGTCCAGAAGAGGCATAAAGATCGAAATCTCCCAGGTTCTTTACATGCTGAAGATCCATGTGACAGATTTTATAAAGAGTTTTCTAACCAAGCTCACTTAAAGTATTACTAAATAGCAAACTCTCACTACATTACTCTTAATAGAGGTGAAATTTATGCATTCACACATATATCCAATCTAATTTTTTGGTGAATAAAAGGATCATGAGTCCTTCATTGCAAATTCCTTAAAGGCAAGCATGCTTATTGTTTTCTTTGGTGTTTACCATCAGTGCCTTGCTAGCAAGTTGCCTTGGTTCCACAGATGTGCAGAATAAACAAGTTATTAATTTGAATAACCAGTAAATAAATAACATTTATATCCCCAGCCTTAATATCTCATTTGAACTTTTTGATTCATATACTCAACTGATTAGTTATTAGTAAAAAGAAATCTAGATTTATTCTCAGAATATCTGACCTCACCCTGTCTCAAGTCACTTCATTTTCAGAAAGACTTGTTAGTAAACCACATTTTTAATTATCCAATTGCTAAGGACAAACATATATGAATCATCCTTCTCAACATCAATAACAAATCTTTTAGCAAGTTTTGCTGCTGTATCTCCAAAATAAATCTGGAATGAATTTAATTTCTTTTTTTTTTGAAAATTGATAAAAGATGTTTATTTACCATTCTTTTTTAAGAATTTTTTATTTTATTTTTTATTGTTATTTCCCCCAACACACTTTTCTTTTTTCCACTGTACAGCATGGGGACCCAGTTACATCTATATCTATACATAATTTTTTCTCCCATTGTCGTGCTCTGTTGTAAGTATCTAGACATAGTTGTCAGTGCCACACAACAGGATCTCATTGTTAATCCATTCCAAAAGCAACAGTTTGCATCCATTAACCCAAGCTCCCAATCCCTCCTCCTTCCTCCCCCTCCCTCCCCCTCACCCCGGGCAACCACTAGTCTATTCTCCAAGTCCATGATTTTCTTTTCTGTGGACATGGAAACAACCCAAATGTCCATCGACAGATGATTGGATTAGGAAGATGTGGTATATATACACAATGGAATACTTCTCAGCCATAAAATAAATGAAATAATTCCATTTGCAGCAACACGGATGGAACTAGAGACTCTCATACTGAGTGAAGTAAGTCAGAAAGAGAAAGACAAATACCATGTGATATCACTCATATCTGGTATCTAATATACAGCACAAATGAACCTTTCCACAGAAAAGAGTTTAATTTCTTTGTATCTCCATTGCAACCACTCTGGTCAATTTTTTTCTTGAATCTCACTGGACTACTGAGATTGCCTCATAGTAGCTGCCCAACTCCCAAGATTTCACTCTTCTGGTCAATGTACAGCATAACAGTAAAAACGGTATTTAATAAAACCCCAGCCTTATAGAGATATTATTCTCATACCATGAATTACATATTTAATGTGTACAGTTCAATGTTTCTTAGTATATCCACACATATGTGCAATCATCACCACAGTCAATTTTGGAAATTTTGAATCATCTCAAAAATAAACTGGATGTATTTCAGCTATCACTTTTTTTTTAATTGTTATTTCCCCCAACACACTTTTTTTTTTTCCATTGTGCAGCATGGGGACCCAGTTACATCTATATCTATACATAATTTTTTCTCCCATTGTCGTGCTCCGTTGTAAGTATCTAGACATAGTTCTCAGTGCTACACAGCAGGATCTCATTGTTAATCCATTCCAAAAGCAATAGTTTGCATCCATTAACCCCAAGCTCCCAATCCCTCCCCCTCCCTCCCCCTCCACTCTTGGGCATATATCCAGACAAAACTTTCCTTAAAAAAGACACATGCACCTGCATGTTCATTGCAGCTATCACTTTTATATTCCCCTATCCTCTATCCCTTCCTTAGGCAACTTCTCATCTACTTTCTCTCTGTATAGATTTCCCTGATCTGGGTATTCATATGAATCATGCAGTATGTGGTCTTGGAAGTCTGGTTTCTTCTACGTAGCATAATGAACTCATGTTTTAGTACATCAGTACTTCCTTTCTTTTTACAGCTCAGTCATAATCCATTGTATAGATAAACCATGTTTTGTTTATCCATTTGTCCACTGGTAGACATCTGGGTTTGCTTTAATTTTTGACTATTATGAATAATGTTGCTATGAGCATTCATATGCAAGTTTTTGTGTGGATATATGGTTTCATTTTTCTTGCATGTATACCAAAGACCTGAATTACTTATCATATCTTGTGGTAACTCTATGTTTAATCACTTGAGCAGCTGCCACACTGGTTTCCAAAGCACCAGCACAAATTTTACCTTCCTTCCAGCAGTGTATGAAGGTTCTGATTTCTCCACATCCTCACCAAAACTTGTTATTTGAATTCGATTCTTGTTATTCCAGTGAGTGTGAAGTAGTATCTCACTTTGGTTTTGATTTGCACTCTTCTGATGACCGATGATGGCAAACATCTTTTCATGTGCTTGTTGACAAGTTATCTTTTTAATGCTTTAATCAGATGATGTTACTCCTGTTCTTTGTCATCACTGTATCTCTGGAACTTAAAATAGGAGATTAATTACTTATTTATTAGTTAATATGTAGTAAATGATTGAATGATGAATAAACATCTACATGGTAGTATAGTATGCTTCTTAGAAATGCTTAGAAGTACAGCTAATACCACCATTTTGCATTTGTTCTTTTCCAAGAGCAAGGGAAAAAAGTAGAGGGTTTTTTTTCTCTCTCTCTTTTGTCTTTTTAGGGCCACATCTGTGGCATATGGAGGTTCCTAGGTCAGGGGTCAAATCAGAGGTACAGCTGCCACAGCCACAGCAACTCAGGATCTCAACCACATGTGCAACCTACACCACAGCTCATGGCAACGCTGGATGCTTAACCCACTGAGCAAGGCCAGGGATCAAATCTGCATTCTCATGGATACTAGTCAGATTCGTTAACCACTGAGTCACAATGGGAACTCCTAGAGAAATTCTGAAGAAAATATCTTGACATTAAAAGATTGTTCTAAAAGCCAAATGAGAACCTAGTAACTTCCTATTTAAAATGGTATCTGTGGACTACCACTATTATAATCACCTTGAAATGGTTAGAAAGGGTCCTGGGGCTTAAATGGTACCTAGAAAATGGGACACGTCTCTACGACCTAGTTCCTTAAGCTTTCATCATCACCATTAGTCCTTCTGGTAGGTGGTACTGCTACTATATGTTGGTCATTTATACTCAGTATAGTACTTGTACAATCAGTTATCATCATCAGAGATGTTCATTCTTCATACCTCGCCATTGAGAAATTTCAACAAAAGACCTCTGCTGATGTTGTTAAAAAAGATATCAGGGTTATTTCTCTGATGCATGTAACAGTAATCTCTGAGATCCCACCTGCTCCACTCCTAGAAATGTTTAAAACATCCTCTCCATCTAAGTGTGGTTGAAGCTATTTCAGTCTCCTTCCGTCTTCTATCTCTGTGGCAAGGGCAGCTTTGCTTAAGTGGGCGAAAACTCCCTAAGAGAGGCCTGAATAAAGGATGCTTTCTGCCAATTTTTGTTTCAGACCCTGAGATATACAAGCCACTGATACTTCCTTAAATTCAGTGAGCCCCAAACTCAAACTACAAAAGATTGGCCATCTTTTCATGGTTTTGTCTGCTATTAATTTTAACAGAGCAAGACAAATTAAGTACTAACAGTGATGATGGAAAGCATCAAGAACAGCCTAATAAATTATTCTGTCACCCTGTAAATACTGACGGTTAACACTTGTATAGCCCTTTCTGTTTACCAGCTGTATTCTGATGTTTTATTATCACACCAATTTTCAGAGGGGGAAATACATACAGAGAGAGATTAAGCAACATGGGCAAGATTACTTGGCTTAAAAGCAGTGGATCAGGATTAGAGCTGAGTCTTGCTCTCTAAAAAGAATTTCATGTTAGTATGTGGGGAAATTCAATCATCAGCCTAGAAACTGCAAAGCATTTTGAATAAAATTATTCACCACAGAAATTAAAGATTATATCAATAATAGCAATTATATGTTTGTCATTAAAATGTAGATAGGGTTAGGTGATGATATTAACAGAGCTGAATTTTTACTATTGAGAATATTTGATAAGCTGTGAGATATTAATATGGCTCAACATAAAAAGGACTTTCACATCGGTGTCAAGTAAGACAAGAAACTAAGTTTAATTCCTAGTGGCTATGAATATAAACTGCTATTATTGCCCTGGAATGCTGTTCTGGTCATTACTTTTCTCATTTTCTATACATTTCATTATATTCTTTTACGCATCTAAAGGCCCACAGTTTGTAAAATAATAATTGCCTGTTATATTTGAACGCGTTCTAAAGAAATTTAATTGTTATTGGATTCAATTCCCATTGAAAGTTTAAAAGAAAACTACTTTCCTTTTTTTTTCTTTTCTGTGTGTCCCATGTCTGAGCTATCCCTGCTTCCTCTTCCTCTTAGTAACTGTGAATTAGTTTTTGTACTTCATAGCAACAGTAAACAACACCTTGCATTGAAATAAAATATGAAACGTATGTTGGTACATGAATTTTAAGTATTTTTCTAGATTCCACATCAGTTTGTCCTACCCAGCCTCCTGCAGTTTACGGATGCTTACTATGTCATTTAATTTAAGATTACCTCTAATCTCTAAACCTCTCCTTAGAATGCTCTGACTTAGCATTAGTTAAATGGCCTTTTATCTCCTCACACAGTAAACTCCTGAAAGAGGTAATCCTTCCTACATAGGAAACCTTTGGTGTTCATCTAAACTCTAAACAAACACTTCTCCCAGAATTTCCTCATATAAAAGCTACAAAATGGGCAAAGTGCCAATTAGTCATTTACATCATGAGACTAATTCTCAGAAGAAATGCAGAGGAACTAACTCAACATAAATAGAAGTCATTACTCTCTCCAAAAAAGAAGTGTCTATAATTGGGATTCAGAAGATGTCACAGTCAAGTAACATTTTAAGCACTAATTAGGCATCAATATTCATATATAATAAGACTTCCTATTCATCGAACACCTGATTATCTGATAATTCCTGGTTTCTCCTTTCTCTCTTGTACCATGTGCGCCTGTGGATCCAGCCTGACATAATCTAAGACATTAGGAATTACAGAAAATTGAAGTCATTTGGTACCAGAATGAAAGCAAGGACATTGTAAAAATGTACAATGTAAATAACCATAGAAATTTGAGCGGCAACACTTAAATAAAGATGTTATCTATTACTCAGAAACAAAGCAAAAATTTCAGACTAGAATAAGCCTAAAATTCAAGTCTTTACTTCATTCATTAAGATTCTTAATCAAGAGGACCATTGCTTAATAATATTTAGAAATGCAATTGAGGAAATCTCACTTTGGTTATTAGGAAGAACAAGTTCAATGCCTATTGATGTCTATTTATTTTTACTGAAAAATGATATAAACATTTTCTATAACAAGAATATATATAGCAAATACTTCTGAATTTATCATTCTTTCTAAACAAGTGATAGAACCATTTCAAAATTGCTATGATTTATAACTTCCAATTCTCTGAGTCATGCCTGGGATTCTTGCTACTGTGTGAGAATAACCAGCGCACTGGTTAGTAACAGATAAAATTGTCCTCTGGGGAGTTCCCGTAGTGGTGCAATGGGTAACGAATCCGAGTAGGAACCGTGAGGTTGTGGGTTTGATCCCTGGCCTTGCTCAGTGGGTTAAGGATCCGGCGTTACCGTGAGCTGTGGTGTAGGTCGCAGATGCCGCTTGGATCCTGTGTTGCTGTGGCTCTGGTGTAGGCTGGTGGCTGAGGCTCTGATTGGACCCCTAGCCTGGGAACCTCCATATGCCACAGGAGCGGCCCTAGAAAAGACCAAAAAAAAAAAATTGTCCTCTGATAATTCTACTGCTCAAAATAGGTAGAAATGTTTTAACACTTCATTATTTATTTGGCTTTTGTGAGAAAACTTAAGATTTCTGATATTTTGTGTAGTTAATTTAAAAAACCTGTGAAATTGTTAAATTCAAATTTTATGATTCTACAGACATGTTTCTGACAATTCTCAGATAATTTTTATTTATTTATCAGAAATACCAAGGCACATTCTGAGAGAACCGCTAGCTTGTGCCATTAGAAAAAACTTAATTTCTATACTTTTAACTATGTAGTTAAATCATCAGTATTTACCTCATTTTGAAAATAGTGGAGTTCCTGTTGTGGCGCAGGGGAAATGAATCCAACTAGGGACAATAAAGTTGCAGATTCGATCCCTGGCCTCACTCAGTGGGTTAAGGATACAGCATAGCCATGAGCTCTCTGTAGGTCACAGATGTGGCTTGGATCCTGCATTGATGTTGCTGTGGTGTAGGCCAGCAGCTGTAGCTCCAATTCAACCCCAGCCTGGGAACTTTCTTATGCTGCTTGTATGGCCCTGAAAAGCCAAAAAAAAAAAAAGAAGAAGAAAATAAATAGTTGTGATGATTGATAAGTAGATTTAATTATTAGTTTTATCTATTGATTGGATTGTACCAAGAATGGCATGTCTAGGTAAATATAAGTACTATTAGAATTTTATACTACTCAACATGAATATGATATGTTTTTTATGTATTTTATCAAATATAAAATGGCAGTCATTGCCTCTCAGAGATCAAAGTATGATTCTACCTTTCATTACATCATTAAATAATTCTCATATTAGTTCACACTGGCTTATTTTCTCCTGTTCTATATTTTTTTGTGGGGGGGAGCAGATCTGAAGTTGCAATTTTTCAGCCTTTTGTATTATTTCTCATCACATTGATCCCATGTGAAAATAAGCCTTTCCTCTCACTTTTCTAATAAAAACTTTCACATCAAGAATATCAAAAGTTTCTTAGACTTAAATATTTGGAGACCATGCAGGAGAGATAGCACAGTAAAACTGCACCACTCCCCATAATGTAGTGGTTCTCTCTCCTTTCCCTCCAAGATCTGTTCCTCACTCTATCTTTATAAAATTGCCTGAGGATTTCCTAATATTCTCTTTAATATATGCATAACAGTATCTATTAGGAGTAACAGGACACTCTGTTAAAGTTCTCCCAGGGAAGCATATACCTCTGTCATAAGTAAAGGGGCCACTCAATTCACTAGTTACAAATTAAAATTGATAATTCTGGCACACTTGTCTCATCTCCCAAAGCAGAGAAGAGTCTAAGTATAAATATATAGATGTAGATAGAAATTTTACCTCACTAGCTACCATGTTAAATTAGATATAGATACTAGGGACTGTCAATTTGCTCTACAGTATACATTGTGGTGAAGATGTCCTTTATAGATCAAAGAAATGCTTGACAGAGAGAGTACATATTTGTTTAAGGGCTATATAAAATGGTTAGTAATTACCTAGAAAGATAAATGGAAAGGGGGAAAATACAAAGAAAATGAGAACAGTATAACTCTAATTCTAAAACAACCCAAATTAACGGAACATTTGGAATACAGAAGAGGATGGTAACACAGTATTATCAAAAAGCAAGAAGCAAAAAGGGAGACAAGGACATATATGGAAAAAGGGAGACTTAGGTTGAGTTAAAGGGGAGAAGGATGGGAAGAAGGTTAAAAGGGGATTGCTGCATTTATAAGCAAAGGAATAAATCAACAGGCTAGGAGCAGTAGAGTAACCCAATTTAATGTTAACAATTCTAACATGAGACGTGTATTACTTGACAGCAGATATGAGTTTAAAACACAAGATAGAAAAATAGAGTCTGATGTGTAGGAGAGAGTTTTGACAAAGGCAGTTGCATAGCTTATGAGGTGAGGGAAAATGCATTTCATTTAAAAACAGCAAAAACTGGGTTGACTTGTTAAACATTTCAGACACATACTCCCTTCAAACCAAAATAATTCAGCTATTACAAAGGAAAAGGAAAATAAATATAAAGAGACAAAGTGGGAAAATAAAAAGGAGGAAAAGAGTCAAAGTGAAATTTTATAAGTTTAAAGACAGTGGAAATCATTGCAGAAAAAAAAGTTAAGCTTCATAAGCTAATATAAAATTAATATGTGTATATATCAAACTAAAACAACTAAAATTATGGGAGATGTTTGCAGATAATATTGCAAGTAAGTAATACACTAAATAAAATTTTTCATGTAAATTGGTAAGATAATAGCACTGGTGAAGGTAGCCTCTATGATAGACCCTGAATACCTGACTTCTCCTATCCACATCTTTGTATAATCTCCTTCCCTTGATTGTGACCTTGACCTAATGACTCACTTCTCATGAGTAAAACTTGGTACATGGGGTGTCTTTTCTAAGATTAGATTTCAAAATTTAAAAAAAAAAGGCAAAAGTCATCTTCTTTCTCTTGCCTGCTCTTGGGATATGAGTGTCCATTTGTGAGTTGGCCTACTGAGAAGTCAACATTGGCAAGGAACTGAGTGAGGACTCTGGCCAACAACAAATGAGATATTAAGGTCTTCTGTCCAATACACCCTAAAGAGACTGAAGCCTCCCAACAACTGTGTGAGTCATCTTGGATCCCCATCCTCTCCCTGGCAGTTTTTCAGATGAAAATACAGACCCTGCCAACATTTTGACTGCATCTTTGTGAAAGGCCTATAGGCAGAGACACACAAGTTAGCTGAGTTCCTGATGCACAGTAACTGTGACACTGTACATGTTTGCTATAAATTTCAGGGTAATTAGTTATATACAATATAGTAATAGTGCAGATATTTTAATGCTCTCCTTCTGTTTGCTTTCTGAAACTAGTGATGTGCTTCTTTTTTGCTTATTTTAGGGCTGCCCTCACGGCATATGGAAGTTCCCAGGCTAGGGGTCTAATCAGAACTACAGCTCCTGGCCTAAGCCACAGCCACAGCAATGCCGGATCTGAGCAGCAACTGTGACCTACACCAGAGCTCATGCAATGCTGGATCCCCAATCCACTGAATGAGGCCAGGGCTCAAACCTGCATCCTCATGGATGCTAGTTGGGTTCATTACCACTGTGCCACAGTGTAATGTGTCTCTAATGAAGAGAATATGATAAAGTAATAAGATGTCACTTTGGAGAAGATAAAGAGTATGGCTTTTGTTTTGAATACCCTTTCTTTAACATTTTCTCTTTCTTAGATTTCTTTTACTAGGGAAAGAAACCTGCCAGTTTGTGAGTAGCCCATAGTGAGGACCACATGGCAAGGGACTGAGAGAGGTGTCTTGCTGTAGTCAGCTGAAGCCTATAGACAGTTGTATTAGGCATCTTGGAAATGGATCTTCCTTCAGTTGAGAGAACTGTAGCTCTATTGACATCTTGATTAGACCCTCATGAGAGGCACTGAACATGAGGCATCTAGCCAAGCCACATCCAAATCCCTAATCCCCCCAAACTGTGAGATAATAAATGCTTCCTGTTTTAAATTGACAATCTTTAGGATAATTTGTTACACAGTAATATTTAATACAAACCTCAAGATCTAAATTGGATAAATTTATAGAAATTCCCAAATAAATATTGGGTAATAATGATCAGAAGAGAAAGCAACTATACTGAGGAAGAAAATGTACCAAATTTAATTTGTGGAATAGAATGTGTCATGTCAGTAAATTTAGGGAAAACATTAAAGAGAAAATAGACAAATGTCAGGGGAGAGTTAAGAGGCATCAGAGAGTTCACATTCCTGCCTTCATAAACTTGAAATGAGCAAAAGACACAATTACAGTTCAACAAAATAGATCTTAGTATCCAACAAAGATAGAATTTTATAGATACCAGTGCCATATTCCCAACTGGAAGGTCTCACTTAATTTTATTTTCACAATGACAAGGACTCCTTGTTTGACCAAACTTTAGTCAGACTTCTCAAGAGTCCTTTTCTCAGTTCGGCCTCACCCTTTCTTAAGTCATCATTCTTGACCTGTCAAGCCTGGTGTTAGCAAGAATCCTGTCAAGTCAGGAAAAAAATGTTTTGGGGAGTCCTTTCTTTTCATGTTTCTTTTTTTGACTGCACCCACGGCATATGGAAGTTCCCGCACCAGAGAGCGAAATCTGAGATGCAGCTGTGACCTACACCACAGCTCTGTCAATGCCAGATCCTTAACCCACTGGGCCACAGCAGGAATTCCCTGGGGACTCTTTTCTACTTCATGTCCTTTGCCACTTGGCCCCTGTTGCATAGGAAATAGCCCTCAGACTGGAGGAGAGTCGAGCTCCTCATTCTCAGAAGATCGTTTTTAAATTGTCTCAATTTACTAATAACTGATAGCATGTTTTCTTGACTGCTGTAATCATTTCTAGTCACTATCAAAAAGAGTTAAAAATCAGCCCAAAGGGATTAGGATGGACAGAGATGGACTTAACAATAAGTTATTAAAATATAGAATGCATTAAGTGCTCTGATAAACAAAACTAATGCCAATGAAAAGATCCAAATGTGACAGATTTCCCCTTAAATAAACATTATGCCTTTACTATTCAAAGCCAGAAAGGTTTGGTGAAAGGAAAAATTTTTATATATACATCTAGTTATTAAATGTAGCTTATGCTTTAAAAAGGAATACCCATGAAGAATCAAAGCAAGATTTGGAAAAAAAGAGAAATAAATTTGAAGGTGAGCTATTAGGGTATTATAAAATAGTTATACAGGAGTTCCCGTCGTGGCGCAGTGGTTAACGAATCCGACTAGGAACCATGAGGTTGCGGGTTCAGACCCTGCCCTTGCTCAGTGGGTTAACGGTCTGGCGTTGCCCAGAGCTGTGGTGTAGGTTGCAGACGCGGCTCGGATCCCATGTTGCTGTGGCTCTGGCATAGGCTGGCGGCTACAGCTCTGATTCGACCCCTAGCCTGGGAACCTCCATATGCCACGGGAGCGGCCCAAGAAAGAGCAAAAAAAAAAAATAGTTATACAAATGGAACTAGTTTCTAGGATAGGGAAACAAAACAAAATCCTAATAAAAAGGAAGATTTAATTTAAAAATAGAAAGTATAAAATATCTTTATCAATGAACTTTTGCTGTGTAGTAACCTACCTCAAAACTGAGTGGCTTAAAGCAAAAAAAAAAAAAAAAAAACCAAAAGACAAAAAGTCATTTTTTCTTTTCATATTTCTCTACTGTGCCTGTGTGGTTCTTCTGGTCTGTCTCAGCTAGTAGTAGATCTAGGATGACATCTTTTACAGGTTTGTGACCTTGGCTGATGTGGTAGGAAACCATGATAGTAAGGACAGCTGGGACCTCTGTTGATATGGCCTTGTCCTTTAGGAAGCTAGCCTAGGCTTGTTTAAACAGTGTTGTAAGGTTTCTATCAGCAAGGGAGGGCAACATCAAAGCACAAGAATTTTCTTGGTCCTTGTTTGCACCCTATTTTTTTAATGTCCCATTGGCCAAAGCAAGTCACATAGCTAAGCCTGGATTCAAGAAATGGAGAATTAAACTCTTCCTCTTGATGTGAAGAGCTCAAAAGCCACATGGAGGAGTTCCCGTCGTGGCGCAGTGGTTAACGAATCCGACTAGGAACCATGAGGTTGCGGGTTCGGTCCCTGCCCTTGCTCAGTGGGTTAAGGATCCAGCGTTGCCGTGAGCTGTGGTGTAGGTTGCAGACGCAGCTCGGATCCCGCGTTGCTGTGGCTCTGGCGTAGGCCGGTGGCTACAGCTCCGATTGGACCCCTAGCCTGGGAACCTCCATATGCCACAGGAGTGGCCCAAGAAATGGCAAAAAGACCAAAAAAAAAAAAAAAAAAGCCACGTGGAAAACGAACATGTATACAATAATGAAACACTAATGTAGCTTTTTCACTCCACTATTCTACCTTAAAATAGTACAAAAACTTTAAAAACAAAAGCATTTCTCTCACATATGATTAATAAAAAGCATTTAGCATTTACCAAATTTAAAATACCACTCCTAAATAAGAAACATTATTTCACCGGATAAGGAGATAGGATCATTTACTTAAGTGATAAATATTTTCTACTTTATACCCATATCACACTTAATAGAAACAGTGAAAGATTTCCAGTGAAAATAATAACAGATTAAGAATTCTGAATAATTCCCCAAATCATTGACATGACAATATATTCGATCCAAACAAGAAGCACACATGGAGAGAAGTATATTAAAACAATGGGAGCAAAGCATCATAATTCAATTTAGTCTCAACTCTCTGTTTACTGGTGTTTATTTATAAATTCACCTATACCATGAGTCCCTTATTCTTGAACTCTTTCCTTTGAATGGTTGCAAGCCACATTATACATGTTAATTTTTCTTGCACGTGTATGTTAGTTTGAACTGAAATAAAATTTAAGGCCATGATCTAATCATTACCCCTTATAACTCTATAGATAAATTTTATCTATTATTCAATAATAAAACCTTTTTTGTTAGAAATAAATTTTACATTGTATATCATTCAAGAGTATACTCACTTCTAAGATTTTCGGATAAAGTATTACTCATTTTGAGCGATGATTACCTTGAAAAGTAGTGTGTCTCACAGGTCCAAATTCAGAAATAAGAGGAAATGTCTCTACTGGCCTGGAAAATGGGAATGTTCTTGACACTGAAATGTCAAGTTGTCTACGAAGTACAAGCTGAGACATGAGTGTTAAATGCTATTAACTTCTTGGAGATAATTAGGCACTAGGTAAGTCAATCAATCAAGGAGAATATGTAGTTATGAATGCCTTTCCAGGAAAAATGTATCCCAGGTATTAAGGATCCATAATGCAATCAATTAGGGGAGACTGGAGGAAGGCATCTGCAAGTCTCAGACCTAGTCTGTATGGTGTGAACTTGATATTTTGATGCTTTGTAATTACTGCTTATCTATCTTGATGTTGTTCTCTATGATCTTTTAATAAAATCTTTTGAATGTTTAATAACTGAAATAACAATGTGATTGTCCGTGAAAAGGAGCATTTCTCTGATAGGACTCAATTGTTGAATTCTATAGGTACCTGAGAATTTAAAAAGCAAAAAAAAACAAAAAAACAAGAAAACTTTTTTTAAGAACTTGGTCATTGTTTTTAATCTATAAGGGAAGAAAAATAAGATAAAAAAAGGAATGGTATGTTTTAATAGACGAGTTATCAAAACAATCCACAAAGCTATGAAGACAGTGGAGAAGATAAGAGTGTTGAAAATTTTAAAAGGAAGGAGAAAATGGAGACAGCTTTGCACACAGATTACAAAACCAGCCATTTAAAAAATTGACCAAGGGTTTGAGAAATCACCATTAGGGTAAGCAGGATATGTCTTTTCTGGTGTTAGTATTCTGGAATATTATACGTGTGTGTTTCCAGTAAGTGAGAGAAAAAAGGAGGGTTAATGTGATACAATTTTTAGAATTAATAAGGGCACATTCAAGAAGAAACTACCATAAAAGGAAGACACTTGTATATTGTCCTTTTAAATCAATCATGGGGACAATTTGTACTCTGTGTGGAGGATGTTACATTTTAATGTCAGTATTTTTTTAGAACTCAGAAAAAAATAGTAGAACAGCCTTTAATATTCTACCTCCCTAGGACAAAATAGACAAAATACTTTGATAATTTTTCAAAAACAAAAAATATTGACGAACACATTATAAGAAATGCATTTTTCTATTAATGAGAAAGAGTATAAAAAAGACATCAGTAACATGTTATCTGGAGGCAGACAGCTTGGATTCAAGTTCCAAATTCATCATTTACTAGCAGGGTGATTTTGAGTAATATGAGTAATTTCTCATATTTTTCTAATTTATAAAGTTGGCCCTGGTCATTCTACATATTTCAGAGACTCACTATAAATTTGAATTAAACAAAATACGTAAAGCTTAACACAGTGACTGGCTCATAACAATTGTTGCATTTATTTCATTTCAGCACTTTTATCATTAATTAAGGAAATTATGGTAACTGATTTATTAAAGTAAAAGGAGAGAGCAAAACAAAGGTAAAGAACAAATCTAATGGTATGTAAAGTTAAATAGGTCATTCAGAGGCTTAGACTTTTCAGAACAAATCAGACTCTCACATAACAGACATAGTGGAATAAACAGTGTAATGCTAAAAGCATGAAAGAAAAATCTGCTAAGAAAAGGCTATTTAAAAGGGGGTAGATGGGAGGAAGTAAGGACTGCAAATGGAACAGGAAAATATTTTGGAGATCATCTGGCCAAGATTATGGTTAAAAGAAATGAAGAAAAAATTAAAGTAGAAGAAAATCTGTAAAAAAAAAAAAAAAGTCCACAATCTGATAAGAAAGAAGATCCTTTGGGGAGTAGAAATACAGTTTAACACTGCATGAGAGAGTTAAAATGAAATAATAATACCTAAGAATTTGGAAACACTGACCTTCAAATCAAGCCAAATTAAATATGTATCCTGCATGTCAGCAGAAGAACGTTATTTCACCTATAATGAGCCTAAATTTCCTCATTTATAAAGTGAGGATATGATGCCTACTTTAAAATAGTATCATAAATATTAAATATAAGTAGTATAAAGTAATAGCAATAGCCAGGAAAACAGTAAGAATACAAAGTACAGTAGGTAATATTATTAAATCTTTAATGGACAGTAAAAACATAGAGTAATAAGATGAAAGAAGAGGCTGAAAAAACAATAATAATGTGACTAAGTTGAGTTTATAAAATATTAATAACATTTATATTTAGAAATTTTATCTACTGATCAAAAATAGTCTCTAAGTATGTTAATGTTCTTTATAATTAAAAACCTGTGGGGATCAAATAACATACTATTTCTGAAAACACTTAAAAATTATAAAGTGCTAATTAAATACATTGGATAAACGAGTACTAAATTCTCATTAAGTTAAAGGACTAAGGCAATTAACAGATGAAAGAACAGCTGTAGTAGTCGAAAATAATACAACTTTGAAGATAAGACTTAAAATATAAAGTACTGAATAATGAACAGTAGATGAAAAAAAACGGATAAGGAAACATGACTTTTAAAGGATTCTGGGAAGCTCTTTGGAGGTATTTTAATAATTTATGAAACTTTCGGAAATGTAAGGGTTCCTGGCTTTAAGAAGTTTTGCAAATATATACACCAGCGTAATCACCATTGGAGTCAAAAGAGTGAATATGTTAATTCCTCCAAAAGTTTCCTTGTGTCCATTTGTATTCCCCTTTTTCTCTTTTCCCCACATCTTCTACATTTCAGAAGCAACAACCAACCTGCATTTTGTCAGCATAGATTGGTTTGAACTTTAGAATTTTATGGAAATGGAAACTTTACAGCATGTACTCACATTTGTCTAGCTTCTTTCTCTCAGTATAATTATTTTGTGATTCATTCATGTTGAGCATCTATCATTAGTTCATTCTTTTTTGTGGTTGAGTAGTATTCAATAGTATAAATATACCATAATAATATGTTTATCCATTTTCCATTGATGATCATTTGAGTGTTTCCTATTTGGGGCTACTGTAAAGGAAACTTCTATGAATATTGACATACAAGTTTTTATGGACATATGACATTGTTTCTTTTGGATAACTATCTAGGACTTAAATGGATCATACAATAGCTGTATGTTTAACTTTAAAAAATATTTTCTAAAGGTGTGATATTCACACTTCGCTAGAAATGTGTGAGAGTCCCAGTTTCTCCATAACCTCAGCAATGCTTGGTGATGAGTACTCTTTTTAAAAAAAATTAGCATGTTTATTTGCCCTGGCCATGTATTCACAAATTATACTTAATAGGAATGGCTGGGAGGAAAAGAAGAAAGCACTGGTAAATTCCTTGTAGCTTCCACATTAGATTCTGTCATAACTTCCCATGCATCCTGCCTCAAAAATATTGATCATTTCCATGCTACAACTACAACATTAACAGTTGTCACATCTGTATTTACAATTCCAATATTCCAAGTTTCATTATTGTGTCTCCAAATGGAATTTGGAGACATCTTTAGTGACTATCTCAGCATAGGTAAAGCAACTCATCGATCTGTTTGCCTGCAAATAGATACCCATTACAATCATGACTAAATGGCATCATCAGTTATTTTGCTTTTTGAGCAAGAAACCCTAATGTTAGCCCTGTATTTTTCTATAGTTGGCCTCCAAAGCTAATTTAGCATTAAATTCATTTAAGGATAAATACTTAGTATCTATCAGATTTATTATTTATTTCTAAATCTGTTATCACAATTCTTATTCTCATTGTCTATTTTCTGAACGATTTAAATGTTTTCCCCTTTGACTCCTTCGCTTTAGCCATTCTATGATTATACCCTCATTATATGGGACCCTTCATTCATATCTCTCAATTTAGAATGTATACTTTCTTATATAAAGCATCACATTCATACCACTCAACTTAGAATGTGTACTTTCTCATATAAAACATATAAATTCTTTATAGCTTGGACCTATCCTGAATGCCACCATTTTATTCAAAATCAACCTCAGCTTCTTCGTAATTAGTTGTGTCATCACAGCTGTTGTTTATACATTAAACTTAGAGCACATAATATATTGCAATTATGAATGTTCTTGTATTTGTCTAACTTTGAACTCTGCAAAGGATAAGCAGTTTTTCATTCTATTATCCCAGTTTGAACACAATTGCAAACAAAGAGTCACTCAATATGTATTTGTTGCATGAGTTAAATGAATGGTAACGCTACTTTATTATCACCCAATCTTACCTCATTATTTAACCTTTATTAAAGTTTGTCATCTGATCAACCTATGTTATGTGTCAGCAACTGTGCTGAATTCCACCATATTTTTATCTCATTGGATCTCCTACAACAACACAGCATGTCATATTTTTACCTTCATTTTACATCATTTTATGGGAATTGAGTATTTAATTCAAGGTCATGCAGCCTTTCTGATAGCAAAACCTGTGCTCTTAACCTCAGTATCATACACTGCCCTCCTAAATAATAAATCACTTTGAGCATCCAAAAATCAATTTTCCATGTCACTAATTTATTTAGCATTTTTTATAGACCCTGGATATGTCACGTAGACATTTTGAACCTCAGTTATACATTATTTTACAATGATTTTGAGAAGCAAATTAGGTCATGTTAACTCCAAGTATTCATAGCAATTGGTGTTATTATAACTTAGTAGTTTTTAAAAGCTATTTTACTATCACACAAATCTGACCATGAATTCTCTGGTCTAAGACCTTAACTTCTTCGTATTTATTCTCCTTATCTATAAGTGAACATAATGATAAATATAACTTAGCTTGTCAAATTGTGAAGAATAATTCAGTCATTAAATTAGTAGAACACGATGAATATTTAGTAAATAGTTAAATATGTGAGCCTCTATGTTTCATATTATTGATATAATATTATAAATATCATCATTATTATTTACTTTTACCCACATAATATTAGAATTACTATCAAGCTAAGTCATTATTTACATCCAGCACGTTTATAATTTTACATTGGGAGTCCACTGAAGATATTTTTAACATAATATAATAACATTTGTACCTCTATAGAATCCCTCTGGCAAAAGAATAGATATATAAATCAATAGAATAGATTTGAGATCCAGAAATAAGCGATTAATTTGTTTTGGACCAGGGTGGCAAATCAAGTCAGTGAGGAAAAATAGCCTATTCAATTAAGTGTTGGAACAAGTTGTATTCACAAGTAAAAGAATGATTGGCACTTCTACCTTACATCATATATATAAAAATGAACACAAATTCGATTATAGACCTAAAAGCTATGAGAACAAAAACTGGGAGAAAAAAAAAATTAGTGGTAAATCTGTATGACATTGATAGATTATGGATTGTAATATAGGCCACTAAAAACACAGTAAAAAAGTAAAAAATGAAGTGGACTTCATCAAAGTTAAATGTCTCTGTTTCAAAGAATATAATTGAGTGAAAAAACAACCAAAAGAAACGGATAAAATATTTGCCAATCATAAATCTGGTAAGGAATGGAAACTTAACAGTTACACATTTTTTTTTTCAGTTTTAATGACACCAGTAGAACTAGTAAAACTAGATAAAAATTTACATTTCTCACATGCAGACGGTCCCCTACTTATTATGATGCTTTGATTTACAATTTTGGGAGTTACAGTGATGTGGAGGCAATATATAGTCATAACACCAGGATACGTTGAGGAAGATCTATGTATTAAAGGAGTTCAAAGGCACACACAAATTTATAGCAATTTGACATTGCTGTGCCACCCTGGATATAGAATAAGTTAGGTCTTGTTGAAATAATATAGCGAGATGCATCTGTTAGCTGCTAATTAGTCAATCACAGTAGGACTACTCTGCAATGTTTAATATTTTAAATTCACATGTAAATTGTAATCTCAATGTATGTAAAAACTCTTTAGAGTTTAGGTTTTCTGCAGAAGTATTTCCTGGTGTAGCTGCCTGAATTCAAATCAATACACTGCCTTTTTCATGGAGAAAGTTTTGTTCCCTGATTCTGTGCCAATATCCCTCACCCGCCACGCCAAAAAAAGCAGCAAAACACTGTTGTTTAGTAACAGTAAAACTTGTGAAATATTTACAGCTAATACACTGTGATTGTTCCCTTACTATGTGAAAGCTAACCGTACACTTGCTGAAGTATATGCAGTGTCAACAGTGGTTGTTTACGGGACAACTTATGCTGAGAATTCTGAGCTACCAAACATTATGCAATTGTGTTTATGCAAAGTAAGAAACCAGACTCTTCTTTTAATAATATGAACCAGATATCCGTATTTGCTACATTGCCTGTATTTTGTATTTTTTTAATAATTTTAATACTTTTATGTAAGTAAGGGGCACCTTTTTCAAATGAGAGATAAGATCCAAAGTTAGAAGAGTAGAATTTCTCTAGAGAAGATGAAATACACAACCCAGGTTGGTGAAGGAAGTGGACAAGATCCTTGGCTGAGGCTGGATTCTGGTCATGGATTTATCTAGAGAGACGCCTACTTAAGGAGCATCTAGCCCCTCAGGCCACTTCTTGTATTTGTCAATACAGAAGAATAGAACTTGTTTGATTTAACAGTTCAATAACTTCACTGTAACTTTTAAGTATTTTTGCACTAGTTATTTTGTATTTCTATGTATCTCATTTCTACCCTTCTTTATTTTTCCTCATTCTCATTAGAAAGATGAAGAAGTAATAGTTTGGAATAAAAACAATACCAATTTCTAAGCAGCATCTATGAGAGAAGAGTATGTAGTGTAGTTCTGAAGACAAAGCCAAGTTTCCATTAAGATAAATGAGTCAATGTGTGAAAAATTAGAAGATGCTAGATTACCGTTTAGAATAACATAGAGTGATATCAAGCATTAGAAAATTCTAGATGGGCAGATAGCAATGATGGGATGTGTCAGGGGACTATAGCACAGACTTCAGGCTGGCAGAATTTTGGAAAAGGTTAAGCAGGCACTTTTGCACAATATACACAATAGGGACTTAAATATATATTGCCTTGTCCATAATATTTTTGGGGGTTATAAAATCTTTATGCTCTAAGTAAAGGATGGAAGTTTGTCTTGATCTATCATAACCTTTAAAGTTCATGTTATAGCAGTTTTCAGTAAATAAACTGTTCAGTAATAGTTATTGCATAAATGTATAACTGTGGAATATTTCAGTAAATATATTTGAAAGACTATTCTTTGTGCTACTACAAAGCATTAAATTGTAGAAATTACAGCAATAAATTATAGTTTCAAAAAATTTCACAGGGGAGTTCCCTTCATCACTCAGTGGTTAACAAACCTGACTAGGATCCATGAGTATGTACGTTAGATCTCTGGCCTCACTCAGTGGGCTAAGGATCTGGTACTCCATGAGAGCTGTGGTGTATGTCACAGACATGGCTCGGATCTAGGGTTGCTGTAGATTTGACCTGATTTGACCCCTAGCCTAGGAACCTCCATGTGCCACGGGTACAGCCCTAAAAAGCAAAAAAAAAAAAAAAAATTCACATGGTTATAATTCTTATTAAGTGAATGACACTAATTTCAAATAAAATTAAAGACAAAATAACAACCTGAGATCTCTCCAGGGATATAAGTCAAAATACAGAAAATCAGTATCTTATTTTTAAAAGTTTGTTAGTTGAAGATTCTGAATTAATTCATTCAATTATTTTTATAATAAACACTTATTATCTAGTCCATATTTAATAACTTAAATAAATTTCCAGACATAAATTGTGCAACAAAAAATGTGTAAGAATATAAAGAAATCAAATGAACAAATTCCATAGTCTAACTCAGTAAGATGTGTTTGATAGACAAATCAAATTTTTTGTTTACATTCTTTTATTTCTGTAACATCCTTCAACAAAATGTTTAAATCCATTGTATTTTTGAAGTACAAAATAAATTTTAATCATCATCTTTTATGTTTAAATCCATTGTATTTTTGAAGTACAAAATAAATTTTAATCATCATCTTTTAATATATTTTTAATAAACCAGAGTTTAGGGAGTTCCTTTACGACAATATAAACATGTCTCTGTTTTCACTGAGGTCCCCAGCAAAAGGCTGAACCAGTAATCCTGATCCACTTCTATTTATTCCAAAAGTATTAATCTAAGTTTACTTTCTCATGAGAGTTATTCACATAAAATTCTTATTTTAATACTTCAGAATAACCTGGCATCTTTATTCCTTATTCATTACACATCACACAGTTTGATTTCTGATGACATCCATCTTACTCTCTTACTGGCTGCAATAAACGTATTTTAAAATTACATTTAAGATTCATTGAGGTCAGATGCCTCTGGCAGAAAGCTTTCCTTACTCTGGTTTACAAAACTCACAAAGTGGCTTTTAACATAAATTTTCTTTATGATCCTTCAGCAAAAACTATCACACATTGTACTACAACTTTATATTCTTCAAGGAAACTTTAAAATTTATTTTGAACTCAACCTTACATTAATCAGGGTTATGACTAAACTGGCATGAATATTCATATCTAGATGTGTGCCCAGAGATTGTTTCATAAGGTATTATTTTCCTGATCACTTGGAAAATGTATGCATGTATCACACACACATACTACATATATACCTACATATATATATACACACACTTCCCTATAAAATTAAATTCCATATTCATTCTATGTTATTTTGTCTGAAGCACATTAAGTCTTGATTATTTGCATTCAAAAATTTTGGCACCATTTGGCTAGGACACTTGCTGTGACCAGCTCACCTGGATGGGGCTGAAGAATGGGTGCTGTGGAACTTAAGGAAAAAAGTTAACATAAAACAAGACACAGAGACATTTATCTTAAGTGAAGGGAGAAACTGGGGGACTCAAGGTCTCAGGGACCAAGAGCACTGCCTCAAGAAACCACACTACTTTTATTGTGCCCTTTAGGATGACGTCAATGAGGAGGGGGCTATGGGTGGAGTATATAGGTTTTGTTTATTATTTTATAAGATCTTTTATTATTTTAAAAGTCACTTAACTGGTAGAAGGCTAAGCTTTCACTCTGACCTTTAGGCACATAACAATCATTAGCATTTGGGTTAGCTATCTATGCATAGCATTCCAGAGAATCCTCACTGTGTTTCGCAAACTGCATGCCTATTTTCGGCAACCTGGTGTGCCTAGGTTTGCACCTTGGTTCTCTTTGCTAATGCATATTCTGCTAACAACCCGCTCATAAAACACTTGGCCATGAGGTTCTTCTTATTCTCTAGAGGACATACCACGATTGCGCACAAATGGCGTGCCAATCTGCACAGGTCTGGCCTGCCTAGGCCAAGGCATTATGTCCTCATTCAGCTGACCCTATGAATAGCTTATGCCTTTGTTCTTAAGCTTAAGTAATTTACCAGCACTGTGACTATTTTTCAAGCAGGAAGACAGGATAAAGTGAAGCAGGAAGATGGGATTAAGTAAAGCAGGACAAGATGCAGTTTTCAGCAAAGAGGCTAAGAAAATATTGTAGAAACATGTCTCATGACACCCCTGTGACACAGTAGGTAAAGAATGTGACTGCAGCATCTCGGGTTGCTGCAGAGGTGCGGGTTCCATCCTCAGGCCAGCACTGCCTCATCTGTAGCTCAGATTCAGTCCCTGGCCCAGGAACTTCTATATGCTGCAGGTGCAGCTATTTAAAAGAAAAAAAAAAAGGAATTGCCTGAAGTTAGGTGTCCTCTGCATGCTTCTACTTGCCCGACATCAATATCAAGAAATCAGGGAGTTCCCATCCTGGCTCAGTGGTTAAGGAATACGACGAGGAACCATGAGGTTGCGGGTTCGATCCTTGGCCTTGCTCAGTGGGTTAAGGATCCGGCGTTGCCATGAGCGGTGGTGTAAGTTGCAGACGTGGCTCGGATCCCGCATTGCTATGGCTCTGGTGTAGGCCGGTGGCTACATCTCCAATTAGACCCTTAGCCTGGGAACCTCCATATGCCATGGGAGTGGCCCTAGAAATGGTAAAAAGACAAAAAAAAAAAAAAGAGAAAGAAAGAAAGAAAGAAAGAAAGAAGAAAGAAAAGAAAGAAAGAAAGAAAGAAAGAAAGAAAGAAAGAAAGAAAGAAAGAAATCAGGTCTTTCATTTATTCCTACTGCTATTCTCAACATGTTGGCATTTTGTCCTCAGGTTTAAATCTCACTGTTACCAGAACAGCTGCCGTAGCTCCAGACACTTCATTCCAATACAACCTTTCTCAAACAGGAAGGAAGGGGGAAGGGACAAAAATAAACTGTTTTCTTACTTGTTTCTCTTTTATTAGGTAGGAAAATCCACTCCCCTCCCCCAAGACTTCAGTAGACTTCCCTTTACATCATTGCCTGGAACTGGGTCACATGGGCACTCCCTAGCTCCTTCACTTGCAGAGGTAGATAGAATAGGGATAACCAATTATTAGCCTAGGGATAAGCACATTGTCACACATGCATGCATGCACTTGCAATCAAGGTTCTTTTTGCCATGAAAAATGGGGAAATGGCTGTTGAGTCTACAACCAACAGTGTCAATCATAAAACTGGATTGAAAAAAGAATTTTACCTGTTACATACTTTGCCTCATAGCAGCCCTACCTATCTGGAAGAACATGAGAAGATACTTCTTTCTCACTTTGATATCTGGACAGAGATCCTGGATCAGTGCCCAACAGGAAGCTAAGCAGTGGTCCTTCTCTTCACAAGGTATGCTATTTGGGACCATCAGTTCTCTGATTCACTGTTCCTGAATTCCTATGCACCACTTTCTACATTTTTAAAAGACTACGACTTCAAAAAGATAACACAGTACGATATAGGGGAAACTAGCAATGGTCTCATATTCTTATAAGTATAGTGTTCACAAGTAAAAGACTGCATTTGGGAATATTAATTGATTGGAAAGAGTGCATTCTGGAGATTATAACTTTTCATGAGCTGCATTGCTTCAGAGTATTAGAACATCAAACTATGGGATTATGTGAAATTCTTTTGTTTAATAAAATAAACCACTGTGGATGAAGGCATGTTATATCCTGGAAATTGAATACATTTGGGAAATATTAATATGTCCAGTATTAATATTTGAAAAGGCAATTTGACCAAAAAAAGCACAAATTAAAAGTAGACCAATAGAGTGACATTTGCACATCTTTTCTATAGTTCACGATTTCTTCTTACTTGAGTAAGACAAGAAGAAAAGAAATAACATGCATGGCTTATATGTAAATATTACAAAGCAAAGGAAACAGACAGAAATTTAGAAAGAGTACATCTTATATTATTTTTCTTAAAATGCAGATTTTTAAAATTTGATTTAGCCAAATTTAAAAATTTTATACTTAAATTTTTTTTAAAATTGTAGTTGATTTACAATGTTGTGCCAATTTCTGCTATAGAGCAAAGTGACTCTGTTATATATATTCTTTTTTGTATTATTTTCCATCATGGTCTATCCCAAGAGATTAGATGTAATTTCCTGTGCTCTACAGTAGGACCTCATTGCTTATCCATTTTAAATATAATAGTTTGCATCTACCAACCCCAAAGTCCCAGTCCATTCCATTTCTCCCCCACTTCCCACTTAGCAACTACAAGTCTGTTCTCTATGTCTGTGAGTCTGTTTCTGTGTTTTAGATAGGACCATTTGTGCCATATTTTAGATTCCACATATGTGATATAATATGGTATTTGTCTTTCTCTTCTAACTTACTTAGTATGATAATCTTAAATTGCATCTGTGTTGCCATGAAAGGCATAATTTCATTCTTTTTTATGGCTGAGTAGTATTCCACTGTACATAATACCACATCTTCTTAATCCATTCATCTCTCTATGGACATTTTGGTTTTTTCCATGTCTTGCTTAGTAGTTAGAACACACATTCACACCATGCACAAAAATAAACTCAAAATGTCTGAAAGACTTAAACCATAAATCCCTAGAAGAGAAAAGAAGCAAAACATTCTCTGACATACATCATACAAATGTTTTATTAGGTCAGTCTCCCAAGGTAACAGAAATAATAACAAACAAAAAATGGGACCTAATCAAACTTACAAGCTTCTGTGCAGCAAAGGAAGCCATAAAAACAAACAGAAAATATAATCTACAGAATGGGAGAAAATATTTGCAAACAATGCAATCAACAAGGGCTCAAATTCCAAAAGGAAGGCAAACAAATCACACAACTCAAGAACTAAAAGCCAAACAATCCAGTTGAAAAATGTGCAGAAGCACAACACTGTAAATCAACTGTACTCTAACAAAAAAACTACACATAAAAAAAGAAAAATGGGGAGAAGTCCTAAACAGACATTTCTCCAAAGACATAAGGATGGCCACTAGGCACATGAAAAGATGCTTAACATCACCAATTATTAGAGAAATGCAAATCAATACTACAAGTTACCTCCTCACACCAGTCAGAATAGCCCTCATTAAAAAATCTACAAATGGCAGGAACTCCCGGCTGGCTCAGTGGGTTAAGTCTCCAGCATTCTAATTGCTGAGGTGCAGGTTTGATCCCTGGCCTGGCAACTTCCACATGCTACAGGTGTGGTGAAAAAGTTTTTTAAAAAGTCTACAGGAGTTCTCGTTGTTGCTCAGCAGTAAGGAACCCAACTAGTATCCATGAAGACTTGGGGTTGATCCCTGGCCCTGTTCAGTGGGTTAAGGATCTGGCATTGCTGTGAGCTGCGGGGTCGATCACAGATGTCCCCCTGGGAACTTCCATATGCTAGAGGTGTGGCCCGAAAAAGACAAAAAAAAAAAAAGTCTACAAATAACAAATGTTGAAGAGGGTGTGGAGAAAAGGGAACCCTCCTACACTATTGGTAGGATTCTAAGTTGGAGTCCTCAGAAAACTAAAAATAGAATTAACTTTTGATCCAGCATTCCCACTCTAGGATATATACCTGGAGAAAACCATACATGGAAAAGAAAATGCACCCCTATATTCATAGTAGTGCTATTCATAATAGCCAAGACATGGAAATAAATGTCTACCAACAGAGTAGATCTTTTAAAATGATCTACTCCAGATAACAAATAATTAAAAAATGCTTGCTCTCCAGTATATAGTACTTGGCATAGGGCAGTCACAAATCGAGAGCAGTCGAGACAATAAAACAAGATGCAAATAAAAATGGATGCTCTAAAAAACTGTTAATGCAAGTTCATGTTCCTGACAAACAAACTGAAGCCAAACAAACTGAAAAGTCAGAGTTCGGAGCAGAGAAAGATTCATTTCAGGCTATACAAGGAGACAAGTGGCCCGTGTGCCCCCAAATGCCTGAACTTCCAGAACCCCAAATTGTAAAACAGTTTAAAAACCTGGTTGGGGCGGGGGGAGGTTGCAGGCTAGGGGTTCAGCTGGTGCCCAATTCTCTGATTGGTTGATGGTGAGGTAACAGGGCAGTTGGTGTCACAGGTGTTAACATTATCAATCCCTAGGTGCCAGTAGGCCTGGGGACTCCATGCTCATGGTCATCAAGCAGTTAGTTTCTTCTGCTTGATGATGGTTTTAGCATCTGTAAAACAGCTCAGGAAATATGCATCAGGTACTATTATCTAGGTACTTCAGGGAAGAGCTACAGCAGAGGATAAGGGGACAGGCCTGCCCTAGGAAGGCCCTATAGAGTCTGCTTGCTTAAAGAAGCATTGCAAGGAAACATCTTAATATCATCTCCTGGCCCTCTTGGATTTCACTCAATGGAATATCTTCTCTTCCTCACATTTCCTAACACTAGGAAACATTATTTCTTGTGTGATACCTGTTGCTTCAAAGTTCAGATGAAATTTCTTCCCTTATTTGATTTAACACTCTAATAAACATCTAAGTAGCTAAAGTTTTACAAATAGGATACTATGGGAGGAAATTTAAGTGAAAATGTATGCGTAAGGAAATGTTAATTTATGCTTGCTGTCATAGATAAAATCCCTAATTTTTAGTGGCTTAAAATGACAACGTTTTCCTTCTTACTTGTGCCACAATGTCCATCTTGGACGGGCAAGGAGGGATCTTTGCATGACTGCATTCCAGGATCTAGGCAGACAGAACAGGCCTTATTTGGGAAACTGCCCGTCATCATGGAAGAGGGGAAAAATGACCTTCCAAAGGGTATGTTACGTACCTTCCAAAGGCTGTTACGTATTCTGGCCCACAAGTGATTTGTGTTATCCACAACTCACTTGCCAGATCAAGCTTCATAGCCTTCCTCAACAAGAAGGAAGCCAGGAAGGAGCTTACTTTACAAGCCTACTTGTGATTGGAATGGGAGACTAGTAACACAATGAACATCACTTGACACAATCATAGTCTACCTATTTGGCCACACATACGGGGCTTATTCTTTTCTGCATGGAACATATACTATCTTTTTCCCCATGGAAGAAAATTAAAAAGTATTATCCAGAGCCCTGCCCTCACGCCCCAGCCCCGCCCCACCCCACCCCACCCCACCCCACCCCACCCCACTCCACCCCACCCCACTCCCTGAATAAATCCAGGTCTCGCGGGATCAACCTCCCAGCTCAGCGTTACTTTCCTTGCTGGGACTGAGCTGCAGTTTTGGCGGAGCTGACCCGAGCCCAGCTGCCCTGGAGCCCAGCCCCAGGCGAGGGTGGTGGTACACCCAACCGTGCCCCACCCGCGGTGGCTTTTAAGTAGTCTTCTTAGGTGTTTCCTAATAACCTGTGGGCTCCTACAAAGCTCGCTGGCATCACTCTTGTGGCTGAACTGGATCTGGGATTTGCCATGGTTTTAGCGTCTGATTGATGCCTGGCAGAGTGGACGCAGACAGGAGGTTGGTCTCCTTAGGACTTTTCGGAGCTTCAGCTTCTGGACAGAACAGGCCTGTCCAGGCAGACAGGAGCCCAGCTGCTTCAGGACCTGCTGGGAGGTGCCACCGCGGGAGTAAAAGGTAAAGAAAACCGGGGGGGGGGAAGCTTCCTGGATGTGGCTGACTGCTGGGCAGGGGTGGGGTGTGTGTGGGGTTCCATTTTCAGAGGAAGGGCTTGATGCGGAAATTGGTGGATTTCAGGTAGTTTTGTGTGTGGTGTAGACAGTTGCCTTTCTTTGGTGTGTGGTACCTAATATGCTTGGTATCATTGATTGGTGGACTTTCCCAGTGTATGCCCTTGGCAGCTGTGTCATAAATTAACTGACCACGTACACCTGGGTTTATTTCTGGGGTCTCAGTTCTGTTCCTCTGGTGCATGTGTGTGTTGCTGTGCCAATTTTGGTTCCTCAACTTCTTCCTTGTGTAGTTTGAAGTCAGGAAGAGAATTGACTTCAGCTGTGTTCGCCTTTCTTCGGCTCAAGCCATGCAGTTTGGGGTCCTTTTTGGTTTCACACAGATGATAGGATTGTTTGCTTTGTTTCCATGAAAAATAGCGTTTTAATTGTGTAAGAGAGTGAATTGAATGTGTGTACTGCTGTGGCTGGATGAACGTTTTAACAATATTCTTCTGATACCTGATCACAGAATATGTTTCCATGTATGTTTTGCTTCAATTTCTTTATTAGTATCTTGTAATTATTATTGTGCAGGTTTTTCACATAATTGGCTCAGTTTATACCCAGGTATTTTGTTCTTTTTGATGCAGTTGTAAATGGGATTATTTTCTTTTTCTTTTTGATACTTCTCGTTCTTTATTAGTGTGTTGATTTTTAGTGAATTACTGATTGTTGTGTATTGCTTTGGTATCATGCTAACTTTACTAAATTCATGTACCACTCTTACCTTTTAGTGGTTTGATATGGGAAATTGTAATTCAAAAATCCCATTGTTTCTCCAGTATCCCAGGTCTTTCACAACCCCCAGGACCTAGTGACTGCTAATAGCTTCTCTCAGTATCTTTTACTAGTATGTGCTTTCCTACAAGAGCGGTGAAAACCATTTTGAGTGAACTGAATCTGGTTAGGGCTTGGCCTCTAAAATGAAATTTGGTGTCTTAGCTACTTTCCTAACGTGCTTGTTTTGAAAAGTTTTTTACTTTGTAGTAATTTCAAACATACAGAAAATCTGTAGTAGCAGTATGATGTATAAGTTAGATTCCCTAGGCGTCATTAATTTACCACCTGTGCCACATTAAAGGACAATTTCCATTATGTTTTACCCGCTAAAGGGAACACCCACATACATCCTCATGTGAGAAATCATTGTGGTTTTCAACTTCTAACCCAATTCACAGGCTACCCTCCACTTTACCCACCTGCCCCAAAGCATGACAATGTCTTTTTCCATTCTGATCCAGTTTTCTTTGCTTGGACGTGTTCTTGAGACTTTCCCTCATTTCCATAACCTTGAGGGTTTTTTTTTTTTTTTTTTTTTTTGAGGGCCACACCTGTGGCATATGGAAGTTCTCAGGCTAGGGGTTGAATAGGAGCTACAGCTTCCAGCCTACACCACAGCTGCCGGCCTACACCACGGCAACTCCAGGTCTTGTACTTTGGGTGTCATTCTAAGAAACTCTTGCCTAATCTGAGCTGACAAATAGATTGTGTACATTTTCTTATATGATTTATATAGTTGTAGGTCTTTAATCTATTTTAAGTAATATTCTTATATGGTGTAGAGTAGGTACTTAATTATTTTCCATGTGTATATCTAACTCCCCTGGAGCATTTGTTGAAAGGATTATTCTTTCCCACATTGACTTGTCTTGAAACCTTTGCCAAAAGTCAACTGATTATAAATGAGAGTTTATTTCTGGAGTTAAAATTCTACTACAGGAGTTCCCATCAGGGGAACCAGAATCTGGAATAATCCCTTGGAGCTGATATCTATGCTATTTATAATGTCACATAAATTATTTTTCCTTAGGAATTCCCATTGTGGCACAGAGGAAACTAATCCTACTAGGAACCATGAGGTTGCAGGTCTGATCCCTGGCCTTGCTCAGTGGGTTAAGGATCCGGTATTGCCTTGAGCTGTGGTGTATGTAGGTTGAAGACACAGCTCGGATCTGGGGTTGCTGTGGCTGTGGCGTAGGCCAGCAGCTACAGCTCTGATTAGACCCTTAGCCTGGGAAGCTCCATATGCCATGGGTGTTGCCCTAAAAAGACAAAAGACAAAATAAAATTAAAAAAAATAAAATAAAAAATTCTACTCCATTGATCCATATAGCTACTCTTATGTTAATACCACACCATCATGATTTTGCTATAAATTTTTAGTAGGTTTTGAAATCAGAAAATTTGAGCCCTCCAAATTTGTTCTATATCAGGATTATTTAAGTTATTCTGGGTTCCTTAAATTTTCATAGGAATTGTGCGATCTTCATCTCAATTTCCAAAGAACCTGGCTGGGATTTTGATGAAGATTGAATCTGAAGATGATTCAATTTGAGGATTATTGATATCTCAATAATATTAATAATTCTGATTCATGAATGTACTATGTCTTCCCATATGTTTAGGTCTTCTTTAATTTTTATTAATGATGTGTTATTTGGTGTTCAAACATTGAATTTTTTTCTTAAATATTTTCTTAATCATTTTTTCATGTTTGATGCTATTGCAAATATATTGTTTTCTTAATTTTATTTTCAGATTTTTATTGCTGGGGAATTTTTTTATATTGATCCTGGATCTAAAAATCTTTTGATTTTATCACTTCTAATAGTTTCTAAGTGAACTTCTAGGGATTCAATATGTATGGCATCATTATAATCTGTAAATAGAAATATTTTTCCTTTCTCCTTTCCAATTGTAATACATTAAATTTTATGTTTTTCCTGTCTAGTTGCTCTGTGAGGGCATCTAGTTTATTATTTAATATAAGTGGTGAGGATGAGCATCCTCTTCTTCATGTTAGCAGAAAAAATTTAGCCTTTGACAGTTTAGTGTGGTAGTAGCTGAGGGTTTTTCATAGATGCCCTTTATCAGTTTGATAAAGTTTCCCTCTATATCTGCTTCATTTTGAACAAGGTGGGTGAGATGCCCAATGATCTCAAATGCTTTCTCTACATCTACTGAGATGATCATGTGCTTATTCCTTTATTCTCTTAAAATGATGTATTATATAAATTGGGATTTTAAACTAACTTTACTGAATTCCTTCTCAAGTCAGAAAACTGAAAGCCATGCATGCTTGAATCCTATCCATTGCCCTAAACTCTACCATTCTGTTTATTCCATGTCAATAACATCTTTCCTCCATTTCCACTACCTTCACTTTACTCTTAATTTATTGCCTGTCTTTTCCTATCTTGGATTACTGACTCTTAATTTATTTGTTTTTATGCTTTCTCTTTTGTTTCCTTCCAGTATATTAGCCAGTGGTATTCAAATAGCCATTTAATCATGTTATTCTCATGTTTAATATCCCCAGTGATTTTTTTTTTTGCAAAAAAAATAAAATCCTCAGAAAGTCTTTAATTTTTGTTACAAATTTAACTCTCTAGTCACCATAATCTTGTGAATAAACTGCATTTGTTTGAAATGTAGAAAATCTGAAATGCTCTGTCTCCCACTACAATGGTTAAAGTAGGGATATTTTCTTTCTTCTACACCTAGTCCCTAGGGCTCAATTATGAGAACTAGACTGTATTAAATAAACAGTCAAACCATGGCTTTAAATTTAAAGGAAGGAAGAAGGCGGCAAATAATTGATTAAATACCCTGAGAAAATGGCAGTGCTGTCTAGCAATTGTAGTAGGTTCTACATGTCTTACAACACAACAGCACACTAAGCAGAATTTTTCTACTAAAAAAGAATATATTATTCTTCCTTCATTTTGGCCTAACATGCCTTTTTAGTTTCTGCTTGCTTTCCAAGTTTAATTGTTCAGTTTCCCCTTGATTCTGTGAGCAATTGATATTGCTCTAATAATGAGATTATGCTTTAATAATTATACCACATAGTTTCCGTTCCTTGCAATCCAAAATATGGTCAACTACAAGGACTCACTTTAATTCCTGGCTGCTCCATCTGCCTTGAAATTGTTGTTATATATCCTCCATGTTTCATGCCTATACCTTAATAGAATTGAAATTCAGACCTGAGAATAAGGTTCTAGGACTCATAGACATACCAGTTGTAGGTCTAGGCTTTGGATACTGATAGTCTTGTTACTTCTTTGTTAAATTTTCCCATGGTACTTTCTTGTATTGCATTCGTTTGTCTGATTGTTCCGTTAATAACTGTCTCTCCATAGGACAATAATTATTGCGAGTACAGTGATGATTTCTATTTTGTGAACATGAAAATTAACAACCAAGCCAGTGCTAAGAATACCATATGCACACAACGTATTTTTGTTGAATAATTGTAGTTAAAAATGAAGATTATTTGGAATGTGGATTGTTGAATAACTAGGGCATATTGACATCACAGAATTAGTGATATACGGAAAACAGAAATCGGTTTTAAATCACCTTTTTTAATATAGCAAGAAATATTGAGATGTTTCTGTAGCAAAGATGGACATAAAGATTTGATATTTATTAAGGATTTTAGTTTTTCCATTCTCCTTTGGTCCAAAGCTTCTGTGTCTGAGGCCATTGTATTTATAATCCCCTTTTAGGACATCATATATCCAATTGACAGAGAATCTAAAACTGTAATTCCCAGTCACATTGGTGTAATTGGCTTTTTAGTAAATCTTACAGTGTAAAAGGTGACCTTTCTGTGAAGATTTATGAACACATATATATCCAGAATTTTCACATCATGTCATGTTTCCATGTTTGAGAACATTTATGCTCTTTTCATTTTCTAACTTTTTAAAATGCTTTCTTTTTACATACAAGTTTATTTCAAACTGTGGTGCCTGGAATGTGGCGATAGCCTTGTTTGAAAACCCCCTGGTATTTTTGGTTGTACATTTCTCCTTTCTATCTAAATTGAGAGCATTTTCTTCAAGCAATTTAGTGAGTTGGGCATTATCATTTTACCAGATGCGATAGATTTTTTTTTTATCTTATATTTGAGTCTGACTGAAAGAGGGACTGAATAAATCAATATTTTAAAATGCTCAATTGAAAACAAGCTTATTGTTTTGTTTACTCTTCAGTACATTTTATTGCCTTCTCTCTCATGATTAAACATGTTCATTAACTGCAGCTATCTCCCTGTGGTCAGGCAGACAGTTTAGCCTTGCTCTTAATATTTCTTTTGTCCACTGACTCATTTATGTCCCAGGGCCTCATTGAAGAAACATCAAAAATTTCCGGTGTACCAGATGAGTTTATGGTTGGCATGGAGTCTCAGAACTTAGTTGATTCTGTTGGAAAGAGTCTTCCTTCCTTTGATTGGTATTTAAAAATAGAGCTATGAGGAGTAAAAAGGGAAATCAGTAATGGCAACTAATATTTAGTGAATCTAAGGCAAGAAAATACATAATGCTAAATTAAACTCCGTAATTATACAACAGCAAGCAACTACGTATTTTTATATTGCTATCGTTATCATCACCTATTCATATATTGCTGGCTCCCAAAGAGAAATTGAGCTAAAAAATTAATATACTAAAATTCATGTAGATTTTCGTTGAATTTATTTTTTCCTCTTTAAAAATATTACACTTAATTGAGATGATGGGCTTTTTAAGGTTTGTAAACCACATCAAACTGATATTGTCAACACAATACACAAATATAACATTTAAAAACATTTGTATTTTCTTTTTCTGTTTTTTCAGATATTAGGGAAATTAATTCTTGAATTTAAAATATTTATAATAGGATTTCCCATTGTGGCTCAGTAGTTAATGAATCTGACTAGGAACCATGAGGTTTCGGGTTTGATCCCTGGCCTCACTCAGTGGGTTAAGGCTCTGGCGTTGCTGTGAGCTGTGGTGTAGGTTGCAGACATGGCTTAGATCCCGAGTTGCTGTGGCTCTGGTGTAGGCTGGCGGCTGCAGCTCCAATTAGACCCCTAGCCTGGGAACCTCCATATGCTATGGGTGTGGCTCTAGAAAAAGACAAAAAGATGAAAAAATCTCTCTATGTGTGTTTATAATAAAAGTAAAAGTAATGAAGTTATTTTGTTTCCTATAATGTCTATGTGTTAAATTCAAAAATTTTGATAGTGGATATTTTGACTTTTAAATAGAGAAAGGATAATTTAAAAATTATGGTTTTTTTGTGCAATACCTAGATATTGTCAGGCATTTTAAAGATTTTTTGTTAAATTATAGTCAGTGAATTCTCAAACATAAATCTTGAGGGAGGAAAGCTTTTATGTATAGTAATTTTCATTTTACGTCTTTACAGATCACAGAATTATTTTGCAAACATCTTTTTTGCATTTGAACTTAATAGCACCCTGTCTAGTAAGAACGACAGCTTTTGATTCCCCGTTACTGAGATGTAGAAATGAGGATTTAAGAGAGAAGATTCAGCAAATCACAAAGAAAACATAAATCTATGTCATATACCTCAAAAAACAATAACACTTCTACTGCAGTCTCCTGTATTTGATATGATGTTTCTAATTATCATCTACCTCTGAGAATAGATGGAAGTCCAAAGGAAAGAGCTTAAAATATCCTAGAGTTATCATGTGACATTTAAAACATTATATTTTCAAGGCCATTTTTCTCAAAATAACAGATTTTCAGTAGGACTTAGAAATTTATAGGCGTTTTCCATGATTGATGTGTAGTTCAACACATCAAGAAATATTTGGTGCCTGAAGTATGACAACCCTTGGCTAGGCATTGAGAGGGAGATTTTTTTTTTTTTTTTTTTTTTTTAAGGCTGCAGCCAGGGCACATGGAGGTTCCCAGACTAGGGGTCTAATTGGAGCTACAGCCACTGGCCTACACCACAGCCACAGCAACACCAGATCCAAGTCATGTCTGCGACCCATACCACAGCTCACAGCAACGCTGGATCCTTAACCCACTGAGTGAGGCCAGGGATCAAACCTGCAACCTCATGGTTCCTAGTCAGATTTGTTTCCACTGCTCCACGATGGGAACTCTGGAAGAATTTTTTTTTTTTTTTATTCAGTGAATTTATTTCCTGACTTTAAGGAAAATAACACCTTAGAATTTTTTTTTTTTTTTGCTTTTTTAGGGCCATATTGCAGCATATGGAAATTCCCAGGCGAGGGGTTAAGTCAGAACTATAGCTGCTGGGCTACACCACAGCCACAGCAACACGTGATCTGAGCCACATCTGTGACCTACACCACAGCTCAAGGGAAGGCCAGATCTCCAAACCAATGAGTGAGGCCAAGGATCAAACCCACATCCTCATGGATACTAGTTGGATTTGTTTTTGCTGCACCAGAATAAAATCTAATCTTAATTTAATTTGGAGTGGGTAAGCAATGAGATCCTGCTATATAGCACAAGAAGCTATATCTCCTCACTTGTGATGGAACATGATGGGGAATAATGTGAGAAAAAGAATGTATGTATATATGTGTGTGTGTGTGTGTGTGTATGCATAACTGGGTAACTTTTATGTACTGAAGAAATAGAACATTGTAAATCAACTATAATAAAATTTTTAAAAGTACTTAACATTTGCAAACGACACAATGAGTTACACTTATTAAAATTTGTTTTAATTCCTGTGTGCATATCAAGGCATGGTATCAATTCTGATTGAGGTGGAGAGACTAGATATTTTCTAGGCATAAAAAAGATAGTGAATGTTGCATTTTCTGAAGCTTGATCTGGCAGTATTGTATAATTGATCCTGTGTGTGCAAGTAGAAAAAACACATCTTAGTTTATATTCCCCACAAAAAGGAGAGCCTCTAACAAGAGACTGCCTAAATCCCCTAGTTCATTTTGTGAAGAGATCCTATGGGGCCTAAGTGAAGTCTGGGGAGAAGAAGAAAACAAGGAAGAAGGAAAATTTATACCTGTGTATATCCTCAAGTTTGGTTACCACAATGGGCCACTGAGGCTGAGTGTTCCCAGAATATTATAAAGTAATATGTATACTATGTTTTAATAATTCCTAACTGAGCAATAGAAGGTGGAACATATATTCACTTTTTTTTTTTTTTGTCTTTTTGCCATTTCTTGGGCCGCTCCTGCGGCATATGGAGGTTCCCAGGCTAGGGGTCTAATCGGAGCTGTAGCCACCGGCCTACAGCCACAGCAGTGCAGGATCTGAGCCGCATCTGTGACCTACACCACAGCTCATGGCAACGCCGGATAATTAACCCACTGAGCAAGGCCAGGGATCGAACTCGCAACCTCATGGTTCCTAGTCGGATTCGTTAACCACTGCACCACGACAGGAACTCCATATTCACCTTTTTCTTCACTGCAGTCATTGAGCCATGACACACTTGCCATGCTTCTAGGCTGCACTTGGATAGCCTGAAGTTCCTCGTGATATCCCACATAATGGGTGAGAGATGCACTGGTGGGGAACATGAGAAGTACCTCAGCTGATGAGAAATTTTGTCAGGTTATGACTTTTAAAAGCTGTCTGTGGCACGATGTTTGTGTAAAAAGTAACAAGTAGAATGTGAGGGGGAGTCCAAGGCAATTATAATACATATGATAGTCCTGTTAGAGAAATGTCTCTGGAGTTGCCATCATGGATCAGCAGTTAATAAACCCAACTAGTATCTATGAGGGCGTGGGTTCAATCCCTGGCCTTATGCAGTGGGTAAAGGATCCAGCATTGCCTTGAGCTGTGATGTATGTCACAGACATGCCTCAGATCCCGTGTTGCTGTGGCTGTGGTATAGGCCGGCAGCTACAGCTCCCATTTCCCATGCCACCCCTAGCCTGGGAACCTCCATACGCCACGAGTGTGGCGCTAAAAAGACAAAAAAAAAAAAAAAAGAAAGAAAGAAAAAGAAAAAAAAAGAAAGAAAGAAAAGAAAAATATCTCAAATATCTCAACAATCCTGATTTTGATGGTAAGAATCAGAACTAAACTCAATTGACTAAAAAATCCTTCAGTATCTGCTACATGCAAAGTTTTCACTGGAAGCTGCATCACAAAAACAATCAGAAAGTCCCCAATTTCAAAGAGCTCAGAGACAGAGATACAAGAATTTCAAAAAGCAGAAACTTTACTAAATTTTAAGATGACTTGATTAAAAATGTAAATGCCTGAGCATGTTTGATAAATATTTTAAAGATAGACACATCAGGGATTTGTGACTGAATGCAACTAATATATGAGAGAGTATAGGACAAAACAGTTCCTCAAGCTGAGAAGAAAAAAAATTGAGAGAAAAATTTAAGAATTGGATTTCATAATGATGCTGTCTTTGGTCACCTATCCTAATTTAAAAACTATTTCCTTCTCTAATTCAATATTCAGTTTCCCAGCCAAAATAATTGGATGAAAGTTAATCATGAGTGTCCTCTGAAAGATTGGAAAGGTCAAAGCAAAGACATCCTTGAAGGTGAAAATTAAACCTGAACGTAACTACCTCATGCCAAATGCCAATTAAAGATTTTCTAAAGATGGGAGTTCCCATTTTGGCTCACCAGTAACAAATCCAACTCATATCCATAAGGATGCAGGTTTGATCCCTGGCCCTGCTAAGTCGCTTAAGGATCCAGTGTTGCCGTGACCTGTGGTGTTGGTCACAGATACGGCTTGGAAATGGCAGGGCTGTGGCTGTACTGCTATAGCTCTGATTCAACCCCTAGCCTGGGAACTTCCATATGCCACAGGTGAAGCCTTAAAAAAGCCAAAAAAAAACAACAAAAAAAGGTTTTCTAAAGAAGATTCTAATAATTCATGCTAGTGAAGAAAGTTCTGTTCTTGAGATGACGGAAAATAGACTACTTGCAAGTAATGGTCTTTATCAATTTCTTCCTTCATATTTTATTACAGTATTTAGGAATAATGCTATTGTTCAATGTTCACCCTCTTCCCTTCCCCTAAAAGCAATGATATTAAACTTATGAAACAGATATTTGATAATTACGATCATCTTAGCTGAACATGAGCTTACTGAAATAAAATGTGCTGATATACATATGTATTGATAATTAAGAATCTCTATACTCAGGAGTTCCCACTATGGTTCAGTGGGTTAGGGATCTGGCTTTGTCTCTGTAGTGGGGCGGGTTTGATCCTGTACCCTTTGCATTGGGTTAAGGATCCCATATTGCTGTAGCTGTGGCATAGGTTGCAGTTGCGGCTCAGATTCCATCTCTGGGCCAGGAACCTCCACATGCCATGGATGTGGCCGAAAAATAAAAATAAAAATGTCTAAATTGATTGGACTTGACTGTTAGTTATAAATAATTTAGAAATAGGAGATTAGAGATCAGCAAATCCCACTCATCCCTTTATATCTTGGAATTTTCAGGTTAGTTTTAGCTTTACTGGATCCTTCTCTTTTTCTTTATTTCATGATGAAATTTCCAGAGCTTACTACTTGGATCTCTTGTGTTTATTATTTATTTTCATTCTGTTTGTGATGTCAAATTTCAAATGCCAGCTGTATGCCAAAAACTTCCAAATTTGTATTTGCAGCAACAACCGAATGTCATACAAATCTCCTAACTGCTAGCTATTCACTTCTAGTCAAATATAAATAAGACATCTCTAACTTTTCCAACACCAAATTTCATACTTTCAACTCTTCTCCCGATCTGCTCCATCTGTAGAATTCCCAATCGTAGTTGATTGCAACTCTATTTATTCCTAGACCAAAAGCCTTGGCATCCCTCTGATGTCTCATCTTTAATTCACATCTCCTCTTCGATTAAGACATTCTCTTAGAATAAATTAAAAATTATATCATTTCTAGAATATATCCATCGATACCAGATATCCAAGCACTGTATACTTTCCCCTGAAATACTGCAAAAGACACAAACTAGATCCTATCATCCACCTTTGGCCTTCCTATGGGATATACTCAACTTGCTATTCAGAGGGAGTCTTGTAAAAACCTTTTCCAGTGACCATCCTTTCTCTCCTCAGAAATCTCCAACGGCTTCCTATTTTCCTCAGAGTAAAAGCAAACAGTATAATGGAGTATAATGGCCTTGAAATTTCTAAATAACTTGTTTTTATTCTTAGTGCTCTGATCTCATGTCCTACAACATTCCCTTTGGCTAAGCTGACTCTATTGTTTTTGGAATATATCAGGCATACAAATGTGTTCCCTCTGCTTGGTATGCACATACCCTATGTAGTTAAAACTTTCACTGTCTTCAAACTACTGCATAAATGTCATCTTCTCAAGAAAGCTATCCCAACAATACTATAAGCCTCCTTCCTTTGTTCTGAAATGCTTCTCTGCATTTGCCCTCATAACATCACTTAGTCCCTTCTTACAGACTACTGAATCACTTAAATGTTGCCTTTATTCTTATTGTTGGCATATACCCATTAGCAGTTCAGTCTGTTGAGAGCAGAGATTTTCATCACACAATTGCTTCTTTGCCTGGTATCTAAAACAGTTCCTGATATATATGTATGAATATGAATTCAGTACATAAATGGAGAACTTGCTGAAAGCATATGCCAAGTAGACCTGTCTATAGTATTCTTCCTCCCCTGTAGATATTTTTTTTTAATAGGACCTAATACACTGGCCAATGTCGTCAAGTCTTTGCATTTAGGCATTATCTTCCAAAAGTCTATGCAACCGTATTATCTGGACAGTCTAGCCAATATTTTCTTATCATGTAGGAGTATTTTATTATCTTACTTTCATAAATTAGAATAGTCAGACATAGTGAAAATAATACTACTAGGAGACAATACTAGACATAGGATGACTAGTATTATAATAATTTATACAGCCTAATAATTGGGACAGCGCCACCACCCATGCATGGACATGCATGCTCACACACACACATACACACACACATGCACATTGTAATGCAGTAAGCTCCAAAAGCAGCTGGGTTCTGAATGTAAATTCTAAGCCCTTAAAATCAGGTGTAAATAAAACTAATGACTTCAAAATCTAGAGTGTCAGAATATTGGAACCCAATGAAATAATGGAGCCTTTGCAAAATGAGCACTTTAAAAGTTTGCATACTTACTTACGCTATTTACTAAAGAGAGCTCACCGAAAAGTATTTTATATTGAGATGAAGTTCATGAAAGCATCCGTCATATAATCACATTTATTCAATTGAAACATCGATAAAATCAGTATATTTCTAAAAGTGATAATTAGGCATATAAGGCACATCATCAAATATGTGGAAGCACTTTGATTGCACAGTGACATTTCTAAATTTTGTAGCTTAATCTCTGCTAAATTTCATACAAACAACTAAGAAGTAGTAGTTAAGTTAAGCCTGAAGGGGCAAATACTATGCCTATTACGATGACCCATAACCAGGAGTTCCTTTCATGGCTCAGTGGAAATGAATCTCGCTAGTGTCCATGAGGATGCATGTTTGATCCCTGCTTAGTGAGTTAAGGATCCAATTCGACCTCTAGCCCAGGAACCTCCACATGCCAAGGGTGTGGCCCTAAAAAGACAAAAAATAAATACATAAGTTTAATTAAATTAAAATGACCCACAACTGGTTAGATCAAATAACTACTGAGATATTGAAGTGTTGATTATGTTCATATATGAAACGAAAGCCTCACACTTTTTGTAGTTGTTCTCATTATGGTGAACTACACATGTAAAGCATAATTATATTTGTTTAATAAAAATATTCATAAAATTATTTAGGCATAATGAGAATGAAACAATTGAATAAAGAATAAACTGTTATCAAAGCTTAAGATTCATCAAATTTTGGAGTATGTATAAGACAAGATCAAATATTGGTGTATGTGCAAAAAAAATTGTGTTGGGGAAATAATAAAAATAAATAAATAAAGATGAGACTGAGAAAACTCAAGAAGGTACCAAAAAAAAAAAAATTTGTGTATGCACAAGAAAAAAATGTTATGTAAATTAGAGAGTAATATAAGCTTAAGAATATTTAGAATCTATAGGGATAAACATACTCTGATAAACACTTTATGTACATGATCTCATCTAATCCTGATAACAAATCCAAAGCAGATCAATTATTATCCTATTGCTAGATAAGAATACTAGGTTTAGAGAGAATAATAAATTGAGTCTGATAGCATGTATTAGAAGGATTTCGATTTAAACCTGGTGATGTGATCACTATGTTGCAGTGACCCAAAATACTTGTTCTACAAACTATGCAAAGCCAAAGATAAGTTTAAGGTAGGAAAGACTTGTGTGCTTATTTAAAGGCAGGTGAAAAATACTTCTCTCTCCAGATCTTAGAAAGTGTTGTGATTTGGGTGAAAACCAGTAGGCAGATATTGTTTTCTATCTTTTTATTATACCCCTTATGCTATTGAAATGCACATCTTGACATAGTCTTTGAATACATTTTCAATACTAGGACAACTTCACAACTAAGTATTGTCTGGAAATCTTGATTTTTTTTTTTTAACTTTATATGTTTGATATAATTATGTTTTTCTCTATATTTTTGTATTAACATAATGTTTTCCAAAAAAAAAAAGGGAGTTCCTGTGTGGCTCAGTGGTTAACGAATCTGACTAGGAACCATGAGGTTGCAGGTTCGATCCCTGGCCTTGATCAGTGGGTTAAGGATCCGGTGTTGCTGTGAGCTGTGGCGTAGGTTTCAGACACAGCTTGGGTCCCACATTGCTGTGGCTGTGGCATAGGCTTGTGGCTACAGCTCCGATTAGACCTCTAGCCTGGGAACCTCCATATGCCGCAGGAGTGGCCCTAGAAAAGCTAAAAAGCTGAAAAAAAAAAAAAAGATTTCTTAAAAGTTTTTTTCCTATGGGCCATTTTGCTTTTATTTAACTTCATTTTCTTTTTGGCTATGCCCATGCATATGGAAGCTCCAGCCCTGGGGTTGAACCCAAGCTACAGCAGTGACAACACTGACTCCTTAACATCTAGGCCACCTGGGAACGCCTTTACCTTATTCCTTGTAAAAATGTAAAAGTTAATTTTTGTTGACACTACTGGCCTCTGGATAAATTTGAAGCATTCATCTTGTGCTGATAAAGTAAATCCATTGTCCACACTGTGTATTTATATGGTCAAGTGAATTGAAAATATACGTTAGTAAAATGAAATTATAAACTTTTTGTATTCTGTAGGAGCCAGTGAATCCTTTGCTAAAAGCAAAATGTTAATGTAAAATTTTCAAATGACGAGGAAACGTACAATTCTGTGGGCCAAGTATAGTTCTGCACTATCTGGATAATATGTTTGTGGATTATCTCAGATAAACTATGCTAAGGACGATTATACTATACAGTCCCTATATGGAAGAAAACATGCAGCAAGAAATGTCCATTTGTATATAACAATAACAAATAGGGGTTACCTCATTGGATAGGGAAGGGAAGCAATAAAGTATTCCCCTAGATTTTCTATTTCCATAAATTATATCACAGAGTGTTCACTGTATGTTGATGGCTGTGCATTCATCTGTAAGTTAACAGCTATTACCATGGCAAAATTGTGCCATTTGTAGTTACATAATGCAGGAGAAAAATGACTGAGATCTAGAATACCAGGCATTCCTAGGAGTAGCAATTTATTAGTTTATCCATGAAAGGATTTGAAATAATAGAGCAGTATGATAAGATGGGGCTTAAGATTGATTTTTCTGAGGAATTAAGGAATTGAATGAAATCCATAGAAACAAAATGAGGGTTCGCGAATGAAAGAAGTAAGTGAATTATAGAGAAGAGTTTGAATATAAACCAATGTTTCAAAATCTTTGTCAGTTTAATTTTCTGACTGTAATAAAACTTTTATGATGGTACACAAATTAAAGATTTGACCTATTATGTTTTTTAGTCCAACATGAGTTCAAACATAAATGTAATGGTTTTCCATGAATAATAAAAGTTTATAAGCACTTTTAATAAGCTTATAATACATGTGAGGGATGTGTGGTAGTTGCAGGTGTGAGAAACTAAATTTCACAATGCCGGTGGTAAAAATGAGAGTGAGAGAATTCACACTGATTATTTTTCCTAGACATAATTCATCTGCAAATATTTTTTTTGACCCTTGATACTCTGAAGTGCATTTAAGTCTGTAGTAAGTTTTTACATAGGTTAGGTTATAAAGATATTTAAAACATAATTACAGAGAAGACTGAATTGGAGGAATGCCACAATTACAGTGGATAAAGGGGAGAGAAATTTTTCAAACCTGCATGTGTGGATAATTATTGTAAAAGAGAAACAAATTTTATTATTTAGCAATACTGTTAATACTTAATAATACAGTCATTGATAAATGATCTATGATTATGATACAATACTTTCAATATAAATTTGTGCTCAGAAATTAGAGAAAGCAACTCCCAATTTGGGGAGGGGGCTGAAGGAAAATACTTTACATTAAAAAAAATTCTAAATTATTTGGGAGAGGACATTATATGTTGAGAAATGATTGAATTCAGAGGTGAAAGAAAATAACAAGGTGTTTCATCAAATGTCAGCAAAGAGAAGGCATTTGTTTCAAATTCTTTAGGCAAGATATTCATATAGATAATAAATTGCATTCAAATTATATAATGCACATTATGTAATGAACATTTATTTTTAAATATTTTTAAATATTTTAAAATCATCAAATAAAAGGAGGATTAAAGAAAGATGTATTTGTCAGTGTATTATCAGGAAAGCAGATATCGCTCCAAGTGTTAGAGAAAATTTTAATGTATAAAATTAGGTATAAAAGTATTGGAAAGGATGTAAGTGAAAACAGTAAGGCAACCCAAGGATGGAAACTGTCAGGAATGCTACCTTCCCTCGAGGAAGGAAAAATAATAGGAATGCTGCCCAGAGCCAAGAATCCCTGTCACTAAGGCTTCTGGATCGCCTGTGGGTGCTGTGGCTCTTGGAATCCCCAGTGTTAAAGCTTTGTTAGACCCAGAGGTCTAAAGTCCCACTATGTTGATCGACTTTCAGTCTCAAACAGCTTTTACTGCTACTACGGAAGCCAGTCAGTGGGTAAGCTGCTCAGAGATTAATGTGCTCACTGTTGCTGCTGCCACTTTCTGAGTTTAATCCAGGGAAACTCTGTGGCTGGCTGAGGCTGCTGGGAGGCCGTTTAGCTGCTCTTATTGGCACTGCAATGCCTAACCAAGATGCTGATGTGGCTGCTACGTATCAACAGAACCAGAAAGAAAAAAAACACAGTAATTTGTCTCTCTCTCACCTCCAAATCTTTCTTCAGCAACTCCTAATAACTGGTGAGAAAGTATGCAAAATAGAGGTTTCAGGTTTCTAGACCCAGAGGATACCTGGGATATGTAAAGGTAGATATAGGAATGAGAATAAAAGATGAATAACAAACATACAATGTACAGTACCTCAGTTACATTTATGAGAATTGAAAATAAACAATATCTCTATTAAAGCATATGAGATAACTGAAATGCTGTCACTTCTAATAGGTTAAATGTCATGGCTGGCAGAGATAGAAATTATATGGTACAGGGGGAGGAAAATAAAACAGCTGGAAATAAAGATTCAGAAGAATAGAGGATCACTTGTCTGAGAGATTCGAGATATTCACTATGCATTCTAGAGGAAATCAGTCTGAAGAAGACAGCAAGATAAAACAGAAATCACACCTAGAGGATGAAGAAAAAGCTCTATGGAGTTTAGTCACAAAAAGATAATGGTGTATACACTGAAGGAGAGGAAGAGCATGTGATTAGAGCAAAGCCTTTTCAGGTCAGTTTTGGTCAGATTATTCAAATCTTTTAAAGCCAGAGGGAAAAAAAAATTCAACTTGAGCATCTGAAATGTTTTATACAAAGTAGCTTTAATATTCTCTAAAACAGCAGTCTTCATTTTACCTGTCCCATTAATCCCTCCCACTCTCTTTATAGCCTGTTAATATATTTCATAGATTATAAAACCTACTTATCTCCTCTGCATATTAAAAAAGTCACTATGAAGCCATAAGAAAAAAGGAGAAATCATAGAAAAATAAATCATAAGGCATATTTCATATGTAGTAGCTCAGGCATGACTGCAGAAGACATAGCAAAGATAGCTTAAAATCCCTTGTGTTTTATATTTCCTGTTTGCTGCTCCCTACCCACACACTACCCTTCCACACCACACTATAGGCCCCTGGACAATGACTCACTTGTGATATATCAATGAGCTTCTTTATCATCTGACTTTTCCTGGAATTCGTCAATGCAAAGCACCAGCAAGCGTCAGATGGTAGGCGGAAAGGTGCTGGGACATTACTTCTCTTTCCATCCCTGGTAGTTTGTCACAGATTTGTTGCATCTTGATACAGAAAATTCCAGCCCACAGCAAACAACTATTCTCTCCAGGTTTCAGTAACTGTTCGCTTCCTTGTCTTGTCATATCTAGATTGGGCCTGGCACCATAAGTTTATGATTGGATTACTTTGCTAGTAAGTAGAGATGACATCCCAAGGTACCGTAGATGGCCAAAGTGGAAAGAATAAAGAAATATAATTGTCTCACACATGATGAATTGAATCATGTATTTGCATCAAAATAATTCCCTATAAGTTTATGGTTATGTATTATATATACAGTTGATATCTTGAAATCTTATATGTTAACACATACATTCAGATTCAACACATAATGTGACCTTGAAGAATTTTACATCATTAGGTAACAGGGAATAGAGAACAGAGTAGAAAAGGGAAGGGTAAAGAAGTTGATGGAATAATGGTCATATAGATTTCTGGGAACAGTCTCTGCTTTAGGGCAAAATACTGCAAGCAAATAAAAAAATATAAATATAGTCAAAATATCAAATGCTAAGCTAGATGTTTAAGAGTATTACGGGTTAAATAATCAGTTGGGTTTTTGGAATAATCTTCCCCAAATGTTATCATTTGATATTTATAAAATAAAATGTAGGATTATTAAATATGAAACATTTAAAAATAATGCTTTATTTGAAGTATTAGAAAAATCATGTTACAATTTTGCAACTGTCAGAAGGTTGCACAGTACCCTCTACATTTGAAGAAACTTAATTTTTTGTACTTGTATATCTACATTAAAAGAAAAATAGGTTGTAAAAAGTTTAAACCTTCTATTATAGCCAGCAATAATAGTGAATTTTTCTCTACACGTTAGTTCACACGGCATGAGCCCAGACTCATATTTTGTATTGTTATGTCACTTCCAAGCTTCTCCCTTTCTATTGCTATTATATAAATTTAATGAAGGCTGCCCTAGTGGTATGAGAATTTTTTCCCTTTTAAATTCAGTGCTAATTATAAACTATTAGTTCACTAAGCTTTCTATAGCTCTTAACAGAAATATAAATATAGAAGGGGAAAGTGACTAACAGTTACTTCATATCACTTTAAAAGGAAATTTCTGAGGTTTAATTGGATAATGTCTGCAAAATGTTTTAATTCCTAGGAGAAAATAATACATAATCATAAAGAGGAAAAGGCACCACAGTAGAATTATACTATGTGAGTAGCAATAAATGTAGGTTTTAGTTTGGATTCTGACAGATAGCAATAGGATACTGATATGAATTGCTCTAAATCTCTCTTACAAATGTTATCAGCAAACGCTCATGGAACTGTGAGCTATGATGGAAAGTGTAATAGATTGATAGAAATAGAAGAGGACAGGTTCAAGTCCTTGTTTCTTCATTATCAACTGTTGGGCTGTAAGCCTGTTGTGGAAATGCTCAGACTCAGTTTTCTTAGCTGTAAAGTAATGATAAAAAATTCTTTCTATCTCAGAGGCTTTTGTGAGGGTTGTAGTTTTGAAAAATTAAGTGAAAGTACTTGAAAATTTTCAATGTGGTCCATAAATGTTTACTAAAAAGTTTATATATATAAAAATGGAATATATATGTATATGTAGTTTAAATATTCTCAAAACAATTTACTTTTAAAATCAATGTTATTGCACAGAAGCCATTTGGTTTCTTTTTCCCCTGTTAATATGGCTCCCCTTTTTAAAGCCTTGAACATTCTTTGCCCTGAGACCTAACATTCCGTTGAATTTCAGCATCCTACAAATAATTTGCTATTCTCTGCAAAGCATTAGTGCATGTGCTGTTGTAGTCAAGAAAATATAACAATGTTTTGGTACCATTAGCAATGGTCCTGTAAGTAAACTCTTACCAAATCTGTAGCAAGAGTATGGCAAGTAGTTAAAGCCATTGTGTCTAAGGCAAGATATAAAGATCTTCCTTTAACTTAGTATTTGAAAAAAGGAGGGTACTTTATATATCATGATACCTATATTTAAATTTGTAAATTTTGTAGATCCTTAATAGAAGCAACAGATGGGTTGTGGAGATTTTATATGTGTTTGTGTGTGCGTGTGTGTATAAATACTACTCAGTCCTTAAAAATAATGACAATTACCATATGATTTCACTTATATCTGGAATCTAATATATAGGGCTCAAATGAACCTTTCCACAGAAAAGAAAATTGTGGACATTGAGAATAGACTTGTGGTTGCCAAGAGGAAGAGGGAGGGAGTAGAAGGACTGGGGTTAACAGATGCAAACTGTACCCTTTGGAACGGATAAGCTCTGGGATCCTGTGTAGCACTGGGAATTATGTCTGGTCCCTTGTGATGGAGCATGATAATGTGAGGAAAAAGAATGTATACATATATGTGTGACTGGGTCACCTTACTGTGCAGCAGAAAATTGACAGAACACTGTAAATCAGCTATAATGGAAAAAATAAAAATCATTATAAAAAAAATGAAATCTTGCATTTGTAACAACATGAATGGACCTTGAAGGGTATTATGCTATGTAAAATAAATAAGACAAAGACAAATACTACATGAATTTACTCATAAGCAGAATTTAAACAACAAAAAACAAATATAACAAAACCAATACAAACTCATAGATATAGAGAATTGATTACTAGTAATTTAGGGCAAAGTGAAAAGGTTGAAGGGGAAGTCAAACGTATGGAGAAGGATGGTTACTAGAGCTTTAGTGATGACCGCTTTGTAATGTGTACAGATGTCAAATTGCAGTGTTGTACACCTGAAGAATATAATGGCATGTGGTGTTGTACCTATTGTATTGTAGTTTTTGTTTGCTTGTTTAAAGAATGTACGTTAGTTCCTGGTGGATTAGCAGGTTAAGAATTCATCATGTCACCGCTATGACTCTGGATGCAGACATTGCACAGGTTCAATCCCCAGCCCAGGAAATGCCATGAGCGCAGCCAAAAAAAAAAAAAAAGTATGTAGTATATACCCACAATTGCATATTATAAGAGAAATAGAAGAGAGTGGTCCCACAAAACTTGCATGACCAGCAAACATGTTGTTAAATTATTCATCGGGAGTTCCTGTTGTGGCTCAGAGGGTAAGAACCCAATTAATATCCATGAGAATGTAGGTTCCATCCCTGGCATCACTCAGTAAGCTAAGGATCCAGCATTGCAGCAAGCTTCAGTGTAGGTACCAGATGTGGCTTGCATCTATCATTTCTGTGGCTGTGGCATTCTGACAGCTGTGCAGCTCCTATTCGACCCCTAGCCTGGGAACTTCCCTATGCCACAGGTGTGGCCCTAAAAAGACAAATAAATAAATACTCGGAGTTGCTGTTGTGGCGTAGTGGACACGAACTCAACTAGTAACCATGAGGGTGGGGGTTCAATCCCTGGCCTCTGTCAGTGGATTAAGGATCGGGTGTTGCCATGAGCTGTGGTGTAGGTTGCAGACATGGCTTGGATCTGGAGTTGCTGTGGCTCTGATACAACCCCCAGCCTGGGAACTTCCATAGGCCATGGGTGTGGCCCTAAAATGCAAATAAATAAATACTCACTTATCTATTGGTTCAAGATATTATTGACCTCTCTTTATTGTTTATGTGCTTGAAAGAGCATGTTTAAAGCCAAGAGACTGGTCACCTGGCACATGTTGAAGGGATGAGAGTTTAAAAAGTTTAAGGCATTAGTTCTCAACATTGACTGAATATTAAAATCAGTGGGGACTCCATTGCTAGAAATTCCTAATTGCTTGGTGTGGAGTGAGGTATAAGAATTTCTTAGAAGTTCCTGGGTAAATCCACTATGCAGCCAGGGTTGAGAATCACTGGCCTAAGTGTACTTTCCTCTTAGCCCCAGGAAAATGTGTGCTATAGGGACATGGTGAAAACCTATTAATAAGGTCCATGCCACTTGCCTCCATTTACTGTGTTTCCAGTGGTGATGTTTTTGTTCCTTAGTTCTATCAAGAGTTTTTCTTAATTTAAAAGAGAAATAAAACGTTTAAAAAATTTTTGCTGTGAGGGGGGTAACACAAAACATGAAATTCAAGTATATTGATTCTCAAAACATTAAAATATCTTCAATTTATATTTACATTTTTTTGAGAGAGTCTGAGTCCATGTTGGGAATTTATAATCACATTTTCCAAGTGTATTTATTTCTAGCCCCTAATTTCATCATTACTTCATAGAGAATGAAGATGACCTTTTTCTTCTCTCATCAATTTTTAAATTTTGAAAGTTTTCCTTTTCTTATAATATTAGTTCATACAGTTCTCGCTGCTACAAAGCTCTGATGCAAGAACAACAACAAAGAACCCCTAAATATGGCTGTAATTTAGTTGACTTCTTCCCCTTTTTAGTGGGAAAATTAGCGTCCACTTTTCAATACAAAGTTTGTGAGGGAAATGATATACTAGTGTATTTCATTTTAGTATTTACAGTTTATTTTTTGATGGAATATTTCCACATAATGAAAAGTAAAAATATTAATATACAATCTAATGCATTTTGGTAATTAAATACCAATGTAAGATATAGGATATAACATCACGTATGAATAGCTCTTTTGTATTACCTCCCAGTCAAATTCTGTCATGCTTCTTTAGTTCTGAATCATATTAAAAATTGATTTATTCTTTCACTCAGCATAATCTATATTGTTTATCATTCTTGTTGCATAATCTGCAATTTCCTTTTTTATTTCTAAGTAGAATTACATTTTATTATGATACAATTTGGTTATTTATGTGTTGTTTCGTTTTTGATTATTAATCTGAAATCAGCTTTCCTATGCAAGTTTTGTGGAACTATAGTTTCATTTCTTGTGGATAAAAACGTGTTATTTTATAAACGTTTTGATACTTGCCTCGTTCTCTTCTAATGATATTATTATTAAACACTCACAACAATATATAAGTGTTCCAGTTGCTTCACATACGTGAGAATGTAGCAGAGTTAATATATTCTCATTTTTGTTTTAACTAGCATTTTCTTGATGACTAATAATGAGAAATTTTTGTTACATTTAATAACACTTTATATATTTCTTTACATATTTTGGTGTATGAAATGTTTGTTCCAAGTATCTTGTCCATTTTAATGTTATTTGTGTTTTATTATGGAGTTGTAGACTTCTTAAAGATAATTTTTTTGGATATTAGACCTCCGTCAAATGTTCATTATATATATAATTTCTTTCAATTTATGGTTTGCAAAATATCCTTATTTAAAATGTTTCTGAGAACTTCCATATGACACAGGCACAGCCCTAAAAAAAAAAGGGAAAAAATGTTTTTAATCAGTATGTTTTGTTCTAATTCAACATTTTTGATAAAATGTCTTTATTGATATTTTATGTTCATGTATTTCTGTAAATTGTCTAAGTATTTTTATTATATTATAGAATACAATATAAACATTTATGTATAGGCCTCTGATTTATCTTAAATTATTTTTCTATGTGGCATGAGGTAGTACAGAGGTCTATATTTTTATTCCTATGGATATGTAGTAGTTTTGGCACTATTTGTTTAAAATATTTTCATTTATTCACTGAATTATTTTAGCACCAATTAAAAATCAGTTTTTCATTTGTGTTTATTTGTGAACTGTCTTTTGTTCCATTTTATGTATTTGTTCCTACCCTAATGCTGTACTGTTGGGAGTGTTATATCTTTGCAGTACATGTTGAAATTAGGTAGGTATAACATATAACATCCAACTCTGTTGTTCTTTTTCAAGATTTTTTTTTTTTTTTGGCCTCAACCACAGTATGCCAAAGGTCTCAGACTGGTATAAAACCTGCTTCTCAACTGTAACCAGAGTGACAGGGATCCTTAACCCACAGAGCCAGGAGAGAACTCCTCAAGACATTTTTAGTTAGTTGGCATAACATAAATTTTATTATTTATTTCCCCAATACTTTGTTTTTTTCTACTGTACAGTATGGTGACCCAGTTACACATACATGTATACATTCTTTTTTTTCACATTATCATGCTCCATCATAGGTGACTAGACATAGTTCCCAGTGCTACACAGCAGGATCTCATTGCTAATACATTCCAAAGGCAATAGTCTGCATCTATTAATCCCAAGCTCCCAATCCACCCCACTCCCTCCCCCTCCCCATTGGCAACCACAAGTCTATTCTCCAAGTCCATGAGTTTCTTTTCTGTGGAAAGGTTCCTTTGTGCCATATTGTATTTTCCAGATATAAGTGATATCATATGGTGTTTGTCTTTGTCTTTCTGACTGACTTCACTCAGGATGAGAGTCTCTAGTTCCATCCATGTTGCTGCACATGGCACTATTTTGTTCTTTTTTATGGCTGAGTAGTATTCCATTGTGTATATTTACCATATCGTCCTAATCTGATCCTCTGTCATGGACATTTGGGTTGTTTCCAATGTCTTGGCTATTGTGAATAGTGCTGCAATGATCATGTGGGTGCCTGTGTCTTTTTTAAGGAAAGTTTTGACTGGATATATGCCAAAGAGTGGGGTGGCTGGGTCATATGATAGTTCTATCTATAGTTTTCTAAGGCACCTCCATATTTGTTCTCCATAGTGGTTGTATCAGCTTACATTCCCACCAACAGTGCAAGAGGGTTCCCTTTTCTCCGCACCCCCCCCCAGCATTTGTTATTTGTGGGTTTATTAATGATGGCCATTCTGACTGGTGTAAGGTGATGTCTCATGGTGGTTTTGATTTGCATTTCCCTAATAATCAGGAATGTGGAGCATTTTTTCATGTGCTTGTTGGCCATCTGTATATCTTCTTTGGAGAAATGTCTAACAGATCTTTTGCCCATTTTTCCACTGGGTTGTTGGTTTTTTTGCTGTTGAGTTGTATAAGTTGCTTCTATACTCTAGAGATTAAGCCCTTGTCAGTTGCATCATTTGAAGCTATTTTCTCCCATTCTGTAAATTGTCTTTTTGTTTTCTTTTTGGTTCCTTTGCTGTGCAAAAGCTTATCAGTTTGATGAGGTCCAATTGGTTTATATTTGCTTTTATTTCTGTTGCTTTGGGAGACTGGCCTGAGAAAACATTCAGAAGGTTGATGTCAGAGAGGGTTTTGCCTATCTTCTCTTCCAGTAGTTTGATGGTATCTTGTCTTATATTTAAGTCTTTCAGCCATTTTGAGTTTATTTTTGTGCATGGTTTGAGGGTGTGTTCTAGTTTCACTGATTTGCATGCAGCTGTCCAGGTTTACCAGCAAGACTTGCTGAAAAGACTGTCCTTTCCCCATTTTAGGCATAATATAAATTTTAGAATCAGCTTGAAAATTTTTATTTTTTTAAAGGCTGCCAAAATTAAGATTAAAATAGTGATGAATTAAAATAATGATCAATTTGTTGAGAATTAATATTTTAGTAATATTTTGGCTTCCATTCAAAGAAAATAGTATACATCTCATTTATTTAGACCTCTTTTATTTCTACTGATATTATTTGTAGTGTCCCTGTAGGTGATCCTTTTAACAATTTGCCCTATTTTAAGTCACAATTAGTTTGACTTGCTTTATTTTTTATGTAATTACTATAAGGAAATAAAAATTGATTTTCATACTTGGCCTTGAATCAGGAGATGTTGCTAAATTCACTTCTTAGTTCTGATCTATTATAATAAAGATTTTATAACGTTTTGGTATTTAAAAATGTCTGTAAATACAGAAGAGTTTTCCTTGGATTTAAATTGGTGCTTTTGAATAGAATAATCAGTATATATTTTTTTTTTCCCTTTCTACCTTAGGTAATAAAATTATCTTATGCCATTTGCTTTATTTTTTCCCTTCTAAATGCTATTAAGTTGGACAGTAATTTAAGTTATCCAATGTTGAACTGCACAGAGCAGCCTACAATGTATATAAAGCAGTAAATGTAAAGGCAGTTATTAACAACCATTAAATATTTAAAAGGTAAAAATGATTCATGTTATTTTCCTAATAATAATGTTCAAGTAATGGCATTCAGAATGATATTTGGAATAAAGCATTAAAAGAGTAAGATTACTTTTGTTTTATGATGTTCAGTAAAGCTGCAAGTTTTCTATTGCCATAGACCAAGAATTTTCAATAACTGAGAATAAATAGAATTATTTTATTTTCATCCTTAGAGTTTAAGGTTATTTGAGTTCATCTTGAGATCTCATTTTATGTACCTATTTGATAATTCATTTTTCAAAGGTGTTATCATAAAGGTCAAATAAAAGAGATTAAGTCCACTTTAAGTTTTTTTTTTTTTTTTTTTTTTTTAGGGCTGCACTAGCAGCATATGGAGGTTCCTAGGCTAGGGGTCTAATCGGAGCTGTTGCTGCTGGCCTTCACCACAGCCACAGCAATACCAGATCCCAGCAGCCTCTGCGACCTGCGACCTATACCACAGCTCATGGCAATGCCGGATCCTTAACCCACTGAGTGAGGCCAGGGATCAAACCTAAAACCTCATGGTTCCTAGTCGGATTCTTTTCCGATGCACTACGATGGGAACTCCCACTTTAAGTATTTTTGAAAATTAATTGGATAAGATAATTTGAAGTTTATATGAAGACTCCATCTGTGTTTTTCTTAATGAATATTATATCTTTGTAGTTCATACCATCACAATAAAAATAAAATTTATGAATGTATTGTACCTACAGTTCTATCAAGTAAGTGAACATTCCTTGGAGGCATTTTTTTCTTTGAACATTTAGCAAGCATTTATTTCTCAGGAAGCTCAACAAAAACTGGCAGGCTCTGCCTTCCCCTGCTCTAGGGGATTTTTCTCTCCTTTTCTGAAAAATGACCTCTCTTTTAGGAAGTGCCCATGGAGAGGTTGGGATGTGAGGAGAAACCATACAGAAGACTCCAGAGCATTAAAAAATAAAGCAACAAACAACCCCCCCAAATATACACACACAAAATAGGTATATAAAAAATGCCGAGGGGCTGCTTGAAGGCAAGACTCTTACTCTTTTCTTTGCTCTACAACAATTAACACTGTTCCAGATATTCTGTATATGCCTAATAAATATTTATTGACTATGTTCCACACTGCCTTTATCAAAATCCATGACATAATTACTAGACTATTTAAATATTTATTTGATTAAAGCAACACTTTCAATAAATGTTGTTCTTTATGTATGTTCTTTATGAAATCAAAACAAACATTCCAAGACAACCTTCGATCTGCTGAATTTGTAGCTGTTGACACATGATTTCATAGTTAATGGATTTATGTCTGTTTGCATATGTAATAGATTGTAAGTTTCTTGAAAAAAGTTTTCCATTTTATTCTTTTTCCCCGTAACTTAGTATTCCAAAAAATAGTAATAGAATTAACTCAATAATATTTTGAATAAAACAGTTCAATGCTATGTTACAGAACATGTAAAGAAGACTTCTCGTGAAACACATGTGAAGCTAGTAGTTTATGTACTAAAACTTAACTAAGTAAATTATCTAATTAGATACTGTCACTGACCTCAGACTTTGTGGTTCTTATCATGGCATCCTGTTTGTTTATTCAAATTTGGAATAATAATAAAAGCAAGCATAAATAGAAAATGAAAATGAAATTACATCTCATGCAGTGGTAAAGCTGTCTTTGAGTTTAGAACATGTGTTATTTCCAGCTACTTTAGAAGACAAGTGATGAGACAGGAAAACAGATCAAATAAAATCTTTTCTTATTATGTCCTATACTCTGACAATTTTTTGTTGACTTTTTCATATGTATTTTCATGTTAGCATCCTAATAATCATCTCAATAATTTTCGTATTATCATGATTATCTGGATCCTTAATTTTTCTAAAATAGGAGCAAGTAATATTTTGGAATTGTTAGTAGTACCTAATATTAAATAAATATTTAAAAGAGAACATGCATGATTTCTTTTAATTATCTTTATCTTCCTCAAAATAATGAATTTTAATGTATATTTATAATATACCCTTCATCTCTCTTGGATACTGCTGTGAGAAAAGGACATTAAATATACTCCCTCAATCAGTAAGATAAAAATGTAATTTTAAGAGGTGGAATTATACGGAGCTGTAACCTATAAGCATGATGTGGGACTTTTCATTTCTTAGCTCTCAGTATAAATTTAAAATTATAATAGCTTATAAAATTCTCTCCTGTGTATTCTCTCCTGTGTAATTAACTATGTGAAAACTCAGATAATAGAATTATTCAAGGTACTGTCAGAGTATTAAAGCAAGACTCAGGTATGCTAAGTAGAAGCCTGAACTCTTGGGTTAACACTGTTTTGTTGGATTATCTGGAATAAGAAATATTCCCTTTGTCTCTTAATTAGTGTTCTATAAATTGGACAGTCTAATATGCTGCTGTTACTCTATGCAATCAGTAAGAAACTAAAATGAGGAGTTCCCATTGTGGTGCAGTGGCAGTGAACCCAGCCAGTATCCACGAAGATGTGGGTTTGATCACTGGCCTCACTCAGTGGGTTAAGGATCCGGCATTGCAGTATTATTTACAATAGCCAAGTTATGAAAGAAACTTAGGTACCCATTAACAGATGAATATGTAAAGAATATGTCTAACACACACACACACACGCACACACAGGAATAATACTCAGCCATAAAAAACAAGTTTGCCATTTGCAACAATATGGATTAACCTGGAATGTATTATGTTTAGTGAAATACATCAAACAGAAAAACACAAATTCTCTGTTATATGTGGCATGCAAAAAAAAATGAATTTATGTAATAAAATAGAAACAGATTCACAGATATAAACAACAAATTAGTGGTTACCAGTGGGGAGATTTGGGGGGAAGGAGTTGTATAGAAGTATAGGACAAAGAGACATAAACTACTATATATAAAATAAAAACAATAGTGACATATTGTACAACATAGGGATATAGAGGCTATGTAGCCATTATTCTGCAATAACTTTAAATGAACTATAACCTATAAATAATATTGATTCACTGTATTGTACACCTTAAACCAATATAATATTGTAAATCAAGTATAGTTTGATTTTAAAAATTAATTTTTTTTAAAAAAAGGAAAAGAATGAATAAAAACAAAAAATAACATACATATGTACTGTGCACATATATGCATTCTAAAAATCAATATAAAAAATATAGGGATACAACTGAAATGTAACGGACAAAAGAAACTTGGACACTTATTCATGGATGATAAATTGATGAATGATGATGTAATAATAATAAAAAAAATCTCTGAAAAATAATCTGAAACTTGGATATAAGCCAAACAGATTGTTTGGTTTTCTTTCAGTAGAGTGTAATACTATGTTTACAGCTTTGATGGATTTACATATTTTATAAGTCAATAGAATCAAGTTACCTTTTAAATTTTTAACAAGCAAACAAAATTCAAATTGTCTGCCACTGGGGAATATAAGCTAAATGATGTTGTTTATTACTCCAATATATCTTTATTAAATTATCTGTAAATATCCAGCTCTTTATGTGCATTGTGAACTGGTTTTAATATCTCCTTTTTAAATAAATTATTTAAATATGACTTTTGATACAGGTTCATTTTATATTTGCAGTCTTAGTATCCCATTTAGGTACCCTAATGCTTTTATCTGATGCAGTCAAGTAGTTTTTGTTGCTTAAAAAGAGCCAATTATGTCCAGGTACATCATTTCTTTCTTGGCTTCCAGAGGTGAATCTAAGAAGTAATGGAATTTTCCTTTCCCTGTTTGCTTTTTTTCCTCTTCCCTCCCTATTCCAATGGATTTTTTGTTTTGTTTTGTTTTTTTTGCTGCTAGCTCCCTAATAGCCAATAACTAATTTTCCAGTGTTTGCATGAATCAGAGGTTAGTTTTTAGTCTAATAATTTGGAGATTTTGTTGGGTAAATGATGGAGATCTATGCCCTGCAAAAGTAAGAGACAACAGAAAATCTACTTTTGAATCCTTTGTTTACTTCTTTATCTATATTTTTGAACAGAAATCAAAGAAACATTTTGTGCATATTTAGGATAATACTTTTCTTATCTAGAACCTAGAGTTTTGCAATTATGTTTCTACTTTTGTGACGGAAATTGTAGAACTGAAGCTACAAGTATTCTAAGTTTCTGTTTGTGTCTACAACTAAGAAAATCTTTTACTTCAGTATCAAGTCCTCTATCTATGGAGGGTATTTATAAATTAAATTTTGTATATCTTAAAAGATATTACAGGTTTGTAAAAATAAATTGGTGAGTTTTTAAATTTAACATTCCCCAAATAAACTGAAAACAAGAAAATTAAACCTTTTAATATTTCAATTTGCTAGACTTGAAAGAAAATATTTTTTCTACTAGAACCACTAGCTCAAATATTTTTAAATCAAGTTTACATAATTAAGGTTACTTAATAATTTTGATTTCAAAATTTATTTTTTAAAAAGAGTTTTTCTCTGAATTAGCAACATGGAGTATAATACCAGAGTACCATATTATACTTAGGATTGTTTTCTCATAAGAGACTAGTTAATTTTAAATTCATGAACTTTTTCTTTTTTTCTTTGTTTTATTCATACCATGTGCAAGTTCCAGGGCCAGGGACCAAACACATGCCATAGCAGTGACCTAGGATCCTGAAGTGACATTGCTGGATCCTTAACTCGCTGTGCCCCAAAGAAGAAATCCATTAAATTCCTAAACTTCTGAAACCAGTGTCCTGATCAAAATAATTGATATTTACTCCTATGTAATCTTCAATACTATGAATAATATAAAATTTTCAACCAAATTGAATAATTTAATGAATGATTTTATAGCAGTAATTATATTTTTAGTTATGTTGTCAAGAAAATAACTTCCAGGATCTTTAGGTAACATGAAATCTTGAATACTAAAGGAGGTGGTTAATGAGTAATCTTTGGATAATTACATAATTTCTAAGGAATACAGGATTCTGGTAATAAACATAATTTATAAATGTTTATTCTTAGACATATGTATTATGAAATGACTAGTCTACTTGATTTTAGGAATGAGCATTGTTTGTCACTTAAAAATGTGCAGTGATGTTATGGATATAGAAAATTGCACTATGGTTATTCATGAATTTTCTTAGTTTTCTAATGTATATGTCTATAGAGAACAGTCCATATTTTATTTGTTTTCTCTGTAAAATAAATTTATTCTCAAAAGTTATAGTAGGGATTTCCTATTGTAGCACAGCAGAAATAAATCCAACTAGGAACCATGAGATTGCGGGTTTGATATCTGGTCTCACTCAGTGGGTTAAGGATCCAGTGTGCCGTGAGCTGTGGTGTAGATTGCAGACGTGGCTCAGATCCTGCATGGCTTTGGCTGTGGCGTAGGCTGGCAGCTGCAGCTCTGATTTGACCCCTAGCCTGGGAAATTCCATATGCCATGGGTGCGGCCCTAAAAAGCAAAAAAAAAAAAAGTTGTAATAAATATGTTTGAGGCTACCTAGAAGCAATACTGACAGAAAAATACAACTATGTATGCAAGATAACAGAGTGAGGTTTTTTGTTTGGTTGCTTTTTTTGTTTAAAAAAAAAGAGAGCTATTTTGCTATAAAATGTACTCTGTTTCTAAATTTGAAAGTATAATAAATGGTAAAATTTGGGAGAGGGTAAGAAATTGTAGAATGCAGAGGGAAGTGACTATTTACCCTATCTTTATTTATTTATTTTGCCATTTATGCCTGCACCTGTGACATATGAAAGTTCCCAGGCTAGGAGTCTAATCTGAGCTGAAGCTGCTGGCCTACACCATAGCCACATCAACATGGGATCTGAGCCACAGCTCACGGCAATGCCACATATTTAACCCACTGAGCGAGGCCAGGGATTGAACCCACACCCTCATGGATACTAGTTGGATTGGTTTCCACTGCTCCCCAGTAGGAACTCCCCACCCTATAATATCCAAGTTTGGAGTCTGTAAAGATGGTATTATCAGTTGTGTCAATTTGGGGCAAAGCTCACTATTTTCAGTGAGCCTATTTATGAAAAATTGAACAAAAAAGGACTTCATAACTGCTTTCCTGTCAAATAATAAGATAGTGCAAAATGAAGATTTAGCTTTCTCTTTGTTAAAATAATATTTTGGTTTCAGAGCTTTTAATTAGGGGGGAGTAAATGGTAACACTTTACGTAGTGCTCATGTGTAACCTGTCCAGAGAGCAAAGATTCTATGTCTCACCAGAAGGATAATTTCATCTGCTTGTGTTGACCTTACCATTCCCTCAATTAACTACAAAAGCAAAAGCCAAAGAACAAAGGTTCATTGCTATTATCAAAGAAGTATGTTTTTTAACATTTATGTCATCCTCCCCTTTTCATTTTAAGTGAATTGCCACTCATGTTTATTGCAATCAAGTGCTTTCACATGCACTTATGATTCTTAGTCTAGGGATCATATATTCTCTGACAACTCAACTCTTGTTTTTCCACTATCTGATACTATATTTATTGGGGGGAGAGGAGTGGGATAACTTGCAGAGCAAACTATCATTGGAATTTCTCAGAAGACTTGGAATCATAAATATTTGTTCTTTCATCAAGAGATACCAGGAATGTTTCCTATGTATGGAATTTATGTTGTTTATTATCTCATCACTATTAGAGACGCTGCCTGAGAAGAAGTGTGAAATCAGAAGGCACATCAGCTTTTTCTACATTAAGCTTATAAGGTTAAATGTAGTCAATATAAATACCTCAGAAATTGTATGCTTCATGAAAGATGCTATGGGATATATCTCATACCTTCCCTGTAAATACTACGTTTTCACATTTGAGGAAAATGGATCACATCCTTATGAAATAGTAAACATTATAATTCATAGATAATTTTACATTACTCTATATTTACATAGTTACTGAAATAAGTTAACCTTGGCCATTGTCTTATAATCAAACACTTTTCTGTTCCTCATATAGCTCCTGTATGTTCCCTGATACAGTTTAGGAGCTGTCTTCACAGTCCCAGAGCTCTGTGCAAAGGATTGAATCAGGTCCTTTGAAAGACTCATATTTCAGAGAATAGGTACCTTGTGCATGTTAGAATTTCCTATAGAAGACTGGGAAAGTTGTCTTGGTTAGGATTTTAGGATTTTTTTAGTTCAGAAGCAGAGAGACTGCTGGCCCAAGATCAGAAAAGCAAGAATTAATTTAATAAAATTGATTTAACTAATAAGAGAACTGCAATTCTTTATTTGGAATATTGTTGGCAATGTTTATATTGTTATATCAGTAACTAGCATTTGAGACCTTATTTTCACAGATGGTAAGGAAGTTCATAAACCATAGAAAATTCTGAAACCCTCAATAAGAGTGCAATTCTTTCAAATTTAGAGGTACTGTAGGTATAAATATATAGAGAGAGTGTTTTATACTTCTTTTTATAGCCTCACTCAGAACACAATAACAGTACACAAGGCTTTTAGAAGTGCGATCTCAATTCCGTAGAAAATTTCTGGAGGAAAGTTAATTCCCTGGTATTGATTTGTTCAATATTGCATAATCAAAGAAATGTATGTAATTAATTAACACTTTTGTTGGACCTGTACATGTAATAATATACTTAAGTGTTATGAGTAGTATAGTTAAGATTAATATTTAGAGATTATCATCAAAAGGGCAGTGGGAGATTGTCATAAGTTATTTGAAGCTGGAAAATAAGCAGAACAGATACTAGTTATTCCTTTAGGATGTTTCTGGTCTTGCACATTTGATTGATTTTCTTGTCACTGGCTTATTTTACATTCTCTAAGGGAAATTTATTTTGTAGAATATTTTCAAATACAGACAAAAAATGTATGTCTGCTGGAAAGGAGAAGTCTAAAGACTACAATACATTGCCCTAAATGACAGCTTTGAATCTAAAAAACTAATTTTATCCTAACATTCTTTTATTAGATTATCAATGCAGCTCAAATGAATGTTGAACTGGTTTCAACACTCTACTTATTCCCTCACTAACTAATGAAAGTAATAAAATACTTTGTATATATTCCCTATATAATTGCTTTTGTCTCTGTTTTTAGCTTTTAATATTTTATCATTAGGGAAATCCAAAGTAAAACGCTAATGTCATAGAACAAAAAAGAGTATTGGCCAAAAACAAAAACAAAAAGGGCTGTCAACATCAAATGTTGGCAAGAATGTTGAGACACTAAAACCCTCATTCACAATTCATAGGAGACTGGGTTGATAATCACTTAAAGTGTTTGTCGGTGTCTACTAAACCGTAACATATATAAATGTAGACCTAATGAGTCCATGTATATATGTATGTGTGGATGTATATTAACACAATAGATACTCATATATCAACATATATGTAAGCATATGTTCACCAAAAGAGATATACTAAGATGTTGATAGTGACACCATTTGCAATATCTAAAAAGTGGAAATTACCCAAGCATCCTCGAAAGTAGAATGGATAAATTTTGCATGTACTTAGGAAATGGCTTGTATATATTGATGAGGATGAATTGTCAACTACATGCAATAATATGGAAGAATTTCACAAGCATGATGTTGAGAGAAGCCAGATAAAAACAAGTACAAACTCTATAATTCCACTTATATCTATTGTAAAAATAGTTAAAACTAATTTATGCTATTAGAAGTCAGGATGATAGAGTAGTTTGCCTAGAAAATGCCTTCTAAGGGGGCTTTGGGAACACTGATAATTTATTTGGTGTCTTTAGATGTAAAATTTTTAAAAATACAGCAAAGTATATCAAAATCAACAGCCCACTTTATGGCAAAATCAGGAAATGTTAGGTTTTAAGTACAGGAGGTTTCATCCTGTTGTGTAGTTGGCAGATATCATGGTTCTATAAGAGAAGGTTTTAGGCAAAATATAACCTTCAGGTTACTATGAACCAACAACAGGTAATTAGAAATGGTAGCTTCAAACCAAAGTATAGGTGATAGAAAGAAAACCATTTATAATTTGATTTAATGTTCCAGTCAATATTCATTAAGTTGTGGGTTCCTTAAGGAAAGCATTATATTTTCATGCATTTTACTTCACTCCTGATATTTCTATGCTATGCTAGTCTTCTAAGCTATTTATTGTATTTATGATAACTCATAGGCTAAAATAACACAAATCAAACAGCTAATATATATTGATTATATAACGTGTCAAGTACTGTGAAAATTCAGTTAAGTGGATTAGCTCATTTAAAATTTCAATAATTATCTGTGAGTGGTTTTAAAGTGTTTGTGTCATGTAAAAAACAAGTTTAGAGCCAAGTTTCCTTGGTCAGGGTTTCAAATTTCTGTTGCAACTCCAGACATCACATAGGAAGAAAAATAAGAGAGATAGGAAAATGAGAATGCTGTATGCCTTTATTTTATCAGAGAAGAAAGGGCTTTCCCAAAATACCTGCCAAGAAGACTTATCTTACTACTTATTAGTCATAATAAAATTACATGTTCATGCCTAGCTAGATGTATTAGCATAAGTGGTTTAGATCAATCACAAATCTTTCCCTGGATTAGAAGAATCTGGGGGCATAGTAAGTAGGAAAAAGAGGATTGGAATCAAAGCCTGTTGAGTGAGCAAAGGATAATTGCTGCACAGATTTCTTCGTATGCCAGATATGAGTTAAACATCTCAAGGGAATCCCTTATAATGAATGCACTTTTTGATTTTGAACTACGTGAATGTATTAGCCAAATCAAATCTTCAAAATTAACAACAGCGATAATAGGATAAAAACAAATACAAAATCCCATGCTATCTTATAAGATGCAATAAGAATATCTAATCATTGTATGATATTACTTCTGAAGATTCATAATCTGTATCTAATTGTGAGGAAATATTTGACAAGCCCAGGCTGAGGCATATTCTACAAATGGCCTGTAACCATGGAAAAGACCAAGAATACTAAAGACAAAGAAAACTGAGAAACTATTCCATAAATAAAGAATATTCAAGGACATGAAAATAAATACAAACATGATTCTGGCCTGGATACTTTTGTTATCAAGTCACTATTGGAAAATTTCATGAAACATTATTGACTTTACTGTATCAACATTATTTTCCTTGCTTTGATGGCTACACTGTGAGTGTGTAGTAGAGTGTCCTCTTGTATAGGAACTTGCAGTAAAACATTTTAAAATGATATATCATATTGGCGACTTAGAAATAATTGAAGAAAAACGTGTTTGTGATATTTTTCAAAATTTTTAATAAGTGGGATTTTCCTTCAAAGTAAAGAATTAAAGGGAAAAGAAAGAAAAAAAAGAACTCCAAGACTGTTATTTGAATAGGTTTTGGATCCTGTTACCACTTGCCAGTACAGAACAGAAGTTCTGAGGCAAAACCCAAACAAATTAAAAAAAAAAAATGGGAGAGAGATCCACAGCTCATGAAACTTACAGAGACTAGCAAAATAAATGTGTAGTATATAATTTCTATATGCGAAAACATGCACATCTTATGCTATATGGTTGACTCCCATGAAAGTGTTATGGAAAATAAAACCAGACTCCAAATTTTATATAAACACATATACATTATATATTATATATGTAATTATAACATATGCATACATTTGTAAAACTATTTAAAAATGTATAGCATGAGAAATTATAAAACATTCTAACCTAATAGTAACCAAAAGTCTTTCCTTTAATTTTTTTAAATTGTATTTGCAGCAAAGAAGAACCTCATAGAACTTTTGTAGAACGAAGAAAGCTTAGAGATGGTCAACAAGTGGGAAAAGGGTAGGATCTATAGCCTAGTTTAGCAAAAATTTTAAAAGGTATTTAAAAGGAGTTTTCATGGCATAATGTAGAGATTTCAGGTTTTGAAAACCTGAAACAAAACATTAACATCCTATCATCTCTCTTTCCAGCTACTAATTTTCTTAATCAGAGAGTAACTTCCATTTAAGCTTATCTCACAGATAAAAAGACAAAGCAGGAGTTACCTGACATGGGTCAGTGGTTAACAAATCTGACTAGGAACCATGAAGTTGCAGGTTTGATTCCTGGCCTTGCCCAGTGGGTTGGGGATCTGGCATTGCTCTGAGCTGTGGTGTAGGTCGAAGATGCAGCTCAGATCTCGTGTTGCTGTGACTCTGGCATAGGCAGGCGGCTACAGCTCCAATTAGACCCCCTAGCCTGGGAACCTCCATATGCAGTGGGTGTGGCCCTAGAAAAGACAAAAAAAAAAAAAAAAAGACAGCACATTGGGAAAACTTCAGATATAAAATAAATTCAAAAGTTAAAAAAAAATGAGAAAATTAAAAGCAAAAAAATCCATAGATAATAAAAATCTGTGAAGGGGATTTTAAAATAGGTTGTGATTAAACCATTCACAGAGTAAAAGGATGGAATAAAATAAGATTGTGAATAATTTGTCCACTGTTACATAGCCTCGTAGAGATGGATCTAAATTCAAACTCAGATAATCATAACTCCACAGCCTCTTTTTTTATTTTTAATTTTTATATTTTAATTGATGCTACATGCCTCCTTATAATCTAATACTATTAAGCCTAAAAGTACATTTATTCAGTTGTCTGGTACTTGACTTTCCTATGTACTGACTGAATAGCCTTGGGAAAGTTACGGTCTTTCTGGGACTAAGACTCATATTTCATATCATCTGCCATATAGGACAAGAAGGAAGATGAATAACACAGTGCATACAAATTCTATACTCTAAACCCCCCAAAACAACATCAGCTACAAAATAAAACTCAATCGTTTATAACAGATGCAACTATTCAATTTTTAAAACTCTGGATGCAAAGTAGATCTAAGAGCAACACTTGAAAAATAAAAGTTGTTTTTTGGCAGTCAGTTAGCATTTTCCTTGTAGTGAAAACAAAGGACACTTTGGAAATTACTGGGGTACAGACCAGGGGCGACTTGGGTATTGACTATTTAATTGTTGCTTTTTGGTTGCTGTTATTTTGTATTTAAAAAGCAACTAAGACATTGTGACTACATATAAAATATATATACAGGGTATAAAATCCTTCATACTCAGTATCAAATTCTAAAATTTTCTTTTATAATGTAGAAAGAATTAAAAATAGAACATGATGGAAGATAGTATGAAAAAAATGTATATATGTGTATGACTGTCACATTGCTGTATAGCAGAAAATGAAGGAACTTTGTAAATCAACTATACTTAAGTAAAAACTTTAAAAAATACTATTTCAATACAAAATATAATTATTTGCACTCTTGATGGAAAACATAATTTGAAATGATATAAGGCTATTTGAATTTGATCTTAATATTTTAATTAATGTTTTTGAAAAAAATAGTATGCTTAATTAGGAACTCCTGTCCAAACCCATGTTCAGGCTAGAATGAAATATCATATAAGCTGTATTACGTTTCCAGAATTTGAAAAACCTCTCATTTGGAAATAAATCTGACCAAACAGATTTCAATAAGAGAACATGGATCAGTATAAGTCAAAATAAGTCAGTATTTTTAAAAGTCTAATTATGGAGCTCCCGTTGTGGCACAGCAGAAACAAATCTGACCAGGAACCATGATGTTACGGGTTTGATCCCTGGCCTCACTCAGTGGGTTAAGAATCCGGCATTGCTGTGAGCTGTGGTGAAGGTCACAGACGTGGCTCAGATCTTGCGTTGCTGTGGCTGTGGTGTAATCTGGTGGCTACAGCTCTGATTAGACCCTAGCCTGGGAACCTCCATATGCTGCAAATGCGGACCTCAAAAGACAAAAAATAGATAGTTTCTAAAATTTTATTTTTATTTAAACTCTATTGAAAGTAAAGAAGCTTCCAGTTATTATATCACCAAAGGAAGCATCTCAGATGGAAATAGTCTAATTCACTACTATGTTTAAATGAGGCAAAATATATCCTGTAGGTGAATTCTTAAAAGGAGACTGTCTGAAAGACTTCTAAAAATTATTGTTAAGAATGTAATTTTTGTTCCTAGATTTATAGGAAACTCTCTAAGCTCCAAGGACAATGGGTCATCATAAGTTTAGGTAATAGAAAGGAGAAGAAGAGATAAACTGTGTTTGGTCCATCTACTAGCGTTAACCCCACTCTAAGGGACATGCTAATTTGTCCTCTGTGTTAAATATTAAATAAAATAGTTTGTACTTTGTAGGCAGTATAGATAAAATGGCATGTCTAAAAGAATGATAATGATTAAAAACCCCAAAGGCTTTTGGACTGCCACTTAACCATGAATCATAATAAGGGTAGTTCATAAAGATTTGAGTATCTGAAATTTTTTATCCTGACTTCAATCTAATCAGTGTTTTTCCTTAGGGAAGTTTCTGATAGCTGCTTAAATGGTAACAATTATACTTATCATGCTCGGAATAGAGAATAAATAAAAATAAAGCAATGAAAACCAACGCAAAATTATGTATGTATCTTAGATTTAGACAATGATTTTTTTGTAATTTTCTCTACATTCAACTTTTAATTTAAATGAAAAATGCTGTCTACATTTCACTGCAGGGGTCATAAACACATTTACATGTAAAAGTTGCTTTGAAAAATATAAATAATTATAGGAATGGAATGGCATATATGTCCATAATTATAATTTAAGATATAAACTATTGATAAATTATGCATTGAAGTAATTGAACTGGATTCCTAACTTATTAGCTGAGGAGTATTTTAAGAAAGCAATAATGACATATGCATAAGAATTTCTGTTTCAGTGTTAACAAATTGCTTTTGAAGATATTCAAACGCTTGGATACACTTGTTGGTAGGTCCATAACGATTTAGTTTTTATGATATATTAATATATATTTTGCATGTTCTTTGCCAATGGCATTAAAATGAAGAGACTATAAAAAGTCTGCTGGGCATAACAAAATATTTTATAGATAAATGGAAAATATCTCACCCTTTAAGTCTTAAGTGTTAGAATATGAATTTGATAAATGAGTTTGTTATGGTAGATGTTTTGCCATTGTATAAAAGAAAATTCAAGTTCATGAAAGTGCAGCATATTTATTCTATGTTTCTACATAAAATCTACCTCACTGGAGAGGTGAGTAGATCCTACTCTGGAGAGATTTGAAAATGGATCATTAAATTCTGTGGCAATAATTCTGTCTTTGGAAAGTTTACTTGCCCCCTGGAATTAGTTTTTTTTTTTTTTTCTTAGTAAAATGGGATTTGTGAGAAACACTGCTTGAAGTTAGGGAGTTATTATGAAATAACATTAGACCCTGCTCAGTATAGGGTAAATACAAACCAGAAATTGTTTGTTTAGGGTAGTTTTGTTTTGTTTTCCTTCCAGCTCCATCTTCAACACTCAACAAATGCTATAAAACAGCTTGTCATATGTAGACAATATCTTTGGTTAATATGTTCTAGTGCGTTATATCCACTCAAGAAAAATCTGTGGGCCACACAATTATGGACACACTTCACATTAGGATTGGGAGAGACCCTAGAGTTCATATGTTAAATCATTCATGTGATGTTTGAATTTGTTCTAAAGAATCATATGCCAAACACAAGTGGCTAATTTTTTAAAAATCCTTTTATCATTTTTTATAGTGGGAAGTGGATAAGGTCATGAAATGCTTGAAATGTTTTTATGTGTTAGTTGGGATCCTCTCTAGTATGTGTCAGACAACATGCGGTCAAGACGAAGAATTTTGAATTCACCCAGGTTTGAATTAATATGTTTCCACATTTGTAAAATAGAGATATATATATCCTATAGGTTTGTTGTATATTGCAAATGATATACAATATTTAGGAGTTCATATAACTTACAATACCAATACTACTACTACTACTACTAAAGATATGGTAAAGTAATTTTTAGCATTTTATGACTACATACCTCCTATTCACCAATCATGTTCCTGTCAATTAGACACTGCTAATCCCTTTATATGCATCATTGTACCTAATTCTCATTAGGCTATGAGAGAGATTAAACTATTGGAGCAGTTTTACAGATAAGAGAACTGGTATTTAAAATCGTAGATGTAGGAGTTCCCACTGCAGCTCAGTGGGTTAAGAACCCGACTATAGTTGTACAGTTCCATGAGCACTTTACATCTGTATGATTATTTCACCCAAAGGCATTCTCTACAAATTCTATATATGGTGAGGGAATTAATGGGAGTAGAAGGACTAGTATATGTATAAAGCAGAACTATTCTAAAAAAAATTACCCCTCACAAAAACTCGATCAGAAGTAAAGAAAATGGAACTTATCCTGTGGTGCAGTAGGATAAGGATCCAGCATTGTCCCTGCAGTGGATCAGGTTGCTGCTGTGGTGCTGCTAAGATCCCTGGCCCAGAAACTTCCACATGCTATGGGCATGGCTAGAAAAAAGAAAGAAAATACTAACTATAGCATTTTTTTTTTGTCGTCCTTTTGCCTTTTCTAGGGTCACTCCTGCAGCATATGGAGGGTCCCCGGCTAGGGGTCTAATTGGAGCTACAGCTGCCGGCTTACACCACAGCCACAGCAACTTGAGATCCAAGCCGCATCAGCAACCTACACCACAGCTCACGGTAACGCTGGATCTTCAACTCACTGAGCAAGGCCGTGGATGGAACCTGCAACCTCATGGTTCCTAGTTGGATTCGTTATTAACCACTGAGCCATGACAGGAACTCCCCAATTATAGAATAATTTTTGCTCAGAAGAAATGATGTGAGGAAGCACAGGAAGTAATTAAAATTTTTCTGTATACCTGGATTTATTTTAGCCCTGTTTTGAAAATGGATATCTTGATTTTCATTGATAAAATTGAGTAGAAAACAATAAACGATTTTTAAATCAGACTTCTGCAGCATTAGATCTCTAATACTTAGTATCACTTTTATTGTTTGAAACAGTGTTAGTAACGCTGTAACTCTTTTGCTGTCAGAGAATGTTTATGGATCTTAATGATTCGTCTCATGGACTAAGTACAGTTACCTCCCAGCATTTTATCCAAAACAATTTATAATTATTCTCATTTATTCTTTCATGATAACCTCAATGTACTCTTAATTGTATGAGGAATTTTGTTCCTGAAATATCTTCACATCAAATGATGAGAAATACTTACAAATGATAAGTTACACTATTTTGAATTCCAAAACTCTCTTTTTTTGGCCATACCCTGGCATAAGTTCTCAGGCCAGGGATTGAATCAGAGCCTCAGCTGGGGAATGCTGGATCCTTTAACACACTGCACTGGGCTGGGTACTGAACCCATGGCTCTGCAGCAACCTGAGCTGCTGCGGTCAGATTCTTAACCTATTACACCATAGCAAGAGCTCCCCGAACTACCATGTTTTGAACAAACTATTTTTTTCCTTTGAATACTAGTTTGATCATAACGAAAAAGAAATGTTTCCTGCCTTATGTACAACAGCAATTTGAGACAGGCTATTACTAAGCAGATGACAATTCTAGGCCCATTACCCGCAAATTTTGATCTATCTCTCAACTTGCTATTCCATATAAACTGCATTATCTTTCCTTAAAATTATAATTTCAAAATTGATAAGCATTTATGAGTGTTCCTCTGCCCAGTATTCATTAGGGTTCTTTGTTCAAGGTATTGTGCTAGGAATTCAATGATGAATAAGATATGTGCCTCAAATTTGAGGATAAGATCTGTTCAATTATAAGATCTGTTCAAAGTTTCTCAGTACAAATTAAACATTTTTGATTCTGCCAAAGCTTAATTTTGCATGAAAATATGGATTACCTTCTTGCACAGATTAAATATACTAATAATAAAAGTAATTCAAAGTCCTAAGTAAGCATGTTTTGATTTATTTTGTATTTTTTTATCTATAGAATTACCATTGTCTCATACTTCATTTCCTGCTTAGTCAAGTCAGGAAGAAATTTTTGTAAATGTTTGCATTGTAATTATAGTTCAGCCAAAAAAATCAAAGGGATTAATTCTCACTGTTCACAGTAACAAAAGCTCCCCACATGATTGCTTCAACCTGCCACTTAGATAAATTTATATGTGCATAATTATATCAATATTATTTAATTACACTTAATTAACATATATATTAATCATATAATTATGCATATAATGTATGTATACATACGTACATATGTATATATACACACACACACACACAGATTGAGAGATTTGCCAGTGTATTGTCAGAAAATTCTTTCTTGGTGATTTATTTATTTATAACCAAGTGACTATTCCATTAGAGCCCACCTGCAATGCATGGCTGCCACCCTTAATACCATCTTCGTCAAATATTTTAAATATTTTATATTCCAGAATCTGTAACAAATTAAAATTGAAATTAATACAGGTATTATACTTCTAAAATTTTAAAAATGTGACTTCTAACAAATATTAATATATAGCATAAAATTCAACACTTGATAAAATACATGATTTTGGAAATTCACTTCTATTAAGAGTCAATTTTAGTTAAAATAGAACTCAAGAATATGTAAAGGGACATGTGACATCTATACAATTCCTGATGTTCCACATTTTGAAAGGAAATCATTAAGAAATTATGTTCTTAATAGGTTTAAGTAAGGCCTTATTCATTTAATACAGGCAAATCCTTACACAAAGCTAAAGCTTTTATATGTAAAAATAGATATACCAATATTTTTTTCTTCTAGTATCCAAAATGTGTTACCTAGAAACTTGAGTCAAGGTGCTTTCATTTTTAACCTCATCTTAACTGGTTTCCCTTCCCTGTTGACAATTTCTTTTGATAAGAAAGTTGTAGCTGCAGGCCACTACAGCCTCTCCAAACAGCATGTACTAGATGTTAAAACCACTTTGTTTCAGATGCTTAATCAGAGAAGTGGTTCAATATGTTGAAGTTTTGCTGTTGTTTTTTTAATTTCTTAAAAATCAAGTTGACAACCTCTGATATTCTCTTCGAGTTCCTCCATTTGTTTTTCTTCTCTGTTATTCTCTACTAAATTACATTTTCCTAAATGTGTTATCATCTTTAACACACAGTGTTATTTCAGTGCTCATCTGCCTAATATCCTTTTCCTTTAGAGTTTACAATGGTTCATATAATTAAGAAAAAATTTGTTTTGTTAAACTATGACTAAAATTATTTGTTCTAAGATTAAAATAAAATGGGGCCTGATCTATTGATTACACAAACACGTACACAACTATCACAAATATGTTTAGGAGTTCCCATCGTGGCTCAGCATAAATGAATCTGACTAGTACCCATGAGGACACAGGTTTGATCCCTGGCCTCGCTCAGTTGGTTAAGGATCTGTGAGCTGTGATGTAGATCACAGTCCTGGCTCAGATTTGGCATTGCTGTGGTGTAGGCTGGCAGCTGCAGCTCCAGTTCAACCCCTAGCCTGGGAACTTCTATATGTGGGAAAGAATATAAAAATTGCACAATTTATAGATAAAATCAAAACTTACTCAACTTGACAAAAATTTTAATGAATTAAATAGTAAAGAATAATTATTAAGTCACACTCAAATATAAAAAGTAATTTTTCATCTGGAATATATATCAAATCCTGAACTTGACTGATCTTGATGTAAGTTGGCTAGTAAAGATCAGGTGATGAAAAACGTACAGACTAGAAATATCTCATTCAAACGGTGGCATTCTACATTTCTGGGAACACTAACAGAGAAATTACTTGACAGAAAATAAGAAAATCACCAGGCATGAAAAAAACACTTTAGAAAAAGTATAAAGATATAACTAAACCAGATCATATTTTTCACATCCCAGATTACAGCTTATGTAATCAAAATGAACTTGATTTTATCTTTATAAGAACTTTTGGACTATATGAAATACACATACACAAATATACACACAACAATTTTTGTGTATGTATACAATAAATTTTGTTAGCCAATGCCATTTTGCACTATTTTTCTTAGTATATAAAATCTCATTCCTGAACCATATTTTTAGTTCTTTGAATGGAATATTTCAACATATGGTCATAGCAAAAATTATTGATTGAATTTTCTTTACTCATTTGGAGATAAATTTCAGAGGATAGAAATTAAGAAGTAACTACAATACCTCAAAAAAGTCTAAAGCAATGAAATTGTTCTCTTGCAATTATTTTTTCTTGTATTTTTCTAATATCTGATAAAATTCAAAATTAATTAGAAAGAGTTAATTTCTTCTTTTTTTTTTGCCTTTTCTAGGGCCACACCTGTGGCACATGGAGGTTCCCAGACTAGGGGTCCAATCGGAGCTGTAGCTGCTGGCCTACACCAGAGCCACAGCAATTGGGATCTGAGGCACGTCTGCAACCTACACCACAGTTCACTGCAACGCCAGATCCTTTAAACCACTGAGCAAGGCCAGGGATCGAACCCACAACCTCGTGGTTCCTAGTCAGATTCATTAACCACTGAGCCACGATAGAAACTCCTGAAAGAGTTAATTTAAATTAAAACATCTCTATAGTTGGTTTCTTCAGGCCAAATGGGGAAAATAACTAACGTTTTTATGAGCAGGATTTAATAAGCCTAAGTTTGTCATTACAAAAATATTGTTGGTTCAATTGTCTACAGCTATGGAAAGAATAAGCTTTGTGGCTATTTTTATTTAATTCATATTATTAATATAATGAAAGATTAATAGCATATATATGTAGTTAATAAAGGACTTTGAGGCATAATGAATCTTATTTAGCTCGAATATCTGTGAACTGAAGATTGGCACTTGCCAACTGTCTCTATAAAGATTGAATCATGAGCCACTGCAGCTGCAGACTCCCAACACCCCCTGAAAGGAGCTCAAGGTGGATATCAGGAGGGATATCAGGAGGGAGGCACTCTGTGCTCTGGGAAAACTGGCAGATCTTTGGGTAATTATTTTCAGAAGATTTTATAAGCCCAACTCTTGCATCTCCTCATATCTAAAAAAGCACTCAAATCCTTCACGGTGATGTCTGTTCCTCATGACTGACAGCAACCACCTGCATAGCGTGTGCTCTGTTGCAGGCACTTCCTCTTCACCAAAAGCACATGTATACTGACATTCCCCTCTACCTTTGTGGAACTGTTTTTCAGAGCTATCTAAAATGCTGCCTCCCAGGCTTTAGTCCTCATTTTGCCTCAAATAAAACTTAAATGCCAACTCTCATGTAGATTATTTTTAAAGTCGACATATCTAAATCACAATTTTCTACATGCATATAAATGATATTCAGTGGCATATTAAAAAAAAAAAATCTCTTGACCATCTCCATGTGGATTCACTTTAAAAGTAAAATTGTACATATAATCAATAATACCAACACTGTTGCCATTTAGCTCATCTCATTTTTGTTCCTTTCTGTTCTCATGAAAAAGTCCAGATAAATCAACACCCAAAATTACAGGGCATTGAGATGTTGGTATGGCAAAATTACACTTTACCTTAAATTGCTTGAGGTTAGATGGTGCATCTTGATAGTTTCACTAACACTCAAAACCACTGATGAACTATCAGAATGGTATTAAAACCTACAACTGTGCAAAGCCGCAAAATATAGAGAACTGTGGCTCCAAGGAAGTGATGTTAAAAGAGAACAGCTTGTGCAAATATTTGTATAAGTGTATACCATTCAGAGTTGAAAAGTAGCTGTAATGATACCATTCCAAAAACACTGTAGGGACATGTGAGGAAGCATGACACCAATTACATTTACATTCAGTTATGGTCAAAATCTTGGCAACTCTTTTAAGTGTTTAACTAGGGAAATACTTAGCAAAAAACATCCCTGACTTGTGCATATTGTTTCAGATAGCAAATGGACAGAACTTATTAATGTATTTGAAATTATTAGAACTACTGTTGCCTCTCAACATCATATATTTTCAATGGATAGGAGAAGACTTAGACTTTAAAAGTCAGTTTTTACAAGAGTAAATGAAGAAAATGGATAGTTAATATTCAGTATTACATTAATTTTCCATATTTTTCTTCTACTCAAGGATAAATATTTTACACCATTAGGACATGTAAAAAATGTTTTAGTTACAGACTCTAAAGGACATCTGATGCAGCTTTCAAATGGAAAAGAGTAAAGCTGAGGTCTTTTTGAACCCAATATATTCCCCATTTTAGAAGTAAAGAAATATTCCATTCAATTTTATCCAATTTCAAAGAAAATAAGTGCAATTGATTATTCAGATTCTTTTAGAGAGTGCCCCACAATTGATTAGGCTGTGAAATTTTTTTCCAACCTTTGACCTTTTCAGCAAAGTTTCCTTCTTTGATGATTGTTTTTCCTTATTCTATATAAATGTATTATTATTGATGTCCAACGTGGAGGCCAGATATTGAACACTACTCTTTTCTTACATATAATGTTATAAATGTTCAACTTAAGGGGAAAAAGAAAAAGAAAAACACTGCCAGATAATACTCCAGCAAAGTTGGGTTTATTTGTGGTCATTAGAAAGTTTCAGTTCAGGCTCTGCAAACATGGCAAGACACGTGAAAGTGTCCACAGGCCAAGGAAAGAAGAACACTTCTATAGAGGGGAAAAGAAAGTTGGGAAGTCTATAGTAAATAGCAACCATGGCTCATGGCTTTTCATTGACTGAGTTCTTGCCAGGAGAGAAAAGGAGTCTTTCTTCTTCCTGTTGGACTCAGCTATCACCTCAGTACCTGAGAGCTCCCCCTTCCGGTCTCCTAGCTGTATTTAATTGAGGGTTTTTTTATTATTTTTTTTCAAAATGATACAGTGGGTGACATGCCTCTGTAAAGAAAATATTTCAGAGATCTAGTAAATATGGAGTTAACTAGAATTTGAATAGGGGTTTTTTCTTTCTTCCTAGAATCTTTGTGTTTAAATCAGCTATACAGAAGAAATGGTCATTGCCTACACACAGACGTTGACATTTAATTAATTAATTTATTGTCTTTTTAAGGCCACACCAGCTGCATATGGAGGTTCCCAGGCTAGGGGTCAAATCAGAGCTGTAGCCGCTGGTCTATGCCACAGCTAAAACAATGTGGGATCTGAGCCACGTCTGCAACCCACACCATAGTTCACAGCAATGCTGGATCCTTAACCCACTGGGTGAGGCCAGGGATCAAACCTACATCCTCTTGGATATTAGTCAAGATTCATTTCCACTGAGCCACAACAGGAACTCTAGATGTTGACGTTTTAGGTATAGTATTTCTTAAAAGTGTTGCTGGATTCAATTTAATTGCCTGTTTTGCATTCTTCAGTATTAAAGAATATATATTTCAATGAATGTTCTAGATCTGAACATAAACTTACTTTATTTGTAGACTTATTTATGTATCACACCCTCTCTTCCTTTACAGTCTCTGTAATTCCTTTTTTATCATCTCCATTCCTTTAGGTATTTATGTAGTCAACACATTTTTTCTGGCATTTGTAAAATATATCTTGGCAATAATAATTTGGCAATTTTCACTAGTCTACATACTTTTCATTGTTGAAAAATGTTACTGTTTTATGTGTAGTCACTCTCTAAATTCTCTAGATGTGTTTAGAGAAAGGCATTCAGATTTGGATCTAAAAATATGTCATCAATATTTCTGCCTCTGGATGAATGAGAGCACGAGAGAGCCTGTCAGTTTTCTATTATGCACTGGTAAAGATATCCTAGACAGATCAACACATCATGCTTTATATCTTATACTCAAAGTCCAATATTTCAGCAGCCAATGTCATAAATTTGATTAACATCTTCATTTTATTTTACATCAACCTCAAATAAAACAGATATTCTTTCAAGCTATATTTTTCAAAAGAAATATTAAACCATTAGCCAATATTTGGAGGGGTTTTTTTGGTAAAAGTTAAAAAAAAATTCTCTGAAGTTTGCTTTCATAAAGTAAGCTTTGTTATAAACCAGTTAATTAAATTTGTATTAGCCAGTAATTGTTCACTATATGCCAGGCATTGTCTTAGGCACCTTGCATTCATTATTACTTTAACCATTACAGTTATGAAAATTATTATAGTCCCCTTTCAACACGTAAGGAAACAGAACCTTAAATCTAATAGCTAGTGGGGCTGAACCTTAAGTCTATACAACTAGTGTGTTAGAGTTGGAGTTTGAAATCAATTGTATTTGTTTTTGAAAAGAGGACTTTTTTATAGTTACTACAAATGCATAAGTAGCTTAAAGCTGCCTAGCTTCCAAGATAAACCATCATAATTTAGAAATCATGGTTTTTCCTTTTGTTGATTGTGATTTTCCAGATTTCCCTCTATGGGAAGTTAGTTGACACTTAGTGAGCTCTTGAGTGATTAAGTATTTAATTTGACAGGGTGTAATGACCCTCTCCCACCTCGTTTCTCCAATTTACCTCTTTTCTGTTCCCTCTAAATACTATTAATGTTAATTTAAAATAGAAGAATTTAACTTTTTATGCTACAGATAATAATGCCATAAATCCTAAAGATAATATGATTTTACGTGTGGTGCTATCATGATTCAGCCAAATAATCAAAATAAATATGCATCTAGTATATACATTAAAACTTAGAGCAACTTGATATGGTATTTAGAATAGATGATGGAATCAATAATCCTGTAAGATACCTATTCACTAACTTATCTAAGAGCTTAGAAATGATCTTCATGATCTTTTTATTTCCTCTCCCCTATCCTTATCTACTTTCACCCAAGATTAGATTTAATGACCTAGCATCTGTTTTTAATCTCATTTCAAGCCTCCTATACCACACTACTCCAGTAGACATTTTGTTCAGTAACTCTTTGCAATAGAAGGACTCTGAAGAATAAATTAGCATGAAGAATGTGGCTGTCCAGATTTGAGAGGGGTTAAAAGACTATAATGTCTTTTAACAATAATGTCTTATAATAGGAAAGACTTTCTGTGTGTGTATGTGTGCATATACATATGAATGAGAAAGAGAAGAGGGGAGGGAGGAAAGAAGGGAAGCAGGGAGAGAGAGAAACAGAGGGAGACACTTGTAAAATTGATAATGACTAATGATAGAGGAAGAAACAAGATTTATTAAGCACTGATTACATGCTTAGGACCATGACAAATTCTTTACACATATTGTTTGTTTATTCTTTGGAGCAATCATATTAAATAATCATTATAGTTATCTCTGCTTTACATGGAAATCAAGGAATATTTAGTATATGATTTATCTGTATGCAAACAGATAACTTTTGTAAAAGAAAAGAGATATTGAAATCCAGGACTAATTTTTTTTTTTTTGTCTTTTCTAGGACTGCACTCCTGGCATTTGGAGGTTCCCAGGCTAGGGGTCTAATCAGAGCCACAGCAACACCAGATCCGAGCTGCATCTGCCACCTACACCATAGCTCACAGCAATGCCTGATTCTTAACCCACTGAGGGAGGCCAGGGATCGAACCCGCAACCTCATGGTTCCTAGTCGGATTTGTTAACCACTGTGCCATGAAGGGAACTCCAGGGCTAATTTTTTTTGAAACCTTACCATTGTCATCAGGCTGATTTAGAAGCCCTTCTTGGGGAGATCCCGTCGTGGCGCAGTGGTTAACGAACCCCGCTAGGAACCATGAGGTTGCGGGTTCGGTCCCTGCCCTCGCTCAGTGGGTTAATGATCAGGCGTTGCCGTGAGCTGTGGTGTAGGTTGCAGACGGGGCTCGGATCCTGCGTTGCTGTGGCTCTGGCTTAGGCTGGTGGCTACAGCTCCGATTCGACCCCTAGCCTGGGAACCTCCATATGCCGCGGGAGCAGCCCAAAGAAATAGATAGCAAAAAGACAAAAAAAAAAAGAAAAAAATAGAAGCCCTTCTTGGAATATCCATAATGACTCTTGGTTTCCTTTTTAGAAACCTACATACTCATGTTGTAATTGTCCTTTAATATTTTGTCTCTTTCCGCATTCTCAGATATGATTAGTAGAGAAGTTTTTTAGATCAATAATTTAAAATGTAAGAATATTTGTTAATAAGTATTCAATATGTTTTTTAATGAATATATGGTTGAAGAGACACTACATATTTGTGGATTTTATAGGTGTGATAACCTTGATTTAAGATAGAGTATATGTTAAAATTCCTCAATTTTAAGCAAAAATAATTTTCCTTTTAGAGATTTACATTTTAAAATAAATATAAATAGGAATATGTGCATATATTTTTGCCGGTATTATGCTCTCTATAACTTCTTATATGTTTTCTCACCACATACTTCAAGTACTTGAATAACAGAAAGAATGGATATTATCCAGGGAATGTGTTCACATTTTGTTTATAAAACCAAATTCAAAAAATGAGGAATAGATTTAAAGTGCTTATAGAAAATTCTTACTACAAAACCATTTTTACACAAGTATCAAATTCATCTATTAGACAACACACATATCGGTCTAAAACGTGAATGAAAGGCTATAAAGACAGTTGCTGAAGAAGTTATTTTCTCTATCACAATACTTTTAGACTTGCTAAAAGAGCAATAAAAGTAATACTTTATTTTCATTTATCAGTAATTTATGCAAACTTTTAGAGATAAAAGCTCCTATAAAAATTGAATTAATAACAGATAGTGCTACATTAACATCTGTGACTTAATATACTTCCTTAATTAGATACAACCATACAAGTGGACATTTTGAAATTATCAAATTCAGATTAAGTTGGTAAATTTTCAGAAAATACTCTTATGAGCTCGATGTTAAAACCAGTTTTCTTTGTATCTTTAATTATAGAGAGAATTATAAAATACAAACCATATTTTACCAAATCCCCATGAAGTAAGCAAATATATTTGAATATTTTTTCCTCAATATTTATGATTAATCATGCTAAAAAATAGGTATAGTTATGATTTATTTATTTATTTTATTTTTATGGCTGCATCTGTGGTGTATGGAAGTTCCCAGGCTATGGGTTGAATCAGAGCTGTACCTGGGGCCTATGCTACAGCCACAACTACACCAGATCTGAGCCACATCTATAACCAATGTGGCAACTTGTGGCAGCAATGGATACTTAACCCACTGAGCAAGGCCGGAGATTGAACCCACATCCTCACAGAGATTAAGTTGAGTCCTTAACCCACAGAGCTACAATGGGAACTCCAAGATTAAAATGTTTTTTAATTGACCATAAAAATTCTACTCATGTCAATTATGAACTGCATGAAGCTGACTAATTCCCATATGTTTATTTACAAATTTAATTTCATAATGCCAATTAGGTATCATCAAATTCATTTGCACAAAGTTTCATGCAATTCTTAGGTTATAAAAATGTTTTTTAGCCCTAATGCTTCATTATGCTGCTGAAGGCATAAGGGGTAATCACTTTGCAATGAACTGCTCTTATTTCATTACTCTGTAACAATTAGCCTATTCGTCCTGGCTAAAGCTGTCATTTATGCCACAAAGTAGCAGAAGATTAATTATAGTTTTCAGAATTGATCACCATGAAATTATGGGTGATGTCACCATGTGCCCTCCTCTCTGATCCCTCTGTCACACTCATTCAGACAATGACCAACACTAGGAGAAGTGGAAGTCAATTTTTTTTTTTAATTTTATTTTTAAAACTTATCATGTGCCCTGCTTTATGACACTCTTCATTGAATCATTTATTGTTAAGATCACATTTTCTGTTTTTATCTTAATGTTCAAGAGTATCCCCGCCAGTACACACACAACCATCTCTTACCATTCTCCTCAATTCTAATATAGAATGCTCCTTTTTGCCACATCAACAAATGTGCAGTCTACCATAAGTGAGTGTACCACGGGAGCTCTAAACCCCTCTTCAAGTATTAAAAGCTCCCCTCACTGTTTTTCATTAATGTTTACATGAAGCCAAATTATGTATAAGCATCAAATATTTATGAAGTAATGTATTGGTTAAAGGAACATACTCTAGAGTCCTACCTGGATTTCAATATTTCCTGTATTTTTACTAGCCATATAAATTTAGTAATGTTACTAATTATGCCGTAGTTTCCCATAAAATGGAGCTATTCTCTACTTAATATAGTTGCTATGAAGAATAAATTGAGTGATAGGTATAAAGCACTTGGCATGATGTTTGGCACATAATTGGTGTTTAATAAAGCTCAGTTAATTTGGAAAAGAACAGCTTAATACACTGTTTAAAAGATGTTTATGTACCTAATAACAATATTTAAAGAACTTTATCAATACCCTTGGCTACCATTTTAGAGGCTGATAAATAATAAGATTGAGATATCATAAAAATTAACTTTTTTGCCATTTTTTTTTTACTATGAAGATAACTTTCTTACCAATAAATCTTGTCTTGCTTGTTCTTATTATGAAAATTATTTTTAAGTTCTTCAAAGTTGTACATTTTTCAGCAGAAACATTAGATAATCCTTAGTAAATATGCAAACTAGTTGAGATAAAATTAATACAATAAAAATGAGGAATGTAAATTTTGAGGGAGAAATTGAAATGTACATATCCTAGATATAGTGGTGAACATCTAAGTGGATATGAAAACAATGGGTAACTAATCAAGACAAGACTTTTAAACTTAACCACACAGGGTAAGAGACCAATTTAAAATCCTTTCTTCCCTATCTGAAGTCTGAAGAGGAAATAAAATGATAGATTTGCAGTATTTCTCAAAATGACTGCTAAAGCAGAAATGAAAGTCATGGCTTGTGTGTGCTGCCAAATGGACTTATGAACACACACTAAAGTGGATAATCCTGTCCATCTTGTTACAGGTAGCATTAATCAAAGACAGGCTGCATGCAAAGGGGCAGATCTGGTTCCATTACATCTTTCATGTAGCTCTGAGAGATCAGATTTTTCCCTATCTGCAAGCACACCTATCCAACAAGAGAAAAAAATCACTTGTATGCTCAGTGCCTTCTTCAACATTCACAATTCCTCCAGTGAGAAGGACAATAAGAGTAACTAAAATACCTGCACATGGGAAAATGAGAAGTCTGAGAAAAGAGTATCTTCCTTAAAAATGTCAAGTATCAGGGAGTTCCCGTTGTGGCGCAGTGGTTAACGAATCCGACTAGGAACCATGAGGTTGCGGGTTGTTCGGTCCCTGCCCTTGCTCAGTGGGTGAAAGGATCCGGCGTTGCCCTGAGCTGTGGTGTAGGTTGCAGATGCGGCTCAGATCCCGCGTTGCTGTGGCTCTGATGTAGGCCGGTGGCTACAGCTCCGATTCGACCCCTAGCCTGGGAACCTCCATATGCTGTGGGAGCGGCCCAAAGAAATAGCAAAAAGGCAAAAATAAATAAATAAAAATGTCAAGTATCAGTGAAGGTGTGAGGAACCCAGAGCTCTCAAAAACTATAAATGGGAGATTTTAAAATAGTAAAGTTAAACATTTGCGTATTTAAAGATCAGAAGCCCTCTCTGTTGAAGGTCATCAAAAGGATGTGACCACAAATTGGATCACAAGGCTTTTGGTGGAAAAAAAATTGTTATGTATTTTGGAAATCATTATCTTAATCTGCATTTTCTCTTACATGTACTAGTATTGTTGCTGTAGCATCTGCCCCCAGTACCTCCATGCCTAATAAAACCACTGCTGACTGTTCAGTGCACATTTCAGAAGAGGGGGCATGTAACATTGTAAGAACTAGTCACAAAGAATTTTGGATGAGGTCATGGAGAGGACATGGTTGCTGGTTGACTTGGAATTTGGATCCAGGCAGTTATCTCTTCCTCTGTCTTTGGAATGTAAATTCTGCCCACTGTTCCCATAGACAGGGTCATTTCAAGGACACAACCTCCTTGATGTATATAGGGCCTCTATATAAATTTTTAAGACTCTAAAAGGCAGGTGCAGAGGTCAACTTTTTAGACAGCTGCCCAAGACAGGCTTTTGGATAGGTTCCCTTGCTTATTAAACTGGGACATACCAGTCCGGAGTAGTCTGTAACTCTTTGGTTTCTCCTTCCCTTCTGTGTGTGGAAGCCTGTTTTGAATTTCATCTTGGGGAACTACCAAGGTTGCAGACCAACATTTACATATATACTCACAAATATATATATAGTATATATATATACACATACATACACATATTTACATGTACATATATATGTGTGTATATATGCATATATGTATGTAAGTGTGCATGTATATAGGTTATGCTAATCTGACAAAGTATCCCCCAAACAAGTGACTTTTATAAGATATTCATTTCTCTTTTTTACACAGTAGTTTGAACTTAGTCCAGAATTTTAAGATGGAAATAGAGATCAACTCCATAAGGCAGCTGCAGTATTTCAGGCTTTGTCCTGGATTGTGTTCATTTTTGTCCATTCCTTTTCTTGTTCAAGTACTGATCAGTAGAACTTTCTAAAATGATAAAGGTGTTCTAGGTATAACTACAATGCTCATTATGGTAGCCTTCAGCCACGTGTGGCTATTGACATCTGAAATAAGTGCAATCTTAATGTTACAGAATTTTAATTCTAATAGTGATGTGTAGCTAATGGCTATTATACAGAGTGTTCTAGTTATCTTCTATAATAAAGCTAGCCACCATCACTTTGCACCGCAGTTTAGAGAAAATGTAAGAGAGGAAATTTAGACCAATGAATTTTCTTTTAAACGAGAAACTAGCACACATTATTCCAGCTGATATTTCATTCCCAAAGAGGCCAAAAAGAGATTGAAGAATCTACCTCTAGCTTTTCCAAATATAAATCTTGTCCTAATTGTATGATAATGAAAAGATCATTTTGTTTCCTCAGTATTTGTCCTAGAAAAATATTTGTACTTATATAGGAGGTGACAGACTGTTCATCATTTAAGATTATGATATAAGTAACAAAACAGATTAAAGTGTAGACAAATACTATCCACTAATTTCATGATATTGTTTATTTTCTGAGATAGAAGGGGAAAATGGATAAGTGGTTTCAATTTTTGTTTCTCAAGAGAATACTAAATAATACACAAACATAAAAAGATATATCCTCTCAGATAATCTCTGTACTATCCCTTGGCAATAACAATAAAGTAGTTCAGAGACACATGTGGCTGTTGGGATTTATTTGAAATTTTCCTTTAGCTTCCCACTGGAAAAGTTCTTTATCTTTTATCACAAATATCTTAATATGGAAGCCAAATCTCTAAAGAACTGGAAATAAATAGAGACAGATAGTTAAGAATCAAAAATCATATAAACTCAGACTACTAAAAACTGATTAATATTGGCATAAAGCACAGCTAAATTAATATCAAGGGCATTTAAACACAAAAAGGTAATTTTAGAAAATCACATTGTGTATTGTCTCCAGAAGAAATCAGTTCATCAGCATGTAAACTCTTGGATAGTAATTCCAGAGACATGTCATTCTCACTTAAATATTGACATGTCAGGTTCTTTATTAATTTTCAGACCCATTTGGTATATCATGGGATGATTTTATTAACATATAAAAATAGAATATTTTGATGCAAATATCACTTGGTTTTAGAGCATCATATATCTGCAGCACCACTTTTGCCTTTTATAAGTGTTGTAGGTTTCTTGGCAACAGGGTGGAAAAAGTTTCTCAATTGTCAGATAGTCTCATGCTGCAATTTTTAAAACTTTTCAAACTTTATATTGGAATTCTGAAGACAAGGTAGAAATAGTTTCAAACTTCTAAAGGAAAATTAACTCCAACTAAGAAATCAACTATTCAGCCAAACATGAATCAACTACAAGATAAAAATAAAGCTATTTCTAAGCTTGCTAGGTCTCAAAGTAATTTTGTTTAATTTTTCCTTTATCACAATTCTAATAAAGGGATATCAACAAATTTGTGACATAAAACTAAGAAGATTTTCTGGGATCCAGAAAAAAAGGGTTATAGAAGGGGGGAGTTGGAATACTGAGGATGATGAAGGGAAGCCCCATGAGGACAGAAGATTTTTGGAGAGATTTCTCCAATGGGGAAGAGGGAACTGATAGGGTGTCCGATGTACTGACAGTATTGAAAAGTCATTTACAGTTTTATTAGAGAGCTTGGGGAAAAATTAATGTAAGTAAATAGAAAATTACATTCAAGTTGTTGGGTTATTAACTCCAGGGAAACTAAAATTATGTAAAATAAAGAATAATTTCAATATATGGTAGGCTTAAGTGAAAACAGTAGTGTCAAGATAATGTAAGCATGGAATATCATATAAACCCAAACTGCTGTGTAGTTAATTGGGAAGAGTATGCATGTCTGCTATGCAATACAGAGAGGAAAATGATGTATAATGAAGTAGAATCATTGTTAGACAATGTCTAAAATTGGATGGTGTAGGGGTGAAGGAAAAATAAATACATGTTATGAATAAATTTTAATTCCTCCTTAGAAAATATCTAAAATTAACAGTATATATTTCACAGATGCTATTTGGAAATGTGGGGAAACATGTCACTATGGACATATAAAAGAATTTAAAGTGATGTTTTTTTAGAAAGAGGAATTAGAGAAGTAAGAATTAAGAAAACTCTGATTTGCTGCTGTTGTTAAAAGTTTATAGTAATTTACTTTCAAACTAGGAGCAGGTTAAAGTTAAATATCAGAATTAAATGAGTTAACACAAATATGATAAATAGTGAACATAAGTGCAATCTGGAAGGTATTTGCATTGATGTCTACTAAAATGTGCCTTGTATTTTTTCTAAATATTTTATAGTTGCCTACAAACAAATAAGTATATCAAATATGTCAGAAAGCAGGATAGACTCACTGTACAGAAATTGTTGAGACAGTTTGATCTAACTGAATTTTATAGGAAAACTGATATGACAAATCTGTACATCTTTGAATACGTAAGTTTTTAAAAATTATAGCTATGCAATATATAGTCTTTCTTCTGAAATAAAGAGGAATAAGTGCCCCTACTTCATGAAATATTAAATCCCTGAATTACAATTCTTGAATAAGTTATATGATGTTTGGAAGTATACAATACATATTGAATTATTAAAGCATACCATTTACAAAATGATTGGCGAATAGTTGACTTACAATGTTGTGTTAGTTTCAGGTGTACAGCAAAGTGAATCAGTCACACATATACATATATCTATTCTTTTTCAGATTCTTTTCCCATATAGGTTATTACAGAATATAAACTAGATTTCCCTGTGCTATACATAGTAGGTCCTTCTTAATAATCTATTATGTATATAGCAGTATGTATATGCTAATCCTCAACTCTTAAGTTATCCTTCCCTCCATGTCTCCCCTTGGTAACCATAAGTTTGAATTCAAAATCTGTGAGTCTGTTTCTGCTTTGTAAATAAGTACTTTTAAATCATTTTTATTTGATTCCATGTATAAGTGATATCATATGATATTTGTCTTTTCCTGTCTGACTTCACTTAGTATGATAACCTCCATTTGCATCTGTGCTGCTACAAATGGCACGATTTGATTTTTATGGCTAAGTAATATTCCATTGTATATATGTACCACATCTTCTTTATCCATTCCTCTATTAATGGACATTTAGGTTACTTCCATGTCTTTGCTATTGTAAATAATGTAATGAACATTAAAGTGCATGTATCTTTTCAAATTGTGGTTTTCTCTGGATATGTGTACAGGAGTAGGGTTGCTGGATCATGTGGTAGTTCTATATATACTTTTTAAGGAACAGCCACACTCATAAGTATTTGTACAAATTTATATTCCCACTAACAATGTAGGAGTGTTCCCTTTTCTCCATACCCTCCCCAGTATTTATTTATTTTTCATAGCATTTTTGATGATGGCCATTCTGACTGGTGTGAGGTTATACCTTATTATAGTTTTGATTAACATTTCTCTAATAATTAGTGATGTTGAGCATCCTTTTGGTTTTTGGCCACCTGTTTACTTTGGCAAAATATCTATTTAGATCTTTGGCCCATGTTTTGATTGAGTTGATTGTTTTGTTGATATTGAGCTACATGAGATATTTGTGTATTGTGGAGATTAATCCCATTTTTTTTATTCATTTACATTAAATCAATATTTATGACCAGGAAAGAAGAGTAGAAATTTAAAATGTCTTCTTAATGAAAGAAAATATAACTCACAAGTGTTCTTTAGATAATTTTCATATTACATTTTTATAATATATGAATCAGAGCTGGAGACTCAACTATGAGAACAAGGAACACCTATTACAAATTTCAGTAATTAGGATTTTGAATGTGCTTTTTTTCATTTGATACATAATTATTTAAAAATTAACACAAAGATGAAAATCAGTACTTTTGTCCTAAGAGTTTATAGACCAAAAAAGGAGAGAGGTGTACCTGCCATGGTGGAGTGGATTAAGAATCTGACCACAGTGGCTCAGATCACTGAGAGGTGAAGGTTAAATTCCCAACCTGGTACAGTGGGTTAAAGGATCTGGCATTGTCGCCACTGCAGCAGAGATCTCAGCTGTGACTCAGATTTTGTCCCTGGCCTGGGAACTTCCATATGCTGTGGGTGTGGCCATAAAATGAAAAAAAAGGGAGAGAGACAATCCACAGTTAATGATGGAATATGATGATTGCTAGAAATTATCTGGGATAATAAGAAATTATCTTCCCTAATAAGAAAGATTGGAATCTGCTTAGAGTTCAGCCTATGTTCCCAATGCTTACTTTGATCACAAAGAAGTGTGGGTCATGTGTGAAAGACCTGGGCTTATGGTCATCTTGAATCATGTTTAGAGGGCAACTGGAACAATAAGAAAAGCCGCAAAAGGGAATAGAGCCCTGCATTCCCACAGGCTGAGCAAGATCAGTGGACCAGCTGGAGGAGAGTAAGCATCATCAGCAAAAGAACTTCAATAGAGAGAACCCACAGGATGAAATTTGCATCTCTTATCTTTGTAGCACAAGTTAAAGTGTATGATATTTCTTATTTTCAGTGAGGGTTAGTGATCTTAACTTTTGTCATTAAATATAAGTAGTAAGAATGATTTAATATCTCTATTCAATTGTTGTGATTATTAGTTTATACTGTTACACTGATACTGGTACAAAAATATTGCTTCCTCCATGCTTTGATATGAAAAATACTGAGTTTGAACTGATATTACCTGCATTTTATTTTATTTTTTTAATTTAATTTAATTTTTTTTATTTTTTATTTATTTTTTTCCCACTGTACAGCAAGAGGGTCAGGTTATCCTTACATGTATACATTACAATTACATTTTTTTCCTCACCCTTTGTTCTGTTGCAACATGAGTATCTAGACAAAGTTCTCAATGCTACTCAGCAGGATCTCCTTGTAAATCTATTCTAAGTTGTGTCTGATAACCCCAAGCTCCCAATCGCTCCCATTCCCTCCCCCTCCCATCAGGCAGCCACAAGTCTTTTCTCCAAGTCCATGATTTTCTTTTCTGAGGAGATGTTCATTTGTGCTGGATATTAGATTCCAGTTATAAGTGATATCATATGGTATTTGTCTTTGTCTTTCTGGCTCATTTCACTTAGTATGAGACTCTCTAGTTCCATCCATGTTGCTGCAAATGGCATTATGTCATTCTTTTTTATGGCTGAGTAGTATTCCATTGTGTATATATACCACTTCTTCCGAATCCAATCATCTGTTGATGGACATTTGGGTTGTTTCCATGTCCTGGCTATTGTGAATAGTGCTGCAATGAACATGCGGGTGCATGTGTCTCTTTTAAGTAGAGTTTTGTCCGGATAGATGCCCAAGAGTGGGATTGTGGGTTCCTATGGAAGTTCTATGTATAGATTTCTAAGGTATCTCCAAACTGTTCTCCATAGTGGCTATACCAGTTTACATTCCCACCAACAGTGTAGGAGGGTTCCCTTTTCGCCACACCCCCTCCAGTACTTGTTATTTGTGGACTTATTAATGATGGCCATTCTGACTGGTGTGAGGTGGTATCTCATGGTAGTTTTGATTTGCATTTCTCTTACAATCAGCGATGTTGAGCATTTTTTCATGTGTTTGCTGGCCATCTGTATATCTTCTTTGGAGAAATGTCTATTCAAGTCTTTTGCCCATTTTTCCATTGATTGATTGGCTTTTTTGCTGTTGGGTTGTATAAGTTGTTTATATATTCTAGAGATTAAGCCCTTGTCGGTTGCATCATTTGAAACTATTTTCTCCCATTCTGTAAGTTGTCAAATTTTTGTTTTCTTTTTGGTTTCCTTTGCTGTGCAAAAGCTTTTCAGTTTGATGAGGTCCCATGGGTTTATTTTTGCTCTAATTTCTATTGCTTTGGGAGACTGACCTGAGAAAATATTCATGATGTTGATGTCAGAGAGTGTTTTGCCTATGTTTTCTTCTAGGAGTTTGATGGTGTCCTGTCTTATATTTAAGTCTTTCAGCCATTTTGAGTGTATTTTGGTGCATGGTGTGAGGGTGTGTTCTAGTTTCATTGCTTTGCATGCAGCTGTCCAGGTTTCCCAGCAATGCTTGCTGAATAGACTTTCTTTTTCCCATTTGATGTTCTTGCCTCCCTTGTCAAAGATTAATTGACCATAGGTGTCAGGGTTTATTTCCGGGTTCTCTAGTCTGTTCCATTGGTCTGTCTGCCTGTTTTGATACCAGTACCACACTGTTTTGATGACTGTGGCTTTGTAGTATTTCTTGAAATCTGGGAGAGTTATGCCTCCTGCTTGGTTTTTGTTTCTCAGGATTGCTTTGGCGATTCTGGGTCTTTTGTGGTTCCATATAAATGTTTGGGTTGTTTGTTCTAGTTCTGTGAACAATGTCATGGGTAATTTGATAGGGATTGCATTGAATCTGTAGATTGCTTTTGGTAGGATGGCCATTTTTCCAATGTTGATTTTCCCAATCCAGGAACATGGAATATCTTTCCATTTCTTTACATCTACTTTGTTTTCTTTGATTAAAGTTTTATAGTTCTTGGCATATAGGTCCTTTACCTCTTTGTTCAGGTGTATTCCGAGGTATTTGATTTTGTGAGGTGCAATTTTAAAAGGTATCGTATTTTTGTATTCCTTTTCTAATATTTCATTGCTGGTATACAGAAATGCAACTGACTTCTGAATGTGAATCTTATATCCTGCTACTTTGCTGAATTTATTAATCAGTTCAAGTAGTTTCTGGGTTGAGTCCTTAGGGTTTTCTATGTATAGTATCATGTCGTCTGTGTACAGTGACAGTTTTATCTCTTCTCTTCCCGTATGGATGCCTTTTATTTCTTTTGTTTGTCTAATTGCTGTGGCTAGGACTTCCAAAACTATGTTGAAGAGCAGTGGTGAGAGTGGGCATCGCTGTCTTGTTCCAGATTTGAGTGAGAAGGCTTTCAGTTTTTCCCCATTGAGTATTCTATTTGCTGTGGGTTTATGATAAATGGCTTTGATTATATTCAGGAATGTTCCCTCTATACCTGCTTTGGTGAGGGTCTTGATCATGAATGGATGTTGGACTTTGTCAAATGCTTTTTCTGCGTCTATTGAGATGATCATATGATTTTTGACTTTTTTTTTGTTAATGTGGTGTATGATGCTGATTGATTTGCCTATGTTGAACCATCCTTGTGAACCTGGGATGAACCCAACCTGGTCATGGTGTATAATTTTTTTGATATGTTGTTGGATTTGGTTGGCTAAGATTTTGTTGAGAATTTTTGCATCTATATTCATCAAAGATATTGGGCGATAGTTTTCTTTTTTGGTGGTATCTCTGTCTGGTTTTGGAATGAGGGTGATGGTGGCATCATAGAATGTCTTTGGGAGTATTCCTTCTTCTTCAACCTTTTGAAAGAGTTTCAGGAGGATGGGCACCAGTTCCTCTTTATATGTTTGATAAAATTCACCTGTGAAGCCATCTGGTCCTGGACTTTTATTTGTAGGGAGTGATTTATGACCTCTTCAATTTCATTTCTAGTGATCGGTCTGTTCAGTTGGTCTGTTTCTACTTGATTCAGTTTTGGCAGGCTGTAAGATTCTAGAAAATTGTCCATTTCTTCCAGATTGTCAACCTTGTTGCCGTATAGTTGTTCATAGTATTCTCTTATGTTTTTTTGTATTTCTGCTGTATCCGTTGTGATTTCTCCTTTTTCATTTATAATTTTGGTTCTTTGGGTTCTTTCTCTCCTCTTTTGAGTGAGTCTGGCCAGGGGTTTGTCAATTTTGTTCACCTTTTCAAAGAACCAGCTCTTGGTTTTATTAATTTTCTCTATTGTTTTTTGAGTCTCTGTTTTATTGATTTCTTCTTTGGTCTTTATAATTTCCTTCCTTCTGCTGACTTTAGGCCTTTTTTGTTCTTCTTTTTCTAATTCATTTAGGTGGAGGGTTAAGTTGTCCATTTGGGATCTTTCTTCTTTTTTGAGAAAGGCCTGTATGCTATAAATTTCCCTCTGAGCACTGCTTCGCAGCATCCCATAGATTTTGAGCGGTTGTGTCTTCATTATCATTTGTTTCAAGGTAGTTTTTAATTTCCTTCTGGATTTCCTCATTGACCCATTGGTTTTTTAGTAGCATGTTGTTTAGTCTCCATGTGGTAGGTTTTTTCTTTTTCCTTTTCCCATGGTTGGTTTCTAATTTCATGGCATTGTGGTCAGAGAAGATACTTGAGATAATTTCTATGCTCCTAAATTTATTGAGGTTAGCTTTGTGTCCCAAGATGTGGTCGATTCTTGAGAATGTTCCATGAGCATTTGAGAAGAATGTGTATTCTGCTTTTTTTGGATGTAGGGTCCTGAAGATGTCAATGAAGTCTAACTTTTCTATTGTTTCCTTTAGGATCTCTGTTGCTTTATTGGTTTTCTGTCTAGAGGATCTGTCCATTGATGTGAGGGGGGTATTAAGGTCTCCTACTATGATTGTATTCTCATCAATATCTCCCTTTATGTCTGTTAATATTTGTTGTATGTGTCTGGGTGCTCCTGTATTTGGGGCATATATGTTGACAATAGTAACATCCTCTCCTTGGATGGATCCTTTAATCATTAAGTAGTGACCTTCTTTGTCTTTCTTTATGTCTTTTGTTTTAAAGTCTATTTTGTCTTATATGAGCGTTGCGACTCCTACTTTTCTGTCTTGTCTATTGGCGTGAAATATTTTTCCCCACCCTTTCATTTTCAATCTATATCCTTTGTCCTAAGGTGAGTTTCTTGTAGGCAGCATATTGAAGGTTTTTGCCTTTTTATCCACTCAGCCACTCTGTGTCTTTTGATTGGGGCGTTCAGTCCATTGACATTTAAGGTGATAATTGATAGATGATTATTTATTGCCATTTGAACCTCGTGTTCCAGTTGATTCTATGGTTCTCCATTCTTCCTTTCTTTTGTTTTTTTTTTTTTTTTGGTTGCATGGTCTCCTGTTATTATCTGCTTGAGTGTATTTTTTTTTCATTTTTTTGCGAATGCAATATTTGGTTTTGGCTTGTGGTTGCCCTGTTTTTTAAGTATGCTAACCCCTTCCCATAATTGTGTTTTAGCCTGATGGTCCTGTAAGTTCAAACACTTCATTACTCTATTAAAATTAAGAAGAGAAACATACAAACAAACAAAAAGGGTTATTTATTTCCTAACATCCATTGCCCACATTTTATGGTTTTGATGACTCTTTTTTATTTTTTTCTTTTTAATTTTATTTTGTTTGAAGCATGTTCATGATTAAATCTATATGCTGGCTTATTTGAGTGACTGCTCTCTGATTGCGGTTTCCTCAGTCCTAGTTCTTCCTCTTCTTCTTCTTCTTTTTTTTTTTTTTTTTTCTTCCCTTTCCTTCCTTTCTTCTTGGTTTAGAGAAGCCCTTTCAGTATTTCTTTTAGCCTGGGTTTTGTGTTGCTGTATTCTTTAAGTTTTTGTTTGTTGGAAAACATTTTTATTTCCCCTTCTATTTTTAAATGATATTCTTGCTGGATAGAGTATTCTAGGTTGCATATTTTTTCATTTTAGTACTTTAAATATCTCTTGCCATTCCCTCCTGGCCTGTAGTGTTTCTGTAGAGAAATCAGCTGATATTCTTATGGGGGTTCCCTTGTAGGTAACATTCTGCTTTTCTCTTGCTGCCTTAGGATCCTCTCTTATCACTAACTTTTGCCATTTTTATTATGATGTGGTCTTGGTGTGGGTCTGTTTGGGTTCGTTGTTTGGGGCCCTCTGTGCTTCTTGTATCTTGAACCCAGTATCCTTTAGATTTGGGAAGTTTCCAGTGATAATTTCTTCAAATATATTTTCCATCCCCTTATCTTTTTCTACTCCTCTGGAATTCCTATTATGAGTAGATTGGCCCACTTTATATTATCCCATAGGTCTCTTATATTGCTTTCCTGTTTTTTGATTTGGTTTTCTGTCTGCTGACCTGATTGGGTGATTTCCATTATTCTATCTTCCATATCACTGATTCGTTCTTCTGCATTATTCATTCTGGTTTTTACTGTCCTTAGTTCCGTTTGCATCTCTGCAAGTGAATGTTCTAGTTTTTCTTGGCTCCTCCTTATATTTTCTAGTTCCTTTCTGAGGGTATCTGCATTACTGTTCATATCTTCTCTTAATTCCTTCAGTATTTTCACTATTTCTCTTTTGAACTCCAGGTCTGTCAGACTGCCGAGATCTGTTTCGTGGTTGACTGTTTTAGGTGAGTTCTCCTGTTGGTTTGACTGGGGGTGGTTTCTCAGCTTCTTCATCTTGCTTGTTGTTTTCTTTCTCCTGAGGGAGTTGTACTCTCCGTTATTGGGCAGTGTTTCCCTTGTCACTGCTGTGGAATGTTACCTGAGGGCTGGCGTTGTTGGTCGGTCTTTTTTTGAGGCAGTGTGGCTTTTCTGGAGTGTTGATGGGGCTAACAGGGTCTCTTTGAAGCAAAGGAAGATTTCCTGAGGGCAGACAGAACTGGGAGGTCCACACCACGATGGTAGCAGATTTCACTCGGTCAGACAGATCTTGCTTTGGTATTTTTAGGCTGTGGGGTTCTTGCAGGGAGTTGGCGGTGTTGGGCAGCTGTTCCTCAGGAGTGCAGCGCCCCCTTGGGGCTGGAGCAGCTATCTGGGTCGCTGAGAACCTAAGCGTCTCTTCCCTAGGGCAGCCCAACTCAGAAGGCTGGCCTGAGAATGGAGGCAGATCTTTTCACAGTCTGGCCAAGCTTGTTGCAGCTTTTCTGGGCTGCAGGGGCTCCTCCAGGGGGCTGGTGGTGCTGAGCAGCTATTCCGTGGGAGTGGGGCACCTCCTGAGGGCTTGGGCGGCTAGCAGGGCTGCTGAAAACCCAAGAGGCTCCTCCCCAGGGCAGCCTGACTCAGAAAGACCATCTGAGATCTTTTCACGGCTTGGCCAGGCTTGTTGCAGCTTTTCTGGGCTGCAGGGGGTCCTGCCTGGAGCGGGCAGTCCCATGCAACTGATCCGCTAGGGCTCGGCACCCCGTGGGGGCTTGGGCAGATAGCAGGGCCGTTGAAAACCCAAGAGTCTCCTCCCCAGGGCAGCCCAACTCAGAAAGACCGTCCAAGAATTAGGCAGATCTATTCATGGCCTGGCTAGGCTTGTTCTAGCTTTTCTGGGCTGCAGGCCTTTTCTCGGGGGCTGGTGGTGTTTGGTGCTGCTCTGCGGAGGTGTAGCCCCTCCAAAGGGCAAGCAGGCCTGTGCAGGGACAGCCCCTGCAGTGGTAGGCTTCAGGCAATTGTTGAGGCCAGCCCTCCTGGATGGCAGGCAGCCCCAGGTTCTGCGAGAGCATAGGGGGTGGCGGAGGTCGGGGGAGGGGATGCACTGGGAAGCACAGCTTCCTGCTAGCTAGTGGGCCTATAAGCTTGCTGTGGCGTGGGGAGTATTCTATGGGGACCCACCCCTTCTTCTCTCCCCTCCCCAGCACGGGCGCAGACCAGGCTCTTCTCCCAGGTTCCATCTGATGCGGCTTTCCACTTCCCCGCCCCTAGAGTATTGCTCCCTTCCTCTGCGACAGCTTTGTTTTCTAGTCTCCCAGGCAGTCTCTGCTCCATCAAACTTGACAGACTGGACCAGTTTCTAGACCTCCCAAGCAGTCTCTGCCCTGCCCCCCCCCCCCACCAGCCCTTTCCCGGGGACTAACCTCCAGAGCCAAGGTCTCGGTGCCCAGCCCCCACCCAGGCGTCTCAATTTTTGGTGACTGTGCCCATAGTTCAGATGGTCTGTTCGGTTCTTGATCGGCTTTTCAGTACTCCAACTTACTGCTACACTCTTCTCTGCACCTGGATATTCCTCTGGTTCGTTTGATCTTTTCCCTGAGTAGGTGACTTTCCAGGGTGCAGGATCCCTTTCTCATCCTCAGCTCGAATTCACCTTCTCTCACTCTCCTCTTTTCTCTTGTTTTGCCTAGTAATGTCACAAACTTCTTGCCTTTATTGGAGTTTAGGTTCTTCTGCCAGCGATTGGTTGCTGTTCTGTGTGAGTCATTTATTCTGTAGATGTGCTTTTTTTGTTGTGTTTGTGGGAGAGGGCGAGCGTGTCCCCCTACTCTTCTGCCATCTTGTCTCCTCTCTCTACATGCATTTTGCACAAATCCTATATTGTGCCATATCATACCCCTTGTTTAAAATTCTTTGTTTTCCTAATCAACAGAGAATAAAATCAAAATTCCATTAAGCCTTATTTGATCTAATTCCTGCCTTTTCCTCCAATATCTCCTCTTGTCATCCTGACTTGTTTAGTGCCTCCAAAAATCCAACCTCTTAGCTGCCTTATTTCATTTTCACATTTTGATGGCTTTATAGCACTACCTTCCTAACACCATCTTCAAAACTTACAAGGATACTTTCTTCAGTTTTTCAACTTAAATCCCATTGAGACTTTTTCTAACCACTCAATAAAAATGCATTTCTGCCCTCCTCCAGTTATTCTGCTTCATAACTTTGTGTATTTCTTTTCCTAACAACACTTATCCTATTCTTAGGATTTTTATTTTGGTTCTCTATTTTGACTTTTTTCTGTTTCCCTAACTAGAATATAAATTTGATAAGTGCACAAATTATTTTTAATTTTAATTTAATTTTATTTTATTTTTTGCTTTTTAGGGCCGCACTGGCAGCGTATGGAAGTTTCCTGGTTAAGGGTCAAATCAGAGCTATAGCTGCCAGCCTATGCCACAGCCACAGCAATGCAGGATCCATGCCACATCTGCAGTCTACACCATAGCTCATGGCAACACCAGATCCTTAACCCACTGGGTGAGGCCAGGTATTGAACCTGCATCCTCATGGATACTGCTTGGGCTCATTACTGCTGAGCCACATATTCTGACTTTATTTTTCACCATTTCTTTGTAGCCAAGCAGGACCCTATGGGGCCTTTCTGGGACAGGTGTCTCTCCCAGATCCTCTGCTTTAGCTCCTCTCTAAAGTACCTAGATAACAGTATCTGATGCACATTTCCTGAGTTATTTTACAAATGTGAATCACCATGGCACCCCACCCCCACCCCTGACCAGTCCACCATGAAAGAGGTTAACTATTTGAAGACCATGGGCTCATAGCCTCCAGACATCCTGGAGGCTAAGGACTGATAATGTTCACCTGACACAGCCCTATTACCTCACTATTAGCTAATCAGAGAATTGGGCAGAAGCTGATCACTTACCCTGCGACCTTGCTCCCTCATCTGGCGTTAAAAATGGACTGGAAATTTGGGGTTAATAGATGCAAACTATTGCCTTTGATGGATAAGCAATGAGATCCTGCAGTATAGCACTGGGAACTATGTCTAGTTACTTATGATGGACCATGATAATGTGAGAAGAAGGAATGTATACATGTATATGTGACTGGGTCACCTTGCTCTATAGTAGAAAATTGACAGAACACTGTAAAACAGCTATAATGGAAAAAACAAAAATCATTATAAAAAATAAATAAAAATGCTTTACAGGAGTTCTCCTTGTGGCTTAGTGGTTAAGAACCTGACATAATGTCTATGAAGATGCTAGTTCCCTGGCCTCAGAGGGTAAATCATAACTCTTAGCTGAAGAGTTGATAAAATTCTAGGTAGTGGGTCAGTGATAGGAAAGGAAAATAGTAGATTAACATCTGTTAGGAAAAAAACACTTAGAAGGTCTAACTTCTAGAACAGAGGACATATCTGAAGTGGTGAATATAGAAAAGAGAAAATTTAAAAGTCAAAAATATAAACTGTAAAATAAAGATTTTTTCTCCTGATGGTCTAGTTACCATAATCCATTAAAATTAGACATTATGGAGAATTATACTCTTGAACTCTACTGATACATCATGAGATAACACAGAAGACTAGCAAACTTCCATTAAGTATTATAAAATCTTCATCATTAATATGTAGTTATGCAATGATTAGAAAAGAAATCAACAGAGACATAAACTGAAACTGTTGGCTTTATGAAATAAAAGAGCAAACTCTACTTACCACATTCCTCTTTTATTCTGCAGGTAAGACCTGTATCTTCACTCAAAACTATCCTCAATACATATTTGCTGGTTAATGTATGAAAATAATTCGCTAAGAGGATGAATAATAAAATATGGTTTAAAACAAATAAAAATCCATAGTAAACCAATAAAGATAAAATTATATAAGATTAGTGGGTAATTTCATAAATGAAGAAAGATCTTATGTTTGCTGTCTTTACAACCATTTGTGCAGATGTTATGACATATATCCTGAGAAGGCAAAATGTTCAACTCCAAACTTATAACCCAAGGTGTCATTGGCTGTAGTGGTAGTTTTAATTTTTAGAATATTCAGAAAAGGGAGATAGATGGCAAAACTTTTGAATGAATTAGATGTAAGAAAAAGATGGTAAAATAGGTCATTTCTACCTTGTGTTCTCATAATTTCTCCAAGAAAATTCACAAATCACTAATCCTGCTGCCACAACAGCTATTTTAAATGTCTATTGGGCAAAACAAATTGAATTGAAATAAAATAATCTATTTGGAGGGTAATGATCCTCAGTGTAAGGTGTTATAAATAAATGTTTAAAATTGAGTAGAAATAGAAAGCTACTGCAAGTTGACGGATTATGATCACTTCCTTAGTACAAAATGTTCACATCGCTTCCTAAGGGGATGATAAAATATGTTGCAATCCTTAGACTTCTAAAAAAGAAAAAAGAAAAAAGAAAACCATTTTAGATAAAAAGTAAGAATCTTTACTTTGACCACGGATATTTGGAGTTATAGCTTAGCTCAAAAACTTGAAGAGGTATATATGAAATGACTCCAAACATATCAAAAGTCATTTTCACAAAAAGATTAAATTTTTTTTTCTTTATCTACTCCAAAATCCAAAAGCAAGGAAAGTTATAGTAAAGAGCAAGCTTTTTTCCTTAAAATGTTACTGAAAGGTATTTCATCTGGTAAGCATCTTTCCCCTTGAATGAATTGGACCTATACCTTGTTGGAGTGGTCAAACCTACATATATCTAAACCTAAAAATTTTATTATATACACTTGACCTTTTCTGCTTGTGTTTCTCTTCCTTTCTCCTCTTCTCCCTCCTCTTTTTTTATCCTTCTCATCTTTCTTCTTTTCTTCCTCCTTCTTTTTACTATTTTCTCTCTTTTTGCTTTTGAGTTAATTGCAGTAATGTACTACTTTCCGGCTTGAAATACCTTGTAATTCATTTTTATGTAACATTTAAAGTGTTTATCTTTCTTCATTTCTTATTTCACTTTTTACTATAGAAGTGTTCAAACAATCAGATGCAGTCTTTTACACACTGATAGAATCAGAAGATGAGAGAGTTCACACATATAACTGATTTGCTATGTGTCTTATTTTATTTTAACATTTTAACAATTTTTTTCCCCCATTTTCATGCCATTTACTCCATGACAAAAATGGGTATTCGAACCTGGAATTTCCCACGAATTGTAACAGGGCCCCTCACAAAACTGCTTAACATTTTCTTCCACTGAGTAATGTTTTCTTCTAAATGCTAAGTTAGATCCTGCTATTTGATAAGGTTTAAGTTCTTTTATTTGGCAAGAATAATTCAAAAGTTGTGTGGTTTACAGTCTATTGGGTAGCAAAGAATTTGTACGGTGTTGTTTGTCCTATGTTTGATCAATACTATCAGGCATTTTCAGCTTGATCTGTTCAAAATAAATTTTCCCATATATCACTTTACCCAATAAATTTTCCCTTCTATCACTTTAACCAACAGTTTTGCCTTTTGTTTTGGTTTTGTTTTCTTTTTAGGGCCGCACCTGCAGGATATGGATGTTCCCAGGTTAGGGGTCTGACAAGAGCTGTAGCTGGTGGCCTACACCACAGCAATGTCAGATCTGAGCTTTATCTGCAGCCTACACCGTAGCTCATGGAAATGCCAGATCCTTAACCCACTGAGCGAGGCCAGGGAGGAACCTGCATCTTCATGGATATTAGTCAGGTTCATTACTGCTGAGCCAAAATAAAAATGCCAACAAACACATTTTGAACGATTGACTAATTGGATATATAAGCGCAGAAAATCAAATACTCAAAATAGGAAGGCGTGGTATGTGTTTTTTAACCTTAACTGAAAACAAATCTTGTTTTCATACAAATTTTTAATAGATTTTACTGCCTCCCACTGAATTTATCATCAGAACATGTAACTTAATTATTTCTTTGTCCCCATATACTTTTTTATCTAAGTTAGAGTTGAATGATTTTGAATGAATGTTTGGGGGATTGTCAATGCCCATTCAAATGCCGGTTAAATTTTATATATGGGCCATGGGAAGAGAAATAAAGAAGCTCAAGGTTTAATAGAACCGGTCTTAAAAATACCTGAGACCAAGAAAATGGTTAATGCTTGGACTATACATAGAGTTCTCCCTTCAGTGACCACAAGGCTATAGTTGAATACCTCCAGTTACTGGAATTTATTTTCTTTGGAAGCAGTCCAATGCATTTCATTTGAAGCCTGACATTTCGGAAATTGGGTAGTGTTTGTAAATATATCCAAGCCTAATCAGATATAAGGAATAGATGTGTCTACATTATAAAAATTTGATATGCAATCATTCCAACTGTATTTCAGATTAACTATGAATATAGATTTTCATACCCTTTTCTTCAACGTGCTACTTTCATAAACAAGTTACTTTTTATTTTCTGAATAAAAAGTGTCAGAAAAAAATCATAGCAAGTATTGCTTTCTAGTTGAAACTGAAGACTAACGTGATTAAAATAGTTATTCTATAATAAGATAGTGGCTTTTCCACTCAAGCTACTGAAATCTTCAAGCACAGTTCAAGAACAGTTAATGACAAGAGAGGAAAAAATTTTGACTCAATAACCAAGAGAGAGGATTTCACTAATATTATGTAGTAATGTCCTTTGGTCCTATATTATCTGTATTCCATCTTTTTTACAAACATTAAACTATGATAAAATTATTGCAATTTGTGGAGATTTATAATATGTTAAAAGTCCATTTTGCCGTAACAACCCAATATATATCGGACACAACAGAAGCAAAAGGCTTTATTTTGTTTGTTTGTTGTATAGGATTTACATGCACATGTACAATAATCATGAACTTGACGTATCTGTGCATGTGTATGTGCACACACGTGAGTGTGCATGATCAGATATTTTTCATCATTTTTAAACCCTTTTGTATAAATATGGAAAATTTTTGATTCTCAAGCCTACCTTGTCAAACCTATCAAAATATACTTATTTCATGATCCCATGATTCCTGTCCCCTAAAATAATATTTGTTTTCTGGAAAACAGTGTTGTTAATGGTGAGTTATGAGGATAAATGATATTCCTTGTGAGATAATGTCCTCAGATAAGTCATTAAAAGGTGTTTTTATTTGTTTGTTTATCCAAGGGACAACAAATTCCATCAGAGCCATAGAGTGGCTTTCTTCTCATAAAAAAGTTCAGAGATATTTGGGGATTCAAGATTCTTAGGAGTTCCCGTCATGGCGCAGTGGTTAACGAATCTGACTAGGAACCATGAGGTAGCAGGTTCGATCCCTGGCCTCGCTCAGGGGGTTAAGGATCCAGCGTTGCTGTGGGCTGTGGTGTAGGCTGCAGACACAGCTTGGATTCCGTGTTGCTGTGGCTCTGGTGTAGGCCGGCATTTACAGCTCCGATTACACCCCTAGCCTGGAAACCTCCATATGCTATGGGAGTGACACTAGAAAAGGCAAAAGACCAAAAAAAAAAAAAAAAAAAGGTTCTTAGCCCATGTGATCTATGTTCCTAGGAGGATAATGGTAGATACCTAATTCTAAATATCAGCAAATACTTTGAAAAAGTATACATAGCAACAAAACAGCGGATAAAACCAGCCTTCAATAGTAGGTCTAAAAACCTCTATCTATGTATAATAGATAAATATCTCTTGATAGTGTTTTAGTTTTACAGAGTTTCCTGACAGAATTATGGTATCCAGTAAGGAGGTAGAGCCAGGCAATGACATGGCAGGAAATAAATATTCAGATCTCAATTCACTCTGATCTGTTTCCTCCCTCTGCCTGCAAATGACTGAATTCAACCAGAAGGTAGAAGGCAAAGAAGCATATTGACACAATCCACATGAGACATCCTAATCCAAAACAGGGCAGGGTAAAGAAGGGTGAAACTTGGATCTGGAGGGTCAAGATAAAAATATGCGGTCTGTATATCTAAAAGGAAATTCAAGTTTGTGTGACACACACTGCTGCGTGCTAATGAAAATCTCTGTCCTAGTATTCCTGAGAACACAGGTAAACAACTTTTCCCAGGCTCCCTTCATGTTCCCATTTTACCTTGCCAAGTTGAGCAAATAAAAATACAGGAGATGCAGTTTAATTTAAATTTGAAATAAACGAGTATACATGTATCATATTCAGAACTCATTCCACTCTGATTCTTCTGTTTCCTCCTTCTGCCTCCAAATGAGCAAAGTATCATGTATGCTTGTTTATTTCAAATTACCTATATAACTTATATATAGTTATAGATATAATGCAGAAATTGTGTATTTTATTTATTTTTGTCTTTTTAGGGCCACACCCACGGCATATGGAAGTTTGCAGGCTAGGGGTCAAATTGGAGCTGTAGCTGCTGGCCTACACCACAGCTACAGCAAAAGCAGGATCCTCATCTGGGAACTTACACTACAGCTCACAGCAATGCCGCATCCTTAATCCAGTGAGCAAGGCCAGGGATTGAATCTGCATCCTCATGGATACTAGTCAGGTCCCTAAACACTGAGCCACAATGTGAACTTCCAAAAATTATGTATTACAATATAAGTATGTTCCATGAAATATTTGGGACATATTCAATTATACTTAAAAAATTAAGTGCCCTAAAAAGACAGAAAAAAAAATTCACTGTTTACCTGAAATCTAAATATCAACAGTGTCCTGTATTTTATCTAACAATGCTAGAATGATAGGAAATATTGAGGTTATATTAGACTGATTTCCTGATAAGCAGGCTCTCTGTAAATAAGTAAATTTATGACACTGGTAATAACAATAGTAATAATTAAGAACCTGTATTTGTAGACTTTTCATGGCCAATTTCAAGCTATCAACATGAAATGTACAGAGTTGGAAGAGACATGTGTTATTGGCTATCATGAACCTCTACAATCCAGCTTCAGGACACTGCTGAATATATAGGACACTGCTGAATATATATTACTTTTAATCCTCTCACTTGAGAAAATATCTCATATACAACCCTCCATTCTCATTTCCTCCTCTAGCTGGCAGAAATGTAATTAAATCCTCAACATAACCTTGGGAACCATGAGAAGACAGCAAACATCCACTAACTGAAACATGCCTTAGTTCTGTGTCATCTCTTACAGGCAAGCTGTTGGGACACCTGCTTTGGATGTGTGATGTGAGCAGAAAGAAATTGGAACAGTGTGAAGTCACTGATATTTTGAGATCCATTAGAAGAGATAGCATTTGCATGATTCTGTATGCTAGCTTTGTCATATGGATTGAGACATAAGCAAACATAAGTTTCATAAGTATTTTTAAGTAAAACACTTATCAAACATTTGGTAAATGAGAAGCCTTGTATCACATACAGGGGATACAAGAACATTTGCCTCAGAGAGTTAAGAAAGTTTAGAGTGTAGAAGCTTAAAAAAACATAATATGAACTACCAAAAAAAAAAAAAAAAACAAACCTTGGGAAAGAAGAATGCTTTAAAATCATATTGGAGAATTGAGAGGTAGGATAATATTTTGTGTCTTCCTACTCAGTGTTGGTTATGCCTCAAGTGGTATCCTTCCTAGCCTGCCTGGAAAATTGCTGCCCATTATTCAAGACCTAACTCAAACAGTGTTTCTGTATTTTCTGAACATATTTTCCTGACTACTTTCTATTTTGGGCAAACCTCACTTAAGCTCTTTTGTAATTTTCTTTCTGTATTTAGACTTTACCACTTACAGTTGCATTCATTTATAACTAGACCCTCATATATTTATTTTATTGTCTGTATCCAAAAAATGTATCTATATTTAACAATAATTTATAGTGCTTCAGTTGTGCATGAAATAGTTAATTCCAGATTTCCAGTTATACAGCCACAGCTGTCTTCATAATTATTCCAAAGAAGCCAGATCTTCTTTAGAAATAAGGTTCCATGTGGCTGGTGATGGTGTATCAGATTTTCTGAAATGTGTTTCCTTAGTTTTTCCTATCAGTACTAGTCCAAGTGTGTAAATGAAGAAATAATCCATATAGTTATTGAATATATTCCTGTGGAAGCCATGCCTTTCCCTCTGGGTTGTACTTAAGAATATGGATTGCTTCTTATTTTCATTCCTCCAAAGACCTAGCATAATGCCTTCTGAATTTAAAATACCAAATAGGATTTCAAACAACCTTTTCTCATATATTTGTGCAATGCTATGCTAACATAATCAATGAGGTAAAGTTACACAAGAACCCGTGAGAATTGTCCAATGACACTAGTCACATTTTGCAGAGCCTGGCAGAATTTGCTTTTCTCCCACTCTGTATCAGTATCTTCCTCAAGTTTTTGATGGTACACAGCTTTGATTGCTGCTCTCTAGTCTGTTCCATCTGCTACACTCTTATTTCCCAGCAGACAAGCCACTATACTGTGCCACTTTAATTTCTGCTTTAGTGCCCTTAAACTGCTTCTCCTACTTACCAGCCAGGCTTTAGCTCACCATAAAGCACCTGCTAGGGAATTCAGCTGCCACACATGTGGCCAGCCTGGTGATTGTGAGGTGCTTTCAGAAATAAGGTGACAGTGCTTGTGGAATTGAGGTCAAAAACCGCCTTCATTTCTGTTGGTGGTTAATTGACTGCATTTTTTTTTTTTTTTTTTTTTTTTTGAGTAGGACTGTGGATTATAGTACACTATTGTTCACAGGGTCAGGGTCAGAAATCAAAAGTTTCTGACACTGAAATCTCTAGCTTCATTAAAAGGCCAAGCTAAGGCAATAACCTACCTGCACAGTTTTGAGGGGCCGGTCGTGTATTGATGGCAGGTGTTTATTCTGTCAAATTAGGCCAGAGCTGCAGTGTACACTTATCACCTACTTCCGGTGCCAAGTTAATTCCACAGCTGATGCTCTCTCCTTCTAGAGTTCCTGCACAGATACTAGCCTTAGCTAAAGTTACCCTATATTCATCTTTATGCTTGACTGAGCTTTATATATAATGCCGCCATATGTGGCTGAACATGTAATTGAAAAACGAATGTTACTTCTTTTGATGACATAGAGTGGATTTTTAACCAATGGAATCAAATACAAATATTCTAGCAAGATAAAATTGTGTATTTATCTCTTTTTATTTTTGGTCATGCCCGGAGCATGCAGAAGTTCCCATGACAGGGATCAAACCCAGGCCACATCTCTAAACAGAGCCACAGCAGTGACATGCTGGATCCTTAACCCCTGAACCACTAGGTAACACCTGTATTTATCTTATATATGTATTTTTGCTTTAAAGAAAAGCTCTTTCTTATGACTTGTGATTCTCAAAAATAGTTGCTGCTTCTTTGATATTTAATAACAATATTTACATAAAATAATTAAACAATAATTTACATAAAAATAATTAAATCAGTTATTTAAAATAAATATTTGTTTATAGAAATGTAAGCAGAATCTAGTTTAGTTGCTTTATTGCTAATCCACATATTTTCTGGAAAATTAAAAAAAGGAAAGTTTTCATCTGTAGTAAACACTACTCCTGAACATGAATCTAGATTTTTCTTAGATTTTTCTCAAATTAGGGCTTTTCTCTTTAACTATATAGAAATCCTATTAAAACAGGAGCTCTCCAATTCTGTAATTATGAATTTTTTCTCTAATTAAAAAAGATCTGTAATTGTTTTTGTATCTTGTTTAATGCATCAATTATATAAATAAATAAATAAATAAAATTCCAAGAGTTTAGTGATACTCCTGCAGGCCAAGAGGAGGCTGATGTTTTTCAAGCCTCTGATCATTTTGTGCTAGGATATGGTAAGATGCAGCTGCGTGCCAACAGCAAGGAAGTTAATCTTCTAAAAGAGATGATTTTCAAACATTATTTTCATCTGGGTAGTCTTCTTTCAAGCAATTCTATGTGAAGTATGAAAATGGATAAACAGATAAAAGGCAAGCTGCTCTGTTTAAAGGTAATGAAGATACAGAAATCTTTAAGGTGAGCCTTCTGCTAACATTCCTATTCAAACTTCTCAGCTTCCCTTACTGTGTCACTCACACACACACACACGCACACACTCATATGTCCCTCTCTCTCTCTCTCTGTATCTACTTCGGTATAGATACCTACATACAGTTATCTAGATGATAGATTGCTATAACATATAATCAAATGCTGAGAGTGGGATCAAAGAGTTCTGAAATACTGTTAATACAATGTAACTATTTTAACCATCATTTTAAAAATTATCATTTCACGAGAGAGAAGGAAATGATTTGAAAGAAAATAATATGACTTTAAGAACATAGACTCAAAGAAAAAAATCCATAAATATGGAACAATACGCTTAGGTAGGTACGATATTTTCACTGTTGATTTTAAATCTAATTGTTTGTGTCAGTGGAAATGCAAATACCAAAGTGGTTAGATGTTGTATGATTGTAGGCTTTATATAGTGATTATTTCAGAGCTTCCCACGTTCTAATCTTGGGTTATAATTACTATATCTCTATTTTACATAATTTATCTAGTTTGTAATTTAGTTTGTAAAAAATACTGAGTATTTTTAATTTATTATGCCTCAAAATTAAAGTTTTGCTCAAGAAAAAATATGTTCTATTCATTTTTATATGAATGTTTCATGATATTTCTATAAATACATAACAAATGTAGTTTGCTATGTATGACCTGGTAAACAGTTCAGAATAATTTGTAATAATTAAGACAGTGATATAAAATAAGTATTTATTCAATATCCACAGTGTGACAGGAGCAGAACATGCAATTTTATCTAATCTTTACAATTTATAATAGGCAAATATTTGGGGCCAAAATTACAGACAGATAATCTTACATGGCTTGAGTAACTTGTCAATAACCACATTATAAAAGGTTGACTTTTGTGTGATTCCCTATTCAGGTTGCTTTTGGTGGAAGAGGAAGATATTAATTGGAAAGACACTTCAATTCCAAGCTTAGCCCATTCATGTTTAGGTCAACTTTTGTTTCCTATTACTTTCACTATGAAAGCTTCATAAATTGCCTAAGTAGCAGATACACAGAAATCAGGTTTTGTCCTTGAGGATTGCTTGGGAGGGATGGGGGCAGGGGGGGGGTTCAAGGACCCATGTTATATCTCCATCCCAAACAATTTTCAATCTGTCAACTCATAACTGCCTTGTCTCACCATCTCTCATTTTATAACCTTCAAGTGTACTGAATTTAAGACTCTGGTGCGGTGCTTCTCAAAGTTGGGTTCCTCAGACCACCACCAGCTGCAAAAGCACCTGGGAATTTGCTACGAAATCATATTCTAGGTTGATCTCCTGCTATTTGGGTCTCAGGTGCAGAGGTTTGAGATAATTACACTCTTTAGTACCTCAGTTCACAGCACTGTACTCTTATTGTTCTTTATTAGTACATCTCTATCTCCATTTTCTCACAATAAGCAAACATCTTTATTTGTTAAAGTCATAATCTTTGCACCTGTTTTGTAAAATCATCATAGTGGTTATTTATGTGTATAATTTCCTCCTTTTAAACAACTTGATTGAGATATTATTCAACACGGGATGCAATTCAACCATAGGAAGTGTGAATTTCAGTGCCTTTTAGTATATTCAGAGTACTCATCCATCACTACATCATTTTTAAAATAGAGTCAGCTCTCCCTATCTGCAAATGCAAAACCTGCAAATCTTAGCCCATTTTATCTAAGGGCGTGTCCATGGATTCTGGAACCTGGAACCAATCCCCCTTGGGGACTGAGTAATGACACAATGACTGAATTTTCATTACACCAAAAAGAAACTTTGTGCATCTTAATCAACACTCTGAAGCCACCATTCCAATCCCCATTTCAAGCTCTAGGAATTATTAATCTATTTTCTGTTTCTATAGATTTGCGTATTGTGGTCATTTCGTGTTAATGGAGTAGTACAATACAAAGTCTTTCATTACTGATGTTTTTCATGTAGTATGAGGTATCCAGATCTTTTCCTGTATATGTTATTAAGAATATTGAGTAGAATTCCCTGTGATACATAGCAGGTCCTTGTCAGTCACCTATTCTCTATATAATAGTTTGCATATGTTAATCTCAAATCCTAATTTACCACCCCCATATTTCCCCTTTGGTAACCATAAGTTTGATTTCAAAATATATGAGTCTGTTTCTATTTTATAAATAAGTTCATTTGTATCATTTGTATTAAATTCCACGTATAAGTAATATCATACGATATTTGTCTTTGACTTACTTCACTTAAGATGATAATGTCTAGGTCTATCCATATTACTGTAAAAGATATTATTTTGTTCTGTTTTATGGCTGAGTAATATTCCAATGTATATATATGCCACATCTTTTTTTTGTTGTTGTTGTTGTCTTTTTGCCTTTTCTAGGGCTGCTCCCGTGGCATATGGAGGTTTTCAGGCTAGGGGTTGAATTGGAGTTGTAGCTGCTGGCCTATGCCAGAGCCACATCTGCAACCTACACCACAGCTCACAGCAATGCCAGATCCTTTAACCCACTGAGCAAGGCCAGGGACTGAACCTGCAACCTCCTGGTTCCTAGTGGGATTCGTTAACCACTGCACCAATACGGGAACTCCTGCCGCATCTTATTTATCCATTCATCTGTTGATGGACATTTAGGTTGCTTCCATGTCTTGGGTATTGTAAATAATGCTTCAATGAATATTAGGGTGCAGATATCTTTTCAAATTATGATTTTCTCTGGATATATGCTCGGGAGTGGGATTGCTGGATCATATATACTGTAGTCCCATATTTAGTTTTTTAAGGAACAACCATATTGTTATCCATAGTGATTATTTTTTTGTTTATGAATTCTTGTGTGACAAAATATTATTATGCCTGTTTAACATATAAAGAAATCTGAGGCCTAGAAACTTTCAGGAAGTTGCCAAAATTTATACAACTACTAAATATCAGAACTTGATGGAAAATCTTTATTCTGTGGCCAGCAACATTAACTATTCAGTAGTGCTGACTTTAAGTGGTTTCCTTATTGGTAACTTGTAATCAATGTCAACTTATAATATTTCTCATGTTCCTTCAATTTTCTCAACATAGTACCCTGAACTGAATAGAGCAGGTATAAAATCAATGACTATAGTGGGAAAAAATTCCTATGGCAGAATTAGAAATAAACTAAAATTTATGAATCTATATTATAATGGAGCAAGTCATTATGGAACCCTACCAGAATAGACCCATCCATGTCCTCTGTCCGTAGGAAAACTTTAATAAAAGTATGTATTTAATCTGAGAAGTGAGAAAATGCAGAGGCAAAGGAAAGTAGACAGGACAAAGTAAGAGCTTAACCATTAAACAAAGTCAAGTACTTTTAGTTCCTCCTCAAGGGCCAGAAGACCAAAAACAAAAACAAAAAGAAAAAATCTAGTTAAAAGATCTCAGGGTCTTTTTATAGAATAGATTAAGCCTACAACAGACATAAGGCTTTGTCTGGTTTACTACCATATCCACTATGTGCCTGTCACATAGGACATGTTTATGTGTTACTTGTGAAAGAGATGAATCTTTGTTTTGTAAGAAAACAAAAATATAAATTACTGATTTACATTTTGTTAAGAGAACCCCCATCCCTCAGTAAAACACACACACATGCACACACAGAGAAAGACTAGTTTCAGATTTCAACTGTGACATTTATTAACTATGTGTCCTTGGGAAAATCATTTGCCTTCTCTGTGCCTCAATTTCCTCATCTATTAAATCAGAATGATAGTAACTTTTACTTATATGTTGCTGTGAGGTATAAATTATTCATTATCCACAAAAAAAAAATAACTAGCTCTAGGATCTTTAATTTCTATAGAATTGTTTGCTGTTATAGTCGAGAGGTTTGGATGAGTGAAAATATGACTTTCTCAGACATTTTGGGAAATTAGACAGTATTTGCAGTAGACTTAAACAGAGAACTTTAGGATAGCAGGTGAATGATGTGGAGACATTCAGCATATCATTTGGCTGGGGGAAGTGGATGTTAAAGTGAAGGAAGGCGTAGTAGAACCTTCACTCAAATGTATTTCCTATCATAATGTTTCTTGAGTAGTTAAGTCTGGGACCTCTTTAGAGACACTTCTGCTCTGTTAAAAATATAGCTACTAAATCGATAGACCAGGCCACTAGTGTCTACAAAAGAATGATAATTATTACTCTTACACACATTATCACAATTATATAATGCATGCGAAAGCTTTTAATAAATGGCAAAAAGCTATACAAATGATATTAGTACCAAAAAGCCTGCATTGGTGGGCGCCACTGGTAATTTCTTTTATATTTTATGGACTTTTCTCAGGTTTCTTATGTCTCTATAATCGTGTAGTTAAAGCTCTCATTTCCCCCTCAGCTTTCTGTCTACCCTGATAGCAAGATCTCTCTTGTTTCTGACCTCTTTCTTTCTGTCTAGTCCCTTATCTCTCTCTGTCTCCCAGACATCACTACTTAAATGTCTTCCTATCACATCAAATTCATGATGCCTAAGACAAAATGTCTGATCTTTCCCTTAAGCCATTTCTTTTGCTTTTTTCCTCTCTGCGAAGATCTAACATTTTATCAGTATTTACACACAGGCTTGCAATACTAATTCTAAACACAAAACAACATAAGTACAGATGATTTAAACCACATCACAAAAATCTATAATATTTTTGTTATTTCTCATGCCTGAACCTTACAAATTTTAGTGGTATCACTTATGCATATCAATCAAAAATTAAAAGTAGATTTATCCTTTTCCAACAATACTGGAAAACTGGAAGAAGAGGTCTTTAGACAGTTAAATATGTTTAGGGGAAGATTTTATGAGCCCACTTCTTACATCTCCTCATATCTAGAAAAACACTAAAATCCTTCGTGGTGATGTCTGTTCTTGTGACTAGTAGTAACCTTCATGAGACCAGCAGCGAAACTTCACAAAATGTGTGCATGGTTGCATGCACCTCCACATTCACCTCATTACTTATATCTTGATATTTTCCCTTTCCTCTTTGGGGGGTGTTATTTTAGAGCTATCTGAAATATTGCCTCCTGAGCTGTAGTTAAGTGGACAAAACAAAAGATGTCTCTGGTCATCTGTGAATGCAGTCACTCCCAAGTGTGGGCTGGTGAGCCCTGAGGGAACTCAGGAAAGAAACAGAACACTGACCTGGAGCTGAGGTACATAAAAAAGGAGTGATTGTGCTAAGCCCAGACCTTTGCATCTTTCCATAGAAACTGGTTTTCTGTAATCTGATTATCTATAAATCTTCCCTTTATTGCAAAAATTCATATATGCTAGCTTCTGCCCTTGCCTCCTTGGAGTGGTTTCTCAGGGCTAAAGTCCTAATTTCGCCCCAAATAAAACTTAACTCTCATCTTTCAGGTCGTGCATTTTCTTAAGTCAACACCTTATTTTATATCTGAGAATCATGATCCTGGTAGCTGTTGATATTTATGAAAACAGCACAATCTTAGGTTTGTTTTTTGTTCTGAGAGGTTGGTTTGGTAGTTATCTGGTTGGGGTCCCCCAAATAATTTTGAATAGAAATGTGAGTTCCAGAGTTCCCATCGTGGTGCAGCTGACTAGGGTTGCGGGTTCGATCCCTGGCCCCGCTCAGTAGGTCAAGGATCTGGCGTTGCCATGAGATATGGTGTAGGTCGCAGGCACGGCTCAGATCTGGTGTTACTATCTATGGCTGTGGTGTAGGCCAGCGGCTGTAGCTCCAATTAGACCCCTAGCCTGGGAACCTCCATATGCCGCAGGTGCAGCCCTAAAAAAAAAAAAGAAAAAAGAAAAGAAAAAAAAGAAATGCGAGTTGCATCACATTATGCTAAAGATGACTGGGCAGAAATTGGGTTGAACTGCATTCTAGGCCAGGAACATATTAAACAGCTCTAGAGGGAAATTTCAGTGGCTGTTATGAAGAAGATGCCAAATATTTAATGCCACTTAAGAAGTGCACTTAAAACAAGGGCCTCTTGGAGTTCTCTTCGTGGTGCAGTGGTTAATGAATCCAACAAGGAACCATGAGGTTGCAGGTTCAAACCCTGGCCTTGCTCAGTGGGTTAAGGATCTGGCATTGCCATGAGCTGTGGTGTAGGTTGCAGACGCAGCTCGGATCCCGAGTTGCTGTGGCTCTGGTGCAGGCCCGTGGCTACAGCTCCGATTCGACCCCTAGCCTGGGAGCCTCCATATGCCATGGAAAGCAGCCCTAGAAAAGGCAAAAAGACAAAAAAAAAAAAAAAAAAAAAAGCAAGGGCTCCCTAATCAAACAAATAAAATGAGTCACCCATTTTAACTGGTATGCAGAAGACTTTAAAAGTTCTTGAAATTCCAAACTAGCTTTTTCAAAAGATTCATGTCATGGGTAGTGACCAGTTGGCCAGAGTGGCAGGGGTCGGTGGAATAATTCACCGAAGTCCAGTCAGAGTAAAGAAAGGAAGATTTATTGAATATGCTGCTAGCGAGCAGCAAGAGGGGAGAATAATGAGAACTGTCTGTGCCAAGGTAGTGGCTTGGGTTGTTTTATAGGGAAGCTGGCTTCAGGAATGCCTCTCTTGGTTCCCACCATGCAAATAACGGATGGAAATATGGAGGTTTTACTTAGCTGATATTCAAGGCTGCTCATTGGTCAGTTGGAAGTTAATACAAAATGGTTTTGTTCTATAAGACAGCTTCCATATTCCATTGCAAAAAGCTAATAAAAAATTAAAGTGATAAAACTAAAGCCACAATCCAATACTTTGGGAAATTGGAAACAACTCTTCATCTTACAGATATCTGCAGGTTCAAAAGAGTGTCTATACATGTTCAAAGTTCACCTGACCCATTTTTGGCTAGTCTCCCAAACCTTATCTATTCCTTTCAAAATGTTTGAAAAGATCAAGACATTGGAAACTGAATTTTCCTGTGCAAAATTTCCCTTTTGATGCAGATATCCCACCCTCATTTTCCCTAGGACCTAAGTATCATTCTTTGAAATGCAAACTCTAAGAAGTTCCTTATCAGAAGGAAGAGAGAGAGAGAGAGAGACAGTATCTGGAAATTGGGCTAAAGAGAAATTTTATAAATCTCCACAAATATTAGTGACTGTTAGGTCTCTGCATCTACCTATGTATTTGTGTGTTTGCCTATATGTGTATGTTGTAGTTGTGTAATATTTTTATACCTCTAGATGACACTGACAAAATTATTTTGTAAAAGAGCCCTATTTGGTTGGTTAGAGGGCAAGTGTAAAAATATGGGGCCAAATGAACTGATGCGGTTGTTTAAAACTTTGATATTTTTTGTTCAAAATTTGAAATTTAAATGCTTTTCCAGATTTAGAAGATCTTTTCTCTTAATCTATTAACAATTAAGTAAGATATATTTTTGCAAATAAAGATGAAACCTTTACTTTTTCTACCTCCAGATCCATCCAGATTTGAGAAACTCTCAATGAATATTCTTTTTTTAAAAAAAAAAAGTACTGAAATATAGTTGACTTACAATGTTATATTAGTTTCAGGTGTAAAACATAGTGATTTGGTATTTTTATAGATTATAGATCTTATAGAGTATATGCAAAATTATGAAATATTGGCTATGTTCCCTGTGCTGTACATTACATCCCTGTGACATATTTATTCTATAACTGGTAGTTTATACCTTTCTTAGCTATTCCACCCCACCCTCTATCCCTCTTCTTTCCAGTAATCCCTAGATTTTCTGTATCTGTGAATCTATTTTTGGATTTATTGTCTTCATTTTTTTTCAGATTCCTCACATAAGTGAAAACATATGCTATTTGTTTTTCTCTATCATTTTTCTAAACATAATACCTTCCAAGTCCATCCATGTTGTCACTAATGGAAAAATTTCATTCTTTCCTATGACTGAATAATAGTGCATTATATATATCACATCGATTTTACCCATCTAACTATGAATGGGTACTTATTTTGTTTCTTATAAATGTATTTATAAGCAACATGTCTGATAAGGGGTTAATAACCAAAATAGATAAAAAACACATACAACTCAATACTTTTTTAAATGGAAGGTGTACATAAATATTCATTTTTCCCAAAGAAGACATAGAGATGGACAACAGGCACACATTAAAAAAAAAAAAAAAAAGGTGAATAACATCAGCAATCATCAGGGAAATAAAAATCAAAACCAATGTGAGATATCGCAATATATCTTATACTTGTCAGATGACTATCATCAAAAAAACAATAAATAAGTTTTGGAGAGTTCCCCCATGGCTCAGCAGGCTAAGGATCTGATGCTGTCACTGCTGTGGCTCTGGTTACAATTGTCTGATGCCTGGTACAGGAACTTCTGCATTGCATATGAGCATCCAAGTAAATAAATAAATAAACGACAAGTGTTGGCAAAAGTGTGGAGGAAAGGAGATCCTAGAACATTGTTATTAGGAGTGTAAATTGGTACAGCCACTATAGAAAACAGCATCCAGTGTCTTCAAAAAATTAAAAAAAATTATTATGTCATCTAGCAATTCCACTCCTGGGATTTAGCCATAGAAAATGAAAACACTAATTAGATAAGATAGTTGCACCCAATGTTTATATAGACTTTATTTACAGTAGCCAAGATATAGAAGCAACCTAACCACTCATCTCAGTGAGTATTCTTATTTTCATGACAGTATAATTATTTGCATAAATTCAATAAGAATCTGTTTACCATTGATGGCCATGTTTTTCGCGTGGATTTCTGGACTCAGACTTTTGAGAATTGAGTCTAAAACTATTCAATAGAAAACATTTCAATAAGGCATTCTTAAAAATATTACTATTCTTGATGTGCTTATATAAGTAATCAGGCCAAGTTTAACATAAAAATATAATTTTGTGGTAATTATCTTTTGTAAAAAATAAGGGCATTTGTAGAGAGAGAAAATGCACCTTTGCAGATGTTAAATCTTAGTTCAGTTTATTTCCTTTGTAGTTTTGTTATATAATTGTATATTGGACTAGATTCTGAATTCTTCTAATTTTCTCAAGTATCTGGCTATGAGTCACCAAACTAACATTTCCAATTTTAACCCATTCTCCTAATTTGGAATCACTATCAACAAAAACTGCCCTAAATCTCCTTGGAAAGGACCATACTAGTGGTGATTGCAGGGCAAAATGCCTTGCAGAAGAGTAACTTAATGTGCAACATTCATGAAGCTAACATAGGTCATTCAAAGTTCAAGGTTATTTCTCCCATACACAGAACTAACTGTTACCATTTTTTTTTTTTTTGCTATTTCTTGGGCTGCTCCCAAGGCATATGGAGGTTCCCAGGCTAGGGGTCGAATCGGAGCTGTAACCACCGGCTTACGCCAGAGCCACAGCAATGCTGGATCCGAGCCATGTCGCAACGCCAGATCATTAACCCACTGAGCAAGGGCAGGGATCGAACCCGCAACCTCATGGTTCCTAGTCGGATTCGTTAACCACCGCGCCACAGCAGGAACTCCGTTACCATTTTCCTTATCATTTTATCCCTGTTTTTTTAAGATGGCTCTGCAGAGATTGGGAGTACTCTGCATAAGGATTTGGAATAAGCAATATAAGCACAGTATATTATTTCACACTGGTGGGAAGAAACTTTCTGGTTGCATTCTACCAAAAGATGTTAATTTTCTAATAAATTATAATGTTTCCTGGAGTTAAAACTAAACACACAAATGGAGTTCCCATGGCACAGCAGAAACAAATCCGACTAGGAACCATGATTTGCGGGTTCGATCCCTGGCCTTGCTCAGTGGATTAAGGATCTGGTGTTGCTGTGAGCTGTGGTGTAGGTCACAGATATGACTGGGATCTGGCATGGCTGTGGCTCTGGCGTGGGCTGGCGGCTACAGCTCCAATTAGACCCCTAGCCTGGGAACCTCCATATGCCATGGGTGTGGCCCTAAAAAGACAAAAAAATAAAAAAATAAACATAAATTTTTTAATTTTCTCCAAATACTTAGAAAACTTTGAGTTGCTCAAGAAACACAGAACTTCAGTTTATTATAGCCTTAAATGTTTGTTTCTATTATGATGCAATTAGTCACTAGACTTTAAGAGCAGGGACATGCAGTCTTACACTAGATCATATCAGTAAAAAGAAAAAAAAAAGATATATAATCATGTCAGAAAATATTACCATTAGTAGGCAAGAAAATTTAGTTAGAAAAATAAGATAAATGACATTTACAATCTCTTAAAAGCACCTATAGTCAATAACTGAATTCTAGGTATTGTGTAAACTAGATTTCTAAGCCATTGTATCTTACAGGTAAGCCTGAGAATTTCATGTTATATGTGTTAATTGTCTCTGTTTATTCCAGTACCATTATTTAATATGGAAATAAAATCTGTCAGTTCACTGCTTACACTGAAGGTCTGCCATAACATTTTCCAGCATAGATAATTCATGAAAATGAAATAAATATATGTATCAATGTGTAGAAGGCAACTGATTTTTGAAAATGGTGGTAATAAAAATGCAAGCATATGTTACATTTTCAGAACTGAATAAATTAACAAAATAAAAATTAAAATATGTGAATATCATATTTTCCCCCAAATAAGATGTATTTTCAGCCAAATAGTACAAGTGCTGAAGAACAAACAGTACCTAGCCAAAGTTCAAAGTTAAGAGTAATAAAATATTAACTCTCAAGTGGTTTCATATATTTATTCCATACATTTTGTGAGGTTTTTTGGGGTTTTTTTGTTTTGTTTTTTGGCCACCCCAGCGGCACGTGGAAGTTCCTGGGCCAGGGATCGCATTCCTGCCACAGTAGCAACCCAAACCACTGCAGTGACTACTCCAGATACTTAACCCACTATGCCACAAGGGAACATTCTATAAATTATGTTTATTTCCATTATTAACTTAAATTCTTAAAGAATAGCACAAATGTCTCTCAAGTCAGGTATGGACATAAGGCAAGGGTGAGCTTCAGGGAGCAACTTTACATTTCACAGAAAAAAAAATTAAGGATGGCTTCAATGAGAAAATATAGTTTGCCATATTAAAAAGGCAGTTTAATGTATTTAGATATTTAATGCATTTTTATCTGACATAAATTCACACTCATCAGAATTTTCTAAAACCAGAGGGTGTGCATTCCCAACTAGAGTTGGAAATGTCACAGATGAAAGAGACTGCAAAGAGAACAGAAAGCCCGATACAACCAGTGCTGGGACAATTTACTCAAGCAGATAAAAAGCTCCTGGAGAACATGTCCCCCAGTTATGCATTTCCTTCCATTTTTTCCTGCCTGACTCACCTTTAGTTTCTGAATGACTAAGCTGACAAGACATATTAATATCACCAGCCCTACTTAAATTTCGATATAGGAAAAATTATTAAAGTGAGTTTAACAAAGAGGTATCACAAGAAGAATATACCCACTGTTTCTTTTGGACAAACAAGAAGTCAAATATTTCTTCCTCCAAGAATAAATAAAAGGGAAAAAAATGGGGCAAAACTTTGGGAGGGTCAGCTAGTAAATAGGCTTTGTGGGACATTTGGTGCCTTTTCACCTACTTAGTTCTCAAAGATGGGCATCAGAAAACTAAGAAGCATTTTTCAACTTTTTTTTCCCCCCTGAGGGCATTCTCAATTCCATGCCCTGACTGAATCATAATTTTCCCATCACTTTAATACTTTACTTTATAAATAAGGTCTGACACAACATTGTAATGCAACTATAGTTGATGACACTGTATTGTATAATTGCAATCTTCTAAGAGAGCACAAGGGTTCTCATTTTAAAAAGTTTTATCTTAAGTTTATTTTCTTGCTCTATGTACAACTCAAAGTTAGGTATAGCTGATGATATTTTTTTGTTTTGCCATTTCCAATTAATATTTTTTGAAAGTCCTATTTAAAAAAAAAAGGCATAATTCATTTGATTCCTTTGAAACTACTACCGTTCAGGTAGTTATCTTCAAACCTCTTATTATTATCTACTAATCTCCTTTACTCTTCTCCATTGTCCTTTAAATCCTAAACCTTAAAACAATCATATGAAACTGTAAATCCTACATGGTATATTATCTACAACTTCTAGCTCTTTGAAGTTTTCATCTATATTGACCTCGCCTTTAATTCACATGAGTCCCTAATTGTGACCATGATCATGTTTTGGATCTAATCAGTTCTTATGGTTTCAACTAGAAATCACTAGTTCAAACAATACATTTTTATTGGTAAAAGATGCTTCTTTCAGCAATGTTGTCATCTCACTTGTTCATTTTTTTTTTCACTTTCTCTTGAATCAATGGGTCATTTTTATTTCCAAACAATTATGTCTTCTCATTTCCTTTTTTTTCCAGATTAGTTTCCATACATTTTGATTTTAATGACATTCTTGCCAGTGTTATTAAAATTCTTTCCTTCTCATTTTTTTTGTAGCATAGCACCTCAAATTCCAACCTAATATTACCTTATCTATCTATTTTCTTCTTTATAGTGAAGAATCAGTAGTTAGATTCTACTATAAGTTGAAAATCTTAAAAATAATATTCCTCAATAATCTACTACATATTCAGTCACTTCCAACATTTTCATCTCATTTTGTCTCTCATTTCTATTTAGTTCTCTTTTCATCTCCTCCTCCTCTTCAAAATCAGTTTTCTAGAAAGATTTATTTATACTCATCCTCTCTTTTTCTTCTAGCTCGACTCAGTCTCAACACATTCTTTACTTATTTTTATACTCATCATTTCCAAAAATATTATTCTAAAGTCATCAAAAGACTTCCATACATTAAATCCAGTGAACATTTTTCAATCTGTAAGTTATTTTTTCTTTTAGTAACATTAAGACATCAGCTCTTTTCTTTCTTGAAACATTTTTTATTTGGCTTCCATGATAAATCCTCTTTGTCCCAAAATTTCTGTTCCTATTTGCTGGTCATTCTCTTTTACATAGCATTAAATTTAACTTCAAGTCATTACTGCCTTTCTTCACACTCTCTTTCCTGAGTAAATTATCTATGTATCTCCAGGATCTGTTATAAAAATGCACAAATGATAGCTTTGCACCTCTAGCTCCTCCTCTGAGCCCCTTAACAGATTCCAAATGCCTAACATTCCAGGTATTTTCAGAAGTATCTCAGTTTCCATATATCTGCAATTAACTCAAAACCTTCCCCAATATAGACTTTTTCTAGTGTTCTCTATTGTGAATCATACCTTCACCTTCAACTTGCACAAAGCCAAAATCTATATATCATCTTTAACTAATCACTATTCATTATTTTTCTCCCTAGCATATCACAAATCCAGTAACCCTTTTGCTGTACATTCAGTCCAAACTATCAGGGAACATTGCCTGTACTAGACAATTGCTATGTAACTGGTTTACCTAAAAAAGTTATTTTTTGCCAATCTGTAATCCTTTCTCTGGTAGAAACAATTGATATAGTCAGATAAAAATGAATACCTTTAATTTTGTAACTACTAAACAAGAAATAATAATACACAAATGGTAGGTTAATCATAATGTTGCAGTCATTTATTCATTCACCAAATAATTTTTGAATAAAGGTTATGTAGTATAACCATGTAATTCATCATCCAAATTGGGACACTGTAGCAATGAAAAGAAAGCCCAGCCAGATAACATGTAGGAACAGGTACTGTCTCTGGAGATACCTAACCACATTCTAGCAATTTTCAGGTAGTGAGTATATTGTAGTAAACAAGATAGTCAAAAAATTTTCCTTCTCCAAGAGTTTGTTCTAATAGAAAAAACAGGAAATGCAGATCACTTTAATTACGGCTTCACATTTTGCCTCTTCTTACCTTGTAATAAACATTGAGTCATCTTGAAGTTTTAAAAAATCTCAGTCATGTGGTGCTTTCTACCACTTCTGGATCTTACAAAATTCCAAACTAAAGACTTTGTCAGAAACTTTAAAAAATTATTTTCCAGATGTTCTGTTTAAAGTGTGATATTAACTTTAATAGTATTTACTTGAGAATGCTGTATGTATGCTCTTGGGAATATTTTAGATGCTTTCTAGTCTTCAATTCTCCATTCCATTCTAAGTCAGGCTCGTCTGTCAACATTTAAAGATTGAAACAATGATGACTGATACTCATATTGTGTTTTTCCTTTCCTCTTTTCTCACTCTCCCTTTTTCCTTCCTTCTTTGCTTTCTTCCATTTTTCATCTTAATACTGTTGATTTATAATTTTTTTTTATTGACTAAACATACATTAAAAGAATCATTAGTGAAAAGAGTGCCAGGGTAGGGAGAAGGATTGTGTCCCATTTGGGAAGGCATGAAAGACAAAGGAATGAGAAACTGAATGGCATTGTTCAGGTAATCACTAATTATTATTACTTTTCAATCAGCCAATACTCAGGAAGTATATTTCTTGCTTTTATTTGCAAAGAAATCTCTTAATAACTGCTTTAATATACAAAAATACTGATGAGAAAATACTCTACTAATATCTTAGATCTTTTGGAAATACTGAGCATCCTGTTCATACAATATTTTGAAACCCTGAAGGAAATTATTCTCCAGTATTAAGAATCAACATACATACACTTCTTTCTGACCAGTCAGGGTACCTTTTACTAGCCCTCATGGCCCCCAGAGGAGATAAAACTACATTTTCTCTCAATGGCAAAAAAAAAAAAAACACAAAACACAAACAATCCAATTAAAAAATGGGCAGAAGACCTAAATAAACATTTCTCCAGAAAAGATATACAGATGGCCAACAGGTACAGGAAAAAATGCTCACCATCACTAATTATTAGAGAAATGCAAATTTAGAAAAGTACCATGAAATATCACCTCACACTGATCAAGATGGCCATCATTAATCAACAAATAACAAATGTTGGAAAGGGTGTGGAGAGTGTTAGTGGGAATGTAAATTGGTAGAACCACTATGGAAAATAGAATGGGGAGATACCTCAGAAAACCAAATATACAATAACCATATGATCCAAAAATCCCACCCTGGACATTTATCAGGACAAAACTTTCATTCAAAATATACATGCATCCCTATGTTCATTGCAGCACTATTCACAATAGCCAAGACATGGAAACAACCTAAAGGTCCATTGACAGATGAACAGTTTCAGAAGATGTGATACTTGTACACAAAGGAATAATATTCAGCTATTAAAAAGAACATAACGCCATTTGCAGCAACGTGGATGGAACTAAACTCTCACAATAAATGATATAAGTCAGAAAGAGAAAGACAAATACCATATGATATCACTTATATGTGGATTCTAAAATATTACACAGATGAACCTATCTACAGAACAGAAACGGATGCACAGACGGAGAACAGACTTGTTAGAACAATATTTTGACCACTGATTATTACTGTGGTTCTGGAGAGCTGGTGACAGTGACAATAGCAGGAAATATTATGCCTAGATGAGCATTAAAAACTTAAAAGACAATGTAACCTTATTTCTTAAAGACTAATAAATAAAAAGCCATAAGTCAGGAAGACAATCCAGCTAATCATAAGTACAATTTTTAGAAGAAGGATTTCTCTTCCATTATTAATACTTAATTATTTGTTATGAATAATCAAATAAAATGAGTTAGAAGATGCTTGTTTAATTCTGATAATAAGACAATAAATAGAAAAAAGTAATTTCCTACCATCTAGTATCTTGTAGTACTTAGGGCTCTTAGAAGCATCTAAACACATTTATTAAAGAAAATAAAAATTGTAGCTAGAGGTAATAATACATGAAAAATTTTTCATATTTGGCATATCTTAGACACTGGAATGAGTAGGAAAAGGGAAATATAAATAAATATTACCCTAAATTGTTTTAAAACATTCTTTCTGATAAAGTAGATATAAACATTTAAAAATTAGACAATAAACCTTAAATAATATAAAGAAAAAGAAAAGAACAAAAAGACATTTATGGTCCAACTACTGAAATACAATTATTATGATTTACAAGAAAGATGTAAATTTATATTTAAAAATGTTTTTACAAATAAAATATACTGATGTCTCAATTTTTTTATTTGTAACATCTTTAAAGGCAAAAAAATTACATTTCTCTTATAAATGCAGTTTTCAAAAGCAACTTCAACTTTTTATTTTTATAAACTTCAGTAGTTACAGCTTTATAATTTCCAGATAATTTTATGTTCTCCATGTATATTAAAAAAAAATGGTGATTTTACCTTTATTTGGGTTTCCTGGTCTTCACATAAAGAAAATACAAATATTAATTCGATTATATTTGCCACATTTATAAACTATAGTCGAGATTATTTTTGGATATCCTAATAATTTTCCTCTAAGAAGAATTGAATTATCAGAGTCAATGTGTCACCAGAACTTAAATGAGCTCCCTTCCATTCCCATTTAATTTGTGTTACATTTAGTGTGTGTGCATCCGTGACTTTGTGTAAAGTATGTTTACCCCATTGTATTAGTTTGTAGTGAGAGAGACCCAGCCATTATTTCCAGAAATTTCACCACCTTATTAGAGGAGCCAGCTCCTCAATTTGGACCTGGATTTATTCTCTGAAATAGTATTTCTCCCACATCTCAAAATATCTGGGGATTTTCTGAGCACTAATATTAAAACTAAAAAATGACTGGCACATTGTCTCAGGTAATGTATGCATTTGCCATCTACCTTTATATGATTGGCAAATTCAGGGATTCTAATAACTATACAAAGCTGGATAAAGTATATTGTTTAAAATGCATTGTTCTAATGATGAAAATTAGAATTTGTTATATGATCTGCATCTTTCAACTTCTTTTATATTTTTGTTGGCCCTCAAATTTTGATATAAACATAACACTTTTCTGTTGCAACTATTTTTTAGCAAGTATTCATTCTCTACTTGGATACATTTATTCAGCTTTTAATTTTAGGCTTATTAGCTAGACCATCATCTATCTCCCTTCCTCTCAAGATTCCAACTGAAAGCAAAAATGGAATATAGAATAGAGGCCATGTCCTAAAATTAGATCCTATTTGCCCTGAGGGAAAAAGATACAGGGCAGAAAGCTATAAATCCAGAAATGAGTATTTAACCTAATGTTACCTTGCAGTCAAAATATTGAAGGAAATCATCATCAAGATGTGACTGCCAGCTGATCTGAGAACTAGACCTGGGCAACTGGAACCTCTTCTTCCTGCCCCTGTGCTTGGAAAGTGTTATTTCCTCCACTGGACCCACAATGAGAAACATTTTCTTTTCTTTTCTCTCTCTCTCTCTCTCTCTCTTTTTTTTTTTTTTTTGCTTTTTAGCATATGGAATTTTCCAGGCTAGGGATCAATTCAGAGCTACAGCTTCTGGCCTACACCGTAGCGACAGAAATGCCAGATCCAAGCAGCATCTGCAACCTACACCAAGCATATGGCAATGCCAGATCCTTAACCACTGAGTGGGGCCAGGGATTGAACTCGCATCTTCATGGATCCTAGTTGGGTTCATTTCCACTGATCCACAATAGGAACTTGGAGAGACATTTTCAAGGATGAAACTTTGAGGGAGAAATGTGTTATTGAGGTCATCTGGATGGTATACATGACAGAACTCAGTTAAGGCCTCTACATAAGAATTAAGATTTGGTATGTGGGTATGGAGATCTACTAATCTTGCAGCAGCATAAGACAAGCTTCATAAGTAAATTCTCTTCCTTATTAAACTTGCCACCTACCAATCTAGAGTGATCTGTCTCTTTCCTCAGTCCCCCATTTCCTTTGTGTATGAATACTGGTTTCAGTTTACATCTATGAAGCTCCCAGTGTTTAAATACAACAATTGGTTAGCCAGCCAAGAGGCCAAATAAATGGGCTTTGGGAAAGAGGCATTCCTGAGGAAAATCTTACATTAGCCACTGACTTGTGTGTGGGGAGGTGTTGCCATGTATAAGATGTTTATGGACAACAACATTGAGTACAGAAACACCCTCAAAACACAAGCTGCTTTAATGTATTTGTTTAAGGAACTGCTTATAGTGTACAATTGCGAAGAAGGGAAACAGAAGGCTGCTGCAGGGGGCTGGCCTCTACTGCAGGCTGTTCAGTTGGCCACCAGTTCCCAACTTGAGGCTGCAACTTGACTTAGAAGGTTGAGGTTGGAGTTCCCGTCATGGCTCAGTGGTTAATGAATCCAACTAGGAACCATGACGTTGGGAATTCAATCCCTGGCCTCGCTCAGTGGGTTAAGGATCTGGTGTTGCCATGAGCTGTGGTGTAGGTCGCAGACACAACTTGGATCCCGAGTTGCTGTGGCTGTGGCATAGGCAGGCAGCTGTAGTTCTGATTAGACTCCTAGCCTGGGAACCTCCATATGCTGTGGGTGCAGCTCTAGAAAAGGCAAAAAGACAAAAAATAAAAATAAAAAGAAAGCTGAGGTTAGAGAAAGACTTGTCCACCACTTGTTCTAAAGGGATTAACCTTATGGCTTGGACAATGAAAAACTGAGGGGTGGATGATCTTGAATAAACCCTTGTGGGGTCAGGATTAGAAGGACATTTGGGTCCACCAGAGAGAGCCTGAAGCAGACCTGATTGTTTTCCGCATCCTGGCTCTAAAGCACTTGTGTCCCAGGGCAATCAAAGAAGAATAAGATGCACTAGCTTGTACCCAATGATATGAATGAACACCCTGAGTGATCCAACCTCCAGCCTAGGGGATTTAATAAGTCAATGGTCCAAGTCATGGGCCTCTTGGTTAAAAAAAAAAAAATTGTCTCTTATTCAGGAATCATTGTCTTACCCCATGTTTTCTCTGTTTCTGTGGCTTCTGCCTCCAGTGCACCTAGACAGTCACAAAATGAGGCAACTCTATGCTAGTGAACCCCTTTGCTGACCACCTATGTATGGCACACTGCAGAAGAGGGAGGCACTTAAGATTGTAAGGGCCACTCAGTAAGGATGGAGTGTTGAAGGAGGTCATGGAGAGCATGTGACACTAATTGAGCTGTGAGCTGTAACCAGGCAACTGGATACCCTCCTCCCTCTGCCCTGTCCTTGGAATGTACATTCCACTCACTGTTCCCAAGCTGAAGCTCTTTGAGGAATGCAATCTTGAAGGGAGAAGGTGTTGTTCAGTTGTATATACAGATGTATTCTGTATGTGATAATAATATTAAGGGCTCTACATAAACTTTAAGATTCTGGCCAGCAGGTGTAGAGATCTACTTGTCATTCATCCCCAGAGACAGGCCTCTTTATGTAAGTTCTCTTGTTTATTAAACTTGCAACCTACCAATCTGGAATAGTGTGCCTCTTTTTTGGTCTCTAGCTCTCATTACAGTGGCTGGTTTCAGATTACACCTGGGAAGCTCCGAAAGTTACTGATCAACACCCCCCATAACCAATAGTCAGGCTGCACTGAAAATCTATGACAAGTCCTCCAAATTTATTTTAGTTTATACTTACTTTAAATAGAGAATAAGTAAAAGAAAAAGTACCCTACATTCTCTACTTGTTCATGTCACATACATCTTATAATATCTTCTTTCCCTCCAAATAATCAAAATTCTATGAATCTTCTAATTTTCCTGGAATAGAAAATTATACACAGTTGGATCATTTTCTTCTATCCCAGTCATATGGTTGGTCAATCGCATTTAGGATAAAACAACAATCCATTCTGTGTGAGATACAATATTTATTCATCTACTTTCAACTTCTTTTATTTTGATCAATAGTCAATGAAATTATAAAGCACAGAACTAGTCACTGAATACAGTTTATATCAAGGTGTCAAATTATGTGTACACATGTACACATACTAGAATTATTATTTATCTTTACAACGTATTTCTTTTTGGCTGTAGTTTGCCGGCCAGGGCTCAAACTCATGCCACAGCAGTGACCCGAGCCACAACAGTGACAATGCCAGATCCTTAACCACTGATCCACCAGGGAGCTCACCCTTTATTACTTCTGAAATCTGTTCTTTCAAATCACAACCATGTTTCTTGTGGAAAAGAGCTAGCATCTTCCATAAGGAAGAAAAACAAGCCCCATCTTTTTAATCATACTAACTTATAGATGATCCTTTAAAATATTTTGCAAAATAGTTAGCACTGCATTTCAGCAATTACTTGCATATATATTGCTAAGCAGTATATGCAATCTGAATAAGCGTATGCTTCAAAAATAGCAGTTTTCTATATGATGGAAATCTGATCTGTAGCCTAAATCTATTCAAATATACTTGGAGGAAGGAGCCTACTCAGTTTGATCTCTAAGACATTTATTCAATAGTATAAATCACTTGCACCAGATTAATAATTAATAACTGAACAATTTAATTGCAGGTTTCTGTATAACCACAAACGTGTTGAAATAAGGTATGTCTTAGCAATTAGAATTACTATGAGAACAAAAAAGGGTAAGATTGACAGTGAGAGAAGAAAATAATATTTAATAGAAAATGAAGTAAAATGTAATTCTTCATTTGGCTGATGATTCAACTTATGTTTAAGTAGGTTGACTAGGTTCAAGTTATACAGGCCTGAGTGGGAAGTAATGGGTCAAACTAAATCATTTTCACTATCTTTATTAGGATCTGCCAGGTGTTCTTAGTCTGTCCTTTAATTTCCTTTCTTGAATATATTTATACCAAGATAATATTGAGTTACAATATTTTCCACAGCTGATTAGGGAATATGTTTCAAAAGTTTTGTCTTAAGAAATATAAAATGATGATGTGAATTTTCTAGGAGAAAAATACAAGCAAATGAAAAGTTATGACTAGTATTTTCAACAGATAATTGGTTTTTAAAAACTTCTTTTGGACTTAAATTGGTATTTAAATAGAAATTCCATAAATATCAAGTCAGATACTAACAAAGGTACCATCAAAATTCTCTTAACACTGTCAAGAAAGGATTTAGACAAATATTTTCCCCTTTCTCCATAGTTCCACAAAGAACTTAAAAAGTTAATATGTCCTATTGTTTTTGATAGTGTACTATAGGAAAAAAATGTGGGTAAAGAAACTATTTGTGGGAGAATGTTAACTGCCATCCTGATTGCAACATACAGTGTCCCTGACAATATTTGTATTGTTCCATCTGTACAATTTTATTTCTACAAACTTAACCACCCTCTAGCCTGTGAGAGGAAACTGGTCTGTGAGACTTTCGGCAAAAACACTTAGCCAGCCATACTATATCAAGAATATAAATATTTTTACTACTGCAAGGACCGAAGTAAGAGTTCCATCCTGGAAACACCTGTCAGAAAAGCAAATATAGATATTTAAGCAAAGCAAAGTCAAGGGTTATGCTATCCCCTTTATAATATAGAAAGGGTGAAAAACTCCATGAATGTGGAGAACACATTGAAAGAAAACTTAAGAGAAAACAGTTATCAATCCTCATTTCACCATTATCTGTTTCTGACCTTGTGCAAGCTATTTGTTCTCTTTGCAGAATACATTACAGATATCTACTGTATGAATTTTCAGAGTGGCAATTTGTGAGAAAATGCTTTTGCAAATTGTAAGTTTGAGACAAACTGACCTGTTACTGACTATGATTAAAATCAAACTATAAAAGCCTTGGCATGTTGACCCTCCTTTCCTATCTTGAGATGCTCTAAATATAGTGTGTTCTAAAATGATAAGTGTTTGATAGCAGAGGGTAATGCCAAAATGTCTTCCCAGCTCAAAAACTTTTAATTGTCTAATGAAGTAGATCATAAATTTCTTTACTTATTATTTGACATAATTCATTATCTATTATAGACATGTGCTTGGTATATAAATTCCACCATTTGCCGTTTGCTTGCTACTTTCGAAGCATATTAAGTTTTTGGTCTCTGAGTATTAATTACAACCTTCATATGTTTTCTTCACAAGCTCTATTTTCAGCTGAAATTCCCTTTACAAATATCTCTCCCAGCAACAATCTTATACATCATTCTCTCATCTTTTTCACAAAGTTTCTCATACACTTATAACTAGTCTTTTTCCCACTGAAATTTTTAAATATTTCTAATGCATTTCAGTGTAGGTAAAATTAATTGGCTAAAAACCATATCCTCTATATCTAATATAAGAAAGTTACACATCAAGTTCTTGCGAAAAAATAACTGAATAATGATTGTTTGGAAAGAATGGTTAGTAAAATGTTATGGTTCATAGATTATTAAAGAGTTCATATTTCTTTTAGAGATGGATATTCACAATCTATTTTGGAATAGCTCAATGTTTCACAAAGTGTGGCCTTAGGAATACTTCATCAGAATCACAAGCAACACTATATGAAATTGAACTCTGGGTCCCCATCCCATCCCTCTTAGATAAGAATTTCAAATAAGAGGGTTCAGGACCTTTTTATTTCCAAGTAGTAAAGAAAATCATTAAACTGCTAAAGAAAACCATGAAATCACAAGGGAAGACACTAAAAGGGGAAGAAGAAAATCGAGAACTATAAACACAACTAGAAAACAAGTAACAAAATGGCATTAAATACATATCAATAATTAATAATTCCCTGTATGTCTTTGGACTAAAGCCTTCAATGAAAAGACAGAGGTTTTTGAGTGGACAGAAAAACAAAACTCATCTAATTTGTGCCTACATGAGACTCAGCTGAGAACTAAAGACATACCCAGACTGAAAGTGAAGACAAGGAAAAAGTTATTTCTTGGGAAACAAAAAAAGCTGAGGTATCAATACACCTATCAAACAAAGCAGTCTTCAAAATAATCTGTAACAAAAGACACAGATAGGTATTATATAATAATAAAAAGACCAATAATAGAAAAGGAAACACATATGCACCTAATATAGGAACACCTAACTATGTAAAGCAAACATTAACAGATGTAAAGAGAGAAACTGACAATAGTACAATTGCTGTAGGGAACTTTAACGCCTCACTTACGTCAGTGAAAAATCATTCAGACAGAAAATCAATAAGTCAGAAGTGGTCTTAAATAACAACAGATCAGTTGGCCTTGATAAATATCTAAAGGTTATTCCACCCAAAAATGGAAGAATACACATTCCTTTCAAGTGTACATAGAACATAATAAAAAAGAAATTACACATTAGGCCACAGAAGAAGTCTCAACAAATTTAAGAAGTTAGAAATTACATCAAGTATCTTTTCTGTACACAATAGTATAAAACTAGAAATAAATTACAGGAAGAAAAATGAGAAAAACAAACATGCAAAGACTAAACAATATGCTATTAAAAAATAAATGGGTCAGGAGTTTACAATGTGGCTCAGTGGTTAAGAACCCAACTAGTATCCATGAGAATGTGGGTTCGATCCTAGGCCTCACTCAGTGGGTTAAGGATCCAGCATTGCTACAAGCTACTGTGTATGTCACAGAAACCATTTAGATCCTGTGTTGCTGTGGCTGTGGCTGATTATTAGAACTAAAATTGAATCAGTAATGAAAAACTCACATTAAACAGAAATCCAGAAATGGACAGATTCACAGGTGAATTCTATTGAAGTGTGAAAGAGAGATAATATCTTTACTTCTCAAACTATTCCAAAAAAAATTGACGAGGGTAGTAAACACTCCAAATTTATTTTACAAGTCCTCCATTATCCTAATACCAAAATTAGGCAAAGATACAAAACAAGAAATTATAGGCCAATGTCTCGGATAAAAAATAGATGTAAAAATCTTCAACAAAATATTAGTAAACCAAATTCAACAATATATAAAAAGGATCATAAACTGTGATCAAGGGGGATTTATTCTAGGGATGAAAGGATGGTTCATATTAACAAATCAATCAATGTGATAATAACATTAATAAAGGGAAGGATAAAATTCACATGATCATCTCAGTAGACACAGCAAAAGCATTTTACAAAATTCAATATTCATTCATGATGAAAATTATTGTCAAAGTTGGCATAGAGTTAACATATCTCAACAGAACAAGGCAATTTATGACAAACCAAGGGGTAACATCATACTGTAGAGTGGAAATGTGAAACTTTTTCCTGTAAAATCAGAGACAAGAGAAGAATGCTCTCAGCACTCCCGTTTAACATGGTATTTGAATGCTAATGCTAATATTAGCCACAGTAATCAGAAAAGAAAAAGAAATAAAGCCATCCAAAGTGGAAGGGCAGAAGCAAAGCTCTTACTATTAAAATATAACATAATAAAATACATATATAGAAATCTCTAAAGTCTCTAACAAAGAAATGATTAAAAATAATAAGTGGATTCAATAAAGTTGCAGAAAACAAGATTAATATACTGAAATTATTACTTTTCTACACTCTAATGAACTATCAGAAATAGAAAGAAAAATAAATTTCATTTAAATTTTCATCAAAAAGTTTAAAATACCTAGAAATAAACAACCAAAGAGGCAAAAGAGCTATACTCTAAAAACTATAAAACACTGACGAAGGTATTGAAAATGATAGAAGCAGAAAGATAAATAGAAATGGAAAGATAGCATTTTTTCTTGGATTAGAAGAAATAATATTGCTAAAATGTCCATATTTTCAAAGAAATCTACAGATTTAATGCAACCTCTATCAAAAATCTCATGATATTTTCACATGAGAAGAATCCTAAAATTTATAGAAAACCATAAAAGACTCAAAAAGCCAAAGAAATCTTGAGAACAAATAACGAAGCTGAAAGTATCAAACTCCCTGACCTCAGACTATACTACAGATGTACATTAATCAAAACAATATGTTACTGGCACAAAAATAACACATAGATCAATGGAATAAAATAAAAATCAAAAACTCAAATATTTATGCTCAATTAATCTATGACAAAGGATCTAAGAATATACAATGGGGAAAATACAGTCTCTTCCATTATTCATGGTAGGAAAACTGGAGAGCAATATGTAAAACAGTAAAATTAAAACATTTTCAGGAGTTCCCGTCGTGGCGCAGTGGTTAACGAATCCGACTAGGAACCATGAGGTTGCGGGTTCAGTCCCTGCCCTTGCTCAGTGGGTTAACGATCCGGCGTTGCCGTGAGCTGTGGTGTAGGTTGCAGACGCGGCTCGGATCCCGCGTTGCTGTGGCTCTGGCATAGGCCGGTGGCTACAGCTCCGATTCAACCCCTAGCCTGGGAACCTCCATATGCCGCAGGAGCGGCCCAAGAAATAGCAACAAAAACGACAAAAAGACAAAAAAAAAATTTTTCATATACTATATACAAAAATAAAAAAATGGATTAAAGTTCTGAACGTAAAACTGGAAACCATAAAATCCCCAAAAGCAATGTTAGGTAGAACAGTGTTTGACATTTTATTTGCCTCCTCGGGAAAAGGAAATGAAAGCATAAATAAATATCTGTATAGAATGTGGGGAAAATCACTATGTTGTACACCTACAACTAATATAATAATGGATTCACAATATTATATTAGTTTTAGGTGTACAGATTAGTGATTCAATATTTTTATACACTATTTTTAAAATTTATTTATTTATTTTTGCTTTTTATGGCCGCATCCAGGGCATATGGAAGTTCCCAGGCTAGGAGTCAAATCAGAGCTACAGCTGCTGGCCTCTGCCACAGCCACAGCAATATGGGATCCAGGTGGTATCTGTGACCCACACCACAGCTCACGGCAACATGGGATCCTTAACCCACTGAGCAAGCCCAGGGATCGGTCCCGCATCTTCACGGATACTAGTCAAATTCATTACCACTCATCCACAGAAGGAACTTCCTTTACATTATATTTTAAGCAATTACGAGAAAATATCTACAGTAAATATCTACAGTAGTAGTTGTACAATATATCATCCTTGCTTATTTATTTTATACATAGTTGCTTGTGACTCTTAATCCCATACCCCTCTCTCAACCCTCCTGCTTTCCTTCTTCGCACTGGTAACCACTAGTTTACTCTCTGTTAGTCTGTTCTTGCATATCTATATATATAAATTTAAGTTGAATGTAAAAACAAAAGGATATATATGTATGTATATGTGTGTATATATATATGCATATATATATATATGCACACATCCTTTTGTTTTGATTTTAAATTCCACACATAGGTGATAATAGGAATTTTTCTTTTTATGTCTTACATATTTTACCAAGCATAATATTCTCTACTCCCATCAACATTGTCACAAATGTAGAATTTTATGCTTTTTTATGGCTAAGTAACTTTCCATTTTGTGTGTGTGTGTGCGTGTGTAAAATATGTGATGTACACTTAGGTTGTCCACACAGCTAATGCTGCTGTGAACTTTGGGGTCCATGTACCTTTCAAATTAATATTTTCTCTTGCACTGGTTATATGCTCAATAATGGCATTTTTGAATCATAGATCAATGGATATTTCTATTTTTAGTTTCTCTCAGGAACTCCATAATATTTCCCATATTAGCCACACCAATTTATATTCCTTCCAACAGTATATCAGGGTACCCTTTTCTCCACATCCTTGCCAACATTGACATTTGAAGACTATTGGTGATAAACATTTTGACAGGTGTGAGGTAACAGCTCATTGCAATTTTTATTTGCATTTCTCTGATGATTATGATGTTGAGTATATTTTAATGTGCTATTAACCATCTGTATGTCTTCTTCAGAAAAATGTCTATAAGGGTCTTAAGACCAATTTTTAATTTTTTTTTCTGATTTTGAGTTGTACGAGTTTAAAAAATTTTAAATATTAATCATTATCAGTCAAATCATAAGCAACTACTTTCTCTCAGTAGGTTGTTTTTTTCATTTTGTCAAGGATTATCTTTACTGTGCAAAACATTTGTTTAATTAAATCCCATTTGTGGTGTTCCTGTTGTGGCGCAGTGGTTAACGAATCCGACTAGGAACCATGAGGCTGCGGGTTCGGTCCCTGCCCTTGCTCAGTGGGTTAACAATCCGGCGTTGCCGTGAGCTGTGGTGTAGGTCGCAGATGTGGCTCGGATCCCGCATTGCTGTGGCTCTGGTGTAGGGCAGTGGCTACAGCTCCGATTGGACCCCTAGCCTGGGAACCTCCATATGCCGCGGGAGCGGCCCAAAGAAATTGCAAAAAGACAAAAAAAATAAAAATAAAAAAATAAATCCCATTTGTTTACTTTTGCTTTTTTCCCATGTCTGAAGAGATAAAATATATCAAAGAGTATTCTGGAGTATTCCGGCAATGTTTTCTTCCAGGAGTTTTTGATTGTTTGTTGTTTTTTGGGTTTTTTTTTTGACTTTTGCATTTTTAGGGCTGCACTCGTGGCATACGGAGGTTCCCAGGCTAGGGGTATAATCAGAGCTAAACAGCTGCCAGCCTATGCCAGAGCCACAGCAATGCCAGATCTGAGCCACGTCTGTGACCTACACCACAGCTCACAGCAACACCAGATCCTTAACCCACTGAGCAAGGCCAGGGGTTGAACCAGCAACCTCATCGTTCCTAGTTGGATTCGTTTCCACTGCACTATGACATGAACTCCTCTTGCAGGAGTTTTATCATTTCTGGTTTTACATGTAGGACTTTAATCCATTCTGAGTTTATTTTTTTATTTGATGTAAGACTATCTTATTTCATTTTTACATGTAGCTTTCCACTTTTCTCAGCACGACTAATTCAAAAGACTTTTATCCATTGTATACCATTGGCTCCTTTGTCATATACTAATTGAGTGTAAGTGCATGGAATTTGGGGGGGGTGCTCTCTATGCTGTTCCATTGATCTATATGGCTCTTTATGTGTCAGTACCGTACTGTTTTGACTCCTGCAGCTTGGTAGTACAGTGGGAACATGTACTACATGTGCATGAAGTCAGGGTACCTCAAGATTTGTTCATTTTTCAAGATTGCTTTGGATTGTCCAGGGTCTTTTGTGGTTTTGCAGAAATTTGACATGAAAATGTCACGGATATTTTGACAGGGGTTTCATAAAATCTGTAGACTGCACTGGGTGACATGAGCATTTAAAATATTCTTCCAATCCAAAAGCAGAGGCGTTTTCTCCATTTCTTTGTATTATTTTCCAATTCCTTATCCAACGTTTTTTAATTATTAGAGCATAGGTCTTTGGCTCTTCGCCATATGTTCATTCATAGTTATTTTAAATTTTTGATAAGATTTTAAATCGGATAGTTTCATTTACTTCTCTTCCTTCTGGTACATTATTATATAGGAAAGCAATAAGCTTCTGTACATTAATCTTGTATCCTACAACTTACTGAATTAATTTTTAGTTCCAGTCATTTTTGTTGGAGACCTTAGGGTCTTCTCTATATAGTATCATCTGTAAATAGTGATAGTTTTTGTACATCTTTCCTTCCTTTTTCGATGTGTTTTATTTATTTTTCTTCTCTGAATGCTGTGGCTAGGACTTCTTATATTAAACAGAAAAGCTGAGTGTGAGCATCCTTGTCTTTTTCTTGAATTTACAAAAAAACTTTCAGCTTTTCACCTTAGATTATGTTACCTCTGAATTTGTCAAGATAGGGATAATTCAATTCCTACCATTCCAATATGAATGCCTAATGTTTCTTTTGTCCACTTACCACTGTGTCTAGGATTCCTCTCCCCCATTATACAGATGAAAATATTGAGGCAAAATATTAGGCAATTTGCTAAGGAATACACAACAGAAAGTGAACCACTGCAAATTCGAACCTGGGTCTATCTGAAACAAAAATATTGCCACTTAATCACATGAGAGCCACTTACCTTTTCTACACATCCCCAAGTTATAAATTTATATTGATATCATTGGAAAAATTACTTCATTAAAGAAGCATTGGTCTTACATACTTTGTAAATATTTAAACAAAATTTTGAGTGATTCAGCTTGAAAGTTTAAAATAAATTATTTAAATTTGCCACATTTAATCAATTTAGTATGACAGGTATAAATTTAATTAAAAAGAGCATAATAAAGAAAAATTAAAAACATGTGATTATATCTCTAAATTAATGATAAATGTAAAAAATGAGTAGTTTTTACATGGCAGAACTATAAAAATATCTACAGAGAGTTGTCTAGAAGTGTTTTGTAATTGCTCCCATTACTGTATGTCTGGTTATAATCCATGCAAATACATATAGGATTAGTTGGTTTGTCTGCCTCATCTACTCATTCATAATTACCCATGCTCTTCCCTCATTACATTTTATTACCACACATCTAAATGTATGTGGAAATAAAGGGAAATCATTTGGTCATAAACAGTAGAATGCAGAAGTCTGAATTAAGGCAGATTCAGAGTAATAGAAAGTTATGTTGTGTGAACAGCCTAGAAATTTCAGATGTGTACAATATATTCATCCTAACATCTGTGCTGAATATTTTCTAAATAAAAAGTTACTTTGAGAAATAGTTAATTTGAATATTTTGCTATATTTAAATTATTTTGCATTCAGTTAATAGAAGTTAAAACATGACTGCCTTACTGATTTAGTCATTTTTAGTTTGGCTTGCAAAGCATTTTATTTGTTATATAAAATTATATTATCATAATATAAAAGTGCATATTTAACAATACTTTTATAATAATGGCATCATTAAAATTATAGTTTTTATATTCAACTAGAAAGGAAGCCTCATACACAACCAGTTAAAACCAGTTTCAAGATACATGTGGGTATGTAATCTGAATTGTGTGTTGTGTATCAACAAAGAATATACTTTGTGAGAATCAGTTTCTTGTGAGTGATCTCTATGAATAATAATCTTAAGATGCTACATTTTTACATCAAAATGCTATGTTGTCTAAGTCTTAAGTCTGTTTTTAAATGTCAAACAAAATCTTTCACGGGGACCTAGCTTTCACTGATATATTTCCAGCAACCGGAACTTTGAGAATTTTTTAGGAGGAAATTCTTTTCTCATTGATAATTTATCTCATGTAGATTACTAGTTGAAAGCCTGGTTTAAAAAAATCAAATTACATTGAACTAAGTCTTTTAATATCACTAGCAAGTGTATGTTAAATCTCTAATTGGTAAGCTGTCTATATGTGTTCTTACTCTGAGAAGATGGCTTTAAAACAGTTTCTGTTGATGTTAATTCCCAATTTTATTCTTGTTCCAAGATGTTTAAGAAAAATAAAAATTAAAATGAATTTCAATATATGATACAAGAGGGAGTTGGTTTTCAATTTCATTAATACTGTGTGAATTATATACAACCAAATATGCTGAAAAGTAGAAAAGGTAGATTTTTAAAGTATCTATAAATTCATGCTGAAAATAAGTGAGGATTTCTATGCTTAGGTTTTCAACACTATTTTCTCTAATATTTACTTATTTGCTAACAATAATTTTGTATGGAAGGAGGCAAAAAGAAAAATAATAACAAAGGAAAATTTTAGAAGAAAAATAATTTTAAGGGAAGTCATTTAAACATGGATGGACCTGGAAATTACCATGCTAAATGAAGTTAGGCAGTGAAAGACAAACAATATATGATATCACTTATGTGTGGAATTTAAAAATAAGATACAAATGAACTTATTTGCAGAGCAGAAACAGACTCACAGACTTTGAAAAATGTATAGGTACCAAAAGGAGCAGGCAGGGGTGGAGGGGTGGACTGGGGGTTTGTGATTGGCATATGCACACTGAGGTATGTGGAATGATTGGCCAATGTGGACCTGCTTTATAGCATAGAGAACTCTACTCAGTATCCTGTGATAATCTATGTGGGAAAAGAATCTGAAAGAGAATGGGTGTGTTTATATCTATAACTGAATCACTTTGTGGTATAGCAGAAATTATCACAACCTTGTAGATCAACTGTACTTCAATAAAACTTTAAAAAGTGAAAAAAATAAAGAGGCGATTCGGGTACAATTAGGTCATTAGTGTGGGTGCTAACCCACTGTGATCAGCTATAAGAGGAGATTAGGTCACAGACACACAGGGAAGACCATGTGAGGACAGAAGGAGAAGATGGCTGCCTCCAAGCCAAGGAGGGAGGCCTCAGAAGGAACCAACCCTGCTGACACCTTGATAAGGGCTTCCAGCCTCCAGAACCATGTGAAAGTCCACTTTTACTGGTTAAGCTGCTCAGTCTGTGGTGCTTCGTTACATCAGCCTTAACAAACTAATGCAGGCACAGACTGCGTCGGAGAACATCATTGATAAGTGTCTCCTGACTTTATCTTTGGAAAGTCTTGTTCTCACATCAACCTTCCATCGTCATGCTTTACTTCAACCTTCTTGTAACAAACTCTTAATAAATAATATACATCTTGAACCCCCCTAAAAATTCTGCTTTCCAAATATGATAACTTCTCAAATAATTTTTTCACCTCTTATGCAATCTATGCCATTTAGGACTTGTCATTATTTCTTTCTAACATGAGTAAGCAACAAAATCTCTTGATTCTGTCATTGTCCTGCTTGAACATTCTCCACTGGCTTCCTAGTACAATGACAATAAAAATCTCAACTTTTCGCATTGGCTTACTTGACTGACTTTTCTTCACATCCAGCCTCATTTCGTACCTCTGACTTTGTCCTACCGCTCATTCACAATGCTGCTCTGCACTGGGTTGCTTCACAACACCAAGTTATTTCCTACATTATTGATGGTATCAACTATTTTTTCTGGCTATTCCAACCGGTTTCTAACATTGTTTTGTAATGAGGATCTCATCTCTTCAGAGAACATTTACCACCATTGATAGTGAGCATTGTGTTTGCTATCACAATAGGAATACCTTTTTCTCCTGTAATTTAAATATAATTTCCGGAGTTCCCGTCATGGCTCAATAGTTAATGAACCTGGCTAGTATCCATGAGGACACGGGTTCAATCCCTGGCCTTGCTCAGTGGGTTAAGGATCCAATGTGCCGTGAGCTGTGGTGTAGGTTGCAGACGTGGCTCAGATCCTGTGTTGCTGTGGCTGTGGCATAGGTCAGCAGCTAAAGTTCTGATTGGACCCCTAGCCTGGGAACCTCCATATGCCATGGGTGCAGCCCTAAAAAAAACAGACAAGAGACAAAATAATAATAAAATAATTTCTAACACCCATCTTCACGTTTTGAGTACTAGACTTCACTCTAAGTTAAAGTCATGATTGTTCTCTACTAAGCTCATCATAATTATACAGAATTATCTCCACAATCGTTCTTTATATGTGTGTGTGCGTGTGTGTGTGCATATTGACCTAGGTAGCACCACTGTGATACAGGTAAACATAGGGTTTTCTTAGGAATAATTTTCTTGATATTATGACATGACTTTGATTTTCTTTTTCTTCTCTGGATCTCAGTTTAGACAAGGTCAGGGAAGCACATAACTTGAGATGTGTTTAACAGACCCACAACAGAAAAATCTACTTTAGGATGAAGGTTATTCTAAGTCTTGCCAATTTGTAGTTAAAAATAAACTGTTGATTCTAAATAGCCTTGAAGACCACAGTGTCTCTAGAACTGCTATCATCATTTTTGTTTATATTTTTGTTTGTTGTAGCTGAATGCACCCCTGTTGATATGCCTCCATCTAAATTAACATTACAATCCTTCCTACAGTCACTTTCTATCCAATATCCTGTTTTATTTTCTGCCTTGAATTTATGATTATAAGAAATTGTATTTTATTCCTTTACATATTTAATGTGCTCTAAGGAATATGAACATTAAAAAATAGGGGATATTTCAATTGTTAATATGAAATAACAAATGGAAACTGGACTTGAAAATTCCTTGAGTAGATGAAATCATTTAAGCCACATAAGTAAAACTAAATCTAGCTTATGTCATGAATATTAAGTGAAACTTAACTTAGTTTATTTCTTATAAATGTCTCTGATAATCATAAAAGAAACTTAAGTCACCATCCAAAAAATGGTATAAGATAATCGTGTTTAATCTATCCCTGGCCATCTGGAAACCCCCATTGTAATAACCAATCATTATAAAGGTTAAATAATTTCCTCATTTTCATTCCATAAGCCATCCTGTAACATTGTGCCCCTGAGCTTCATATAAGTTTTGAATTTTAATGCTCCCAGTTTGCTAAATGTCCTTATATGCACGATAATTCTAAGTACTATTTTATTGATCTAGTGGTTTTAACTTTTCTATTTCTGGCTTTTTGACACTGTCTTTTTTTTTTTTCTATTTCTAATACTTACAATAGTGCTTTGCACATAGCAGGCAAAAGTATTTTTTTGTTAGATAATTGAGTAATGAAAATGTTTGAAATCAATCAACTGAATCTCAGTCAATTTGGCCAACATCAGATTCTTTACGCTATGTCTCATCATTCTTGACAGAAACCTAGAAATCCCATTGAAATCACAGATCACGTTAAAACTCAAGGTTCCAAAAGGACACTATTTTAAAAGTGTAACCCTAACATGTATTAAATCAACATTGTTCCTTCCACTGTATCTGTTTAGTTTATGGTCAACTCTGCTAAATAGGCTTTTTGCTAATGCCCAAAACTTAGCCTCAACTCTACCATCTGTATTATTAGTCCTAATCCGTTTCCTGAGTTATCCTAACCATTACTATTTCTGCATAAATGCACTATAATCATCTTAATCTCAACATGTATGCTTAAATGAAGACACTGTGCTTTTCTATTCTTATTCCTAATTTTTATTTGTTGGAATTTGAGATCTGAACGTCTGAGCCAAAATAACTGTCTTGGGCTATTAGATGAAGACAAGCAAAAACCAAGATGGATAGAAGCTTTAACTCTCACACTGTTATTCAGCTCCTGATTGTTTATTCCTATCTCTTCTATTTAAGAGAGATTCAACATCTTCTTGTTTATGTTACTATTATTTTAGGCTTGTGTCATTTGTAAATGAACCTTATTCTAATGGATACCTTTTATGTATGTACACACAATGCACACTCATACACATTTTATTAGTGTAAACTCTATGATATATATATATATTTATATTCCTTAAAGTACATAGCAGAGTATTTTAGGTTAGAGAGATCTGTCTTCTGTATAATGGTTCAAGATCAGAATAGTAGTGATAAAAACTGAGATTTTAGAAACAAACTGCTTCTAACTCTTACAGTTTTATTGAAAAATTCACTTTTATATAAATCATTTTATTTGTAGATTGAGGATAATATTAAAGTCTAAGTCAAAGGAAAGTCATAAGAATTAAACTAGATAGCACTGCACAGTTTTTAAGAATAAAGGGAAATCATACAGCCTTATTTGAATTATGTACATTTACTTGCACATTGCATAAGTTATTTCTTAAAGCTTTCAGAGAGTCAGTGTTTTCCTTAACAAATGTATAAAATATACTTCATAGAGTTGTGAGACTCAGTAGCAAATGATTAAGATTCCATTTGTTATGCAATTCAATATTCCTGTCTGTAAATATGACCAATTGATACCTAACATGAGGTTTGTTTTATAGCATACACAGAGTAAGTGAATCTAGTGGACAAATGAACAGTTAATTATGAATGTTAGACTGTATTATAATGTTAGATGGGATAAAAATGTGTTGCCTATATTCAAGGTAGTGTTTTGGAGTTTGTTGGTGATTTTATTTATTTATTTTTCTTTATTTATGGAAATGACTGGAGATTTAGTAGAGATTAGAAAATGAGCCTGGAAAAACCAATGCAAGGCAGTTAACTTATTTACCATGAGAGACTATGTGAAGTGAGTAGACATATTTTGAGAACACGCAGGGTTGGTAAAAGAAGAGGTTGGTAAAATCTCAAGCTAAAGAACTCTGGAGGAGTTCCCATCGTGGCGCAGTGGTTAACGAATCCGACTAGGAACCATGAGGTTGCGGGTTCGGTCCCTGCCCTTGCTCAGTGGGTTAACGATCCGGTGTTGCTGTGAGCTGTGGTGTAGGTTGCAGACACGGCTCGGATCCCGAGTTGCTGTGGCTCTGGCGTAGGCTGGCAGCTACAGCTCTGATTGGACCCCTGGCCTGGGAACCGCCATATGCCGCGGAAGCAGCTCAAGAAAAGGCAAAAAGACAAAAAAAATAATAAATAAAAAAATTTAAAAAAAAAATAAAGAACTCTGGAATCTGGGTTTATGGGGAATAGGGGAAGGAGGGAAAACAGTGAGACTTGGGTTGTTGCTTATGAATTTATCCACACAGACTCTTCATTTCCCAGTTTTTTTGGGTGTATGTGTGTGCGTTCTTCTCTTTTTAGGGCCGCATCTACAGCATATGGCAGTTCCCAGGCTAGGGGTCAAATCAGAGCTGTAGCTGCCAACCTACGCCACAGCTACAGCAACTCCAGATCTGATCCACGTCTTTGATCTACACTGCAGCTCACAACAACACTGGATCCTTAACCCACTGAGCAAGGCCAGGGATGGAATCCATGTCGTCATGGATACTAGTTGAATTCGTTACAACTGAACACAACAGGAACCTCTACCCAGATTTTTAATATCACACTGAACACTAGATTTAATTAAAGCCATTTACACCATAAATTAGGATTATTTGTATCTTAGATTGAACTAACAAAAATACATACTTAAAATTGTTATATTCAGATATCTTTACGGAAATTTTCTACATATGATGCTTTGTGAGGTGAGATAACCATTTACATTGGCTTTTTCTTCAGCCCTAATCTTAAAAATTTATACACTGACAGAGAATGAGAAACAAGGCATAGTCCTGCAGAAAATATTAGGCCCAGAGAAATTTAGCATGTTTAAAAATCCTTAATATTGTACATTTATTTAATATGGCTAAAATTAATTTATTTTTAACCTTAATCTGACTCCTTCATATTCACAATATTTGTCTTTTCCAGAAGATTTCAACAGTCTGCTATATTAAATATTTATAACATTTTCTCTTTATATGAATCAAAATTATCACCATTCTTCTTCTCACTGATTTTACAAATGAAACTGCCTGACTAATCTGTAATATTTTTAGAGAAGAAAAATGACTTGACACACAACAGGAATATGCTCACCTGACAAGCCATCACTCTAAAAGTCTCCATTAGCTCAATCAGAAAATGGCTGTACTGTAAAAAATATGAGGGCTTGGAGTCTATTACTCCCATGGCTGTAGTTTGACAGACTTACAGGAAAAAAAATCTCATTTTTTTTTTCTCAGAGTCCTATGATATTCAAACTTTTCCAATCACTCCTTTTCCAATCACTCCTTTATGGTTAGCATTATTCTGTCACCTTGAAAAACAAAAATAAGACAGAGAAAGGAAGATATAGAAAAGGTTAAGAAGGGAGGAAAGCAAAGGGAGAAATGAAAGAGATGAAGGGGAAAAGGAAGGAAAGGATGCCTCCACCTGTTGAAAACTCAATGATAAAAGAAAAGGTAACATTCCCAGAAATGCCAAGGTTTATGGTAATTTTCAAAGCCAATCAGCAACCTGCAGATCATTCTTGGAATTAAGAATGATTGGTAAGGTATTCCCGTCATGGCACAGCAGAAACAAATCCGACTAGGAACCATGAGGTTTCAGGTTCGATCCCTGGCCTCGTTCAGTGGGTTAAGGATCCGGTGTTGCCATGAGCTGTGGTGTAGTTTGCAGAGGCGGCTCAGATTTGACATTGCTGTGGCTGTGGCATAGGTTGGCAGCTGTAGCTCTGGTTAGACCCCTAGCCTGAGAACCTCCACATGCCGCGGATATGGCACTAAAAAGCAAAAAAAAAAAAAAAAGATGATTGGTGAGACCAGACAGATATGATAACTCAGGAAAAATGAGAACCAACCCAGTAACTACAGTGAGGTCATGAATTATGATGTTATCTAATGGATGTTATTTGGAGAGCTTTTTTAGTGGGCTCTTCTATGTGGGTTGTTTTATACTACAGAGAGAAGGTGAAATGTGAGGGAAGCAAAAATAAATGCCGCATTCAAAAAATAAATAATTATCCTCTTTCTGTAAATAAGAAACTAATTTCTCAATGATGTTAGATTTTTGGTTTGCATGTTAGGTAAACACTATTAGCCCCCCAGTCCATTCTCCAAGTTTTTAATTTTAAAGATTATGTATTTATTTATATATTTGACATATAAAATGATTTACAATATTATATTAGTTTCAAGTATACATATTCAGTATTTTTTTATAGATTAATCCTTAAAAGTCACTATAAGATAATCACTATAATTCCCTGTGCCATGCAAAATATCTGTGTGGTTTATTCATTTTATGCATAGTAGTTTGTATCTTCACCTCTTCTTTTCCCTTTCCCCTCTGGTAACCACGGGTTTGTTTTCCATGTCTATGAGTCTGTTTGCTGTATAAAATTCCTTTGTAATATTTTTTAGATTCCACATATAAGTAGTATCACACAGCATTTGTGTTTCTCTGTCTTTTTCACTAAGTGGACCTATTTTTTAGGTCCATTTGCATTCCTACAAATGGAAGATTTTAATTCTTTCATATGGCTGATTAACAGTCCATTGTGTGTGTATATATACACACACCACATCATCTTTATTCATTAATCTATTGATGGATACCTAGGTTGCTTCTGTATCTTGGCTATTGTAAACAATGCTACTGTCAACATTAAGGCGCATGTATCTTTTTGAATAAGTGTTTCTTTCTTTTTTTTTTTTTTTTTGGTTATATACCTAAGAGTAGAATTGCTGGATCATATGGTAATTTTATTTTTACTTTGTGGAGAAACACCACCATAACGTTTTCCATTGCGGCCTCATAATTTACACACCCACCAACACTGTAAAAATTCCCTTTTTTCCACAACCTCACCAACATTTGTTATTCATAGATTTTTTTTTTTTCTATAACCATGGCATATGGAAGTTCCTGGGACAGGGATCAAATCTAAGCTACAGCTACGACCTATACCACAGCTGTGACAATGCCAGATCTTTAATCCACTGAGTTGGGCCGGGGATTAAACCCAGCAACAACCTGAGTCATTGTGGAGACAGCACTGGATCCTTAACCCACTATACCACAATGGAAACTCCTTTCATAGATGTTTTGGTTATAGCCATTTTGATGCATGTGAGATGATGTCTCAATGTGGTTTTGATTGGCATTTCTCTAATAATTAGGGATGCTGAGCATCTTTTTATGGAACTGTTTACCATCTGTATATCATCCTTGGAAAAAAATCCCTATTCAGGTCATCTGCCCCCTTCCCCTTTTTAAATTTGGTTGATTGTGTTTTAAAGATTGTTTTATGAGTTATTTATATATTTTGGATATTCCTTGTCAATCACATCATTTGAAAATTTTTTCTCCTATTTTGTATGTTGTCTTTTTATTTTGTGGATGGTTTCCTTTGCTGTGCAAAAACTTTTAAGTTTAATTAGGTCACATATGTTTATGTTTCGCTATTATTTCATTTGCCTTAGGAGACAGATTCAAAAAATGTTACAATTTAAGTCAAAGAGTTTTCTGTATATGTTCTCTTCTAGAAGTTTAATTGGTTTTAAGTCTTACATTTAGGTACTTAATCCATTTTGAGCTTGTTTTTGTATATGGTATGAAGAAGTGTCCTAATCTCATTGTATTACATGCAGCTATCTAGTTTTTCCAGTCCCATTTATTGACGAGACTGTCTTTTCTTCTTGTATAGTCTTGCCTCCTTTGTCATAGATTAATTTATCAAATCTCTAATGTTGGCCTCCTTTGTAAAATTTGCTTGGGCTATTTATGGTCTCTTGTCAAATTTTGAAATTTTCCCCTATATTTCTGCTTTTCAGAAATTTGAATTTTTATAAGAATTACATTAAATCTACTGATGGCTCGGAGTTCCCGTCGTGGCGCAGTGGTTAACGAATCCGACTAGGAACCATGAGGTTGCGGGTTCGGTCCCTGCCCTTGCTTAGTGGGTTAACGATCCGGCGTTGCCGTGAGCTGTGGTGTAGGTTGCAGACACGGCTCAGATCCTGCGTTGCTGTGGCTCTGGCGTAGGCTGGCGGCTACAGCTCCGATTCGACCCCTGGCCTGGGAATCTCCATATGCCACAGAAGCGGCCCAAAGAAATAGCAAAAATAAATAAATAAATAAATAAATAAATAAATAAATAAATAAATAAATAAATCTACTGATGGCTTGGATATATGGTTACTTTAATTATCCCGATCTTGAACACAGAATATTTTTCCATTTGTTTGTGTTTTTCAATTTCCTTCACCAAAGCCTTATAATTTTCATTGTATTGATCTTTGATTTTCTTTGTTAAATTTATTTATAAGTATTTTATTTTTAGATGCTATTGTGAATGGTATTGCTTTTCTTTATTTACTTTTCAGATATTTCATTTTTAGTGTGTAGAAATGCATCTGATTGCTGTAGGTTGATTTTACCTCCTGTGACTTTACTGACTTCATTGTTTCAAAAGTTTTTTGATTGAGTCAGATTGTATCTTCTGTGAATAAAGACAATTTTACTTTTCCTTGCTAATCTGAATGATTTTTAATTCTTTACTTTGCCTGACTGGTCTAGTTAGGCCTTCTAGTACTATGTTGAATAAAAATGGTGATAGTGGCTATGCTGCACCTATCCATTGCTAGAGAGAAGTGTCAGTCTAACTCACATCCTATGTTTTTAACCCTAGTTCCAGCCACAGTAAGTTTTCAGCTGGGTTAAAGTAACCAATTCTATGCTTCTTTCAATAGTCACTCTCTTTAATGTTGTCCTACAAATACAGGACAATGAGTAATAATACATAACTTTATATTGTCATTTTATTTACCAACTGTCTTATCCAAGAGAATGAAAGCTATAGGAGAAATTTTAAAAAGGGTTGGTGTTCCTCAACATTGAATCTTTATTGTTTAGTAGAAAGCCTATCATACACTAAAAAGTTAATGATAAATCCCTGCCTAATTGATATTTATAAGCAAAATGCTTTCTTAAGTCTTCCCTTAATAAAACATTTCTTCCAAATAAGCAACAGTATCTTCATCAATCTATGATGGAATAAACAAGTAATTTGCTATATTTTAAAATTACCATAATTTGTGTTAAATGAAAATTTCCATGACAGAGAGAGATTTATTTCTGTACAATGTAATTCCATATTGCAATAACTAAAGAATCTCAAAGTGATTTGGCTAATTTAAGAAAAAATTTCCTAACATTATGAGAGCATGAAGATAATGATTCTCTTCTTTATTGTTCAATGACCCTCACTCCAAAACAAAATATTAGTTTACAGTTATTCATAGATTAGCTAGAATATTCCATTATAAAAGTTATATTAATGATATTGTGATTGGAAATAATGATGACCTTGTGCCTATCTAATTTTCTGACAAAAACTAGGAAACAATAAAGCAATTAGGGAGTAATGAAGAGAGCAATTATGTAAGGGTATTCTTGGGAAATTTGAACATATGCAAATTGGCAGGCCCAGATGACAAATAATTTAGGAAATTAAGGGACTGGTGAACATCTTGAACCATTTAATGTTGTTCTTAAAAAGTTTGAGGAGTTCCTGCTGGCGCAGTGTGTTAGAGCCAGACACAGTCTCCATGAGGATGCAGGGTCAATCCCTGGCCTCACTCAGTGAGTTAAAGATCTGCTATTACGTTAAGTGTGCTATAGGTCACAGATGCAGCTTGGATCTGGAGTTGCTGTGCCTGTGGCATAGGCCGGCAGCTGTGATTCTGATTTGACCCCTACCCTGGGAACTTCCACATACCACAGGTATGGCCAGAAAAAGAAAAAAGAAAAGAATTTGAAAACTCAAAATGAAGCATAACTTGAGAAGAAACAAAAAACTGCAATCAATTTCATTTTTAGTGGGGGAAAAAGTTTGTGTGATGGTGATATTAATACATTAATAGAAGTAATGCCATTGCTGTGAGCATTACAGTCATCATTCTAGATGTTAAAATAGCAGCTATTTTATATACGGTACCCTTAGAAATAGAGACTGATTCAAAACTTAAACAGAAATTGATGAGGTAATACCTGATTTGAGCTTAAAATAATCAAATTCCATATAAGAGTAAAATGAGAAAATTGAGAACACTAACATAGGGGTGTAATGTGAAAAAATGTAGCAAATGTAGGTAGAGGAAGACAAAATGAAATTCACATTGGGAAAGTTAATATATCAAGTGAAATTATATTTATTTATTTATTTATTTATTTATTTATCTTTTCAGTGCTGCACATGTGGCCTATGGAAGTTTCTAGGCTAGGGGTTGAACTGGAGCTGCAGCTGCCAGCCTATTCCACAGCTATAGCAGTGCCAGATCTGAGTTGCATCTACAACCTACACCACAGCATGTGGCAATGCCAGATCCTTAACTCACTGAGTAAGGCCAGGGATTGAACCCATGTCTTCATGGATACTAGTTGGATTCCTTACCACTGAGCCACAACAGGAACTCCTGAAATTTTAAATAAGCATAAAATGAAGGTCAAATGCCCGATAAGACAGTCTTTAAAGAAATCTAAGTGAGATATGGTTAGACAAATGAGATACTGTATATGGGAAAAAAGAAAAAAAGCAAAATAAAGGAGGACCGCTTGATTAAAAATCCAATTGGAGGCAAATATCTGTATGAGACCTTTGTTTTAATTTCTAGGATTAAAACTCTGTTGAGTGCAAGTATTTATTTACTGTTGTCCACAAAATCAAAATAAAACATAAGCACTGACTGCCATCCCCTGAAAATAAGCAAATTATAGAATTTAGAATATAAAATGACAAAAATCTCAAAGTTATTATAAGAGATAAAATGGCAAAATAGAGAAATCAGAAAACTCTGCCTTAGCCTCATTGCAGCAGAAGCTGGATGAAAACAGAAGCCTGTGTTTTTTCAAAATCCAGACATCAGATATTATTTCCTGAATTAGGATTAAACTAGCAATGGTACAGAAGAAGACAGAATTGATTGTGAAGCTATGAGCTATCTCTCTGGCCATAAAATATAAATGTCCCACCATAAATATACATACAATTTTAAACACACTATTTTGACATTAATCTCAGGTGAATACATATACCTCTTGTGGGGGATCACTTCATTTGAATAGCTTATCTTGCAACCTGAAAAAAATAAAATGTATAATTCATCATATACTGTTTCCATATATATATGTATATATACACACACACACATATGGAATGAGAAAAATTCAGAATTTAATTAAAAATGTAAATGTCTACTCTTTATTATATGAACATACTCCAACTGTGAAATAATGTTATTAGACTTATTTTTTGGCACAAGACAGTTAATTTTCCTTTTATTTTTTTTTATTTTTATTTTTTTTTTGTCTTTTTGTCTTTTTTGTTGTTGTTGTTGCTATTTCTTGGGCCGCTCCCGCGGCATGTGGAGGTTCCCAGGCTAGGGGTCCAATCGGAGCTGTAGCCACCGGCCTACGCCAGAGCCACAGCAACACGGGATCCGAGCCGCGTCTGCAACCTACACCAAAGCTCACGGCAACGCCGGATCATTAACCCACTGAGCAAGGCCAGGGACCGAACCCGCAACCTCCTGATTCCTAGTCGGATTCGTTAACCACTGCGCCACGACGGGAACTCCTCCTTTTATTTTAATGTGACTAAGCTAGATATATTTCAAGTGAGACAAAAACAGTGAGGTCAGTAGTCTTTCTGTGATTATTAAAGATTTGAAAGCAATCTTTAAGCGTGGGAGGGTATTTCCCTTCTATATCTGGATGAGGTCCAGTTGAGGTAATTACACTCCACTTGCCAAATTTCTCCCTGTAGTTTTCAGTCTGCAGAGCTGTTAAGCAGCTGCTACAAGTTATCCCAGCGATGGTAGCAAATTTATGATGAAGGAAATGGCCCTTTCTTATGTCTTTACATATTTGAAGATTTAATAAACATCAATAGTATCAGCAGTTGTCTTGGGGAAAAAAATATTATGTCTATCGTACAACATTTTTGTACAGACATGCAACCTCTAGGCCATTTAACAGTAAAGTTTAAAAATGATAGTAAGTTATTTTCCTAGATGACTTCTATTATACAAGATAAAGAAGTCTCTTTGAATGCAGGGAATAGGGGAAAATAAACAAATTGTTTTGAAAACATAGATGAAGACTTAGTGAAAATGATGGCTAGCTCTACATTATGAAGGGCATAGCTATTCATCCTCATCATGAAGAGTTAAAATTCTAAGTCTTAACCTACTATGTAGATTTTGGTTTTCATCACTTTACAAGAATGCATTTAAAACATTTAAAATGATCTCAGCTGACATATTAACTTAAACTTTCCCAGTGTGAATGCCATTTTATTTTTCTGTCCTCATATTTCTTGTCTTTAGATTCACATCATGGACCTGCCTTGGTGAATATTCTCAATTCTTTTCCATTTCAGATTTCCATTTCCTATTAATCTCGCTAACTTCTCCTTTGCTATTAATCATGGAAATTACTCAGATAGGACATTTTCCAATTCAGGATTTCTCAACTTTAGTTTTATGTATGTGTGGATTATGAAAAGTTATTTTGCAGGAAACAAGAGTCACATTCTCTCTGGAAAATTAAGTAAACACACACACAAGTATTTTTTTATTTATTGAACTTGTACTCTTTACATTTTAATTCGAGTGTTATCTCCTTAGAAAAGAGTTCTTTTTTTTTTTTTCTTTTTTTTTTTTTTTAGGGCTGCACCCATGGCATATGGAGGTTCCCAGGTTAGCGGTTGAATAATCAGAGCCACAGCTGCTGGCAATCACAGTCACAGCAATGCAGGATCCCAGCCACATCTGCAACCTACACCACAGCTCATGCCAACACCAGATCCTCAACCCACTGAGTAAGGTGAGGGATAGAACCAGCAGCCTCATGTTTCCTAGTTGATTCATTTCCACTGTGCCCCAATGGAAACTCCCTTAGGCCAGAGTTCTGATTGACCCACACATAGTTCAATTCAGATTGGTTTGTTATCTCTTAGTATAGAAATCTTTTTTATTTTGCTTTTACTGAAGTTTTTTCCTAGAATTTAAATTTATGGATGTTTTTATGTAATTTCATGGTTACCGTCTTCTCTATTGGGAAACGGCATTTTGTGTAAATACTTTATAAACATTTTTAGTTAATCAGTTACAATTTGGGAAACGTTGCTCTAATTCTATGTTGTTTGCCCTTATAGCTTAGCTTTTCAAAAAAACTTTTGTGTATTTGATATTGAGCATTTGATAATTATTAAGCACAATACTAATTTATTTCTCGTGTATCATTTAGCTTTCACAATTAAATGAATGACATGTTCATATTATAATTTTGCAAATTAGGAATTGGAAATGTAAAAAAGCTGTGTAATTTGGAAACAATTATATCAAATGAGCAACTTTTGTATTAGAACACTATAGTTTCGGGGTTGAAATTCAGTGAACATTTTCTTTTTTTCTGGCAAGCTCTGTTACAATCAATGTACATCTCTAGAAATTTCAAAAGCCAAGGAGCTGAAAGCAATCTTTTAGCTTTAGGCAGAAACTACTAAAATACATTTTTCAGTGCAATATTTCAAAAGTATATATTGATAGGGTGAAAGAAAGTCTCTCCTAAATCAACTCAATATAATCCAAAGGACTAAGTGACAATCTCATTAATCATAATAACCACTGTATTCTCAGTACATACTAGATCCCAAGTCTCAACTAGGTTAGTTTTCTACAAAAATTTCAAAGGCATATGTATATTGAATGGTTATTTACTTTCTAGGCTGATGTTAGATCTTTAGCACATGCATACATCACCAGGAATGCACACAATAGTTCAACGTTTCCAAGATCTAGGCTGTCCCTAAAATAATTAAAACAAGAGTCTAAGAATGGGAACCCAAAGTCAGCAGATGACTCCAGTGTGCAAATAAAATGGAAAAACCACTGCTCTAGTGAAGTGAGGACATCCAGGGGTCATCCATTGAACACCAAAGCAGGAATGATGCATGGTGGGTTAGATTTGAGTTTCTTCTATCATAAATTTAATCACATTGGTGGGTTAGATTTGAGTTTCTTCTATCATAAATTTAATCACATCTTCAATGTCTTAATTACTTCCCATAATTATCTACCTTAATTGAATCCTGCCATAGCATGAAGAAAGAGTCTTCTGGAACTCCAGGTTAGGTGGGATCCGTTGATATTCCTACATCTATTTTCTCCCACAAGCAAGGAGACAGGGTCATATTTTTTATCTTTCCATTCCTCTCCCAGTCTAGTTTCCTAGACTTACTTGCAATTTTTTTGTTGTTGTTCAAGACTCTTATATCATCTGTGGTGCACCCTCTGTCTCGTTTCATTTTGTCCATCAAAACACATAGTTCTAAATGTTTCCTCAACAAGTTATTTTGGAAAATTCGTATATTGACGTTTGAGCAAGTCAACGAGAAATTGAACAAGTCAAGGACTGTGAAGTCCACAACTGTGAAGACTGTATATCATTTATACATTTGGCTTGTGCACCACTGTGGAAGACTTCACTTCCCCATGGATGATTCATTCATCATAGAAGCTCTCACACTCCTTGACTTGCTCAATATCTATGATTTTTGACTCAGGTCCACTTAAATCCCTCAAACCCACATTTAATCTTTATTTTCTCAGCATATAGAGTGTTCACATATACTAGAATTTGAAAATAACATTATCCAGAAACTTAAATTATTTCAGAGTATTAATTTCTTTGGGGGGGGGGGGCGCTGCACTCATGGCATATGGAGATTCCCAGGCTAGGGGTTGAAGGAGAACTGCAGCTGCCAGCCTACAGCACAGCCACAGCAATGACAGATCCGAGCCGCATCTGTGACCTACACCACATCTCACAGCAACGCTAGATCCTTAACTCACTGAGCTAGGCCAGGGATTGAACCTGCAACCTCATGATTCCTAGTCAGATTCGTTTCCACTGCACCATGATGGGAAATCCCTGAGTATTTCTTACTCCCACTAAACATGTCTTTCAAATTAACCAAAAGCATTTATTGGTTCTCCAATTTATCACTATATATTGGCCTCCTACAGCACTTAATAATTTTCCAACTTACCCAGAACTCACAATCCATCAGCTAGACTACCTTGTTTCCATCCTTAGACTTTAATCATTTTATTTTTACAATTTATCATTTCTTTAAATTTCTTCATCAGAAAGATCCCCTTCAAAAATTGCCAAGGGTGATTTTTCTCAGCATTTGAGAAATAAGAAAAATATCAAGCAATCAAAGACGGAAACTTTCTTGGTTGGCGTGGTTAAGGGAAAGGCTAAGAATATTTATTTTATAATTGCTTTGCTCTTACAAACACAAACCTCATCATTTCACCAAAGCATAATCTGCCTTTGCCTTTATAGTTGGGTCAAGATTTTCTCTGTATTGACACTAAAATATTAATTGTTATATAATAGCTAAAATAGATGGATAGATAGACAAAAAAATGTTGAGTGAACATTTGGGTAGATGAAAGAATGGATGATTGGAATGTATACCTGCTAAGTTACTGACATTTTATCCTCCAGGCAAGTAGTTGTCCCATAGGAAACTGACCTAATTTTATCAACAAATAAATTGCAAGCTAAAAAGAGGAAAGATATATACAGATTAAAAAGACAAGATATATTTAAACTATTTGAATCATGGAAATTAAAGTTTCAAAAAAATATAGCTTTTATGTGATAAGAAAATACGAGCACAGCCTAGATATTACATTATATAGTTATGTATGTGAATGGTATTTTGGCTATCATTTTAAGAAGGAACTTTTTTTTTTTTTTTTTTGGTCTTTTTAGGGCTGGACCCACTGCATATGGAAGTTTCCAGGCTAGAGGTCAAATCAGAGCTGTAGTTGCTGGCCTACACAGCAGCCATTTCAACACTAGATCTGACTCACGTCTGCAAACAACACCACAGCTCACAGCAACACCAGATCCTAACTCACTGAGCGAGGCCAGGTATCAAAACTGTGTCCTCATGGATACTTGTCAGGTTGGTGGTTATTGCTGAGCCATGATGGGAACTTCAAGAAGGAACTATTTTTAGAGATGCATACTGTAACAGTTACATATGAGATGATGTAAAGTCTTGGATTCCAGGAAGAATCCAGGTTATCTGGGGCAGGAAGAGAAAATAGCCATATAAAGGAGAAAGAATAGCTGAATTTGATGATAACTAAATCTTTATTGTATGTGTATGGAAGTCCGTTAACCTACTCTTTCTCCTTTTATATGTGATTGAAATGTTCCAAAGCAAAATGTTAAAAAGCACAATTTCCTAAAATAAATGTTGAACTCATCTTTCATAAAATTTTGGATAGATATTCAAATTATTGGCAGCATTACTAATATATTCTTTAATAAAATCAAGAACTATTATTATTCCTCCCATCAAATATTCAAATCTAAAAATAATTATTTTATATAATTATATAATAAATATGTTATTTTATATATTAATATATAAATATAAAAATACATAAAATAAAGTAGTAATTACATATTATTTTATATTATAATAAAATTCTTATCAGAAGCGAATATTCTTTTTCTCGTCTCTGAAAATCGTACTATTGACTTTCAACCCAAAGACACTGACACAGTCCCGTTTCATACCAGTCATGAACCAGTGACAAACCTGCCTGCTGGAAGTGCAGGAATCCAGATACCATGTGACTATACAGTGAGAAGAGAACACCTTTTGAGAAATTGAGAATAACTTTGTTGGGTAAAACTTTGCTCAAAATACCATTGTTCTTGCACATTAATGTTTATGAAAAGGTTATGTAAAATGAAAACTTGAAAATAAATTAGCTTCCATGTGATTCTGGAAGGCATGTCTATGTGGAGACAGGCCATGCAATCCAGTACATAAAATAAAATGAGACAAGATAAATAAGAATCAGCAAATAAACTGAAACATTGAATACAATTTGTCTATCTCTCTATCTCTTCCTATCCTACTCAACTTTCTCTCTCTGGTTCTCTCTCTCTCTCTCTCTCTCTCTCTCTCTCTCTCTCCCCCCTCTTTTTTCCTCTTAACAAGACTTCTGTTTAATTGATGTTAGAAACTAATTGCAATCCTCAGCAATATATTTTACTGGATAAGCAAGGACCAGCAAGGGGGCAGATGAGGAATAATTCTGATGTATCCCTAAGTAGGATATTTTTGCTATTCTTGCTTAAGGAGGATTAATGGGCTCTGAAATAATATCTGAAAGACAATTCAAAAGACAAAATGAATTGACCATTCATTTGTACCTAAGACTACTTTTAAAGAATCTCCATGAGGTATCATAGTATCCACGAGGGGTGTTCAGGTGTTTCCGTCAGAAAGTTAGACTTCTCACATGGCAGCTCAGGTCTTTAAGGAACAGGACAAAATCTGACTATTTTCTTGAAGAATGGCCCTGGAATCAGCATGGTGCTATATCTACTGTATTTTACTTGTTAAAGCAGCTATAGGCCACTTCCTAGGTGCAAATTATTACATTTAGAATGGATAAAACATGAGGTTCTACTGTATAGCATGGGGAACTATTTCCAGTCTCTTGAGATAGAACATGATGGAAGATAATAGGTGAAGATGATTATGTATGTGTGTGACTGGGTCACTTTGCTGTGCAAAAGAAAATGTCACAACATTGTAAATCAATTTAGTGTCACTGAGCATGCAGTTTTGATCCCTGGCCTAGCTCAGTGGGTTAAGGATCCACTGTAGCTGCAAGCTTTGGCATAGGTTGAGGATACCGCTTGATCTAGAGTTGGTGTGGCCGTGGTGTAGGCAGCATCTGTAGCTCTGATTCAACCCCTAGCGTGGGAACTTACTTATGCTGTGCCATAAAAAGAAAAAAGAAAGAGGGAGGGAAGGATGGAAGGGAAAAAAAGAAAAGCAGAAGAAGAAGGAAAGGAGGAAAGAAGGAGAAAGACTCTTCTTGATTGGAGAAATGTCAAAGATTTTAGCTTCTTATTCAGTCCACCATAGAAAGGAAAGTGAAGAAAAATTCCCCTGAAAGATAGATTTAAAGGACAGCATTTTGAAAACATTAAATCCAATATATCATCTTTCCTATACAGTGGATTCTGTGATCTAGAGTCTTCTGTTAAAAATTCAGAGACTTGCTGCTGCTGCAGGGAATTCTGCACATAGCTGAATTCTTGTTCAAATATCGTTCCCAAAGGAATCTTCTCTTACTCAAAATTTAACCCCTCTATGGTGCGTATCACATCTGATGACTGGCCAATGTGGGGCACAAAGGCCTAGGTTTCTTCCACTCAATTTGGGATGGTGCTGAGTTGCCATTTCAGCTCCAGAGTTCCCTGTGGAAGTACTTAGCAGATCAAATCCTCCCTGTGCCCACAACAGAGCCCTTATCTCTCCCTGGTGGTGTTTTTGAGAGTTCCTCCCAGAAAACAGCATCAGAGAATTTCCTGGGTAATTGCACCATTATGACACTTTTTCTATGTTAGATAAATGAATATGCAGCAATCTAAATCATAAAACATAGTTCATTACTGTTTTTTGACACAAAATGTACTATATGCATTGTACTATTTTTGATGTACAAACCAGTGATAAGAACTTTATTTGATATATAATACATGTAGTTAAATTTTAATTATTTTTCTACTATTTTCAAAAGAGACGGATAGTTACCTAAAGTCATAACTGGCAACTGCATAGCATTTCTCTGAGTGTTTTTAAGTGATATTTTTAAAAAGTAAATTCAACAATCAGACAGTTCCTCTTTCAAAGATCAAATACATTATGGTGTCATTATTTATAATACTCTGCTGATTCAACTGTCTATTTTAAAGGAATTAGGGCTTATCCTAAAACAAAATCTTCACAATCAAGCAGCTTAAGAGTACAAAAGAGAAAAAGGCAATCAGAACAGCAAGTGGGCTGTAAATCACATTGATTTTTAAGATTAAAGATTGAGATTGAATGAGTCAAAAGTAATGCAAATTTCATGCCAAACCCAACCTGAACAAAGTCATTTTATTTTAGTTCACAAAATTGTAGTCTTTGTAATTTTTCTCTGTTTTCTTTTTTTTTCACCTGCTTTAGCTATTTCTAGGTTTTGAAGAAAATAAAAGCACTGACAGACTGTGAGACCACATATATTGACACTAAGTATTTTGTTCCCAGGGTAAAATGATTAGAATCATCATATTTGAAATTTTCAATCTAAATATTTCTATCTAGGGACTCTATTTATTTATATAACTGACATCATTTTCCAAAGAAGCCAAGTAGGACCTCTTACTGTTCTCTGTACCTGATCCATTCCTTTGCCATCAGTATTCCTGGTTCCTTTGCTTCCTTCCTTTTTTTTCTCCTTAGATACTAACTTTCCTCAATGTTAAGGCCCTTATTATCAACACACTCTCTTTTCAGGTATCACTTTCTTTTAAATTTCACACATCCTTGAATATGTTAAAAAATAAAAATAATACGCTTACATTTGTATTTCCAGTCTTAACTCTCTTCTGAAGTCTGATCCCATTTTTTAATATGTATCTAGAGAATTTCCACTAAACGTTTCACCATTGTCTCCAGTCAGTATACCCCAACTTGTATTGACTCTTCTATCTACATATGATTTTCTCATTATTATTATATCAATTTTAATAACATCATCATTTTTATACTTTTATCATATTTTCAATCTAGCATTCTTTGGTACATTCTCTTCTTTTGACTCTTGTATCACTTTAAGTCAAATTTCATTGTCAAGACTTCCTGGTCTCTCTAGTTTCTTTAAAGAATCTTTAAACTAGGTTCTTATAAACTTACACCTGGAATACCAGATTTTATTTATTCAACAATGTTAGTTAAGCTCTGATAATTTGACAGATTCTATCCTCAGAATTGAGGAAACAGTTATTATAAAGATATGTTTAGTGCTTGAAGTCAAGTACCTTACCTTCTCCAACAATAAAATAGTATTGGTAATATGGCAAGTGCAGGGGTTCTGGGGATATAAAGAAGTTTTCTGGCTTGTTCTTAAGCTCTTATTCTTTAATTCACAGCTGGTAAAGGGAGTATGCAATCTTTTTTTTTTTTTTTTTAAGTAGTATACAGTACTACTAAATTAGTAGTATTAAAGGAAGGAAGAGGATAAAAATAAAAATTACATGACATTTTAACTGCATGAAAATGACAGCCTGTGTGTAAGCACTTTTAGATGAGGCATAAACGTTTAAAAAATAATTGTTTAATTTCAGTAGCACATAGATAATAGAATCATCAATTTAAACAAATGTTCAGGGTACATTTTTCTTCAACTTAAAATGCCTGCTTTTCATTTGTGTTTAATCACCCCAATTAATCAGATACCTTATTATAAATAAGAGGCAATTGTTTTGAAATAATTCTATAGATACTTGATTTTTGTAAACTCTTATCTTTCCTTTAAACTTACCTAAAGTTCTTTGAGAGAGCGATATCTGACTCATATTTCTATGTCTTAAGTGACAGTTCAGTACTCTGTACTTAATATCATTTAATGTATTATTATATATATTTTTTGTTTCTATTTTTAGGGCCTCACCCATGGTATACGGAGGTTTCCTGATGAGGGGTTGAATTGGAGCTGCAGTTGCCAGCCTACACCAAACCACAGCAATGCCAGATCTGAGCCATGTCTGCAACCTACACCATAGTTCACAGCAACACCGGATCCTTAGCCCACTGAGGGAGGCCAGAAATTGAACCTGCTTCCTCGTGGATGCTAGACTTCTTTGTCCTGAGCCACAATGGGAACGCCCATTTAATGTATTTTTTTTCCATCTTTTTTTATTACTCAAATGAATTTATCACATCTGTAGTTGTATAATGATCATAACAATCTGATTTCACAGGATTTCCATCCCACAGCCCAGGTACATCCCCCCACCCCCAAACTGTCTCCTCCGGAGTCCATAAGTTTTTCAATGTCTGTGAGTCAGCATCTGTTCTGCAAAGAAGTTCCGTCTGGCCTTTTTTCAGATTCCACATGTCAGTGAAAGCATTGGATGTTGGTGTCTCATTGTATGGCTGACTTCACTTAGCATGATAGTTTCTAGGTCCATCCATGTTGCTAAAAATGCCGGTATTTCATTCTTCTTAATGGCTGAGTAATATTCCATTGTGTATATGTACCACCTCTTCTGGATCCACTCCTCTGTCAATGGACATTTAGGTTGTTTCCATGTCTTGGCTGTTGTAAATAGGGCTGCAATGAACATTGGAGTACATGTGTCTTTGCAAGTTGTGGTTTTCTCTGGGTAGATGCCCAGGAGTGGGATTGCTGGATCAAATGGTAGTTCTATGTTTAGTTTTCTGAGGAATCTCCATACTGCTTTCCACAGTGGTAGCACCAATTTACAATCTCACCAACAGAGTACTAGGGTTCCTTTTTCTCCACACCCTCTCCAGCACTTATTGTTTGTAGACTTTTGGATGATGGCCATTCTGGCTAGTATAAGGTGGTACCTCAGAGTGGTTTTGATTTGCATTTCTCTAATAATGAGTGACGTTGAACATCTTTTCATGTGTTTCTTGGCCATCTTTATGTCTTCTTTGGAGAACTGTCTGTTTAGATCTTCTGCCCATTTTTTGATGGGATTGTTTGTTTTTTTGGTATTGAGCAGTAGGAGGTGTTTATAAATTTTGGAGATGAATCCCTTGTCAGTCGATTCACTTGCAAAGATTTTCTCCCATTCTGTGGCTTGTCTTTTTGTTCTGTTTATGCTTTCCTTTGCTGTGCAGAAACTTTTAAGTTTGATTAGGTCCCATCTGTGTATTCTTGGTTTTATTGTCAATACTCTGATAGGTGGATCTGAGAAGATGTTGCTGTCATTTATGTCAGAGAGTGTTTGGCCTATGTTTTCCTCTAGGAGTTTGATAGTGTCTGGTCTTATATCTAGGTCTTTAATCCATTTGCAGTTGATTTTTGTGTATGGTGTTAGGGAGTGTTCTAATTTCATTCTTTTCCATGTGGCTGTGCAGTTTTCCCAGCACCACTTATTGAACAAGCTGTCCTTTCTTCATTGTATATCCCTGCCTCCTTTGACATGGATTAGTTGGCTGTAGGTACGTGGGTTTAATTCTGGGCTTTCTAGCCTGTTCCACTGATCTATATGTCTGTCTTTGTGTCAGTACCATGCAGTTTTGACGAATGTTGCTTTGTAGTATAGTCTGAAGTCCGGAAGCCTGATTCCTCCAGCTCCATTTTTCTTTTTCAAGATGTCTTTGGCTATTCTGGGCCTCTTGTGCTTCCAAACAAACTTTAAACTACTTTGTTCAAGTTCTGTGAAAAATGTCCTTGGTAATTTGATAGGGATTGCATTGAATCTGTAGATTGCCTTAGGCAGTATAGTCATTTTGATAATATTAACTCTTCCAATCCACGAGCATGGTATATCTTTCCATCTGTTTGTGTCATCTTGGATTTCTTTCATCAGTGGCTTGTAATTTTCAGAGTATAGGACTTTTGTTTCTTTAGATAGGTTTACTCCTAGGTATTTTATTCTTTTGGATGTGATGGTAAACAGGATTGCTTCCTTAATTTCCTTTTCTGCTTTTTCATTGTTAGTATATAGAAACGCTGTCGATTTCTGCATATTGATTTTGTATCCTGCGACTTTGCCAAATTCGTGGATGAGCTCTAACAATTTTCTGGTAGAGCCTTTAGGATTTTCTAGGTATAGTATCATGTCATCTGCAAATAGCGATAGTTTTACTTCTTCCTTTCCAATTTGGATTCCTTTTATTTCTTTGACTTCTCTGATTGCTGTGGCTAGGACTTCCAGAACTATGTTGAAGAGTAGTGGTGAGAGCAGACATCCTTGTCTTGTTCCTGATCTCAGCAGGAATTCTTTCAGCTTTTCACCATTGAGAATGATGTTTGCTGTGGGTTTGTCATATATGGCCTTTATCATGTTGGGGTAGGTTCCTGTTATGCCCACTTTCTGAAGGGTTTTTATCAGAAGTGGGTGTTGGATTTTGTCAAAGGCTTTTTCCACGTCTACTGAGAGGATCATGTGGTTTTTATTCTTCAGATTGTTCATGTGGTGTATCACACTGATGGATTTATGGATATTGAAGAACCCTTGCATCCCTGGGATAAATTCCACTTGATCGTGATGTACAATCCTTTTAATGTATTGTTGGATGTGGTTTGCTAGTATTTTGTGGAGGATTTTTGCATCGATGTTCATCAGTGAAATTGGCCTGTAGTTTTCTTTTTTTGTGGAATCTTTGTCTGGTTTTGGTACCAGGGTGATGGTGGCCTCATAGAATGAGTTTGGGAGTATCCCTTCCTCTGCAATTTTTTGAAATAGTTTCAGAAGGAGAGGTGTGAGCTCTTTTCTAAATGTTTGATAGAATTCGCCTGTGAAGCCATCTGGTCCTGGACTTTTGTTGGAAGTTTTTTAATCACAGTTTCAATTTCAGTACTTGTGATGGGTCCATTCATCTTTTCTCTTTCATCTTGGTTTAGTCTTGGAAGATTGTACTTTTCTAAGAATTTGTCCATTTCTTCTAGGTTTTCCATTTTATTGGCATATAGTTGCATATAGTAGTCTCTTATGATCCTTTGTATTTCTGTGATGTCTGTTGTTACTTCTCCTTTTTCATTTCTAATTTTATTGATTTGAGTCCTCTCTCTTTTTTTCTTGATAAGTCTGGCTTGGGGTTTATCAATTTTGTTGATCTCTTCAAAGAACCAGCTTTTCATTTCATTGATCTTTTCTCTGGTTTTCTTTGTTTCTATTTCATTGATTTCTGCTCTGATCTTTATGATTTCTTTCCTTCTACTAACTGTAGGTCTTGTCTGTTCTTCTCTCTCGAGCAGCTTTAGATGTAAAGTTAGCCTGTTTATTTGGGCTTTTTCTTGTTTCCTGAGGTGGGCTTGTATTGCTATAAACTTTCCTCTTAGAACGGCTTTTGCTGCATCCCATTGGTTTTGGAGTGTCATATCTTCATTGTCATTTGCTGCTAGGTATTTTTTAATTTCCTCTTTGATTTCTTCAGTGATCCATTGGTTGTTTAGTAGCATGATGTTGAGTCTCCACGTGTTTGTGTTTTTTGCTGTTTTTTTCTTGTTGTTGATTTCCAGTCATATAGCGTTGTGGTCAGAAAAGATGCTTGATATGATTTCAGTTTTCTTAAAGTTACTGAGGTTGGATTTGTAGCCCAGGATATGATCAATCTTAGAGAATGTTCCATGTGCACTTGAGAAGAATGTGTATTCTGTTGCTTTTGGATGAACTGTCCTATAAATATCTATTAAGTCCATCTGGTTTAATGCTTCATTCAGGGCCTGTGTTTCCTTATTGATTTTCTGTCTGGTTGATCTGTCCATTGCTGTAAGTGGGGTGTTAAAGTCCCCCACTATTGTTGTGTTATTGTTGATTTGTCCTTTTAAGGTTGTTAGCAGTTGCCTTATATATGGTGGTGAACCTGTGTTGGGTGTGTAGATATTTAAAATTGTTATATCATCATCTTGGATTGATCCTTTGATCATTACGTAATGTCCTTCTTTGTCCCTTAAAATAGTCTTCATTTTTTTTTGTCTTTTGTCTTTTTTTGTTGTTGTTGTTGTTGTTGTTGCTATTTCTTGGGCCGCTCCCGCGGCATATGGAGGTTCCCAGGCCAGGGGTTGAATCGGAGCTGTAGCCACCGGCCTAAGCCAGAGCCACAGCAACGCGGGATCCGAGCCGCGTCTGCCACCTACACCACAGCTCACGGCAACGCTGGATCGTTAACCCACTGAGCAAGGGCAGGGACCGAACCCGCAACCTCATGGTTCCTAGTCGGATTCGTTAACCACTGCGCCACGACGGGAACTCCACAATATTCTTCATTTTAAAGTCTATTTTGTCTGATATGAGTATTGCTACTCCAGCTTTCTTTTGATCCCCGTTTGCATGAAATATTTTCTTCCAACCTCTCACTTTCAATTTGTATGTGTCCCCAGCAGTGAAGTGGGTCTCTTGAAGACAGCATATATATGGGTCTTATTTTCCTATCCATTCAGCCAGTCTATGTCTTTTGGCTGGGGCGTTTAGTCCATTGATATTTAAGGTAATTATTGAAATGTATATTCTTATTGCCATTTTATTAATTACTTTGGATTTGTTTTTGCTGTTCTTTTTCCTTTCCTTCTTCTCTTATTCTTTTCTGCCTATAGAAGTTGCTTTAGTATTTGCTGTAAGGCTAGTTTAGAGTTGCTGAATTCTCTCAGCTTTTGCTTATCTGTGAAGATTTTGATTTCTCCTTCAAATCTGAACGAGAGCCTTGCTGGATAGAGTAATCTTGGTTGGAGGTTTTTCCTTTCATCACGTTGAGTATATCATGCCACTCCCTTCTGGCCTGAAGAGTTTCTGTTGAAAAATCCGCCAATAGCCTTATCAGGGTTCCCTTATATGTTATTTGTTTCTTTTCCCTAGCTGCTTTCAAGATTTTCTCTTTAATTTTGGTCAGTTTGATTAATATGTGTCTCGGTGTGTTCCTCCTTGGGTTTATTTTATATGGTACGTGTTGTGCTTCCTGGATTTGAGTGAGCGATTCCTTCCCCATGTTAGGGAAGTTTTCGGGTATTATCTCTCGGAATATTTTTTCTGTCTCTTTCTCTCTCTCTCCTCTCCTTCTGGCACCCCATAATATGGATGTTGGTGCGTTTCATGTTGTCCCAGAGTTCTCTGAGACTCTCTTCATTTGTTTTCAATATTTTTTCTCTTCTCTGTTCTGCATCCATAATTTCCACTAATCTGTCCTCCACCTCGCTTATTTGTTCTTCTGCCTCCTGTATTCTGCTGTTAGCTGCTTCTAGTGAATTTTTAATTTGTTATTGTATTTTGCATCTCTTCTTGTTTAAGTTTTATATCTTGTATCTCTTTGGTCATTGTTTCCTGTAAGTTATCCATCTTTGCCTCCAGTTTATTTCCAATGTCTTGCATCATCTTCAGCATCAACAGTCTAAAGTCTTTTTCCTGGAGGCTGAGAATCTCCTCATGGCTTAGCTGTTTTTCTGGAGTTTTTCCTTTCTCCCTCATCTGAGTTATAGTCCTCTGTCTTCTCATTTTTATAGGTTTTTGGTGTGGTGACCTCCTTTCAGATAGTAGAGTTGTAGCCTGTCTTACTTCTGATGTCTGCCCCCCTGTCGCTGAAGTCAGTATGGGGGCTTGCTGTAGGCTTCCTGATGGGAGGGCTGATGCCTGCCCCCTGGTAGGAGGAGGCGATTCTAATCCCTCTTGTGGGTGGGGCTTAGTGTCTGGATGGGATTAGAGGCAGCTGTGTGCCTGAGGGGTCTTTATGTAGTCTGTTTACTGAGGGGTAGGGCTGTGATCCCACCTGGGTTTTTGTTTGCCCTGGGGCTTCTCAGCAGCTGACTGAAGGGTGGGGCCAGATTTTCCCAAAATGGCCACCTCCAGAGAAAGGCACTGCTCCTGAATATTCCAGAAAGCTTTGCTTTCAATGCCCTTCCCTCACAACAAGCCATGTTCACCCCTGTTTTCCCAGGATGTCCTCCAAGAACTGTGGTCAGGTTTGACCTAGATTCCCTTGGAGACTTTGCTCTGCCCTGGGACTTGCACGTGAAAGTCTGTGTGTGCCTTTTATGAATGGGGTCTCTGTTTCCCCCACTCCCATGGAGCTCTTGTGCACAAGCCCCACTGGCCTTCAATGCCAGATGCTCTGGGGCTCTTTCTCCAAGTGCCAGATCCCCACACGTGAGAGTTTGATGTGGGGCTCAGAACTCTCACTCCTGTAGGTGAGTCTCTGTGAACCAGTTAGTTTCCAGTCTGAGGCGCTTCCCACCCAGGAGGTATGGGGTTGTTTATATAACGAAATCACCCCCTCTTACCTCTTGATGTGTCCTCTTTTTCTTCTGGAGTAGGGTATCTTTTTTAAGGTTTCTGGTCCATTTTGGTGAAGAGTGCTCAGTCTTTAGTTGAGAATTTTGTTGTTTTTAGGAGAGAAGTTGAGCTCCAGTCCTTCTATTCTGCCATCTTAATCCCGTCTATCCCATTTAATGTATTATTTGTTGATTTTCTTCCTCAGACATTTTAGTTATATCATTCTTCCAATCAGAAATCCCAACTTTAAATTCTTATAAATGGATTCCTCCAAAACTAAGTCAAAGCCAATGTATTTTTTTCTTTTTCTTTTTTTCTGTCCATACCCATGGCAAATGGAAGTTCCCAAGCCAGATATTGAATCTGACCTGCAGTTGTGGCAACACTGGATCTTTTAACCTGTTGCGTGGGGCCAGGGATTGAACCCAGACCTCTACAGCAAACTGACAGCTGCAGTTGGATTCTTAATCCACAGCACCTGAGCAGGAATTCCACAGCAAATGTATTTATTGTTTACTGTATCTACAAAATTTTAACAAAACTCTTCAGAAGTGAAATTAATTTATTTAAAAAGGAAACTTTCAACTTTGAAATTTCATAGACAGTTGTCAGTGTAAGTCATTTTTCAAGAATCATGATTTAAATATAGAAAAAGATGGTCAGCTTGAAGAATGGATCTTAAGTCATCTTGTTCATTTGCCCAGAGTTTTTGGTGAACATAGTTCTACATGTCACAGCTGCTATTAAAAAGCTTTTGTTAAAAATACACACTGCTGCCTCTGCAGTGTTCCCAGGACAGCCTTCCTGCTGTAGGTTCTGGCATTGGCAAACCACTATTTGAATTAATTAAGATAATTGTTTTCCAAAAGAATTGCCTGGCCAAGAAAAAAATGAAGTCACTAGGCAGGCTTCTTCTTTTTTTTTGATTTATCTTTATGATGCTATAGGATATTAATTACAGTTCAAATAATTTGAAATTTATGACTCTATACTAAGGAGAGATCTCCTACAGTGAAGAATTGGCCAATTTTTCCTATTTTCGCATTAAACTTTTTAATATATATTTGAGACTCAGAGGGATACTAGCTTATTTTCTAAAGATATTTTCTTTAGCAGGGGATATGCATTTGAACTACTCATATAAAAATGTAAGGAAATCTGGGAAGATGGGCAATAAGCGCAAATAGTTAATTTCAGCAGGTTATAGGGATATAAGGAATCATTACTTAACCTATAAATTAATTCTCCAGAGAAATCAAGGGTAATGTTTACATCCCAATATACAAACTTTTACAATTCATATTATAATTGTAGCACTGAATTGATAATGATTTCATTAATTTTCTTGCCAAAATTTTAGCTTCATTTTCAAAATGTATTCTCTTGATTAATTCCTTTCACAACCTCTATATTCCAGCCAAATCCTTTTTTCCCATATGTGAAATATACTGACTTCATAGCTTTACCCAAGTTATCGTCCCAGATTTTCACACGTTCTTATTTTCATAATCTACCTATCTTTAAAATTCAATACTCAACTAAAGGAGTTCCCATCGTGGCTCAGTGGTTAACAAATCCAACTGGGAACCATGAGGTTGTGGGTTGGATCCCTGGCCTTGCTCAGTGGATTAAGGATTCAGCGTTGCTGTGAGCTGTGGTATAGGTCGCAGACGCGGCTTGGATCCCATGTTGCTGTGGCTCTGGCATAGGCTGGTGGCTATAGCTCCAGTTGGACCCCTAGCCTGGGAACCTACACAAGGCACAGGTGTGGTCCTAGAAAAGGCAAAAAAGACAAAACCAAAAACAAACAAAAAAAGCACTCAACTAAAAAGTCTCTGTAATGTCTTTCCTAAAACTTTACCCCTGATTAATTTTTCTTCTGTTGTATTATATTAATATAACAATTTTTATGTCATCAATAGTGTCCTACTAATTCAAGAACCAAGTACTATTTCTATTGGAGACATCATCCTAAACAGATAAGATAGGACGTTAAGAATGAGTGTGCTCCATGCCTTTCAATATCTTGCATCATGAAAGTTGTCATCAAATTTGAAAGCTGAATAATAATGCTGAAAGGTGAATGGGGTTATGCTAATGGAATTATGTCAGTTATTTAAAATAAACCCAATATATAAAGCATCAGAGTGACTTCTCTGAGGCCATCTGAAGAATAAGGAAGTTCCTGCTGGGGTGCACTGGGTTAAGAATCTGACTGCAGAGGCTCAGGTCACTGCTGAGGTTTGTTTTCAATACCTGGCCGGCACAGTGGGTTAAAGGATCCAGCCTTGCCAAAGTTGTAGTGTAGATCACAGCTGTGGCTTGGATTCAGTTCCCGACCCAGAAACTTCCATATGCTGTGAGTGAGGCCATAAATATTAAAAAAAAAAAAAATTAAAAAGTAAAGTAAGAAGAATAAATTTCAGTGTGAGGAGTTAGTGTACCCAAAGGAGAAAGAATCTGATGGAAAGCTAGGATTGGGTGACATAATGACAAATTTGAAGAATTATAAGACATGAGGAAAGCCAGAGTGAAAGTACTCTTGAGAACTAATTCAGAATGACTTATGGAGAACTTTGTATAAAAGAATCTGAAATCTCAAGAACAATTTAATAAAGTGAATAATATGAAATTTTCAGTTTGGGAGTTCTCTCTAATTATACTGAAAAAATGAGTTGGCAATTAGTAAGTGAACCTTGAGAAGTGGCAATCATCATGAAGAAAATGACAGGAGTTTTGTATATTTGTAGGCTGTGATTTGCAAAATATTTTTGGAAATTTGTAGAAAGGGATATTTACATTTTTCTCTTGGGCAATTAGTGCCACACTACAAGATACAGTTTATTTTGACAAAGGTGTAGGGGATATTTGAAGCTGATGAGTTGACTGTTTTATTAATTTTAAATGTTTGTGCTGAATATTTCTAGTGAATATTTCTAGTGTATATAAATATTTCTAGTGTATATACATACATATTTATAGTGTATATACATATATATTACTCTGTGAAAATGTATATATGAATGACATCTGTATATGTTATATATGTATATGTAGAGATCTAGAGAGAACTATATTGATATATAGTTTTATATATGGATTTGTATACTGTTTTCATATATTTATATATGTACATGAAGATCCATGTGATTTGGAAATTTACACATCTATAAATATGAAGAAAAATATAGATCTTAAAATTGAGTTAATTAGCCTCAAATTGAATAAGTAAATTGAATAGGTAAAAAGAACTCTATAGAAGGGGGTTTCCAGGGAAGTTCTTTCTAAGACTGATGTTAAATGAGGTACCGTCTTTATAAAACCATATACAATCTTTTATTAGTTGAATTTGGTTATATAAACATATGCATATACTTTATAAAACCTTTTATGAGTTGATATAAAAACCAGACAAAAACAACTCCAATTAAGAAAGTAGATGCAAAAATTCACCAATGTATGTAAGTAAAACAAAATATCATGCCACAGGAATTTGCTCCCTTAACCCTCACCCAGAGATTTAGGATGAATTAGTATTAGAAAATTATACAAAGACTTTCTGGCTTGCTTTTTGGCAGATTAGATTTTGGAGGGTCCATCTTGTCCAAAACTATTAAAATGCTGTAATATATTACATATATATAACATATATAAGTGCTATGTAATATATGTATGTAATAATTACATATTGTACATAAATTACATGTATAATATATTGATACATATGCTATGTATGTGCAATATATTCTATGTGGTGGTATTATAAAATGTGTTAAATATTATAATTTAACATTATATATAATATATAATATGTGTAATATATATTGCATATGTGTTAATGATTCATGATATTTTAATTTTTCCAGTTTTATCAAAATATAATTTATATACAGCATAGTATAAATGTAAGGAATATAGTATAAATAATTTGACTTACATATGTTGTAAAATTATTACCACAATAAATTCAGTTAACTTCAGTAATCTCATATAGATATCAGAAAAAGAAAAAATGTATTTTTCCTGTGATGTGAACTCTTAGAATTTATTATTTACAACTTTCATATGTACCAAAATCAGTGTTAACTATAGTCATCCTGCTGTATATTACATCCTTAGTACTTATTTATCTCATAGTTGGAATTTTGTACCTTTTGCCTACCTTTGTTCAAATTCCTTCTCTCTCCTTATCCTGCATCATATCACAAACAGAGCTGATCTCTTTTACCATGACTCTCTTTTTTGTTGTTATTTTTTTAAAAAGTTCTACACACAAGTGAAATGATACAGTATTTATCTTTCTCTGCCTGACTTATTTCACTAAGTATAATGTCCTCAAGGTCCAAACATTTTGTCACAAGTGGGAGGAATGCCTTCTTTTTTATGGCTGAGTATGTTCCATTCCATATATATAACATTTTCTTTATCCATTTACCTATCATTGGATATGGAGGTGGTTTCCATGTCTTGGCCATTATAAATGATGCTACTATAAAAAGGTGGGTGCAGATATCTCTTTGGCAGTGTTTTCCTATCCTTCAGATATAGTCCCATAAATGAAAGTCCTGGATCATATGGTAGTTATACTTTTGATTTTTTGAGGTACATCCCTATTGATTTTTGTGATGGCTGTACCACTTTACAGTATCACATTTTTTGTGTCCTATCCCTCACTGATAACTGTACTCCCTACCTGATGTCTAAGATTCCAAGGAATTTTGTCTTCTTACTGAGATGATGAGATGAAAATGGATATATGCTAAGGCTACAAAGGCTAGATTTCATAGGGCAGAGTTCCAAAGAAAAGAGAGCTACACAGAAATAACACTTTAGAGGTATGAAGAGGATCCTTCTCAAGTCTTTAGCTGATACTAATATATGTATATATGAGAAAAACCTCTAAAGCCTGGGAAAATAATTCAAAAGCAAACAAACTCGAAAGCACGCATTGAGCTAGAGATAGTTTCTTTTACCTCCACCAATGCATGAGATTTCATAAATTCACCCTCATTGGGTAGAATATTCAAAAGAGTATTGAAATATTAGCTCTAAATTAAACTTAGCTCAACACAGACTAACAAATATTTTTAAAATTCCTGTATTATACCTGGGAGTGGGAAAAAGCCAACCATGATAACACTGGAAAAATTTGAATAATTTCTTAGTTTAATTAATAATATTTTATGAACATTATTATTGTAATTTTGATAATTTACTATCATTTTGTAGTATGTTAACACTAGTAGAAAATGAGTTTAGAGTCAAGCAGAAACTATCTGTAGTAACATTGCCACTCTTTTGTAAATCTAAAATCATGGGTAAATTAAAAGTAAATACCAACAATAATAAATAGAAATAAAGGAAGTGTACTATTTCCAGGTAGTTTAACTGCATCTGTGAATAGACCTCAATAATATTTATAGAAATAGGAAAATATTTTGCACCCAAGGAAGTAAAACAAAAATTACCAGACATGCAAATAATTAAAAAATACCATGAAATAACCCATTCTAAGAAGAAAAGACAATCAATTGAAAGATACCCAGAAATTTCAGAACTAGAATTAGTAGACAAGGACATTAGCACTTGTTATAAGTCTATTCTACATGTTTAAGCACTGAAGGGAAAAATTGAATATGACACTGAAGATATAAAAATTACCCATTTTACAAGTCTAGGGATTAAAAAGTCTTATTCAGGGTCGATATAAAAGAATACCATAGACTAGGTGGCTCAAAAACAAACATTTATTTGTCACAGTTCTGGAGACTAGGAGTCCAAGATAAACATAATAGTAGATTTGGTATTTGGCCAGAGCCTGCTTTGCCAGTCATCAATAGTCCTTGTCACTGTACCTTCACATGCTGAAAAGGAGCAAGAGAGCTCTCTGGGGTCTCCTTTAAAAGTCCTATCCTATTCATGAGAGCTCCATACTCATGACCTGATCACTCCCTATAGGCCCTTTCCTAAACACTGTCACAGTGTGGATTAGGCTCTAGGATATGAATTTTAAGAGAACACAAATATTGAGTACATAGTAAATGCTAAAATGCATCAAATGAAAATTACACTGAATGTAATTAATGGCTGATTAGATATTGCAAAGAAAAGATTACCAGTTCTTGAATAAATAATAGGAAACATTCTCAAATGGAAATGAGAGAAAAAGATGGTTAAAAAAGAAAAGTTAATAGAAACCAAGTGAGTGGTTTGTAATTTTTAATGTGAGAGGGGATAGGAAAAAAAATCAGAAAAATAATAGCTAAAATTTCAAAGTTTGAGATACAAGAAGCTCAGAAATATGAAGCATAAGAAATAAGAAAAATAGTTTAATGATACCAAGACATAGTATAATCAAATTCCTCAAAATTAGTGATAAATAGAAAATAGGCAAAGTAACGGGGAGGGAGCATAGTGAAAAGAAGTAGTATGTACAGAGGCACAGCGATAAGAATTACAGTTTACACCTGGCTAAAAACAGTGCAAACCAGAAGACAACGGAGCAAAATCCTTAAAGTGATTAAAAAAAAAGGCAAAACAACAACCAAAAAAAAAAAAACCTGTCAACCTAGAATACGATACACAGTTAAAATATATTTCAAACAAGCAAGGGAAGTAAATACATTTCCAATGTGTGAAAAATGAAAGAAATAACCACCAGCAGAATCACAAAAATGCTAAAGCAAGTTCTAAGGAAGAAAGAAAATTTATAACAAATGAAAATCCAAATCTAGGAGTTCCCATCATGGCTCAGTGGTTAACGAATCTGACTAGCATCCATGAAGATGCAGGTTTGATCCCTGGCCTTGCTCAGTGCTTAAGGATCCAATGTGCTGTGAGCTATGGTGTAGGTTACAGACGTGGCTTAGATCCTGAATTGCTGTGGCTGTGGCATAGGCCAGCAGCTACAGCTCTGATTTGATACCTAGTCTGGGAACCTTCATATGCCATGGGTGCAGCCCTAAAAAGCAAAGGAAAAAAAAAAAGGAGAAAGAAAAGAAAATCAAAATATATGCAAAGAAATGAAGAACAAAATAAAATGGTTTATTTGCAGGTACAATTTAAAGTTTTTTTAAAGGTATCATATAAATCTCTTTAAGAGACAATTGAGTATTTAAAGCAAAACTAGTTTGGGCATAGCATGGGATTTTTAAAAATTTTGAAGTGATACATACGATAACAATAGAATCACACTCTTGTAAGGGTCTTCCTCCTTGTAAAGTGGCATAATTTTACTTGAAGGTAGATCATGTTAAGTTAAAGATTTATGCTATGAACACCCAAGCAACAACTGAATCAACAAAGCAAATGTTTTTTCCCAACTACCCTATAAATGAGATCGAATAATATAAAAATAATTATTTAATGAAAATCCACGTAGTAAAAGAGGAAAACCAGAACGACAAATAGTTGGGACAAATGGAAAGCAAATGATGAGATGGTAGATTAGATTTAAACCCAGTCATGTTAATAATTACATTAAAGTGATGATTTCATACTTAATAAAAAGGAGAGAGGCTTCCAATTCCATTTTTAAAAGCAAAAATGGGGGATCCTGTCATGGCTCAGCAGAAATGAGCCTGACTAGTATCCATGAGGATGGGGGTTCAATCTGTAGCCTGTTCAGAGTGTAAAGGATCCAGCATTGCTGTGAGCTGTGGTGTAGGTTGCAGATGAGCCTTGGATCCTATGTTGCTGTGGCTGTGACATAGGCAGGCAGCTGCAGCTCCAATTCAATCCCTAGCCAAGAAACTTCCATATGCCACAGGTTTGGCTCTAAAAATAAATAAATAAATAGCAAAAAAAACCAAACCAAAACAAAACAAAAAAGTCAACCAAACCGAAATCCTATCAGGTCAATAAAAATCCATGTAAGTATAAAGATAGACTTAAGTTAAAAGAAAACAATGAAAAAAAAAAAAAAACTACCATGGTGCTAATTAAAAGAAAGAATGCAATGGCTGCATTACTGTTAAACAAAATAGATTACAAAGCAAATAATACTACAAAGAAAAAAAAGTCATTTAAATATGATTCTGGATGGAGTTCCCAATGTCCTTCAGCAGGTTAAGAACCTGACATAGTGTATGTGAGGAGGTGAACTTAATCCCTGGCCTCATTCAGTGGGTTAAGGATTCGGTGTTGCCCCAAGCTCCCATGTAGGTAGCAGATGCGGCTTGGATATGGTGTTGCCGTGGCTGTGGTATAGGTGAGCAGCTACAGCTCCAATTTGACCCCTAGTCTGAGAACTTCCATATAATGCAGGTGCAGCTTTAAAAAAACAAAAAGGAGTTCCCATCATGGCGCAGCGGAAATGAATCCGACTAGGAACCATGAGGTTCTGGTTTGATCCCTGACCTCGCTCAGTGGGTTAAGGATCCAGCGTTGCCATGAGCTGTGGTGTAGTTCACAGGTGCAGCTTGGATGTGGCATTGGTGTGGCATAGGCCAGCAGCTATAGCTCTGGTTAGACCCCTAGCCTGGGAACCTCCATATGCCTTGGGTATGGCCCTAAAAAGAAAAAAAAAGTAAAAGAAAGAAAAGAAAAAAAAAAAGTGATTCTGGAGTCAATTCATTTAAGGACACAACAATATACCCAGTAAAACAGATTTAAAATAAATGCAGAAAAATTAATCAGTGAAGGAAAAAGAGACAAATTCACCATTGTCAACAAACATGTCAATATTTTTTACTAATTAATAAAACAATTGGAAAGAAAATCAGTAAGTATATGGAAAACTTGAATAACATAATCAGAACTAAATGCCATTTATAAAATATTTCACCCAGCAACAGCGAAGCATACATTCTTTTCAACATTTGGAATATTTACCAAAATATTAGGGGCAATAAGACAAGTCTCAAATTGAAAATAATTCAGGTGATAGAGTATTTTGCCTGATCATAATGTAATTGAATTCAAAATTTGTTTTAATATCCTCTCGTGGATATAATACAACTGGAGCAGATCCTGAAAATGAGTCTCTACTTTTTGTTTGAGTTTGTGATAGTGCACATTGATCTGTCAGGATATATCTGATTTTTATAGGTGCCAGACTACGAATGAATGGAAATATAATAAGGTCCCAACTTCAGCATACTTTAGGACTAAAAAAATGGCTTCAATCCCCACTCTTCTTTCAAGGATATTATATTGCTCTTGATTTACTATCTTTGTGGGAAGAGGGTTAGTTTCTGAGGCTTACATTTAGCTTTTTCCATATGATCTCTTACCTCCTAGATTAAAGAAGCCATGTAGGGAGTCTGCAAAAGAACAAGGATACAAACAACCAAGTATTATACATTTCAATAGCAAAGAAATCACCATCAAGTCATTCTGTATACCTATTAACCTATTAGCCCCTGTGAGTCATGCCTGGTGTAAGATTTCATTTATTTTATGACCCTCTATGCCATTGGCAATGCCCTCTGGCCATCTTAATGGGGAAGATGACTATCGTGACAATTCACTTCTCCAGGAAAAAAGGTCAACTCACTTCCTGCATCTAATATATTTTTTCAATGTAGGTAATCCATTTTCCTGGATTATAGTTACATAGCTAATTAGCTATAGGTCCCTTTGAGGAAGAACCAGATTAATCATTATATATTCTTGCTAAAGTGTTATACTATCCTTCTATGCAGTGGTCCAGCTTCTTTTCACTCTAGAACTCCAAGCGCTAGTGCCTACAATTCCTTTACTGTAGAATTTGTGGATAAAAAATGTTGCCTGCCCTATCAGTAAACAAAGGACGTTTCAGATTTATTGAAGAAAGGTTATGAGTAATTAATAAGCCAAAGACTCTAGTAAGCAGTATATAAAAGGGTCTTACCTCCTATAGCTCCAAACCAGAAATAGACTCAATAAATAGGGCACAACCATTAAAAGAATGACATAGTCCTTGAAGATATGACAAAAATTTAGATCTAGAACCAACTAGATCCAAGATGGTGGATTGCTTGACTTCCAGTGGACCTTGAATTTCACTATATTCTCATGCTAACACATTAGCTGCTGAATGACACACCCAGAGGCACCAAGACAGATCCTAAACTCACCATAAAAGGTGAAAAAGTGAGTGGTGGCCCAATTCCTGGAAACTCCCACCCCTTCTCAGAAATAGTTTTAATAATCCTCACACTCATCAGTCTATGAAATTACTGAGCCCATAAAAACTCACCACCCATATTTCAGTGCCTCTCACCTTCTGAGATAATCCACATTGTCTGTGGATTGTGTTTCTTTCAGGGGCACCATCTCACTTTTTGAGATAGTCCACGCTTTGTCTATCTCTCAATAAATCTACTTCTTACATATCACTTTACCTCTTGCTAAAATCTCTCTATGCTGAGAATAAAGAACACAGACTTCAGTAAGTCCTGAGCCCAGGTGTGTGATTTTAATTTAAAAAAAATTGGGTTCATTGCCAAAATTTGGCCTTTGTCAGCTGGTGCAGAACTAAAATGCAGAGACAGAGTTTTAGGTAAGGGAGAAAAAGATATAGCTTTATTGCTTTGCCACGCAATGAGGGCCATGGCAAGCTAATGCCTTAAAGACTGTGCCCCCTTTAGAAGGGGTTAGGAGGTGGTTTTATAGTTTGGGGAGTTGGAATAAGGATCAGGGCTATAAATAAGGATCAGGGTAGAGGCAAGTTTGCATTGTTTTTCAGAGCCGGTGTTTTGTGGCCCCAGGACTGGTTCTGGTGGTGCCCATTCTTCCAGGAAAAAGAATGCTTAATCAAGTAGGGGATTTTAGTTCTAAAGATAGGCTCAAAGATATTGTTATGTATACTCTTTGAGGAGGAACCAGGACCCTTTCCCAAGACTGCATTGTTCCTCCCTGGTCTCTGTATCCCCTCCCTTCCCTGATTAACAACTGCTTTTGGAACTCAAGAAAGGTCCTGGAGGCTGAGGCTTATTCCCTATAAGCAAGAAATGGAGGACACAGAAAGGCTTGTGTGCCTAGGAGCCCCACAGGAACTAGCTCAGTTATAGGTTCAAGTCCCAATCTGGGTCTTGACCCAATTTGAGCACTAGCCCATGGTTTCATGTCCCAATCTGGTCTTGTCTGGTTTAGAGTCTCAGCACATGAGTTCAAGTCCTAAACTGAGGTATACAATTGAAACTGACAGTACTAATGACCTGAATTTAGCCAGAACCCAGATTGGTACTTGAAGCCATGTGCCAGGACTCGAACCCAGCCTAAACCTAGATTGGGACTTGAACCCACAGATTTTAAATTAGAATTACCCAGTGTGTGGACTTACTGAGGTTCAAGTTCTTTGTGCCTCCTCACAGGAAAAATTCAGCGAGACAAAGTGATAGGTAAGAAATAGCTTCATTAAGATAGGACACTCGTGAGAGAGGCATGTGGGCAGGCGAAGAAGCTCTGCCTTGAGGATCAGGTGGACTACAGTTTTATAATCCGAGGGGGTGGGGGGTGGGAAAAGACCACCTCTTCATTTTACTTGAGTAGTAGCTCCTCCTTCATATACACGGTAAGAGAATATTTGACCCTATAAGGTCAAAATAGGACTGTCTGGTGCTTATTCAAATCAGCAGAAGCATAGTCCTTAAACTCCTGCTTGGTCTGAACCTGAGGCAGGCCTCACTCCATCCCCCACCAAATGACCTGAGGCATATTTTATGCCTCCATAGTCAAGCAAGCCTGCCTTGTTCTGATGGCATTCTTGAGCAATTATTAACTTACAGTGATCCCCTAAAGTTCCCTAGGTTTCCCTCTCTGTCTCTGGCCCCTTACTGGGACTTCTACAACTACCTATGTAACTATCCTATTCCATCCCGATCACAGTTTCAAATCATTAACATCCAGCAAGTATAATCAATTCCATATTCTTTACTATTACTGTTTGTATTGAACCTCTCACATGGTTGAAATTTCCTTGCCCACACATTCCATTTTACATGTATATCATCTCAATTCACCCCTGGAGGAAATTTTAACAATTGCATTTCAATAGCATGCCAAGGACTATTACTACTGAAACTTGACCAATGCTGGGATCCTTCATTAGCCTTTAAAGCTGACCAGTTTTTTGCATTAAAATCTCATTTTAGGACCAACTTCCTAGGATTATGTTCAATACCAATACATTTAGGGTGATCAGGCGACACTTGAAGCAAATGCAGGAATCAGTAACAAGGTGCTTAAATGGTAATCTTAGCACTACTCCTACAACATTTGCTGGAAAGCAATTGGTCTTGATGATCCTCAAACATAGGAATGGCTATGAATATTAGGAGAGAAGATATATTTTCCTGAATAGCCTGGAATTCTGAGATATATCTCTGCACACTTACCAATGGAAGTGCAAGTGTCAATGCTGAGGAGTAGTTGCAAGAAACACTTTTCTTATAGGGAAATGCACATGCAGAGGAAAAAAAACAAATTAGAAAGTCACTGGAAATCACGAAAATATTTTACTAAAATTAGTCCATAAACTTGATGCTGTTTCTCTTAGTTTAAAAGAAAAGCAAAACAATTCTATATCAATTTTAAATTGTACGTCGAAATAACATTCATTATTTTCTCAGAAGCAACAATCTTTTCTCAACAATTAGATTCAAAATAGTTCTTAGAGGGAGTTCCCATTGTGGCTCCTTTGTAACAAACCCATCTAGTATCCATGAGAATGCAGGTTCGATCTCTGGCCTCATTCAGGGGGTTAAGGATCCAGAGGTGCTGTGAGCTCTGATGTAGTCAGAGACGCAGCTTGGGTCCCACATTGCTGTGACTGTGGCATAGGCAGCCACAGCTCCGATTTAAGCCCTAGCCCAGGAAATTCCATATGCCACAAGTGCCTCCCTAAAAAGCAAAATAATAATAAAAACAACATAATAATTCTTAGAGATATACAGAGAAGCATGAAAAACACATAAATATATTATTCAATCTGCTGAAATTTCATTTGTCTGTCTGAAATAGGTCAGAATACATTTGTCAGTTAACAAATGGTAAAGAAAATATGTCCTCCAGCTATTACAAGGACATTTTTTCTTACTAGACCATCTTGTTCTATTTTGTTTGTTTTTGGAGATTTGAGACAGAGGATGCTTTTCGTTTCCAAGTAATTGGTAGGTAGCCAAGATTCTAGGTTTTAGTTGACTGAGGCAAGTAAGATGTCATTTGAATGTTTATATTTTCTGTGTGTAAGATTAATTCTAAGATTATTGCATCAAAATACCTGCTTCATATTTTGCCTTTAAGTTTATAGAAAGCGGAGGATAGTAGCTGCCTCAAGTGCAGAGTGACAATCATCTCATTTATTACTACTTTACTAAAGGACTATTCCAATTGTGTTTCACTTTAGGCTCCTTTTTCACTCAAATAGACTTGGGAGTTATTGTAGATTTGTTATGTCAGCATGTTTGAAATGCCCCGTTATGTAGGTTATTATCCATGCTACTTCATTAGTTATTTTCTTATTGGGGGTCAAAAAAGTTGGCATGTATTCATTGCATTTGATATCTCTCAGTGCTTTGCACTGGATGTGAGTTTGTGATACATTTTTATTCATTCTATGTTAATTTATTTTGAGACTTGGCTGTATTTGTGATGTTTATTCTCTATGAATTGTTTGCCCTGTTGAAATTTGATTAATTTGTACCTCTGATAATGGGCCAAATTAAACAAAATAAAATGTCAAACTAATAAATATATAATATACATTGCTAGGAGATCAGTAGGTACTCTGCCTCAAACTACATTATTAATAAAATTAAAGTTAATTAAAGTGCTGATTTCAAAATGAGAACTGTAATATATTATTTGTGGATCTTACAAAAAGCAAAAGTTCTCAAGGTCATTTTTTTCCCCTTTCTTTAAAGAACAAACCAAATAATTTCTGAGGATAAGAGATTGCTTTAAATAATAAAGGACAGTGACAGAGGTAGATTTTTTGGGAAGTTAATGAAGCTTAAGCCTCAAGGTCCTTAACATGCATGAATGTCATCTGAGGCCTGGAAGGGGTGCTAGTGATGTGTTTTAAAACACATGTTTTAATGAATTTTCCAAAAGTGAACTATTTCAAATTCTGACTATTTTTATTCTGACTTTTTCACCATCACACTTTCCCCAGTGCTAGCTAATGTGAAATACCAAGAGAATTTTGGGGATCTAGATAAGGGGAGATAAGGTTTATGTGATGTTTTATTTGGCACACAGTCACTTCTGAAATTAATATATTGTTAGCCACCCTATGTATTTTAATGACTTCTAGGGTACTTCTACCACACTGTGTTAATTCACAAAGATGTGGAACCAGAGGTGCCATGGACTTTCTTACCCAAGAATCTTCTGTTCTAGGTGACACTGAAATGTGTCATCTTCTCATGTCATCCGGTATATGGGTCAGAGCAATATTTCTAGATGTGAAATTTATTGCATCCTGAATCCAAAGGCTGTCTGCAGGTACTGTGCTTCCTTCTTTTCACTAGGAGAAGAAAAATGCAGCAATTATTCTGATACTCTGGACATGGTATTTCAATATGTTCCTGAGTACCAATACTATTGGGTCTGTTTCTCTGGAAAATCCAGACTCCAGCAAAGTATGCTCACTTTATATTTATTTATATTTTATTTATAGAGAGATTTCTGTAAGGTCACATCACCGAGCACAAGTGCTCATACAGGTGGTCTGCTTCTGCAAGTCTGTAGTATTTACCAAAAACTGCATTACCAAAATCCTTAAGAATATTAACCAGACGTCCTCCTCACATTTTGCATATTCACCTTTTATAGTGCCTTTAATTCTCATTATTTTCTTACATAGCCACTCATTATGGTTTTTAATTTTCATCTAATATCATCACATTTGACAGCCACTATTATGTATAGAACAACTTGTTTATTGTTTTAAAAAAGATGTTCCTAAATGAGATTGACATTTGACTCACCAAACTGTGTAAACAAATTGCTCTCACCAACATGGGTGGGCCTCACCAATCCCTTGAGGGAGTAAAAAGAATAAAAGGCTGAGTGAGAAAGAATTCTTTTTCTCAGATTGTTTCTGAGCAAGGAAGATGGTGTTCTGCCTTTGGATTTGGACTGGAACTCAGTCCTTTGGCTTTTCTAATTCTCAGGGCTTTGGATCAGCTTGACTCTATTTTTGGTTCGTCTGCGTCTCTAGCTTGCTGACTGCAGATCTTGGACGTCAGCCTCCATAAATACATGAGCCAATTCCTTGCTAAATCAGTCATAATCTCTCTCTCATTCAATGTGCATATATATGCAGTGTATAACTATCACATATATATTTTCCTTATTTATGAGATAGTTTTTTCTTTTTTAATAATTTGTGACTTTGATCACTTCTCTTACTTCTAGTTTATCAACCATATCTATTCTTCATTTCCAAATTTCTGATTTCACTTTTAATATATATTTTAAATAATATGTAATAAATATACTAAATTAGTGTATATTTGCAATATATTTCAAATAATATTTGAAAGTAATTCTGTTTGCCGTATTCTGCCATAGTTCTTTTCCGGGCATTATTGTCACTGGAGGAGTAGAGTTCTGTAGCTTGTTTCAATTCTCAATTCTTTCTTATTTTTTTCCTCCCTTTAGGTTTCTCCTTTTTTTTTTTTTTTCTCTTGTTGCCACACCAGTGGTATGCAGAAGTTCCTAGGCCAGAGACTGAACCTGTGCCACAGCAATCACCCATGCCACCGCAGTGACAATGCCGGATCTTTTACCCACTGAACCACAAGAGAACTCCTCCCTTTAGAAGTTCTCGTCATGGCTCAGTGGTTAACAAATCCGACTAGGAACCATGAGGTTGTGGGTGTTCCATCCCTGGCCTTTCTCAGTGGGTTGAGGATCCTGCGTTGCCGTGAGCTGTGGTGTAGGTTGCAGACACAGCTTGGATCCGACATTGCTGTGGCTCTGGTGTAGGCTGTCGGCCACAGCTCCTATTCGACCCCTGGCCTGGGAACCTCCATATGCCGCGGGAGGGGCCCAACAGACAAAACAAAACAAAACAAAACAAAAAAAACAACAACCAAAAAAACTCCTCCCTTTAGTTTTGTATGAAACTCTTCTGCTTTTTTTTCTAGTGTTAGGCATTGCATAGGCAGTGTTCTTAGTTAAGACTATCTTTTTATGTTTCCGTAGTGGCTGATTTTCATGGTGATGGTAATAGAGATTGGGAGGTTTAGGTTTGTATTCTGAATGTTTTTGTTTCTGCAGGATCCTTACTTTTCATATCTTATTTTATTTTTACTTATTTTTCTCCTGCATGGCAAAACCTCCAAGGAGCACATTCCTTCTTTATTTATTCCTTTATCTTCTCAAAGCCATGTTTCCTCAAGGCTTCCTTTTTTAGTCTCATTGTCTTTCACAGTCTTCTCTGTATTTAATGCTATGAACTGGCAAATGCATCACTCATTTTCTCTAATTTAATATTTAGTATTGACTTTCTTCTTTGAATGGTTTTGTTTTTGCTTTATCTGAAATCTTAACTCTCATCTTTACCATGAAGTATCTTCAGATTTTCCCTTCCCTACTTTCTTCCTGTCTTTTTCTTTCTTTCTTTCTTTCTTTTTCTTTTTTTTTTTTTTTTTTAGGGCTGCACCCATGGCACATGGAGGTTCCCAGGCTAGGGGTCAAATTGGAGCTACAGCTACCAGCCTATACCACAGCCACAGCGGCACAGGATCAAGCCAAGACTGTGACCTACACCACAGTTCACTGAAATGCTGGATCCTTAAGCCACTTAGCAGGGCCAGGGATCAAACCTGCATCCTCATGGTTCCTAGTGGATTTGTTTCCACTGCACTACAAAGGGAACTCCTTCCTTTCCCTACTTTCTATACCTGCAAGTTTATAGGAGTGTTTCCGCTGACAGCTCTGTTATAATTTGGTATGTATCATTCTACTTAACAGATAATTTAAGGACTGGTATTGGCATTCTCATGTTGCTCAAAGTTGTTGTCATGTGTAGTTTTAAATGAAACTCTTATTTACCATAGCTTTTTCTAAAGCTCTCTGAGAGATTCAGATATAATCAGTCACTATTATCCTAGGATTGTTTTAGTCCTTCATGAAATTTTTTTTTGGCCACCTCATGGCATATAGAATTCCTGGACAAGGGATCAGATGAGAGCAGCAGTTGTGATGTATTCCACAATCGCAGCAACACAGCAACACTGGATCCTTAACTCACTGTGCTGGGCCTGGGATCTAACCTGTATTCCAGTGCTCCTAAGATGCCACTGATCCCATTGCACCACAGCAGGAACTCTAAGAATGAAGTTTTCTTAATAAAAGTATTTCATGGAGTTCCCGTCGTGGCTAGGTGGTTAACGAATCCAACTAGGAACCATGAGGTTGCGGATTTGATCCTTGGCCTTGCTCAGTGGGTTGGGGATCCTGTGTTGCTGTGAGCTGAGGTGTAGGTTGCAGACATGGCTTGGCTCCTGCATTGCTGTGGCTCTAGCGTAGGCCAGCAGCTACAGCTCCAATTAGACCCCTAGCCTGGGAACCTACACATGCCTCAGGTGAGGCCCTAAAAAAAGGACAAAAAAAAAGGTAAAAGTATTTCATATGTATGTGCTATATACACACATATATGTGCATTTGTGTATACATAGTATACAGACACATCTAATATTCCTTTTTTTCAATATATCAGTGTTTCCCTCACTGATTTGTCCTCTATGAAGTGAGCAGAGAGGTATGAGTAATATTTTACAAATTATGTAACTAGATTCAACAGTAACTAAACCAGATAAACAACAGGATTGTGTAGAACTATCACCAAACACCTCTTTAATTTTATTATTTTATTATTATTAATTTTATTATTAAAATTGAATAAAACAAGTGATCATAGTCACCATCTGTTTTTTCAATGAATATGTTTGTGTGCCCTTTTTCCTCTGGTAGATAGTTACTGCAGGAATTATTTACCTGCAAAATTTAAGCTTGAAATGCAGTGATCTGTGATGAATTTTAGAAGGACTTATACAGGTCATGTATGAAATATTTCTTCTAGGCCCATCATTTCAAATTCCTTGGAGGCAGAGCATATTATAATATATAATTCTTAAAGGATTTACTATGATGCAATATTTACCATGCCTGTACTTTTATAAAATATGAACCTCTCCCAGAATAATTCAGTTTTACTAAAGGTAATATGTGCATCCTAGTAATTCTGTTCTTGAAAATGACCACACTCTATATTTAATATATTTCATTCATAATTTCACATTTATTTAAAAGCAATTTCTTGAGATTCTAAGTCAAAATTTCCCTTAACCCATAGAGAATCACAAAGCTGAAAAGATCTTAAAATAACATTTTGTCCAGAGGCCTGGTTTGATCCCATTTGAACTGCTGTTGCAGAAAATTTTTGAATTACAAAATAAATGCCTACATTTTATCTTTAATTAAAGTAATAATATACATAAAATAAGATTAATTTTTTTCAGTATAAGTAAACTGTTTTTTAAAAAAACTATAAATATGTTATTTCCCTAGTTACATAGTCATTCAGATTCATGAGCTGTTTTCACTCTTATTTAAATATCTTCCTAAATCTCATATTGCAGCCTTTTGTTTAATCCTTAATTTTTAAAACTGTAGCAGCTCTTTAAGGCTCTTACTTACTACGGAATCAAAATAATGTTTAGTAGCTTATGATTTTTAGTTTGTTGTATAATCACATATTGCTTAACTTTTACCTGATTGCTGAGAGCACTCAGTGTGAAGTAGAATAAGCTAATCATATCACCAACTACAAGGTAGTCAGAATGAAGGTGAATAGTAGATATCAGAAGCTTTGGCTATGTTGACCAATCATTAATTAATTATCTTTTTGGTGTAAATACCCCTTCCTGAAGATAGAACAGAAATTTTTAAGCTGTGTTATTCCACTTGGACTGATAAAATTCTGCAGACCAGGTGGCTTATAAAGTATAGACATTTGTTTCTCACAGTTCTTGAGGCAGAAAGTACAAGATCAGGATACCAACACAGTTGTTTCTGGTAAAGACCTTCTTCCTGGCTTATAGCCTGAAACTTCTTGCTGTCACTTCATATAGGAGAAAGGGCTGGGGAGTTCTGTGAGATCTCATTTATAAAGGCACTAATATCCCATTCATGAGAGCACAGCCTTCATTATCTAATCACCTCCAAAAGTCCCCACTTTCTAATATCATTTTTGGGGTGGAAGTTAGGATTTCAATATGAATTTAAGGGGGACACAATACCTTAACATAAACCAAATATGTAATGAACCTGCTCTGTTATAGTCATGCAGCTTTGTTGATATAAAACCACTGCCTTTCTTTACATTTACTAATTTTCTTTCATGTTCCCAACATTTTTTTTTTTTTCTTGGTCTTTTTGCCTTTTCCAGGACCGCTCATGCGGCACATGGAGGTTCCCAGGCTAGGGGTCGAATCGGAGCTGTAGCCACCGGCCTACACCAGAGCCACAGCAACGTGGGATCTGAGCCGAGTTTGTGACCTAAACCACAGCTCACGGCAACGCCGGATCCTCAACCCCCTGAGCAAGGGCAGGGATCAAACCCGCAACCTCATGGTTCCTAGTCGGATTCGTTAACCACTGCGCCAGGATGGGAACTCCCCGACATTTTTTCTATTGAGAAAAAGAAGAAAAAAATTTACTGCTAATCATGTAAACATAATATCAAAGTGAAATAACAGCAAATGTTTGCCTGGATTCATGTGACTAAGTGAATGAATACAGTATTAATTAACGAATTAATGACTTTGAGTCTTTGTTTAGTCAGAAGACCCAAGGTGTACTGCAAACCAGCTATCTTTCATGAACAAATCAGTGATTTCTCTGTGCTTTATCATTCTTATTTATCAAAAATAAGCACATTAATTAGTTGACTAGGTTTTGCATTGTTCACCTATAAGTGTATGGATAAAGAACATTTTTTCCAGGAGATATTTTGAAAACATCATTTAGTCAATTTATACTGGTATTTCGAAGGTAAAATGAAAAAATATAAAAAATATATTTTTAACTTTTAACACGATCTTTTGGTGTCATGTTAAATTTTTTTTTAAACATGATCTCATGATCTCTTGGTCTTTTTTTTTTTTTTTTTTGTCTTTTTGAGGGCCACACCCATGGCATATGGAGTTTCCCAGGCTAGGGGTCTAATCGGAGCTGTAGCCGCCATCCTACACCAGAGCCACTGCATCATGGGTTCTGAGCCACATCTGCGACCTGCACCACAGCTCACAGCAACGCTGGATCCTTAACCCTCTGAGCAAGGCCAGGAATTGAATCTGCAACCTCATGGTTCCTGGTTGGATTCATTAACCACTGAGCCATGACAGGAACTCCTTTTGGTCATTTTTTTTATGTTCAACTTAATTTTTTTGTGAGTAAACATTATGAAAACAGTTCTTGTTTTATCAATTAATGGTAAATTTTCTCTAATGTAGAGTGTTTAGTGGAGAATGTGAAAAAAAATTAAGGGTAAGTCATTCAGTCTCATATAAAATGTGTTCATTGAAGTACCCTTTTGGCACAGCAAGTTAAGGATCTGATGTTGTCACTGCATTGGCTTGGGTCTCTGCTGTGGCACAGATTTAATCCCTAGCCCAGGAATTTCTGCATGCCTTGGGTGGATAAGTTAAGGAAAAAGAAAAGAAAGAAAATATATTCATTTACTAGGAAATTGTTGGCATTATAAACAATAATTAATCTACTCCATTGCTTTTATATAAACATAGTATATTTTACAATTTTGTGGAAAACATAGTATTTAAATGAACAATAAATGTTAAATAAAAAGAAAGCTGATTTAAACATAAAAGGCAATTAAATTTGAACTGAAAGGTGTTGAAATGAAAATGAAGAAACTCTTAACACTATACCTTAATATTAAATAATGTCTTCTTTTCTAACCCCAACTCTCCTTGTTCTCCATTTTCATGAACCATCATCGAATTAATTAGTTGATATAATTCTCTTTAACACAACTAACTCATCCATGGAATTGTACAAATAAAAACTAGGTAAATAAGGAACTAGGCAAAAAAAAAAAATGAATTCAAACAAACAAAAATATAGGCAATTAAAATAGTGTCTGAAAATTTTTCCAAGTCAATTCCAATTGTAAGTCAAAACCTTTACCAAATGTTTCCATACAGGCTTATTTTTGTTATCCTCTCTGGACTCTAAAGTCCCTAAAAAGTCACTGTTTTGTTTGCATTTATATTGCTAACAATTAGAAAAATAAGCATATATTTGCCCCAATCTTACCTATCTACATTTTATACTAGGAAATTTCAACAGAGTAACTACGTAATTTCATCATTTTACACCTCACTTTATGTAAAAGAAAATACTATAAAATATAGTAAGAATTTTAGGGTCCAATATTACATAGCTAAGCTACTTGGTGAACCCAATATTTGCATTCAAGACACATATTGCCCCTCTTTTCTGAGTCAAAGTAGTCAGTAAACACACACACACAGACACACAAACACACAAACATACACACAATGATACAGAGAGATGTTAAAAATAGTTTTATGATTGTACAAGATTTTATTTTTAAATCCTCAAAAAATACTCTGAAGATAAAAATGAACTGCAACTCAAATAATTGATTCTACAGAGGTATACATTATTTATGTACAAGTCAGTGGCCTTTGGGTTCTTTGACTGATATGAGGGAGGATTTACAATTCCTAGAGGAATGTATGAAATGTATGGTCATTAGATCAGGTGTCTGAAACATCCATTTTTTTAGTCAGGATTTTGACATTTAAGAAAATGGTATTCTGTTCCTGCTTAAATCTCTATTGAGAATCTAATGTGGAGATATTTTATCTAAGGACCTAAGAAGCTTCATATCTTTTGTAATTAAGAAATGCTAATGGGACTTTTAGAAAGGTGGAAGTGGCCCAAAAGACCATTCCTCTAACAAAGAACCTAGAACACCAGCAAAAATGTCAAATTTAACTTTTACAGAACTCTCCAAAGTAACCATAGACTTGTTAACAACCAGAGAAGCATTATTCAAGGAAAACTGCTAAATCTTGATAAAAGCAGTGAGCATTGTTGTAGTTAAAACTGCCTTATTCTTTTTTATTCTTCTTAAGTTTTTCTATAGCCTTGAAAATGAGCAGCCTCACAACCATTGTTGCTGTGAAAACAGCAATTTAGAAGCCACTGAAGGGAGAGAAACAGATTTGGAACTGTTCAAATGGCCTTTTCCCAGAGCACTGTCATTATATGACCTAATTGGAAGCTTCCAGGAGAAGTCTCATACTCTGGGCTTTTTTATATATTGGACTGACTCAAAACTCCATTAGTGGGAAAAGCATTATTTCCAGGCCCCTCCCCCCCCTTTTTTTCAAATATAACAGCCCAAACCATTGTTTAACACTATAGCTGCCTGAGACATAATCCCAGATGGGGCAAATAAGAGCCTTATGAAAAAAACAAAAGGATCTAGGGGATGAGATGCCCCTAGGACACTTCAAATAGCTCTAACATATTTCTGAAGATTTAGAGGTTTGGGTATATTCAAAGGAAAGACCTGAGGAGGCCCTAATATCTCAATTCTAGCTGACATTGAGACCCTGCATATAGAAGTGAAGCTTAAATCAGAAATTTAAGCTGTAGCAATACCCTATAGTAGGCACATAAAGACCCTAGGCAAAAAATGGAATACTTATTTGTTCTAGTCATTTATGGAAATCTCTGTCTAGTTAACTGACTACCACACCAACCAAACAGATGTCATTGGCCACAAAAGATAGAGTATATACTTCATAAAATTAGTCCTAAAGAGAGAGATTAAACAAAAATAAGATCACCTACCAACTTTAGGAAGAGGATCATGCTTCTAGAGTTGTCACATGATTTTCAAAATGTCATTTCAAAGAAAAAATTTCAAGACACAAAATAATAATGACAACCACAAAGTGGTTAGGAGAACTGTCCCTGAAGAAATCCAGATTCAAATTTGGCAAAGAAAAATGTCAAATAACTAAAGAAAACAACATCTATATAAAACAAAGTGGAGTTATACTATGTCTTACCAAATAGTGAATATCAATATGATCTTGGTTATTTATATAAAATTATTATATTATTGTACAATTATATATTATAATATATATATATATAAATTCTAGAGTTGCAAATTTCAATAACCGAAATAAAAAACTCACCAAAGAGGTTTAGCAGGAAATCTCAGAAGAAGAATCATTGAACTTGAAGATAAGTCATTTCAGAGAAGTCAACACAAGTAACAGAAAGAAAAAGAATGAAGAAAAATTAATGGCAACTCAGAAAAATATACAATACCATCAAATATACCAACATATGCACAATGAAAGTCTCGGAAGGAGAGAAGACAAAATATTTGAAGAGATAACTTGTCAAGTTTTAAGATTTTTTTTTGTCTTTTGTCTTTTTGTTGTTGTTGTTGTTGTTGTTGCTATTTCTTGGGCCGCTCCCGCAGCATATGGAGGTTCCCAGGCTAGGGGTTGAATCGGAGCTGTAGCCACCGACCTACGCCAGAGCCACAGCAACGCGGGATCCGAGCCGCGTCTGCAACCTACACTGCAGCTCACGGCAACGCCGGATCGTTAACCCACTGAGCAAGGGCAGGGACCGAACCCGCAACCTCATGGTTCCTAGTCGGATTCGTTAACCACTGCGCCACGATGGGAACTCCAAGTTTTAAGATTTTTAAGATTTTTAAAAGATTAACATAGAAGACAGAAGGCAGTTAATTACCAATTAAAAGCTAGATGTGAAAATTAGGGTAGTTCCTGTGTATGATATAAAATATGTCTGATTAACTGAAGGAAAGTTGATGCTTCTGAATGTCTGATCACACATGAAGAAAGAATGATTTAAGGACCAGATCTAGTACCTATCATGAGATTTACTCATTCTTTACTAAGGGAATTACACTATGCCAAAATTAAAGCATGATGGGAAATTAGTGGAACTCTGGGATTTAGAATGTAGATATCAGGCTATCATAATGATAAATATCCTGAATTTTCTTAGGTTGAAGAAGTAGCCCATACCTACCTGTTAAAGATAAATAATTTACATTTTTGATGATAGTATATAGCTGATGTATTACCATTTATTATTTTGACCAAGACTAGAAAAATATCTCCCTTTTTTAGTGATTACTATTGTAACATACTTTTAAAGGTATTATAAATCTCACTACATATTTTGTTTTTGTTAATGTTTTATTAATAAAAAAATAAAACCCTGAACCTAGCCCCACCTTCATTTCTGCTTACTGACATATTTATTGCTTATGATGTTCCTCATTCTTCTCTATAATTTCATTTTAATATTTAGAATTATTTTGTTCTTTAGCTTGAAGGCAATTGTACATCTTATCCTTTATTACTCCTTCAACTGTAATTTTTATTTCAATTTGATTTTCAAAGAAAATTTTGAGATACATAATTTTTTAAAAAGTAGAATTGATTTATAATGTTATGCCAGTATCTACTGTACAGTAATCATATATTCATTCCCTTTCTTATATTAACTTCCATCATGGTCTATGCTAAGAGACTGGATATATTTCTCTGTGCTGTACAATAGGAACTCATTGTTTAGAAAGATACATACTTTGATATTGTCAGATTATTTCACACTTTAGAGATGTCACTTTACTATCATATTATTTTTATTGCTTTTGTTAAAATTTAGATATCATGCCCCTTGTTGCTCCACTGACAACACTTGTCCCTTGTTTCTCTTGGCTGTTTTAATATTTTCCTTCTCTTTGATGTTCAGCAAAGTGACTACAAGATCCATAATTCTTTTGTATTTATATTCTGTTTTATATTCTTTGAATTCTTGAATCTGAAGTTTGATGTGTTCTTAAATGGAAAAATTCTGTCCATTAATTGTTTTTTTTTCAAGTATTGCTTCTGTACAATTGTCTCTTTTCTCTATTATTAGGATTCTAGTTAACAGTTAAATGGATGAAAATATAGAGTATTTCACAAGAGAATTTGAAACTCTAAAAATATACCAAAGCACTATTCTAGATGTATAGAATATAATATCTAAAATTAAGAATTTATTTTATTGGTGTAATAGCAGAACACATAGCCTAAGACAGCATTTAGTAAATTTCAGGATAGGTCAAGAAAAATAGAGAAAATATTGAGAATAAAGACACAAAGGGAACAGTGTTGAACACCAACTATATGCTACTTTAAAAAGACACATTAATATACAGAAATATAAATGTTGAAACTACTGTGATGAAAAAGCATTATTTAAGCACTAACTGAAAGGCAGTTGGTTTGGCAGTATTATTTTAAAAATGGAAACATAAAAAAATACTATAAATGATATTGCATAATAACAAAATATCAATCAACAACATGTAAAAACCTAAACTTAATTTTTTTTTTTTGGTCTTCTGTCCTTTTAGGGCAACACCCATGGCATATGGAGCTTCCCAGGCTTGGGGTCTAATCAGAGCTGTAGCTGCTGGCCTACACCAGAGCCACAGCAAAGCCATATCTGAGCCACGTCTGTGACCTACAGATCCTTAACCCACTGAGCCAGATCCTTAACCCACTGAGAGAGGGCAGGGATCCAACTCAAAACCTCATGGTTCCTAGTAGGATTCATTTCTGCTGGGCCACGACAGGAACTCCAACTTTACTTAATTTTATAGTTTAGAAATAAATGAAGCAAAGTTTGATGGATTAAAGGATTCATCCTTCAGACATTCTATTAAATTATTTTAACATTTAAAGCCACTTGGAAATCCATGTTACATATATAACTCCTAAAAGTAACATAAAATATATTTGTTCTTAAATTTCTAAACATAAACTTAGGTTTCTGTGTGTTAGGAAGTATTTACCACCAAGAAAACCTCTTATACCTGGAATGTTTTTATTTCCATGTCAGAGGGTTGTTATTGCATATAGAGTACATACAAGTCTCTTGATTGGTATGTGAGATACTGAACAAAAGATATCTAAGCTCATTATTCCTGATTTTCTTTTACAATCACTCTTATAGGGACACATGCACTATAGAGGAATGTATGGTCAGGACATCAAGATGGCTGTTCTCTTGCTTTCTGTCCATCCCCTACCTGACCAGTGCCTACTTTGCCTACACATTGTCCATAACTAACCTTCCTTTGTACTTACCCTAGGCCTCAGCTAGTGAGAGCTTGTCAAAGGGCTGCTGAGGGACCTGTCCCCCACTGGTTTCCCTGGTAACTAATGAGCCAACCTGAGGTAATTGTAATACATCCTGTAACTGGCAATTTCTCCTTCCCCCCAGAGCAAAGACTTGATCATCAAGTCCTGCCTGCCTGCAGTCCTGGCAGGAGGTAGGGTGTTGCCCCAGGACCTTGCTTCAGATTAAACTATTTATGCTTCTGTTGCTGACTCAAGGCTCTTTCTTTGGGCTTGAGGCTGGACAAGCATAGGGCCTTGTAGGCATCCAGCAGGGTACAGCTCAATAAAGAATTTAGTACCTTGTAGTTTCACAAAGACTATTTTACTTTTAGCAGCTTCTAAATTTTAATATATGGTTAATTCCTTCATTAATAGGATGATAGTTTCAATTTTATTACATAGTTTGAGATAATGGAATTTAGTAGTATTTTCACACATTTTCCTTTTGAAGACATTCACAACTATATATGTATATGATAATATAAATAATATCATAACATTCTTTCTGATTCTATGCATATTCCATGACTTTTCCTGGCTATATATACATAAATATGTGTGTACAATTTTACATATATAAACACATACACATTTTACTGTATGTTATATATCATAGTGTTTAAGGAGGCAATCTCTAAAATTAGAAATACTTAGGTTTGAATCCCAACACAGCTCTTGTTTCTTTAACCACAGAATGAATATAACTGCAATAAAATAATCATACACATAATTACTGTTAAAATTTTGCTGCTGCCATACTGTTCACACAAACATATCTACACACCTATAAATGCATACATATATGCTGCTTATTTGTATATACATGTATATACATATAATAATATTTGCTATTTTTATTCATAAAAGGATATTAGATTATGCTTCATTTAAAAAATATAACTATTGCAATGGTTAATAATCATATTACAAATATACGAGATGTAAAGAATTTAAAATTTTATTAGAATAAATATTAAGCTCTGAAGAAAATGTATAAAAAGATAACTGCATAATTAATAAATTTTTCAACATATTAATAGTAATAAGTCCTCCAGACAAAACCAATATTCTTTAAAAACTAAGGAAAATAGAGATAATAAAAGGTAGAAATGCCATCAAATCCATCCATTAACATTCCCCCAAAGAATTTTCACCTGAAGTTTTTGAAGCTTTTTGAAAGGCCTTCTTGTACTATAGAAGAATTTTTTACTCAGAAAACTTATTTTTTCCATTCCCTTGGTAAAAGAACATGCTACAAAACACCATAAACTATAATAACCTATCAAGATGTATTACATTGCTTATATTACAATGCTTTAGCCATTACAGGGCACTTTATTTTTTCACATTTACTGTTTTATACTAAAAAATGACAGCTATAGAAACAGTAGAAACACATTGTAAAGAAGTTTCTACTCAAACAATAAGTAAAATACTGAGGATTAGTACATTACTTTTCATTCTGAGGACCATAATCATGAGTTTGCCGTTCTTTGTAATTACCATGACTGATCAGCAACTTAGGAGCTGTTATATGTGCTTACCTTTTTAAATTACCATGGAGATATTTTCCATATTTTTATTGAAACCAATGTTTCTTTTTCTATTTCAGACTGGAAATATTTTGTTTTGTTCCTATTGAACATCATCAGTGTTGAGCAACTTAGTACTTATGTTATTCCTGTGTATAAAATATCTTTAAACTCCAACTCCTCTTACTATTACTCTCATAAGTTTAGTTCCAGTCTGCTGCTTCTTTGGTCAAATTTTTCCAATTATCCCATATGTGTCACTATCTTACAGTCTTTTTCTCCTCTATTTCATTTCCATTGCCTAGAGAGGAATATGTAGACTAAAAGAAAAATCTAAGACAGTTCTCTCAACTTATATTCTTGCACAAAGAACATCATATTGTTTGTACAGGCAAAAGGAGCATCATTTGTTTAAAATACTTTTTTAAAAACTTCTTTTAGGAATACTGTAGAAATGATGACGACTTCAAGTTGAAAAGATAAATAACCCTATCATATTGCCCTAGCACAAGGCAAACTAAAAAACTTAATAAATCAATGCATGTAATCATACAAGGATAAATGCTCTCACAAAGGAAAAAATAAGATAATTGAAAACATTCAGAAGGAAGAGTGAAAAACAAAAACATTCAAAGTAGAGTTTTCCCATTTTAAACAATGGCATTGATAGACTATATAGATTCTCATAGTGATTACTGTGAAGAATGTTAATTATTTAAATGTTCAATATATTGTCTAAGACGTTACTATATTTATTATCTTATTTTAATAAAGTGCAGGTGTTAATTATGTGAGCTGGCCAGCTTCTAGATGTTCTCTCTTGGATGTTGTGATTAACAGTAATGTTCACGAGAAAAAGACTCAAGTTTATTACTTCTGGCACTGCTCACATGGAAAAATATCTTCAATGAAGATAATGAAACTATCTCTCTCATTCTCTCTCTTTATATAAACACATACACACCCACACCTACCCCCCGCCACAGAGTGTATGTGTTCTCTGTTATTTCACTCTATTGTTGATCCTCCTTTGAGATCATTAGAGGAAAGTACAATAAAACCAAACTTTGGTTCTCAATTGCACATAAGGTCAGAATTCATTGTCTCAGCAGTCAATCTGCTACACTTTTAAAGGATTGATGTAGTCAAAGCTTGCCTCCTGGGTATGGGCTGTGTGTGGTTCCTTAATATTTTAATTTAAGTGGGTATTGACCTCTTAACCCAACACCTTGCTTTAAATTCATTTTTCTCAGATGCCACACAAATTACAGAATCATTTAGCTAATGCCTCACTGATATGATTGCACATAAACTTTTGAAGTGTATTCAAGTGCTTATTAAAATAAGACCAAAAAATGATATTATCCATTGTGGTGCTGATCTACTATGTATTATTCATGAAGGGTACAAAAATTAATTTTCTAATTCAATTATTATAAATACTTTTAAAATTGGAGTATAGTTGATTTGCAATATTGTATTAATTTCAGATGTATAGACACACATGTCAATTATTTCATTATTGTTGATGTTTTTTGTTGTTTTTAATGACAGGTCCTTATTAGTGATTTAGACAATTACTGTTTATTTTTAAAAATTTCATTGTAGTTGATTTACAATGTTGTATCAATTTTTAGAGAATTATTTAGTGTGGGTAAAAACAGTGATAAATCCATTTCAATAGATTATTATCTATGCTATTTGGTTATTGCTATAAAAAATCTATATTGCATTTGGCAGAACTTCTATCAGAGATTTATAAATACTGTTCCATAGCCAGGTTATATGGTTTTTGACACTGTAAATCTTTCAACTTCCTTTTAAAACAATAATATCTGGAATTCTCTTTGGATAACTCTTACTTTGAGTAACTGGTCCAGTCAGAGTTGTGGTTCCATTCATATTTATGCCAACATCCCCTCCCCAGAAGTGGACACCAAGACTTAATCTAATAAGTTTATTTCATGTCTCTAATCAAAATTGTTCAAAAATGGGCGTAGGACCTAGTTCTGGCCAGTGAAAAATGATATTTCTGATGGATTCGGCAAAGCAACTTTCCTTGTCTTTTCCTCAGTCCTTACACGGATAGACTCTCTTTCATATTTTAGACTTGATTATTGAAGGCACAAGGCCTAAACGTGGAATGGAGACTCTTCTTCGCATTATTTTGTGGGTAGTAGCTGAAGTACAGACAAGTTTTTTCTTTTATTCAGGATTACATGGCTAGTAAACATCAGAACTGGGATAGGAAGCCACATTGTCACATTTGGCCTGCACTCACTAAAACCTCTTAAGGTATGTATTTATCACTCCCAATTTACAGATGAGAAAAAGGAGAATCTGTGAGGTTAGTACAATACCGATTCAACCCCTGGGCATTTAACCACATATGTTGTAAAAACACCTGTTGCAAAAGTGCTTGGTAGGGGCTCATACACCTAAGTGCACACCAGAGATGGTCACTGCCGTTATACACAAATTATTCAAGCCTTCCTCCAGTTGCCTTGGCAGTCATTCCCCTAATGCACTGCCACTCTGCAAGTCTTCTCAAAAATTCAAAAATCCATGTCTACTTCAAAATGTTGCCCGTTCACACCTACTCCAAGACATCAGTTTTGTATGTACTATATATGGGTAAAAATATTGTGCATGCACACACACGCACACACACACCTGAAAGTACACCTATTTGGGAACCACAAAGGAAGAGCAAGTGAATGGATACAGATATATAGTTTTATGTGGATAAGAGAAAGCAGAGCAGAAACCAAGATTATCCTTGTACTTGAGGAAAATACTTGAGGTTATGGACCAAACCTTGCCTGATCTAGTTGTGCCTCTGGATTTTTCAATTATGAGATGTAACACTTCCTCTTACTATCTAACAGACAATGAGATGAATTTTCTGTCAGTGGAAATAATCTTCCTAAAAGACACATTAATGCTCAGAGCTTTTTGCTTTTCAGAAACACTGTTGATAATAGTACCATTATCCTCATGAATAAGTAATATAGGAGATGGAATCATACGTAACCATAATTTTGTATTTTTAAAATTTAAAACAAGAGTTGACTTCATTGAAAAGATCTGCAATGCTGTATTCATAGGCTAAGAGAGTATGTAATATCTAGAGGCTAAATTCTTGGGAGACAACTCCATGTTGTCACTAATATTAATTTTCGTCTTCAGGAAATGTTCACACTGTCCCCTTTCATCAACAGCCCTGACCATTCTTTGGATTAGACCCTTGCTATATCCTATTTTGAAAATTGCATTGTTTCTATTTTCTAACTATTATTAAATAATAGTTTTCCATTATTACCTAAGAGTTTCTATTTAACTTTTCTAACTCTGAAAGAGTAGAGTGAAAGGGAAAGATATAGATCTCCTATTATTTCTGCTTCTCTGGAGAATCCAGACTAATACATTGGTTATAATGGGTAAGCACCAGTATAGATACTGATAAATTTCTGACAGGTGAATGTAGGCACATGAGCTGATATGTCCCTGCTTGTAACTTGGAAGGCAGTTAGTCAAAGAGAGAGTACCATCTGCATTAGTTCCAACCTGATGGGGTTCCTCTCTGCTCTGAGAAATATTTACAAGATACTTAAACACTAGCCTGCAGGAATAAGTGGGTCTACGTGGCTGTAACAACTTGGCATATACCAGGGTTTCAGGGGAGGCCTTTGCAAAGACTCCTAAGATCCAAATGTAATGTATGGGTATGTTTGCCCCTCAGCTGTGATCTGAGCATGGTTCCAATGGTGACAGTGATGGTAATGTCAGTGATCTGGATACAAATTTGTGACTCAGTAGGCACTACTATCATTTTGAATGCCTGCACTGGTTTATATCCTGAGACTGGCTTCTATACTGTGAATGGATTTCTTATACTAGAATATGAAATTTGGTATTGTAGGCTCACATACTCTGATTAAAAACTAAAATAGGACACAGAAAAAGATAGTGCCTTAATTTTGTAATACTTTTACCCAGGAGAATACCCTTGTTCTGTTCTGTATGTACAAGTTCAAATTGGATCAAGGCCCCAGATTAACTGGTGTGCATATAAAAGGCAATTTTTTTTTTCTAAAAGGGATAAATAATATTATAGCATTACATTTATGTTGAATATATTTTTTTTTGTCTTTTTTGTTGTTGTTTTGTTGTTATTGTTGTTGTTGTTGTTGTTGCTATTTCTTGGGCCGCTCCCGCAGCATATGGAGGTTCCCAGGCTAGGGGTCTAATCGGAGCTGCAGCCACCGGCCTACGCCAGAGCCACAGCAACGCGGGATCCGAGCCGCGTCTGCAACCTACACCACAGCTCACGGCAACGCCGGATCGTTAACCCACTGAGCAAGGCCAGGGACCGAACCCGCAACCTCCTGATTCCTAGTCGGATTCGTTAACCACTGCGCCACGACGGGAACTCCTGAATATATTTTATATTTGTACATGTCCAATATAGTAATCACAAGACACATATGACAATTGTATAAATAAGTGGCTAATAAAGCCAATTTTTAAGTTTTATTCATTTTGAAACACATATATTTCTATTTCTTATATTTAAGTCTGAATGTTAATAGCCATGTGGCTAGTGACTACCAACTCGAAGTACTGAAGTGGATGGAATATCTCTAAATATCTGAATTCCCTTAAATTATGCATTAGCTGTATCTCACCTTTTCACAATTAGTATTTTCATTTTTATTTTCTTTTCAGGTTCAAGAGTTTAGAAATTTTTGTGTTTCATTTATAATCGATAGACAATTTATTAGTCTATTATGGCATTTCTGAACTATATTATTTTTGCCTTAATAATGTTACTTTATTATTTATAGCATTCTTTTCAGACCATTAAATGCACCAAAGGTCACGATAAGCTTTTATTCTAAAAAAGATGAAATGCTATTAAATTGTTTTTCAGTAGGCAAAGAGATGGCCACGTATATTTTATTAGACATGTAAGTTTGGCAATTGTATTACTGGACTAGGATAAGGATGGAGTCAGAGAAACTAGTTAGAAAGCTGCATATATCTTTTATGTATTATTCATATTATATACAATATAAATATATCTCATATATGAATATGAAAGAGAGAGAAAGACACAGAAAGGCAAAGACATGAAGAGAGGGATTGGCTCACATGATATAGAGGCTGAAAAGTCCAAGATCTAGAGTCCTCAAACTAGAGATTCAAGAAAGTCAATGTTATAGCTCCAGTCTGAGTCCAAAAGCAGGAGAACCAAGAGAGTTGATGGTGTTAGTTTTAGTCCATATCCAAAGACCTGAGATCTAGGATTGAGGAGAGTATAAGCTCCACTCTGAGTCTGTGTCATTCAGGATAAGCTTATTTATACTACGTTAATAAACAAACTCACAAATTTCAAAAACTTAAAAAATCAAGTTTATTTCACTCATTGTATAGCATCAGTGGGTTTCTGTCCTCACAGACATTTCAGAGCTCTATCTAATAGAGATGTTGATCATAGCTCGGAAAAAGAGAACAAGTCACACCATACCTGGGTATTTAAAATTCCTGCCCTGAAGGGCATATATTACTTTGGTTCACATTTCCTTGATACTGGTGAGTAACAACAGGTCCATGCCTGAATTTTGGTGGAAGAGAGATGAAGCCTAATATTTACATAGATTGAGAGTGTCAATAGTTTTAAATATCTATAGTGAAAAACACAATTTCCTCTTTAATTCTATAAAGTATCTGTTTATTTTGCTAATTTCTCTAACCCAAGTCTTCCATGGATTCTTATTATATTTTTTAAGGAAGTGTTTTGTCTTGCCTAATCTCCTCTGTCTTATTTTCAAGTTAGCTTTTATTTGCACTATATAATTTTCTCTCAATTATTTTGAACTCTACCAGCTTAAGTTCATTTTGCCATATTATTTTCTGAGCCTTTAGGTCTATACTTTGAGCCTATGTGTGTGTGTGTATATATATATATATATATATATATATATATATATATATATACACACACATATGTATACATATTTTTTTTTTCCTTTTTATGGCTGCACCTACAGCATATGGAAGTTCTCAGGCCAGGGGTTGTATTGGAGCTGCAGCTGCTGGCCTATGCCACAACCACAGCATTATCAGATCCAAGCCACATCTGTGACCTACACCATAGCTTGCAGCAACACTGGTTCCTTAACCCACTGAGCAAGGAAAAGGATCAAACCTGCATCCTCACTGAGACAACATTAGGTGCTTAAGCTGCTGAAACACAATCAGAACTACTAAGCCCATATTTTTAAATGCATGATATGCTAGTTTCATAAATAGGGTCACAAATTTTTTGAAAATCTTCCCTTCAAGTGGTGGGCCCTAATTCATCCCCTTTTAATTCAACTTGGTGACTTGCTTTTAAGAAATAAAGTGAAAGTGATGACATAAACTAGGTTACAAAAAGGCATTGTGACTGATATTTTTCACTCTCTTTTTCTCTCTTTATCTCTTTCTCACCCTTTCTTCACTTGTTCTGGGGAAAGCATGCTGCCATATCTTAGCAGCTCTCTGGAGAAGCCCACATGGAAAGGAACTGAGATATCGTGACATCAGCTACATGAATGAAGCGGAAGGTGGATCCTTCAGCCGCTCTCAAGCCTTCAGGTGACTGCGCTATAGGTAGGCATATCAATGACAGTGTTATGAAAGGCCCTAAATCAGACCTACCCAGCTAAGCTTCTGAACACCTGAGCCACAGAAACTGTGAAATAATATATGTTTGTCATCTGAAATTACTAAAATAACTCATTTCCTAAACTGCAATAGATAACAAATACAGTTTATTACTTTGCTACATTGTTTCAAACTCATGTGACAACTTTAACCGTTTTTAATCAGCTGCATTTGACAGTGACAGTATTTGGAGAATTTACTTTCTATGTTTATTTTTTTCCATTAATTTGCTTATTTTTTAATTTTGACTTTTTAAAATTAATGACTGATTTTGAATGAGACTGGTTCTTACTTTGCCGGTTTGTTCATGCTAGAAATAATTATCTCTAATTCACAAGAAGTTGTCTATGAGCGTCTAAGTTATTTTGCATCTTTCTTCTCTAGTGCTTAAAACCTTCATTTCTTCTCACAATACAATCTTTCTCCTTCAACATGCTTTGGTAACATATTGCATGCCTGTGTTATTCTACGGCTATGATTTATCAAATTATTACTCAAATTCCTTTGGCAGGATATTTTTTGGTTTCTAATTTTTTTCTATTATAAGCAAACCTAAAATAACTACCCTTTTAAATATTTTGTGGGTTTATAATGGATATATTGGTTTGGAGTCCCTCTCTTCAGCAGTAGGGGACCTACTCATCATCAGCTATCAAGATTACATGTCTTCAAATCATATTCAAGGGGAATATCCATTGCCATACTGTGTATCCACTCTTGTTATAAACAACAGATTTGTACTTCTCTTGAAGAATTGTCTTGGCCTTAGGCTGGCATTACAGCCATCTTTTCAGAACATATTTTTCTCCTCTCTGTTTGACTTTCACTGTATGTAGCAGCTCCCCTGTCCTGATTTGAAGTTACAGAGGCTCTTATTTGTGTGGAAAATTACAATTGCTCTTCTGGGTCTATTTCTCTTTGTTGTTGTGATATGAGTTCTGAGCAGGAAAAAAAACAGTTCTATTTTATCTCAGACATTTTAAAACTAGAAGCTTTTCAGTTTCAAGAAACTCCTTGTGAACATAGATGGGCAGCTCCAATAACCACATGTACTTAGGTAACTAACAACTTTAGTCAGAAGTATTATTTCCTTTTTTGTTTCCATCCAATCCAAAAATTGCCAAAGTTCTCTTCCACAATGGAAGAATAGTCAGTTCTTAATTTAATAATGAATAGCAAGTTTGAGAAGATCAAATAAAGCATTTGTATTCTTTTATTTTACTCATCTCAAGACTGATCAAACTGTAGAGTTTTGCACTGGAGGAAATATTGGATAAGTTAAATCTCTCTCTCTCTCATTCTGAATCTCTTTATTAAGCTCCTTTAGAGCATCCTTATTTTACCAATGAGTGCAATGCCATACTTGCTAGATATACAATGAAACTGTTCATTGTTTTGAAAAAAAGATACATTTCTTAATTATTACTATTTTTTTGTTGTTCCCAGGGCATATAGGGATGGTAAAAATGACAGTTACCTTTCAAACATGTCTGAGTAGGCATTCCTGTCGTGGTGCAGCAGAAAGGAATCTGACTAGGAACAATGAGGTTGCGGGTTCGATCCCTGGCCTCGCTCAGTGGGTTAAGGATCTGGCTTTGCCATGAGCTGTGGTGTAAGTCACAGACGCGGCTCGGATCTGGTGTTGCTGTGGCTCTGGTGTAGGATGGCAGCAACAGCTCTGATTAGACCCCTAGCCTGGGAACCTCCATAGGCCACGAATGCGGCCCTCAAAAGACAAAAAGACAGTAACTACTAGTAATAAAAATAGCATATATGTATTTCTTTTTAGTCATGTGCTAATCCCACTTATAAACACTTTATATATTTTAACATTCAGTTTTTGCAATCATCTTATGTGATATATCATCACCATTATACAGATTAGGAAAATTATGCCCAATGAGTAACTTATGCAAAGTCACATCATGTATAACCTGCATAACTAAAATCAAATTAAACAATCTAATTCCAAAAGCCACGCTTTTAAACACTGGTCTCTTTCCTCTGTAAGCACAATGCTAAATGCCTTAAAGGAAACACGGACTCTTACCAGCCACTCTGGAACTGGATTTTACAGAAAATACAACTAAGATTTGGAGAAGTTAAGTAATATATTTATATTTACACAACTTGAAAGTGAAACATTTCATATTTTAACCAAAGCTTATGTTATGTTGGTCTTTTGGCTGTAGACAGACTGATGACCATACCTACTTTGTAAATGGATTATTTGAATATTTGGATGTAACTTGCTCAAATCTAGGAAATAATTTATATTTTTGATTAGCTGGCTAAGATTTTTATTTTGATAGGGAATAAAAGACTATACCATCCTGTTCAGATAACACTGTTTCATACTAATGTTGAAACCTCACTGAGGAGGTGAAAGACATATATGATAAAAACTACAAAACATTAAAAAGGAAGTTAGGAGTTCCCGTCTTGGCACAGTGGAAATGAATCTGACTAGTATCCATGAGGACTCAGTTTAATCCCTGGCCTTGCTCAGTGGGTTAAGGATACAGTGTTGCCATGAGCTGTGGTGTAGGTCGAAAATGTGGTTCAGTTCTGGCATTGCTGTGGCCAAAGTGTAGTCCAATGGCTACAGCTCCAATTTGACCCCTAACCTGGGAACCTCCAGATGCATGCCGCAAGTGCAGCCCTAAAAAGACCAAAGAAAAAAAAAAGGAAGTTAAAGAGGATTCAAAGAAACGGAATGATATCCCATGCTTAGAAGGATTAATATTGTTCAAATGGCCATATATACAAAGCAATCTACAGATTTAATGTGATTCCCTATCAAATTACCCATGACATTTTTTACAGAACTGGCACATATAATCCTAAAATGTTTTTGGAAACCCTAAAGGCCAAAGCAATCCCTAAGGAAAAAGAACAAAGCAGGAGGTATAATCCTCTCAGACTTCAGGCAATATTTCAAAGCTACAGTAATCAAAACAGCATGAGATTGGCACAAAACTGGATATGGATCAATGGAACAGAATAGAGAGCCCAGAAATAAACCAACACACCTTCTTTCTACAAAAGAAGCAAAAATTTACAATGATGAAAAGATGGTCTCTTCAGCAAGTGGTAAGGGAAATGTGGATAGCCACATGTAAATCAATGAAGTTACAAGACACTTTCACAACATACACAAAAATAAACTCAAAATGGCTTAAAGATTTAAATATAAGACACTGTAAAACTCCTAGAAGAGAATATAGGCATAACTTTCTCTGACATAAATTGTATCAATATTTTCTTAGGTTAGTCTCCCAATGCAATAGAAATATAAACAAAAATAAACAAATGGGACCTAATCAAACTTATGATCTTTTTCTTAGTAAAGGAAACAATAACCAAAATGAAAAGACAACCTATGGACTAAAAGAAAAGGTTTGCAAACAATGCAACTGACAAGGGCTTAATTTCCAAAATGTACAAACCACTCATACAATTTAATAACAAAACAAACAAATAACCCAATTAAAGTATGAGCAGAAGATCTAAATAGACCTTTCTCCAAAAAAGACATGCATATGTCCAGAGGTTCATGAAAAGATGCTCGTCATAGTTAATTAGTAGAGAACTGCAAATCAAAACTACAAGATACCACTTCACACTGGTCAGTTTACAAATAATAAATGTCCATCCACAGGTGAGTGGATAAATATGAAAAATTCAGGTTTGATATTTATGAGATAAATGACTTTTATAATATATTTTCAAAGGAAATCTTAGAATAAGTTTTCAGTCTCTAGTATGATACTACCCTAAACTTATATTCATTTTATGACAGGTGATTCAGGTAGTAAGGGAGAAAGTATTTCCCATATCTCTAAGAATATCTTGACATATACTGAATCGAACAAGGAAGGGGGAGTTCTTAATAAGCCTGCATTTTTCTTTCCATGGGTGCAAGGATACATTTTTTTGCCAGATGATCCACCAGATGACTATTATATCTGCTGATACTTTGGAATTCAACCTCTTAATAAGTTGCTCCTTTCCAACTAATCACTGTCACTGAGAATGGCACATTACCAAAAATATGATTCAAGTCATAGCTTGGAAAGATTAATGTATAGTGACAACTGGGAACCCTAGGAAACTCTGGGAATAGAGAAGGTTAATTGGAAATACTTAAATTAATGTTCATTAATTTAATGAACTGAAATGCCCTTCATTGTTAAGAGTAGATTTCATTACTTTTCTTTCACCTAATATTGCCCCTTATTCATTTGAGAAGATTCATTTTAGATGTGGAAATTAATAAACAGAGAATGGAAAGAAAATGAGAGTTAAATAGTTTCCAAAGAAGTAACCTTTGAACTCCTTTCTAATTTTAAAATAAATAATTCATGTATATTTGATAACTAATACCTGGAACCTAAGCTAATTTAACAAATTATGTTTTAGAGTCTAATTATTATATAGTGTTATACATATAGCAGTGATTAATATTGCACCTTCCCAAAATGAGGTCTCTAAAACACCTATTATAAAACAAGTTTCTGGGGTCATATAAATTTGGGAAACACTAAAATAATGTATTTCTTGTAAAGAGTCACAATGCTGATTAGCATTCACATAAACTATATTTAACCCCAAATTTGTCAGCTTTTTACCATTGAATATGTTTTGAAGCAATACCTAGTAAGAGATGATGAAAACATAGTTTGACAAAAGCTGATCTAAGAATATTCAAACTAACTCAAGTAATCTACCTTTTTTTTAAAAGATATATCTCTTCAGAGGAGAGTAGGGGAAACAAAACCAAACATTTAAAACTATAAAATATTGACTTATCCCAACATAATAAAAAACACCTACAAAATTTAGATTTGCAGCATTAAAATTTTGTATAGGTTAATGCATGTTTTATTTTTATTCAACTTAAGACAGGTAAAAAATCTTATTAATTATTCAGTTTATTAAAAAATGATGTATATTTGAATCATGACCAAGTACTTTTTTATTTTGTTATTTTAGCTTCAATATTTTATTTATTTATTGAAATATAGTTGACTTAAAATTCTGTTTTAATTTCTGCTATACAGCAAACATTCTTTTTGTTTGTTTGTTTCCTTTTTATGGCCAAACCTGTGGCATAAGGAAGTTCCCAGGCTAAGCTTCGAAATAGAGCTGGAGGTGCCAGCCCATGCTACAGCCACAGCAATGCTTGATACATGCCTCATCTGCAACCTGTGCTGCAGCTCATGGCAAGGAACAAGAATCCTTAACCCATGGAGAGAGGCCAGAGATGGAATCTGCATCCTCATGGACACTGTGTTGAATTCTTAACTCGCTGAGCCACAATGGGAACTCCCAAACTGTCTTTTTTTAATATTCTCTTTAAAAATATTCTTTTCCATTATTTCTTATCACAGGATAGTGAATATAGTTCCCTGTGTTATACAGTAGAATCTTGTTGTTTGCCTATTCTATATATAATAGGTTGTATCTGCTATGCCCAAATTCCCACTCCATTATTTCCTTACTACCCTACTCCTTAGTAACCATAGGTCTGTTCTCCATGTCTATGAGCCTGTTTCTAATTATTAGATAAGTTTATTTATGTCATATTTTAGATTTCACATATGTGATATCATATGGTATCTGTATTTCTCTGTCTGACTTACTTCACTCAGTATGATAATCTCTAGGTCCATCCATGTTGCTGTAAAAGACATTTTTATGGCTAATATTCCATTGCATATGCTTATCACATCTTCTTTATCCATTCCTCTGTCAGTGGGCATTCAGGTTACTACCATGTCTTGACTACTGTAAATAATGCTGCAATGAACATCGGCATACATGTATCTTTTTGGATTATGGTTTTCCCCAGATAGATGACCAAGATTGGCATTGCTGGATCACATGGTAGTTTTATTTTCAGTTTTCTAAGCAACCTCCATACTGTTTTCATAGTGATTTTACCAATTCACATTCCCACCAACAATGTGGGAGTGTTCCCTTCTTCCCAAACCTTCTCCAGCATTTATTGTTTGTAGATTTTTTCATGATGGCCATTTTGACTGGTGTGAGGTGAAACCACATTGTAGTTTTTACTTGTATGTCTCTAATACATAGTGATGTTGAGCATTTTTCATGTGTTTTTTGATTATATGTCTCCTTTGGATAAATGTCTATGTAGATCTTCTCCCCTTTTTTTGATTGGTTTGTGTTTTTTTAATATAAAGCTACTTGAGGTGTTTGTATATTTTGGATATTAATCCCTTTTTGGTTGCTTCTTTTGCAAAGATTTTTCCCCCATTCTGTTGGTTTTTTTTTTTTTTTTTAATGTTTTCCTTTGCTGTGCAAAATTTGTAAAGTTTAATCAGGTCCTATTTCTTTATTTTTGTTTTTATTGTCATTATTCTAGGAGGTGTATCTAACAAGATATTGCTACAATTTATGTTAAAGATTTTTCTGCCTATGTTTTCCTCTAAGGGTTTTATAGTATCTGGGCTTACGTTTAAGTCCTTAATCCATTTTGAGTTTATTTTTATGCATGGTGTTAGAGGACATTATAATTTCATTCTTTTACACAAATCTATCAGGTTTTCCCAGAAGCACTTATTGAAGATTCTGTCTTTTCTACCTGCGTGTTCTTGCCACGTTTGTCATAGATTAATTGACCATAGATGCATGGATTTATTCCTGGGCTTTCTATCATGTTCCACTGATCTATATTTTTGTTTTTGTGCCAGTACCATACAGTTTTGTGGTATAGTCTGAAGTTAGGGATTCTTCCAATTCCATTTTCTTTTACAAGATTGCTTTGTTTAATCAGGATATTTTGTGTTTCTATACATACTTTAAAATACTTTGTTCTAGTTCTGTGAAGAATGTCATTTATAATTTAATAGGGATTGTATTAAGTCTGGGTCTTTTGTTTGTTTGCTTGTTTGTTTCTTTTTAGGGCCACACTTCTGGCATATGGAAATTCCCAGGCTAGTGGGCAAATCAGAGCTCTAGCTTTCAGTCTGTACCATAGCCATGACAACACTGGATCTGAGCCACATCTCTGACCTACATACACTGTAGCTTGTAGCAATGCTGGATCATTAGGTCACTGAATGAGGTCAGAGATCAGACCTGCATCCTCACTGATACTAGTCAAGTCCTTAATCTCCTGAGCAACAACGGGAACACTGGTTGCTTTGTTGTGATTTTATCTTTTGGTAGTTTTGTTGTCCAACACATTTAAATTTACTCCCTAGAAATTTAACTGATACTGGATCAGCCTAAGAAAAAAGATTAATGTCAAGGTCAACTGAAGCATAATTTCAATAAGTCCAAGAAATTCTGTCTTGTAATTCTTTGAAGTTAGGATTTTGTATAGATAGTAGCAAATTTTAAAAATAATCTAAAAATTCACCCAAATCTCCCTAACTCACTTATTGAATGATCCATCTTCATGCCACATGTGAAATTTTACAACACAGTAAATATCTCTATATGTAAATACTTATTTCTACACTCTCTAAACTCTCATTTTTATTTTAAGCTCCTTTGCATATTCTTGTGGCAATAAATACATTTTTGTATCACAGATGAATAGATGCTTTGACTTCTGAATAAGAAAACTATTATATCTTTGTTCCTAATTTCCAAAAATATTCTGGTTTTTTGGATTATATATTTTCTATATCAAATTTAAGATCGACTTAATAAAGTTCAAAATATCCTGTTTGGATTTTGATTGAAACATCATTGCATATACCAATTAATCTGGGCAAAATTTTCAACTTAATGGTACTGAAATGATCAGAGAATTGAAAGGATGGGTAGACATAATAGCAATCCTTTTTAATCAAGATCATTACATCCTTCTGTGGAGTTTTACACTTTAAAGAAACTGTGATTAGTGTAATTCTGAGTTTCTTGAGTTTTTAATCATCAAATGAACTATGCTTTCCTATCATATATTCTTTTTTTATTTCTGATGTAAAAGAAATCTATTGATTTTTCTGTGTTTTATCTTTTATCAATTAATATTTTATTCATAGGAAGCCTAGAAGTCCTTATAAAGTATGACCCATAGTAGCTTGCCAATTGACTTTACAATAAGTAATTGAATATTAAAATCAATCTTTATGAATCTTCTTTCCCATTATTTAATACATTTTAATTATTTTCCTGTTTCATTGTTTTAGGATAGATATCTATGTAATATTGAAAGGTTGGAGGTAAAAATCAGGTATCCTTGTTCTGGTCCAGATTCTATGGTCACCAATTTAATGTCATTGCTAAGCATGATGTTTGCTTTAGATTTGGGGTATCCAATTCTTTAGAGTGGAGAGAAATTTCTTCTTCTTCCTGTTTTCCTAAAATTTTCAATAGCAATAAAAAGTTAATTATATCGAATGTTTTTGTGATGTAAAAATATTTTTTCTCTATTTTAGAATTTTAGTAAATTATATTGGTGCATTTTCTATACTGAGACATACTTGTGTGTCTGAGATAAGTCCTACTTGTTCAAGGAATTTGGGTTATGTTATAAATTTGAGTTTTATTAGACTCATAAAGAGATTTGATAGTTGCTTTTATTTTCAGTTCTCTGAGTTTCTTTGTATAAATAAGAAGTAAAGAGTCCTACAAATCTTGATAGAACTCAGCTAAAAGAGTTTTTTTTCAGAAGCTGTATCTTTGATTTTCTCTGCATATTGTAGATTTGGGTTTCCTATTTGTAAGTCAGTGTGGCATTTTGTGTGTTCCTAAGAAGAGGTCCATTTAATCTTTAATATTTATCTTAATAGAAATATTATCTTAGAAATAACCTCTTTATGTGGTTGTATTCCTCTTTTTAATAAAGATTATTTGTACCTTATTTTATCTTCTTTATAGTTGTGGTAGGGCATCCCAATTTCGAAGTAGTCAAAGGACTTTTTTCTCTTTGATAAATTCTATTTTCTTTGTTTTATTGTACCATCAGATTTATTTCTGTTTTATTTCTGTTGATTAATCCTCCTTAATTTAGAGGCTTTTAAAATATGTAAAACTTGGACCTCCTTGGTGGCGTAGTAGTTAAGAAGGTCACTACTATGGCTCCTTATCTTTGCAATGGCCAGGGTCTGATCCCTGGCCTGGGAACTTCCACATTCTCTGTCCAAAATAAAATAAAATGTGTGAAATTTAGATATTTTCTTCAGTCTTTTTGTCTTTTTGTTGCTGTTGTTTGCTTCTTATTTTTCTAATTTTTTTTCTTTTCATTTTATAGCTGCACCTGGGGCATGTAAATGTTCCCAGGCCAGCGGTTAAATTGGAGCTACAGTTGGGGCCTATGCCATAGCCATGGCAACACCAAATCTGAACTGCATCTGAACCCTATGGCACAATTTACTGCAACACCAGATCCTTAATCCACTGAGTGAGGTCAGTGGTCTAACCTACATCCTCACAGAGACAACATTGGGTCCTTAAACTACTGAGCTACAAAGGGAACTCCCTGTTTATTTCTTAATAAAGGCTTTTACGGTTATGAATTTTTCTCTGGGTATTTAGGAATTTCTATAATTTAGGGCAGGATTGTTTTGTTATGACTAGTAGTAATTTATATATTTTATGTATTGTTTTTATAGTTGTTTAGAATTGTTTATAAGTATGGTCAGGCCCTCTATAGATTTACATATTTTTCAGCACTTGAATTGGTGTTTTACAAAAGAGATTGTCAATTATGTTTTAGATTTTTATATCAGCTTCTGATTTACATAGTTCAAAATTAAATTGTTAAGATATTGCTGTTCTTTACCAAATGGTATTTTTCCTCATGAATTTTTTTAATCAGTAAGAAATAACCTGCTTTTCTCTTTCTGATCAATTAATTCTATATCATTTGACAGTATTATAATTAATTGGAATTTTTATTGTTATCATTTTCTCTTCCCTCTAGTTTCAAACTTGCAATGGCATTTTTATTTTATATTATTTTTTATTTTTATTTTTTTGTCTTTTCAGGGCAGCACCTGCCGCACATAGAAGTTCCCAGGGTAGGGGTTGAATCAGAGCTGCAGCTGCCGGCCTATACCACAGCCACAGCAATGCAGGATCTTTAATCCACTGAGCAAGGGCAGGGATTGAAACCACATCCTCAGGGATACTAGTTGGATTCTTTTCCACTGCACCATGATGGGAACATTTATATTTAAGAAGTACTTCTTTAAACAATATATAGATGAAATAAATATGTCTAATAGTACAATATGATATATTTTGTAATATACCTACATATTTACATGCAGATATTATCAGAGTTTCTATGACTTTTAATATGTATGTTTACCTGAGGTATCTTTTGAGGGGCCCTATTCTATCTACCACATATGGCTATGCCATATTTATTGCTTCCATTCACCACATGATGGATTTCTTTGTGATTATTTCATATGAGTTTTTTTAATCCTTCTTAAACTTGAGGATTAATATTTTCTAAATAATTTGGAAATTTTTCAGCATTATTTCTTCAACAAAATTTATTTTCCTTTAACCTCCCTCCCTTTTTCTGGAACTCCATCACATATTGACTGCTATATCTCAGAAGCCTTGAGTATCTGTTACTTTGACTTTAATCATTTGTATTTCTGTTCTTAGGATTTGACTTTTTTACACATCTCGCTTTGAATTTCCTTATTACACCATTTAAAATCCATAACCAAAGTAAGATAGTGAATTTCCACTTGATTCTTCTTCATAATTTCCCCTTCTGAATTGAAATTTTGTATTTGTTGAGTCAGTCTCATTAATTTTCTTTATTCCGTTGAACATAGATTTTTTTTTTTTTTTTTTTGCTTTTAAGGGCGGCACTTGCTGCATATGGCGGTTCCCAGGCTAGGGGTCCAATCCAAGCTACAGCTGCCGGCCTATGCCACAGGTGCAGCATTGCCAGATCCGAGCCGTGTCTGTGACCTACCTACATCACAGCTCACGGCAATGCCAGATCCTTAACCCACTGAGTGAGGCCAGGGATTGAACCTGCAACTTCATTGTTCCTAGTTAGATTCTTTCTGCTGCACCACGATAGGAACTCCCCTTTGAACATAGGTTTTTAAATTCTTTAACAGATTTATAAAACATGCTTTGAAAACTTTTTTGTTATTTCAACCTCACAGCCCCTTATAGTCATATTCTTTTGAATATTTTTCCCTGAGTACACCTTATATTTTTGTTTTTCATGATTTTGTTGAAAATTGGACATTATAGATAGCATGATGAATCAACTCTGTATTTATGTTGTCTTTCTAAGTATTATTGTTGTTGTAAGAAACTTGCCTGGAATAAGACTGCAAAATCTGCCTCCTCTCAAAGGCATATAGCCTAAGATATATCTGATATTTTTATTGTTTTTTTCTTTCATTTTAACCTAAACTTTGAGGGGGTTGCACATTTCATCACCTCGCTTAGTTGTCAGCTCATGATTTGAGCTGAAGTTTTGCTCAAACTCCTCAAGCCTAAAAGCCTTTTATACAGTGCTGATTGATGTTTGTGGGCTGAGAAGTGTATTCAAAATTCATCCAATTCTTAAAATATCCTTCTTTCACTTCCCATTGGTGTCTTTAGCTCTCCTTTGTTCAGGAACTGTAGTTTCTCAGTCAGGTACTTTGGCTTATCATAACAAAATACAATGGAATGAGTGGCTTGAGAAACATTAATTTTCTCACAGTTATGGAGGTTAGAAGTCCAAGATCAAGAGGCTGGCAGTTTTATTTTCCCCTGAGGCTCTCTCTTTGGCTTGCAGATGGCCACCTTTTCACTGTGTGTTCACACTTTGTGTCTCTCCCTACACTTACTAGGACATCAGCCATTTTGGCTTAGATCGACCTATACAAGCTCATTTAACCTTGATTACCCTTAAAGGGCCCTATGTCCAATATAGTCATTCTGGGAATTAGGACTTCAACACATGGGTTTGGGGGGACACAGTTCAGTCAAATTATGACTCTCTAATTTCCAAGATCTCTCTGTTAAATTTCTGGATGACCCATTATTTACCCCAATCAAGATCATAACTTCGGATGTGTAAGATAGTAAGTTTTCCCTAATAATTTCCTATCAATGTTGCCACTCTTTCTTAGTTGACAGAGCCTTGGGTTTTTGTCTTCTACTCTCCTGCCAAATTGAGTTTGCACATCCTGGCAGCATAACTGCTTGATTTTCAGTCAGTCCTGCTTTAATAAACCTACAATTCTTACTAATCTGTTGTGAGAGTAACAAATGGAAAGACCTTAGGCATAGCCTCACTTTCTCTCACCCTAAGAATTACTGATTTTACTCTTGGTCAGTTTCTAGAAATCTGAAATTGTTGTCAGTTCTGTAAGTGTCACCCTGTTTTGCCCCCATCTCTCTCTCTTCCCCACTTTCTTTTTTTCTTTCTTTTAGAGGTTTACTAATTCTTTCATTTATCCATATATGGAAAGTCCCCTTTGTCTCAGGTCTGCTCTTCTCTACCTCCTCATAGATGTAATTTTATTTTTTCAAGAATCATCTTCTGGTTATTACCTACAAAAATTTTCTTTAACTTTGATAAACTTTTTTTTGGCTTTTTATATATAATGATTTTTATTTTTTTCTATTATACCTGGGTTGCAGTGTTCTGTCAATTTTCTACTGTGTAGAATGTGACCCAGTTACACATGCATGTATACATTCTTTTTTCTCACATTATCATGCTCCATCATAAGTGACTAGATGTAGTTCCCAGTGCTACACAGCAGGATCTTATTGCTAATCCATTCCAAAGGCAATAGTCTGTATCTATTACCCCCAAGCTCCCAAACTTTCCCACTCCCTTTCCCTCCCCCTTGGAAAGCACAAGTCTATTCTCTAAGTCCATGATTTTTTTTTCCTGTGGAAAGGTTCATTTGTGCCTTATATTAGATTCCAGATATAAGCGATATCATATGGTCTTTGTCTTTCTCTTTCTGACTTAATTCACTCAGGACGAGAGTCTCTAGTTCCATCCATGTTGCTGCAAATGGCATGATTTTGTTCTTTTTTATGGCTGAGTAGTATTCCATGGCGTATAAATATATATATACCACATCTTCCCAATCTAATCATCTGTAAATGGACATTTGGATTGTTTCCATGTCTTGGCTATTGTGAATAGTGCTGCAATGAACATGCAGGTGGATGTGTCTTTTTTACAGAAAATTTAGTCTGGATATATACTCAAGAATGCGATGGCTGGGTCATATGGTAGTTCTATACATAGTTTTCTAAGGTTCCTCCATACTGTTTTCCATAGTGGTTGCACCAGTTTTCATTCCCACCAAAAGGGCAGGAGTGGTCCCTTTTCTCCACACCCCTCCAGCATTTGTTATTTGTGGACTTATTAATGATGGCCATTCTGACTGGTGTGAGGTGGTATCTCGTAGTTTTGATTTGCATTTCTCTAATAATCAGTGATATTGAGCATTGTTTCGAGTGCTTATTGGCCATCTGTATATCTTCTTTGGAGAAATGCCTATTCAGGACTTTTGTCCAGAATTTTTAGTAGTGTTCTTTGTTTGTTTGTTTGTTTGTTGCCATGTCCAAGGCATGCAGAAGTTCCCAGGCCAGGTCCCAAGCCAAAGCAGTAACAATGAAAATCCTTAACTGATAGGCCACCAGGGAACTGCTATATAGAGGATTTTTGTTGCCAAATTTTCTGATTTCTTATCTATTTGAAAATGTCTTCATTAAATAAATTTTAGTTGGATATAAGATTCAAGATTAAAAGTTATTTTCCCTCATGACACAGAAGAATTTTTTTTTTGTCTTTTTTCTTTTTGCCTTTTCTTGAGTAGCTCCCGTGGCATATGGAGGTTCCCAGGCTAGGGGTCTAATAGAAGCTGCAGCCACCGGCCTACACCAGAGCCACAGCAACGGGGGATCCAAGCCACGTCTGCAACCTACACCACAGCTCACAGCAATGCTGGACCCTTAACCCACTGAGCAAGGCCGGGGACCGAACCCGCAACCTCATGGTTCCTAGTTGGATTCATTAACCACTGCGCCACGACGGGAACTCCTTTTTTTTTATTTTTTATTTTTGTCTTTTTGCCATTTTCTTGGGCTGCTCCAGCAGCATATGGAGATTCCCAGCTAGGGGTCGAATCAGAGCTGTAGCCGTTGGCCTACACCAGAGCCACAACAACGCAGGATCCGAGCCGCGTCTGCAATCTACCCCACAGCTCACAGAAGACTTTTTTGAGCATTATAAGTAGATGAAGACTAACTATATTGTCTTCCAGTGTAGAACCTTTTATTCCTTTAAATATATTTAGGATTTTGCTCAATATATTTTAATTTTTTTCTTAATTTTCTATAGAGAATATGTATATATGTATTTGACATTTTTATGCACTAAGAACCTATGGGGTATTTCATGCTGCCTGTGGAATCTCTTGGCCAGTCCCACTTGTTGTCTATGAAGCCTCCATTCATAGCAGATACTTAATGGGGGACACATCATACTAATGATTTTTCTCCTTTTATCTTTTTAATTTTTATTTATTTATTTGGCCAGGCCCTTGGCATGCAGAAGTCCCTTGGCCAGTAATCAAACCCAAGCCACAAAAGTGACAACAATGGACCTTTAACTCACTGAGCCACCAGGGAACTTCTTTTCTCCCTTTTTAAACTCAATCCTCTCCCCATTCTGCAGGTACAATTGGCAATGCCTTCAGGGAAAAGTAACTTGCAATAAAAAGCTCATGTCAGAACAGTTCTTTTTCTTTGAAATTTAGTTCATCTGTTCTTTATTGTTTCTACAGTTTTCTGATGCCTTTAAATATGAGATTTTTTCTAATATACTTGGATTTTTCCAGATGGCATGCTATGATTTATGTAGCAATCTCAGAAATAAAATCTCTGTACTGCTTTTTATTTATTATTATCTTAACTTGAATTTTAAGATTTTTTTCATGACCATATCCAATATTTGCAGGTTATGTGGTAACAGTCTCAGCAGAAGTGATGTAATTTGTTAACTATTTCTACTTCATCTGTTTTTAAAAAGTTGTGCAACCCACCTGTTCAACCTGTTTAATCATTGACGTTCCATCGATTGAAATATATTTAAACTATCAAATAACAATCTGGTTTTTTAAGGGAATTAAAAGAATCAAGTAAATTTTATAAAAAGTCAAATATATGATTTATTTTTTCTTAAGTGCTAGATTTAGGAACAAAAATAGAAAATAATAACTACTTTCTTTCCAATATCCTATATTATAGACTTTAAGTAACTACATTATCTTTCATTGGGAATGCAGTGATGTCTGGCCTTGCAACCTTATGGAAGAAATCTATTACAAAAGTAAATGATGAGGCTTATGACAAGTGTCTTAAACAAAAACTCCATTCCTTTGAAATTTCTAATAGAAAAAGTTACTTATTCTGGGGAGGCAGAATTGAAAGTGGCAGGGATTCTTTCTAGAGAAAGCAATGCTTAATTATAACTTGAAAAATAACCATCGCCAAGATTTCACAATTTCTAGCACCTGGTTTATGGTAAATATTTATTGTATAGGAGGTACGTATACAAATTATTCGTTTGTGTGGATGTCAATGATAGAAAAATATGAAAAATAATATTAAAATAGATCAATGCATGACAAAGCCTGGAAAGGGGGGTTGACTATAACACATGCACAAAACTAAAAGAAGAAAGGCACTATGGGTGGAAAGAAAAGGAAAGGAAAGGAAAGGAAAGCTTAGCACAATTTTAGAGTAGGAAAGAAATTGACTTTTACATTGAATCTTTAAAGCTGTTTTATAGACTTTGGTATTTATTCTTAGTAAGATAGAATGACATTGAAAAATGTTAAGCATGGAGTTCCTGTCGTGGCGCAGTGGTTAATGAATCTGACTAGGAACCATGAGGTTGCAGGTTCAATCCCTGGCCTTGCTCAGTGGGTTAAGGATCTAATCTGGCGTTGCCATGAGCTGTGGTGTAGGTTGCAGGCGCGGCTCAGATCCTACGTTGCTGTGGCTCTGGCGTAGGCCGGTGGCTACAGCTCCGATTCAACCCCTAGCCTGGGAACCTCCACATGCCGTGGGAGTGGCCCTAGATAAAGCAAAACAAAACAAAACAAAACAAAAAATGTAAAGCATAGAATTGATTTGAAACAATCTGTATTGCAAAAATATTTTTGTCACTGTGTGTAGAATAAGAGTGGAATGGATGAGATATTGTGATGAAACTAGTGCTGTATTCCAGGAGATTGCTGATGGTATATTTTCCTGGAATGGGGAAATATGAATGGAGAAAAAAATGAATGAATTGTGGAAATTTTGTGATATAGAATGCATAGAATATGGAGTTGTTTGCCTGTGTACTGGAAGAAAAGGGACCAAGGAATAAATTATTACATTCAGACCTGTGAATAAATAATAATACTGTTTATCATGTTGCTATATATAATAAAAAAAGAAAGAAGTATGCAGGGGAAATAAGTAAATTTAGTTCTGGTCACATTAGGTTTCATGGGCTCATAAGATAACAAAATGGGGATATAAATGAGAAATTAGGCTTTTAGAAATGTTTTTGAAACAGAGAAGACAATTAGACCTAATGTAAATATAAAAGAGATAAAAGAAGGACCTATAAAAATGCACGTGGTAACCTAGGATAAGATATCATTTGTAGAAGAGAAAATAATCTAGAATACATCCTGAAGAAGCTGGTCATTAATGAGATACTGAATGAGAAGCGGCTAGCAAGAGAGTTCCCTTTGGCGCAGCTGGTATGGATCAGATGTTGTCACTGCAGTGGCTTCAGTCAATGCTGTAGTGTGATTTAGATCCCTGGCCTGGGAACTTCCACATGCCGTGGGTGTGGGGAAAGGAAAAAAAAAAAAGGCAAAGTGGATGAAATAGAGGATCAGTTAAGTAAAACAACTGTGGCATGAAAACAAAACAAAGCCCACAAATAAATAAGAAATGTGTTGAAATGATAGCCAGTAAACAGTTTGATATAAAGAAGAACAAGTGATGAGCAAAGGTAGCAACTAGAAACTCCTGTTTCTCAACTCATTTTTCTCTCTCATGGTCCCATCATCAAATTTACATGTGAGGTGTACCCCTCAGCAGGAGTACTTGCATCCACCATAACTAACATTATCCTCCATTCTCTTGACTCAACTATGTAATAGTTGTGTGGAGGTTGTGTAACTGAACAGGAACCATGGTGGTTTTCCCAGAAAAGACCTCCACCCACGTTCTCTGCCTCTTTTTGTAGGAAAACTTTAGTTAAATAATATATTTAATCAGAGAATTGGGAAAATGCAGAGAGGAAAAAAAGTCAAGCAAGACAAGATAATAATAGCTCATCCATTCAACAAAATCAAGAGCATTTAGCTTTTCCTCAAGGTCTACAGATAATATACTGTCATATCTTTGGAGCTGTCTTGCAGATACTGAAACCCTGACCAGATGGAAGAGGTTAACTACATGTTGCCCATAAGCATGTAGACCCCAGACCAGTTGGAACCAGAAGGCTGATGACACTAACTCCCAATTACTTCACCACCAACCAATAAGAAGAATGTCTACTAGCTGATGACACTCTGCTCCGTGAACACTATAAGACTCCTTACCAACCCCTCCAAAGCAGGACACAGTTTTGAGGGCACTAGCCTACTATGACACCCTTGCCTGGCAAAGCAATAAAGCTACTCATTTCTTCTCTCTCAAAACTCTTGTCTCCATGATTTAATTCAAGCTGGTGTACAGAGGCTGAATTTTGGCCAACAGTGGCAACATTTTGCGGAACCGGACAATGAGGATTGGGGTTCGATCCCTGGCCCCACTCAGTGGTTAAGGATCCTACATTGCCATGACCGGTGGTGTAGGTTGCAGATTCTCCTACATTGCATGGGATCCTGCATTGCTGTGGCTACAACATAGGCCAGCAGCTGCAGCTCCCATTGACCCTCAGCCTGGGAACTTCCATATGCCTCAGATGTGGTCATTAAAAAAAAAAAAAAAAAAAATTCTTCTGCTCTAGGGAGGGTAATTTTATATGGGAGTTTTATTTCTTGCTTTAGGAGGAAAAGAGACAGACCAGAGTGTCTATTTTGTGTCTGCTGCTTCTCAGGCATTTTTAGCTCAAAGTGGCGTATTTGAGATGGCATATGCTAATACTCTTCAACTGCATGACTGGTTTCCCTACCTCTCCTCTAGGCCTACTAGAAAAAATTCTTCAAATAGGAGTTCTGATTGTGGCTCAGTGGGAACAAACCTGAGAACCCAAGTTCAATCCCTGGCCTCACTCAGTAGGTTAACTATCCAGGATGGCTGTGGCTGTGGCATGGGCCAGCAGCTGCAGCTCCAGTTTGACCCCTAGCCTGCAAACGTCCACATGCTGTAAGTGTGGCCCCAGAAAGCAAAAAAAAATCTTCAAATAAGCTCAATAGCGATGATTTAAAAATAGGAATTACAAATGTAAATCAAATCAGATTTACCTCCTGCTCTAATCCTTCAGCTGTTTCCTGCAACAACTGTAATAAAACCCAGACTATTTACCAGGGACTTTACATCCTTTGACATTCTTTCTGACTTTATACCTTTATTCCATTTGCTCCTTGAGTTCTAGCCGCAGTGATCTCTGTTAGTTCTGAATGTGACAGTCATAGTCCAAGCTTAAGCCCTTGCACAGAGTTTCTGTGGTAGATCGATTGCAAAAATGACTGTAGTTCTTCGTTCTTCTCTGTATACACATTCTTTGTAAAATGACTGCAGCTCTTTCCATCAAGACTTAGGGTCTCTTTCTTTCACCTTTTAATTTTTGGCTGGTCTCGTGACATTTTTAGGTCAAGAGAATGTACATATACAAAAGTAAGTGGGTTCTTTTAAGAGTCCAGGCTTCAAGAGGCTTTGAGTGCTTCCCTCTCTTCCTTGGACAATCCTGTCTAGCCTATTGGAGTATGAGAAATCACATGGAGCAGAGCTAAATCTCCAGTCAAGCTCAACCCTTTAAATAGGTAAGCTAACCTGGAAGCTCCCTCTCTGGAAACAGATGCATTGTTCACCTTGGATGAGATGAGCCAAAAGAATTGCCCAGTGAATTAAACGCATTCTTACTGTTTTAAATCATAGCGTTTGGGGCTGGTTTCATTATGTAGCAGTACCCTACTGCTTCAGTTTCCTTTATGTAGTCTGATAGAATCCAAGACATTTTCATCAACAGTTTTCTCATTTAAGTCACATTTCTTATGCCCTCATCCCCTCAGGGAATATTTCTCTTATCACAAAAATTTACTATCTTTTTATACTGCTTCATTTCAAGTTTTTGTCCTTATTATCAATACATCATATATTTATTTTTAATCTCATAATCATTATTTTTGGTATTAAAAGGGCAATGCAAGTATAGCACTTAATAATTACCTGGCACAATAGAATGGATCTATAACATTTTATTTTATTTTACAATTTTGCAATATTTAAGTCCATGGTTTTTTTAATGAATTATTTGTCAGGCTTTCCAGTCACTCAAGTAAATAAGCCTCTGATATCCCATTTCACATGGTTTATGACATATTAAAAATCTAGGGTAATGACAACTTGGGAAGTCAAGCTGAGCCATTGCTTCATTTGGTGAATTACAGAGGACAATGTTCAATGGTCAATGTGAGTGTTACTTAAATATCTATTAATTATACAGTTGAACTAGATGAAGCCACAAAGCATTGTTATAAGGTTAAAGACTGTTTAGAATTGTGTTCTGTTGATAGTTGTTGTTCACACTTCAATGTACCGATCCAGCAAATGAGAAGTGCAATGATTAACATTTATCAAGGCTCCTCCCTGTGCTTTTTAATTTTTCACAAAGTGCCTGAAGTGTCTGAAGTGGGCTATGAAGACTAAAAGCCAATAATTCACTATCAGTTTTTGCATTTAGTTGACATAAGTGTCACATGAGCACTCAATTTTCCACATCCCTCTATAAGAAGACATGCTTGTTAAAGTGCTCACTCATTTACATGCACTAAGTATTTTCCATTGCTGGTCATAAATCAAAGTTTGCTATGATCTTCCATAGTAATTACTACAAATTTTATAAACAAAGCCAGCTTTACGTACTCCTGTATATCCTTAAAGAAATGCATCCTCTGTTCTGGTTAGGGATAAATGGCCTGGAAGAGACAAGCTTGAGAGCAGCGTAGGTGAGGATCGTCCATTTGATTCTAGTGAAATGAGATAAACAGCCTAGATGACTCATAGGACTTTTTAGAATAGAAGTTAAGCTAGTCCTGTCCTTTAAAATCATATTTTTAAGTAAAAGCAAAATGAGACTGAAACAAAAAGTTTACATTCACAGACATATAAACCAATAAAACTAATAGACAAGGACTATAACTCTTGATGGTGGCAAACTTTACCCCTTACGTAGTAAAAAGTCAGCTATCCTCCTTAGTTTTTAGAAAATCTTACTGCTTCTGATAAAGAGCTGTGAGGATTCCAGTATGATGATGTGAGTACCTTTGCTACATCACTCTCCAATGAAACTTAAGGGTAATACATATTATAGATATGTCTGTCTGTGTATACTTAACATGTATTATGTTCTATATGTTATGCATATGTACACATATATTTATATTCACACACACTTTTAAAACCTCCGGAAATTGTCATAGGAGCTACCAGCAAATTTAAAAAATGTATTCATGAAAATCTATGAGAACGTAATACTAAAGGGGTAAGACTTTGGTATTTAAACCTGATTTTCCCCCCAAAATTCTCTGTGTTCTGTTCATTTAGGGCTTAGTTGAGAAATTAAGTTATCCTTGTAAGTAAAATCAAGACATGTTATCATAGCTTACACAATTCAACTAAGGCTAATATTTTAATAAACATTTTATTTATTTATTTATTGCTTTTTATGGTCTCACTCATGGTATATGGAAGTTCCCAGGCTAAGAGTCAAATTGGAGCTACACCTGGCCTACACCACCACCACAGCAGTGCGGGAGCCCAGCCATGTCTGCGACCTATACCACAGTTCATGGCAATGCCAGATCCTTAATCCACTGAGCAAGGACAGGAATAGAACCTGCAACCTCATGGTTCCTAATCGGGTTTGTTTCTGCTACGCCACAATGTGAACTCCTTAACAAACATTATAAATACCTAAACCAAAGTGTAATAAGGAAATTAGGAGTATTCCTGTAAGTCTAATAGGATAGAAATAAACTAGCTATAGTATAGTAATTTTAGGATGAAATCAAAATAAGTCCAAATATATGAACCTTCCTATTTTGTCTAAATCGTCCTATCTTGAAACATAAGAATAAAAGCAATACAATTATTTCAGCAAATATTTAAATTACATTTAAAGCAAAGATAATTTTAAAGGACCAGGAAAGACATCTATGCTGTAGGTAACCTTAGTTAGTTGATAGCTAGATAGATCTCAGTAAATCTGTGTCAAGGTTTTTTGTTTTGTTCTGTTTTATTGTTGTTGTTTTTTCCATTTCTTTCACTGCCATCTTAAGGCAATACCTCTTAAGAGCAGAATCCTCCTGAATTCTTAATAACAATGAATCCAATTCTGGATTATTATTAGTATATTACCATATTATTATATTAGTATATTATTGGTGGTCAATAACATATTTTAGTAAATTGCTATGTATAGTAACTATTATAAAACAATTTCTCCTGTGCTTGCTTTTCTTGGTATCCAGTAATTGAATCAATTATTTTAAATTTTGTTTTATTCATGTAAAGAAATAAGCAATTTAGTACTGTGCTTTGGCTTACTCCACTAATCAGCAGCAGAGAAAATAAAAATGGAAATAATTCCAGTAATTTACTTTTCTCTTGGTGGGAAGGAATTTCAATATGTAACTGATAATTGAAATGAAAGATACTTGTTTACTCCTAATATATTCTTAAGTGTGTTAGCGCTGAAATGAACCCTGTAATCATTTATAATATTTTAAAATTCATCAAAATGTACTGCATACACAGATAAAACTTTTCTGACTTGTAATAAATTCTCCTTGAGTCCCAAAGCTCAAATTCCCATGCTTTTGAGTTATTGTGAGAAAATTGAGTAGGAATTTAATTTGCCTGATAAGTGATCCCCTCTTGCTGAAACAGCATTGTATCACCAAGAACAAAATGAATCCTATTAAAAGGAAGCATAACCAAGCAGTAGAAAACATTTGGGGGTTTCCAGATTAAAGTAAACACTGCATTTTTCCAGTGTGTTGGCATCCATCATAAGTACTTAATTTCTACCAGTCAGTCATTTTGTGTAAGATGGATGACTAAATAGGTCTCTTCCTTTAAATGTTACTACTCTTTCATTGGTTACTTCTCTATAGTGTCAGCACTCTTTGTAGCTTTTATTTGTAATGTATGTTCTTATTATAGAGTTTAATTGATTCACTTAGGTAGACATTAGAGAGCAAAGTAATGGGTTTATTTCTCAATGTCTTATATCTGGGGGGTTATTATCTTACAGTATTTGAAATTTGAAAGAATGGGAAATACTTAGATTAAAACTGAATTTCATGGAGTTCCCATTGCGGCTCAGCAGTTAATGAATATGACTAGCATCCCTGAGGCCTCAGGTTCGATCCCTGGCCTTACTCAGTGGGTTAAGGATCCGGCGTTGCTGTGAGTTGCAGTGTAAGTCGTAAACTTGGCTCAGATACTGTGTTGCTGTGGCTGTGGTATAGGCCAGCAGCTACAGCTCTGACTTGACCCTAGTCTGGGAACCTCCACGTGCCACAGGTGCGGCCCTAAAAAACAAACAAAAACTGAATTCATGAGTGATTTCTACACAAAATATTTTTAGAACGTATGGATGAAAACCTTGGCTCTGTGTGTGTGTGTGTGTATAGAACAACATTCACATATATGCATCCTTACACATATGTTGGTGCAGACAGGTGGTTAGGTAAAGTAAATGTCGAACATTTTATGGGTAGTCTCTCTTATTCAGAACTATTATACTTGTAATTTTGGAACACGCAATTTATTGAAGAGATCAAATTGAGAAAAAGTGGGAGTTCCCATTGTGGCTCAGTGGTTATGAACCCAGCTAATATCCATTAGAATGTGGGTTCAACCAATAGCTTCACTCAGTGGGTTAAGGATCCAGCGTTGGCCTGAGCTATGGTGTAGGTTGCAAGCACGGCTCCAATCTGACATTGAAGTGGCTGTAGTGTAGGCAGGCAGCTGCATCTCTGATTCGACTTTTAGCCTGGGAACTTCCATATGCTGCAGGTGCACCCCAAAAAAGAAAATTTTGAGAAAAAATAAATGAACATGTAAGATAAAAATCATGCGTAAGATCTTAGTAAATATTTAAGATACTTTCTCATTTTTCATTTCCTTTACAGACAAATTATCAGCTTTCAAAATATCAAATAATCATGTGTAAGTGTAACTGAAACATTACTGTAGTTCCTTATGATTGTTCCCCTAACATTTTAAAGAGTTTCCAGTGAAATAAGTATATATAACAAGAAGAAGATTTTACATTAATGATCATTTTTTTGGCCTAAGTAGAAGGTCATATTTAAAATACTTCACTTCTTAATGATAGAACTTTTAGAGATGGCATGCTAAATTGTGTTGGAACAGTTATTAGACACAAAAGGAAATATGTTTATGTGTCAATAATGTATTAAAATTTTGTTGTTTAAAGGTATTTGACATATATCTCCATCTGGAATATTCATAGACATTATATAAATGGTAATGAAAATACATATATAATAAAAATTATGACAAGTACTAGAATGAAAATATCACCGAATTTATGTTGTGGGTCAAGGAATACGCCTCTGAGGAATAATATTTAAACAAAGATAAGAAATAAATGTAGAATTTAGCCAGGTGAAGAATGGGGAAATCATCTCTGAGGAAGACAGTAGCATGTACATAGGTCCCAAAGAGAAGAGAATATTTGCTGTTGGAGGATGGACAGAAAGTGATTGTGACCGGTAATAGCAAGCATATTATTGAGACCATTTCTGTTTCTTCCCTGCTTTCTTCTATCTCTGGGTGATTTAATCCATTTCTTATAGAATGCGAATTCACAGTTGTTACCTGATAACTAAAATTTGGGGCAACAACTCCTCAAATCTGTTTTCTGCATCATTGACAAGGCTTGAAGGTATTGTAAACTTCATCTAAAACTGAGCCCTTTGTATCCCTTCCCACTCTTTAACATCTTAGTATATGGCACTACCCACGGAGTTGTCAAACCAGAACTTGAAAATCATTTTTGATACCTCCCTTATGTTGAAACCTCAACAGTGGGCCCAGAGCTAGCCTGATGTTTCTACTACAAAAGTTATCCCCCCCTCTGCATTTACTGACACCACCAGTAGGAAGAAGGATCTGGAATGCAAAACACCAAAATGCCCTACCTCCAGGTGGAATTAGGCACTGGAAAAGTGAGCCTTTTTTGGGAGAATTAAAAAATAGTTATACAATCATGGTAGGGAAACTTTAAATCCTTGTCTTAGTGATTGATAGAATAACCCCCAAAAAAGTTAATAAAGATACAGAAAATGTGATCAATAATATTAACCACCTTGATCTAGTTGATATTTCGGGAGCACTACATTCCACAATGACAGAATATCCACTCTTTCAAGTGAACATGATATAGTAACTGAAGATGAACATATTATGGGTTATTAAAAAAGTCTCAATACTTATAAAAGTATATTGAACTAAAACTAATTAAATTAAAAATCAGGAAATCCCATTGTTGTGGCTCAGAGCATTAAGAACCCAACATAGTGTCCATGAGGATGCAGGTTTTATCCCTGACTTCACTTAGTGGGTTGAGGATCCAACGTTGCCGCAACCTGCTGCATAGGTTGCAAAAGCAACTCAGATCCAGTATTGTCCTAGCTGTGGTATAGAGCACAGCTGCAGCTCCAATTTGACCCCTAGCCCAAGTACTTCCATATGCCACAGATGCAGCTTTAAGAAGAAAAAAAAGGTGAAATCAGTAACTATAAAATATCTTGGAAATTCTAAATTACATAAAAAATTCTAATAATTCAAGGGGTAAAGATGAAATCACAAGGGAAATTTTTTTCAGAAATTAAATCTATAATCACAAAAATTACATGTAAAGTTATAGAATAATAGTAGTGGAAAGTAGCTTTAAATATATTAGAAAAGAAAAATAAAAATAATGACTTAAGGATCTAACATATTAATCTAGAAAAGTAATAACAGAGTAAACCTAAATAAAAAAGCTATGAAATACTAAAATTATGAGCAGATATTCAATGCCATGTAAAATAAAGAGAATATAAAAGTAAACAAAACAAAAATCTTACATTTTGAGAGATCCACAAAAATGAAAATCTCCTAACTTAACTGAGCAAGTCAAAAAGAGAATACAAATCACACATTTCAAGGTAGAAGAAGTTATCACCAGTAATTCTAGAAAAGTTAAATTGTGAAAGAATAAAATTTATAGATAACTTCATGCAAGAAATTTGACACTTCCAATAAAATAAATTCTTGAAATATAGTTTATCCAAAGTGATATATGCAAAAAATAAATCTGAATATCACTTTACTAAGGAAATTAAGGTTGCATGATTGACCTGTTAGTACATGAAAAAAAATGAATAATATCAAAGAAATTCAAATTAAAACCATATCCACTATAATGACTACAATTAAAAAGACTGATTTTGCCTAAGTTTGTCCAGGACATGGAATAACTTGAATTCTCAAGTATTGCTGGCTGAGTGAAAAAGTGTACAAGTAATTTGGCAAACAGTTTGCCAAACTCTTGTAAAGTTAATGTACAGTTACTGTGCAACTAAGACATGCTTCTCTTAGGTTTTTATACAAAAGAAATCAAAATATATTTCCATACAGATGACAGTTTGAGTATTTTTAGCAGCACTAATCATATTAGCCAGTAACTGGAGACAAGGCAAATGTCTATTAATTAATTAATTGTTTTAAAAGAAATAAAATATTAAAAAATGCAACCAACAGAAATGAATCTTGAAAAGGTCAATAAAATAAGAAAGAGTACATCCCATATGATTTCATTTATACATAAACTTAGACAATGTGAACTAAATTGAGTGACCGAAATTTGTCGCCTGGTGATGACATTGAAGGGTGAGAGGGATGGCAAAAGAACATGAAAAATTATTTGCATGTGGTAGAATTGTTCTGTATCTTGCTTGTGGACATCAATTTGTGGGTATATGTATGTGTCAAAAGTCACCAGCATTTACTCTTTGATTATTTGTAGTTCTTTGTATGTCACTTATACTTTGATAAATTTGAAGAAAAAATATAATTCATTTATGTGGAAAATTGCATTTTTCAAAATATTCTCTGTCTTTCCCCTTAAGAGGAATGTATCTTCCTATTCCATTGTCATTAATCATCATCATACTTCAGCCATGTATATTGGCCAGTGAAGTGTGGTCAAAAGCAATGAGTGCCACTTCTGAGCATGAGCTTTAAGAGCTGTTCCACCATCCCTTTTATTCTTTTTTTTTTAATTTATTTTTTATTTTCTCGTCTTTTGTCTTTTTAGGGCCATGCCTGTGGCATATGGAAGTTCCCAGGCGAGGGGTCCAATTGGAGCTATTGCTGCCAGCCTACGTCACAGCCACGGCAACACCGGATCCTTAACCCACTGAGCGAGGTCAGGGGTTGAACTCACAACCTCATGGTTCCTAGTCAGATTCGTTTCCACTGCACCATGACGGGAACTCCCCTTTTATTCTTATCTACTATGAGTTCTATCTAGACAAGGCCCAATTCTGAATTATAAGCTCCAAAAACATTGAGTAGAGCCACAGAAAATTATAAGCTCTAAACATTGAGCACAGAAAATCCACAGAGGACATATAATACACCAAAAATAAAGCTTTAGTATGGTACTTCACTGATAATGAGTTATAGCTTTACTGAAGCATAAACTAGAAAAATAACCAAAAAATCACATTTTAATATTTAAAGTTTTATTATAGTAGGAATATACTCTATAATATGGGACCTACAAAATTTTAAATATGAGATACAAAAAAATTAGAGGTATTTTTTTGTATACTTGAATAAATATCTAACTTGAATAAATCCATTAATCATGTCTGGATGTTCAGCCTCTTCATTTACAAAATACATTAATTGAGGGAGATAATCTCTAAAATTCTTGTGCATGTTAAATTTTAACAATATAGAGTTATTATAGACAAAATGAAATGTTTAGAGGTATGATGATGGAATAATGAACACAGCTTTCTTTATATCAAATTCTAATTAATGCTTTACATCTGCTTTTTGGGGCAGCACCTGCAAAGTTCCCAGACTAGGGGTCGAATTGGAGCTGCAGCTGCCAGCCTATGCCACGGCAACTCGGGGAAGTGAGCTGCATCTGCAACCTACACCACAGTTCACGGCAATGCTGGATCCCTGACCTGCTGAGCAAAGCCAGGATCGAACCTGCATCCTCATGGATATTAGCCAGATTCTTTTCCACTATGCCACAACAGGAACTCCCTGCTTTACATCTTAAAGTCTGCCTTGGCTGCTTCTTTTAAAGGTCAAGCAATTTGGGGAAGTATCAAAGGCAGATCAAATAAAAAAAATGTATACTAAGCACAAAAAGAATATTTGCTATCAATTAAGTTCTGAGAAGCATGAGATTAGATTGTTTTAATTTAGCATGCATAACTAAAACAGTTGTTACTTTTCACCATATTATAATTATTTTTCTCTCCATAGCTGTTTCAGGTACTAACTTTTTTTTTTTTTGGTCTTTTTTTAGGGCCACACCCATGGCATATTGAAGTTCCCAGGCTAGGGGTTGAATTGGAGCTGCAGTGTCTGTCCTATGCCACAGCCACAGCAGTGCCAGATTGGAGCCACTTCTGTGACCTCCCCACTGCTCGTGGCAATGCAGATCCATAATCCACTGAGCGAGACCAGGGGTCAAACCTGCATCTTCATGGATACTAGTCAGATTCGTTTCCACTGAGCCATGACAGGAATTCCATCATGTACTAACTTTAAAGGAGTAAATTTCATAAATTACACTGGGTGAATACTGTGTGTATGTGTGTGTTTGATATGTAGTGATTTTTCATGTTATTATTTTCATTGAGTCTTATATATTAAAAGTATGCTTAAAACTTTGAGAAAATATTAATAATTCATCAATATTAAAGATTCAAATATCTACCTTTTTTCCCCCTAAAAACATGTTTTTGAAAGATTATACATTTCTAATTATTTAGGACTCTGGATCATATTCCTCCAAGTGCACCTAATCCTACTTTATGTTTTGATTTGTTTCATCTAATATCTCCAGAAGCAACAGTCTTTTTCAGATTTTCTCAGAGTTTCCTCCAGCTCAATGAAAGCCTGAAGTTACTGGAAATATGGAAAACAATAGGAAAGCATTCCTTGCAGTCTGCTTTCATTTGGCCAAGAAATGGCATAATTTTCTCTGATCAAGATGGAATCAAATCTATAGGACAATTATAGGTAACGGATTAATAGGAAGAATAATTTAGGACAAATTGAGAAAAATAATTAAGACATAAGTGCCATTTTACTTCAACCTCCTACTGAAATATAAGTTTTTTTTTTCTGAAATGGAAGACTAAACCAAACTGTAGAGAGCATCCTTTCTAAAAGGTAGCAAAAGCCTTTTTCACTTATAAGAGAAAATAAATATAATCAATTCCATTTCACATGTTAAAAGGCAATTAGAAACGAAACTAACAGTGCAGAGGGACAAAAAGTGAAGATAGAGTACAAACTGAATGAATTAGAAAATCAAAGAATAAATAAATCAGTTTTTGTTGTTGTTGTTTACTGCTGCACACGCACCCCCGGCATATAAAAGTTCCCAGGCTAGGGGTCGAATCAGAACTCTAGCTGCTGGCCTACATCACAGCCGCAGCAACACTAAACTGCAGCTGTGAACTATGTTGCAACTGCAGCAAAATTGGATCCTTAACCCACTGAGGTAGACCAGGGATCAAACCAGCATCCTCATGGAGACTAGTTGGGTTCTTAGCCTGCTGAGCCACAACAGGAACTCCCCCAAATCAGTTCTTAAGTGACAAAGTGGTCCTTTACTAATATCAAAATAAAATTTGTAAATTTCCAGCTAGCATAAATATAAAAAGAGAATAATATATAAAATATTATTTTTCTGTAATAAACTATGTTAATGAAGTATAACATAAATACAAAAACTTGTAAAAACTTAGGACTATATAGTTTCCTTTATGACAATGTTTAATCCTAGCTCTCTTTCCTTATGCAGAGAGAAACACTGTATTGCCTTCCAACACAGCAAATTAATTGTCCATAGATTACATCTGAATGCTATGATCAATATTTTTATTTTTATTCTATTTTCACAGAACAGTAGTCTATTGCTGAATGCTATTTCAATGAAAGACTTTATGGCAACTTAGTTACCTATTCCTTTTTGTTAATTAAACATATGGATTTTTCCAGTGTTGGGTTACTAAAAAGAGCACTATTATGAGCATTCTTTTTTTCCCCACATTTTCTTGTTTCTTACCTTTATTACACAAAAGGTATCATACACTTTATTTGCTTTTCATTTGCCTTTATAACATAATAATCTATCCTGGTGATAACTTCAATTCACACAGATATTCCTCATTGATTCCCATTAGCTGAGCATTCTTGTTTATGATTTTTGTCATACCTCTTTTATACATTTGTTTTATGACTATTCCTCGGAGAGAATTTGTTGCACCATAGGCTATGTGTAGGAATGCATGTAAGTTCTTAGATATGCTATTCAGTTCCTTTCAGTAATTACAGAAAATCTTGGAAGTTACCTCCTTAAATATATATTCTACACAATTCTCTCTTACATCTGTGACTCTAATTACACACATGTTAAATTGTTCAATATTATTAAACACTTTAGAAACCCCTTAAAAATTTGCAATTATATGAGAAATATGACCGTGGAAAAGTAGCAACTTTATGGCTAGTAAAGCTAATTGAGGAATTTGAATCTTGAAGGGTATGACCAGAAGGATATGCTAATATTGCTTACTTAGTCTGTCCCCCGCCCCAGCCCCCCGCCCACCACCCCAGATTAATCAGATCTGAACAAACATAAGCTCTTCTCACAGGGGCAAAGCTTTCATGATTAAAATTTCTAATTACAAGTAAACAAACCAGAATTCACTATCTAAAAACAGACAGTCACAAAAGACACTGAAACGTCTCAACATACACATTTTCCTCTCTTGCTGGCTAGGAATGAGCAAGACATAAATTTAGTCTAGGAGTACTCAAAATGTGGTCCCTTGACTTTCAGCATCAGAATGACCCTTGGAAGTGGTTAGAAATGCCAAGTTTCAGGCCCCACCTCATACTTGCTGGATCAGCTTTCCAGATAATTCTACTGCACACTAAAGCTTAAGGAACAATATTTATCATTATAGATTCTCAACCCTTACTGAATATTGGAATTTTTACAAACTAATAACAAAGCATTACATATATGTGCTTATATACCTATATACACATACAAGCATACACTGAATTTTCTCTTGGTCACAGAAAATATTTAAAACTTGACATATAGTGTCTGTCAGTACTACTCAATTCTATCATTTCAATTTGTTTTTTTTTAATAATGATTTTTGTTTTTCCCATTATAGCTGGTTTAGAGTGTTCTGTCAATTTCCTACTGTATAGCAAGGTGACCCAGTCACACACACACACTCATATACACATTCTTTTTTCTCACATTATCATGCTCCATCATAAGTATTGTAATTCATCTACTATCTAATCTTTAATGATTTCCAGAGTAAGAAAAGAATGTGAAGCTGGCCCAAGTTGCCCTTTTGGGTTTATCATCCAATAAATTCAATGATGGAAGAAGTGTCTCTGCAAATGGGGATGCTGTGTGGGGCTTCCGACATGCCTCAGTGTTAGAAGTTATAATATAAAAGCCATGAAACTTTGTAATAGATCAAGCTATCTTCCACAAGTAACTTTTGTTATTTTGCATAACAGCTCCTTACTAAATCAGGGGACACCAGATAATCATGTGAAATGAACTGCTCATTCTGAACTGGGGAATATGACCTACCAAACCATTTAATTGGTTAGGAGCATCATAATCATAATCACTGCTCCATGACTGAGCAGAAACTGTGTTCATATCCATACATTTTCTGAGCAAGACTAAGAGTAATAATAAGTTACACGAGCAGGTGATTCACAATGTCAAACATCTATCTACTTCTGAACAACATAATATTTGTCTAGGCATTCATATGGATTTATGGACAATCTCCTACATGATTAAAGCATTGAATGATCTTGGGTTTGGTTTTCTATGGTGTGGTGTAATATGCTAACATATTATAGACTCACACAAAAGTTCTTCTGAATGGCAATGCAGATGGAAAATTTTCCCAGTAGGAAGCAATTTAAATATGTCTGACTTCCATTTTCCTGGATGGGATAATGGCCAGTGGTATGAATTTACATTGATTTGTAGACAGTAGATAAATATAAGTAATGAATATGGGAATGGTTCTGTTACTATATTCAATTTTAGAACAGAATATAAGAAACAATTTAGGTAAAATGTGAGGACAAATTATTTTTGACAATATGAAACATACAGAGGGATGTGATTTTTGAGAAAAGGAAAAGAAATAATGTGAACAATATAGGCACATTTCAGAGATATTCTGGGTTCAGTTCCAGATCACCACAATAAATAATAAAGTAAATCACACAAATATTATAGTTTTCCAGTACATATAAAAGTTATATTACACTCTAATATAGTCTATTAAGTGTGCAATATCATGTCTAAAAACAGTGCACATATCTTAATGTAAAAGTACTTTATTTCTAAAGAATTCTAACCATCATCTGAGCCTTCAGAGAATTGTAGTAGCAAGATCAAAGATCGCTGCTCACAGATCACCATATAGTGACAAATTCTGAAATACTGTTTTTATTTTTGTCTTTTTGCCTTTTCTTGAGCCACTCCTGTGGCACATGGAGGTTCCCAGAATAGGGGTCTAATCGGAGCTGTAGCCACCGGCCTACGCCAAAGCCACAGCAATGCGGGATCCGAGCCGCATCTTTGACCCACACCATAGCTCAGGGCAATGCCAGATCCTTAACCCAACCGAGCAAGGCCAGGGATCGAACCTCCAACCTCATGGTTCCTAGTCAGATTCGCTAACCACTGCACCACGACGGGACCTCCAAATTCTGAAATATTGTGAGAATTACTAATATGTGACATAGAGACATCACTTAAGCAAATGCTGTTGGAAAAATGGTGCCTACAGGCTTGCTGTAAATAGCGTTTCCACAAACCTTCAATTTGTGAAAAATACAGTATCTCTGTGGTGCAATAAAGCAAAGTGCAGTAAGATGAGGCATATTCATTTCATTTTTATGCTTAGGAAACTTTATGAATCACTGCACAGAGAGGTGGAACCCCCCAAAAAGCACTGGGTACAATGAGCAAAGGGAGTATACAACGAAATTAATGACAAGGAGATGGCTAAAATTTGCAGGGAAGGGTATTAAAAAGATAAATGTGGAACAGAAGTTCCAGAAATGTACATGGGGATTGCTTTGACTCTTTGGGCAAATAATACATTTTAATTTAAATGATGAAGTCAATACTTCATAGGCTCTAGAAGAGAAAACACACTGCAGATTGTGGGCTGAAGATGGATATCAGTGATAGGAGGAGACTTTTTGTTTGTTTCTTTTTAGGGCTGTGCCTGAGGCATATGGAAGTTCCCAGGCTAAGGTTTGAATCAGAGCTGCAGCTGCCAACCTATGCCACATTCACAGCAAAACAGGATCTTAGTCCCATCTGTGTCCTACACTGCAGCTTGTGGCAATGCTTGATCCTTAACCCACTGAGCAAGGCCAGGAATTGTGTCCTTGTTGATGCTTTGTCAGGTTCTTAACCCACTGAGCCACAGCAGGAACTCCAGGAGGATTCTTATAGATAATAAAGTTCTATCAAGCAGAAAAACCTTGTTAAACTCTCCAGATATTCAGGTGAGGTACCTGAAAGTCTATCTACCATGAGTAAGGTCATCCTACCCCTTTAATAAGGGCTGTCTAGACCTCCCAACAAATCTGAAACTAAGCCTCGATAGGTTCAATATTAATCACTTGCAAATAAACATCCTATCAAAACAATCTCAACATTGCCTTTGAAGAAGAAAACACGAATTAAAACTGAAAAATGGAGCAGCCACAATGTCTTACATACATTATTACTTGGCATATCAGTAAGCAGGAAAAAAAAGGCATGAGCAATAGGAATAAAAAAAAGGCCAAGGAGAGGAGGAGGTAAGAGTGACTGAGGAGCTGTTGAATGAGGATAAAGTTTCAGTTATGCAGCAAGAATTAGATCTAGAGAGCAGCTGTACAGCATTGTGCCTCTAGTCAACAATAGGTATTATGTGCTTCAAATTTTATTACGAGGGTAGGTCTCAAGTGTTCTTACTGTAAAAAAGAGGGGCACAGGAAACTTTTGGAGGTAATGATATGTCTATTACTTTACAATAATTGTTTCATGGATATATGCATGACTCTATATTAAATTGTGTATATTAAATATCCATAGCTTTTATATATCAATATACCTCAAGAAAATGTTAAGAAAAATTTAAAAAATTAATAGAAATCGACCCAGAAATACACATATATTGGAACTAAAAGACAATTACTTTAAAATGTTATGGGAGAGTTCCCTGGTGGCCTTGTAGTTAGGATTCAGTGTGTCCACCTCTGAAACCTGGGTTCAGTCCCTAGCCTAGGAACTGAGATCCCACATCAAGCTACTGTACATTGTAGCCAAAAAAAAAAAAAAAAAAAGTTATGAAGAGTGTGTCTGAAACCAAAGGAATTCTCTTGAGGCTCTTCTTAATATTTCTATATTCAAGGGTAAATTAAAAGGAATATCATAGCATTCCAATACAGGCAGAGCCACTAAGATTCAGCTCCTTTTAGTATGAAGTTTTAATTTAACCTACCAGGTAAAGAATTTTAACGAACTTAGCTGTTGGTTGAAGGGAAAGGTAACATGGAATGATTAATGAAAAAAAAAAGTAAGTGTAAATATAGTGTCTGCATACTTTCCTCCTTTCTACTTCATTATTCTATTTAAGTAATATTAATTTTGATTAATACATGCAAGTACAAGAACTAAACAAGAAAACTGATTAACATTATTAAGCAGAAATAGATACACTAACTGAACTTGGTGTTTCTCATTTTGGGGACAATGCTGAGAACACTTACATTTTTTTTAAAAAACTAGCTATAGTGAAATATAACTTACGTATAATAAAATTTAAGATTTTATGACTATAATTTGGTGAGTTTTCACAAATATACAGTGGTTAACTACCACTGTAATTAACACATGAAATGTTTTTACCACTGCAAAAGTTCACTCTTGGTAATATCCTTCCAACATTGTATAAAGTAGAAGCATACAAAATTCAACACATAGTGTAGCAGAAGAATAGAAGCATGTCTTTTTTTCACTTTATGCCCCAAATCATATTTTCCTATGCATAAAAATGTTTACCTGTAAGTTTTTACCTTTTTTAAAGTACAAATTTGATGGTACATAAATCTTTTTCACTTTCAAGATGTATAATGGCAAATGATATTCTATTTAGCAACTACTTTGCAAGTTGATTTTGTACATTATCTAATATTAAATGGCAAGGCATTTTCTCAGTTTAATAATTTACTTCTTAATCATGTCTCCTGATAACACTACACATGAAACACTTTAAAAATTTTAATTCAAAATAAATTATTTTATGTGCTAAGGATATTGATAATCAAGGTGAATTCAAGTTAATTGCACTAATCATGATTTTGTTTTACATACTTTTTAATGTCATTTCATCTCAAGTTACAATAATCTAATAAAGCTAATATTGTGTCTGTGTTTCCATGCATTAGTCAAACCAGGCTCAGGGATATTATTTAACTTGAATATAACCTATTAAATAGACTAGATAACTCTCAACATGTGGTCTTCTTATTCTAAATATACTAGGATATTAAATATACTACTAGGATGCATCATTATTAGTTTAAATGTCATTAGTTATTAATCATCAAAGAAAAAAAAGTAAAATGTAATGCCTTTGGGGATTCATTGAGTTCCAAGACATCCCTGATATAAATTCAGCATCTTCAATAACTTATTGCAAAACAATCTCAAATCACATCCAGATTACCATTGTTTTTGAAAGCTTTTCTAAAGATTTTTGGAGTAAAAAAAGTGCATATAGTTTTACTTAAAATCTATCATTAGGTATATTTTTCCCAAGGCCCTTGCATTCCCTAGCCCTGGGTCTTTTTTTTTCCTTCTTCTAGTGTTTGACCCTGTTATTTCTGACCCTTTTATTACAAAGCAATCAATCTGCTTTGTAAAGTCTTAAGTCCAAGCTACTAAATGGCCCTAGAGACTCCATTAAGACTTACTAGGACTTTGGAGTTCCTCTGTGGTTCAGCGGTGAGGAGTCCACTAGTATCCACGAGCATACAGGTTTGGTCCCTGGCCTTGCTGACTGAGTTAAGGATCTGGCATTGCTGTGAACTGCGGTGTAGGTCACAGAAGCATTTTGTGTAGGTCCCACATTTCTAGGGCTGTGGCATAGGCTGGCAGCTGCAGCTCCAATGCCTGGGAACTTCCATATGCACTGGGTGTTGCCCTAAAAATAAACAAATAACATAAAACTTACTGGCATTTACAACATATTCCAAACAAAAGTCTTTACTGATTCAATGTAAAAAGTACCGAAGCTTCTAAGAATATAAAAATATCCCAAATATTATTTTGTTTGGAAAAATTGAGCAATACCTCTGTTACTTACTGAAATTCATGATAAGAGGTATTATTTTTCCTGATGGGCACCTATGTTGGTCCTCACCTTCTGGTGTCTTTTGAGTAGCAATGATAGGTGTCATTTAACATTACTATTAATCTATATAAGGGTGTTGTATTTGTTATATATTGCTATATAACACTATTAACACAGACTTAGGAGTCTGCTTGCTTTTTAAAATCCGGTAGAGAGTCTTGCCTAGCAAAATCAATATTATAATCTATATAATGTATTACACAACCCACCTTCATCATATTCTATTTGTCACAGGTGAGTCACAGTTCTCACTAACTCACAGGAAAAGAACAATAGGAGGACAAGAATACCTGGAATTTGGAAGGATGGAAGCCAATTTAGAGTCTGTCTGCCACAATTGCACTGCATATGCTAATATTAGGATTGAATGCTTCCAAGAAGCAAATGTATTATTATAGAGATTTATCAAATGGCTCTGACCTATGTTATTTCTTAAAGAGTTCAGCCCCAAGTACTGTAAAGGTAATAAATAGCAGCAATATGTATGCCATGTTTTGAAAACAAGAAGGAAAACAAATTTAAGCAGGGATTTCAGAAAGCAAATGAAAAGAGGACAGTTATGAAATGAAAGTGGAAGTCTCCATTCTCCTCCCCAAATCTAACTGGCTTCATAAGTATCAGCATCATGGATGCAGAAGAGAAAGACATGCAATAAATGAATTCATTTTCTATGTTTGCCATATAAAATTTGCCATAAATTCAGCAGTTCGAAACAGTAAGTCATTTAATATACAATTGTTAGGTCAGAACTCTGGGCACAGCATACCTCAGCTGGTTCTTTCTTACAGGGTTCAAAGAAAGAGATCAAGTGTATCAGCAGAACTGTTTTCCCTGTTGAGGCTCCGTAGAGGAATCCTCTCCATGCTCTTTCAGACTTGTAATTCGGTTCTTTGGGGTTGTGAGACTGAGCTTTCCATTTCTTGGCTGTTGTGTCAGGATGATTCTCAGCTTCTAGAGCCTACGTGCATTTCTTGGTTCATATCTATTTTCTTTAATCTTCAAAGTCAACCGTAGCTGGTCAAGTGACTTATTCTCTTTGACTCTCTGATCTTTCCATCTGCCTCATGACTCCTATGCTTGACATCAGATAAAATTCTTGGATATTAAGGACTCATGTTATAAGATTGGGCCCACCAGGATAATCTCCCTATTTTAATGTCCTAAAACCCTAATTACAGCTGCAAAGTTCTTTCTGCGGCCTCACCCTATTCAAAGATTGGTAAGAATTAAGGTATGAGCATTTTTCTTTACTGAGGGTGTTTCTCTCTGTCTATCACAGTAAGCTATCACAACAGTCTATCACAAAATAACATTAAACTCATAATGAGGTTGCTTTTGCTATAAAAAAAGAAGTTTTATTATTTTACTATCCCAAAGGACGGCATAAACTGATAATCCAGATACATGGCCGAGATTTAAGAGCTTTTAAGATCTTTTAGCTGTAATCTCAATTTTACCCAAAAAAGTACAACTTCTCCAGAAGTGCATTTCATTGTATCTAATCTCAACAACAGCATTATTCCTAGGGCAGTGAAATCTAAGCTGATTGTAAAGCATTTTGGCATCTCCCGTACAACATGAGCAATTCTTGGATTTAAGAGAAAAATGATGAGGGGGCCAACATCTTTTCATGCAAAATTATTGATTGGTTTGGCAATGTTGCAATAGTCAATATTTCATAAAACCAATGCCAAATTGGCTTAAAGGAATTGAGAGGATTTTGTTTATTTTCGGCAATTTTGTTTCATCTGAGTTCTTAAAACATCAAATGGTTCTAAAAGAGTCAGTTTACATTTTACATGTTTGTATTTGGTGAACTCTTAGTACACCCAGCAACTAACTGTATGTCAAGTTGGGATATGCTTCATAGAATGAAGTGCTCACTGACCCTGAGAAGGATGTCAACTAACATGGTGATAATAATGACTTAACGTTATTTGCTTCTTCTACAAAATATTGTGCTAGGAGTTCCCATTGTGGTGCAGCGGAAAAGAATCTGACTGGTATCCATGAGGATGCAGGTTCGATTCCTGGCCTCACTCAGCGGATTGGGGATCCCGCATTGCTATGAGTTGTGGTATAGATCGCAGATGCAGCTCGGATCCCAAGTTGCTGTGGCTGTGGTGTAGGCCAGCGGCACATTTGACCCCTAGCCTGGGAGGCTCCATATGCTGTGGTGCAGCGCTCCCCCTCATGAAATATCACCTTTAATTCTGATTGAATGCTAGGCATTATTCTTGCCCCAAGTTCAAAAACAAGAAAAACTAAGGCTAATGTTAAAATTCATACTGCTAGTGTCTTACAGATACCTCATGCCTTAGGTGTCAAGCCATGAATGTCTACTTTTGGCATCTAGGAACTTAATTATTTTTACTTTCTACTTCCTAAACACACACACACACACACACACACAATGTATGTTCAACATTTTTAAAAGTATTCACCTGTAGTATACATTTTAAGACTTCAGTGTTTGTCCCTAGCTCAAACCATGGTGCCCTGATATTAAGAATCAGCAAGATGCTAGAAAAATAAAATATGATTGGTTTTAGAAATTCTAAAACTATTTTTCATAAGACACTCACATATATGCTTTTCATTATATAATTTTCTAGATTTGAAGTGATTTTGTGCTGCTACTTTTGGCAGGACCTCTTATTATACCAATTTAGCTTAAAGTGAAACTATGATTAAGATATGTTGATGAGGCAAAACACAGTAAGTTACAAATTAAGTTATATCACCAGTTCTCTAGATTCTGGGTGCCATAAAGGGCATATTGTTAAAAGAGATGTTAAGTGAGTTCCTGAAGGTTTTAAATATTTGGGACAAAATACACTGGCTGAACTCCAAGATATCAGATAATTGAACTTAGCTCCTTTACTGGGAGTAATGAGGTCTAATTTGCATAGGTAAGGTCATTTGAACAACTTTCTGCTGGAAAATAAAGCTAATTGAGATTAATGACTCTTAAACACATTGCTTCTCTCCTTAGCATATCAAGGCAATATTTCTTGGAGAACAGAAAATGCTTCAGGATTTCTATTAGGAAAGTAGAGTAATAGGCTTTTCATTCTTTTGCTCATTTTGTCTCATAACATTGTTATAAGTTTCCACAACACAGGGTACAGTATTTTACAAAACAATTTAAAGATAGCCTTATAAAAATAGCCAATTTTTATTTTCAGAAATTTTCCATCTGTTCACCTTTTTTTCTACCTTCATTCACTTTTCAGTATATTCACAATTTTTTTTCCTATTTGTAACTCCTGCAAATTTAGCATAATATTTTTTTTCTCTTTTAAAGACAAAGACAGTGATATATAGAAAAATGGAATTAGTTACTACAAACCATACAACCAGCAAATAGTCAAGCCAGAATCTGAAACCAGATCTCTTTAACCTCCCAAACCATTTCAAAACCTAAATCAAGATAAAAAGAGTGTGGAGTTTCCACAGTGGTTCAGGAGGTTAAGAACACAACTCTGTTTCTTTGAGGATACAGGTTCAATCCCTGGCCTTTCACAATGGGTTAAGAATCCCCTGTTGCCACAAACTGTGTCATAAGTAAGTTGCAGATGTGGCTTGGATCCAGTGTTGCTGTGCCTGTGGTGCAGGCCTGAAGCTGTGGCTCATGTTTGACCCCAAGCCCAGGAAGTTGCATATGCCACAAGTGCAGCCATAAGAATTTTTTTAAAAATTAAAAAAAGATGAAAATAATGATGCGCACAATTATCCTACAAATGTACAGTTCTTGATTTGTATACTTATTATGTTTCATACCAAATAAAAAACAAGAGATGCATGTATTTGTTTTGAGAAGTGTTGTGTTATGTAGACATACAGACTCACAGACATATTAGAATAATTTTAAAAACTGTATTAGGAACTCAGTTTTGTCAAAAAAATTCAATAATGATTATTTAGAAAGAAAGGATAATGCATTTGCTCTGCCTACAATGTTTGGGTAAGTGCTTTGAGCAACTGGTTCTCTATAAATGCTTGTTGACTAGTTGACCTGTCATTAGTTCTTTACACTATAAAGATAGTTGCCAAGTTAGATACACTAAGCGTGTGTGTCTGAAGTAGAACTACAATTTCTCCCTTTTTATAGAACACATAGAGTCAAGCATATGACCTGAATGACTTAGTGTGACCCAACTACTGAAATTAAAAACAAAGAAGCAAACAAACAAACAAGTGAATTTTTGTCTGTTACCCTCTTACAGACTGCACTATGACCTCTAAAATTTTAAGTTCTAACCCCCAGTATCTCAGATGGGGATTGTATGAGGAGATCAGGACTTCAAAGAGGTAATTAAGGTAAAACAATCTCAGCCAGTATGACTGGTGTCTTTATCAGGAAAGGATATTAGAGCACACAAAGAGAAAGACATCAGATATGTGCATATAGACCAGGGACAAGCATGTGCAGACACATAGAGAAGGCAGCCATCTGCAAGACAAGGAGAGAGACTGCAGAAGAAACCAAAGGGTCTGACACCTTGATATTTGGACTTATGACCTTCAAAACTGAGATAAAATACATTTCTCTTGTTTAAGCCACAAAGTCTGTGGGATATTGTTATGGCAGTCCTAGCAAGCTGACGCATACCCCCTCCCATTAGAGCTGTTAAAATCAGGAGAGTGATAATTGCTTATGTTAGCTGCCACAGAAATCTATTAGAAAAGATCTACATGATAGAATTTAAAGAAAATCACATCCTAAGTTTCTTAGAAGGAAAAGGCATTCAACCCTCCAAATGTCAGGATTTTGAGCCCCCTCTTCCTAACAGCCTTCTGAGGTTGGCATTGTTCAAAGTCATTCCTGACATCGGCATCCAAATATTTCTTACCACTGTCTGACTGTAAGTTTGATACCAGGTTTGTATAGTGCGGACCACTCCTAGTTCTGTTCCAGGAGCAAATGGGTAAACCACGAAATTGTGGCTGAGGGAAAAAAAAAAAAAAAAAAGAGCAATAAGGGCCATTTGGCATCTCAGAAGAAGCATATGTTAATTGTCTACTGCTACGTAATATATTCCCATAAGCTTATAGTGGTTTAAAACAACAAATATAATTTCACAGTTTCTGTAAATCAAGAATTCAGGCTCATCTAGTTTCTTGTCCAAAGCCAGAAATTAGTTTTTACTCAGGGCTTGCAGTCATCTCAAAACTCAGCTGAGGGAGGAACCACAATTGAGCTTGAAGCCGTTGCTGACATGACTCCTGTCCTCACTGGCTATTGGCATATGAGTATCCCTGAAAGGCAAGATTGTAGTCAACAATTCTGTAAACTATATACTTCAGAGTTTCTAAGAGGCTAGATCTCATTTGTTCTCACCATAAAAAGGAAATGCTGTGATGTAATAAAGGTATTATTAGCTAAATCTATGATGATAATCATATTGCAATATATAAGTGGATCAAATCAACACATTGTCTTCTTTAAAATTATACAATGTTATCTGTCAAATATATTTCATTTGTTTTAAAAAAAACATGGCAGATAATTTCTCTCACAAGTGAAAATTGAGAGACAGCAAAACAAAAGTCTCAGTTTTAATGTAAATCAATCTCAGAAAGGGCATCCCATCATTTTTATCATATTTTATTTACTGTAATCAAATCACTAGTTCCAGTTCCTACTGAAGGGGAGAGCATTACCTAAATTTGTAAGTGTCAGTAGATGGGGATTATTGAGGCTCTTTTGGAGGCTGCTTACCACAACGGCAATACTAAGGTCAGAGTACTTGGGAACTTCCCCATTTTATCATAATATTATTAACTCCACTATTAGAAACTGAGTTATTAGAAGTTATTTCACTTATATTTTTTTCATTAGTCTTAGTTGTTAAGAATGCTAATAGATATCCAAATTATCCAGTTTATAATTGATTTCTCCAACAAACATCAAGGTGGAACACACAAGTAAGGGGCAGGGGTTTCCAAAGTAATACAGACTTCATGCTCATTCTGACATGTTTTCATAGGAATTTCAGTGAGTAGAAGGCTTTATTTCTGCATATAAAAGCAGAAGTTCCTCTCTTAATTTCAAAGAATTTGAGTAAATACAATAACAATGTCAATATTAAAAAAACTAAATCTATCTCTCTTTCTCCCTCTCTCCTTCTCTCCCTATTTCCTTTCTTCTTCTTTTTTTTTTTTTTTTTGTCTTTTGTTGTTGTTGTTGTTGCTATTTCTTGGGCCGCTCCCACAGCATATGGAGGTTCCCAGGCTAGGGGTTGAATCGGAGCTGTAGCCACCGGCCTACGCCAGAGCCACAGCAACGCAGGATCCGAGCCGCGTCTGCAACCTACACCACAGCTCACGGCAACACCGGATCATTAACCCACTGAGCAAGGGCGGGGAGCGAACCCGCAACCTCATGGTTCCTAGTCGGATTCGTTAACCACTGCGCCACAACGGGAACTCCATCTTCTTTATCTTAAGTAAAACAACTTAAGCAGATTTCATGTGCATCCTTTTATTTTGCCAAGCACCTGTCTAGGACTACTATCTCTAATCAAAACTCATTGACAACAAGAAAACAAAAACCATGAAGGCCTAAGTTCAGTATAGATGGGGTTTCACCCATGGTTCCCACTTAACTTCCTGCTGCATATTCCTCTTTATTTATAGTAGAATATTATATAAGAAGTTATGAGCTTTTATATCTCAAGGTACTATGTATGCTGTTTGCTCTTCTTAAAGTTCTTTCTCTTCATATCCTAATTAAAACAATGCAAAATTTAAAAATACAAAATTACTTAATTTTAAACCTTATATTAAAAGTCCACACCACTGTAAAAGGATTTCCTGACCAGGACCACTTCAAACAGAACTAGCTACTCTAGCGACTCACTCAGTTCTTTGTTAACTAAAAAAAAAAAAAAAAAAAAAAAAAAAAAAAAAAAAAAAAATCTTGTGTCTAGTATAGTACTTGCTGTATTATGGCTAGGTTTTATTTTTGTAGTTTGTTTTATTTGTTAGATTTTTCAGGCTAGGACTTTAAAATAGTTTATATTTTTTACCTTCAGCTGCAATGATAATATCTAGGTGTTTGATATGTGCCTCATTTTAAGCATTCAGAAAATATTTGGTGAATTAAATAGATTTGAATTGGATGAATTACATTTTTCAGGCTTCTGGTTAAAAGGTAGAAAAGTTGGAAGTTAATCCAATTTTGTACCTCTGAATGGCTCTGGATGCAGGAAGGATAATGTCACTTACAGTGTTAAAGAAGTATTACTTCCCCATGATTTGACTATGACATCTCCATGTCCACACAAAAGAAGGCAACTTAATAAATGGCCCTGTGCAATTGAGAAAATCATCTGCTTGACACTGATATTGGAAAGAAAAGGGAGACTTGAGAACATTTTATTTGATAACCATGAGTATTTTTACCATCAACAGATGAATGGATTAAGAAGATGTGGTACATATATACAATGGAATACTACTCCGCCATAAAAAATGACAAAATAATGCAATTTGTAGCAACAGGGTGGAACTAAGGATTCTCATATTAAGTGAAGTAAGTCAGAAAGAGAAAGACAAATACCATATGATATCATTTATACGTGGAATCAAAAAATAGCACAGATGATCTACAAAATAGAAATAGATCATGGACAAGGAGAGCAGGCTTGTGGTTGCTGGGGCGGGGGGGGAGATATGGATGGAAGGGGAGTTTTGGATTGGTGGATGCAAACTGTAATGTTTAGAATGGATGGGCAATGGGGTCCTACTGTGCAGAATAAGGAACTGTGTGTGATTGCATCATTTTGCTGTACAACAGAAATTGAAGAAACATTGTAAATCAACAATAATAAAAAATAAAAATAAAAGAATATTTTTCAAACTAAGCTTGTAATGTTTATTACACATGATGTTTTTTGATCAGGCCAGCATCTTTCCCCCTTTTTTAATTATTAGTTTCAGGTGAGTCTGATCACACCTCTGGGTTCCAAAAATGGGAGTTGGAATTTTACTTCACCAAAGTTCCACAAAATTCATTTTTCATGGTTCATTGATAAGCAATTGATGCAAAGCTTTTCCCAGGAATTTTGTTGTAACTCTGTGCAAAATGCATTATTTCCTTCTGACATTACTGGTGAAGAGAGCTTTTGGAGCTTATAAATGTAAGGAATTTTTTGAAGACCACAAAGAGTGAAAGAGAGCCAGCTACCAATGAACTTACCTGAACAGAAAGCAGAGTAAGGTGGTGAGCAGATGAAGAAGAGCTGCATTTAATTTTTTCTTTTTTTTTGTCTTTTTGCCATTTCTTAGGCTGCTCCCGTGGCATATGGAGGTTCCCAGGCTAGGGGTCCAATCGGAGCTGCAGCTGCTAGCCTACACCACAGCCACAGCAATGAGGGATCTGAGCCGCGTCTGCAACCTACACTGTGGCTCACGGCAATGCCGGATCCTTAACCCACTGAGCAAGGCCAGGGATCGAACCCGCAACCTCATGGTTGCTAGTCGGATTCGTTAACCACTGAGCCACGACGGGAATTCCTGCATTTAATTTTTAAATGAAAAAATTAAGCACTTAGATCCATAAGTGATTCAATGCAAAACTTCCCTTTGATGATTCAGGATTTATAAGCCAATTAATTATCATGTTTATTAACTTCATCTAAGTTGAGATTTTGCTATTTCCAACAAAAAGAATGACAATGCAATTCCCAAGCACAAATTTCTCCACAAGTGTTTTAAAAGAATGTTCCAAGGGGCAGTGTTTCTGCCAGAAAATTTGTTTCTTTATCTGGAATATTGGCCTAGTCAAAAAATAGAAATACAACAATGCCGTGATGAATAAATTAGCATGTGAATATGTGTGTGTGTTCATGTCCAGTGCTTAGCTTATCTAGTTGAAATGCAATAAAAGTGTTGCTATTAAATAGTAAAGCTTTCTAGAATCTATACATTATTCAGAGCATGCCTACTACATGACAAGCTCTGTGCTATACATTTTCATTGTAATAACCCACAGGATGTGTTCCTTGCCCTAAAAATATTCATGACCAAATAGCGGGAAAAGACCTGAAAACATGATACTGAAATAGAAAAGGATAACCACTAATGCATGAATGCCAGCAAAGGACAGTAGGAACATCAGTGGTGTCATGAGTAACCTAGCGTAGAAGTAACAGGACAAGGTTACTGAAGAGCAGACACAGATTTGAAGAATCATAAAGGTAAAGTAAGGGTTTAATACATGAAGTGGACTATATATTCTTATAGAATTTATATATTCTATAAATTCTTTATATAGCTAAAGAAGTATGGGGATTTATCTACTTATGAGATTCCCTAGGATGGCCCTAACATCATGAAGTAGTTCTGAAATTACCCTGAATATAATTTTTTTTTTTTTTTTTTTTAGGGCCCCACCTGAGGCAAATGGATGTTACCAGGCTGGGAGTAGAATCAGAGCTATAGCTGCCTGCTTACACCACAGCCACAGAAACACCAGATCCAAGTCATGTCTGCAACCTGCACCACAGCTCACGGCAATGCCAGATCCTTTAAGCCTCCGGAGGAGGCCAGGGATCAAAGCTGCATCATCATGGATACTAGTCGAGTTCTTAATCCACTGAACCACAGTGGGAATTCCATAAAAACAATTTTGACATATGACATTTGTGTGAGAATACATATTTTTAAGTTGAGAATAATGTCCTTTACATAAATATAAAAGTTATATACTATTTTTATTTAAAGATTTCATACTCTCATATTAAGCTTGTTTCCTAGGAACAAATTATTCCAGTAATTTTAAAGGACTGAAATAAACAAATAAATACTGAACACACTGGGTCAAACATGATTCACAGAAATGTTTTTAATTCAAAACCATAAAATTATATTTTGTTACATTCTTTATTAGTTATAAAAATATTTTCTATAATTTTATAGCTTCAAAGTTTATTAAATTGTATAAATTACCTGTCATGAAATTTTTCATATAGCATTAAATATACAATCTATCTCTAGTTGAAATATGTTTTATTTTAATGACTTAATTGGTTAATCAGTTAATTGGCATCCTCGTCATTGGTAGATGTAAATTTATCTATGATTAATTGGACAATTTTCAAACAGCTCTGTATTCACATTTCTCATGCACTTCTTTTTCTTTCACAACTTAGTAAATTTTTCCCCAGGAGAGCAGAGTGCAGCTCATTTGGTAAAAAACAAATAAGCAAAAAGAAAAAAACCCTCCATTTTCAAAACCTACCACTTATGGTCTAAGCTTCTGAGACTTTAATTAAAATAATAACATTTTATTGATCCCATGATTACTTTTATACCTTGTTGCTTGATGTTTTTAATTAAAACAATTGAAACTGTTTCATTCCTCAGACAAAGTAATAACAGATGTTTGAAGTAAACAACATTTAGAAGATATGTGAATTATTCCTTTATATAAGAATTGGGATTCAACTTTTCCTTTCTTAAGCACCTTGCATTTACGATAGGGTTTTACAGCTTTTATCTACTCTACACGCAATATACAAGGATAACTGAGAAAATGAAGACACATGTTAAGCTGTTCAATATGTACATATATATACTTCCTTAGTTTTCTCAATATGAAATTTCTAAGCAGTAAGTGATAATAATATGGATAAAAGAATTGATGAAGTTTATTATATACTTGAGAATAAAATTATGAGTTAGGCCATGGATATGCCACAAAGCAGATTAGTTTCATGTTTAACAATATTTGAAAATGAAACCTCAACTTACCCCCTCTCTCTCAACCCCATTTCTCTTTTTCTCCTCTCTCCCCTTCTCATCTGCTTAAGATTCCAAGCTCTGTGAGACAGGTTGGTGCCTAGGAACCTCAACTTCACCAGATGGATGTCACAGATATACAGATGCTTCTCATTAAAAGGAAAATTAAAAAAGAAAAGATCAAATGAGGAGAACACAGGATATTCTTCTCAGAGTTACTTTTTAAATTATAATGAAATTCAGAGGGCAGTAATACACTAAATGAAGTATAGCAAGAAGCTGACATACTGAAAGAACTTTTGAGTACCAATATCTAAATGTAGAGTTCATCAGAGAAGGTCACTGTTTAATGCATTGCAATGATTTTAATTTTTAATTTTTTGGTAAATACATAAAATTTAAAACTCAAGCCTGTGCATGTTCAGTAATTTAATATTGTACAAGTGAATCCTTACACACCTAATTTAAGGGCAGTAGGAGCCAATTAGTCATTTAAATAATAGTTTTTTTTGCAAATTATGTGATATAGTCAGACAGTAAAATCTGAAATAAATTTTCTATGAACTTTATAAACTTTGTTTTAAATGAGAAAATGTTTTAATTCAGGAATAATTTCATATTATAAGGCAAAATATAATCTGATTTCCTTATCAATTGAAATTCACATTCTTGTCTTAAATTTCAACCAGAAATACATAATAGAATACATTGGATAATGAAACCGATTAAAAAAAACCTGTCTTTCATGAATAATGCTGCTAATAATTTAAATGTTAGTCTTCTCATTTTATTGACTCACAAGTAAATATTAACTTTAACTTTTAAAATACTGATAACAAAAAAATCCTAAAAAGTGACTCAATACTTTGACTTAAATATAAACTATAAATTTCAAAGATAATTATAGTGATTATAAACTAGATGTTTTCTGTTTGTTAAAATTCTATGCTTTTGCAGTAACACTTTTCATCATTCTTTCTTTCTGAAAAGAGTTAAAATAATAGGAAAAACATTATAAAAATAAACACTCTGGGCATGGAGATCAAGATGGTGTAGTAGAAAGACTGAGCTCACCTCTTCCCATTAACACTTCTAAAATACAATCTACATGTGGATCAGTTCTCCCAGGAAAAAACCTGGAGACTGGCAGTGTGTGAAGAAAGATCCTCACAAAGTCAGGTAGGAAGGGAAGAGAAGTGTTGAGGGTGCCCTGGAAGGTACTGGGTAGGGGGATATTATGGGCTTTGCAGTCCTTCCTGAGGAGTGAGGGATTCCAACTACGTATGGGGTACCCCAGCCCAACATCTGACACTGGGCAGTTGGGTCCCCTTAGCTGGTATGAACAATAATGAGATTTACTAGAGGGCTATAGGAAACCAAAACTATGGACATGAAGTGTGTGAGCATATGTCTGCTTACTCTGGAGGAAAACATGGAGGAAGCAGACTGAAAGCTGCCTGGGCTGTGGCCAGCTTCCAGCGACTGGCCCAGAAAAGACACTATTAAATAGAAGAACTGGAAAAAAAAAAAAAAAAGACACTGCAAAAAAATTACAGGCCAAGATCTCTGATGAATATAGATATAAAAATCCTCAACAAAATATTAGCAGACTGAGTTCAATACTATATAAGAAGGATCACATATCTTGATCAAGTGGGATTTATTTTAGGGAGCAAGGATGGTTCAATATCCATAAGTAAATCAATGTGATACACCACATTAACAAAACAAAGTAGAAAAATCACATGATCATCTAAGTAGATGCAGATAAAGCATTTGACAAAATTCAACATCTATTCATGATAAAAACTCTCATGACAGTTGATTTGGGAGGAAAAATCTCCCCACATAATACAGGCCTTTTAGGACAAACCCATAAGTAACATCATACTCTGTAATGAAAAAATAGTTTTCTTTAAAATCACTAGGAAGGAAAGGATGCCCACTCTCACCACTATATTTAACACAACACTGGATGTCCTTGTTACAGCAATCAGACAAGAAAAATAAATAAAAGACATCCACATTGGAAGGGAAGAAGTATAACTGTCACTATTTGCAATAGGCATGATACTATGTATACAGAAAACTAAAGTCTCCATCAAAAATGATTAGAACTAGTGAGTTTAATAAGGTTACAGAAAACAATTTTAATAGCAATATGTTGCTTATCTATACACTAATAATGAACTATCAGAAAGAGAAAGCAAGAAAACTATCCCACTTAAAATTGCAACAGGAAGAATAAAATAATAAAATGTATAGACATAAACTTAACAAACTTAACTCTTGCTTTGCTTTATACCACACTTGTTCTTTTCTCTAGCTTCAGAGCTGACTCCATGACTTTCTGCTTATACCCACATACTAAAGTGTTTGCCTATTGCCCCTGCCTTCCCCTCTAACGACTATTTAAAAAACCTTACTAAGAGAGCTGTGGCTGAAACCAATAACTCAGTTTATTATAAGAAATCATTCTAATTAAACCCATCATATTTTATATACTTTTCTATATTAATTACCACCAGAATTATAAACCTCCCAGATCAGCCATCCTTATTACACATCACTTTATTTTTGCTTATCCTTTAACCAGATATCTTCTCGAACACTGCTATTATCTCTCCCCAAATCTTACTATGTCCTAAAAATTTTATAAAATATTATCTGTAAAATCTCCTTTATCTATTGTCCAAAGTTTCTTTGTTCTTGCTTAACTGAATCCAAGCTGCCCGCAGTAAACACTGGATCCAGCCTTCTCAAGGGTATGCTTATGTGTTTCTCCTCCTATTACCTACCTATCACGTGACTTAAAGATATGCTGATTGTTCTCTATGCCCTTTAACTGTTTATTATCCACTTTTATATTTCCATTTCTCCCTCCAACTTCAAAATATCCAGTTGGGTTGAACTAATTCTCATTTTTTTTTTTTTGTCTTCTCAGGGCCCCACTTGCAGCAAATGGAGGTTCGCAAGCTAGGCATCTGATCAGAGCTACAGCTGCCAGCCTATGCCACAGCCAGAGCAACTCTGGATCCTTAACCCACTGAGCAAGGCCAGGGATCAAACTTCCATCCTCATGGATAGTAGTTTGGTTTGTTACCACTGAGCCATGACAGGGAACTCTGGGTTGAAATCTAGCATATTAATGCCTATAGCATCTATAGAAATGAAACAATACAGCCAACACTCCAGTGTTTCTGTTCCTTTTACTTCATCACTCCTGGATATCTTTTTTTTGTCTTTTGTCTTTTTTGTTGTTGTTGTTGTTGTTGCTATTTCTTGGGCCGCTCCCGCGGCATATGGAGGTTCCCAGGCTAGAGGTTGAATCGGACCTGTAGCCACCGGCCTACGCCAGAGCCACAGCAACGCGGGATCCGAGCCTCGTCTGCAACCTACACCACAGCTCACAGCAACGCCGGATCGTTAACCCACTGAGCAAGGGCAGGGACCGAACCCGCAACCTCATGGTTCCTAGTCGGATTTGTTAACCACTGCGCCAGGACGGGAACTCCTGGATATCTTTTTCTTTACCTCACCTCTGCCTTTCATTCCTCTTTTGGTCATTTCCTAAACATTCAAATCCAAATACAAGTGCACCACTCAGAAAATAGCATTTCAAATATCTCATTCTCTCAATGTCATCTCCTGACTTTCCATGTACTTTTCATTTTTCCCGGGTTAAAATTTCTGTAAATTTTTCATGACTTTCATTCATTATCCACTGCCCACCTCATCCCTCTCTTCAATCCTTACACATCTTTTTTTTTATAGTCTTGCCATAGCTATTTCATTGCAAATAGTCTTTCTCCATTAACCCTATCCTTTCTCCATGTCAAAAACTGTATTTAAAGTAAAATATTTTTTTTTCTAAATTTAGAATATGACTACTAGGCCAACGTCAATTATTCTGCAGTCTCTCAAGACCAGGCAGGTTCTATCTGGATTTGGGCAACCTTAGGAAGAGCAGAGGAGCTGTGGGTAGGTCAGTCATCCCTTTATTAGTTTCACAAGTAGGGGGGACTCTTTTTTAGGTTTCCTGAACCCAAATTGAACCTTCCTGGTCTTGAGAGAGCAGAACAATTGGTGAAGTTGGCAGGATTCACTGCAAGCAGGTATGGAGACTTCAGCCCCTTTGGGAGGGGTTGAGGGATGGCTGGCCTCAAACATGTGGTACTTGGTGGCCAGCCTCCTCTCTTCCTGGGTGCTCCCTGCTAGGAATGGCCCAAGATGGATGGGTACCCTGTGCAGTTAGAGAAAGCCCTACATCTGGTAGGGGAGACCTTGGAGAAGCATAGTACCTGTATGGTGACTACAGCTATCGGTTGGGTGTTCCTTACAGCCCTGTGGCTGGAGTCAGAGGCTATGCTGCCTTGCAAATGGCTCAGACATTTAATGCTATACACCAGGCCATAGGGCTCCTTAGTGAAGAAATGTATCATTTAACAGAAGCTTGGCCAACAAAATAGAATGGTCCTAGGTTTGTTAACAGCATGAGAAGGCAGGGTATACACTATGATGGGCTCAGAATTTCTGTGTACATAGCAGATGAACACTCTAACGTTAGCTGAGGCTTAAATGCCTTAGCTACAAAAAAATCAGCTATTGCAGAAGTAACAGGAGACCCACTACAGGAACAGTGGGCCTCCCTCAATGCCAGCTGGTGCACTGCTTAGGGAACAGCATGTTTCCTGGTAGTATTTCATAGTTTTTACTGTGGCTGTGGGCTGTGGATACAATGCTCCTCACTCCTCACCAAGGAGAGTGATGCAGTGTGGGGAAAATGGAGTAACTCAGGCTCTTTCCACCTAGCTGCCATATCATTCTGGTAAGGAATGATGCAGCAAATATTACATAATGATAGTCATACATGCCCATGCACAGTAGAATACAATGACGACCACCTCTTATGTGACATTTTCGCTTTGTTCTGAACTGGTATGAAAGGCAGACAGGACTTTCCGTGCATCCTTCACCACTTGTGAAACTAATAAAGGGATGTCTGACCTACCCATAGTGCCTGGACTCTGATTCAGGTTGCCCAAATCCAGACTGAACCTCCCTGGTGTTGAGACTGCAGAACTCCAAATGCAATAGTTTGCATCTATTAACCCCAGACACTGTTAACCAACTGTAATGGAAAAAATGAAAATCATTAAAAAAAAGAGAGAGACTGCAGAACACCAAGTCAGATGAATTTATCTGTAGGAATACACAGCAATGCAGACCACCTTCACTTTACGTTTAAAGCCACAAATTTCAAGTGCTCTCTCTGAACTGACAATACTATTTTGACCTGATAGATTAACTTTCTCATTCTGGTAAAAAAAATATTACTTTAAATTCTCTCAATATCTCACTCTAGTCAATGACTTCCCTTCTTACTTCTCTAGGAAAATAAAAGCAATCTTATCATTCATAACTTTTCATTTTGTGTGCTACATACTTATATATTTGGTTGGCCCTTCCTCCTTTTTAAAAATCAGAACTTTTTTCTAAGTCTAAATTTAAATTTTTTTCACTATATCTCATTGCATTTGATGAGGAAAAAAAAATCACTCTTTGCACTTATCTCCTTTCCTTTTGCATGATTGTGTTGTTTCTCTACTGAACACATTAAATTTAGCATAAGTACAAAATAATTCTTCAGTCTTACAGAACATTCCCTTGACCTTACACTTCAGAGTGCCCCAACAATTGGCTAGTTATCTGTTGCTTTTTATAGGCATTCTTCACAAAAGTTACTTATATTTCCTGTTTCAAATTCTCCCTGTCCCATTCTGTCTTTAAGCCTCTCTCATCAAGTATTCATTTCCTTATAATGTCATTCTACTTAAGTCTATGAATGACTACTATCTTGATTCTAAAGCATCATTCTTATCAAGTTTACCAATAACTTGACTCTATAAACACCATCTTTTCAAATTTATCAATGACTTCTCAAATTCAATCATTTATGTATTTTAATCTTGAACTTTCAGTATATTTGAAAAAATCACTACTTCTACTTTATTGAAACACTTTTAATGTGTCGGCTAAGGGACCTCATTAAACTCACAGAACCTAGTTTCTCATTTATAAATGAAGATGTTTGTCTTGCAGGATTGTTGTGATAATTCAATTAAGTAAAATTATATATATGTAAAACATCTACCACTGGCTAGCTTTTAGGATGGACTCAATCAAAAGAAGCAGATGTAATAATAATTAATTCTTCAAATATTCTAATCTTATTTCTAGGTCATATCTATTCTTTATGAGATGCATGTTGGCCAGAAGGATTCCTATTTTGCATAACCTTTAAAGCCAAATCTGAGCACAAAAGTAGCAAAAGATATGGAATGTAGTAGTAAATATTTATTAAATTAATAAGTGAATTATACTGTTGATATTAGGCCCTTGTCTGTTGCATCATTTGCAACTTGATTCAACTTGTTTTCTAAGAAAAAATAAACTAAACAATTCATGATTATCTATCCTAACAGGACAGGTTATTGCCTGTATTTTTATCTCATGTAGAATGTAGCCCCCTTCTTGTCAATGAAGTTCAAAATATATTTCACCATTCTTCTTATAGGTGACATGGAAGACTATTTTTCTTTTTTATATTTTTATTAAATTTTTTAAAGTTTAGTTGATTTACAATGTTTTTTCAATTTCCACTGTGTAACAAAGTGCCCAATCACATACAATTCCCTGTGCTAAAGAGTAGAGCCCCATTGCCCACCCATTCCAAATATAACAGTTTGCATCTAAAAGCCCAAACTGCCTGTACATCCCACTCCTCCCCTTCCCCCTGAGAACCACAAGTTTGCTCTTTTTGGCTGTGATCTATTTCTGTTTGTCCACTCCAAATGCAATAGTTTGCATCTACTAACCCCAAACCTTCAGTTCATCCCTCTCCCTCTCCCTCCCCTCCCCCTCGGCAATCATGAGCCTGTTCTCCATGTCCATGAGTTTGTTTCTGTTCTGTGGATAGGTTAATTTTTGCCATATTTTAGATTCCACAAATAAGTGATATATTGTATTTGTCTTTTTCTTTCTGGCTAACTTCACTTAGTAAGAGAATCTCTAGTTATATCCATGTTGCTGAAAATGGCATTAGTTTATCTTTTTAATGTGTCAGTAGTATTCTATTGCACATATGTACTACGTATTCTTAATTTATTCATCTGTCAATGGACATTTATGTTGTTTCCAAGTCTTGGCTCTTGTGAATAATGTTGCAATGAACATACAGGTTCATGTATCTTTTTCTATGAAAGTTTTGTCCAGATATATGCCCAGAAGTGGGATTGCTGGATTGTTATGGTAGTTCTATATTTAGTTTTCTGAGGTACCTCCATATTTTTTTCCAGTGGTTGTACCAATTTACATTTCTACCAACAGTGAATGAGGGTACCCATTTCTCCATACCTTTTTCAGCATTTGTTATTTGTTGACCTTGTTAATAATGGTGACTAGTGTGAGGTGGTACTTCGTTGTAGTTTTGACTTGCATGTCTCTAATAATTAGTGATGTTGAGCATTTTTTCATATGCCTGTTGGCCATCCATTTGTCTTCTTTTGAGAATTGCCTTTTAGATCTTCTGCCCATTTTTCAATTGGCTTGTTTGTTTTGTTGTTGTTGTTGAGTTGTATGAGTTGTTCATAAATTTTTGATATTAGGCCCGTGTCTGTTGCATCATTTGCAAATATTTTCTACCATTCTGTGGGTTGTCTTTTCATTTTTTAAATTTTCTTTGCTGTGCAAAACCTTTTGAGTTTAATCATGTCCCATTGGTTTGTGTCTGAGAGGGGAGTTTATAGCAATACAACCTTATCTCAAGAAAGAAGAAAAGCTCAGATAAACAACCTAAACTTTCACCTAAAACAACTAAAAAAGGAAGAACAGACAAAGCCCAAAATTAACAGAAGGAAGGAAATCATAAAGACCAGAGCAGAAATAAATGAAATAGGGACAAAGAAAACAATAGAGAAGATCAGTGAAACTGAAAGTTGGTTCTTTGAAAACATCAACAAAATTGATAAACTCTTAGCCAGACTCATTAAGAAAAAAAGGGAGAGGACTCAAATCAATAAAATCATAAATGAAAAAGGAGAAATTACAACTGACTCCTCATAAATACAAAGGATCATAAGAGACAACTATAAGCAGCTATGTGCCAATAAAATGGACACCCTAGAAGAATTGGACACATTCTTACAAATGTACAACTTAACAAGACTGAACCAGGAAGAAATTGAATATTTGAACAGAACAATCACAAATACCAAAACTGAAAATGTGATTAAAAACCTTCCAAAAAACAAAAGTCCAGGTACTAATGGCTACATAGGCAAAATCTACCAAACATTTGAAGAATAGTTAACACCTATTCTTCTGAAATCTTAAAAAAATAGCAGAGGAAGGAACATTCCCAAGCTCATTTTTTGAGGACACCATTACCCTGATACCAAAACCAGACAAGGATACCACAAAAAAGAAAATTACAGACCAACACCACTAATGAACATTGATACAAAAATCCTCCGTAAGATACTAGCATACTGAATCCAAATACATGCTAAAAGGATCATACACCATGATCAAGTGTTATTTATCCCAGGGATGCAAGGACTCTTCAATATCTGCATATCAATAAATGTGATTCACCAACCACATCAACAAACTGAAAAATCTGTATGATCATCTCAATAGATGCAGAAAAGCATCTATTGAGACAAAATTCAACACCTGTTTCTGATAAAAACTCTCTGGAGAGAAGACAAAGAGAAAACCTACTTCAACATAATGAAATTCATATGTGAAAACCCATAGCTAACATCATTTTCAATGGTGAAAAATTGAAAACATTTCCACTAATATCATGAACAAGACAAGGATGTCCACTTTCACAAATATTATTCAACATAGTTTTGGAAGTCCTAGCTATGGCAGTCAGAGAAGAAAAAGAAATAAAAGGAATCTAAATTGGAAACAAAATAAAAATATTACTGTTTGCAGATGACATGACACTATACCTAGAAAACCCTAAGAAGCACCAGAAAACTGTTAGAACTCATCAATGAATTTGGCCAAGTGCAGGTTACAAAATTGACACACAGAAATCAGTTATATTTCTATGTAATAACAATGAAAGATCAGAAAAGTAAGTCAGAGAAATCACAGGGACCCACACAAACAAGAGCATATTCATTTTGCACTGGATCCCACAATTGATGCAGCTGTCCTGCCATAGATCAAAGTCTGAATTCATCTTTCCAAATTGACCATTTCCTCCTCCCTAACCAGCAGTTCTCAGTCCATCTCTTTCCTCTGTTTCTTGCTCTCTAAAATCAATAGTTTTCTTCTATATACTTTTAAAATATTTTCATGTTCTCATATCTCTGTATATTGCTATTACATGATTTTCTGTTTTAATTAGCCCTATGATACCCACTCTCTTCCCTATATGCCCATAGCAATTACATCAGAGAGTGGTCAAATCAATATCCAGAATTTATATAATCAAGACAAGGTAAATACGATTCATGGATATGCTTTCTTTCTTTCTTTCTTTTCTTTTCTTTTTTCTTTTGTCTTTTTAGGGCTGCACTTGGGTTATATGGAAGTTCCCAAGCTAGGGATCAAATTGGAGATGCAACTGCTAGCCTATGCCACAGTCACAGCAATGTCAGATCTAAGGTATGTCTGTGACCTACACTGCATCTCATGGCAATGTCTGGATCTTTAACCCACTGAGTGGAGCCAGATCATTATGGATAGCAGTCAAATTTGATACTGCTGAGCCACAGCAGGAACTCCCATGTTTATCTTTTTCTACTACTTTTGAATTTCCTTTTGAGTTAAATATCTGAGTTATACCAAAGCACTTTCTTTGAGACCTTCCTTCCTGAGTTTTGGTCTTCCCACTCCAACCTGGCTGTTTCCTCTCTATGCTATATGGAATCTCCTTTCAGTATCATCATGAGGATTCTTTTATAATTTTTCCTATTAATTCACTTGTTTCATAATTTCAAGTATTTATTTCCTCATTTACTTTTTATTTGGTAATGCATATCCTTCAGTACTTTCCTGAGAAGGATGAATAAAATAATTATTTTCAACATCCTGAGTAATAGATATCATAAGATGGCACTATTAAGCATTTATTCCTACCCCTTTCTTCCTTTACTTCAGAACTTAGAAAGAAAAGAAATGTCATAGATCCCTTTGCAGAGAAGATTCTGAATATAATTTATATTTCACTCATCTGAGGCAAAATTGTGAGGGTTAGATAATAGCAGGTTTTACTTTAACTGCTTTTTTCTGTTTTTTTCTAAGCATGGCCATAGAAGATTTTTGGACATTCCATAGCACTATGTGAATATGCCTGGCCACAGGTTTTACAGTTATTGCGAGGCATGGCCCAAGAGAATTTACTTTTGTGGCCCACATAACAGTAGGCCCAGTATTATAGTAGATCAGGTGAAATATTGTGGTTATAGTCACTATTGACTATTTAATCAGCCATAGCAGAATCCAAAGCTCAGTGTCTAATATGACATCACTTAACTAGTGTCAGTCCAATTCTATAGGACACCTTCTAAAATATAGAGGGAAACACTTTGTTTTCACGGGAATTGACATTTATTCTGAGTATGAGTTGCCCTCCTTGCCAGGCTTCTACTGGCAATACCATTCAAGGACTTGTTGTACACCCACCCTGTATGTTGTTTCTGAACCCTACAATATATTGCTGTTAACAAAGAATATATTTTAAAATAAGAAAAATAGTAAGGCAGTATGCTGAAATTCTTTCTTTGTCTATTTATTTATTTATTTTTCTACTGTACAGCACGGGGACCAAGTTACACATACATATATACATACTTTTTTCTCCCATCGTTGTGTTGCGATGTAAGTATCTAGACATAGTTCAATGCTACACAGCAGGATCTCATTGTAAATCCATTCCAAGAGCAATAGTTTGTATCTGATAACCCCAAGCTTGCAATCCTTCCCACTCCCTCCCTCTCCCCCCGGGCAGCCACAAGTCTATTCTCCAAGTCAGTGATAAATTCTTGATCTTTACTGGTCATTCCTTGTATCCCATCATCCAGAAACAGCTAACCTAAAAATGTGGAGTAGCCCATTGAATACTCACCTAGGAGATAGCAGAAAATAGCAGTCATCCTAGAAACTATGGTATATGCTTTGAAGCTGTTTCTTCAATATGGTGCTGTTTCTCCCATTACCATAATATGTACATAAAAGAACAAAGGTAAAGGAATGAAGAGGAACTTCCCCCCATGACATACTGACAAAATTTTTGCTTCATATATCAGAGATCTTAAAACCTCAAAAGAAATTCTGCCGTAGGACAACGTAATAGTATTGCTAATTGAGTGTTCATACTGTTCACTTTTTCAATATGCACTCTTCATGACACTAAAATAGACGAGAAAGAAGAAAAATAGTCTATTTTCTTGGATAATTTATCCAGATTATCAGTAGGAAATTGGAGTTGATGATGCACAATGAGGAATATATTTTATCTAAAGCCTGTCTCCTAAAACTGTGATGCCCATTGATAAAATAATTAGAGTTTATAGCAATCAAATACAGGAATGACACCAAAATATCTCAGACTTCCCCAAAGAATAAATTTTTGGTCACCTAATCTTGTAAAGAACCCTGGAAAGCTGATGTTTTTGTTGAGAGAGAGGGTAGTATGAAATGAGTAATGGATGAAGAAAGGTAAAAAGAAAAAATGCAACTTCAGAACCAATTGCAAATTGACGACTACAGTTAAGCCCCATGTTTTCCATCTTTTTCCATTTCCCCCTCTCCATTTCCTCTATTTTATAGTATATTAAGTGATCCTGGTGGTTGGTTTTATAGTTTACTGCATACAGTACATTTTTATCAAGTGGGGATTTTGACTGAACCAGAGAGGAATGAATAATATGATCAACATAGTTTTCATGTCTGGAGATATTTTTAGGGTACTTAAGAATATATTTGTGTTTGTGGCTAGGATGGTTGTATTATATAATATAGGAACATTTAGAGATGTTGATAGCTTTAGGTGGTTAAGTATGGGAAAATGTGTGTGTGAGAATGTTGATGTGGAATATTACTGAGGTGGACTGAGGTGGACATGATGAATTGACACACATAAGATTTGGAAATCAGAACTTATGTGACACATTTTTGTATTCCTGGTGGGAAATAAAATCACAGAGGAGTTTAGATTTTTTGTGTGTTACTTTTCTATGACACTGTTCACAAGCATATTAGTAACTAAAGACATCTGGCTCTGGCTAAGGGGGCTCCAGAGCCCATAGCTGTACTGACAACTTTACAAAGTTCTTAGATCATGAACATAGCTCCTTTGATTACCTGATTTTATGACTTGGTACAATAATTAATTTTATACATCTCCCTCACTGTGCCACGGTGGTCCCAGATATTTGCTTAAACTTTATTATGAATGTGACAGTGGTTGGTTTAATATTCAAATTGGTAGACCATGTAAAGCAGATTATCCTTCCTAATACCAGTGAGATTCATCCAATCAGATAAATGCCTGAATACAACAAAGGGACACCTTCCTCTGAGGGAGAAAGAATTCCTTCCCTCTAGCTATTTTTGAGTTGTGATATTGGCTTTTTCCTACCTTTGGACTGGAACTGAAACACTGACTTTTTCTAGCTGTGAAATCTGCTGCGTTCAAGCTGGAACTACACCACTGGCTCTCTGGGAGTCCAGCCTGCTGACTCACCCTGAAGATCTTGGAAGTTGGCAGTCTTCATAATGAACCACTTCTTTATTATAAACCTCTTGTGTATATACATCTGATTGGTTCTGTTTTTCTGGAGAACTTTGACTAATACTTGTACTTAGATATTATTATGTAAAGGCAAATGTTATTTTTTTTTATCAGTACTTTCAACACTTTTTAGGAAGTTTAGTAATCTGTCATTAATCCCTTTACACCTAAACTAGACAATAGATTCTCCTCTATGAATCTAACCTGAATGATATAACATGCATGTCTAAAATTCTCTTTCTACAATTATGCTTGATTAAATGTTTGCCTAGTTGATTGTATATTTTTCCAAAATAATTTCCCCTCATAATTTTGAAGAATTTCCCTGTTGTATTCTATCTTTCTGGCTTGGTCCTTTGCAAAAATTAATAGACGGCATTCTAATGTCAATTACTTTAGAAGTAATTTTTGATATATATTCATTCTTTCTCTGGAAGTAGATAGGATTTTTTGGGTTTTTTTTTTGCTATTCTTTTGTAAGTTAAAAATGATGTGCTGCTGTTGTTCCTTTATCATCCAATGTGAGTAATCAAAATATAAGCAAAATAAATTGCTTAAGGCAGGGGCTAGGAAACATTTTCTGTAAAAACCAGATAGTAAGTACTTTAGACTGTGCAGCCATAGAGTCTCAGTACAATTGCTCAAAGCTGCCATTGAGGCAAAAAGTTGCTATAGACAAAATGCAAACTAACAGACATGACTGTTCTACTAAATTTTTTTTCAGAGAAACAAATAATAGCTGGAATTGGATTGTGGGCCATACTTGGTGAAGTTCTGGGTTAAAAAACAAAACATAACTCCAAAACTATTTAACATTAATATTCCAGATCTTCAGATTTTTTTTGACTCTGGGTCATTAGTATTTAAGTTTCATATACAATATCATTTTTGGCCCATCAAAATCTTTTTGATACAGCATTTTTCAAAAAATGTTCCATGTGATCTCAAGCAACACAGTCAAAATACAAATGTAATGTGAGACATACATAATTTTGTTTCTTACAGTGCACATAAAATGTAAAAAAGTAAATTAAGTAATATAACATCTTATTACCACCTTATAACCAAAAAAATAATAATTATTTTATTGTGTAATAAAAATATTTATTAATGACACATTTTATGTTCTTTTTACATGCTAATTTTGGTATTGGTTGAATACTTTTCACTTACATCATATCTTCATTTATGCTAGCTACATGTCAAAAGTTACATATCTACATGCACAGAGTGGTTATACGCCCCTAGAGCATAAGTCTAAAGGATACTCTTTGAAGCCTCTAATACAAATTCTGAAACTTTGAACATTTCATTTTCCCCAAATGTGTCCAATGTTCTGTATTTTCCAGAAAAATTCTGGACTTTTACTTGCTACTCAAATTGTTCTTAAATGCTTCAATGACTGAATCCTCCAGGAGTGCAACTATCTGGTCATGCTATCAGAAATTAAAATTGTGATACTACAGCTGTATGGCTAAAAGCTATTTTAAGAAGTTATATATTATGCAGAACTAAAATGTGAAAAATTCTACTCTTAAATTGGTAAGATATTGCAGTTACTCCCCCCCACCAATAGAATATTACTACTGCGTAATTTTAGAGATTGGTTTTCCTATTTCTTTCCTTTCTTTTCTCTTAATATATGCAGTGCTGAGACCAGCTCAGCCGGATGGGGCTGAAGAATGGTGCCTGCATATATATTTTGTGTGCATGCATGACTAAGACAAAGGGAAAGAGAAAGAAAAATCTATTTTCTCTTTGGTATCGATTAACCAGGAGGAAACATTTGAGGAAAAAACCTAGTTTGCTCTTTCCAAAGGGACAGTTGTGATGCAACTATCTCCTTTTAATCACCATATTATTACCAGTCATCTTTCTTTCTTGGATCTCACTTTCCCAAGCTAAAAGTGCTATAAACACTGTATTATGAAATGTAAGTATCACTTACTAAAACATGGTGACTATTTGATAAGTTAACTGCACGAAACACAACTCCATACATGCAAACGCATCACCCAAAATTAAAATTAAAAGCTCATATTCAGTATTAACATGGATTCCTACATCACAAGATGTGGTATCAGCCAGAGGTAAATAGAACTCTTTTGCCAAACAGGAACACCAAGTGTTTTTAAATCAAATTTTGAGTTTATGCAACCACTGAGATTCATATGTTTAAAAGCTAATATATGCTAGAAATTTCTTCAACTGTGTAGGCTTGAATGAGCATTGAGATATGGGCTCTTTGGTTTTTGTTTGTTGCCATGTTTATTATAAGGGCTAAGGGAGGATGTAAGATATTAGTAAAATATTTCTCTTGGTTCCTTCTCTTCAACCAGAACAATATGCTTGTTAACTAATTTTTTTTTTCCTGCTTTACATTTGGAATGTTTTCCTTGACATCTCAGGCTTTTCTTTTTGCTCATGAGTCAGTAAAAGCCATGCAGAGTACAGTTGAGAGTCAACAACAAATTACTTGACGTACATATACACAGTATTCATTTTACATCCAGATTTTAAGGTCTGTATTCCAGTACATTTTTGTGTCATTTCTGTAGTCATTTATACATCAATGTGATTAAAAGAGTGATTCATTTATATTTTGGGTGAACCAATTTTTATGCCTTTGATTAGAAACTGTTACAAATGGAAGCAAAAATGTCTCCTGTGAAAATTATTATATTTGAGACTCCATTGTGGCTCAGTGGGTTAAGAACCTGACATAGTGTCCTTGAGGATGTGGGTTTGATCCCTGGCTTCACTCACTGATTAAGGATCTGATGTTGCACCAAGCAGCTGAATAGATCAAAGATGCTGCTCAGGTCTGGTGTTGCATGGCTGTGGTATAGGCTGGCAGCTGCAGCTCCAATTAGACCCCTAGCCTGGGAACCTCCATATATTGCAGGTGCAACTGTAAAAAGGAAAAAAAAAAATAAAGAAAATAAAAGAAAGTAAGGAATAAAAGGAAATTGTTATAAAATAATAAATAAGATTTTTCTAAAAGAAACTTCATGTACGTCCTACCCACTGAAGAGGTTGTATACCAAGCTCAAATCTCCATCATGCCTGCAGAGAAGAATACATCTTCCTCTTGGACCTAATGTCTCCTTAGTATTTGGAAGCTGGCATCTTTAGATAACTCCTATCAATAGCTGTCATTCTTATCCAGACTTCCTAATGCCAGAGTATGAGTTTCCTTCCACTGCAAGTTTACTTCTGTGCCTACCTTGTGAGACAGGAGACCAATGGGAGAGTATGAAAGATTCCTCCTCTTGAACACAAACCCACTCACTACATGTATCCATCAAATGGCCCAGGGCCAGACACCCATAGAATAGAGAGAGAATGAGAGACCCATTCATCTCTCTTTATATCTCATCACATCTCCTCTTGCTGATTTATGACTTGTCACTTTATCTATTGCACATTAAAATCTCTCCCTAACTTAAGTTATGAAACACTGTGGAATTCTTCCTGAACTACAGTGCCTCAACAGGTGGCAGCCCACAAGAGAGCGATGCTGTAGCATGGGCACTTTTGCTAAAGATATGCATGGTAACCTTCCATGACAAATATATATCTGAAATAACACATATATACGTATATGTGAAGGACACAGGAGTGCTCGATATTTCACATGTGAGAGCATTGAGGATATTGATGTGTTTGCTTGGCATTTCTTTTTTTTTTTTCTTTTTTTTGTCTCTTGCTATTTCTTTGGGCCACTCCCAGGGCATATGGAGGTTCCCAGGCTAGGGGTCAAATCAGAGCTGCAGCCACTGGCCTACGCCAGAGCCACAGCAATGCGGGATCCGAGCCGCATCTGCAACCTACACCACAGCTCAGGGCAACGCCGGATCGTTAACCCACTGAGCAAGGGCAGGGACCGAACCCGCAACCTCATGGTTCCTAGTCGGATTCGTTAACCACTGCGCCACGATGGGAACTCCTTGCTTGGCATTTCTAATTCTTCTGGTACATTTTTAAAAATAGAAAAAGGTGGAGTGTGTTTCACGTACCCATCAATCAAATTGTTCACTGTTTAATTTGAGCTTAATGTTATTCGGCTTGTATAAATTGAAAGTTGTGAATTATAAAAATTATGCTAGCCATCTGGAACATTTTTCACTTAATCCTTACAACATCTATTTCTTACACTTGTATAGATGAGTACAAAAGAGGTAGGCCGTTTATTAAAACCCTCTAAGCTACATTAAATTTATGTATGTCAGGAATCTTTAAAATATATATATAAGCCGTATGTATGTATAAACACATATATCACCTGATGTCTCTTGATGTTAACTAAATGTTGTAAAATTCAGTACTGATGTTCCTCTCAGAAATAAACTTAGTTTTTGTCCTAGTCTTTACTTTTATTTTATGAAGAAATAGCAACAATGATAAAATTCAAATTTTTAGGAGATTAATAATAACAAAAAAACAAATCTTCTCTTTCAAATATTTCGTAGTTGAGAATTTTCACCACCACCTCAGCCAACAAGAATAACAGCAAGAAATATTAGTGAATACTTGGGTTATCAATGACCATTGCATAACTGATTTAAATTCTGCAATTACATAAGAGAACATGCTGGGCACTTACCCAGGAGATCACAAAAAGGCAGCATCTGGTTAGAAAGCACTGTTTTTTGCCAACAAGTTAGAGAAAGTTTTCAAGTCTAATTATCTGCTCCTTTACCATTCTTGATCAAACACAGATTCCAAATCCAGGCTTTGCCATTCATTTCACTCTTTAAAGAAAAAATATGCTAGTACTTTTGTCAACCTAGCTTCATATTCTTGAATTAGACTAATCAGTGCCTGCAGCCACAGGAAGATTTTTAGAATATCCAGATATTAAGAAAAATAAATTACAAAAGACAGAATAAGAAAGCCTGCAGCAGAGGTGTTCAATGATGATTTTTGCTCTTGAAGTAATAACTATTTTTGCATTTGTTGATCAAAACTTTTAGGCTACGTTTCACCTCCTTGCTTGAACGTTAACTTCAGAGACGAAAATAAATTCTATTGAATCTGGCTTTGTATAACTGACAAAACATTTTTTAAAAGCCCTTATGTCTATCAAATCCCCAAGAAAAGCTACATCCTGTGGTTTCCTATCTTACCTAGGATCAGTTAAGCTGAATATGAACTCACTTACAAAGTGGCATTCTAGGATCGTAAAACTGTCATAGGAAAAAGCTGACATTAATCAAGTTTCACTCTAGTTCTCTACTTGTTTTATTGTTCTTTCTTTTTCTTTCTTTTTTTTCTCTTTATAGCTGCACCTGTGGCATATGGAAGTTCCCAGGCTAGGGGTCCAATTGAAGTTGTAGCTGCCAGCCTCTGCCACATTCACGGCAACACCAGATCCAAGCCGCATCTGCAGCTTAACACCACAGATTGTGGCAACACCAAATCCTTAACCCACTGAGCCACAAGTAGAGTAGAATTCTTCTGCTGGTTTTAATATGTACTTATTTTCATAAGTTTTGGACCTTGATTGCATACTTTAATTTAGCTCCTTAACTCTGGTCCCTCTAGTATTTGTTCTATCTAACTACCTGACATCACACTTTTACACAGCTTCTCATTGAATAGAAACCTTGGTCACTGTATCTTCAATTTCCTTAGGAAAGAAGTCTTCACATGTGATCTTAACTAAACCTTATCATAATAGAACCCTAATGCTGTTTTACTTCTGATTAATCACACAAGCTCCAGTTCCATTTGAAGCCTCCATTAAGCACAAGGAGATTTTTTTGTCTTGTTTTTAAGGTTTCCAAGATACTTGGGAGAGAACGTAAAGCACAAGACAAATAATTAATATTTCTTGCCACACATAAATAAGTTAGATTCACCAATACGCAGATAAGGATATGGTTATAGCTTTTGGTGTAACTATAAGCTTTTTGTGACCAGAACACAAATAATTATAAGAAAGTAGAATAGCACATTAATTGTCATAAATTATGTCTTCATGCAATTCTAGTATTAGAAAACATCATTTTCTATCCATTTTTTTCATACTGACAACTTATTAGAAAAGGAACCTTCTGCTATGCCTGGGAGCTTTCTTTCTCTGCATTCCTGTTTGTCACTTTTTTGGCACTTTAATTCCTAAAAAAGGAAGACTCAAGGTTTTATTATATTTTATCACCCAAATTCTCTGTAGTTTCTGAGTTTTCAGTATTTTAAATTTAAAATGTAGGATAATAAAGTTTTTGGTGGGTTTTTTTAATTTATTTATTTATTTGTCTTTATAGGGCTGCACCAGCCACATATGGATGTTCCCAGGCTAGGAGTCTAATTGGAGCTGCAGCTGCTGGCCTCTGCCACAGCCATGGCAACATGGGATCTGAGCAGCATCTACAATCTACACCACAGCTCACAGCAACACCGGATCCTTAACCCACTGACTGAGGCCAGGGATCAAACCTGAGTCCTCATGGATACTAATCGGGTTAGTAACCACTCAACCGCTACAGGAGCTCCAGGGTATTTTTATGCTACAATAAACTATAGGAAAAACTGTACTCCTCAAGCTCATTATTATGATCTTTATGTTGTTCACTTAGGCTAGCTATGCAGTTGGGCACAAGACTTTTCAATTGTGAATAAACAGTCCTTAAGCTTAGCTTGTGCAATTTAGTCATTGCATGTTTTTGATATATACCTTCACGTTTTGATCTCTGGAATGTCTATGTTGGAAATTTCTAAGTATGAAATTATGATTTTATTTGTTGTCATGATTTCCTGATTCTCCTTTTTTTTACCATGGCTATGAAAATATACAGGAGACAAAACCACAGAAATGATCTAAAAGTATCTAGAATAAGTTTATTTTATGCAACTTTTACTTGGCCCTTACAAACACTGTGGCTTTTAAGTTAATGTTAAAATAACTTGGACAAAATGTCCAGATTTCTTCAACTCCACTACTTAGATTCTTCATAGATTCTCTAACTGCAAAGTTAATGGAGAGATAGAACATATCTAAAACTTCTACAAGTTCTAACTTTATAATTCTACTTTATTTATGATCTCGTCTTTCTAGCCTTCATCATAAAACATTTAAAAAACGATTCCACATTCACCATTTATGACTGTTGATCATCTATCTGAGACACAAAGTACTATACCCAAGAATTGGCTTTCATCATCTTTTTAAAAACATCTGTTGACATACTCAAAGATTTTGAAACTAAATTCCTGGTTACCAAAGAGGAAATGTGGGGCAGGAGGGATAAATTAATGGATTAGCATTGACATATACACACACTATTATATATAAAGTAGCTGGAGTTCCCGTCGTGGCGCAGTGGTTAACGAATCCGACTAGGAACCATAAGGTTGCGGGTTCGGTCCCTGCCCTTGCTCAGTGGGTTAACGATCCGGCGTTGCCGTGAGCTGTGGTGTAGGTTGCAGACGCGGCTCGGATTCCGCGTTGCTGTGGCTCTGGCTTAGGCTGGTGGCTTCAGCTCCGATTCGACCCCTAGCCTGCAAACCTCCATATGCCGCGGGAGCAGCCCAAGAAATAGCAACAACAACAACAACAACAAAGACAAAAGACAAAAAAATATATATATATAAAGTAGGTAATAAGGAACTACTGTATAGCACAGGGTGTCTACTCAGTACCATGTAAAGATCCATATCAGAAAAGAATCTAAAAAAGAATAGATATATGTGTATGTATAACTGATTTACTTTTTGGTACACCTAAAACTAACAAAATTTTCTAAGTCAGCTATACTCCAATAATATTTATTTTAAAAAATATCTCTTTTGATATCCTCAAATCAAAACTTTTTTTTCATTTGTTTTTTTCCAGATCACTTCCTACAACATTACATGAATGAGTTTCAGAAATATTAGCTTAAAATCTTCTAAGCCAAGGATCTATGTATGGCTAAGTTTCAAATATGATACCTAAAATGCACCCATTACAAAACATGTAACAATATCAGAACAAATTTTTGTAACAATTTCTTTAATGTGTGAATGACCTGACAGGAAGATAACTCTTCTAAACAGAGCAGTTTTACAGGAGAATGAGACTAGAAAGGTCAGTGGCCATTAGAGTTAATAATACTTCACCACCTTCCAAAAATATAAATTTTAATGACTTAATGAACCTGAGGCTTATTAAAGAAAAATCCAATCAGGAGTTCCTTTTGTGGCTCAGGGACATAGTGTCTGTGAGGATGTGGGTTTGATCCATGGCCTTGCTCAGTGGCCGAATTGTCACTAGCTATTGTGTAGGTTGCAGATGTGGCTCAGATCCTGTGCTGCTGTGCTATGGTGTAGGCCTGCAGCTGTGTCTCTGATTGGACCCCTAGCCTGGGAATTTACATATGCCGCATGTGCCAACTTTAAAAAAAAAAAGAAAAGGAAAAAGCCATAGGTCTAAGATCAGATGTTTACACACTTAGAGAAAGAAGAGACAAAAATCATAACAATAAATCTACCATAGGCTGAAAACTGTGTGTATGTGTGTGTGTGTGTGTGTGTGTGTGTATATATATATATATATATATATATATATATATATATATATTTTTTTTTTTTTTTTTTTTTTTGGCCAGATGTCAATCTGAATATTTAGGAAAAAACTGTAAAAGTTTCTCCTAAGAATTTAAATAATGACTTATCACACATTGGTAAGACTAGAATTCACTCTAATTTTACATCCTGAAAAAATAACACAAAAATCTATAATTTAGATTAGACTTGTATTGAATTTAAATCCAGAAGTTTATTTGCGTAACTTCTGAAGCATATCCTTCAATAAAAAAATTCAAAAAGTGTTTTCCAGGATTTCCCATCATGGCTCAGAGGAAACAAACCTGACTAGTATCCATTGAGGATGAGGATTTGATCCTTGGCCCCACTCAGTGGGTTAAGGGTCCAGCATAATCACGAGCTATGGTGTAGGTCACAGATGAAGCTCAGATCTGGTGTTGCTGTGGCTTGGTGTAGGCCGGCAACTGTAGCTCTGATTTGACCCCTAGCCTGGGAACATCGAGATAAAAAAGTTTTCCAAAAGGAAAAACTCAGAAGTAAGAATTGTACAGAATGGTAAACAACTGAATAATTGTACACAAATATTGACCATATAATATTATAATTAATATAATGAACATATAATTAATCATATTACTACTATTATATTACTATATTACTTACTGGTAGCTGCTTAACTAATCACTGAAAAATTTACCAAGGTAAAAAACAATAATGATTCATTATCTCAGAGTTTTTGTGGGTCAGGAATTCAGAGGTGGTTCACTAGGGCAACTATGGCTCAGGGTCTCTCATGTGGTTGCAGTCAGATGTTGGCTGGGGCTACTGTCTTATGAAGGATTTATTTCCAAGATGCTTTTTTCACATTGTTAACATGTTTGTTTCTTTTCAGTGGGTCAATCCATTATGCTATTGAGCATCCTCATGGCATGGCAGCTAGCTAGTCTCATAAGAAATCTAGAAATTAAAGCAAGACTACAATGCTTTTTATACCCTAGCCTTGGAAGTCACACAATATCACAACCATACTTTCCTATTGGTCACAGAGCTATAAGTGTTTAAAATTGGTGAAAATTTTCAGTACTTTTCAAAGACTCAAGATTATAGAGATATCAGTCTTTCCCAGTTCACTGGAAATCTCATTGGGGTCTTAGATATTTTTGGAATAGTTGATTAAAAATACATCACTTTTCTTTAAGAGAGTAAAGAATATAAGACATCCCTGGAGGAATATGATATGCAGGGAAATCTGTCCTAACTAATATCAAGTGCATTAATGGAAACACTGTGGAATTGATAAATTGTTCAATGAAACTGATAGAAAATGATAATTCATGATGAAAACTTGATCCATTATAGAATTGACATTGCAGAGTAGTGGGGAGGTGATTTGACAAATTGTGATAATTCATATAAAAGAATAAGAAATTCAGTCGTTGGTTCACATAAAAAATATCACTTCCAGAAAGAGTGAGGATTTATATTTGAAAAACAAAACTTTAGAGGTTTCAAAAAATAGTATAGGATATATTTTTATTAATTTTGCACAGGGAATTTCTTAAGCAAAGGACACAAGGTGAGAAGTATTCAAAAGAAATAGATGATAGAGAGACAGATATTTATGACATTGAAAGTAATATAATATACTTTTCAGAGTTTACCATAAAGAGAGGAAAACAGACTGGAAGTTTGCCACTCATATAACCGACAAATTATTAGTAATCAGAATATATAAAAAACCCTGCAAAGTAGCAATAAAATGACAACTCAATAGTAAAATGGGAAAAATAAATTAGTGCAGAATGGAATAAAAAATAGAAAAATGCCAAGAAACTTATGAGAAATTCTTAGCCTTGTTAATAAAATGGAAATGCTAATATAAAATACAGTTTAGCATGTACACTTTACTCATAGGCGATATCAGTACAACTTTAGTAAGTTAGTTTTATTTGGCTAAGTTGAAAACACTCATGGCTCTACTCACTTGGCAACACACTTTAAGAAACTTTCTAAAAAGCGAGAGTTTAGGGGAGTTCCCGTCATGGCACAGTGGTTAACGAGTCCGACTAGGAACCATGAGGTTGCGGGTTCGATCCCTGGCCTTGCTCAGTGGGTTGATGATCCAGCATTGCCGGGAGCTGTGGTGTAGGTTGCAGGCACGGCTCGGATCCCGTGTTGCTGTGGCTCTGGCGTAGGCCGGTGGCTACAGCTCCGATTCGACCCCTAGACTGGGAAACTCCACATGCCACTGGAGTGGCCCAAGTAAAGGCACAAAGACCAAAAACAAAAAGCCCAAAAAACAAGAGTTTAGTTCCTGTGCTTGCCAGACAAGATGTATATAAATGCAAATATACAAGAAGGTGACAACATTTACATGTTTAATTACAGTGTGATTTTGCCTGGAACATTTTTATTGAGTGAAAAAATTGCAGCTTAGAGGAAGTATATTGAACAGGTGACTAGAATATTTGATTTTCCAGAATCCTACTACTGCTTTGCGTCTTAAGTATGGTCATTAGACCAGTAGCTTCAGTTTCTGCATTACTTGGGAACTTGCTAGGAATTCAGAATTTCAGGTTTTATCCTACAGAATTAGGATCTGTATTTTATCAAGGTATTCTGGGATTCATATGCACATTTAACATAGCTTGAAAACCTTGCTCTAGTGGAGATGGGTGGATTATCCACTCACAATTTCTTAAATCTATCTAATGAGATAATCCTCCTCTCCCTCTTTTAAACCACAGCTCCTTGAAATATTTAACATAAAATAATTTGGCTTCCTATGGAGAAGATCCTGTAAACACAAAACAGTCTAACCTGTTTGGAAGTTGTTTGTTGTTATTAAATAATAATCATTATATTTTTATGAGTTTGCTTTTTGTGAATTTATTTCCTAAAAGTAAGTCTCCTTTGCCCTTCTTCATAGGGCAGTGTAAAAATTCAATTGCCGAATGTGGCGAATTTGAGAAAAATCTCTAGGTTAGTGTTTCTCCAACATCATCATCTGATGCGAATGAGGTACTAGTTCAAATGCAGATTCCTAAACCATGTGGGATATATAATGAAACAATTTTGCTTCGGGATCTCTAGAATCTATTTTTTTAATAAGCCATGCATTCTAAACTTGGGGGTAATAGAGGCAGACCATTGCCTTTGGAATGGATAAGCAATGAGATCCTGCTGTGTAGAACTGGGAAATATATCTAGTCACTTATGATGGAGCATGATAATGAGAGAAAAAAGAATCTACACTTGTATGTGTAACTGGGTCACCATACTGTACAGTAGAAAATTGACAGAACACTGTAAACCAGCTATAATGAAAAAAAAAATCATTAAAATAAAAAAAAGATTCGGAGGCAATGGACTATATTTCCTTGGTGAACTCACCAATAAGTAAGTATTCTACTTTTTTTTAACATGCTGTTTAACATATTTCTCAGCTTTTAATTGTAAACAACCACAGAAAAACTGCTGGGGGACACTAAGGAAATGATGATCCTGACTTCCTGGTCCAGGAATATCTGAGACTTTGAAGTCCTCTACTTAACTTGTGTATTTCCCATTGTTGAACCTAATCTTTATAATTCTCAGTAGTTGAAAGCTAGATTTACACTCATAACTGTATGTATAAACATTGAATGGATAGATATAGTAGTACTAAATAAATTAGAACAATATATTTATCAAATTGCAAGGATAATTATCTTTATGCCACTTCATTGTTATCTTCATAGACTCCTGTAGACGGAATGGTTTTTATTTAAATAAACAAGTTTCTTAGTAGAGCAGTTAATGTGCCATGTGCTATTAGAATATCACAGAAAAAGCAAATTGGCAAGACTTAAGACTTTAGAGAAAATAATTATTTTTTTTCAGTTGTACAAAAGAGGCCAATGAATAGTCAAAAATGATCATATAAGTAGATATCTATGAAAGATATAACATTCTTTTAGTATTGAAAATCAGTTGCTGAAAAAACATTACTGAAAAATAGTCAAATATATTAATATTCACTGTTGCAAAGAGATTTGTGTAGCTATATTCTATAATTATTTTATGAAAATTACAGTATTTGAGAAGTTCCAAATAGCATAGGGAAATTAAAATTAATAATATTAGGTTATCAGCTAGGCATATTGAGCTATGTCACTGTTAAAAAATAAGAAATACACCAACCACAATAAAACCTTCCTGACCTGCAGCTTACTTAAATGACTGAATCTGCATCTTAGACATGAAAATAACTGTAAGAATCAATGAGAGGTTAGAGAAGCCAAAGTCAATGAAGAAATAATTTGTTGTTTTAGAGCCCAAGATACCAATTATCATTATGGTAAGAACATTTCCCATTTACTGAAAATTATTTGAACCTAGGTTCTCTGTTTAATGCCACTGACTTGCATGTTAGTAAACTTGAAAATCAAAGTCAATTGAAGAAAGAAAATAGCAGCATAATTACAAGGCTTTCCATCATTGTGATGCATCCTAATATCAGATGATCAGACCAGTTCTAAAATCCTCTTTGCTTAAACTCAGTTTATCTGTATTCAAGATGAAAACCTCATTTGTCTATGTTGATAATTTTAGAATAAACTGCCCTAGAGATATTGCTACCACTGTTACTGTCAGTATGAAAGAAATAAAAAATGTTATGTGAAACCATGTTAGATAGTCAAAGTGAAACACTGAAAATTTCTCTGTGATGTTAAACTGATCTGGATTACTTACTTATGCTTAAAAATCCTTTTTTTTTTTCTTTTCCTTTTTAGGGCCACACTTGCGGCATATGGAAGTTCCCAGGCTAGTAGTTGAATCAGACCTGCAGCTAGTGGCCTATACAATAGCTATAGCAATTCTGGATCCGAGCCACCCTAGTGACCTATGCCGCAACTTGTGGCAATGCCAGATTCTTAATCCACTGAGCTAGGCCTGGGATTGAACCTTCATCCCCATAGACACTATGCCAGGTTCTTAATTTGCTGAGCCACACCGGAAACTCTTAAAAATCCATTTCAGACTTGAATCACTTAGAGGTCTTTGAATGGAGACTGTTTCTTTTTGTTTCACAATCTGGAGAAGAGCCCATGTTAATTTTAATGGCTAATGTTCAATTATTTATTTTAGCTGTAAATATCTCATTTGTTTTGTTACTGTCTCTGCCTCTTGATCTCATCAGAAACAAAGTTCTTCCTTAAGCCAGTCAAAAACAACCTTAATTCAGAAGTCTTAGAATAAATGCCCCTGGATCTACTTTGCTGTCAACTTGTGTATCCTATGTATTGAGATCAGAGTTTGCTGTAGGCTAAATGTAGAAACAAGATTGAGATATCTTATTAGATACCATTAAAGAATATACTTGCACAAATTCATAAGCCATAATCTACACCCCTTAATTTGTAAACAGTTAGACCTCAAAACCACTATTCTAGACTATGTAAGTTAAATTTTAAAATTTAATTGCCTTCATTTTGAAATCCTCATGAGTAACATTTTGGGGGATGAGATAGTAGTCATTGAGTAACAAAACTCAATGTCTCTCTAAGGAAATGGGAGACAGGGGATGTAGCACCAAGTTTAAACTACAGTAAATAAAATAAAAAATAGTTAAGAAAAAAAGAACTGTAAAATAACAACTTAAAAGTATGGCTAAAAGCATGGTTGTTAAAGAGAACGAATATGGGAGTTTGTGGTATGACTCACGTAGAGGTTTGAAATTCTTCAGGTAAAAATATACAAAAGGTGAAATTATTTAAGAAATTTATTTTTATATATTTTTAAGTAATCTCCTTAATGGGATAACTTACATAAGCGATTACTAATAAAAATGAAAAAGGATACATGTTGTATAATTAAAAGTAAGCTCTGTTCACATTCTATTGTTCCAGTCACATCACCAAAGGTGAAAAGGATGAGTCATAAATAATCTGTGCATGTGACCCTAGAAATTGTCCATGCATATAATAAATATAAATACGCATATCATTTTTTGAGACATTGGAAGCTTATTATGCATATTCTTCTAGTTCTTGCTATTTTCACCTTCAGTATAGATCATTTCATATCAGCAGACATATAGGTCTATCTCACTCCTTCTATCTCATTACTCCAAAACTGTGTTATAGCCTTTTGGATGGATGTTTCACAATTAATTTATTTATTCTTCCTCTAATGAGCATTGATGATTTGCCTTCTGCTTTCCTAATTGCATCAGTTAGAAAAATATTAAATAATAATGCAATAGTGATATCCTGGCTTAATGGAAATCCTTCTAAAATTACACCATTAAGCATGTTGATGGCTTTTTATTTATATACACCTACGCAATCATCATGATAAAGCAGTTTCCATCTATTCATGTTTCTCTTTGCTAGTAATTTTCATAGTTGGTGTTTTTGTGTTTTTTGTTGTTTACTTGTTTTATTTGTGAGTGTAAGTTTTTAACTATAATGGCTATTGAATTTTATGAAATGCCATACTTGCAATTAGGGAGATGATTTTTTTCTCCTTTGACATATCAAATTATGATTTATATTTATAGAACTTCTAATATTTGACTCTTCTCACAAATCTGGAAAGAACCACATAAGTCATAATATTGATACTACAAATTTTCTTTTTTATTTCTTTACAATTTTGACAAAATATATATTGAGTGTATTGGGTCTTAGGGTTTTTTTTTAAATACTAGTTGTATAATGTTTAAAATACATTGGTTCTTTGATTAAAAAATGAATTTTGGGAGTTTCCTGGCAGCCTAACAGTTAAGGATCCAGCATTGTCACTGCTGTGGCTCGAGATTGATCCCTGGCCCAGGAATTTCTGTATGCTGTGAGCACAGCCAAAAGCAAGACAAAGAACAACAAAAAATAATTTTGAAATATTTTCTTTTTCTCTTTATTGGAGGCTTCAAGTGGTATTACAGTATGTAATTTGAGAGTTTGCTGGTATTCGATCATGAAATCACCTAGGTTGGTGAATTTCTCATGATAGTAGTTAATTCAGGGCTTTTTATATTCTTCTAAGATAATCAGTCTGTTTAGAATTTACATAGCTTAATTGTTCTTATCCCTATTCTAAAATACAACCTTTAATACTCTGAATAAGAAAATTTTTCCTGGGGAAAAACCAAAGCAAAACAAAACAAAAAACCTCAATAAAATTTCCCAGTGTAAATTCCACTAATTATGATCTTCCTAGTGCATTTAGAAGAAAATACTGACTCCCAAGCACACTTGGTCCTTCATATTCTAGTTTCTGTCTGCATATCTAGTCACATCTTTCACCAGTTCACTTAGGTCTTCTAGTGGTAAGGAAATACCTATAAATTCCAGAGAAGTAACATTGGCCCATGACCTTGTGTATTTATATTTGTCATTCCCTCATGTCAAATTTAACCCTTCCCTGGCCACTTAGAAGTTCAGTCCAGTTTAATTTCCCTTCTTAGTATTATCTTAGCATTTATCAAAGTCTTCTATTAAGCAACTGTCATATTGTCTGTAATCATTGATTTGTATGTCTGTCTCTCTCTTATGCTTCTATGCTTAATGACAAGTAATATTTTTCTTTCTAGCTCTAGCACTTTGCCTGTCAAATAATAGAATAGTCCTAAATGTGTATAGAATGCGTGAGTTCAGTTGATAAACATATGAAAAAGTTTGTAAATTTTACAGCTAAACAAATTATTCCTCTTTCATTCCATAGTATATCTTCAACTTCTAGTATTATTGAATATTATAATTAACCTATAAAAGACCTTTAAAAAATGACCATTTCTCACCCCAAAATCAAACCAAGCCAAATTAAGCAAAAAACCTAAATAGATAAGTTATCAACTACATAGAAATTCTAAGCATACCTTCTATTATCCACAAACTAGTTCCTTGCTAAACCAAAAAAAGAAGTTAGGGACTAGATGCAATTTTATGTCAGGAAAATAAATTGAAATAACTAAAATAGTTAAGATTACTTTGTAAAGCAAAATTAGATGCTGATGCTCTTGGCCATCTGTTTGAAGCAGTAAAAATGAAAATCACTTTGCAGTTAATAATTTTCCTATTGAGAATTAACTATTACACTGCATTTGAAAAGGGTAATAGATTCCAATATTGTGATTTTCTAACCTAAGATCCTGAGATTTTGATTAGATGCATACTAGTGCAACAGAACCAAAAAAAAAAAAAAAACCCTCATATTTCAACCTCTGTTTTAAAGCTTAAAACTGAGGGAAATGTTAACCAAGATGTTTGTATGAGAGAGTCAAAGAAAGGAAGTATTTATTTTAGCTATCAAAATCCTCCAGGAGAGGAAATAGAAATTGTATTCAAGAAAATAAAGGTGCCACTTTAAGGAGAGGGAGTTTTATTCTTTCTCAGCAATTGGATTTACTCAGTGAAATGATACAGTGAAAATTATTTTTTTTTAACATATTGACAGTGACCTGTGCTCTGAATGGAAGAAGTGTTCATTTCTCATCAGGATGAATTTATTGTCCAGGTTAGTCCTAAGTCTCCTTTATCTTCAGTAGTTTAGCTAGATATATTTTGATTTAATATAATACTGATTATTTTCTCAATATTGATCATGCATATAGCCTTGCACAAGTTGTTACATTTCTTTCCTTCAATTTCTCATCTGCCTGTGGGGCGGTGGGGGAGAGGGAGAAAAGAGAGGAAAGAAAAAAGAAAGAAGGAGAATTATTTACTTACAAAGTGAAAATAATTCAGTCCAGTATCTGAAAAGTCTGTAGAACCCATATAAATATTTTTCTTTATACCAACTATAGCATACCTTGTAAAATATTAGAAAGAGCAAAATATTTTTTTCTTCTCTCCAGTAGTAACTTCCTGTTGTTCATTTGAGCAGTGCTGAATGCATACATAAAGTGACATCTTATTTATAATAGTTAAAAAATACATGACATATTTTAATTGTCACAATGCATTAATCCTGTATTAGCCTTCAGTATTACTTAACTACTAATACATTCAAAGTATTACATTTAACCTTTGAGATTTCAACAGTCTAATCTCTGGAAAACAAAATGATTATTTCTCTAAAAGAGACAATTCTGATGCTTCACATGCCATCAGTGAAAACAAGAAATTTGTATAACTTGGCTTTTTTTTTTCCAATAATTACAAAAATAGAAATTCAGACCCAATTTAGAAGTTAGTTGCAATTAGATCTTTAATCTATTTTCAACTTATTTTTTATATTGTGTTAGAGAATGTTCTAATCTTATTTTTTTTTATGTGTACCTATCCAGTTTTCCCAGCACCACTTATTGAAGAGACTGTCTTTTCTACATTGTATATTTTTGCCTCCTTTGTCTTAAATGAATTGACCAAAGGTACATGAGTTTATTTCTGGGACCTAAATGTAAGACTGGATACTATAACTCTTAGAGAAAAACATAGGCAGAACACTCTTTGACATAAATCACATCAATATCTTTTTGTATACTTCTCTTGGAGTAATGGAAATAAACAATACAGTAAAAAAAATGTAAATAAACAAAAATAAACAAATGGAATTAATTAAACTTAAAAGCTTTTGCACAGCCAAGGATACCACAAACAAAATGAAAAGACAACCCACAAAATGGGAGAAAATATTTGCAAATGATGCAATTGACAAGGAAATAATTTCCAAAACATACAAACAGCTCACACCGCTCAATGTCGAAAACAAACAACCCAATCAAAAAATGGGCAGAAGTTCTAACAGACATTTCTCCAGAGAAGGCATATAAATGTCCAACATGCACATGAAAAAATGTTCAATATCGCTAATTATTAGCAAAATGCAAATCAAAACTGCAGGGAGGTATATCACCTCACACTGGTCAGAATGGCTATTATCAAAAAGACAAAAAATAATAAGTGTTGAAGAAAGGGTGTGGAGAGAAAGAACCCTCCTACACTGTTGGTAGGAATGTAAATTGGTGCAGCCACTATGGATAACAATATTGAGGTTCCTTAAAAAATTAAAAATAGTGCTACCGTACAGTCCAGCAATCCCACTCCTGGGCATGTATCTGGAGAAAACTATAATATGAAAAGTTACATACACCTCAGTGTTCACTATATCACTCTTTACAGTAGCCGAGACATGGAACAATCTAAACATCCATTGATAAAGAAGATGTAGTATAGTTGCTTATATGTGGAATCTTAAAAAAAGATACAAGTAAACTTATTTGCAAAGCAGAAATAGACCCACAGACATAGAGAACAAACTTAATGGTTACCAAGGTAGAAGGGGATAATGAACACTACTATATATAAAATAGATAACCAACAAGGATCTGTATAGTAAAGGGAACTATATTTAATATTTTTTTTCATTATCTACAAGGGAAAATAATCTGAAGAAAATAGATTTATAGGAGTTTTCGTCATGGCACAGTGGAAATGAATCTGACTAGGAACCATGAGGTTGCGGGTTCGATTCCTGGCCTCGCTCAGTGGGTTAAGGATCCGGCATTGCCGTGAGCTGTGGTGTAGGTCGAAGAATAGATTTATATACATATATACACCTGAGTCACTTTTCTGTACACCTGAAACTAACACAATATTGTAAATCAATTATATTTGAATTAAAAAAATAGAAATCCGTTTCAAAAATGGAGTCACTATTTTCCTTTATTAATAAATTCTTTGTATAGCAAAATAATCTGAAAATGAATAATTTTAATATGTTTTCTTCTTTAATCCTAATAATTTTATTTAATCTTGAGAATCCCACCTGAATTTTCTTGCCTTTTTTTTTTTTTTTTTGGTCTTTTGTCTTTTTAGGGCCATACCCGCGGCATATGAAGATTCCCAGGCTAGGGGTCTCATCAGAGCAGTAACCGCTGGCCTACGCCAGAGCCACAGCAATGCCAGATCCAAGCCAAGTCTGTGACCTATACCACAGCTCGTGGCAACGCTGGATCTTTAACCCACTGAGCAAGGCCAGGGATCGAACCCACAACCTCATGGTTCCTAGTCATATTTGTTTCCACTATGCCACGATGGGAATTCCCCACCTGAATTTTTAATGAAAATAATTTGTATTCTTACTTTTTTTTAATTGCAGTGGATAAAGGGATGACACAGCAAAAAACGTAATTGTGATTTGTAACATAAATAAATACAAGCCATTCCTTTCTTGCTAATATACGAACACAATTGTGCATCACATAATAAATAGCTTTATATGCACATTATAGAAAATGCTTAGCATATAGTTCATTTGCCATTATAAACATACAAGGAAGCCTTGGATGACAGGTAATTTGAAAATACAATATCCTATGCTAATTGAAACAGGATGAAATAGAAGAAGAGTAATCAGAAGTGATTTCACATTCTGCTAACTTTCTGAATTGAATATATTATCTTCTCCCTGGGGGGGGATTTATTGTGGCAACTCTCAAGAAAAGAGAGGTTCAATGCACAGCTTTCCCTTATCAAGTAAAAAATACCTAGAAAGATGGAGATAATTGGAAAGATGGTACAACAGCAAGGATAAATAGATTTTGTGTCCTGTATTGATTATAACTCCTGCTTTTCTATTTAAACTCTAAAACTTAATAAAAAGAAAATTCAATTAAATGAAGTCAGGAGAACAGAAGGGGGTGCTCTTATTCCCTGCAATTATAGTGGATCCCAACAAGAAAAAAGACTCCTTTTCTGGCAAGGACTCAGCCCAAGGAAAGCCATGACTTTGTTTACTATAGCCTTCCCCATTTCCTTTTCCTCTCTACAAAAGCTTTCTCCTTCCTTTGTCATGCAGGGACTTGCAGGTGGCTCACCTTGTTTGCAAACCCCTAACTGCTATTCTCTGCTGATCTCGAATAAATCTATCTTTGCTCAAGAAACAGCTGGCTGTCTGTTTCAGATGAACAAAACTTATTTACACATTTATTTTGATAGTTTCCCTGAAACTTTTCCCCCTCTTATACCTTGGAAAACTTTTTCTTGATAGATCATTTGCATAAATCCAAAAAGCCATGGAGTCATGGCTTTCGGTGGGTAATAATGTTGACACTAAATTATCTTATTTCCTGTTGGGCACCATAATGTAAGCTTTGCTAGTGCTTAAAGAAACTCAGAAAAGCATCACACATGATTGAGGGTGTCTTTACTAAAAACCTTACACATTTTGTGAAATTAAAGTCAATCTTTTTTTTTTAAAGAAGAAGGAAATACTGATGAATAAAACTGCTAATTATATTCCTTCAACCTCAATCAAGACTGTTTTCCAATGAAGATGACAAGTGACTCTTTTCTTCTTTCATGCTTCAGGAAAATATTACAGAATTGTTCTAATGTTTAAAGGAGGGACATCTGGAAGTTTCTGCCTCACTTAATCAAAGGATAGGAGGAATTGCATTTTGTAAATAGTCTATAAGCAGCTTGAATTTTTCCTGCATTATGAAATATAATTAGTTATTTTAGATAATGAACCTAGGTTCAATAAAGTTATGCTTGCTATTTCTAGCTTATTGTCTTAATACCAAATATCCCATTTCTTAAGAGATAATCCGTGTGAATTAAACATTTCCAGAAGACTGTGGATGTTAACTTATTTCTGGGCATCAGTCTATGCCTAGTTTTATCAACTCCTCAACTGAATATGGTTACAATGGAGTCGATCAAGTAAACTGAATCTTCCCAGTAATCAAAAGGGGATATCTCCCCATAATAGAAAGTCTTCATCAAGTATTTAAACATTACTTTTTATTTGAAATATAATGTATAGTTACTTTCAGTACAGGTAATGAGATACAAATGAGAACTATTTGATTGTTATTTGATTTATACTGTGTGAAGTGGTTCATTTCAGAGGACATTGATATGATCTGGGGCATATACTCAGAAAGAAGACATAGCATAGTTTCACTAGTTAGACTAAATTAAAACATTATAAGAAGTTTTGGGTATTAGGGAAAGAAGTAACAGAAATAAGCAATGGATTCCATTATTGAGTATAACCATAGTTCATCTCCTAGAACAGCAAAAAAAAAAAAAAAAGATACATGCTATCTACTAAATGCAAAACCTGCATATAGGTGATAAAAAAATGAAGCCATTTCCTGTCATCATGATACTTACAGTCAACATGAAAAAAATTATTAAGTAATAATTACATGAATAACAAATGATATATGTACAATATTCAACTGATAAAGTAAATGGGCAAGTTTATATAAAATATTTAAATGAGACAGTTTAATTTAGGTTAAAGACTTTAAAAGTATCAAAGTACACTTCATTATTATACTTAACCTACTAAAATTATTTCCATCCTGCCTTATCCCACATACTCAATATGAGAATTCAAAGTAATTATCCTACTTTTGTGAAAAGTAACACCAACTCCCATTCTTGTGACAGAAAACTTTTTCCTAAATAATTCATCATGTTACACATGAAAAGGATTTCAGTGGAGTCTGGAAGGCCCTTCCTCTCATTTACATTTGAATAACAGATACTTTGTGATCTAAGGCATTAAGAAATCTCCACTATCCAAGCAGTTTGCCTCAGTACCCTAGTCTGTGTTCTCTTGCCTGCCATAGCACTTGCTTTGTAGTATTATTTTCCCAAATGGTAAAACCTCTCTTTGTTTGAAGAGTAATTTACCATTCACTGTGTTCTAGAATCTAACTTACATCCTGGTCAGGTGAAGTTGTGCAATCATATTGTAGAACACTTTTTCACATCAAATTAATTATTAAAAGGATATTACACAGGAAAAGCGGGGCGGGAGGTCTGTCCTCCCAGTAATTCTCATGCCCTCACCTTCCTTTCTCACTTTGTAGCCCAGATCTCAGAATCCCCTTTCCTAGTCCATAGCAGGCAGAGAGGAAGAAAAAGAGACTGTTTATTTCCTAAAAAGTAGGTGTTCAAATACATTTCAAAAGAGAAAATTGAATATACTTCCTCACTGTAAAAATTATGAGTTTCAGCAAGGCTTTCGTATACTACATTATTTCATGGGATACTCATGAGCTGCCTTGAGACTAACCAGGATTCTTCTCTATGATGAATTTCATTTTTGTTTTTAATAAATGTGAAATTCCCCTTCAGAGAAGAATACAATTATATTTTGGTGCCAATTTTTGTTTTGCATCGGTGCAACCTTGGCTCTGGAACCTTTTAGACTAGAAGTAGCAATGACAGCTACCATTTTCTAAGTTATGGTTATCCTCAGATGGCATGCTTGTCAATATGCTGGGTACATGCTGATATGTAAGGCGTGAAAACATGGGTAGAAACCAGGCCAAAAAATCAGATAGCTCAGAGCTGACTGTTTAATATAAGAGAGATATCATCAGATATGTTGCACTCTGTAACAGCAAAGTTCAATATATATATTTAAAAAAAAAATCAGGGAGTTAATTATACAAAAGAAGTACCAAGAGAGATGTGTGTAGTTACGTGGTAGATGAACTATGGGGATGGGCCAGAAAGATTTTCATTTTAAAATATGAACTGACTTTTAAACTTTTCTCTTTAAATCTAGATTTCAAACTGGTTTAAATAAGATTTTAAGTTCAGATGAAAAGTCACTAACCTCCTCTTCATTATTTCTAAGTGGATTAATCTTTTCAGTTAGTTCATAGATGAAATTCTTTTCATAGGACTGCAATAAAATTGGTCAAAATTGTGTGTAGTACATAAAAGGAATGACTGCTGTTTCACTTGCATTAATCCTTTGTACTCAGTTCAATTTGCCCCATTTAAGTTGATCACATGGAGATAAATTAGAATTCCAGATATAATGACCTAAATTAGATACTTTTCAATCTCAGCTGCTTAATGATAAAAAAAGCTTACATGAAATTTTGTTCTGGAAAAAATAAAAAGCCTTTAAGTCCAGGATTAACTCTTAGCCAGGCCTCTTTTCCACTTCCCTCTCTAAGTCAACCTTTTCGCCCTTTGACTGTGAACTTGGCATGCAATTGCTATATTTCAGTTTGTGTCAAGTTCTTCTATCGCTGGGAAATGTAGATCACTTTTTATGAGTGAACTTTGAAAGAAGTGAATCATTTTTCACATCAGTTGGTTTCTCAGATACTGGGTCTAATATTTGGTGGTAATACATAAAATGACTAGCACATTCGAAATTGTTAATGCTCAATATCTGAAATTAGATTTTTAAAGGCGTGGTTTTTTTCTTCTGCTTCTGTTTTTTTGAATAATCAACTATTTGTAAAACTAGGTGTACACTTGTGCATATGAATGCACGTAAGTGTGCATGTCTGTGCGTGTGGAAATCAGGGCACAAGGCTGAGCTGCATTATTATCCTGAATTCATTCCTTGTAGTTATTATGGCAAAAGCCTCTTAAACGGGGAAGAATCAGTGTAGATAAACCTTAATGTTATAAAGCATGAGTATTCATCAGTAATGTATCCTTTTCTGTCCTAGAGTCTAAGCTTTTCAAGGACTTGGCCAATTCCCTTGTACACCTAACAACAAAGGAGCTCAAAACCTGTTTGTTGAATTGAAGATGTATACTCTGGAAACATCACTTTTTTTTAGAAGTATCGAAGTACATTTCATTATTTTATCCTTTTCTTTTTAACAAATATTTTGATAGGTTAAATAACCAGTTGTTTACTAAAATATAGCAGCTTAAAATGAAAAATCAGTTTGTTTATGTCAGCTGGTAACGAACAGAGATTTCTGGCAATTATTCTCAGGCTGTTTCTGAGAACCTCTTTTTCAAAGCCTCTGTCAAAGCCTTGGTAGAAGGCAGCTGGCCTTTGAAAATGCACTATCTGAAGCAGGCTGAAAACTCACAGGCACCTGTAGCCACAGACAATCCTTTCTGCAATGTGAATTATAGGGGACAGGCATTCTAGCATTTTTTAGCATCAAGATTTACAAAGAAGCAAGCTCCCTTTGAGCAAGGAGCACACAAGGTCATTACCCGCTTTTGAGTCTCATATTTCAGGGACCATGTCACTGCCATGAAAGAATTTAGGAGGAGAAAGTGCTTCTAAAGGGAGGGATGGATTGTGAGGGTCTAACTGCTTTAGATTTTGCACTGTGTGTTGCACTGTGATAGGCTCTCATTGAAAAAAAGTTACTGAATTACTTTAAAATGTTGTATTTTACCCAGAGTTCAAATATCTGTAGGTTTTGGTCTAACATAACTCAGAGCTAGATGCTTGGGGAAATGTCTTGAGCAAATTCATAAGAAAAACTGGATTTTGACAGATTTACTGACAGAATATAAAAAGGGCCCCAAAGGAGGCAACAATTCTGACAGGTTTGATGTGGGGGTAGAGGGGGTCAGAGTTTTGAGAGGTTCATGAAAAGCCAAATTCTTACCTCCTCAAATCTCCTATGGTTTCTGATCTAGTGTTAAATAGCAGTGCTGGGTATAATCCATAAGACTGCTTTATTTTAAGGCAAATAGGAGACACTATGTAAAGGAATATTTTCTCAGTCTAAGCATGTACAAAGTCACCAATATGGAATGTTTTAATCACATATCATAATGTAAAAGTTTTCATGAATATTTGATTTATTTTTAAGAAAATAATATTGATTTCTGAAAAACCTATTAAAGTAATAGAATTTTAAGACATGTATTTCCTACCTCCCAGTCAGCTAAAGAAGTAAATGTTCATGTAAAATTTCAGACATTGTTTTTAACCATATTTTATATTTCAAACAATATATTTGATAGGATTTTGTATTGCATTTTCACTTGATAAAATACTATTTGCTACAATGATGTTACATTTTTTTCCTCTATTTCATCTTTCTCCCACACAAACCCCAGCCCTTTCATGATCATGGATATTAAAAATCTAAAACAATGACATCCCCCACAATATTTAACATAAGCATATAATTTGAATCATGCATATATACAAATTTATATTGACTTATTTATAAAAAAATCATTTTTACTATATATGTTTCCCCATAACTTCTTTTTCCTATCTAAAAATACTACAGGATATTCATAGTAAAATTTATTGATATAGTTATTAAAGTCAATGATTTTTTTTATTGCCACTGACACCAAATATGTGCTGCTTTACATGCTAGTATTTTTAAATCTATAGGACAGTTTCATAGGCAGAATTTATGATATAGCTGAATGATAATGTTGCTGTATCCTCATCCAAAAACTGTGTATATAATATTCTTCCAGAAGAATATGAATGCTGAATCACTCATATCCTTGACAGGACTAAGAATGATGATGTATAATCTTCAATTTTAAAGATAAAAACATATCTTAAAATTCATCCTTATTTGGTGTCAAAAGTTTGTTAGATTAAGAGAAAATACTAATTTGTATAAATATGTTCAATGTCTGATAAAAGTTACATTAAACATTAAAATTGTTTAAAATTAATTTGATTTCTGTAAAAAAGTCATAGTATCTTTTAAAAAAGAAATATATAAAGGCAAGCATGAAGGATAAGAATAGGCATATCAGTTTGACTCTGACTGACACTGATTTGTTTTTTAAATATCATTTTATACCCACTGTATATGTCCATTGCTTTTTTAAAAATTGCTTTAAGAAATAGTTAGCCTCAGAAATATTTTCAATTTAGTACTTCTGCTAATTTGATCTTTTCATTAATCCTCCTGTAAATACCTTAATACTACTTTAATTATTCTCAAAGTTACTTACAAATGCCTTTATTAAATTACCTTGATAGCATGATCCTCCTATATAGACCAATTAGGCTCTTTATTTGGAAGAACACACAAAAAAGAAAACTCTCATGTTTAGACTACATTTTTCATTCTTCACCATGTTAGACTCATAAAAATGCACATAATTTTTCAGCTTTATTACCAGCAACATTTAAACTTATTAATATTTTTGGGTAGATACAGTGCTTGGTATTCTTCATACCACATCTTCCTCTTGGGCATAGAGACTATATTCCCAAAACTTCCTTGCAATTAAATCTGGCGGATATGAAGCAATATTTTACTGGAAATGTGGGCAGATGCAGTATAAATAAGTAAGGCAAGCCATTTCTAAACCTGACCATTCAAACACCTTACAGGTTTCTCGCTCTTTTTCGTTCTGTGGCCAACTTGAAATCCTGTGTTCCAGATGCATAGGTACAAGAAGGAAAATGACTGCCTCACCTAAGTGGGTCTAAAAATATGTGTGACAAATCAACTATTATTTTTTTAATTAAAGTGTTGTTGATTTATAATATTCCATCGATTTCTGCTGTACAGCAAAGTAATCCAGTCATGCATACATATACATTCTTTTTCTCATATTATCTTTCTTCATGTTCTATCACAAGTGATTGGATATAGTTCCCAGTGCTATACAACAGGACCTCATTGCTTATCCATTCTAAAATGTAATAGTTTGCACCTACTAACCCGAAATTCCCTCTCCATCCCATTTCCACACCCTCCCCATCCCATTTCCACACCCTCCCCCATGGCAACCACAAGTCTGTTTTCCATATCTGTGAGTGTGTTGCTGTTCTACAGACAGGTTCGTCTGTGCCATATTTTAGATTCCACATATAAGTGATATCATATGGTATTTTGCTTTCTCTTTCTCACTTACTTCACTTAGTATGAGAATGTCTAGTTGCCAGATCAACTTTCATTGTGGTAACCTACTGAAATTTTGGAGTTTGAAAGTTTAGTGTATCCTATCTATTCCAAATAATACACGTGTTGAAATATTTTCTGTGGCCTAACTCGGGTTTATCTCTGGACTCATATGATTACCTTCCCTCACCCCACAACATCAGCTCTTGAGGGGCAGAAAATCTTTACTGAATGCCTAAGAGGGGTAATTGCTACATCACACAGCTTCTCATGGTAATCTGATGTCAAATATAGCTCACAGATTTTAAATACTCGTTTTTATATATTTTTCTCTCTGGTCTCTGATAGGACATGCATGCTTTCTTTTTACTATTTCATACCTCCTTTTTTTTTTTTTTTTTTTTTCCTTTGTCTCTACCACTTCTGTAATTCTAGTAGGAAGGAGGGCACAAAATAAAAACCAAATCTAATCAAACACAATAAAACAAAACTTTTCCTGGGAAGTTTACTGTAACCCTATGGGTTATGTTAAGTGCTCTGTTGTTTGGGCACCATGGAGCATTTTGGAAAGCCCCATCGTAATACTTACAATACCCATTACATTTTATCTGATTATCCTGAATTTTATGAGGACTGTAACTATGTCAATCTTGTGTATTACTATGGGAAAGCCTGACAAAAAACAGGTTCTCAATAAAAAATATATTGATTTATTAATTGATTTCCTTTTGCAAAGATATTGAACACTAATAGCAGTTGCTTTTGAGCAGTTTGCTTACTATATAATGATACCATTTGTGTATCACTTCACAAAGGACAATAGTGAGAAACAAACTGGTGGGTTGGCAAGTATTCCTTCCTTTTTATAAACTAGCAGAGTTACGATTCTATATTTCTCTTTAACAGTTCTAATTTTGTTTCCAATGACATGTTAAGATGTTCGCCCACCACGATAATTTTTCAAGGAGGGGATAAAAATGAACAGAAAAAGGGAAAACACACATGCTGCACTTGATAGTTTATAGTAGCATTCAGTAATGCTCCAAGAGCTAGAGGATTATTTCAGAACAATTAAAGTATTCTTTTAGGGCCACACCACAGCATATGGAAGTTCCCAGGTGGTCGAATCAGAACTGTAAGCACTGGCCTACGCCAGAGCCACAGCAATGCCAGATCTGAGCCACGTCTGTAACACCAGATCCTTAACCCACTGAATGAGGCGAGGGATTGAACCTGTGTCCTCATGGATAATAGATTCGTTTCCACTGAGCAATGATGGAAACTCCCCATATGGTAATTCTTGGTATTTACTTCTGACATTACAAGGTATATCCACTTTAATAACTTTAAAAAAATAATTATTTTTGTAATTAGTGCATGTATACATTTTTAAAAAATTAACCACAGACACAATTCTTATCTTTTATACTTGTTTCCTGTTTTAATTCTATTTTCTTCTGAAATTACTAACATATTTCTCAATGTTATTTATAAATTTATTTATTTATAAATACTTATTTAAATATTTATAATATATATACAATCCATGTATAAATACATATATAATATAAATAGTATTTATTTATAAATATATATAATATTTCTGAGTAATTGCATATTACAATTGATTTTCCATGTTTATTTATATATTATTTCCTAATGATGAAAGTGATAATAAACATCAACCTGCCCTCCCACATAATTTTTTTCCTGCTCTAGGCCTGTAATATTAAGTCACCACAAATTTTCTAATTAAACATTTAATGTAAATCATTATGATTAGTACTTTATAACTTGTATAATATTTTCCTACTTTTATAGTTAATAATTGCATTTTTTCAGTTTTGTGTATACCATGATATTACTGCTAACATGTTCAAGCAGTGAAATTAACATTTCACTCTCATTCTGGCTTTCTCTCATTCCTCTCTCTCTTTATCTTTCTTTCTTTCTCTCTCTCTTCCTTTCTCTTTTTAAGAAGTGCTATTGGGAATCTCAGTCCTTCTGCACCCATTTAAATAATTGTGTTTTATGTTTCCTGTACCATTATTGTCCTAGAATTCCTTTCATCAGCATTTTTCTACTCTTTTGGAGCCTGGATTTTCAGGATTTTCTCATTTTACTCCCTGGCTTTGAGAGTTATAGAGGGCAAGTCACATGGGAGGTAAATGTTTTTCTGAGAACATGCTGGTCTACTTTATTTCTTTTCTCACTTTTGATTGCTATCAATCCTTAGATTGACAAAATTGGAATATTATTTCAATTGTAAGTAATTTCCCTTTAGCATTTGCTCTTTTTGGGAGGTTTGTTGATTTGTTTGATTTTTGTTAGTTGATAGCTTGTTTTTACTGTTGCTTGTTGTTTCTTTAGTTTGCTATTTGTTGATTTCGTTTAATTTGGTTTTATTTGTTATTTTGATATGCTGTTGTTTTTGAAATTTCTCTTTTTAAAGCATCTTATGTCTCAATGTAATATTTTTTTTTCTTGACAGTATTATTATTCTTTTTCTTCTGCCATCATCATGTTATCTCCAGATTTATTTTTTTGTCTGTTTTAGTTTTTGCTTTTTAAATTTCTTATTGGAAGCTTATTGGTTTTTTTTTAAATTCATCTACTTTTCTACAAAGTGAACTGCTAGAGAAAGTATTTCAACTTGGAATATTTTGTTCTTCTTCTTTTTAAACCTAAAATAAATTCTCCAGTCTTTCTTCTGGGGCCATAATCCTGGCTGCCAGAGTTCTTGCAGCTTATTGTGGAAAAGAGAAAGACTGTGGAAGGTGTCTAAAAAGTCAAAATAAAACTTTCACTTAACCTCTTGTTTTCAGAACATTCACTCACTCCTGTTTCTAGCTGTATCTGATATTGGAGAATATAGAGAATCCATTTTTGGAATTCACTTGCCTTTGATGTTCTGGTTTTCTTGGGATTGGGAAGAAGTAATCAGTCAGTACAAACTTTGGAAAAGGGAATCTGACTGTATATTTGCTTTTTAAAATAAGTTAAAAGATCTAAAATGATCTTCCTGTACAAAGCACTACTTCAAACCCTGCCTTCTAAATTCCTTAACTTTTCTAAAGTTCTATGGTGCAAAATCAATTTTCAGAAGTTCTATGTCAATTATCAGTACACCTTTTGCTTTACATTATCCACTTTCTTTGTTGAAACATTTTATTCTGTTTAATTTTTTTTGTTCTAAAGGGTCAATAAATTGTCACATTCATTCTCAACCTACCACAGAGTAGATCTGGCAAAACTAATGACTGCTGGCTAATTTTTGGTTCCCAGAAGTCTAGTTAAGAAATAACTAGTATTTTTTTTTAAATAAGAAAATGCATTTTCCTGACTATCTTAGAGAAAACAATTAACAACTATATCTTCTCCTTCCTCAACCATAAGAAAAATTATGAGAGGAAAGGATGGAAAGTTACAGCAAGTAATACAGTGATTAATGAGAAGCAAAAAAATGTATTTTTAATGAAAAACAAAATTGGAATAAATATTGCAATGTATAAAAACATCAGGTAATGAATTATCTCTATCAAGAAGAAAGGTGAGAAGAACTAGAAATTAAAATTATATTTTTGTCTTCACTCAATTAGATGACTTCACTTTCTCATAAAGTATTTTAATTAAGAATGTAGTAGCCATTATAACCCTCTACGAGGTCTCCCCAGTGAAAATGGCAGAAACAAGTAAAAGCAAGACCTGGTAAGCCTTCTTCCAACTTTCCATTGTTATTTATTAACAGATGTGAAATCAAAAAGTGCTACTACCCTCTCAATGCAAAACAAACAATAAACCATAATCTCAATTGTAAATTTATACAATTCAACGAATAATGATTCTTTTTTTAAGGCATTGAATAGTGCTTACAGGGACAGTGATAGATAAGGTAAAACAGGCTGCTGCCCTCATTGCTAGTCTCCCAGGGAAGAGAGAGTGTACATAAATGCACGTGTGATGAGAGTAACAAGAAGTATAGGGGTTATAGGAAAGCAAACATAACTAACCTGTTCCTGAGGGAAAGCCAACTTGAGGAAAGGTGTTCAAGTTGATATTTTTATACATGAAACAAGTTAACCTCCACACCATTTGAATTGAAAAAAATTTGTATGGTCATATTATAAATTTAGTCTGGAATAATGACTAAAAATGACTGAGTTTTATATTGGTAAAATTTTATAAAGAGTGGAAACTGTGTGAATAGCGATGCAAGATTGAGGACAGTGGTTTTCGCTGCCCCAAACACAAGGATATAGAAATATACTGAACATAAAATTAAACTGTCATGTTCCAGGGATGATTTAGCCAGCCTTAGTCAGATTTATACCTCTGACCCTCCATCATCAATCGGGGCATACATTTCCCATTTATCTCCAGATTATAATTCCTAGGACTCCATAGCTACAAAGTTGTGTAGGAAAGGAAGTTTATATCCTGTAATGCTTGGATGATGGATTCAGGGAAAGATGAAGAGCCTTATATGCTAAAAGGTATGGTCTTCTATATGTACCTTTGAAATGGTGGTTTAACAAAAAAATAATAATAAGGAAAATATTTGAAGAAATCTATTTCATGTCTTCCCCCAAAGGGCAAAAGATATGGCTTCTATTAAATATAAATAGCTAAACATATATAATGATACCAGAGATACAGAAAGACTTGGAGGACAATATAAAAATATTCCCATCATGGCTCAGTGGTTAACAAATATGACTAGCATCCATGAGGACACAAGTTCAATCCCAGGCCTCACTCAGTGTGTTAAGGATCTGGCATTGCCATGAGCTGTGGTGTATGTCACAGATGTGGCTTAGATAAAGCATTGCTGTGGCTGAGGTGTAGGCCTGCAGCTGTAGCTCCAGTTAGACCCCTAGCCTGGGAACCTCCAGGCAGCCCTAAAAAGAAAAAAAAAAATACTGTCAAATAATATTAGAAATAAAGTTATCATAGGGTATAAAATTAAGCAATGGGAAAGTTTGAGAACATTTTTAAGTAAAAAGACATAAAATCTGAGAAACAATTTAATATGGATAAAAAAAACAGAAGAACCTAAAACAATAGTATTATTATATGTTTTTAATTCATAATTTAAGTTTTTTTATGATTTTTATTTTTTTCCATCATAGCTGGTTTACAGCCTCCTGTCAATTTTTTCTTTTTTTCTTTTTTTTTTTTTGCCTTTTCGAGAGCTGCTCCTGAGGCATATGGAGGTTCCCAGGCTAGGGGTCGAATCGGAGCTGTAGCTGCTGGCCTACACCACAGCCACAGCAACGCCAGATCCGAGCCACGTCTGTGACCTACACCACAGCTCATGGCAAAGCCAGATCCTTAACCCACTGAGCAAGGCCAGGGATCGAACCCTCAAACTTGTGGTTCCTAGTCAGATTCATTAACCAATGAGCCACGATGGGAACTCCCCTCTTTTTTATTTTATTTTATTTTTTAAATTTTTTATTATATATTTATTTTTTTAATTTATTTCATTTTTTTATTTTTTTCATTTTTTTTTCAATTTTCTACTATACAGCAAGGTGACCCAGTCACACATACATATATACATTCTTTTTCTCACATTATCATGCTCCATCATAAGTGAGTAGATTTTCTTACTTAAAAATATTTTTAGGGAGTTCCTGCTGTGGTACAGTGAGGTAAGAATCTCACTACAGTGGCTTAGATTGCTGCAGATGTACAAGTTCAATCCATGGCCAGGCACAATGGGTTAAAGGAACCAGCATTGCCATAGCTGTGGCATAGGTCGCAGCTGAGGCTCAGATTAAGTCTCTGGCCCAGGAATATCCATATGTTGCAGGTGCAGGCATAACATTAAAAAAATTAAAAAAAAAAATTTTCAGTCTGCAAATCCAAAGAGGTCACCAAGTTTCAGGCAACTTTTTAAATTTAATATTAGGCAAAAGTTCTGACAAACATTGAGAGAGCAAAATAGGTTATTTTTCATGGAAAAAATCAGACTAAACTCAGAATTCTTGAAACAATCACTGCTAATATTATGAGTAATTTATTATATGCTTGGTACCCTGTTAAGTACTTTAGGAATATTGATTCAAGTATTAGCAAGTAGTTATACAAACTGTAAAGTTGATACCCCTATTAACCTCATGTGGTAATTTAAAATAAAGAGAAGTAACTTAGCATGTAAAACAAATATTTAGGCAGCTGATGATACAAACCCAGCATTCTGTCTCAAGAGCACATACAACTAACAGTAATGTTTACTCTAGAAGGCAAGTGCCAAAAGTAAAATGAACAAGAAATACACAGTGTATCATAAAGAGAAAGAAGAGATTATTATGATTCAAATAAGCTCTAACTAAACTAGCATATAGACAATAAAAACACATGTAAATTATGAAAGCACTTAGAAAAAAATATTTATCTCCCTAGGAGGAGGGGGATTGAAGATGGACCCCTGAATAAGGATAAATTAAAATTTAAAAATCAATATTATGAAAGTGATGACATAATAATATTGAAAAGCACATTGGAAATGGAAATTATTGTTGTAAATATGGTTAAAATGAATGCAAGAGCAAAAACAAGTCATTGAGAAATTAATTTGCATGCTAAATCATAATAATTATTTATAAGCTGCATCTCTAAATTTCAAATAAATTAAGCATTTTAAACTGGAGGGGCATATTAAGGATTGTAAAATGCGCTACATTTTTCACTGTGGAAGAGGGGTTATTTCTTTTTTATTCTTGTAATTATTTTTACAGAAATATGCATTTACCTATACATGTGATAAAATTATAAGTAACTGATCTTATAATGAAAAACAAGGTTTCAACCTTTCAAACATTTGCAGAAGGAAAAATTGTATTTTCTAAATATCATATAATCAGGAAGTGAGATAACATAACACGATATAATCGAAATGAATCCAGAGGTAAAAAAATATGAAAATAAATATAATTACATTGAATGATTTGCTCAACAGGTAAAGATTATAAGAATTGATTAAAAATACCAAAGCCGTGTTATATTGCAAGAACAGCCATAAATTAAATTATATAAAATGCTATAAAAATTCTCAAAAAACAGTAGGAGAATACAGGATAAAAAAGGAGTGTTGATAGTAGAAAGAGGAATGTTCAAAGTAAAAAAGTATAGTATTAGTGGCCACCTCATACATGAAGCAGTATCAGTTCAAAGATTCCACAGACTCAGAGACTAGACATTAAGCATAATAAATAAAACCACATCTCAAATTCTGTTGTAGCAATCAGAAAGGAAAGATGGTTTTTGGCAATGTTTAGACACAAAATAAATAAAAGGAAGTTTTTAGCAACATAGAAGAATGAAATCAAGTAAATATTGCTGTAGGTCAACATAGTTTAGTAAAGTTAAACTTGTATGCCTCTGATACAGTCTATGGAAATCTATAAAGCTATATAAATTGTGGAAGAAATCTTAGCATGTTGCTTTTATTCTTTGATGTAAGAAGTAATTACTTGGTTTAGGAAAATGATGAGGAAAACGCACACTTGCTCCCCCCCCCCAATTTTGTTGATATGAAAGGGGAAGATGTCAAAGGAAATTAATAGTATAAAGAGGATGTAGAATATTTTTATGACTATGCCATTCTATAGGTGCAAATACAACAAGACTTGTTTTGATAAACATTATTTGTGATATCCTGGGAATGTTCTGCTAATTATAATACATAAGCCATCTTTCATTTCTAAGTGTAGCACAGAGTGCTAAATACACTTAAATTTATTAATTCTGGATTTCACAGTAATATGTCTTGCTCACCCAGTTTAAAAAGTATCTACCTGAGTATGAACTCATAAAAATACTGCCATAGTTTCTTTTTTCTTTTTGCCATTTCTTGGGCCGCTCCCGCGGCATATGCAGGTTCCCAGGCTGGGGTCTAATCGGAGCTGTAGCCACCGGCCTATGCCAGAGCCACAGCAACGCAGGATCCGAGCCGCGTCTGCGACCTACACCACAGTTCATGGCAACGCTGGATCCCCAACCCACTGAGGAAGGCCAGGGATCAAACCCACAACCTCATGGTTCCTAGTTGGGATTCGTTAACCACTGTGCCATGATGGGAACTCCCATAGTTTCTTTAACGTAGCCTCGATAACAATGAAAACCTTATTTGTTTTTAATAGTGGTTGTTAATGGGATTTTCACTTCTTTCTAGGACATTCTAGAAATACATTGGGTTATTTTTGATTGTCAAAATGATTATAGGATATTGCCAGCTGTACAAGCAAAAAAAAAAAAGTGTACATACCAGCAATTATTCACGTAGAAGAAAAATGTTTGTAATGATCGAAGTCTAGAATATTACTCTGCTTTAAATATAAGTAAAAGTTGTCTTGTCATGATTTTATTAAGCAGTGGAAATATTAGAAATGCAACCAGGTAAACTGAGGGAAAACTCTACCTTGTTCTATTTGGAACTTTACTGAATTAGGTCACAATTTCAGAAAATTTAATCAATAATATCAATATAGCACAGTTTTTGAGACTCCAATATATCTATCTATATCATTTGTATTTGAAGCTATTGCAGCCAAGTTGTTTCTTCATAAAGGTACATGCCTCTTGTGACTTCACAATGATCAGATATTCATTTTCTTTTATTAGTTAATTTTGAAGTTCTCTATTATTTTAGCAAATTTTTTTTATTTCTATACTTAGTTCTTTTACACTTGTTAAGTGGGTTTGCCAGAGACCATTTATTTACCTCCAACATCCACTCTAACCTTCTTTTAGCAATAGAATAATGTTAATTATAGTAGAGAACTCTCTTCCTAGGCAGAGGTTACATTACACGGAATTCTTTGCATTTTTGTGTTTCTTTGTAAGTTTTTGCCAATGGGAAATAAATAGAACCTGCACAAGCAACACCAAGTTTTGATCTTAAAATTTTGAAGTGTATGTTCTTTTTTTTCCCCCCAGGAATTTGGGGCTAATGATGACAATTTAGTACCAGTCATGTAGATGAGGGCAACAAACTATGTGATGGATAAAAAGCAAGTAGAGTATGTCCTGAAATGATCTTTGATATCAGAATTCCTGCAAACCCCACATTCTCTGTCTACCTGTCTACCCAGAACCATCACCTAAGGGAGATATTTACTCCATCTTCTTAACTGCACTTTATTTGGGGTTCTCTTTATTATAGAAGCTTAAACTGTAACCCAAATATACCAACGTTATTAAACACTTGTCATTAAAAAGGGGGTCTGATAGTGTTGAGAACCGCTGTTTGAAATGATTAAATATGCATACTGAAATGATTTTTGTATAGTTTATTCTATGTAGTTACTAAAATGAGATAAAGCAAGAATCATAAAGGCTATATAATAGCTATATTTCTATGGCCAAAAAATGACAATTTTCATTTTTTGTCCAGTCTGTATTATATTTTTTTCAGGTTTCAGGTGTCATTATCTATTTTAACTAAAGTCTTCTTTTTATTTGTATTTCCAAAGAATGAAATCCTTTATTCAAGGACTTTTTTTTTTGTCTTTTTGTCTTTTTAGGGTCACACCCAAAGAATGAAATCCTTTATTCAAGGACTTTTTTTTTGTCTTTTTGTCTTTTTAGGGCCACACCCATGGCATATAGAGGTTCCCAGGCTAGGGGTCCAATCAGAGCTATAGTCGCCGGCCTACACCAGAGCCACAGCAACTCAAGATCCAAGCTGCATTTGTCACCTACACCACAGTTCACAGCAATGCCAGAGCCTTAACTCACTGAGCAAGGCCAGGGATAGAACCCAAGTCCTCATGGATGCTAGTCAGGTTCGTTAACCATTGAGCCATGATGAGAACTCCCAAGGTCTTTATTTCTAAATAGCAAGAGTTGTTAAGCTTTACTCATAAAAATTCAAACTATATTCATTAGACACCCCCTTTTTTTTTCCCTTTTTTACTGATTATTGTTTAACAAAGAGTTTGCTATCCTTCAGTATGCTCGTAGAAAGCTTACTACTTGCTCGACTCCTTAAAAGAAGTGGTTACGTCCAGTTGCCACACTGCATCCATCACGGGTGATCTATGGTAAATCCTTTTCTATTGCACCCCTTTGATCTAGTTGTTTACTGTATACAACACGGAGTGAATGGAGGCTGTTTTAGAACCCCTTTCAAGAAAAAAAAAATTAATTTCTGCTTGAAGATGCAGATGTTGAATGAACTTCCACTGAGTAGTTTAGTGGTGACTCCCTGTGAATCACCATTAAATATACTCAAGGAGCAGATAATGAAAGATATTCATTGTAAAATTGTCTCACAACTATCAAATAGCTAAACACTGAATATTCTAAAACTAACAGAAAGTTCTCCAAGTGTCATAAAGAATGACATTCATGCTAAATAAACTGGTGGCAACATTGAATTTCTGCCAGAATTTTTTAGTTTTTCATTATTTAAATGATCTCTATCTTCAATAGTTTATGTAATTTCAAATTGCTTTAGGCTCTTTGAAATATATTTAATGAGATGTTACCAGGCTAGGGGTCAAATTGGAGCTACAGCTGCCAGCCTACACCACAGCCATAGCAATACAAGATCTGAGCCTCATCTGCGACCCATACCACACCTCACAGCAACACTGGATCCTTGACCCACTGAGCAAGGCCAGGGATCAAACCTGCATCCTCATGGATACTGGTCAGTTTTGTTTCCACTGTGCCACAACAGTAACTCCCAGGATTGCAAATATTAATCATAGGATAGGCACTCCTCAATTTTATAAAGTTGTACATTAAAGATGAATATCAAAGGTCATGGTATGGTAAAAAGTATGCTACATAGAAAGAAAATCACGAGGCTATAAAATATCTAAGAATTATGAAGAAACTATCAACTTAAGCAGGTTTATTTGTGTTTATTCCCTATAGAGGCCCTCCAATTCAATAGCTTGTTTAGAAAGCAATAGATTTACATTCAGAAGATTAATGATAGAGACTAATGCAAAATAAAAATCTGTGTTTTACTGAAATAGTTTTTTATGTTTTTGGAATTTCTTTGTAGTCCTAAATAAACATTTTTAATAAAGCAAATTATAGATATTTGTTTAACAGATGCAGACACAAACAAAAATCTTAAAATTCAAAAATATAGTCTATACATATAAGATCTGAACAAAAGGTATCAGATTTTGGAAACTCTAAATAAATCAATAGGAATAATTTCAGTGAAAACCTACCTCATCATTAGGTACTCATTGCATGACTTAATTACAGCATTTTTATTCTGGTGACAAATGTAAAGTGGTTTAAAAAAAATCACTGTGATCTGGATTTGATTGTATAGCACAAAAATAATGCTGCCACTCAGTATGTATTTGGAGTGAATAATGGGACCCAAATTAATGCAGAGTGTGTTGCTTTGGAAATCTACCTCTCAAATGTAATTCATAGGAATCAACCTCACCTGCTGCTTTCTCACTGAGGTGGTAAGTTTCCAAGCAAAGTGTTTAATATCATAGCTCTCATTAAATGCACACTATGTGAGATGGAGTCGGTGTCACACTTAAAAAGGAATTCCTCTGGATGAGAGATCAATATAAACTTTGTTTTTGTCCCTCAGAACATAGGAACTTTCTGTATGTGAATGTTTTGGTAAATTACTTGCTTATTCATTTTCACTTGTACATATATACAATAGACTGTGTCTGCTTCACAGAAAGAGAGATTTTTTCACATTTTACCCTGGAACAGCTTCTTAGTCTAACAGGCAAAAGTTAAAATGGGTACTTGAATATAACTAAATAATTTATTTTGCCAAACCATTTATTTAAATAACAAAGCATATTAAATTCAATAATCCTTACATTATTAAATTGAATCGTAATAATGGGCAAAACATTCCCATTGTCTTTTTTGTTTTCTAAGCCCATTTAATATTTTGAAGTATTGGACATTAGTTTTACATTAAAGATGAATATGTTTTATATTAAAAAACAGTGGATATTTCCTTTAAAACCTTCCAGATTTTATTGAGTGAACAGATGTGACTCCAAAACCCACTATTTCATAGATAAACAAAAAGAGGATAAACATGCACACCATAATTGTCTGCATTGTAAATGACAGCATTACATCAAAGGAAAATCTTCATATATATGAATATATACTTGATCATTTGTAAAGCTTTATCATATATATTTCTTTTAAAGTACTTCTCTTAACTGTAAAAAAAAATGAAAAAGAAAGGAAAATAAGAAATTGTTTTATTATCCAAAAAATCATCTGTAACTGTATGAAATATAAATGTAAAAGTTTAAAAAAGATAAAATATCAAAGCATTTTAAAACTGAGAAAATGCTGCATGCCATTCAATAAATCTGAGTGGCCGATACATGTCCATCACCAGCCAGATCCTGGGGAATCAGACATGAGTAAGACAAGATTCCAGATCTCAAAGCTGGAATAGAAAATACATTTCCTTGGCGAAGTTTTCCAAGTTTCCAAAAGATGCCCCATCGAAATCATTATTTTTATTTTACCAAAAAAATAACTAAATGATATGTCAGATTATAAAACATACAGAAAGTCAAATATATTTATTTGGGGGTAAAGTTTACTTCCCTTTAAATAAGTAAGGGAATGGCAGCTACTATTTGCTACAAATTCAATTGCACATTTTCTTTTCTGTAAGGAGTGTATTATTTTCACCATTGAACAACAGCGGTACTAAGAGAATTTTTGTAACTTATTTATATTTACTGAATGCAAAATGTCCAAATCAGGTCTTAAAATTACTGCTCTCTTTTAGTAAGATTTATTAACTTATAATCATTCAGTGGACCAGATAGATAGCTAATCTCAGAAATAGGCAATTATTTTGTATGACTTTTTAAAATTCTCTCAGCCTCCAGAATTGATTTCTGCAAACATGTATGACATGTTACAGGTTAACAGCCATGTCATCTTGTATGTGTTACCAGGAAAAGGAAATTCTATCTGTATTTTCAATTCGCTGATATTGAGAATGTGTTCTTTTGAATAAAATTGTATTTCTAAAATTCTGCTAACAAATTAGACTATCCTTACACAAGTAAACACATGCAAAATGAACTGTAGTCATCTCTTTTGATTTCAAATTAGAAGTCAACAACTGTAACTAATAAGGACCAATGGGAGAGGCCAAGTTGCTAATTGGTAAATAAAAGCATTTGGTGCATTTTAAATGTCACCTGGCAAACCTTTGTTATCCTATAACTTGGTTAATATTTCTATTTTATTTCTATATGTATAAAGTGAAATCCATATAAAATCTGGCACTTTTTCTCGAAAAACTATTCCACTCCAGGTTATATATCTGAAAAAAAAAATGAAACAAAACACTAACTCAAAAGGATACATGTTTTTGTTTATAGCATGCCTGATGTTCATAGCAGCACTATTTATAATTGTCAAATATGGAAGCAACCTAAGTGTCCATCAACTGATGAATGTATAAAGATGTGGTATGTGTAAACATACATACATACATAAATACATACAGTGGAATATAATTCAGCCATAAAAATAAAGAAATTTTGCCATTTGCAACAATGTGGATAGACTATGGATATTACGCTAAATGAAATAAGGCAGATAAAGAAAGACAAATACTATATGATATCACATATTTAGAACCTAAAAAAATACAATAACTAGTAAATACAATAAAAAAAAAATAGATTCCCAGGTAATAGAGAAGGACTAGTGCTGATCAGTGGGGCAAGGGAAGGGAGGAGGGGAAATTTAGGGGTAGGGAATTAAGAGGTACAAGTTATTATTTGTAAAAGAGGTATAAAGAATATAGCCAATATTTTATGATAACTATAAATGGATCTTTAACAATTGTGAATTACTATGTTGTACCCTTGAAACTTAAATAATACTGCACATGAACTAAACTTCAATTAAAAATAGGGGAAAAAACGCCATAAAGTTTAGGGCATCATACTCCCTGATTTCAAACTATTTTACAAATATGTAGTAATTAATAAAGTATGGTATTGTCATAAGCATATACATAGTTCAGTTGAACTCAATTGAGAGTTCAAAAATAAATCCACACACATGATCAATTAATTTACCATAAAAGAACCAAGAGTATACAATGGGAAAAAAGATAGTCTCTTCAATAAATTGTCATGGGAAAACTGCACAGTCATACATAAAAAAGTGAAACTGGACCTCTGTCTTACATCATACACAAAAATTAACTCAAAATAGAGTAAAGACTTAAATGTAAGACCTGAAATCATAACAATCTTAGAGGAAAATATGGGTAGTCAGTAAACTTGTTGAACTAGGTCTTGGTGATGATTTTTTGAATCTTACTCTATAAGCAAAGGCAATAAAGTCAAAAATAAAGAGGTAGACCTACATCAAACTAAAAAACTACTGTACAGGAAGGAAACTGTCAACAAAAGGAAAAGACAACTTATGGAATGGGAGAAAATATTTGCAACTAATCTATCAAATAAGATACTAATGTATAAAATATATAAAGAAATCACTTAATTCAATAATAACAACAAAAAAACCATGTTTTAAAAAAATGGGGAGTTCCTGTTGTGGCACAGTGGAAGCAAATCCGACTAGGAACCATGAGGATGTGGGTTCGATCCTCTGGCCTTACTTAGTGGTTTAAGGATCCTGAATTGCTATGAGCTGTGTTGTAGGTCACAGATACAGCTCAGATACTGTCCTGCTGTAGCTGTGGCATAGGCCTGCAGTTGTAGCTCTGATTTGACCCCTAGCCGGGGAGCTTCTATATGCCACAGGCGCAGCCTAACAAAAACAAACCAACCAAAAAAAAAAAAAAAATGGGCAGAGCATCTGAATAGATATTTTTCCAAACAAGATATACAAATGATCAGTAGGCAAATGATCAGTAGTCAACTTCCCTAGGATAATACAATTCAAACAATGAGATAAAACCTCATGCTTATTAGAATGGTTATCACTAATGATATAAGAAGTGTTAGTGAGGATATGGAATAAAGGGAACACTTATGAAGTGTTGGTGGGAATGTAAGTTGATGCAATCACTGTGGAAAAATGTATAGAGTTTTCTCAGTAAATTAAAAGTAGAACTACGTTATGATACAACTATTGCACTTCTGGGTGTTTAACCAAAGATAATAAACAGTAATTCAAAAACATGCAAGCCATGTTGATTACATTATTTTCAATAGCCCAGATATGGAATCAACCTAAGTACCTATTAATAGATAAAAGGTTAAAGAAGATATTATATATATATAAATATATATATACATGTATATACAAATATTGAATCTGTATGTTGTATATCTGATACTAATATAATGTTGGAAAGAAGAAAAATAACTCTCCAAAGTTAATAAACTAATAGGAACCAATGCAATTAGGAGGCCAAAAAACAAGAGCCCCATAGTCTCACAGCACTAAGACTGATAAGGGTGCTCCCAAATTTACCAATGACACAATCTATGATTTATTCATTTAACAACTGTATTTTCACAGAATGCTATGTATTAAAGACTATTCTAGGCACTGGTAATACAAGAGTAAAGAAGGCAATGCTACTGTAGTCATGCAATTTTTATGTTAGTGGGAGAATGTAATAAACACATGAATATACAGTCTAACACAATATAAGACTGTCTTAACTCACGACGCAAAGCATAAAGAAGTCTATTAGAGAAAGAGAATGATGGAGTAGAGTTTAGGGGATTTAAAAATAATGTCGGGGTGACTAATCTCAAATATCCTTCATGCATTGAGTGTTTCCAATTGATCAGCATTACATCATGGGCCTAGTTTTATGGTGAGCAAAGGAAGAAACAGCCTCTCTTCAGCTTCTGTATTTGAATTAAGATTAAGCAACAAATGAAACAAGAAAGCTTATAGAAAATTAGGAAGAATACACTTAACAAAATATATGACAGTAATATTATGCTTTGCCAATCACTTCCATTCCCTGGTTTAAATAATGAATTGAGGAGAATATAATCTATCTTTAGAGTTAATACTCTTCCTCAGACTCAGCTATAGAAACTGAAGGAAAAAGGTAGCAAGATATTAGGCACTACTTTTGAATACTCTTTGCTAGTTTCTTTTATCAACTCAATTTAACAAGTATATATTGATCACTTGTGCAAAGACCTGAATATTTTTATTTCATTCTACTAAACTTCCAGAGACACTAGTATCATTAATACAATAAGCATTGAGGCCTAATTCGTTCTGAATAAATCAACTCTAACAAGAATACAGAAATCTGATTGGCCACCTCTTTAAGTACGCAAATAAACAAACATCAAATGTAAAACAAGGCTTATTATGCAGACGGAATGAGTCTTACTTTAGTTTTAAAAATGGTACTGACATGCAGCAGAGCTGGGTGTTTATCCCAATAATCTTGTACTTTTTCAGATAAACATTTGCATATAAATTGCTTTCAAGAATATGTTATCAAGTCAGAAGGTATGAGAGATTCTGAATTAGTTTTAATCCTATTTGAGATTTGCAAGTTTAAAGTTTGCTACTAAAATAGGATTTGCTACTGAAAACTTCCAGTTTTGTGACTAGAGTTCTCATCTGCTCTTAGAGTTTAAAAAAACTTTCAACAGTTTCAGTACTACAGAATAACATCCGCTCTAAATATATTCATATGTACAAGCTGTACCTCTTTCCCGGAAAATACATTGGTATTAAATTCTAAAGGTGGCAGAGAAGGAATGCTGTGTTAAACTTTTCATGTTCTACTAAACTAAATAAGCACCCTCAGAGTTCCCACTGTGGCTCAGCAGGTTATGATCCTGACTGGTATCCTGAGGATGTGGGTTCGATACCTGGCCTCGCTCAGTGGGTTAAGAATCCTGCCTTGTCCTGAGCTGTGGTATAGATCACAGACGTGGTTTGGATCTGCAGTTGCTGTGGCTATGGTGTAGGCTTCAACTCCCATTCGACCCCTAGCCTTGGAACTTCCATATGCCACAGGCTCCTAAAAAAAAAAAAAAAAAAAAAAAAAGGACTCTCCAATATTAGCTCTGTTAAAAGTGAAAATTTCTCTTTTTAATACTGATTGATTGAAAATAAATTGTGGCTAATTGTATAAAAGTTTTCATATACCTCGTTTACTTTTTCATTTTTAAAAACTCAGATATTCTCTGTAAAATATTAAGATAAAAATTCAATATTTATTGAATAAAAATATTCAATATTTATTGAAGTTTGTTTAAAATATTTACATAATGTCTTTAGGTTAAAAAGTTATTATCAATCTCTAATAGTACTGTAGCAGTAGTAGTTGGTATGGTTACCAAGTTCAAGCTCCTGCTGCTAGCCCCATGAAGGCTAATAAATGGAGAGACTTGGTGTTGGAGCAAGGAAGAGTAACTTCATTCAGAAACTGAGCAGACTGAGAAGATGGCAGACTAGTATCCCAAAGAACCATCTTCCCAAGATAGAATTCAGGCCTCTTTTATGTCAAAAGGAGAGAGGATGTGACTGTTGCTGACATTTTGGTGCCAGCCAGACCCTGGGGTATGTGATAATCCCTTGTTCTTATAGATGCAAGTAGCTCTGGTCAAGAAGTTCCTGTAAACCTTCAACAAAACAAATGTTATTTTCTGTTTGGCAACTCTTTATCTCTATATAAATGAATAGTGTTAGGGCTTTAAAGGTCAACTCAGCAAGGGAGTCTTGAGAAAGGGCTATTGCTAGGCTCTCAGCAACATTCTTCTACTGATTGAGGAGACTAAGGTGCAGATCCAGCATAACTAAGCACAGGCAACTGAACACAAAGGTTAGAGCAAAAGAAGTAGATGCAATATGGAGTCAGGTTTTTTTCTTTTCTAATGCAGTAGTAGCTATTAATACTTGTACAGTACTTTCTAAAGATTTTCACCCATACTATCTTACTAGATCCCACCATAATCCTGTGTAAAAAGAATTTTATAATCCCAATATTACAGATTAAGATATTAAGGCTCAGAAATTAATTTATGAAGTCTCCCAAAATGTGACTGCTTTCCTTATTTTTGTCACGTTATTCACTTTATTTTTGTGGTTAAAAATAATAATAAAAAGGATTGCTTATTCTGCATGTTTTAAATTACAATCTTGTTAGCTCACACACACATGTTCATGAAATTTTGCAATAATTAAATTCTGTGATACATCGCTATCTGTTCCCCTTTCCGTAGATTGAGTGGTTTACCTCACTTTTTATTTGGACTAAATGGTTAAGATAATAGGAGCCATTTTCCTACTGTTGGAAAAAATACTGTTAACATGGATGTAGAAAGAATAAAATGTATGTGTGGTATTTGGTTGGAATTGGTATCATTATTTATCTTAACATAGAGATGGATATCTGTAGGATTAAAGATCTAAATCACCTCTCTCTCTCTCTAACCTCTCATCAGTATAATTAAAAAGCAATTAGAAGATTAGAGAAATACACATTGAATAAAAAACTTTTTTCTTTTGTCCTTTAACATTTTACTGTTCTTACACATGGCTCAAGCTATTTTTATTATTATATAATTTTTAGTGAATTTCTGTATATGAGATGAGGAAAAGGTTGAATTTTTTTCCCTCCTATAAGGTTATCCAGGTATTTCAGTGCAATATGATTTTTAAAAATATATTTATATATTTTTAAACCATTGAATTGCTTGAGTGCCTTGGTCAGAAAGGCCAACTATAGAAAGGTAGGACTTTTTTTATGCTCTCAATTTAATTCCACTGATACATTTTCTATCATTTTGCCTTTACTTCAATGCCTTGTTTTTTTTTTAAATGTTCCAGGTTTTTTTTTGTTTTTGTTTTTTTTTGCTATTTCTTTGGGCCGCTCCCGTGGCATATGGAGGTTCCCAGGCTAGGGGTCGAATTGGAGCTGTAGCCACCAGCCTACGCCAGAGCCACAGCAATGCGGGATCCGAGCCGCGTCTGCAACCTACACCACAGCTCACGGCAATGCCGGATCGTTAACCCACCAGGGACTGAACCCGCAACCTCATGGTTCCTAGTCGGATTCATTAACCACTGCGCCACGACAGGAACTCCAATGCCTTGTTTCTGAGGCTATGTAGAAAGTCTTAAAGCCAAGTAAGGAAAATATCCAAATTTGACCCATTTTTTGGTATTCTAAATACTTTGAAATTTTACATACTTTTTTTTTTTTCCTATTTTTTGCTTTTTAGGGCTGCACTTGCAGCATATGGAGATCCCCAGGTTAGGAGGTCGAATCGGAGCTGTAGCCGCTAGCCTAAACCACAGCCACAGCAATGTCAAATCCGAACCAATGCCTGTGACCTATACCATAGCTCAGGGCAACATGGATCCTTAACCCACTGAGCGAGGCCAGGGATTGAACCCCCAACCTCATGGTTCCTAGTGGGATTCATTTCCGCGGTGCCACAATGGGAACTCCAAAATTTTACATATATTTTAAAATAAGCTTTTCAGTTTCTATAACATAGCCTATTGAGGTTATGGTTAGAACTGAGTTCAAACAAATTCACTGTTTGGGGAAGAACTGAGATGAGATCATTACAACTCATAAATGATTTATCTTCTTTTTTATTTTTTCTCTCAATGGTATTTTGAAATTTGTTGTGTGGAATTCTTCTAGGTTTTTTTGCCATGTTTATTTTTAAGTGTAATGTGATATACATCATTATTGTCAAATGAAATTTTAAGAATTTTCTAAGTGTTTTCTGCAACTTATTTTTTATATTGATTTTGTGATTCTGTGGTATTGCTAAATTTTCTTTTAGTTCTAGATAGGGGTTGGTGTCCAGATTACTAAGAATTTTCTTTGTTAACAATAATACTACCCTAGAATAGAGATCATTTCATTTTTCCTTTAAGATCTTCTGCTGTCGTTCTCCTTTTTGCCTTATTGCACTGGGAAAAACCCTCTAGTATAACATGAATAGAAGTGGTGCAAGTGGACATTGAACTATTACCTAAAAGGGACACATTTCAAAATTTAAGTATTGGGTTAGCTGTTGTTGTCATTTTAGATTTCCCTTTTGCCCTCTTAAATATTAAGAAAGTTTCCTTCTATTGTTCTGATGCAGAAAGTTCTTATTTTGAATGGCTGTTGAATATTGTCAAATGATATTTTGTGTATTTTTTTATAGTGGTCATATGCTGATTTTTACTTCTCTTAATACACTGCATTAAATTGATTTTTTTCAATACATATACAAAGTTAGGTCAATCTTCTTTTCTCAGAATAAATCGCATATATTCATGGCCTATTATTCTTTTTAGTTGTTGTCAGATTGTATTTTCAAATATTTTGTTAAGAACATTTGTAGTTCTCCTCATTAGGGTTACTATTCTACATATTTCTCCTTGGTAATATATTTGTCAGGTTTTGATTTCAGTGTTATTCTAGCTTCATGAGTCAAAATGAGAAATATTTATTCCTTTGTTGTCTTCTGAAATATGTACGTAAGATTACCATAATTTCTTTCTTAAATGTTCGGTTGACATCACAGTGAATCCATTTTAACTGGAAAGTTTCTCTTTAGAATATATATATATATTTTTAAATTACAAACCCCATGCCTATATGGGGCTACATATATAGGGCTATACTATATTATTTCAAAAATTTATATCAGTTTTGATATTTATTTTTTCAATGAATTTTTCATTTGATCTAAGTTGTCAAAATTATTGGCCTAGAGTTGTTTGAAATATTTCTGAAAGATTAATATCTGTAGGATCTGGTATAAATTTTTTTCTCATTTTTGTTATTGTTTAGTTGGTGTTTATTTCCTGATATATTTAAAAATTTTATGAATATATAAAATTTATTGTCCATTTCTTAGTGTTTGCTTTTTTCACTTTAGAAATTATTGTTTTACTTCTTTAGGGGTTACTGTTTTTATTTTTATCTAGCTCGTTAACAGAGGAGCTTAGATAATTGCATTTAAACCATTATATCCTGCAACAATGAGCATTCAGAGGTAAATTTTCCCCTGAGCCCTGCTTTTGTTGCATCCTATAAATTCTGATATCATTTGTTCTTTATCATCCAGTTCACATTATTTTCTATTATTTAAAATTTTTCAGGGAATTTTTACTATTTATGTACTATTTTAAATATTTTCATTTTAATATCACTATGTTTAGAACACATACTCTATGAGTAAAATTTTGTTACTTTTATTGATACTTGCCTCATAGTTCACTATATATTCTATCATGGTGAATGCTGAGTGTTCCAAGTGCACTTGTTAGAGTGTATATTCTGTAGTTGTTGGAAATAATGTTACATAAAAAGCAATTAGATCAAGTTGTTTGACAATGTGATTCAAAATATCTCTGTGGCCACTAATTTTTGTCTATATCCCTTTGATTTTATTATTTTAAAGTGAATTTGTCTGTTTCTCTCTTTAGTTTTATCAGGGTTTGTTTTATGAAGTCTGAAGCTGAGTGATCCGGTACATTCATATTTGCCATTCTTATATCTCAGTATATTGATTGCTTTGTTTTCATGTCACTTTAATTCCAATAATAGTCTGTATTGAAGATTACTTTGATATTTATATAGCTCCTTCAGATATTTTCTATTCATTATTTCATTTTTATATTTAATACCCATTTTCTTCCAAATTATATCTTTCAATTTAAAGTTTGCTTCTTTTGATTAGCACACAATTAGGTCATGTCTTTTAATTCAGTGTCACAATCTTTCTGATTCATGGTCTTAATTTTCATATTTTGGTGTTTGTTTCATATATATTTCATTTGTTTTTATTTACCTTATGATATTTTCCTGAACTTCTTTGTTGTTACGTAATGTTTTTCTGCGGTGCCTTACACTTTCTTAGCTATTTGACTATGATTTGTTGGTATTATTTTTTGTATCTATCCCGATTAGCTGAACTTTTTGTATTTCTACTTAGTATTGAAATCAAGTTTGAAAATGAAAAAAATAAATTTCCAATTTTCTTTTTTCAGCTTCTGTGTTCCAATTACATATCTGTCAAATCATGTATTTTTAGGTCATTGAAACTCTACTTTTTTCCACTCTTTTTTTTTTTCTCTTTTGTCTTTTTAGGACTGCACCCACAGCATATGGAGGTTCCCAGGCTAGGGGTAAAATGGGAGCTGTAGCCGCTGGCCTGCGCCACAGCCACAGTGAGCCAGGATCAAAGCCACATCTGTGACCTACAATACAGCTCACTGCAATGCCAGATCATTAATCCACTGAGTGAGACCAGGGATCAAACCTGCGTCTTCATGGATGCTAGCTGGATTCGTTAACTGCTGAGTCTCAATGGGAATTCCTTTTTTCCTCATTTTTAAATCACATTTTAATATCCAAATATTTTTCAAATTTGCCAACCATTTTTTTTTTTTTTTGCCTTTCCAATCTGATATTAAGGCTTACTATTAAAACTTGCACCTTATACCTTTCATTTTTAGGTGTGGAATTTCCATATGTTAATTTTTACACTTTCCATTTTTCTGCTAATAGCCCAATTTTCATTCATTATGATTATATTTTTCTGTAAGTTCTTGAACAGATGTTTAATAGCTTTTTAAAAATTCTTTAAGTTCCTGGATCTGATTATCTTGGTATATATTTCTATTTCCTAGTAATAGATACCCTTCTTTGTTTCTTCACAAGTCTAGCATTTTTTTTTTTATAATATACTGGACATGTTGTATGTTATGCAGACTCCTATTTCTATTATTATTCCTTAAAAATACTGAGTTTTGTCCTAAATAGCAGTTAATTTTGCTGAACCAAAAATTTCAAACTCTGTCACCCTTGATGTGGGCAGAAAGTAAAACTTTAAATTCTTTCAGCATTTTAGTGCCTTTTTTTTTGGTGGGAAAATTGCCATTTCTCTCTCATATGCATACTCAAGGCATAATCCAGTAAATTAAGAAGTTAATATTCAAATTAGGGACTCCCTTTTATAGGTGCATTTTTCCATAATTTTATTCCACATTTCCTGAATGCCTCATTCTACCATAACTCCTTAAGCAAGTAATTCTGTGACTTTTTACTTGAGTACATACTCCCACCCTATGACAAATGCAGGTCTCCAGGTGAAAGTCCATGTGCAATAAAATTTTATCCAGTAAAGTTCATGTCTTTTACCAGATATAGTAATGTAACCAACATAATTTAACATTAATATTACCAATTTGCATCAAACTTTATTATTTATAGAAAATATACCTGTTTCTCAAACATGGAATACTTCAATGAATTATCAAATACTTGATCATAAAGAAAGCATTAATAAGTTCCAAAATTAGAAATACTAAAAATAGCATTCTTATCACAGTGCATTGAAATAGAAATTACTTTTAAAAACCTAAAAGCAAAAGACCCTTGAAATTAATTGCTTTTTAAATTATTAATTTTATAAGTAATTTCTCACCTCAGAGGGCCTTGTATTTTAGAACTGTATGGAAACTGAAGTAGAGTACAATATAACAAAATTTATAAAATACAAGGTCCTGTAATCATATGCTGCCCTTTATTATTTTCCATTTCATTAGTATATTTTTCCTTACTAGTCAAAATATAAAATGTTTAAAGGCATGAAAGGCATGAAACTTATACACAATTGTTTTAAAATTCCCTTCCCTATGGACTGCATTCATTCTAAATTGGGCTAATATTTAATAAGGATTAGAAAGTATGTATTAATTTAAAGATATATCTTCAGAGAAAAACTAGACAATGACTAGGCAGTCTTTTCTTCATGATTAGTTGTTATCTAATCCTTATTCTCAGTGGTGAAATTATATTTATCTTAAAGACATTGTTTTTCATTTATTTATTTCCCTAATGTAAGTCTGCACATTCGCACAACCCCACAAGTTATTATTTTTCTCCAGTTTACTAATTTGAGTAACACTAACCCCAATATAATTATTGGTGCAATCTCTAGTTCAAATTCTAGTCAGAGTGTGTTCTTTTCCATCTTTTGTTGCCTTCTCTGAATAATTATTAATTTGAATATTCCATTATACAATTTATAAAATACTGTAATAATTAAAGTAGCGTTTTTATCCTTATTTTACAAAAAAAGGAGTTGAAATGTTTTAAGTGAATTGCCTATTTCACAGTGATACTGAGCAGATGATTTGAAACTTTAACCAGCTTCAGTGCCATTTTGAATGCATAGTTGCATTATTTGGTGAGCTAAACTGCCTGGTCTGAGCATATCTGTTTCCCAAAATTATCATGGCAAATCATAAAGTATATTTTAATAATGGTGATTTATTTTACTAAATAGTCATTCACAATAACGAGAATTCTTAAGCAACTTGGTCAGAGTTGGTAGAACAATTGTGACTTTAAACTTGGTAACAGTTTCAGAAGACATGGCCTTTATATCTTGGTTTCAAAAATCAGTCATTTCTAACTAATGGAGATTATCATTTAAAGACCTGTTGAAGCACTGAAATCAAGTGAAAATCATTTATTTTCCCTTACATGTCTTCACAGGTCCTTCTACTGGATATATTTATTTTTATACCAAGATAATTAATTTTAATATCCTTAATAATCAGAATTTCTCCTGTAATTTAGAATAATTATTCTAAATATTCTGAATAATTTAGAATATGATTCCTTAAATAACACTTTCAAATATATATATTTTATTATTTTTATAACGTTTTTATATAAAAATATAACACACATATTACGCATGTATTCCTTTTATGCCACCACAAACAGAATAAATGTGTTTTTTTAAGATTCATTATCTCTAATGTTGTGTACATTTCAATCACTAAACATTACTTTGGCAATCAAAATCAGAATTGTATCTGTAGACAGCTGTTATTCTTAACAGAATGTGAAGGTAAGCCAGATGGAATGGCTATGAAAATCCTAGAGGGCTTCTCAGCTGACTCTTTTTTCATTAATGGGTAGTTGGTAATAATTTATTTTTGGAACTCCTCAAATTAAACAACAAAATGTAACTTGTTTGCATATTTACACTCCTTTTTACTTCAAATAGATCTTTTTACTCTCTAGTGACCTGGTTGATAAATCATTTGCTATCAGTTCCACAAGATGTAACTGAAAGGGATTCAGAATGACAGTCACAGGTCTGTCAAACACTATTAATATTCACTTCTCAAAAAATCATCTTCAGTTGCTGAAAGTGTTCCCTAGTAAGAGGCCCTGATGCTCTCTAGAATATGCATGTTTATCTGCTCCCTTCATGTGAGACAAAGAGGCACTGATAGATGACAGATACTGCACTGAGTCTCAGCCACCCAGTGACTGGGTAACCTGGACACTGAAATTTTCTTCATTACAATTATACACTGACTGTCCTTAGAAAGGTTCATTATGAAGATTGTCATCCCCACATGATGTATAGGGAACTTGCATCATTGTCGATAAATGATGAGACAACAAAACGAACAGAGAACTCTGGGAATGAGTAAACCCAATGTGACCGATGCCAAAGAAAAGGCACAATTTGAAACTGAGGAAAAGAGCCTCACGTCTAATGTAGGAGAAAGATGTAAGTAAGTTACCTTGTGAAACAAACAGTTGTTACTCCAGCATAAAATAAGGGAAGACCAAAAACCAAACAAACAAAACTAATAATGAGAATGATGAAAGAAAATTCAAAGAATGTATAATGAAGAACAACAGATGGCAAAGCAGAAGAAAGACAGACAAGCCTATTGCCTATTGCAGGGAAAACAAACAGGTCCCTAAAGCAGATTCAAGTAAATGTGCACAACAGGAAACAAAGAGGAGTGTACAGTATGTAGAGAACTCAGTTAAGCATAGTGGAATTGCTGTATTTAGTACTTAGCTCTTTTGAGCTGATTGGAATATTGTGTTAGATTTAGTTCAATGAGAGAATCCCTTGAAATTTATGTGGAAATATGTCAACAGGAATTCAGATACAATTAGCTTGCTTAAATGGCTTGAATATGTTAGCATAAACACAAGGATATCTGCGACAAAGAACAAGTGCCTAAATCTAAGATAGGATCATTTCCCCCTCTAATGAAAGTTCAATTATAGTTAGAAAGAAATTGTATTCCTTTGTCTTCCTTGGGAGAAATCTCTCTCTTTAAAAAGTGATGCAACCAGAGTAGTGACAGATCCAGAAATTCTGCTGACCATGGCATATTCATTATAAGTAAAGATAGTATAAACTTTTAAAAATGATCCAGTTACTACTGACTTGGTTATTTTAGATATGAGAGTATGAATTGTAATAAGCATTCTAAGGAGAGGTACCGAAAAATGGTGTTTGAAAATTTAAAAATATAATTAAAATCACTTTAATAAAGTAATATTTGAAAGTAATCACCATGATATAGAGACTATATATTGGCATGGTAGAAAATAACTTTAAAAGATATACAGAAAGCTTACCCAGTCATCTCTGAGATTAGGTTATTTTCTCTTTGACAAATAAGAAATATCCTCAAATCAGTAGGATGATTTTAAAATTACATACAACCAATCACTCAAATGAAAATATCAGGAAGACTTATATTCATCTGATATTTATTGTAAAGACAATAATATAAAATAAAAAATTCTAATTCTGTCCGGTCTGGTAGCAGAGGAAGGTTTAGGATGTCAGGTCCCTCTGCCTTATTTCTAGATTCTTGCCCACACACAACAAAAATTTGAAGGTGCGGTTGGTCTGGTATTTTACAAATTCATTAAAGCGAAAGTACATTTTCAGAGAGACAGAACGCTCATGTGAGGGCAGGTTAAAAAAGGGGCTTGGTTCGCTTCACAATTGTTTTTATATTCTCCCAATGTGAACCTCAGTGGAGACCCAGTTTTTCTTGATCGCATATGTGGACCTGACTAGAGACCCAATATTTCCCGTCCCAGCCGCCTATGCTGTGCATAAGGGCTGAGTGTTGTTTGATCTCCTGATTGGTTTTGGGCAGGATACCTTATTTGCAGGGCGAACAGGTTAGGTAGAGGCAGGGTGAGGAATGGCCCAAATCCCTCCTTCCCTATAGTAGAGAGTGAGCAGCCCAGGCTGTTCAAGGTGGGGGAAGGGGAATTACAATGACACACTTTTGGGTTTAATCCCCTTGAAGGTGACTTGAAACCTAAAATAATCCTACTTTATTAGTTAACCAAATTGGAACAGACAGAAGTCACACAATAGAAAAATAAATAGTCTGTCAGAATTCTTCTGCTTTCACTTAGTTTGGGGCACTTAATTGCCAAAGGAATGATTATTTTTAAAAAATTATACATTTTTTTCCACAGTGGTTGTACCAATTTATATTCCCACCAACAGAGAAGGAGGGTACCCTTTTCTCCAAACCCTCTCCAGCATTTGTTATTTGTCAGTTTGTTAATGATGGCTATCCTCACTGGTATGAAGTGGTACCTCCAAGGAGAAGGGATCATACAGGAGTATGAATCACTGGGGGTCATCTTAGAAGTCTGTCACAGGGAACTCTACTCAATTTTTTGTAATAACCTGTATGAGAAAAGAATCTGAAAAAGAATGTATGTCTATGTATAACTGAATCACTTTGCTGTACACCTGAAATTAATACATTGTAAATCAACTATACTCTAAAACAAAACAAAAATTAAATCAAAACCAAAATATTAAAAAGAAAAGTCTTCCTATGACAATGTTCTTTCACACAGAGTCAGTTTAAATCAATTAATGGCAAAGTGTTACTAGATTACTGTAATAAATTACCACAAACTTAGTGGCTAAAAGAAAAATATATTACCTTACTCTGTTGGAGGTCAGAAATCAGATTGCATTCTATTGTGATCAGAAAAGATACTTGGCATAGTTTGCATCTTTTTAAATTTACTGTGAATCGTTTTGTGTCTCCACATATGGTCTATCCTTGATAATGTTCCATATGCTCTCGAGAAGCATGTGTATTCTGATGCATGTGGATAGGATTTTCTATACAAATTTCAATTAAGGCCACAGTATCCTTATGTGCTTTCTGTCTGAATGTTCTGTCCAATGATAAAGGTAAAGTGCTAAAGTCCTAATATGTTGTTACTAATTTCTCTTTATGTCTATTAATGATTGCTCCATAATATTGGTGCTTCCTGTTCATGCCTGTATATTAATAGCTGTTATATATTTTTGTTGAATTGTTTCCTTTATCATTACATACTGTCCATCTTTGTCACTTGTTATCTCTTTTGGCTTGAAGTCTATTTTGTCTGACTCAATATAGCTACACCCACTTTCTTTTAGCTGTCTTTTGCTTGGGGAATCATCTTTCATCTCTTTATTTTAGCCTTTGTTTGTTATTAAAACTGAGATAAGTGTCCTGGAGGCAACATGTAGTTGAGTCTTGTGTTTAATCCATCCAGCCACTCTGTGTCTTTTGATTGGTGAATTCAATCCATCTACATTTAGGGTGATTAGTGATAGAACAAAACTTAGTATTGCCATTTTATCTTTTGCTTTCTGATTCCTTCATATATCCTTTGTTTCTTTTTCCTTGTGTTTCTGTCTGTCATTTTGGGTTGGTAGTTTTCTATGTTTTCTTATTTTCCTCTTTTTTTTTTGGTGTTTCATGTCTCTGCTCTAGATTCATCTTTTGTGGTTACCATGAGGTTTGTATAAAATGTCTCATAGATAAAATAATTGATTTTCAATCTTATCTTCATTTATATATATATTCCTCTTCCCCTTTTGTGTTTTTGTTTTCTCAAATTATCCCTTTTTATGTTGTATTTGTTACCACAATGAAATAGCTACTATCATTTTTCTGCTTTTTTCCCCTTTAATATTTATACTAAAATAAAGTATTTAAAAACGTTATCATATAGATTGCAATTTTCTGTTACTGGCTATCTCTTTATCAGTTTAAAGTTTTGTGTACTTTTGCCTTTTTGTTTCTGGTCGAAGAGCTCCTTTCAACATTTCTCGTAAGGCAGGTCTAATGTGGAGGAACTCCTTAGATTTAATTTGCCTGGGAAAGACTATTTCTTCTTCATTTCTGAAAGGTAACTTTGGTGGAAAGGTAACTCTTGGGAACAGTTTTTATCTTTCAGTATTTTGAGAATGTCATTTATCTGCTAAAGCCTGGTGAGTGTTCCTTTGTAGGCTACTATCCTCTTTTCCCTGGCTGCCTCTAAAATTCATTCTTTGTCAGTGACTTATGACAGTTTTAATATAAGGTGTCTTTGAGAAGATCTTTTTGCTTTGACATAATTAGATGTTCTCTCAGTTTCATAATTTGTATATCTAGCTCCTTTCCCAAATTTGAGAAGTTATCAGGTATTACTTTTATAAGTAAACTCACTTCTCCCTCTCTTCTCTTTTTAGGATACCCATCACTGTAATTTTGACATTCCTAAAAAGAGTTTGATAGCTTTCATAGTATTTCCTTCTCTTTATATTTTCATTATTTTTTCTTCCTCTACTTGTATTACTTACTTCTAGAGCTCTTTCAGCTCACTAATTCTCTCTAGCATCACCGATGCCTTACTGCTGCCAGAGTTGCTGACATTACCACTTGGGACACTGAGGTGATGGGTTCTTTCAGCATGTCAGGGATCCTGAGTCATATGTTCTGCTGCTATGGGGGAAGGAGGAGAGTGATGGGGGAGCCTCTCCTGTGTTCAGTGCTATATTTTCCAGGGCTCTGCCACTGTGATATGAGGCAAGTTGGAGGTCAAAATCATGAGTGTCTCTGAGGCTGGAGGGATAGTGTCCCAGGCTCTGCTACTACTGTTGGACAGATAACTGTGGCCATGGGCATCACTGCAGCATGGAAGCTGAAGTCATATGTGCCACCCACCCACCCTGCTGCTACTCGGTTTTTTGGGGCTCAGTTGCCACAGGCAGAGAAACAGGATTATAGGCACTGTCTTTGCTCATCCCCCATTTCTGCCTCCTCTAGGTGTTCCAGTCCACTCATCTTTGGAAGTACAGGTACATGGAATTCCCCAGCATTCTAGTTTGTTGCACAGAGACATCTTTGTTGAGTTGTGGATGTTTTACCTGCCATAGATTAAAGGAGAGAGACAAAGGGAGCAACTCACTCCACCATAATGCTTCTGTCACTCTCTTCTCCTTTGTGTTATTATTTTTGTTGTTTAGCTCTTTCTTCTTGTTTTGCTTTAATTTTGCTCTATTTTTTTTTCTAGTTCCTTGAGGTAAAAACTTACTCTTTTAAGAACTTTATTTTTGTTTCTCTTTTAATGGGATAAATTTTCCTCTCAGAAATGTGTCCCATAAATATGTTTTGTTTTCAGTTTCATTTTGTTCTTTGTATTATTATTTTAATTTTTAGACTTTCATTTTAACAAATATAGTGTTTAAAATTATACTCTTTAATTTCTTAGTGAGGGTATTTTTGTTGCCTTTTTTGTTGTAAATTTCTTGTTTTAATCCATCATGTTGCAGAACATATGGGGTATGATTTCAGTTCTTTAAAAATTCATCAATATTTGTTTTAGGACACAGAATATGATCTATCTGGGTGAATGTTTCAGGGACACTTGAAATGGCTGCTCTTATTCAATGTTCTACAAATGTTAATTAGGTCTATTGGTTGATGGCATTGTTTAATTCTACACATTTGTTAATTTTCCATCTACTTGTAATACCAATTGCTAGAAATGGTATGTTAAAGATCCAAACTATATTTTGAATTTGTCTACTTTATTTATAGCAATACTTCATAAATATTCATATATTTTGTGGCTCTGTTTTTTGGTGTCCTATATTCTTCCTAGTTAAAATGGTTTTTTGAGAGTCTATTTTATCTAATATTCATACAGGAGCCCCTGCTTTTTAAAATGTTATTATGATACATATTTTCATCCTTCTGCTTTCAATCTATCCTGTTTAAATTTAGGATATAGTTTTGTCATTTGATTTCATGGCTCTGAAAATCTTGTCTAAATTTAAATTAAAGTATTAAAGTTCATTCTTTTTTTTTTTCTTTTCTTTTTTTTGGCTGTTGCCATGGCATGCACAAATTCCCAGGCCAGGCCAGGGGTTGAATCTGTGCCATAGCAGCTACCCAAGGCACAGCAGTGACAACACCAGATCCCTAATCTGGTGAGTCACCAGGGAACTCCCTAGAATTCATTCTTTTTTTTAATTTTATTTTTTTAAATTATTTCCCCAATACAACTTTTTTTCTACTGTACACCATGGTGACCCAGTTTCACATACATGTACATTCTATTTTCTCACATTTTCACGCTCCATTATAGGTAACTGGACATAATTCCTAGTTCTATACAGCAGGATCTCATTGCTAATCCATTCCAAAGGCAATAGTTTATAGCTATTAACCCCAAGCTCCCAATCCACCCTGCTCCCTCCTTCTCCCCCTTGGCAACCACAATTCTGTTCTCCAAGTCCATGATTTTCTATTCTGGGGAACTAAAAACACTGGGAGGGAAAGAAAGAACAATACGAGGATTAGGGAAATAACTCTCATTTTTGCATTCTGCCTTTAGGTTCTCTGTATTTCTTGGATTTGTGGTTTGTTGTCTTTCATTGGTTTTGAAAATCCTCAGTTATTATCTCCTCAATTTTTTCTTTGTTTCACTGTTTTTCCTGTATTTTCTGGATGACATTTATATATTTGCTGGATTTTTTGATATTTTTATTGATTAAAGCCTCATGATGGAGGCTAAGGACTTCTTGGCTCTTTTTTTTCTCTCATTCATTGGTAGGCCCTGCAAGCCCAAACCTCAGAAGTGAGTCTTAGTACTTATGCTCCAACCTCCCTGTATTCCCAGTGTTTTTAGTTACGGCATCTTTATTTTGCCTGGGATTATAACAGACAGCTATGCATCTGAAAATAATACAGCATTGTAAATCAACTATATGCCAACAAAATTTCTTTTAAAAAAGAATTTCTAGGGAATAGCAGTCATCTGTTATTTGCACAGTCAGAAATGGTTTTCTGTTGCCTTTATTTGGTTTAAGAATGTGTAAAAATCCTTGGGTCACTTTTGTTTTTTGTTTTCCTAAAGATTTAAAAGTTGCTGTTCCATTATTCTTTTAGCTTTGTCAATTGTTCAGAAGAAGTCTAGGATCAGCTATAATTCTTTTAAGCTTTTGTAAATAGCATATTATTCCTGCCTTGCATCACAAAACATATTTTTATGTATTTTTGAAGCCAATTATTTTTATAGCACATGGTGTGGGGTTAAGTCTTCTAGATCCTTATATATTCAAGTCTTTTTTTATTATGAAATAAGCCTTTCTTTCTTTCTTTGTCTTTTCCATTTTTTTTTTTTTGGTTCAGTTTGAATTATATTTTCATTTCCTTTTCCTGTTTCTTACTTTCTCTTTAAGTTTTCTTGAGGTACTCCAATTATACATAGGTAGAGTGATTGGAATCACTGATGATCTTGGAACTCTCATGTGAACATGCATACTTAAATGTGAATTTGTTCATATTTTAGAAATTCACTTTTACTTTAATTATTTTCAGGTCTTTGTCACTATAAGGCAAATCTAATGCTAAATGACCAATTTTATGTTCTCTGTTTATTCACGTAGAATAGTTGTTTACATTGTGTCCTATTTCGTGTTTGACAATATTCATCATAACTGACCGTGATATTAAACATGACCATCAGTTTGAAGGAATATAGTTCAAGAATTTTCCAAGGACAGTTTCAGGAGACATAGAATTATTCTTATGATTGTAGGTTCTGTGTGTATGATTAGCCTTAATTTCAATCCTCACAACAGGGACAGTAAAAATAAAACCATAACCTTATTTTTGCAAGTAAAATAGTCTAATTCCCTCTACTACTACAGTCAGAATGTTTCCTGTACATGGTGATTTTTCCATGAGATTCAGAAACAGATTCATTCCTGTTACCAGTATGTGCATCTTTTATTGTTTTGCAAACAAGATATTCAGGAAGAACAGAGTAGACTAGGGTCTTCATCTTGAGGAAGTGTTTGTTTTTCAGGTTCTGCCTCAGCTTTCAGTTGCAGTACTATTCAGTCAGGGCTCTACAACTTTGTTTCCTCAGAGCATAGTTGCCTTTTTTTCTGGTTATAATGTTTTGGATTTAGCTATCTCTTCTTCTCATCAAATTGACTAATTTGAATATTTCTTTTTCACATTTCTATATAAATTGCTTCCAGGAACAAAAGAGAGAACTGTTGGTTTTTGCAGTCTTAATCAAAATCAAAAACTGAAAACTCTCAGAGTTATCTTAATTTTAACTGGACCAAGGAAAACTGTCATAGGGAAAAAAATTGTAACTCAATTATTACTTTATGAAAGGAATTTAGAATATAATTACCAGAATACTACTATATAAAATCTTTCAATTATTTGTAAATAGTTTGTATGTTCTGCATATTCTTTTTTTTTTTTTTTTTTTTTAAGGCTAAACAAAGCAATCCAAAATCTCCTTGATGAACTGTTTAGGTAAACTCTGGATATAGATAAGAAAAAGTTGATTGAACTTTACTTCCTGCCAGACTATTGCTATGTCTTAGAAATTTTATTTGACAGCTTACCTCATCAAAATAAATGAGTCTTAACAGGCTTCCTCTTCTCTTGGTTGGTATTGAACATGAGACTTAGTTTGACTAACTCCTATCTATACTTTAAGGCTGAACTCATATTTTTAAAAATTTTTTTTCCTATTAATCTATATCACTTTACCTAACTCATTCTAATGCCCAAAGTTCTAACGTATTTGCTCATGCAAATCTGAATTTGATTAATGATGTTTTAAGACATTTTCTCTATGACACACTTTTGACCAAGAATTTGGAATCTCATTACACTGAGAGACCCTCATTTCATCAAGCCCCCACTCCAGCCTTTCTAGAGGCCTCTCCTCCAAGACAAATATGAAGGTAATTTTAACAGTGAACAAATGTCTCAAATATGAAGTATCATTTTGATAATTAGAATCTACTCCAGCACTGGATATTTTACAAAAATAAATTCTATATACTTCCCATGTTCATTGCAGAACATAAACAAGGACATATGACAAATATGTATTGGCTATTTCCTCTGTGCAACTCAATATATTCAGCATTTAGGGTATACTAGAGAGTTAAAAACTGCCCTCTCTTCCTTATACAATTCATCATTTGGTAAAACAAATAAACATTAATGAAATTTTAAAATAATTATACCTTTTTAATTGTGGAAAATATAAAGAAAAGAGAAAAGAATAGGAGGGCATTAACATTTAGGTTTTACTTAATGTTAGGTTAGAGAATGTTAAAATGAAGACGTTACATTTCTTTAGAATCATACAGGCAATTAGATATTGACTAGGATAAGAAGGTAGTGGACAAGGGGAAAGTATGGATTTTCCTATCCACCTCCCAACATTTCATTTACTGAGATATTGTGTAGACATAATACCTAAGTTTTATTGCTGAAAACAATAAAATACTCAATTGAGTGATGTTTATTGAAATTAAAAAAATTAAACAATTAATTTGTAACTTGGAGCATAGTCGTTAGGTCATTCACTTTTAAAGATGATAAAACTGCAGCCATACAATGATTAACATTTGGGGATTTTTGTTCTAGAGTTGTTGAAATTAGATATTTGATGGAAGAGACTACTTCCAGCACTATTTTTCCAAACTGATTAGAAGTCATTCTAGTCACATCCCAGTAGCTTTGCTTTTGTTCAAACATCTTTTTACCTTCTTCTTGCCCTGAAAACTGATGAAGTGGTTCAGCAGGTGGAGGTGGACAGATCCCAGGAGTGTAAGCTAGTAATGACTTTTGAAACTTCCCTGTCTGGGGTCACAAAACAATAAAAGGGGAAAGAGCTTGGCAGATGTAATACTTTATTTTCTATTCTTGGTCTGCAACAGTGCAGTATTTTACTTATTTTTTAGGAAGGGTTACTTTAAACATTTACTCTTTTTAATTTATTTTGTTTAATAACTTTTCACATTTCGTATATTAGATTGTGTCATTTGTGTTTCAGGTTATTTTTTTTTTTTTACAATCCAGGCAAACAGCCATTGAAAATCTCTCTACCTACCATCCATCATCTATCTATATTTGCCTATAAGGTATTATCTTTTTATCTTCTAACTATACAAAAACCTATTTCCTTCAAATTCAGGGAAGCATTTTAAAACATAAAGATGTATTACAAAGAACAATTAAGAGACGCTTTGTTTTGTTTTTGGGCTACACGTGTGACATACGAATTCGCAGGCTAGGGGTCAAATTGGAGCTGCAGCTATTGGTCTACACCACAGCCACGGCAACACAGGATCCACGCCGCATCTCTGACCTACATCGCAACTCATGGCAACATTGGATTCTTAGTCCACTGAGCAAGGCCAGCAAAGGAACCTGCATCCTCATGGATACTAGTCGGGTTTGTTACTGCTGAGCCACAACAGGAACTCCCTCTGAGAGAGAAAAGTTTTATACATTGAAATAGTTGATAAAAATATGAATTTCAAACCAAATAATAAACTTGTCATTTGAATACGTGCAGAGTTCTTACTTAGCATCGTTATGTTTTAGACGTATATAAGTAACTCATCATCTGTGAGGATAATCAGCATATATTTGATGAAGAATGGTATAATTGTATTAGTGGAAACTAATAATGAATAAAACAAAACATCATAAGATGTTAAAAAGCAAATTCAATTGTCTTTCAATAAGATGTCATAGATTTTAGTATCATCCTTGCAAAAGTTAGAAATTAGTGAGGAATACACTAAAGAAACATAAAAAAGATGAAAATTGAGAACAATTTAGGAAAAAAAAAATCTACATGACAGATGAGACTAGCCTGAAATGTCCATTTGGTGTATTAAAACATATTTATTGTCTAAAGGGAAATGGAGTAAATTTTGTACCTCATGTTCCCTCCATTACTTTACAAAATCTGTATCCCAACATTTTTTTTTTTTTTAATGGCCATACCCATGGCATATGGAAGTTCCCAGGCTAGGGATTGAACTGGAACTACAGCTGCCAGCACAGCCACAGCACCACCAGATCTGAGCAGCATCTGTGACCTACACTGTAGCAGCAATGCTGGATTTTTAACCCCTTGAGTGAGCCCAGGGAGCAAAAGCACAATCTCATGGATACTATTTTGGATTCTTAATGCACAGAGCCACAATGACAACTCCCTAACAGGTATTTAAATACAAACAAATAAATATACATATGATATAAGAATCCATGCTATATTATAAAATTTAAGTCAAATTTATCACCAGTATTATTTCTGCTTTATATTTTTCAAAAATGAAACCTATAGCAATTCATTTAAATTTCTTCTTACTGTTTTCTGAAATTAAAAAAAAAAATTATTACAAACATAAATTGCCAGAAAGACTAGGAAAAACTATACCACAATTTTATATTTTTTGTCTTATTTTATTTTTATTTTTTGCTTTTTAGGACCACACCTGCAGCATATGGAAGTTCCCAGGCTAGGGGTCAAATCAGAGCTGCACCTGCCAGCCACAGCCACAGCAACACAGGATTCGAGTCGTGTCTGTGACCTACACCATAGCTCACAGCAGTGCGGGATCCTTAACCCGCTGAGCAAGACCAGGGATCAAACCCATATCCTCATGGATACTAGTCTGGTTGGTGACCTGCTGAGCCAAAACAGGAACTCCCTATACCACAATTAATAGGCAATTACTGTCTTATTTTTCTTCCCACATTTTATTTTACAAACATCATTGTGAGCATGCATTCCCTTCATGGTTGTATAAACACTTTTCTAAAATTAAAATAAAAATACTCTTAGTTTATAAATGACCGTTATAAATATAGTTATTTAAGAAATGAATTACCCAGAAAATGACAAAAAATTAAAATTAACATAGATTTGATTGAACTAATTTAATTTTCAATTTTAAAACTACTCTATTAATAACTGATACAATAGATATCAGCTGGGGATCTAAGAAATCAAGAAGATATTTCCCAACACATGAACTAAGGCAAGAATAATTCTAAATAAAATACAATCATTAGTATTTATTTTTGCATAAATATAACCATCAGAATGGATGAAATAAAAAAGTGTTGGTGAACATGTGGATCACAATGGTACCTCATATGCTGCTGTTGAGAGTGTGGGTTATCATGACCAGTGTGAAACGGTTTGCTATTATCTACTAAAGCTGACCATGTGAGATTCTATGGCCTATCTAGTCTAGCCCTGGATTTATCTAATACAAATAGACATAGAAATAAAAGTACAAAAGAAACAGAATAGTAAAAACAATAATATTTATAATAGCTACAAACTGGAAAATTTTCAAATGTTCATGTATAGTAAAATAAATAGAAATATTTCGATGGAATAGCATATAGCAAAAAGGAAAGAAAGGACTAACACTACGTAGAACACTATCATTACGTTTTATAAACATAACCGCATAAAAGAAGCTAAATGAAAAAACAATCTGAAGTTACCACAGATATGAAGTTGAACTCAGCAAAAATAATCTATCTCATTAGAAGTCAGGATTGTGGTTATCTTTAGGGTATGAGTGATAATAACTGTAAAAGGACACAAAAGGGACTTCTTAGATATTGAAATATAGTTTCTTGATCTGGATACAGGTTTTCAACAATGTTCAATAAGGGAAAATTTATTGAATTGAAATGTGATGTGCACTTTCCTGTTGATGTGATACTTCAATACAACTTTTAAATCAAATGTACTTTTCTATAGCTGTGGTTTCATTTTTTTTTATAAAATTCATTATGTACATAATAATACTCATTTTCCCTAGTGACTGATATATTGAAACATAAAAAATTGGAGACAAGATCATCGGAAGCCCAGATTATCTTCCAGATAGCATCAGCGTTTGTTTTACTGAAAAAAATCATAAATTATTTCTTCTCTTATAAAAAGATTATATCAAAATAGAATAAAAATATCATGAGGAAACAACTACCTTAAGTGTATTTTGTATCTCATTTTATAATGAAAGATCATTCAACCAAAAATCTACACTGGTTTAATTTTTTTTTATTTCATAATATTTATTAAATGAACTAAATAAAAAATCTGATTTTGTTTGATGTTAATAAATGCTACCTAAATGTCTAATTATATTGCATCAGTGGAAGAAGGAGCATATAACTGCATTTGAAAATGAGTTTATTAACCTTCTGAGTCCCTTAGATAAATTGCTCCTGATATATTTTTGTTGGATGTCCATTTTGCCACATGCATGTGCTTTCACCAAAGCTAAACTCTATCTTCTTTGTTTGAACAGTTTACCATAATTTATCAGAACCTCCAATGTAACAACTTATCTCACACTTTTTTCTGTAATGGCTGCTTTTGTATAGCTTGTCTTCCTTGCTAGCCTGTTAAATTCTTATGATAAGAGATTATGTTTTGCTTACATTTTTTATCTTTGTAAGAAATGACCTTGGAGTTCCCGTCATGGCTCAGTGGTTAACGAATCTGACTAGGAACCATGAGGTATTCAGGTTCTATCCCTGGCCTCCCTAAGTGGGTTAAGGATTTGGTGTTGCCGTGAGCTGTGTGGTGTAGGTTGCAGACGCGGCTAGGATCCCACTTTATGTGGCTATGGTGTAGGCCAGTGGCTACAGCTCTGATTAGACTCCTAGCCTGGGAAACTCCACATGCCTAGGGTGTGGCCCTAGAAAAGAACAAACAAAAAAGAAATGACCTTAAAGCCTCACACTTAGGAAGTATATATTGAATGAAGAATTTTTACCATTTTTAAATCCCCTATTAATTTGCTTTATGAGAGATTTAGCTTCAGACATCAAGAATGGTGTTTAAAAATAATATTCATATCTTCTTACTTGGCCATATTGACCTTAGGTAAGTTATTTAACCTCTCTGAGCCTAAGGTCTTATGAAATGGGAATAACAATACTGTACCTATTTCTTAGATTATATCTGAAGACAAAATAGAATTAAAGTGTAACATATTTGGTATTCTTAAACACATAATAGCTAAATAGAAAATGTCAGTTTCCGTCTTTCTTCTTGCTCCTGTTAAAAAGCATCTGTGAGAAAATTTCTTCCTTTTTTTTTTGGTCTTTTTGCCTTTTCTAGGGCCGCTCCCACGGCATAGGGAGGTTCCCAGGCTAGGGGTCTAATCGGAGCTGCAGCCGCCTGCCTACGCCGCAGCTATAGCAGCCCGGGATCCGAGCCGCGTCTGCGACCTACATCACAGCTCATGGCAACGCTGGGTCCTTAACCCACTGAGCAAGGGCAGGGATCAAACCCGCAACCTCATGGTTCCTAGTCAGATTCGTTAACCACTGCACCATGAAGGGAACTCCCCCTTATTTTTTTTATTCAATTTATTTATGCTAAACCAAAAAATATGCTCATTTCCCACCCATCAGTCAGCCACTATCCATCTATCCACTGTATCTGTGGGTATTAGAGATATGTCACACTTTCTTTACCCGTTCATCTATCCATGGACACTTAGGTTAGTTCTATATCTTGGCTATTGTAAATAATACAATAATGAATATGGGAATGCATATGTCTTTTCAAGTTAGTTTTTCCATTTGTTTATCAGATAAATATCCCAAAGTAGAATAGCTAGTTTAATTTTGAATATTTTTAGGAACTTCCATACTGTTTTCCATAATGACCTCACTAAGATACATTCCCACCAACAATGCACAAGAGTTCCATTTTCTTCACATTCTCCCCAAAACTTGCTATTTCCTGTCTTTTTGATGATAGCCATCCTAACAGGTGTGAAGTGATATTTTATTTCAGTTTTTTTTTTTTGGCTTTTTTTGCTATTTCTTGGGCCAAACCCGCGGCATATGGAGGTTCCCAGGCTAGGGGTCCAATCGGAGCTGTAGCCACCAGCCTACACCAGAGCCACAGCAACGCGGGATCCGAGCCACGTCTGCAACCTACACCACAGCTCATGGCAACGCCGGGTCATTAACCCACTGAGCAAGGGCAGGGACTGAACCCGCAACCTCATGGTTCCTAGTCGGATTCGTTAACCACTGCGCCACGAGGGAAACTCCTTATTTCGGTTTTGATTGGCATTTACCTGATGATTAGTGATACTGAACATCTTTTCATGTACCTGTATGTCTTCGGAAAAATATCTGTTCGGATCCTCTGTTCAGATATTTTTTAATTGGATTGTTTTATGTTTTTGTTTTACTTTTGAGTAATATTTTGGATATTAACCCTTATGAGATATATGATTTGTAAATATTTTCTCCCAATTAGGTTTTCTTTTCTTTTTTTTTTTTGATGATTTCTTTTGCTGTGCACAAGCATCTTAGTTTGATATAGGCCCACTTGTTAATTTTTGCTTATATTGCCTTTGCTTTTAGTGTCAGATTAAAAAATAATAATAATAATTGCCAAGGCATCTGCCAAGAAAGTTACCATCGATGTTTCCTTCCAGGGGTTTCAAAGTTTCAGGTCTTAAGTTTAAGTCTTCAATCATTTTTGAGTAATTTTTGTATATGGCATAAGATGGTGGTTCTGATTCATTCTTATGAATGGGGTTGTCCACTTTCCCCAGCACCATTTATTGAAGAGACCGTCTTTTCTCCAGTGCATATTCTTGGCTCCTATGTCATAAATTAATTCACTATAAATGGGTGGGTTTATTTCTGGGTTCTCTGTACTGTTCCATTTATCTATGTATCTTTTTTATGTCAATACCATACTTTTTAAAAATTATTATAACTTTATAATATACTTTGAGGTCAGAGAGCCTTGTGCCTCCAACTTTGTTATTCTTTCTTTTTCTTCTCTTTTTTTTTCTTTTTTTTTCTTTTTCATTTTTCTTTTAGGGCCACACTTGCAGCATATGGAAGTTCCCGAGCTAGCAGTCGAATCAGAGCTACAGCTGCTGGCCTACACCACAGCCACAGCAACTCCAGATCCAAGCTGCATCTGCGACCTATATCACAGCTCACAGAAACACCAGATCCTTAACCCAGTGAGTGAGGCCAGGGATCGAACCCGCATCCTCATGGATACTAGTCTGATTTGTATTCACTGTGCCATGATGGGAACTCCCTGCTCTTCCTTTATGAGATTATTTTGGCTACTGGGATGTTTTGTGGTTCCATACAAATTTTAGAATCATTTGTTTTATATTTGTGAAAAATGCCATTGGAATTTTGATTTGGATTGCATTGAATCTGTATATTGCTTTGGTAAGAATACAAAAATAGATAAGAAAAGCAAGCTTTCAGTGGAGATTTCTGAATTTCTATTTCCAGTTTCCTAAAGGTAACACTTTAGATTACTTTTAGGAAATCTAGATGAAAAGATGTTTTAAAGCAGACTTTTTTACATACTGTGTTTTTATTAACAGTAGCTTTGGTGAAGCTGATAGAAATTATGTTATGCTAAAATATTCCGAATAAGTCCTTTGACAACTCTAATGTTACCTGTCTGTGTATTTTAAAATCTCTTAAAGTGTTTTGAAAAATAATTCAATGCTGCAAAATGATTAAAAAAAAAAAGCTCCATATATCAGTTTACTTACATTTATAATTAAAAAATCTGGATGAGGCAATATTCTGAGGACATACAGGGACTTCCATTTTCCTCTAATTTGATTATTTGCTTTAGTATATCATGTCAAATACTCCTGGCCAGAGCTGTTCCTGGTATTTATCCTAGCAAGGATAAGATTGGAGACTTTCTAACTATGATATAAAAACTAAAAAATAAAGACTTGAGGTCAGTACAATATGACCTTGTAGTATCCAGTAAATGAATGAATGTAGGCATCTTCAAGTCTCAAAGAACACTGAAAAAGTTCTGTAGATTAATACCAGCTGACTTTAGAGGCTTCTAGGAAGTCTTTACTCTGAGTATTCTGGAAATGCTGGATGACATGAAGTGCAGCTGGTGGAAACATCCTGGTTGCTCACTTCTCTACATTCTTTAAAGGGCCTAAGTGTTCATGAGTATTCCCTGATGGCTGGCAGAGGGAAAAACAGGACCATTTTCTTCCATTGACACATTGCTGGAGGAGAACTCACTCTAGGACAGAAATTTCAGGTCAGCTGAATCACCTGAAATATTAGAGGAAGTATTTACCTATATATAATAATTTCCTAAATGTAACCATATACCTAAAGTGCACGATTTGTGTCCTAAACACCCATGTTTTTACAAAGGCAGTATTAGTCAAATGCCCAATAATTTTTGACCTAGCATAATCATAATTTTAGATTTAATACCAGTAGAAGTTTGGCTATGTCTACACAGCTAACATGAAAATCTGGTTTATGAACTGCATAAGATAGAGCTATTTTAGAGCTAGCAGAGCATCCCCATAATTGTCTCTGGGTTATCTAAAAATCAGCTAAAAATTCCTGCATATGATAAAGATGAGGTGACATAGCTAGTAATTTTTAATGTGCTGTTTAAAGTTTGAAACTCCTCCGGCAGGACCCAGAAACATTGTCTGAAACAGTGTAGATGAATGGCTAACATCTGACAGGCTGGTTTGCCTACATAATCCGGGGTTCACTGAAGCAAACAAACCAATGAAAACTCCTAAAAACTTCTGTTGAACCTCTCTTAAAATGAAGATCTACTTGCATATCTTGATAAGTCATAATCCAGATATAAAGTATATCCTGTGAAACTTAGAAAGGACCTGGGAGCTACACTTAGAGGTTTTTTTAGAATCCATGTGCTTCCCTGTATTTTATTTCTCTGACTGTACTCTATCCCTTACCTTAATTAGAATCTTAAATGTTTATTAGCTGAGGACACTTGCGAGTTCTTTCAGTTATCCTATCCGTGCAACCTTTGCATCAACTAACTGGTTAAGGTAAATATTTCACATAACCAACATGGATACATATGGTTCTAGTTCTATTTTTTTTTTTTGGTAAATTTTGTCCTCCATAGTTTCATTCATAAATTCATATGCATTACCTTTGATCAGAAAAATCGCAAATCCAGTCCACATATGCAAAACATTTTTTTTTTTTTTAGTTATGGTAAGTCATGTTTTACCATCAAAAAGCTCTGTGAGAACTGAACCCAATTTTGTCCTTGCTTTATGTTAAGAATAGTAGAGGAGTTTAGCTTCCTTCTTATTTTCATCAATTTTCTAACAAATTCAAAATACACACAAAGTCTAAGCAAAACCAGACCAGGCCTATAGCCTCATTTCAGCTAGATTATTGCTTCTAAGCCACCTGTGATGCAAAATTAACCCAACTTGATAAGTAGAGAAATTTCCAATTTCTTACAAAAGGCGAAGATTCTAGCAATTGGGGTGAATTTCCTAAAGTCTCAAAGCAGTTTCCCAAATTCAGGTCTTCCATTTGCAACTTCTGCAATGGAGATTCTCTAATAACAGTGTGTAATATAAGCTTTAGTGACTTTAGTGTGATATTAAACTGCTATTCACATTAAAAACTCAAATAATGAATTACTTGTATTTGATAAATACCAACATTTATAGCAGAAGTTTAATTAACTAAACTACAGTAACCTCATGCTAAATATCGTATTTGATAATTTAATGATCCTTTTATTTATAATAGTTTAATTTATGAATCATGATTCTAACTTGAGCAAACAGAAAGCTGTATCACATTTTGTTTTCTGCCCTTCAACTGATTATTTATTTTCCTGAATGTTACAATGGAATTGGTTTTATTTTATTTTTGCAGGATGTGAAATGATAGCCCAGATGTAAAATCAAAGAAGGCACATAATACTAAAAATTAAATTGGTCCTAGTCTATTAAAGAAAACTCGGTACAGGTATGAAAAAAACATCAGTGCTGTTGCCGCAATTCTTAGCTTTTAATATACTCCACAATACCTGGCAGCAGTTTTTGAGGAGACACTAGATTGACAGGTTAATTATAGAAGATGTAAAACTGTATGTACAGATAGCAAATCAAATGGGTATTCATTCACTTGGCACTCTACCAGAAAACAGAAGACAACTTTTATTTGAAACTATTTGAGGATACAAATCATATAATGCATGACATTGAAAATTCCCATAACAAATGCATAGTGAGGCTGCCAGCAAGATTACTGATTCACATGCAAACAAAAATTTATGGAGAGGGGAAAAAAGAAACCTCTATTCACTTCAAAGTAAATGAATTCTCCTATTAGGATGTGTTGTACCATAGCATGTTGCACAATATCCTTCATGTTGAATGAGATTACCTTCAAGTTTCACCATTACCACACGTCTTGACATAACTTGAAAGTTATATTCTATCCTTTGTCATTTTACGCCAAAGAGATGCATATACTGACAAGGTATTTCTTGATTCACTGTATTTGGACCAAGGAAAATATTTTTTTTCATCTACATTTATACAGAGGGTTGACCTTGCTTTGATGCCAGTACGAACTTCTGAAAGTAGATGTAAGTGATTCTTGTTTTAATAAATCTATCTCGAAATGGTACACCTTCTGGAGACAATTATATCAATATATGACATTGATCATCACAAATGCCATGTATTTCACCTGGCTGCATTGTTTATGGGTCTATTTGGGCATAGTCTTGATGTTTCATGTTATTTTGACTATGAAAGAATCTTAAAGAAGTACAAGACATATTTCACAAGAGTAAGAATTGTTCTGTTCATTTAACCAAAATCATTTCTTCTCACTGTTGTACCATATGTTCTGTGCAGACTGTCTATTTGGTTATTGCTATCAGCCCTGGAAATAGGCTCATTTCAGTGAGGAAATGATTCTTGCAGGAAAGGAGCTTGCAGGGCACTTGAGAAACACACAGGAGAAGTGGATCTATACCACTCTAAGAAGTTTTTATTAGTATGAGATCGCTTTCAATCCTTTTGACAAATCCACAAAAGGGAAAATGAATGCATTCTAATATGGGATCCCTGACAGAAATAAGGTTTTCCTGTTCCTTTACATATAGCTTAATTCTGGATTATATAATCTATATAATTTTCACTGAAAAAAAAAAAAACAAAAACAAATATTTTTCACCTCTCAGTGTTTGCCTAACCTCCAAAGCCATCAATGGCTAATATTCATTGAGGAATGATTTATACTAAGTGTTCTATATGATAGTTATAGAATTTCTTCTGCCTAATAACAGAATGATAGTAATGTTAACAGTACAATCCCTTATGTATTCAAAATAAAATTATCATTTTTATATTTAATTATCAAATTGATGTATGAATCAAATGTATTGTATAGACAGTAATAGAATTCGATCTTTAAAGAATACCTACTATGGATTTATCAATAAGTAAAACAAGTTTTGTTTATGTGTTTTATTAAAAGAGATAGACAGCTTTCATGCTGGAGTGTCCACCAAGGATTTCCACTTCCTGCCATCTGCACTGTTGTATAGTTCCGTGCTCATATTCGTAGGTAATTTTTGTCTACCTTTCCTCTGGGGAACATTTAGAAATGTATGGAGATAATTTTGGTTGCTTCAGTCAGGGGGAGGGGCTGCTACTGTAGGGCCTAGTGTCAGAATTGATGCTAAGCATCATACAATGGACCAAATGGTCTCTCAAACAAAGAATTTCCTCACTCCATTGAACCCTTCAGATGACTGAATCCCTAGCCATCCAGACCACAAACTCCTTGTGAGGGTCCTTGCTACTTCTGAATTTCAGAATCTCAGAAACTCAGATAGCTCAGAAACTGAGTTAATGAAAGTTTGTTGCTTTTCACCACTAAGGCTTGGGATAATGTGTTAGCCAAAAATAGATAAAAAACAAATAAATAAATAAGAAGTTTTCATATAAGTATTTAATGTGTCTTAGAGCCTAGTACAACTGCATATTGTATTATAAAATTAGATTAAGTTTTATCCTCCCCTTTGGGTGTAAGAAGGGAGATGTTTATCTTTCTCCCCATCAGCTCTCAGAGCTAGTCAGCTCTTTAAATCCTTTCTATCCAAAGTGTGCCTCACAACACAGAACACGGGTATCACTTGGGAGCTTGTTAGCAATGCAAAATCTCAGACAATATTCCAGCAGTACTAAATCAGAATTGGGACATTTACAAGGTCCCCAGATTATTCAAAGTCCCCCTTAAAATTTGGGTACTGTCTAAAAAGCCTAGAAAAAGGAGTATAGTAAGAAACTCCTCTAGGTTTTGGTATCTATTATGAGCTTTTGTATATAGAGATTGAAAAGTAGCACAAATGTATGAAGGGATAGTTTATATTGCTAATGTAGTTATTCATTCTTAGTACCTAGTTTACATTTTTGAAAAGAATAGATTTAGATAACAGAATCAAAATTCTTTTGTAATAACATTGGAGGAACTAAGGTTGGGGGTGTGGAATTGGGAGTTTATTTCTATTTTTGTTTTCTATTTGTGACAATGTTTCCTAAGCCTTGGTGTCAAATATATTTATTTGTGAAGAAACAAATTAAATTCAGACCTGTGCTATATATATTTTGTATCTGCCTGAGTCTTCACTATAGGTAACAGCATTAAAATCAGCTGTAATGTAGGAATCATCATTGCTCAAAGCAGTGGAGCTTTTAAAAATGCCAGTTAATTTCAGGAACTTGGTAATTCCAATTGTCAAAGGATCTTGGTAGATTGTCTCTGCCCTGTCAAAATCTTAAAAACTTCTATGTTAGTACCAGCGTTGAAATTTCCTTATCCATTATAAAAATAAGTTGCTAAATGAGGTACTAAGTTGGAGTTCCTGTCATGGTGTGATGGAAACGAATCTGACTAGGAACCACGAGCTTGTGGATTCGATCCCTGGCTCACTCAGTGGGTTAAGGATCTGGCATTGCCGTGAGCTGTGGTGTAGGTCATAGACACAGCTCAGATTTGATGTTGCTGTAGCTATGGCATAGGCCGGCAGCTGTAACTCTCGCTGGACCTGTAGCCTGGGAACCAGCCGCAAGTGCGGCTCTTAAAAAAAAAAAGGTACTAAATTAAGAAATATGTTTTAGGTAAAATTCTACTTGTGTTTCGGACACGGATACCTTCATTATCATTTCATGCAGTTAATCATTTTATTTTTTCTACATTTCTAATTACAAACTTGTGGACTGTCATCTTCTTTCCATCCATTGTGCTAGATTTTTCTTGTTTATTGAATCTCTCATGTTGAACTCAGGCCTTGCGATCTTTTTATCCTTCCTGTACGATTTCTCCTAGATAATTATTATCTTCATGTTCATTATTCTCTTCTAATTGCCCTAGTCTCCAGCCCAGAACTCTCCTCCAAGCTTCGGATTCATATTATCTAATTGCCTCTCTCAGCTCTTCCACTTGGAAATCTCATAGATATCTAATATTGAACATGTTTAAAATGTAATTATGGATACTCTTCTCACCAAGAAATAGCTCTTCTTTCCCTGCTATTTTAATATCAGTGGACGATAGTGTTATCTATCCATTTGCTTAAATCAGAAAACCAGTTGGCAGCTTTTCTTTCATTATTCATCCACTCAATTGCATATTCTCATTACCATGAAATCTTAACTGTTGATTTGGAAATACATTTTGAATCTATAAACATATTTTTCTATTGGCTTAAAAACACTAAAATTACTCACCCGCAATAACCTCCTAAATGGTCTTCTGCATCAATGAAGAGCACTAGAGTGATCTTAAAACACAAACCATGCAATACCTATTTCTGTCTTTAGGCATCTCACTACACTTAGACTGAATCCAAACCTCTACTGGCCTAACCACTCTCCCTCATGTTTGCCAATAATAAAATTATTGTTCCAGGTCTTCTTCCTGCTACACACACACACATATACACATGCACACGCACACACACACACTATATATATATATATATATATATATAGTGCCCACCAATTCAGTAAAATCATGTGCACCCTACCTGCCAAACAGATTATTTCTGAAAAGCAAAGCACAAATACATTGTATTTTGACTGTTAATCTTTGCAATTTAAAATAATATCTGATCTTTGTACTTTTTCTGCAAGTTCAAATGGTATATAAAGAATATGAATTAAAATGTAATTCACGTAAAACTAAAAATATATATCATCCTTAGTGAGTCTTATTAATACTTCTACTTATCTGGTAAAATGTTAATTTTAAGTAGAATGTTTAGTCCTCAATGATTTATTTTAAGACAGGTCAGTTTTATTTTGTAATTTTTTTTGGCCATGCTTGGCATCTGCCTTTATTTGAAATCTTTCGCTAAGGTGAAGATCCTTAGTTCTCCCTGCCATGTTTTCTCTTTTGTGAGAAAAACTTCACAGGCTACATGCTATACATCTCTTCAGTAAACTTCTCAAATTGTGCGTAGAAAAGGAAGGTTACTGCTGTGCCAGCTGGAAAAATACCTTTAGTCACATGCTCAGTGGGCCAGTGCCTAAAAATTACAGATGTGTGGCCAAGTTCCTTTTACTATATTTGTTACAATGCTTCTATCAGTCTAATCACAACCAATCTCATTCATATCCTACTTATAAAGTTATGATTTAAGGAGAAAAATCCATCCCTACAAGAAACTCTTTTTCAACTAATATTTCTGAGCAATTTTGAAGTAGAAAAGTTTGACTCAGTCATGTCACCAGCAACATTTTAAGGTTTTTTTGCAAATGAATACATATATTGCTATCACCTTAATAGAAGAAAATCCAGGACCATTAATTTCAGCTTATGCGTACTTACAGATGATAATTTTGACAAGAAGTCTAGAAAACAGACATTTCAAAACATTGATGATGCTAAAAACAGATCTATAAAAAGCATCATCTAAATTTCCTATTGCTTGTGTCACATAATCACTTTACTTTTACAGAGAGACAAATTAAAAAATAATAAAATTATTACTTTAATATAAGGCTGAAATTTTTCTTCTTACAAAATCTCCAAAGTTTCTCTAAATTCATTTTGTATTAAATTCTGCAGGAATTATTATAGCTGGTAATTTCTTATCATCATTATTAAAATCATCACAAAGTACTCCTTGAACAAGAGTGGTGTAATGGTTCTTATATGATTTTATTTAAATTGTATTAACTATAGTAATGTATAAGTCGTAAAATGCAAGCAAAAGTATTCTCTATAGAAATAATGTTTGGCTTCTACAAGATTTCTAGAAACTATAATTTATGAAGTAATTAATAAAGTATTAAAAGGAAAATTATTTTTGTTCTATAGCATAGGTGATATCCATGGATAGTCTGAAGTTTATGTTGAGTCATTGCAAAGGGTGTGGCATATAACTACTTAGGCTTTCAATGCTGGAAATGATTGACAATACCCAGTTTGTATGAAGAGAGGAATTTAGAGTAACAGACAAATTGAAAATCCAATATTACTCAGCATTAGAGTCCTAAAATCCAAATATGTATTTCCAATAACTGCTTTTTGCTACTTCTAATACTTTGTCTTAGAAGCTTCCTCAGAACATACAGCTAACTATTGATGCAGTGTCACTCAACTGACCCATGACGATATTTTACAAGATTGGCTAATTCTAGAAATAATAACTGTGATACCCCGACCTTCACTAAGCCATGCAGATTTGAGAATGTAGCTTCTTGCAGATCAAGCATTGCACAGAATCTCTTTTACATATATTAACTATCAGATATGGGAGGGAAATCCACTTCTAATTTTCAAGGCAACAAACTCTATATAGACACCTGCTAAACAATGCAGAATGCATTCAGCAAATCATTCTAAGAGTTTAACAATGCCAAAGAAACCTTATACCCTCAAGAAGAAGGAGTTTCTGAATCAGGAGTTACAGAAGGCAAGTTAAAATGCAATGCTTCTCATTAAGACAGGCCTGAATATTGGCAAAGGTTAAAGTGAAAGAAGTTTGCATCCTCATGTGCTCGTTTTAGTCTTCCTAAAAAAGGGTTTTTATTTTGTAACATGCTTTCCATATATCAGACTTAGAGCTGTAGTTTAGATCTATTATTTGTTCCTTTGTTTTCTCCCCTTAACCACTACTATGTACAACTTAGGTTTTCCATCTAGTTCTGTAATAAAAGTCATTAATACCACATCTCCCTCCTGCTAACCCAGGACAAATGACAAAAGACAGATGCTGAATTAAGTTGAGAACAACTAGGCTCTTTATAGGATCTTTGAGCTCAAAATTCAGGTTAGGTGCACTTACTGAAAAAAAACAACTAAATGCAGGGCCAGAAACAAATCAAAATAATGTTTCTACCTTGTTGATTTGCAGGCCTGCCTCAGTTCACTGTCTATTCCCTGTCCCGACAAATTCTAGATTTTGATATATGTGTGGCATCTATAGACAAATCATGCTCTTTTCCATTATACCTAAGGCATTGTATTTATCCTTTTTTTTTTTTTTTTTTTATTTAGGGCCACACCCACAGCATATGGAAGTTCCCGGGCTAAGGGTCAAATAAGAGCTATAGCTGCCAGTCTACACCACAGCCACAGTAACGCCTGATCTGAGCCATGTCTGTGACCTACACCACAGATCACAGCCACACCAGATCCTTAACTCACTGAGCAAGGCCAGTGATCGAAACTGCATCCTCATGGATACCAGTCAGGTTTGTTGCCACTGAGCCATGATGGGAACTCCTGTCTTTACATTTAAAAAGCTTATAGGCAGCCTAATTTTGGAGATACTTTCAGAGTTAATATGAAAACACAAATCAAACTAGAAAGTAAAGGAAGATTTCTTGGCAGAGATGATAATATTTGAATTTTAAAAGATGATAAAGATAGGAATTAAAGGAAAGTTTATTCCATACACAGGACTTACAAGGCAGGAGGATATATGTTTAGTGGAATTTATTAGAGAGAAAAGTAGGGAGAGCTACATAAAAGATATATTAAACATTCAGTGTTATACTAATAGTTTTGAATATTATATGGAGACTCTGGAGAATATTGACAAAGAGTGAATGTATGACATACAGAGTTCACAAAATTCCTCTGGGAGTAATATAGAGGCTATGTATTGCAGGTAAAGAAGAGATATGAATGGCAGGAGAGAAGCTGGTGCATAATAATCATGAGATAAAGAATTGGATTTCATAGATATTAAAAAAGGTATGCTCTGACTGTTCCTTTTCAGCCACTTAGGAGGTTCTTCATGAAAAAGCCTTTTGACCTCCCAGCATTTTCCCCTGGATGTATCTTCGTTGTATCTGCAATTTTGGACTAAAAGAAGAGAATTGCCTTCCAGACCAATCATATTTTTATATATTTGAATTATCATGTATAGTCCCTATAAAAAAGCTTTAACTGTTAACTCAGGTCAGCTTAGATATCCTGACCACTTATGCAAGCAAGGCTTTGTGATTTATGATATAAGAAACAAAAATCATAATACACAATAGAATGTGATGCTTGCCTTTGTATTTCTTAAACTACAGGAAAGAAAAATGAGGCACACTGAAAACAAGTGTCACAAAACTTAAGAAAATTCAAAATGGTACACAATATCCATCAAAACCAGTCATTAGAAATTTATTCTAGGAGTTCCCATCATGGCTCAGCTGTTAACGAAACCCAACTAGTATCCATGACAACGTGGGTTTGAGCCCTGGCCTTGCTTAGTGGGTTAAAGATCCAGAATTGTGGTGAGCTGTGGTGTAGGCTGGCACCTACAGCTTCTGATTTGACCACAAGCCTGGGAACGTCATATGCCATGGGTATAGCCATTAAAAAAAAAAAAAAAAATTCATTATAGGTGTTTTAACATTACTTAAAATGTGGACAATGTATCATAAACGAAGAGAAAAGCTAGGGTTCTATGAACAAAAAGAATGAATGATTTGCAACAGAAAAATGCCTAATTGTAGAGAATCAACTGACTGAGCACAGAGTTCATTTTAGGAAATACTGAGATTTAATGGAGTTCTCTAAAATGCCATCCACTGTGAGAAAAGAGCTAATGCCCAATGATCCTGTTTGCTTCAGGAAAACTACACAAATCTAATATGTCTACCACATTCTTATATATCCTATTTACACTCAACAATATACAAATGAAATCAGATTTTTTTTTTGTCTTTTTAGGGCTGCACCCATGGCATATGCAGGTCCCCAGGTTAGGGGTCTACTCAGAGCTGTAGCCGCCAGCCTGCACCAGAGCCACAGAAGAGCCAGGTCCAATCTGTGTCTGTGACCTAAACCACAGCTCATGGCAACACCAGATCCTTGACCTGCTGAGCGAGGTCAGGGATCGAACCTGCCACCTCATGGTTCCTAGTCAGATTTGTTTCCACTGTGCCACAATGGGAACTCCCTGAAATCAAATTTGAAGTTCAAAAAAGTACACAGGAGTGAGCATTTTATTGTTTTATTTAATTTTTATTTTATATTGGAGTATAGTTGATTTACAATGATGTGTTAGTTTCAGGTGTATAGCAAAATGAATCAGTTATACATATATAAATGCCCATTCTCTTTCAGATTCTTTTCCCTTAGAGGTTATTATAGAATACCGAGTAGAGTTCCCTGTGTTATACAGGAATTATTTATTTTACATATTGCAGTTAGTATTATTGATTGTCTCATATTTTGTATATGATAGTGCTTATTGGTTATATAATTATCTATAGTAGGGTATGTATGTTAATCCTAAACTCCCAGTTTAGGGAGGGAGAGAGTATTTTAAAATGATGCCGTGAACATCTTTTTGGTCCAAGGATTTCTGGTGGAACTAATATTTTTTCATAATTAGAATTTCCCTTGAAGCCAAGATAATATCTAGACAATAGAGGAAATTTGTAATGAAGAATTAATAAAGGTACTAACCATAGCTATGCATATATTTATTCATTCTTCTTCATCAGTAAGTGAAATATTTCATTATGCTAAACTCAACAATGTCATTATGTCAATCTATGTATGTGCCTAATTTCATAAAACTATCTGCTTCATTTTAGGAAATGCACAACACTCCAAGGTCATCCAGAACACACTGTGTTCCCTTAACTCCAGCCATCAAGGTTAAGGGGTAGGATTAAAAGACATTAAAAAAAAAAAAAGAAGAAGAAGAAGGAGAAGTGGTGATCATTTTTGATTCCTTGCCTAAGGATATCTAAGTCCAGGGGAGGAAAGAATTGGGCTTGCACTATGTTGTTTTTAATATCATTTAAATTCCACTCAGGAAAAAAAAAAAAAAAAAGTCATTGAGGAGCCAATTTCTTTGCAGCTTGTTTCATGTTTAAATACTCTGCCAAGTATTTACTTCATATTTCATTTAAGGTGAAGACGAATATCTAAAAGAAAATCACTTCAACACAAGAGTGCTGCTAATTAACATCATGATGTTTCCTTCCTTTCTTCCTTTTAGCTGAAGTAATCAGAGGTACTAGGTGAATACAAAGTCAGTCACACACAATAACTTTGTTTTTGAGCAACAGTTTACTCTAGCCTTTGAAAAAGAGCATATTGTTAATGGGCTTTGCCAGTACTGCTTTCGGATGTCATTAGGTTTACATGGATAATGGCAGCATGGATAATGGCAGAGTATATTTGGATTAAAATAGCAAATCAAGAGTATGTCATTACCTCTCTACATCCATGTTTCTAACTTAATTTTTTCTTTACCATAACAACAAATTGACAATGCATTAATTTAGACATTCAATTTAAAACAAGCTTTGGAGTTAATGCATTTAAATTGGTAAAGGCAAAGATAACAGCAGGCTGAAAGCTTTGTGAAAATTGAAATGCTATCAACCCAATTTTAATAATTTTGGTTCTACTATGATTTGTTGTACTTAAACTAGAATAAGGCTTATCCACCTTAACTGTTGCAGATTTTAAAACTTTGAAAGCTCTTTTTTAATGCCAAGGAAAGTACTTGGGGAAATTCCCAGGGATTACCAAAGATTACTTCAACATCCCTCAAGACAAAACAACATCCTTTTTGAATCTGAGAACCAAGTTAAAGTCAATGTTATTTTTGAGAATATTTAAAATACAATGAACTATGTTATAAAAAGAAGTTTGCAAAAAAATATTTGATGCAGAAGTACATATGAATATAATTAAACTTATTCCAGGAGTAAACTCCATTATAAAAATTTTGTAAGCTGAGTAGAATGCAGAGTGTCAAAACATTTTCAGGTGCATTTTTTTTTTTTTAGATCCTAACCAAATGTAGGAAAATCTATTTGTAAAAATCACTTGGCCTAAAATGAGTTTTCTCATTGAAACAAGGGTCTAAAATCTGATACCTACTACAACTCTATTAAAATAGGTAATTATGGCGATTTAGTCTAGAGAGCCAAGCAAATTTAGAATTATAGGACAACAGCTTTAACATTAAAGAATATTTAGTTAAACCTCCTCTTAGGCAGGATGAGAATCTAGGTTTTCTTGTTTCTAAATACCATTCTATTCACTCCATATAATATTAGCAGGATTTACCTCTTTGTGAGGTCCCTGCCTTACTGTTTTGCCTACATATCTATTCTATTTCCCATACAAATGCTCTAACTCAAACATATGGCTATATTATCACACACATTAAAATGTCCTCTCAGGAAAAGAATGCATATACCTATAAAAAGATTATAGTCTAGTTTTGACTTGGAATTATTTAAGAGAAAAACATTTAACATACGGTTTTAACTATAGCTAATATAGTGTATGTTTATGTATGTATATTTAATTTTATTGGGGTATAGGTAAAATTTTGTGTTAGTTTCAAATATACAGCAAAGTGAATGAGTTATACATATATCCATTCCTTTTCAGATTCTTTCCCCATATAAGTTATTACACCGTATTTTGACACTCTGAAAAGAAAATAATAACAGGTGGACTGAGGATGAAGACAAGAATTCAGTGTCACCAAACTGAAAGTGAGTTTTTTTGTTTGTTTTCTTCTCTAGTATACCCTAGGCAAACACAATATCTGGCAATGAACACTAGGACACAAAGAGAACTCTGAAATAAACTCTAATTTTATCTGGAGGAACAGGAAATAAATTGTCTAATTTAGAGAGTAGGCAGAATCCTTCCCCCACCACCTTTTTTTCTCTATTCTCTCATACACTAGCCTCAAAGCAATCCTGTGGAAAAAGTGGCAATGGCAGCAACATAAGCCCATAGGAGCCAAATCTTTAATGGAGGGAAACTATATTCTCTGGTAAGTGAAGATTTAATTCCAAGTTCCAAGAGTGAGGGGTAATCTTTCATGGCTCTTTTTTTTTTTCTCCTATTTTTTAATCTTTTTTTAAATTAAAGTATAGTTGATTTACGAAGTTGGTCAATTTCTGCTGTACAGCATGGTGACTCAGCTCTCTCACTTCTCTCTCTTTTTTTTTTCTCATATATTATCTTCCATCAGGTTCTGTCCCAAGAGATTTGATATAGGTACCTGCTCTGTAGATAAGTACCTCAATTCTAAATGTAATAGTTTGCATTTATCAAACCCAAACTCCCAGTCCATCCCACTCCCTCCTTGGTAACCACAAGTCTGTTCTCTTTGTCTGCGAGTCCATTTCTGTTTTGTAGATAGGTTCATTTGTACTATATTTTAGACTCCACATATTAGGTATATGGCACTTGTCTTTCTCTTTCCGACTTATTTTACTTAATATGAGAATCTCTAGTTTTATCTATGTTGTTGCAAATAGCATTATTCCATTTTTTATGGCTGAGTAGTATTCCATTGTATATATGTACCACATCTGCCTAATCCATTCATCTGTGGATGGACACTTAGGTTGTTTCCATGTCTTGGCTATTGTGAATAGTGCTGCTATGAACATAGGGAGTACATGGATCTTTTTGAATTATACTTTTGTCTAGATATATGTCCAGGAGTGGGATTGCAGGATCATAAGGTAGCTCTATATTTAGTTTTCTGAGGACTCTCCATATTGTTTTCCATAGTGGTTGTATCAATTTACATTCCCACCAAGAGCATAGGAGGGTTCCCTTTTCTCCACCCCTTCTCCGACAATTTTATTTGTGGACTTTTTAATGATGGACATTCTGAGCCTTGTGAAGTGGTTCCTCATGGTAGTTTTGATGTGTATTTTTCTAATAATTAGTGTTGTTGAGCATCTTTTAATGTGCCTGTTTTTATTATTTTTTTAAGTTTCCATCTTTTCCACTGACATTTAGACCTGGATGCACACTATGTAGCTGGGAAGGACAACTGTAGCCCTAGTTTTTTTGCTGGAAATCTGAAAAGATAGCCCTGGGAGCTGGAAAGTACTACTGTATTTGTTTTCCAGGTTACCATAACAAAATGCCATAGACTGAGTGACTCAAGCAACAAAAACTTATTTTCTCACAGTTTTGGAAACCAGAAATTTGAAACCAGTGTGTTATCATGGTCAGTTTCTGGTCAAAACCCTTTTCTGGCAGATGGCCATTTTTGTTTTGTTTTGTTTTGTCCTCACATAATAGAGAGAGAGAAAAAAAGGAAGCTCTCTGGAATCTCCTTTTATAAGTACACTAATCTTATCGGATACTGGACCCACCCTTATGACCTCATTTAATATTAAATACTTTCTAATTACTCTATCTCCAAATTTAGCCATGTTTGGAGTTAGGGCTTCAACATATGAATATGTGAGGGGACACAATTTTGTTCATGAAAACCACAAAACTCATGTAGATGAAAGAGCTCAGGAAAATGAACCCATAACTTTGTTTTTGAACTAATGAGCTCACCCTTGAGTGGAACATGTATTGATCATCTCACAAGCAGAATACTTTGTGAAATAAAGGCAGATCACAACTCAAACACTACACTGACTACCAGGTGATGAATTAATGGGATAGATTCAAGAATGTTTCTGAAACCTGGACTGATATTAAAACTACAGTCCACAGAAAGTAGTTGAAACAGGTATTCTGAAATTCATCCCATTTTTTGCCTACTAAAACAAAGAATATCAACATTCCTAGATTTAAATAAAACATGGTATCTCATAGTGCAATATTCAAAAAGTCCACGGTAAAATTTAAAATAATTCTGAATAGGAAAATCAAGAAAAATCTAATATTACATAGAAAATCAATAGACATCAAACCCAAGATGACACAGATGACAGCACAGATTATAAATGACAAAGATATTTGAAAAGCTATTTTTAAAATGCTCAATGAACAGTCACAAATACTCTTAGAAAAAATGGAAAAGTAAAATGTATAAAATGTATTAGCTAAGTATTTTAGCATTGAAAAATATAATAACTAAAATGTTTAAAGAAAGATTGATCCAATGGAGAGATAACAGAAAGTCAGTAAACCTGAAAGTAAATCAACAGAAAATATTCATTCTGTATAAAAAAAAATAAATTAAAAAATTGCACTGAACTGCAGAGGCCTGTTGGATGATAAGAAAGTCTTTCATTTAATTTTTGAGAGTTACAGGAGAAAAAAAGAAAGATTGTGGTTGAAAAAATGTTAAATAACAACTACAAAATTCCCAATTTTGGTAACAGATGTGAAATTCATAACACTCAGAAAGACCCAAGGAAGGTAAACTCAAATATCAATACCAAAATACATCATAAGGAAACTGCTAAAAATACAAGACAGAGAATAACTCTTGAACAGATTTTTTTTTTTATAAAGTGTTACCTATAGGAAAACAACAGTAAGAATGTTTGCAGAGTTCTCATTAGAAATCATGGAGCAGAAATGGCACGGAATTTTTTTTAAGTGCAAAAAAAAAAAAGAACTATAGTTCCTTAAATCTAGATACAGTCTAAATATGCCTTGTGGAAATAATGAAATAAAGACAATTCTAAGATTAAGTAAAACTAATAATTTGTTGCCAAATTAAAGAATTTGTTGCCAATGATGGAGACATTGTTGCCAAATGTCTCCATCAAAATTCCAAAAAAAGAAAAAAAAAAGCTTCAAGGGACAGAAGGGAAATAATATGAAAGGAAGATGAGAAGATAAGTAATGAAGAGAGAGCTGTAGTGGCAGTAAATATATGAGAAAATATAATAAACCTTTCTTCTCTTGGATTCTTTAAAATAAGTTTGAAAGTTGAAGGAACAATTTAAAATATTGTCTAATGAGATATTTAATGTGTGAAGATGTAATATACAATAACAGTCACATAGAGGAGAAGGATAAACAACTAAATTATAGTAAGATGCCTATTTAGATGAATCTTAAGTATAGAGGTTTTTTTTTTTTATATAAGCTATCTAGGCTGATAAATCTACTTCACTTAGTGTGACAATCCCTAGATCCATCTATGTTGCTGCAAATAGCCTTATTTCATTTTTTATGGTTCAGTATCATTCCAATGTGTGTGTGTGTGTACCACATCTTCTTTATCCGTTTGTTAATGGACTTTCATTTTCTTCCATTTCTTAGCTGTTGTGAATAGTGCTGCAATAAACATTGCAATGCATGTGACTTTGTGGATTATAGTTTTCTCCTGATATATACCTAAGATTGGGATTGCTGAATCTTTCTCAAAATGGCTTTATATGATGATATTAAACTATCAGAAGGATATATTAAGAAAATAATCCCAACACAACAGATGGAAACATATACCATGTTCTTGGATTGGAATAATCAATATTGTCAAAATGATTATACCACTCAAGGCAGATTCTATGCAATCTCTATCAAATTATCAATGGCATTTTTTCACAGAACTAGAATAAAATTTTTAAAATTTTTTAATGGAAACGCAAAATACCCCTAAAGCCATTTGAGGAGGAAACACAGACCTAGAGGAATCAGGCTCCATGTTTTAGACTCTACTACAAGTCTACAGTAATCAAAACAGTAAAGTACTGGCACAAAAAATATATATACATCAGTGGAACAGGATCGAAAGCCCAGAAATAAACCTATATGCCTATGGTCAATTAATCTATGCCAAACTCAGCAAGAATACACATGGAGAAAAAACACTCTTTTCAATAAGATGGCACTGGGAAAACTGGACAGCTACATGTAAAATAGTGAAATTAGAACACTCTCTAATACCATATACAAAAATAAACTCAAAATGGATTAAAGACCTAAATGTAAGACAGGATACTAAAAAATCTTAAGAGGAAAGCCTTGACAACCTAATTTTAGAACATTTCCACCCCAAACCCCCAGCCCACAGGTCCAACACCCAATCTGTCTTCTTTGGTAACCATAAGTTTTTCAAAGTCTGTGAGTCAGTTTCTGTTCTGCAAATAATGTGGAATATAAAAAAAGGATAAAATGAACTTAAGTGATGATATATAATGTTTGTGTCTCACTGACTGACTAACTTCACTTTGGCATGATAATTTCTGGGTCCATCCATGGTGGTAGTACAACTATAAATATAACAAAATTCATTTAATTTAAAAATAAATAAACAAACAAACAAACATGGACAGAATACCCTTTGACACAAATTGCTGTGATATCTTTTGGATTTATCTCCTAAAATAGAGGAGATAAAAACAAAAATAAACAAGTGGGACCTAATTAAACTTCAAAGATTTTGCATAGCAAAGAAAACTATAAACGGAATGAAAAGACAACCTACATAATGGGAGAAAATATTTGCAAAATATGGGACCAACAAAGGCTTAATTTCCAAAATTTACAAACAGCTCACAGAGCTCAATATAAAAAAAAAAGCTCAGTAAAAAAATGGGCATAAGACCTAAATATATATTTCTCCAAAGAAGACATACAGATGGCTACTGGGCACATGAAAAGATGCTCAATATCGCTAATTATTAGAGAAATGCAAATCAAAAACACTATGAGGTATCACCTCACTCTGGTCAGAATGACCATCATCAAAAAGTTTACAAATAATAAATGCTGGAGAGGAGGAGACAAAGAAACCCTTCTTTATAAATTTGTATAGCCACTAGGGAGAACAATATGGAGCTTTAAAAGACTAAAAATAAATTACTATATGATTCAGCAATCCCAATCTTAGGTATATATCTGGAGAAAACTATAATTCACAAAGTCACATGCATTGCAATGTTTATTGCAGCACTATTTACAACAGCTAAGAAACGGAAGAAAATAAAAGTCCATTAACAAATAGATAAAGAAGATGTGGTATACACACACACACACACACACACACACACACTCTTACACACACACATTGGAATGATACTGAGCCATAAAAATGAAATAAGCAACACGGATGGATCTAGAGATTGTCACACTAAGTGAAGTAAGTCAGACTGAGAAAGACAGGTACATGAATGATTCTCAACACTTATAGTCATCAGGAAAATGCAAAATAAAACTACAATGAGATATCACTTCACACCTGTCAGAATGGTTGTCAAAAAACCCACAAATAACAAATGTTGGTGAAATGCTATACACTTAGTAGAAAAATAAACTGGTGCAGTTGCTATAGAAAACAGTATGGAGTTTCCTAAAAAACTGAAAATAGTACTACCATATGATTCAGCAAATCAACTCCTTTCATGTATGTGAAGAAAATGAAAATTCTAGTTTGAAAAGATATATGTACTTCAATGTTCATCCTTTATAATATCCAAGATATGAAAGCTACTTCAGTGTACATCAACAGAGGAATGGATAAAGAAGATATGAAATGTATTTATTATATATACATATGAATATATATACTTATACATACAATGGAATATTACTCATCCATGAAAATAATGAAATTTTGCTATTTACAACAACATGGATGGACTTGGAGCTTACTATGCTTAGTAAAATAAGTCAGAGAAAAAAAATACGGTATGTTATCACATATGGAATTCTTAAATAATAAAACAGCAAATGAATATAGCAAAGAAGGAATAAACTGACAGACATGGAGAATGAAAGTAATATTAGCAGTAGGGAAAGGAAAGGGATGAGGGGCAATATAGGGGTGGGAAATTGGGTGCAAACTATATATAAAATAAATAATCTACAAGGATATATTGTACAGCACAGAAAATATAGCCAATATTTTATAATAATATTAAATGGAATGTAAATTATAAAAATACGGAATCACTATGTTTTACACCTGAAACTAATATAATATTGTCAGTCGACTATACTTCAATTTTAAAAACTGGAAAATTTTTAATGAAGAAATAAAATACTGGTAAAACAAACTGCTGACAAATATGTCAAGCAGATGGATCTCTTACACGTTTCTTGTGCAAATGCAAAATGTTACATCTGCTCCAAAAACATTTTTGTAGTTCCTAATATATTTATACACACATTGCTATGTGTCTGAGTAATCCTAACTTTTACCCTAAAGAATTGTAATCTTACAAACATTTACAAACTTATATTAGTATCTCCATTGATAATATACACTGGAACCAGGAAAAATGTCTTTAATAGGGGAATAGTTAACCAAACTTTATATCAGTACAATGGAATATTACTCAGTAATAAGAAGAAACATGCTATCAATACAACTTGAATGATTATTAAAGTCTACATGCTGAACCAAAGAAGCTAGTCTTATAAGGTAGTATGCCATATGTTTTGATCCATATGGTGTTCTTGAAAAAATAAAACTATGGTAATGCAACACAGATCAGTGGTTGCTAGGGTGAGGAGTTAGAAAAATATGTGACTGTAGCAGAATAGCATGAGAGAGTTTTGGGAGTGATGGAACTCTATCCATCCTTATTGTAGTGATGTTGCACAAATACATATGAGTGCTAAAATTCATAGAGCTTAGAGCTGAAGTGAATCATCAAACAACATCGATTTTACTGTAAGATAATTTAGAATATTTTTGAATGTAGTAAAACATGGGGGAGACATAAATGAGAGGTCTAAAATCCAAAAGAGTAAAAGCTGACTTACATTTTTAGACTTAATGCAGTCTTCCTGGCCAAAATGTTATATCCCTAGGCACTAATAAAATTTAGAGTAATGTGGATTGGTCATAAAAGACTGGCATCAAAGAGGCCCTATTTTTTTGAATTGGATTTATATGATGATAATTATGGGTAATTAAGTTTGATATTTGTACCAATGTAATTTGAGGAGAAAAATGTAAGGGCAAACAATTGAATAACATCAAAAGAAAACTATTTTCAGTGAATACTTTTATCTAATTTATAAATATATACCTACCAGAATATTCTCAATTTATTTTTGATAAGCTTTCTAGGCTGATAAATCTGGGAAATTTAATAGTAAAGTGTATCTACTTAGCCTTAATTAGCTGAAGTGACTCTAAGAAATCCATAATAGCCTATTATGTACCAGGATTCTAGATTATTAGTTTCATGTCTCAAAACCACATTTTTAAATAGAATAAAGCCAAATATATATGCATTTAGAATTATGGGTTTCTAAAGTTAGCAATATAATTTAAAAAAAAAAAACAATAGCAATAACCAATTCATGAGATTGCTATAAGAAGTAAATTCATTACCATATGTAAAGTGTGTAATACAGCATATATAGCATTATAAAACCAAGAATTAATAACCAAGAATTAATAAATGTTAATGTGTTTTATGGAACTTTACAGTTTACAAACACTCCCAACATTTTAAGAAGTGCTTAGTGATTTGCTCTGTTATTCTGTAAGTTTCTGATTATGTTTCTGAGGTACTTTCTATTAAATCTTGCTTTCATATAATGATGATTAAAAGAAACAGATACTTTAAAGCTAGATGAAGAAAATATGGTTCTTACAGAGAAGTTATTGTCAGATATTTGCAGGGATATATAAAAGAGGATTTGGTTATTGGACTATTAATTTATTTAGAGAATGATTACTAAGTACTTTCAAGGAGTTATTTAGACATTATAGGTGACACTAGAAATGAAATGGTAAATTAAGTAACAGTATATTCCCAAAGTGCAGAAACAGAAAAATGAAATTAAACTATAAATTTCCTGAAAGAGTTTTGTGATTAATATCAAGGTTTACCTTTATAAAAATTAAGATTACATAAAAATATATTTTTCCATCTTTAAAAGTTATTGGGTTACCTGTTATTAGACTTAATAAGTTATTTAACTTAAAAAGGAAGATTATAGTCTAGCTTGTTATCTGCAAAGATAAGAAAAACTTCTTAAAGTTTTTGCAGTTTTCAAGCTGATGCTATTTGTAAAAGAAGATGATCACAAATTACAGTAGAGCTGAATAAAATACTAGTCTTCACATTCATTTATTATTTCAACAAATACTCCTAAGGGACCTATATTTTCTAATTTTATATTAAATATTACAGAGATACTCTCAAAGGGTAAAATAAAGTGTCCAGTTTAAGTTTTCTAGTATAGCCTATAGCAAAATAATTGTGTTTTCAATACATGGAATTAGCTACTACCATTGCTTGTTATTTATTTTTAGAAATTAATAACAATACCACCACAGCAGGTGCTCAGAAATACTGTATTATATTTGAAATTTCATAATATACTTAGGTAATCAAAATATGTAGTATGAATCCAAATAATTCTTGACAATTTAGAATTCAAGTAAATTATTTGGGAAGTTCCTGTTGTGGCCAGAATGTTAAGGATAGGACATTGTCTCTGAGAGAATGTGGGTATAATCTCTGGCCTTGCTAAGTGTAGTAAAGATCCAGCTTTGCCACAAGCTGTGGTGCAGGGTCATAGACTTGGCTGGGATCCAGTGTTGTCATGGCTCTGGCATAGGCCACAGCTCTAACTTGACCCCTGGCCTGGGAACTTCCATATGCTCTGTGTGTGGCTGTAAAAAGAAAAAAGAAAACAAACCAACAAAAAACCAAATCAGCTATGTGAATGAGAAATTTGTAAAGAATTCATAAATCAGATAACCAATAAGCCTAAACAGAGTCAGTATATTAATTAACTATGTAATCTAGACCAATCTAAAAAGAGGTCAATTTAAGAGACAAACTCACATTCCTCCTTCACCTTAAATCAGGGATCTTGATATCCTAAGCATATCATCAGCTTAAACAGCACACTTCTATTTATCAAACCAGTCAATACTAAATTCTACTATATAGTTACACTTATATAACACTTTGTCTGGTATCATATTGGGTCCCAAGGATAAAAGAGAAGGATTACATGGTAAGACACTGAAAATAGTAGTAACTTATTTAAATAGATTATGTTATTTTTATTTTATCACCATTAGCAATTATTTGGGAGTCAAATGTTTTATCTCTTCTCATATTTAAAACTTTCCCAGAAATATATTGGAAGCAGATGGTTCTGTCTGTGAGCCCTATCAAAAAAGTACCAACTTAAATTCAGCTCTTAATTTTAGTTTTAAAAAAATGGATCCTAGATTTGTCACTTTGACAATCAAGAGTCAAGAATAAGGTCACTGTATTCTATTTCCCACAGTTTATTTCAAAAAGATGGGCTATAAATCTGGAATTAGTTGCCATCTCCCCCTTACTTATGCATTGAAGTATGCTTCCATCAGTACCAGACTGGTAACTTTCAAAGTTAGCGCATTCTGTAACCATAATCATGCTGTTCCAGGACCAAGTTCAAGGGAAAAAATAGGGAACAAGAGCATGATTCTGGTTCCCATTGAGTTTATGTACTGGTCAGTGAGGAAAAACAGTAAATAAGTAATGAAGTAAATAAATAATCACGGATTGGACTATGTGCTCCAAAGAAAAGCAATAATTTTAAATGCGAGAATGTTAGAAACAACCTGACCAGACTTGGATTCAGAGAGGACGTAAGTGATTGGATATTTCTATATTAATGGGCTTTAAGAACTTTACTAGGTGAAGGCATACTGGGCAGGGGAGTGGGGTTGATTCTGTCACAGCAGACAAGGTGTGCAAAGACTCATGGGAGAAGGAAGAAGAAGTGAAGGAAAACTTCTGCGGCTGAAGCTAAGAAAGTACTATGGAAAGAAGACTAGAGCAGGGTCCAACCTGAAGGGCCAGGGGGGTAACTTTAAGGATATTGTTCTTTATCTAAAGAAAAATAGGAAGTTATTGAAAGGATTTAAGGTTGAAGTGGATGACAAGCCATTTCATTACAGTTACTTTATTTGCTCCCCCCCACCCCACAAAACAGGTAAGAGATGCTGAAGGAGTCCATGGCTATGGGAAGAAGTACATCTCAGCCATTACAAAGAATACTCTATAAATATGCAACCCAGTCTTTGTGTAAGTTTAATAATAATTAATGCGGTGCTGGATCTCAAAAAGAAATCTACTCCTTCAAAAGTATGATGATCCTTGAGTAAAGTAAAGAATGGGTATTTGCATAATTGGAAGGAGTGTGTTGATTTACTACATTTCTGGAGCACTCCTGAAGCATTCCCAGGAGTCTAGATAATGACACCAATTGTTTCCCCGCTCCATCAACGCACACTCCATAAACTTTGTGGATAATATGTCTATCCACGGTCTAAATATCTGAAGACTTAGGTTTTAAATTTTGCTATTATTCGTATAGTCCTAAGGCTGCTTGGCATTAACTGTGATAAACTAGCCATTTTAGTGAATGATCTGAACAGTAGTCTCAGCAGCATTGGGTGCAAATTTATTTAAATTGACACTAAGGAAGTCATAGATCTCTCATTTGAAACACACTCTAGTATTTTGCTGTGCGCCAATAAAGTTAAAGAAGATAAAGGTTGGTCTGGCAAGCCAGTAAGAATGCAAAAATCAACAGCACAGCTGCAATTTATGAGCTGTGCTTGCATGGTGTAGAATAGATGATCTACAATTTCAGAAGACCGGTTTCTTGGAATGGGTTTTAAGTAATCTGAGAATCTATGGCTCATAAAAAGATGTGAAATGAAAAGAAAAAACTTTTGGGAGACAAAACAAGAAAAGCACTGTAAGACCAAATGGTACTAGGACAACTGACAGAAATGACCTGAGAAGAACTACATCAACAGTGCTGCATTGATTGCTTTGATTAACAATCACTGAAATTCCTGAACTAGGTCTTACTACTATCCCTATTTTATAGATGATGATGCTTAAGAAGTAAAGCAATTTGCCCAAGAGACAGAATTAGCATATTAGAGAATTTTATCTGAGCCGAACATCTCTCTGAATTAAGGATCACTGGACTAAACCATTATGCCACCCCCTCAAGGGTTAATTGGAAAGCTGACTCCAGAAAACATCTCTGAAAAATGGAGATTCCCATTCGGGAATATGGGGAATGAGATAATGCTTTGTATTTCCTTTTTGGTTTAAAAAGATAGGGTTACATACCGTAATTTGTTAAATGAGGAGCATCTACATATAATCAGCCTCCTGCTATTTTTATTTATGTTATGCCTTAAAGTAGCAATAAGAACTATAAGGTCAGTGAGAAAACAAGAAACACAGCACTTCCTAGAAAGGGCTCAGACTGACTGCTGGTTGCAGTCAGAATCTGGAATCCTAAAGCAAAATGTATTAATTCAAATGTTTTAGGGAAACTAAAAAGATGGCTTGGTTCTGTGTACTGGAATAAGAGATTTCACTGAGAGTATTTATTTGATAACATTTACCAAAAAAAAAAAATTGAAAACAAAACAGAACAGCAATAAAATGAGTCTGGCAGAGAAAGCCACTCAATATTTGTTTAAAGCATCACAAATTACAATTCCCTTAGAAAGCAATATAACTCAGAAATCTATGGTTTCTCTTTCTCATCAACTGGATAAAAGAAAGCATCCTCTCCTATAGTGAAAAATCTCCATTTGTTGTTTTCACTGAATTTATGTTTCATTAGTCCTTCATTCTGATCCATATTGGAATAAGAGTATCAATAGTCTTCTACCTGCTTTCTTGATTTAGTTTATTCTTTATTCCCATCCTCTTTCCTTTTCCCCAGCCCTACCTCCTCACTAAATACATGCTTAGACTGTGTAATTTGTTTACTTCCTTACCAATATTTGTTATATTACTCTCCAACCAATTGAACATTCACCCGTTTTCTTTTCTAACAATCCTTAACTCTCTCACTTCTCAATAAACCTATAAACTGACCTTTTCAAGAAAGTTTTCCTAGATTGATCTGAAGGAATTACAATAACATTCATAACTATTCTACTAAAGGATTATATGTAGAAAAAATAAACGGTGAATTTCTACTTTCTGTTTTCAGTAGGCCCTTCGAATTGAGAAAATCTGCCTGGGTATTAATTCACATGAGAACAGATCACACACACACACACACCTTTATGACATGCTCACACATATACACACACGAAGAACAGACAGACACAAGCTAGAGATAAATAGTATGTTTCATTACATTAGCTTTTTTTTTTGGAAGGCAAGAACCAATTAACTTTTATGGGTGAAAAAAATGTATCATTAATAATTCATTTCCACTAATAGTTATTGAGGTTCTGGGTAACTAGTAAAAGAGCAGACATTGAATAGATCCCTTTTACAACTGATAGCGAAAGGCTACTTTAATATATTAAGCAAAATTAATCTTTGATGGATGTTAAAATACTGATTATCTCTGGGGGTTGAAGGTTGAGAAAACTGATTTGGTATCACATATCTTAACATGGTTGGCAGTTGTGTAAATTTACTACTTTTTGCACTTAAATGTATGTAAGTTATTATTCAAAAAATGTTTTAAAGTCAAAAAAGATATATGGAATATAAACATTATCTAGTGTTAATTTCCAACAAGATGTAGCTAAACTACACATTTCTCATAAGCCTTTTGATTTTTTTGAAAATTATCTTACCTCCTTTTTTATAGTAAAATCATTTCAACAGAGTCATTTTATAGAGTTGAATATAAAGAGCTATTTATAATGCATTAATATCTCAAAAATAAAATCACAGCCAATAATGATTCCAATATTAAGTCATATCAAAGGAAATTATGTTCATCAGTTTATTTCTCTTACATTGCTTTTACCAAGTTGCAAACACAAGCTGAGAACAAAGTATTTGTACCCAAGTAAGAAAAGTTATTTGAATAAATTAAGTATATAACAAATTTTCATTGAATATTTAAGCAGAGAAAAATCCAAGTTAGAGGACTGCAGTTCATACAAATGCAACAGTGCAGGCTAATTTAAAATTTCAATACATTTATGAATAACTATAGTGAAAATGGATTTATACTGAGAATGTATTAGATCAATTACAAAATTTTAAAACATAATATCAAAATCAAAAACCTAAAAGAAAGATTTGAATTAAGGAATTACCTGACAACCATAAAGACACATATTTCTCTTCATTTCTTTCTGTATACTCTGACAAAATACCATGACATTATCTTATTTATGAAGAAAAGGAAAATAACTCTTCCCTCCAGTATGGTTTATTAAATTGCTTTTTACTACTTATAGCTTAGTAAATTTCATCTTTCCAACTTATTGGCAACCTCAGTTACTTTTTTTTTTAATGTCTTTTTAGGGCCGCACCTGCGGTATATGGAGGATCACAGGCTAAATCCCAGCTCTATGCACTGCACACCTGTTTCTCCTCAATTACCCACAAACCTCAGCTCATGTGCGGTGGCTCAGGGCAGGCCACCCCACAATATGCCAATGTGGTCTATTGATTATTTTGTATTAAAGTTACTTGAAAAACAGCTGATGGGAGAAGGACACTCTGATCCTTCTCTCTCTTTTCCTGAAATAAGAAAACACATCTCCCTTATAAAAGATATCCTCCCTATACCAAAAGGTAGAGAGTCAGGACTGTATAAACAAATCTTGTTACTTCATCACAAATTTACTATCCCCTGCCCAAACTCCTTTGTCTTTGCAAGTCTTCATGAATTTATATTTTCTTTGTTTAAAAAGTATAAAAACTGCCTGTTTTGGTCAATCTTTTAGGTCCTACATAACTGAGACCTCTATATGTATGTATAAAATTTGTTTTTTTTCCTTCTATGTTTCTGTCTTGTATCAATTTAATTTTTAGTTAGCAGAAGAACGTAGAAGGGTAGAGGAAAAATTTTCCTCTACAACACATGTTAGAGGAACTTTCTAGCTTTGCCTCTTCTCATTTTGCTGTGGGCTGAATCTATAGCGTGAGAGGTACTTGTATTCCTAGAAGTCATTTTAATACCAGGATGACTAGGAATAACTTAATTATACAGGAAACTGACTGTGAAGCAAATGAATATATTCTACAAAATTTAAACTAAATGTGTCAGCAAGTAAATTCCACTTAGCTAGATCATAAAAATGCCTGCAGCCTTTCCAAGTCACCCAACAAAAAAGGACAGTTAAGGTATGTAATAAAATGGAAGTTGGAGTGCAAATCGGTAGCAACTTTAACTGATTATGATTCAAATATCTTACTTCTGTAAATTTTACAAAAAAAATATGACTTTGGGGACACATTTCTAGGTCCCCTTCTAATACTTGAAAAGGAGACTTTTTCCAGGGTTTTGAAGATTAACCTCACCAGCTTCATGGTTAATCTGCTTGCAATTATAAGAAGGACTCAATGAAACCACTTGCCTCATTTCTGTTAAGTTTTACATTTCTGTTAATTTACATTTTTGACTCTTCTTCCCAACTTGCATACCATATCCAACCATTTGCCAGTCTTGCATAATTTATAACTGAAATAACTTTTAAATCTGTTCTTCTGTTCTTTTCTCATTTGTAGTGTAAGCCCTGACAGTTGGCTTTTCTTTTTGTGATATGAGTGCCTGGCTTAAGCTTTGATTACTGAGACATCCACTTCAAAGAAACATCCACTTCAAAGAGGTCTATTCAAATAAGCACATTGCCAGCCACACACTAGATCAAGGAAAAGGCCTCCTTCCCTCACTGAGGCTCCTTTGTTTTAAGGTTCTTGGTTGGTTTTGATAACTGACCATTTGGGGCCAGTTGTTTTGTTTTGTTTTTTTCCTCCTCCTTCACTTTACATCCCTGTTCTTATACATTAAATTCACCAATAAAGAGTGAGTTTGTGAAGCTCTAGCCTCTCTCCTTCAACTTTAATAAAGGAAACCCAGGTCTAGGTTCTCTCTGTCTCAGTCAACTCTCGCCCTCACTATGGATCCCCAGGTATGCTATGTAATTTCCAGGTCCCATAAGCAATAAATCTTTGTCTTTTCAAAGTTTTCCTGATGGCTTATTGCTAAAGGGCATTTTACAGTCCTAAAAGGAAACAAGGGCCCATCCAAACACAATATTGGTTCTCGATAGACTGAAATTTTATACATTATTATTGCTGTTCTGCCTTGAGCCTTTTGATTATCATCCATTCTATCATGGTACTTTTCTAATCACGGCTGCAACTCATATTCCTTCCCTACTCAATTTTGTTTCATATGTCATTATATCAATCTTCCAAATCATATCAAAATTTTCTAATTTAGGTCATATTCTGTCTTGCTTACTTCCTAGTAATGTTCCCTATGGTCTATTGAATTAGATACAAATTCCTGAGCCTGGCTTCAAGGTCCCTATAATTGGGCTTCATCCTATCTTTGAAAAAAAGTAATCAATTAACAATAAATATTTCTTTCTTTTTTTTTGTCTTTTTGCCATTTCTTGGGCTGCTCCTACGGCATATGGAGGTTCCCAGGCTAGGGGTCGAATCGGAGCTGTAGCCACCGGCCTACGCCAGAGCCACAGCAACGCGGGATCCGAGCTGCGTCTGCAACCTACACCACAGCTCACGGCAACACCGGATCCTTAACCCACTGAGCAAGGCCAGGGATCAAACCCGCAACCTCATGGTTCCTAGTCAGATTCATTAACCACTGAGCCACGACGGGAACTCCAACAATAAATATTTCTATATCTACAAGTAGTTCATAGTCTTATTGAGACCAGAGATTGTTTTTTATTTAATGGATCCCTAATCCTTAGCATAGTACCTTATACATACTCATTTTTTGGTTGTTGAATGGAAGTAGAAGACAATAATACACTGAGTTGATGTGGTCACAATAAATTTACAAATGAGATCTCTCTCTGAAAGTTGTATTTTACTTCACCCAAGTGTTGATATTTTCAGATAAAAATAATGTAATCTGTGTTCACAAGTAATCGAACTTTACCAATTACCACTTAAGATCATCAAAAGGCATTCAGAAGAGTCCAGATTTTATACCTAATTACAACTTTCTCAGGGAACACCCCAAAAATAATTATTTCTCCCTATAATATTCCTTGTGCAAAAATTTTAAGTAAACTTTATCCTTATATGTTGATAATTCTATTTATATTCTATTTGCTCCATTCATCTTCATAACTGCTATCCTATTTCAAGTAATCATTAAATATTTTCTGAAATAATGCAGAAACGACCTATATCTCTGTCCCTAGTTTCCCACATTGCTAATTTATACTCCTCATTATTAGCATACTAATCTTTCACATATAGAGAATTCTTTGTCATCCATCATAAAAAATGTTTGAAATGTTTTATTGTTAATTGCTTTTAAAACCTACCTGCTATACAGATTTCTAGCCTCTTTCCTTAGAGATTAGGATTCAGTAGGATTAAAGTACAATCAGGATAGATTAATGATTTTCCCAGGTGAGCTTTATGTTTAGGCAAGTTTAACTATATCAAGTGCAGTAATGTACAACATATTACAATACATATCATATGATACATATGCTGCTATTCCTTCATCCCTTATCAATAAAAGATATTTCAAACCCATATGATTTACTCAAGTACAGCCTGAGTGAGCAATGCTGGTCATTGACCTTCATACTTCCTCATATATCCTGAAGGAGCATAAGTCCTGATAGTCACCATATCATTACTGCCCCAGAAAAACTGGGTCTTCTAGCAACTCCCTTACCACAGATGAAAGCATTAGGATTGCATCACTGGAAAGAAGTACCGTACTCTTTTATGTGACTACCACAACTAGGTTAATCAGTCTTTCCATGACCTTTTACAGCAATCACTGCTGCCAAATTGTTCTTTTCAAATCCCATACATTTTAGGAGCTGAACATGATTTTAACATCCTTGTCTCTTGACACAGTTTTTTATTTTTATTTTATTTTATTTTATTTTATTTTTGTCTTTTCTGGGCCACACCCGCGGCATATGGAGGTTCCCAGGCTAGGGGTCAAATCAGAGCTGTAGCTGCCGCCAGCCTACACCAGAGCCACAGCAACGCGGAATCCAAGCCGCGTCTGCAAGCTACACCACAGCTCACGGCAATGGCCGGATCCTTAACCCACTAAGCAAGGCCAGGGATTGAACCCAAAACCTCATGGTTCCTAGTTGGATTCATTAACCACTGAGCCACACCAGGAACTCCTTGACACTGTTTTGAGAAATGACTCCCTTCTGTATAAGTCAGAGTCTGGGAAGCATAGCTACTAGGCTACTATGATTGACAATATTTACTATCGCTAAGAAACCTTACACAAATGTGGGCAGAGCTGGCGTGGTAAGGTTCTGGATGAGAGAGTCAAAGGATCAGAAAAAGAGTCATTAGCCTGTTAATCTGAGGCAATAGTGCAGGGAAACAAAGTAATATATATCCTGTGCCCAAATTGGTTGTCTATCATAAGCTCTTGTTTCTTTGTAGTTATCAATGTGGGTCTGAGACCTTTCCCATCAGCATAGTCAGTAGTCAGGAAGATGAGCTGGACGTGAGTTGGAGAAGAATAGGGACAAGAGAGGGGCCTTGAAAGGTTAAGTCTGTATGTTTCACACCTGCCTTTCCAAACTTGTGCCAGTTCTTCCATAGGTCAACTAACTTTTGAACCATTCAGGTAAGAGGACTCTGGAAAAAAGTTTTCAGTCTTAATCAAGTACAATTTCTTGAAGAAATTCTTGTGTATTTGTGTGATTCCCATGGTGATTTGTTAAGCAGTGGTGTACTGGAAAAATGTACTCTGGATGAAATAAAGAGCTAAATAAACAAGCTCTTGCCATTTTCTAGATTTAAAGTACTCCCATTGTGGCCAAGTCCCAAGGTGATGTCAGTAAACATGGAGTTGGGAAGAGATGCTAACAATAAGCTCTCCTGAATCAGTTTGATCTAGCTTGAAAATCCACCTCCCTCTCTTCCTACTAATTGAAATAATCCATATAATGTTTTCTTGTTACCCCCCTCAATTCAATTTTAGAATTGGTAATAGGAATAAGCATTTTTCTCACTGCCACCCACTATATGCCCCTGATACCAACTTAAAAATCCATAGATCCTTAATTTCACTTAATCTGTTTTAAATGGCAAAATATCCTTTCCTCCATTCTATTCGATCTGTAATTATACCGTAAGGTATATATATATAAATTGATTCTGTACCTATATCTAAATTTATGTCTTCACCAGAAATTGCATCACCTCCAGTGGCACCTTAGTGTGGGCTTTCTTAAATATGTTGTGCTGAGCAGTGTGAATCCTTTCAATCCAGAGACATAATTTTCAAGAATTGGAAATTGTCTTGCATCATCTCATTATCTCTATAATATTGTGTGCGTTCTGTGCTCTAATCTCTATTCCTAAAACTCTTATGTCTCTACTGTAATCAAACTTTATAAACTTTATTTTCCGAGGAAATAATTTATTTCAGGTTTGTTTTGAAATTCATTTGAATTTGGTTTGTGTATTAGTCTCATACTCTTATTTGAGTAACCCATCTTTGAAGTCATTTTACGTTTTCCTAAATTGAGTTTTATAAATTTATTTTAGAGAAAACAATGTACTAATTGAAGAAACAAAGCAATTTAGTAACCAGCATGAAGCATTCATGTACCTACTTAATATACACAGATACTAATTATATGGTTTGTAAGAAGAATCATTTGGTTCAAAACACATCTGGTTAATTGTGATTTTTTTTTTTAACTTCTGCCTTTTCTAACATCCTTCAAACCATGTTTATCTAGTAGTTAATGAGTATCTTCTAAAACAAGCACTTGAAAATAACTTTTTGTTTGAAATGCTTTTTAAATTTTTATTTTGAATATAAATTTTTATTTAAAAATATATGTCTCTGTCAAGGATCTATCATGTTTTTCTAGATTGCTATCTATGAGTTATAATTCCTAGAACTGTAAAGACACCCATTTGATTTTCATGCATTCAATTTATACATACTGCTCCGTTCTTATATGCCATACACCAAAATTGGTACTCAGGAAAAAGAATTGAAATGTATTATTATCCCTTCCCTTGAGAATTTTTCTTTTTTTTTTCCTTTTTTTAATTTGTCTTTTTGCCTTTTCTAGGGCTGCTCCCACGGCATATGGAGGTTCCCAGGCTAGGGGTCTAATTGGAGCTGTAGCTGCCAGCCTACACCAGAGCCACAGCAATGCGGGATCTGAGCCGCATCTGCAACCTACACCACAGCTCACGGCAACACTGGATCGTCAACCCACTGAACGAGGCCAGGGATCCAACCCACAACCCCATGATTCCTAGTCGGATTCGTTAACCACTGAGCCATGACGGGAACTCCTAGAAATTCTTAATCTAGCAATAAAATGAGGCAAGTTAGCATCAATTTTAATATAGTGTGATAAGTGATGTGTAATCACAAAGAAGGGGAATGACGTAGGATACAGGAACATATAACATAATTTTATAATGGCTGGCAGCAGATGCCTGAGAGTTCTGTTTCCCAGAAATATATTTTGGGAGTAGTAATGCATACATCACCTACCTCTTTTGATACACACCATTCATATCCTTGCTTACATGTATTTATAGGAAAATTATTCTTCACCTGTCTTTTACTCTTATATTCAATTTTTTTTCATTAAGTTTGTCCTAAATTTTTAAAAAAATATATCCAGAATCTTGGTGTGAACATCAGTAAACTCTTGCAATCTGAGAAAGTGTATTATTTATTTTTCATTTATTTCACATCCCTCTTTCTAAATGTCCTATTACTAAGATGAAATCTGGATTGACCAACCCTGAAAAATGAGGAAGTAGGCTAGGGATCCTTTTTTCTTTCTTTTTCTTTCTTTTTTTTTTCCAATCCACACCGATGTCTTATGTAAGTTCCTGGGTTCCTTGGCTAAGGATCAAATTGAAGCTGCTGCTGGCCTATGCCACAGCCACAGCGACTTGGGATCTCAGCCACACCTGTGACCTACGCTGCAGCTTGTGACAACACTGGATCCTTAACTCACTTAGTGAGGCCAAGGATGGAACCCATATCCTCATGGATGCTAGTTGTGTTCTTAACCTGCTGAGCCATAATGGAAACTCCAAGATCCTTTTTAATATTCTTCATGTCTTAAAAATGCTTCTTTGTACTAAGAATCTAAAATTGAAGAGTATAATAAAAATTTCAAAATTATGATAATCACTAAATAAAATGGAGGATAAATTAAGATTATTGAGACTATTATGTATAGTCTACCTTACATGCATTAAAGTGCTAGATTATTTAATTCTAAAAACAGCCTAATAAACTTTATATCACCAAAAGTTGTTGGAAAATAGTTAATTATACCTTACTTTTAATTTTCTACTTCCAATCTTAGATTCAGAGGAAAATGTGGTGCTCAAAATTAATTTTGTTGTCATGAAATTTAGGATTGCTATAATTGCATTTAAGTCACTGTACATGTAATCAATTAATTTAATGCTTTCTTCTTTTCTCCCTCCAACACATACATACATGCACACAAAGAACATTCATGCTTATTTCAGTTCAGTTAAGGACTCAAAAGTATAACCAATTTGCTCAGCACATTAATTTAATCTTAACTATCCTTTAACTTCCTCCTGGGAGACTCTTCTAAACCCACAAGTCCGGACAGAACTAGGGACGTAATTTGTGTAGCCCAGTGTAAAATGAAAACATAGCACCTCTTGGTCAAACATCATTATAACTTGAAGACAATGGGAGTGTTAACTTTAATTGAATAGAGCTGGGAGACAGGAATGGGATGCTCTCACACCCTAGGATTTTAGCAGAGCATAACACGAAGAAGCAAGTCCCCTCTTCTTTCCTGGCAAGGACGCAGCCAGTGAAACCATGGACTCTGTTTACCACAACCCTACCAATTTCCTTTTCCTCTCTGTAAAAGACTTCTCCTTCCCTTGCCACCTGGGGAATTGAACGTTGCTAGTCATTTTTCCAAATCCTGCATTGCTAGTCTCTGCTGGTTCCAAATAAACTCATTTTTGCTGGAGAAATATCTAACAGCCTATTTCAGGTCAACAACTGTAAATCTTTAAACCAAACATGGAGCTTTGTTTGACTGAACAGATTGCATGTTCATAAAACTGGCTCTGAATCTAAGTTAAGTATTCCTTTTTGGTTAATTTATGGTATCTTATTTTTTCTTGTCATAGCAAGTATGACATTCTAAGGTGATCACACATATCTCTATGTTATTCCTTGTAGTACTTTTCTCAGACTGCCATAACACAGTACCACAGATTTAGTGGCTTGAAAAACAAATTGATTTTCTTATAGTTTCAGAGGCTAGAAGTCTGACATAAGGTGTTAGCAGGTTTGGTTTCTTCTGAGGCTTCTCTCTTGTTTGTAGAAGGATGTCGTTGCCCTCTGCCTTTACCTGGTCTTCTCTCTGAAGGTGTGTTCAAATTTCCTCTTCTTATCAGGACACACTGAATTGACTTATGCTAATGACTTCATTTTAACTTAACTACCTCTTTAAAGACCTTATCTCTAAATTCAGTCACATTCTGAGGTCCTAGGGGTTAGGAATCTAACATGGATTTTTAGGATGACACGATTCTGCCCCTAACACCCCTGTTCTGAATGTAAAGTCTTCTTAGGTTAATGATCCTGAGTGTATTGCTCACTATAGTAAATTCAGCCTCTATCATTCATATTTCATTTATATGTCATCATCTGTCATCTATATTTCTCAGGATATATTGAACATTCAATAAATATTTACCAGTTGAATAAAACAATAAGTAAATAAGTTCATGCATATATGTCAGAGATTCGTATGGTCCATTGTTGAAAGTATTCCAAGCTTTAGGACTGTGGTTTCAAACATTGGGTTGATATTCTCTGAGTCATTCTGAAAGTAACTGCTGAATTGGTAAATATGAATTTCATGAGATGATTATGTTATTACCTTAGAAATTATTATTTGAATTCTGTGTTTATGTAGATGGAATGTCAGGTAAAATGTAGCAAATTAATAATTCTTTTAAAAACAAGTATTCACATTTTAGAAAACATCTTAGAACTATTCAGGTCAAAGAAAAAACTTATGGCAAAATAATGAAGTCTAGTTACTTACAATGGAGCACGACAATGGGAGAAAAAATTATGTACACATGTATGTGCAACTGAGTCCCCATGCTCTATAGTGGGGGGAAAAAAGTGTGTTTGGGGAAATAACAATAAAACTTAAAAAAGTAAAAAATTTAAAAATAAGAAAATAATTTAAAAAAAGATTTTAAAAATTATTTTTAGATGGAGAATTATGCCACATTTTACTTTAGGTTACTAGATAATTACTATAGAGATAAAGGTAGATTTTTATAACTTTACTCAAAGCTTAGTTCTAATTTATTACTTACCAAATACTACTGAAATATCAAATACTAGAATAACTTTATAAATCTGCATATAAAACTCACCCAGTAACTAGATTGAGGATATATTCTTATAAATGCCATCTACCATAATTCTGAAAAACGCTGTGCTCTAAAATGATTTATACGGACATTTTTTGAAATGACAGATTTAAAAGTTTTCTATTTTGCTAATAAAGTAATTAAAATCTATTAGGTAGATATTATAATTAGAAATCAATTAACTAGCTTTAAACTGAAAACTGTCTCTTGGGATTGAGGACAAAAATAGTATTTTAAGTAATTTTTTTCTTTATTAGATTCCATTGGGTCCTTTGGTAATATTATTCTCAAGTTTGTTTTTATTATTTGATCCAAAAGTACTAATCAGTGACATTTCCTTATTCTTATTTTTTATAGATATTTAATTAGAATCACACTGGGCCAAGATGCACAAACCTGAAAAGGACCTTAAGATGAACTAAGCCTGAAATTGCCACAAACCGACACTGCTAACATATCTCTTCGCTTTTACCCAATTTGAAACTGGTTCATCATCAAGGGAAGAAAAGACTAAGAAAAATGAAGAATGTGTCCCATCTAGTCCAGCTTAAAGCTCTGAGTCCAAGTTTTCTTTCACTTGTTTGCTTTCCCAGATAAACAATAACAAATGTGTTACTGTAGTATTCTAAATATAAATTTCATAAGGAAAGTGTGTTAATAGTACAGTTAATATTCTAATAGTTTTTCTCATAACCCTTTGAGGTTGTGGAACTTATACAATTTACTAAGAACAGCTACTAAAATTAGAGATTCATCCCTCACTTCTAAGGACTCATTGCTATAGCAGTGTGACTGTGATAGACTATAAATGTTAATACTTTAAAGTACAGCTTATAATCAAAGTCAATTGTAGGTAATTCTGTACATTTTTAACAAAGATTCTGATAAATTAATTTGGGTTTTGAAATCATAGCTCAAGTATATAAAATATAATTTTTTATATTCTTGCTCACTTCTATTGGAAAGATTTTATGGTTCTAATTATTGCAAGTCTAAAACATCTGGTAAATTATCATTTTGTTCATTAGAGAACACTGGGAAAAGTTCTTCTTATACTCGCTTTTGGCATGTTTTAAGACAGTTAAATTTCATACTCACTTTTCATACTCACTGGGACCATATGCTTTAATTATCTAAGCGAGGTCACCAAAAGGCGAGAAAAGTAAAATTCTATGCCAAAATATTTTGTGAGAACTTCTCATACAATAGTTAGAGAATTGTTAATAAGGATAGAGAAAGTCATCACCCCTGAGCAACCCTGATTGTTTTCCTTGTTTCAACAGTTTTTACAAATGGATAAAGGAATATGCTGTTTTTCCTTCTCCAGTATTAAGATATGAAGAGAGAAAAATAAGACAGAGGGTGGATATTATGTACAAATGAGATGAATAACCTCTAGGCCATCATACTTTATCTCTATAGACATCCCCAGTTGTAGGGAATTAAGGATTATCTCACAGGAACAAAAGGAGACAAAATCAACCATTTGGATAAAACAATAGATTTAGATAGATGTGTATGGAGATTTAACAGATTTTATTTGAGCAATATGACACAGAAAATAAATATCTTTTCATCTTCTCAGTTCATCTTAAATATTAGAAATATCACATCCCTCTAAAAAGCTTTTGGAGGTAGTTAAAATGCTAAGAATCCCAGTAGAAGACAGAAGAAAGACATCTAGGAGGAATGACTACAAAGAGTAGTGTTAAATGTTGATAAAATTTTGCTTAATTATTTTTTTCCATAAGATCACTTGAGGATTTCAAATACAAAATGCCTTGGCCACAGCATTGGGTTTTATTTATTTATTTTTTTATTATTTTTATTTTCTTTGTCTTTTTTTGCTATTTCTTTGGGCCGCTCCCACGGCATATGGAGGTTCCCAGGCTAGGGGTCGAATCGGAGCTGTAGCCACCGGCCTATGCCAGAGACACAGCAACGCGGGATCCGAGCCGCGTCTGCAACCTACACCACAGCTCACGGCAACACCGGATCGTTAACCCACTGAGCAAGGGCAGGGACCGAACCCGCAACCTTATGGTTCCTAGTCGGATTCGTTAACCACTGCGCCACGACGGGAACTTCAGCATTGGGTCTTAAATCCATAAAACCAAATTTAAATTGCTTAATTTAAAAAATATTTTTATGTAAATTATGAATATTATTGTGTTCATGTTTAATGTACTTCCATTTCCCTGATTTAAGACTTTTAAAAAATACTTATCTTGCAATGCAATTTTACTTCCATATTAAGGGGAAATATGTTTCCTTTTAGGCACTCAAAAATTTCTTTATTTTCTGCAATAATTTGTATACACATTTGGAGGAGGTTATTTAGAGGATATGACTTCTGATTTACCCTTAAACTGGATCTGGACAATCAGAGGCTCCTCACTCCTTTCTCTGTCCTTGAGATATATGTTCTGCCTACAAGTCCTATGGTGGGAGCTATTTGAGGGACATAGCCTTGAGAGAGCAAGGTATGGTTGAGACCATCTGGATGGTATACATGACTGAACTCAGTTAACTGCTCTATATGAACTTGAAGATTCTGGTAGATGGATGCAAAAATTCACTTGTCTTGAGATTGCCCAATACAACTCATAAATTTCCTTGCTGATTAAATCCACCACCTACAAATCATCTCTCCTTGCCCTTCATATATAGGGATCAGTTTGTGAACCAAGAATTGGCTAGTGAGCCAGACCAAACAACTGGATCTTGGGAAAGAGGCATCTTTTGGGGAAAATCTCCAGTTGGCCATTGACTTTGATTTGTGTGGAGAGGGATGGCCCCCATATCAAGGCTTGTGGGTTGCCCTGTGAGTACAGAGGTACTTGAAAACCATGGCTGTTTCAATGTGCTTGTTTGAGGAACAGTGCCTAGATCGTTGTTGCAAAAAAGGGAAATGAATGCCTGCCACAGTGGGCTGGCCTCTACTGTAGGCAGTTCCTCTGGCCACTGATACACAACTAAAGGCTGAAGTTTAAATAAGGAAGATGCAAGAAGAGCTGAGGTTGGAAAAGAATGTGCAGACCTTCATTATTCTGCTGGCTTTGGGGCTAGCAGACAAGAAATTTGGAACAACAAATTGGAAAACTTAGCATGCTATTTTTGCACAGCAAGGAGTGTGCAGGCTTCCATGAATTGAGACCTGAGTACCTGTGACAAAACCTGACAAGCTAAAGAAGCTAAGGAGGGAATCCCTGGAAAAGTGAGAAGAGTTAAGGGGAAGATGTCAAGAGGCATCTTTTGGGGAAAATGAAATGGATGGAGTGTCCCATGCTGTCTGATCCCTAATACAAAGGAAATTTTTAAAAAGCATTTAACACTAAACTTCTGATACTTTTGATACTACAAATCTCCTAGGAGAAAAACTTACATTCTTTCAGTCTTTCTTGAAATTGTAAATCTTCGAGCCATATCTGAGACCACACACAGTGGACACTTCTTTTTTTTTTTTTTTTTTAATGGCCACACCCACAGAATATGGAAGTTTGCAGGCTAGGGGTCAAGTCAGAGCTGTAGCTGAGGCCCATGCCACAGCTATGGCAACATCGGATCTGAGCCACTGTGACCTATGGCACAGCATGGGGTAACAACAGATCCTGAACCCAATTGAGGACAGGGATCTAACCCTCATCCTCATAGATACTAGTTGTGCTCTTAACCGTGTGAGCCACAAATGGGAACTCCAAAGTTGTAAATCTTAACAGCTTTTATATGCAGATACCCCAGGAGATAACAAACACTTCTCACAATTGTCTGAGACTGCAAGAAGAAAAAAGGAGTGGACGGAGACTTTTTAAAATACGGACTACTGTGGAAGCTGATTTTTCATGTACCATTTTATTTCTGCCTTGCTCTTTGGAAATATTATTATATGTTCTGGGAATGTAATCTTGACCAGATAACTGCTCTAAGAGTTTGAATTGGTTTGTATTCCAATGGGTGTAAATCCATTGCTATGACAATTCCTCTGTCCTTTTAACCTCGAGGACTCAAAACTCATGGCACATGAGAGCACTTAATGTAACTAGAGCAATTTCTTTGAGAGAACCAAAACTGTGGTTGTTGTAGGAATACAAATCTGCGTAGACATTGAAAACCCATCCAGATGAAACTATGCAAAATAATCAGTTGGAGAGGATAACTTAATGATACTGGTTTTTGATATTTTTTGCCTTTTAACTCATCATAAGATATTTTTATTTAAAAATATAAATTTTGGGGAGTTCCCATTTTGGTGCAGAGGAAATGAATCCGACTACTTTCCATGAGGATGCAGGTTCAATCCCTGGCCTCGCTCAGTGAATCAGGGATCTGATGTTGCCATAAGCTTTGCTGTAGATGTCAGACACAGCTCAGATCCCAAGTTCCTGTGGCTGTGGCATAGGCTGGGAAGCTATAGCTCTAATTCGACCCTAGCCCAGGAAACTTCCATACACCGTGGATGCAGCCCTAAAAAGCAAATTAAATTAAATTAAGTTTAATTTAATTTTAAAAAATGTAAATTTTGACATAGAGAACAGACTTGTGGTTGCCAAGGGGGAGGGGGAAGGGAGTGGGATAGACTGAGATTTTGGGGTTATTTGATGCACACTATTGTAATTAGAATGGATAAAAAATAAGGTCTTACTGTATAGCACAGGGAATTATATCCAATCTCCTGGGATAGATCATGATGGAAAATAATATTTTAAAAAAGAATGTGTGTGTGTCATGTTGGGGAAAAGTGACCCCGGCTCAGATCATCAGTGTCGGAAAGTAAGACACATGAACATGGGGAGATCTCAATAAGGATATTTACTTTTTCAGAAGGGCGTGAGTCCTCCCTTTCGGTGATGAGCAGGCAAGTGAGCAAACATGCACAAAGAAGGAAGAACCCACTTTTTATCCCTAACGCAGGTAATACATCTGTCCCCTTCCCCTTGGTCAGGTCAGGGCGCACATTCTTCTCGGTTGGCTAATTTGAAACAAACTATTACTGAGAGGAGAGGGGAAAAGCGGAGGGGTGGAGGAGGGTATCTCATGCAAAGCAGGAATAAAATGGAGTAACCAAGGCTTCCTTTGCTAGAAGAGACAAATGGATTCCAAGAGGATCCATAAGAAGCAGCTGCGGATAGGAGTGTGAGAGCCTTTATGGATCCCCTTGGAATCGGTGGTGGGGAGTTGTCATTTGTGTTTCCAGAGGCTTCTGAATTAATAGCATATTAATTAATTCTAAGACCACAAGTTCACTCAAAAAATTTGAGCGAGTCCTGGAGTTCCTGTCGTGGCACAGCGGAAACAAATCCAACTAGGAACCATGAGGTTGTGGGTTCGATCCCTAGCCTCACTTAGTGCGTCAAGGATCCGGCATTGCTGTGGCTATGGTGTAGGCCAGCAGCTGTAGCTCTGATTTAGACCACTATTCTGGGAACCTCCACATAACGAGGGTGTGGCTCTAAAAAGCAAAAAATAGTAATAATATATATAAATTTTTAAAAAAATTTAAGCAAGTCCAATTAAAAGTAAAACTGATTTTTCTATGCTTGATTCTTATGTGTTTTGAATTCTCTTATATTGTGGATAGGATAAAAAGGATTTGTAGACTGGCTTTCGAATACCCCACTAAAAACCACTCTAATCATTTTTACTACCATCCTTCCAGAAATAATTAATAATTCTCTCTCTTAAACATACATAAAATGCCATTAGTATAATAGTATAATAAAATATGGTTTGTTTCTTAATTTAATTTTACTTAAGAGTTTACTCTACCACAATGAAATAGATCTATGGCAAATGGCATTTAAACATCCATTGTAGAGTTATAATTTAATTAAGGAAGCTAATTGTAGTATACATTAAAGCCATTTGTGTACCTTTCTGATCTTTGACTGTCCAAGTACATGGTATGATTGAACTTCCTGGCTTTTTATGTTTGTGTAAGGAGATGAGAATAGTTCTTGTCAATGAGTCTGGAATAAAGGTGATGTGTGTCACTTTCAGGCCAGAATATGAACAACCATTTCAAGACACCCTGATATTCTTTCTCTCTGATAAAAACTGGCAATATTATAGTTAATGACTGTGTCATACAAGTTATAAGAATAATGTCAAAAGAGATTCTACTAGAATTCTATAAATATGTAGAATGAATAAGAAATAAAACCTATTGTTTTAAGTTACTGAGATTGACCCAGATATCGGCATCTAGAAGTGAGGTGCTGCTGTAATTACAGACCTCGAACAGAAGATATTAACTTAGAAGCCAGTAGGCAAGGAAACTTATACTGAAGACTGAGAGGATGAAAATCCATAATATGCCAATGAAAATGCTTGATAACACATGAAAACACATGAATGGTACCTGAGAGCTTAAAACCTCACTATTATGCTGTGACAGCATCATTTCTCATAGTGAACATCATTTGGTTTCAACTCAATATTAGTACGAAAAATTCCACAGTTCATTCAAGATCTTTTTAGAGCTTGAGCTTTTGAGAATAACACATAAATATTACTGCTCTGGAGAACAACCTGGGGTACTTCTTGTCTTCCTCACACTTTCTTCCTATGTGATGTCTCCCATTCTTGTACTTACACATTTCATCAATACACTATACCTGAAGTTAAGATTTTTCCTCTGATCTCCAGAATCATACATACAACTCCTTATCTACTTCACATCTCCACTTGGATGTATAAAAGGATTCCAAATGTAACATGTTGTTGAATATTTCCTACTCCAGAAATTCACTATGCATATTCAGTCATAGTTATATCACATAATTAGATGTCTATTCTTTCATCATCAAATATCTCTTTCACAGCTCAGCTAAAGTATATCAACTATATCCCTCATTTATATTCTCTTCCTTTTGACTCTGGCTCCGTATCATCTGACAATTCTAAATCCTATCTTTACTAGGATGTATAAAATGAACCTATGACAGTTACTTGACCTATCCTCAGGCCTTCTCTAAGCCTATTTCCTATGTAGTAGCTGGCATTATTTTTTAAAATATGGCCCATTTAATATCAAATATATTCTTTAAATAACCTTATTATCTTTAGCTCATTGTCCATCTTTTCCTTTAGCCATTTGAGCATACTTAAGAAACTTGTTTCAAAATCTTTATCTAATAAGTCTGATGCCCATGGGTCTTGAGACACAGTTTCTGCCACCTAATTTTCTTCCTGTGAATTTGCTATTTACTGTGTTTTTGTATACTTTATAATTTTGTGTTGATAATTGAATATTTGAAAAAACAACCACCTCTCCCAGGCTCTGCATATTGGCTCTGTGCTACAGCAATATTTTCTAATTAGCTTGACATGCTTTGAGCCTGGGATCAGCCTGAGGTTCAAGCTTAAGGTGTTCTCAAGTTTTTTTTGGTCAACATGCATTCCGCCTGGTCCTGTGTGCAGCTTTTTCAATTCACCTGTTTACACAGCTGCTTTTAAATGTCTTAGTTTCCCAGAGTCTCATGCCAGCCTCTCTTGGGGCCTTAGACAATCCATTAGATGTCTTCATCAGCAATCTCTTGTCCCAGGCATCTGTGGGTCTGTAGTTTCCCTGCAGCTTTGCTGTTTCTCACTAATTGATATCCACTTAGACAAAACAGAGACCAACCCTTCAGGAAGTAACCAGACATTAGAACATTGCAAAGAAAAGCTGCTCTTCTTTCTCTAATTTAACGGAAGCGACTGGGAACTGTACTGACATCTCCAAACCAAGACCACATTGTGGCAAGTATAGAGAGGGGAAAGAAAAAGACAAAACAAAACGAATCATAAAATGTCCCCTCCATTGGGGGACATTTTTTCTGATTTGTTGTTCACTTGGTTGTTGTATAACTTTGTTCTCTGGAGTTCCTCTTAGGTTACAATAGCCAGTTTTTGTTTTATTTTAATGTCTCTACAGAGAATAAAGAACTTGGAGCTTCGTAATTAGCATTTTTGGTGATGATACTCCACCAGTTCATTTTAAATATCATTCTACCATTACATTTTGAAAGAAATTAATGTGGGAACACTTAGCATTTTCATCAATATTTTTATTATCTGGCCTCTAATACCTAGTCGATCATGAATGCTCTGAATTCCTATCTTGCACACCACTTTCCAATTGAAATGTTTTTTGTATTCTTTTCATTTCTACAAAATCAAAACATGTCTGCATTGGAACTTTGCAGGGCACATATTTCAGCCTATAGCTATTTTATCAAAAAATACAGCAATTTCCAATTATAGTAGAGTCACTTCACAGTGCTCCTTCCCATACCCAAGAGAATATTATTTTCCTATTGAAATAATCATAATATGCTGGCATTTAACAATGCAACATTTTTGAACTGCGTTTAAAAATTATAGAATTTCAGAAATATTTTTCATTCGTCTATACATATATAAAGTAGAGGTGAATTAATTTAGATTTTACAAGTATCATTTTGTTAGAATTTTTACAAAAAAAAAAAAAAAAAAACCTGTCTAAAGCTCCCACTAATCTACTTGCTTTTAAAATCACATTGGAACTGGGTCACCATGCTGTACAGTAGGAAAAAAAAATTGTATTGGGTAAATAACAAAAATAAATAAATTAAATAAAAAATAATAAATAAAATCACACTGGAATCCTCCAAATGAGAGGATGGAATATACACTAATTTTTAATGTATCTCTGAATCTTTAAAATCAATATATTAATATCTTTTACCTGTGTGAAATTCTTTAGAACCCTAAGTCCAAATTGAAATATACAATGTTTCTCAGAAAATCTAAGGAAATTTAAGCAAAGCAACATGACAAGTGTTTATTCTTTTCTCAATAAACAGTGCTTTATTCACAGATGAGGGAAAAAAGGGATATAATGTTTTAAGCCTAAGGATATACATACATTTGCAAGAGATCTGAACATGGTAAGTGTAAAGCTTATCAACCCAAATCTATAGCACCAAACTACTCACTAGAAAGTAATTGCTTGAGGTGAAAAGCATTTTTTAGGTTTTCTTTTATATATAGAAATTTATGTGAGAGACTTACTTAGGCTATGAGGCCCAAAAACCTCATGAGCACTTGAGTATTCTGCTCACAATGATGCTCTACTCTCTTTCATAAATTTACTCTTCTTATGCATTTATCATGTTCTGAAAGTATTTTAGTTATAAGAAAACTAGACATGACATTTAGGTTTCCATGCCAAAGATGGCTTTCCTTTATGTGAAGTTTCATAAAAAGACTTTGACAGTTGTGGATAATTTCTACAGTTTAGTTTGCCTTCTTTCATTTAAATAAAACTTAGATTTTTGCCTTTCAATTAGCACAAAATGTCCATACAGGTACAATACTATTAATAAATTAAGAGGAAAAGGATTTCTTAGCTAAATTACTTACCAACGTTATCAATTAGGAAAACACATTGGTCAGGAAAATCAATTGAATTCCTATTTGCTGGTACAAATTCAGTATGTCTTCTAACCTAAAAAATATGTCCTGTCAGTATCTTTTTTCCTCTCTATGAAAAATAACAACATTCATTTTAAAATGAGAAAGAAAGTTGTTTTAATAAAGCTATTCCCAAAAGAACTTGGTAAATATATATTGTGTTTATTTGATATTCAGTCAAACTCAGGTAATATTTCCACTCCCCAATCTTTTATTTAATTTCCCCTTGACCCTCACTTGCACTATACTATATATTTCATTTCAAACTCAGTTAAATAAATAAGTCAAATTCTTTTAGCCCATGAATTTCATAGCTATTCTTTGCTGCCAGTAAATCTCACCTTTTATTTTCACTTGTCAGATCAAGGCTATAAGCTGGAACTAGCAAACATGGTTCTGCTCCTTTTCAGGATCATCAGCAATTTTTTAACCCACACTTATATATGAATTATTAAGATAGCTGTTGGTTAAAAAAAGAAAGCTATCTCAAATGTAATACTGCAAAGGGTTGGAAGCACTGAATCTCCCATATAGCAAATACAGATTGTTTCCAACCTCCCAAGTGAACTCCAATGAGAATAAGAATAAAAATAACCACCTGATGCAAAATGGGAAGTTGTCATCATAATTTAGTGCTCAAATAGAAGAAAAGTACCAAGTACACCTGGCACCACACAGATGGAGGCCAACCCAGATCAGCTGCCTTTGACTCAGTGTGCTGAAGGGGCATCATGAGTATTTATGGCAGCTGTACCTGTAAAGTTTCCATAGACTCCCAGGGTCAGAGAGATGAAGGAATCTCTGATATATGATGCAGTCCAGTGTACAATGTTGAAATTCACATTGCAAATGGATATATTGTAACTTCTAATGTGTGATCATAAAATAACTACTTCAATGTTAGGATTAATCTTAAGTACTTTATCTGAATATTATAAACTCACAATTCAATATCTACCTTAGATAGTTACAGAATATTTTCTTTTCATCATCATTCTTTTCTTTCCTTTTTTTTTCATTGAACATCGAATGTTAATTCAGTGCTATTATGCCCTAAAGACAGCCATCAGGAACAAAATCCTCAAATTCTCTATAATTTCTTTAAGTAACACATTGTATTACTATACTATGATATATTATTTTAAATATTAAATTATGTAAATAATGGAAATGCATATTTCTCCAAATTTTATATAACATATACCTAAAAAACAAATGTTTTGAATTAATCAATCAAAAATAAAAGATTGAGTCTTTTCTGGTGCACGTTAAAAGGGACTCAAAGTCTCTTCTCCTTTGGTTGTTGGAGATCAGATGATAGAGAGTTCAACTTGATAAATGGTTGCAGATATTTTAGTTGTTCACTACTGAAATATAGAACCTAAGATAAAGAGAAGGAATTATATATATTCAATGTTCATTATACAGGAAAGATGAAAAATATCTCCTCTTTAATTTCTACTTTGCATGCACTGCATTTCCTTTCGATAGGTAACTTGAAATAAAATAAGTATTAATATGATCAGAGAATTATTGCCTATTTATAGATGGTCTTCTTTTTCTTTTTTTTTTTTTTAAATGGCAACTCTTAGAGCATATGGAAGTTCCCAGGCCAGGGACCAAATCAGAGCTGCAGCTGAGTTCTATGCCACGGCCATAACAATACCATATTTGGGCCACATCTGTGATCTTTGCTGCAGTTACAGCCATGCTGGATCCTTAACCCACTGAGCGAGGCCAGAGACAATGTCAGGTCCTTAACCCACTGAAACACAGCAGGAACACCTATAGATTTTCTTCTAAGTGTAGTAAATGAATTAAATTATTTACTACCCAATACCAAATGTATTAGGTGTGTATTATAATTGTCTCAATTGAAAAAGAAGAGACACAGGGAAGTTAAATAGCTAACTCAAGGTGACAGAGCAAGTAGTGGCTGAGCAGCCTTTGAGGTCAGGCGACAGTTTCAGAGACCCTCTATTCTACTGAGATAGGCTGCCTTACCCAAAAGAATGTGAAACTATTTCTAAAGACGTATCTACAGTCGAGATCATTATACATGTTGTTATAGGCTGAATATGCGCCCCCCCATTTCATGTGTTGACATTCTAGTTCCAAGTACCTCAGAATGTGAATGTAATGGAGGTAGGTCTTTAACCAGATAATTTAGGTAAAAATGAGGTTATCTGAGTTCACATTCATTCAATACGACTGAGACACCAGAGGAAAGTCCAGGAGGGAACACAGCAAAAAGGCAGGTCTCTGCAAGTCCGCGAGAGAGACTCCAGAAAAAGCCAAACAAGTCCAGACACCTAGATCTTGGAATTCTAGCCTCCAGGACTGTGGGAACATAAAATTCTGTTTTTAAGCCACTAGTTTGTGGTATTTTGTTATTGCATCCCTATCAATACTATATATGTCTACTAACTTTTAAAAATATTCATTTACATGAGCACAGTAACATCGGCTTACTACGTTAGCAGAAATTGAATCTCATTAATCATCTATTGTGAATAACTTGCAAAATAAAACCCTGTTATTCCTTTGAATGATATAAAATATATCACAAAAAATGATTCTGAGAGTAAGTGCTCTCTTTGTACTCATCAAACATCAATAAATAGCAATTAAATAATTAGCTTGCCTGTGTCCATGACACACAATCTTAGACATCAATATTCCTCCATTTACATTACCACATTTTATTTGGGTGTATCATAGTTCTGAAAGTACAAAGAGAATTGCAGGCATCATTTGGTTTTACCTGGAGATATATTATTTAATTTTACAAAACACTCAAAAGTAATTTCATAATTTAGGAGACTGAAAAATTTAATACTTGCAGCATATTACCAGTGCTTATTGAAAGAAGGGAGAGAGAGTAACTTACTATCTACTGAAATACAAAGATAGTCAATGCTTTTCTTTTTTGTTGTTTTATTTTTGGTGGGAAGAGACTATTTTGAATTATCAGACTACTGCACTAAAGTACATTTTATAAACCTCTTGTGAAATTATATGATTTTAGTAAGTTATAGGTCATAACATGACAGCACATAATCAAAACTAAATTTAAACAGTTTGAACTTCAAGAATAGAAAATAAAGATCCACTGTGAATTTAAATTTTCTTAATAGTAATCCATACTGACTTAATAACTGGACACAAAAGACATACTGAAGATAAGTGTTCAAAACAAATTTTTATTTCAAAGAGGGATCAAATTATAAGCTTTTCTAGCACAACTGAATCATAACGTTAAAAAATAATCTATATTTCCCTTTGCAGAAATATCGGTCTTCATTAAAAGTAGAAAATAGAAAATTAAAGGAGAAAGAAATGGCAGTTTCCATTTCTTTTAAAATAGAATAAAATGTTCTAATGAGTAAGTTCAAAACATTAAAAGGATTTAATAACCCCACCTACTCATAGTCACTTCGTATAGCTAGAGAATAGATTCTAAGAATAATTATGCCAATTGTCCAGAAGTATAAATTGGACATTGAAAAAACAATAACAGCCCACCTCATTAGTTACAACAACAGAATATTAATTCTTCCCTTAGAGCTTGAGGATAAATTGGATCTTGGAATGAATGTAGCATTACCTCCCTCACCAAACAATTCCTTCCCTAGCCTTCTGCAACTTTCTGCTTAAAGCAAAGACTTGTTCCCTTTTTGGAGGGGTTGCAGACAAGTAAAGTTGAAATATTAGCACACCTGTGTTTAAGAAATAATGAGCCATCAAATATATTCTTTACTAAAGCAGTTTCATCAGGTAAAAACTAAGTGAAGGATTGGTCTGAATATAATCAATCATTCCTTCATGATACATTTTATAAATTTATTTTGACTTAGGCTTCTGCACAATAAGAGTTTAGTCTTTCCCTAACTCTGGTATCTAAACACAAAATGAAAAAGAGCCTGTATTTGAACAACCATTTAAAACTTATCCTAGAGATCATAATACTAAGTGAAGTAAATCAAAGACAAATATCACTTATGTGTGGGATCTGAAAAAAAAAAATGATACAAAGGAACTTATTTCCAAAACAGAAACAAACTTATAGATGTAGAAAACAAATTTAGGGTTACCAAAGAGAAAGAGGCAGGGGAAGGATAAATTAGGGGTTTGGGTTAACAGGTACAAAATACTATATATAAAATAAATAAACAAGATCCTACTGTATAGCATATAGAACTATATTCAATATCTTATAATAAGCTATAATGGAAAAGAATCTGAAAAATAATATATATGCATAACAAAATCACTTTGTTTTATACCAGAAACTACACAATGCTATAAGTGAACTATACTTCAATAAAAAAGAAAAAAAGTTTAAGAAAAAAAAGGCCATTAAAAAGTGGTATAACATCCACAGCGGAACGACTGCTGAATAATCAAGTCAAGAACTCACCTCTAATGACTCCTTGTACTTTAGACAACTCTACTTTGCATTGATTTTAAGAGGTAGTTTTTAATCTGCCTCTGGAGAGAATATGTGTAGTGCTTTTCTATTTATGGATCTGTGCTTAAAAAAAGCTTAGAATTAGTAAATCAGACTCCATTCCCTCATTTACATTATAAATTGAAATAAATGAGTAATAAATATTTTGTTGTAAATGTTGAAAGTGAAATTAGTTATTCCTTGTTAGAAACACATTAATATGCTTATGAATGTGAACTAACATGGGCAACTTGCTGCTATCCTAAACTATAGAGAATTGCATACTTTCTACTCTTTTGAAAATATTAGAAATTATTGATTACAAACGTGTTTAAACAAATATATACCTCTTTAATGTCTAGAACTTGATGGAATCTGAATCAGTGAAATTGCTCTTGGGAGAGAGAACATTCAAGGAAAAATGAGAAAAGGAAACTAAGACAAGAATTACAGGAATTTACAAGTTAAATCTTCCAAAAAGTTTTAGAAATAATGGGAATAAAGGAATATAGTTGCCTCATATTTTGATTTTTTTTCTATTTATTTAACAGATGGTCTCTTTTTGAGGTAATTATAAATTATATTTGACCAATTAATGATATAAACTACAGTCTTCTGACTGTTGGCACAAAAACTATTTCAGACATTCATTTACAAACTCCACTTGATAGCAGTTGTTTCATTTACCAAATTCCATAAGAAATGGACATCAGGACAGAGGACAAACAAATCTGGTTTTATATTCCAGCTCCAGAATTACTTGCCTCTGTGAAAGTGAGATTTGTTAGAGATTTTAAAAATCTGTCAAGCTAAACCTCTACATTGTGTATATGGTGGAACAAAGATTTTTAAAAATATGAACTCATACGGCCAAAGTTCCACAATCACTAGAATGCCCAAACTTTTTCCCACTCCTCCCAGGAAAAACTGTCTTCCGCTGTGATCCACTGATGCTTGTAACTCACTGAGGTCCATTGAGGAAAAATCATAATGTAGAAGACAAGTTTTGATTTGGTTTTTTAAACCCACACATTTAATGTTTTCACCTCTAGGTGTGTTTGTTAGGAGAGCTATAAAATATATAGATAAGGTGGGAATGTCCATACCTGTATGAACACTAAGTATGATGGCTGTCATCATTTAGAAATTTCAAGGAAAAGAGCCTGAAAAACTTAACTGAAAATCACAAGAAAAAGAGCCTAACAGATACTAAATGGAAGAGACTTTCAATGAAACGGCATGAAAATCACTTTGTTAAGCAGGGACCAGAGAAAAAAGAAAGACGTGTGCCAGCCATGTTTATCAGTTCTACAAATCTCTGTGTATCAGGATCCTTACTCCTTACCTTTCCAAATGTCTATGCATTTGTGTAAGAACAAGCCCTTCACTTGTGACTTGTATTCCATCCCCTCTCAGAATCAATCATTCAAAGGCTCAGTTGTTTTCCCACATTTCTGCATTGTTAATTATTCTATCTCTGCCAGTTAAATTCCATCAGCAAAAAATTATACTTTTTTAAGCCAGTATCTAGCTTAAAAAAATAATTAAAAAAATAAAATTCCCACATCTGCACAAAGAAGATGAAGACCAAACTCAACCTCTCCCAGAAATGCAATCACAAAAATGACAGTTAAGGAGTTCCCGTCATGGTGCAGCAGAAATGAATCCGACTAGGAAACATGAGGTTGCCAGTTCGATCCCTGGCCTCACTCAGTGGGTTAAGGATCCAGCATTTCTGTGAGCTGTGGTGTAGGTTGCAGACGCGGCTCAGATCTGGCATTGCTATGGCTCTGGCATAGGCCAGTGGCAACAGCTCTGATTAGACCCCTAACCTGGGAACCTCCATATGCTGCAGATACAGCCCTAAGAAGACAAAAAAAGACACACACACACACACACACACACACACACACACACACACACCCGCAGAAAATGACAGTTAAAACATGAAGAATCAAAATGAATGAATGAGGAATAAATACAGAATAAAAGCATTTTTTTTAACTGCAGGAAAGGAAGAAATTTGTTGGAGTCCAGCAATAAAAGAAAGGGAAAAGTCCCCAAAGCATGAGCTCCCATACAAGCCAGTATTTGTGTATTTGTCATTGGACTATCTGCCAGTCATTGCTGGCCCAGATCCTTGGTTTTAACTAGCTAAGCACCTGGACACAGTACAAAGGCGAGGCCTGAGATTTAGAGGGCAGCTATGTGACCTGAAGCTGAATCCTAGAAATTCAGTATAGTTGACTTAAAGTTAAAAAAGATTTAAAAGGAAATAAAGAATCTTCCAGTGCATGCATATTATATGATTGTTAATAGAGAAAAGCAAAAGTATTTTGAACAAATTAACAACAGCATTTAGCAAGTCTGCAGGAAAAAATTTCATTTCCAAATTTTGATTAAATTTCTGTACCCCAGCAACAAACAAGTAAAAATTATAGTTTTTATCCATCTAGATCTAGATATAAATATATACTATTTAAAACAGCAAAATATAATGAGAGATACTTAAGCACCCATCTAAAAATCTAGAAAGAATTCCCACTGTGATTCACAGTTTAAGAATGTGGGTTCTTAACAGTGTTCCTGAGAATGTGGGTTCGATCCCTAGCCTTGCTCAGTGGTTTAAGGATCCAGCATTGCCCCAAGCTGTGGTCACAGATGAGGCTCAGATCTGGTGATTCCATGGCTGTGGCATAGGCCTGCAGCTTCCATATGCCACATATGTGGCCATAAAAATAAAATAAAATGCAAAATAAAATGCAAAATAAAATGCAAAATAAAAAAATAAAAACTAGCAAATATATGTAAATTACTGCAAAACTATTTCGAAGTGTGAAAACTTAAAAAGGAAGGGCTATATGACATTCATAGATTAGAAAACAATATCTTAAAAAAGCAATTTTATTTGTCTTTATGTCAAAATGATGTATAGCTTTAATGGAATTTCAAGCAAACTCTTAACTGAATTGTTACAGAATTAGACAATTTGATTTAAAAATTGACATAGAATATCAAAAGGCTATACAGTGTCAAAGTACTCCTGAAGAAGAACCAGTAGGGAAAATCAGCTCTAACAGATATCAATAGAGTGTATTAATTAAAACAATGTTATTAGTGTAGTGATAAATAAATAGATAATGTGAAAGAATTTAAATCTAAAATGGACCTAGAGGATAAGAAATAGAGAATTTCACACACATGCCCTCAGGAAAATGAAACTTAAGAACTGAGAGGCTGATTTCCCACAAAATTCTGATTTACAGAAGATAGAAATTTCTCTCTTAAACAATGAACATCTTCCAAGAATCTCTCCCCATCCTCGAACCAGGACTCTGGCTTGGACTTGCTGCTCGGACTCTGGTTGGACTACTACCTCTTCACATTTCATGTGCTAAATAGCGCTTTTCAAACCTTCAATGCATTGACCCCTGTAACTTGCTCTACTTTGCACTTCCCAAACTTCACTTCCTCTGCTATCTTGGTATAAATTTAGTGCCTGGATATTGAAGTTTGCTTCAGTTTACATCTTCATTTATCTTAATAACAAGTAGAACAGATCTAGATTGCACAAGTATAGTGTGTGTCCGTGTGTGTGTGTGTGTGTGTGTGTGTGTGTGTGTGTGGCATATTTTGATATATCCATATTTTGGAAGCTATAGCCAATTAGTGGGAAAGAATAAAGTAGTCATTAAATCACAGAGGTATTTTTTTAATTAAATAGAAAAATTCAAAAGTATCATGATCTCAAACAAAATTCTTAAATTCAAATTCTTATATTCTGAAATTCAAATTCTAGAACTTCTTAAATTCAAATTCTTCTTACATGTGTAGGCAAAATTTTTTAATGTTTAGAAAAGCTCCAGAAAATATCTTTTAATGTTATGATAGAAAAACATTTCTTAAATAAGACCAAAGTACAAATAATAATATGTATATATAGATGTGAAAATATTAAATTTAAGAATTCATTATCTTTAAAACATCCAATTAAAAGAATGAAGGTTAAAGGTGCAAACTAGGAGACAATATTTGCAAAATATTACACTAATAATTATCATCCAGAATATATAAAGATATCTTACAAATTGGGAAGAATCATACAAATAACAAATTGATAATAATCACACAAATAATAAAACAACAAGAAGAAATAAACAGACACTTTCAGAATAAGAAACATAACTGATGAATACTCAGATTGCATAGTGGCCACTCACTAGTAACCGGAAAATACAAAATAAAATCACAATTAGCCAATATAAAATTTAAAAAATTGGTAAAAAATAAAAGTTAAAAATCAAAATCAAAATGTCTGCAAGGATATAGAGTGGGGGTTGGAGGGCTTTTTACAGCTGCTAGTATAAGGGAGGGGTTCATTCCTGCAGACCTCACGAAAAAACAATTTGCCAATGGCAAGAAAATTTGGCTGCAAAGAATACCATGGAATTAATAATTATAGTCTTAGATAAAGGGAAACACTTGTACATGTGCACATGCACAAGAAGATAATAAAAATGTCTATTTCAGAATGGAATTGTTTTTAAAAAAAACCTGATAAAACCCTGGAGTAATGGGAGAGGAAGCTGTTTTGAACTGGTATATAGAGGAAGAATGAGGTATTTAGGTTTTTGCTTGATTTTGTTGTCTTTTTATTCTTTGCAGTCCCTTATATCATCATGATAAAAAGGATACCTGTTACTATTCTGCGTATTACCTCTAGTGAAGCTGTTGTTAGTACAATAATTAGCAACTAAGAAAAGAAGTGGAGATTCACTAAGGACAAGTAATCACTTATTCACCCTCAGGACACACAGGGCCTGAGATGGTTAACAGTCTGAGGAGTGCCACTTTCCAACTCCATATTTCTCTAGGAAAACAAGACAAAGAACTTCCTTTTTTTTTTTTTTTTTGGTCCTTTTAGGGCTGCACCCGCTGCATATGGAATCTCCCAGGCTAGGGGTCCAAACAGCTGTAGCCACCAGCTTACGCCAGAGTCACAGCAATGCGGGATGCAAGCCACATGTGTGACTTACACCACAGCTCAGGGCAACACCAGATCCTTAACCCACTGAGCAAGGCCAGGGATCAAACCCATGTCCTCATGGATGCTAGTCAGGTTCATTAACCACTGAGCCATGATGGGAACTCCAAGAACTTCTCAATAGTATTTTTTTTTTCAGATAAGGAATGGTTAATTTTAATTTTCTGATGCTTTCTGAGGCTTTCAATACTAAAACTTTTCACTCAATTCATTCACCGTCCTTTTGAGAATGACACAAAAGTGCAGCTTTTCATAGTATGTATTGTTGGAAGCTGAAACTTTGCTAATGAGTTCACAAACTGAAGTAACATGATATTTGAGAAAAACAAACACTTGTAGTACACAAGCTTGTAGTAGGCAGAAAAGCCTGCTAAAGTAAGAAAAACCTTTTTAATGACACTGAAGAACTGTTGAAGCAATGGGGACCTTAGAGACCTAGAGTCAAAGAAAATAGTTAAGGTTCCATTTACATGTTTACTGGGGGTACCTGCAGGTTTGTTACAGAGGGCAAGGGTCCCCTTTGCTTTTCTAGGCACTGATCAGGGAAAGGGATGCTGGTTGGGTAGGAGAAACCAGAAGAGTTTTGTGCAGTTACCTGGCATTGAGAAAACAAAATGGAAAGTTTGAAAAGCCTTAAACACATTGTTGCCATTGAATTTGTAAACTTCTGAACCTGCATGGAGCAAACAGTTAACAAAACCAAGCTGAAGACATCTCTAAAATAGAGGAGACCTTTTGTTCCTTTTATGATGTGAAGGAACAAATATCCGAATTCAGGACCTATCAAGGGAGAGAGCCTGGTAAAAAATATCAGGATTTCAGATGAAAGTCAGAGGACTGTGCCCTAGAAACAGGGTTACATCAGGCAAGGGTAGATTGAAACTTAACAAAATTTCAATCTGGTCTCAAATCAACTTGGTCCATGATAGTATTAAGGCCATCAGCTTTCACTCATGCTTTGAGATAAGTCTGCCATTGACTCAAAAATTAATGAAAATATCTCAAAATATCAGGTATTGGAGAATACCTGGATGTACTGTGACTCATACATTATTGATGGAAAAGTAATTTGTTGAAAGTGTTTTATGGAGTTGTTGGATCATTTATCTCACGACAAAGCCATTCCAATCCTAGGAATGCTCAAGGGAAATTCTTACACAGCACAACTTGCACTGGATGTCTTGTACATCCAGGGAGACTTGTCCATGTCAAAAAGAACGTTTACAAGAGCAAGAACCTGGACATGACTGAAATCCCCATCCACAGAACAATAAATAATAAAATACAGGTTTAATCTCATAATACAGTAATAATTTCAGTATTCAAAGTAAATATATTCAGCCACAAGCAACAATGCAGATGAATCTTTGCAATACAATGTCAAGTAAATATCAAAAGATTACATACAGCACTGTATTCCTTTTTCTAAGGTTTTTAAAAGAAGAAGTATTATCTATTCAGATCTACAAAAAGTATAACAAAATTATGAAAAAAGTGAAAAAGAATCAATCCCTTTAGGTAAAACTCAAAATTAGGCAAAACAAAGCATTTTTAGGGATTCTTATTTATCACATAAGATAAATCTACAGAAAATAAAAATGTTATTAACACATAATCCATTGTCTATGTGATGTCTGAGCAGAGTAAATGGTATGCAGTTGGAGAAGGTCACTTAGAGTATTATGAAGCTGGTAATTAGTATTAATTTCTTTATTTTTATTTTTTTATTAAAGTGTAGTTTATTTACAATGTGCCAGTTTCTGTTGTATAGCAAAGAAACTCAGTCATATATGTATATATGTGTGTGTATATATGTATGTACATATATATATGTGTGTACATATATATGTATGTACATATATATGTGTGTGTGTGTGTGTGTATATATATATATATATATATATATATATATATATATATATATATATGTAATTTTCCATCATGGTCTATCCCAGAAAATTTGATATAGTTCCCTTTGCTGTACAGTAGAACCTTGTTGTTTATCCATTCTAAATGTAATACTTTGCATCTACTAACACCAAACTCCTAGTCCATTCCACTCCCTCTCTCATCCCTTTGACAACCACAAGTTTCTGTTTTGTAGATAGGTTCTGTTGTGCCATGTTTTAGATTCCACATATAAGTGTTATCATACAGTATTTGTTTTTCTCTTTCTGACTTCCTTCACTTTTTAGGGCTGCATCCACAGCATATAAAGGCTCACAGGCTAAGGGTTGAATCAGAGCTGTAGCCACCAGCCTATACCACAGCCACAGCAACGTCAGATCCAAGTCACATCTGCAAATTACACCACAGCTCACAGCAATGCCAGATCCTTAACCCACTGAGCAAGGCCAGGGATCAAAGCCATAACCTCATGGTTCCTAGTCGGATTCTTTTCTGCTGAGCCATGACGAGAACTACAAAGAGTATTAATTTCTTAAGCTGGGTGCCACTACATGGATGTTTGAGTAATGCTAATCTTTACTATGTTGGTCTTTAAATATTCAAATATTTAGATAATTTATTTATGAGATATATTTCACAATAAAGACAAAGAAAAACATAAAATAAGTTAAATACAAGTTGACAACTCATTAGTGTCTTATCTGAGACTTATTTGTCCTCTTCTAATTTTAACAAAAGTTCTTAGAAGAGATTTTTCTTTGTGCTAACTTCATTTTTCTCTCATCACAATTTTCTAGCATCCATTTCACCTAGGTTTTGGATCTTACTATTCCATTACAGAAATAGCTCTTGTTAAAGTATCAGTGACATCCATATTGCAAAGTCCCATCTTAATTGTTCAGTTCTTATCTTATTATTACTGTGAGACACATTTGCTACCCATCCCTTCTTTCTGAAATTCTCTCACCTGGCCCTTGGGACACCACTTTATTGTCTCTCTCACCTCATTAGTTGTTTATTTTTAGTTTTCCTTCCTTATGCTACCTTATCATCTTTCTCTATAAATCCTTCAAGAGGCTCTGAATGTGAACAGCTTTTCTTTTATATCAACATACACTTCCTAGATGTTCTTATTCCATTACCTGGTTTGAAGGCTACCAAATTTTGCTACAATCATTTCTTAACCTTTGCATGCCAACTGTTTATTCAGCTTCATTCCCTTTTTTTTGTCTTTTTTTTTTGTCTTTTTGCCATTTCTTGGGCCGCTCCCACGGCATGTGGAGGTTCCCAGGCCAGGGGTCGAATCGGAGCTGTAGTCACCGGCCTACACCAGAGCCACAGCAACGCAGGATCCAAGCGGCATCTGCGACCTACACCAACGGCTCACGGTAACGCCGGATCCTTAACCCACTGAGCAAGGGCAGGGACCGAACCCGCAACCTCATGGTTCCTAGTCGGATTCGTTAACCACTGCTCCAAGACGGAAACTCCTCAGCTTCATTCTTTTATTGTCTACTAGGCATCTCCAAATTACCTTACCAAAAATCAAAACTCTGTCCCTCAATAATCAACACACAGAGAAACCCAGATTTTCACCCATTTCTCCCATATTAGGAGTTACAACCTATCATTTTAGCTGATGCTCAAGTCTAAAATTACAGGATTATCCTTGACTTTTCTATTTCTTTCATACACAGTCACACTCACACACACTCACATACTGCATCAGGAAATCCCTTCTTACATCTTTGAAATATTTTCAGAATTCAACTATTCCCCTTCATCTCCATTATTTTCACCTTATCCCAGTTAGCATATTCTCTTATGGCATATTTAAATAGCCTTCTTATCACTCTTTCCTTTTTCATTTACCTTCTCTGTGATAGACAGAATCATATCCCCCAGATGTGTCTATACCATAAGCCCCAGTACTTATGAATATGTTAGTAATTGGCAAAGATAATTTAAGATAGCAGATAAAATTGTTTGCTACTTGGCTGACTAATGGTTAGGCTTTACAGGACTAATCACAAATGTCCTTGAAAATAGAAGAGGAAGGCAGAAGAGGAAACAGAAAATATATAGGAAGGACTTCACCCAATGTTACTAAGAAGATGGAAGGGAAAAGACCGTGAGACAAGAAAAGCGATCAGCCTCAAAAAGCTGGAAAAGGCAAGAATCTAAACGGATTTCCCCCTATAACTTCCAGAAAGGCACGCACATGTCAAAACCTTGATCTTAACCCAGTGAGATAGGAATTCAACTTCATATTTCCAGAACTATAAAATGATGAATATTTTCTATTTTATTCATTTATTTTATTTTTAGGGCTGCACCCATGGCATATGGAAGTTCCCAGGCTAGGGGTTGAATCAGAGCTGCAGCTGCCAGACAGATCCACAGTCACAGCAACACCAGATCCAAGCTGAATCTGTGACTTACAACACAGCTCACAGCAATGCCAGATCCTTAACCAACTGAGTAAAGCCAAGGATCGAACCTGCATCCTCATGGATACTAGCTGAGTTCATTACTGCTGAGCCACAATGGGAACTCTGAATGTTTTGCATTTTAAACCAACAGGTTTGTGGTAATTTCTTACAGCATCCATAGAAAATTGACCTGTCAACATTGTAATCAAATGTTTTGGGAAAAAAAGGAAAAGAAAGAAAACAGAGTCATATAATGTGATTTATCTGATAAAATTTTTCCAATGACTATCCAGCTTTTTAATATTAAAAAGCAAATGCTCAAGATGGTCCATAAGTCCTTACATCATTCCTCAGAACTAACTTCTCTGCACTTTTCACTCACTCTAAACACACTTGACTTATCACTGTTTTTAGAACAGAAGGACAGGGTCCTACTTTGCAGTTTTGCAGCTATTATCTACCTTGCCAATTTTCTCTCAGAAGCTATACAATTTCCCCTCCTGTTCTTTATTTCTCTGCTCACATGTTACTTTATCAAAGAAGTCCTCTCTGACTGCCAATACAACAACCTCTTCCAACATTACTCTTTCCCCCTCTTATCCTAGCTTTTATTTTTTTAAAGGGAATTTTTTTTTTTACAGCCTAAAATAATATCTACATCATTTTAAACTTTTCTCTTTCCCTACTCCGTTACCAAGTGGATTGTAAAAGCAATGAGCGAAAATGTTCATGTCATCAGTTCCTGGGAAGATTCATGGCATAATTTAGATTTATGATTAATGTTTAAGAAGTGAGCGAATAAAAAAATGATAGGCAAATTTCACCCTGATAGATACACAGAATACATTAAATAGGATATACAACCAAGCAATCAATTGTCTCAGATGGCTTAAAAGTGCGTAAAGTGCTAGTTTACTTTTCACATTTGGCATCATTACACTCAATAAAGGAGTTCGATGTCACAGTGAAAGTCAGGCTGTCTCAAAAAGCATAAAATGCCCACAGAACAAAACAATTGTAACAATGATTTATTAATATTTGAATCTCTATGCTCTAGTTGCTCTTGCTTCTGCCTTTTCCCTTCAAAGAGAACTTCATCCTTGACCAGAGAAAGCAAACTTTACCAATTTTAAAGAGTGCCACTCTTTCCTATGTGTCTTTGAAATTTTTGAAATAAAAGTACATATATTGCTTATTAAACTAAGTTCAATCTCCAATTTTGAGAATAGTTTTAGAAATAGGTCAGTAATAGGATGAAAAAGGAAATATTACTGGTCATGTGAAAATGCTTACTACAGAATATTGCAGAATAAATCTGAATAATTAGCACAAATACCTCCCTATAAAATAGATTAATTGTAAAACAAAAAGTTTCCAAATATCTCATTCATACATCAATGATATAAAAGGCAGGGTTGAATCTATGAAAACTTGAGATTTTATATATTGCTTTGTGATTTTCAAAAAAATCCATTAGCCAAATTTTAATGTATCAGATGACATTTAAAATTGTGCATGTCTTTATCCTCAAACTTCAGCTTCTAGGGTTCTTCCTAAGGAAATTTATTTTATTTTATTTTATTTTAATTTTTTTTTTTGCTTTTTAGGGCCCCACCTGCAGCATACGGATGTTCCCAGGTTAGGGGTCATATCAGAACTGCAGGTGCTGGCCTACACCACAGCCACAGCAATGCCAGATCCGAGCTGCATCTGCTACCTACACCACAGCTGAAGGACACACAGGATCCTTAACACACTGAGAGGCCACGGATGGAACCTGCATCTTCATGAATACTAGTTAAGTTTGTTTCCACTGAGCCACAATCATAACTCCAGGAAAATTGCTTTAATGGTCAAAGGTTTGCCTACAAAATGTGTAATATTATAGAATAATTAGATTTTGACAATTTTTAACCCCTGCAAACAATTTTTGTTATCTACTAAACATAACCAGAGAAAGACAAATGTGCTATTTTATCACCTGAATGTGGAATCTAAAAAACAAAATGAATGTATATAAAAAAGTAGAAGTAGACTCACAGATATAGGGAATAAACTTGTGATTTCTAATGGGAAAGGGAAGAAAGAGGGGCAAGACAGAAGTATGTAATAAAATATTTTAAAATACTTAAAAATGAATTACTATTGAGCATTTTCTTCTTACTAAAGGTATACCTTATTTAATTGCACTTCACTTATTGCTCCTTCCATATATATATATATATATATATATATATTTTTTTTTTTTTTTTTAACAAATTGAATGTTTGTGGCAACTCTGCAATGATAAGAAGTCTGGTGTCATTTTTCAAACAGCATTTGCAGACTTTGTTTCTCTGAGTCACATTTTGTTAATTCTTAAAATATTTTAAGCTTTTTCATTATTTATTATGGTGATAAGTGATCAATGATCATTGATGTTATTACTGCAAAAAATTATGACTTCCCAAAGGCCCAGATAATGATTAGTGTTTTTTTTTAGCAGTAAAGTATTTTTAAGAAAGAAAGGGAGAAATAAAGAAAGAAGGAAAGGAAGAAAGAGAAAGAAAAGGAAAATCGAGGAAGCAAGTTTATTACTATTTGTTGGAAAAAATTTTTGTTTTTGCATCATCTAGATTACCATTATTGCATGAAACAATAATGTGTATTTACAGATAGTCACACTGATTTTAAAGTTTTATATTTTTCAGAAGTTGAATATTTAAGGAATAGTAAAATGTTTTTCTCTAATATTATAAAAATCCTTATGTTCATGCAGTGAATAAGATACCAGAAAATTTTGTCTGCTAGGTATACTCCAATAATTTATTATACAGAATAGTTTTATTAGATACATGATAGATGAAGACAAAATAAACAGAAATCTTTGAAAAATTGGTATTAAAATAAACAGAAAAACAAACTTTATTCAGTAAAGTCTTATTAAACTGCTATTGATATAAACAGAAAAATTTGAAATACCTGCTTTTCTATAATTATTCTACAATATTTTAATAAAAATTTTATAATCATTAAGTGGCTCATTCAAAATCTATTTCCTGTATTTCACATTTCAAAGTAATATTCATTCTATGAAACTGATAATGAGAGCAGCAAACACAAACTTTTGAAATGTAGCAAAATAGTTGAGAAAATGTCTAATAAAAATTACAAAGAAAAATTTTGTCTCATAGCAGAATAATGGACTCTAGTGAAGAAAACTGAAAGCACCATGTCAGTGAATGAACCATATTTTCATAATCTTTGATCATCCTCTTTTTGGTTTCCTATGCACATACTGATTATACTTCTCCTTTTCAAGTGACACATTCAGCATAACCTGAAATGATTAATTATATTTAGTATCTCTGTTGTCATCCTGAAATACTGTTCATTTCAACGAGATTTTAGTGAATAGTCATTAAAAAGTTGTAACTAAAAACTTCCTCTAGGGTTGCGTAAATCAGCTTGCTTTTGGTGTTATTTTGTGTTCTCTCTGAAGAAAATATTTGAAATGAGAACAGCAATATAGTTAATAAAAAATGCAGATGTAAAGGATTAATGGTTAAAGTTTAAAGTACTTAGATATTAGGGGCCAGGCAAAGGGTGAGGAAGTCCTAATGGACGTTGTTTTTAGGTCACTGTTCTGAATTTAATGCAGTTTAGAGGTCTTGGTAAGACATTATCATCTAAAAACTAGAAATATGATATTGACCATATCCTAACAGCAGTGGAAATGCATGAGAAATGTATGAGAAAGAGCATGATGAGGCCTGAATTTGTAATATTCATCCACATGTTTGATAATCTGTAAACACAATATATGGTGAAAATGGTTACATGTAATCATGGAAACATGAAGGAAAAATGAATGAATTCTACATTGCAATTTAAGAAATTAAGTTTAGGGAATTCCCCTTGTGGCTCAGTGGATTACGAACCTGACTAGTATACATGAGCACGAGAGTTCGATCCCTGGCCTCGCTCAGTGGGCTAAAGGATCCAGCATTGCTGTGAGCTGTGGTGTAAGTCACAGATACGGCTCAGATCCCACAATTCTGTAGCTGCAGCATAGGCCAGCAGCTGCAGCTCCAGTTCAACCCCTAGCCTGTGAACTTCTATGTGCTGCAGGTAGAGCCCTAAAGAGCAAACAAAATTAAAACATTTTTAAAAAGACATCAAGTTTTAGGAATTCCCATGTAGCTCAGAGGGTTAAGGAGTTGGCATTGTCACTGCTGTGGCTCTGATTACGGCTGTGTGTATAATCCTAGCATGGCCAAGAAAAGAAAGACATTAACTTTAGAAGATATGTTAAGGCAACAGAACACATTTTAGACAAAGAATCACCACTGAAATTCTGAGAATTCTTAGGGGAACATTAAGAATGGCAGTTCCTAAGTCCCCAACCTGAAGAAGAGTAATAGAAAAGGAATATCTGCTTCCCATGGAATCCAAATGCTTACCCTCATGCTGAAATATATGGTCAAAAAAGACACATTTACCATGTTTATCCATATAAGCATATATGTGATCAACGAATACTGACAAATGTACTTCTAAACCAGTCAAAAACTAAAGTTAATCAGTGATTTCTCATAATACATTTGAGTCCAAAATATATTATTCACCACTTGTGATATGCTAGGAAAGTTTTTAGATAAAAACTAATACTAGCAAGTCTCAAAGTTCATGAATCAAAAAGATGCTATTTTGACTAGAAGAAATGAAACAGATACCTGCAAAATAAGTAATTGTATGAATAAGTTTTATAATAGAGCAAGAATGTTTCTTAAAAGGTTTCTGATATATTAGCAGATTAGAAGATCAGGAGACATAGAAGATGTATATCCTCCTTCCTATCTTTATCTCTGCAGGGCCAGGTTCGATCCCTGGCCAGTACAGTGGGTTAAAAGATCTGGCAATGCCATAGTCACAACTAGAATCTGATCCCTGACCTGGGACTCCATATGCTCAGGATGGAAAAAAGAAAAGAAAAAAAGAAAAGAAAGAAGATGTTAAAATGTTAGACTCTATTAACACAGCCATAGCCAATTTTAACTGTTACTCAAAATTGAAAGACATTGAGTCACAAGCATTCTATTATAGAGCCTAATTTTTGCTGCCTTTTTTGTTTTTGTTGTTTTCATTCAAAATCCATATTAGTTCAATATAAATTTTTATGAATTCTAATAAAAAAGTTATCTTTAGTTTACAAATGGATGTAGTGCCACAGGGTTTTACCAAGGAATATCTGGTTGTAGAATAACAACATTTTGTCTGCATTAGTTTCTAATGATCTTCGGATACGTGAAAGACAACAGCCTTTGATGCCATGTGAATGGGTTTGACATAATTTTCAAGTTAGCAATGTGCTTATGGGCAATTTAAACTCCCTGAACCTGATCTTTCTTCACTCAAATGAATATAATACTTTTCTCATATGTTGCTATCATAAAAGACTGTTATCATAAAAGATTGTTATATATGTAGCATATAAGTACTAAATAAATTTACTATTGTGTACAACAATTAACCCAATATTTTAAAGAAAATGACACTTTTTCTAGTGTGTCATTTTCTAGGTGAAACTACAAAATTTGACCTGATGGTCATCTCAGGAGAGGCAATTACCAAGTGGGTCACATAGAAAGACGTGGAGGGGAGTTCCCGTCGTGGCGCAGTGGTTAACGAATCCGACTAGGAACTATGAGATTGCGGGTTCAGTCCCTGCCCTTGCTCAGTGGGTTAACGATCAGGCATTGCCGTGAGCTGTGGTGTAGGTTGCAGATGCAGCTCGGATCCCGCGTTGCTGTGGCTCTGGCGTAGGCCGGTGGCTACAGCTCCGATTAGACCCCTAGCCTGGGAACCTCCATATGCCGCAGGAGTGGCCCAAGAAATGGCAAAAAGACAAAAAAAAAAAAAAAAAAGAAAAGAAAGACGTGGAGGGAGAGGGTAAATAGAGAATAGCCAGTCATTTATGTTAAACTGGTTATATTTTAATTTTGGAAGCTTGACTTTGTCAACCCAAGGAGGCTAGGGAACATACATGTATGTGTGAGGACCCTTCTTGGTTTTATCATTTCTCTTATTCAGTTCTTTAATGAAGACTCCAGAAGGCTCTGTAGTTGAACTCACCTAACATTTATAAATTTAATTTTTCTTACCTAGAATAAATTTGTGAGTGTAGCTGTTCTGTTGTATTTTGGGCATAATATGAATAAATTTGTGTGTGTGTGTCTGAGTGTACATGCACATGCATGCACAAGCCTGTATGTGTGTCTTCTTAATTCAAGAAACATTATGATATTTGGTCACACAAGCGTATTTTGAGAACTTTCAAGTATAATGCGTGTTGTCACTCATCTTCTCCGTCATACAGGCAGAGTGATCATCTCAAGAAATAAAATCTACTCAAGATTCACCAAATTCACAATATTCACAAACTATGAAATGATTTTCAGAATACTTAGGTTGTCCTGTAAGGCCCTTCATGATCTTGTTCTATCCTATTTCAACCTTACTATCTTTCTTTGTAAGAGTAAGTCAGTCAAGTCCTCTTTCTCAAAGAGCAAGTCAAGAGGTGTTTGACATGAACAGAAGGGGTGGGAAAGAGTCAGGTCAACTGTATGAGACCATTCCTCTTGGCCTATTTAACAGTCTGTCCACCAGCATCATTGTGGTCATGCTTATGCTTCAGCCATGATCCAAGCATTGCTTCTTCAGCGGTGTCCCCCCTTAGCACAAGTCTTGGCTAAGTTATTTTGTTAAATCTTTCATTTCTTACCTACTCTTTTCTCAGATTTAAATTATGCATTCACTTGTGTGACCACTTATATTGTATATCTATCTATCTATTTATCTATCTATCTACCAACTTGTTGGTCTCGTATTAATCATCTGTTGACCACACAGTGAGCTCAGTGAGAGGATAAAGTTCATGGACTTTGCTCTGTATTAAATCTCCACAGGTCTAGAATGTCACCAGGCACAAAATAGGTGTCAGAAGATATTTATGTAGTCAATAATTAAATCTCATGTAACACTGATTTATCTATTCTTCAGAATTCAGTATTTTATATTTTATGTATGCCCAAAGCCTTTCAGAATCTGTATAATGACAGACTAAAGCATTTAAAGCAGATAAATAAAAGTTTCTTCCCAGCCCTTAAATATTATGAATCTACATGCCACCTTAAGTCCATGAAGTGCTTCTCCCAATTCCTTGACCCTGTCTTACGATGATTTTAATTTGTACTGACAGGAGGACATCATCTCTTTTTAGAATTTGAATCAGCAGCAACTGGAAATCTTTAGGCTGATGCCAAGACCCATTAACCTGAATGGTGAATCAGCAGAGTCAAGTTAAGCAGTGTAAAATATTTAAGATTAAGATTTTCCCTCTTCTAGCAGTTTATCTAAAGGTCCTCTAAAGTATTGTCTGATTTAAACTGTTGATGCTTTTAAAAATATGTAGCAACACCACACATTCTGAGGGTTATCTTGGTACCCTCTCAGCCATTTGAGACTGATGGAGGCTTTGTGTGGATTACCATAGTATTTCAGAGGCAGATTTTCAAGCAGATACAGATACATAAAGAGTTAGCCCTAAGCAGATATGGATTTATTAAATGACCAATACTCCTTAAAGCACTTTAGTGTTCAGAGGCTTGTGTTAGGAGTAGCTATTGCTTTCCCTAGAGAAGCTTTAGCAGGATACAAAATAGAGTAGAAATGTTATAAGATAGCTTATATTTCCTTTTTAGCTTTGACTTTTGATGAAAATGTTTAAGACAAATCACCATAATATGTTCACTCTAACACACTCCTACTGATTATCTAGATATTTTTCTGGCAAACTTGATTTTAGCTAGATCACAACTATCTATTTTAAATCTCTATTTTAAATAACATACAATATTAAGAAAAATGTAATATATATAAAGAAAGTTATGAAAATTAATGGAAAATAAGCAAGGAATGCCAAGGAGTAAAAGGTTTTACAAAAAAAAAAAAAAAGGCTTTTATAATAACTCAAAGAGTTTATGGCATTATACCTAACTTCAATTTCCATGCCACAGAGATGATAGTCTATACACTATAATTTTCACTTTGAAAATAATTCTACTTGGGAGTTCCCGTCGTGGTGCAGCAGAAACAAATCTGACTAGGAACCATAAGGTTGTGTGTTCAATCTCTGACCCTGCTCCGTGGGTTAAGGATCTGGCATTGCCATGAGCTGTGGTATAGGTCACAGACACGGCTTGGATCCTACTTTGCTGTGGCTATAGCATAGGCTGGCAGCAACAGCTCCGAATAGACCCCTAGCCTGGGAACCTCCATATGCCACAGGTGTGGCCCTAAAAACACAAAAAAAGAAAGAAAGAAAATAAAATAATTCTCCTGATTAAAGAAGACTTTTTTTTTCCCCACTATGGCTATAAAGTCAGCACACCATAAAGTTATGTCTTTAAGATGAATTAAAAAACACATAATGTTTTTCAGATTTAGGTATTGTTTTTTATAACAGGACTTGGATTGCTTAAAAAAGAATTTTTAATTTTTTAAGGGACATTCCTAATTTTAGAAAAATAAAATTTCCGACTTCCTATGTTTGTACATGTTAATGAAATTTTCTAGATACTTTTTTTAACCTCTTTTTTTTCTTTTTTTTTTTTTTTGTCTTTTTGCCATTTCTTGGGCCGCTCCTGTGGCATATGGAGGTTCCCAGGCTAGGGGTCGAATCGGAGCTGTAGCCACCGGCCTACACCAGAGCCACAGCAACGCGGGATCCGAGCCGCATCTACAACCTACACCACAGCTCACAGCAACGCCAGATCCTTTAACCCACTGACCAAGGCCAAGGATCAAACCCGCAACCTCATGGATTCTAGTCAGATTCGTTAACCACTGCACCACAATGGGAAACTCCTTATTCTTAACCTCTTGACTGAACTTAAAGGTGGTAACTAAGTGTCTGGTAGAAATAGAAATTCACCTCCCTTCAAAGAAAGGAGCTGCCTACCACCTGAGGGAAATGCAGTCGGCACAGACTCCAGCTTTCAGTTCCTTCAGGCTAAGCTTCACAGAGCCAACTGACCAAATGTCCATCCTTTCCTTGGTCAATTCACCTTCAGGGACTGAATGAGGCAGGGTAATGGCCCAGTGTTTTTGCCTCCCCAAAAAAACACTCAGGAAGGCAATATTGCTACAGAGCTTTTAGTACCTTGAATGAGGCTTTGTCGGGCAGTATTACAGTTCCAATCATACACTGTCTGATCCTGCCAGATCCCATCCTGCCCACTTTCCTTTCACAGATGTTGATCACAAGGTGTTGACATGCGGCACTCCAAACTCTGTCACATCTGCTTCTGAAGAACCTTAAATATGACAGTTTAGCCAGAAGTGATTGAAAACGGCAATAAGGTTTTACAGCTAAATCACCATCCACCTGGACAGAATAAAGATCCTCATCATTCTTGACAGCTGCAGTCCAAGCAGTCCCTGGCACGAGATGGTGGTTCAGTTGCTAAAACCAGAGAGGAATCTTGGTCTCTGGGTGGAAGAGAGTGCATTAGCAGGCTTGCCATGAATTTGAGACATAGGAAAAAAATAGCAGATGTTAGGAAGTGGTATTATGTAAGAGACAGAGTGAGCATTTGAGACAAAGAAACTGGCACTTGAAAGACAAGTATGGAAGCCTGAGGGTCACTTTGGTTACATGTGAAAATCTCGAATTTCCTCTAAGGGAAGGGAGAGAAAGCTGAAAAAATTAGAAATGTGGTTAAACTTCAAAGATAGCTAAGCACCCAGCCAAAGTAAGTATATCATGCCAAGATCAGAGCTCTGGCAGGGAAAAAAGAAACCCTCACACATAAATCTTATAAACCTTGTGAGCCTATAGATGCAGATGGTCTATCCATCCTTGATAAGAGTTAACACTTCCTCTAAACTGAAAAATAATGCAGAGGCTTCTCTCTTCCAAAGCAACAATCTCTAGGGATTATTAGAATTTACCTGGCCAAATATCCTGAACAGAAGTTGTTGGGTTTTTTGTTTTTTGTTTTTTTTCCCCTTAGATTAAATACGTAAGTCATATTCCTTTACTACTGCAAACAAATCTATAGGTAATTGTATTAGTCAGAAATCATTAGTAATACTAGTGTTAATCCATTAACTTTTTTGTCTTTTGTCTTTTTAGGGCCACACCCATGGCATATGGGGGTTCCCAGGCTAGGGGTTGAACCAGATCTGTAGCTCCTGGCCTATCCACCGCTACGGCAATGTGGGATCTGAGCCACAGCTGTGACCAACACCACAGCTCACAGCAATGCCAGATCCTTAACCCACTGAGCGAGGCGAAGGATCGAACCACATCCTCATGGATACTAGTTGAGTTTGTTAACCACTGAGCCACACGGGAACTCCCAATCCATTAACTTTTAAAAGAATATACCCACAACTGATTTGTTTCGCAAGTAACATAAAGACATTTATTTTTAAATTAGCAATAAAGTAGTTGTTTACATTTATTTAAAAAAATGTAAACAACAAAAAACCCTTGAACGTCACCCCTCAGGACCTACCTACCATTTTGTCCAATTAGTCTATGACTCATGTTATATTACAGAATAACCCAAGTGAGAGCAACCTCAGTCTCAGAAGAAAGGAATGGACTAAAACATTTTGTATTAACAAAAACAATGTTAATACTTAGCTAGCTTTTACCTGGAAGGAACCATAGGAGAACACATGAAAATATTTTCTTAGAATGCTTAATTAAGAGATCTGTAAAATAAAATTGAATAAGGAAGATTTCCTGACTCAGGCGCACTGTCCTAAAGTCTACTATGCAATAAATACTTAGGACAACATACAATGGTGTGACTCATTATGATGATGGCTCATAGAGTTGTTAAAAAAGCAATGTCTTTCATGAGTAAGTCTGTAATCCAGATGATGGAAAAAATAGTGTGGAAAAAATGTTGAAAGAAGGCAAAATCTTTTTCAAAGCATGGAATCAAAGGGAATATTCCCAAATTCATTCTTTAAACCCATTGCTACCCTAGTACAAAACCCAGACCAAAACCTTATAAAAATAAAAGTACAGACCAATATCTCTTATGAACATAGACTTTAAAATAGTCCGTATTAATAAATTTAAGGTAACAATACAAAAAACAATTATGCAATACCACCTGATTTGGATTTATCCCAGTTATATAAGGTTGGTTTAGCATTCAGAAATTACTAATGTAGTACATCATTTTGACAGAGTAAAACAAACAAAAAAATATGATCCTATCGACTGCAAAAAAAAGCATTTTAGAAAATCCTCCTCATGTTAAATATTCTCAGAAAATTAGGAATAGACAGTCACTTGCTTAAGCTGATTTAAAAATATGCAAAAATATATTTTATATCATACTCAACAGTGAGAAACTAGAAGCTTTCCTGCTAAAATTAAAAACAAGACAAGGAAGTCTTCTACCACCACTGCTTTAGAACAGCATACTGGAAGTCCTAGCTAATGCAAGACAAGATATGGAAACAAAAGTTATATAGTTTGGAAAGGATAGAATAGAACTTTGTTCACAGATGACGTGATTATCTATATAGAAAATGCAAAATTATCAGGAAAAAACTCCTGGAACTAATTGCTTTACAGCAAGTCTGTGGAACATAAGTTAAGATAAAAAACTCAATCATTTTCCTGTATATAGTTAAAGAAAAACTATAATTTGAAATTAAAAACACATTATCATATTATCACTACAAAAACTGAAATACTTAGCTATAAACATTAGGTTAAATAATGTTCAAGGTCTGTACGAACAAGACAGATTTTAATGAAATGAATCAAAGAACTAAATATTGAAGAAATGATCCAATCTAAGATAATATTAATCAATAATGTCAACATGTTCTTCTCAATTTGATTATTCAAACTGGATGTTAGAATGAATTCAACTGAATCCAAACAAAATCCCAGCAAGTTATTTTGTAGATATCAAAGGATTGATTCTAATGTTATATGAAAAAAGATCCAGAAGGCTAAATAAATATTGAAGAAGAACAAAGTTTGGTAAAATGGTTTTTAGACTTATTATAAAGATTAAAAAAATTATAAGCCAATATCCTTGATGAATATAGGTGCAAAAATCCACAACAAAATATTAGCAAACTGAATTCAACAATTCATAAAAGATTACACACCATGATCAAGAGGGATTTACCCCAGGGTTACAAGAATGATTCAATATTCACAAATCAGTCAATAAGACAAACAACATTAACAAAAAAAAAAGGATAAAAATCATCTCAATAGATACAGAAAAAGAATGACAAATTTCAACTTCCATTCATGATAAAAACTCTTCTCAAAGTTGGTATAGAAGCAACATTTTTCAATATAATAAAGGCCATTTAAAATGGACAAAACCACAGCTAACATCATACTCAAAGGTGAAAAGCATTCCACATAATGGAATATTACCCATAAAAATAATGAAATTCTGCCATTTGCAACAACTTGGATGGACCTAGATTGTATTATGCTTAGTGAAATAAGTCAGACAGCAGTTCTCGTCATGGCACAGCAGAAACAAATCCGACTAGGAACCATGAGTTTACGGGTGCTATTCCTGACCTTGCTCAGTGGGTTAAGTATCCAGTGTTAATATGAGTTGTGGTGTAGGTTGCAGACGTGGCTCGGATCCCATGTTGCTGTGTCTGCGGCGTAGCTCCAATTGGACCCCTAGCCTAGGAACCTCCATATGTCGCTTGGGTGAACCTAAAAAAAAAAGACAAAGAAAGACAAATACTGTTATATGTACAATCTAAAAAATAAAACAAATGAAGCTATATAACAAAATAGAAATAAAATCATAGATACAAAAAACAAACTAGTAGTCACCAGTGGGGAGAAGGAGGTAGGAGGGTCAAGAAATGACTATGTGATGAAGAGATGTAAACTATGTGTAAAATAAATTAAGTATCAAGGATATATTGTAGAGCACAGAGAAATATAGCTATTAATTTGCAATAATGTTAACTCAATTATAATCTATAAACAATAAATCACTATGCTATATACATGAAACTAATATAATATTGTAAGTTAACAATATTTCAGTTCAGAAAATTCAATCAAGTATTAGTCCGAATAACAATCTTCAGACCATGGTGGCTTTGCCAGGGAAGGTAGGTGCTATATATCTATTGATTCTGTGAATATATAAATTACTCTCCCAATCAGGAAATATATCAGAAAAAAAGTGCCATTCACTTGGAAGGGAAAACAATATATATTTGGAGAAATATAGTCCAAAGGCATCTGGTCCTCTGGATAACATGCATTAGTGATGTTTTGTAGATTAGTTTAGATGAGCAAAAATTAGTTAGAGATCTTGAAAAGATAAATGCATTTTGGAGTTCAGAAGATAAGCACTGTGAGAGTTTGGGAACCAGTTATATCCATAAAATGTTTAAGGTTCTACTGGGTATGCTGGGATAGCCCCTACAAAGCAAATATATATATATATATATGTATATGTATATAAAGTTGCATTATTTCACACCTTCTACTATGAAGATAGAAGCCAAAGTGGTAGGTCACTTTTAGTTACTGACTGAGTCATGCAAAAGTTTTCTGGAGCAGTAAATAACTCTGCTGCAGATCCAAGCTGTAGTGTAAGAAGCCCTGATGCTTGTGTCATACAATCCTGAAGACTGGTAGTGGAGATAATTTTTGTAAGAAAAGACATTTGCAGAGTTCATTGCAAGATTTAGTGGGAGAATAACAAACCAGGACTCCAGGGTTATGGAATATGATCATGCCATTGGCAAAGGTTATTTTAATCTTTTCAAAAAACAGTTTGTGGCATGATACTGTGCTCAGAAAGATAAATGATGCTTGACCATGAGATGGCAAACGTCATATATCAAGAATTGTCCATGGGGGGGTGTGGGGGGATGAGGGATAGATTAGGGGTTGGGATTGACATATACACACTACTATATAAAAAATAGATAGGTAACAAGGACCTACTGCATAATACAATGTAAACTATTCAATACTGTGTAACAACCTATATGGGAAAATAATCTGAAAAGGAATGGATATATGTGTACATGTACAACTGATTTACTTTGTTGTACACCAGAAAATAAAACTTTTTAAGGCAATTATACCCCAATAAATCTATTTAAAAATAATTGTCCATTGTAAGCTAGATCCTGTCATAAAATCATGTGTGTCCAACAGCAATCCACTTTATGTTTCAAATAGTATACACAGGATAATGAATGGACTGCATCAGAGGACATAAGCAAGTTGTATGAGTATATAGCTCAGATCTCCTTTTCCTTCACCACAATTATACATGTACCCATATCTCCACTTACACTGATGGCTCTATGGGAGATTCTATACCACCTGTGGAAGGAAGAATAAGATTGGTTTATGGACAGGTAGGCTAAGTATAGAGATGCAATCCAAAAATGGAGGCAGCTTCAAAACAGCCACCTTGTTTGTACAGGACTCAAAGGCAGCCAGAAATGAGTGACTGATGCTTTTACCATTTTTCCATCTTTCTGGAGCATGAAGAGACCCTTGAGCATGTACTCAGCATTTTATACCCCCAGGAATGTGTCAGACATTTTCAAAATTGTCTATGATTATTTGGTTCACCAGATTTTCATTTTAAATTTTTAGCCAGTCACTTGTTTGTCCCAGCTGAAATCTCAGGAAGCTGTGATACTGCATAAATTGTTTTAATGCACTGGAGGTGGGTTGTTTTTGTATGTTTTGTTTTGTTTTAATCCCACTATGCAATACTGTAAATCAAATCAAATACCAAAACCCCGTGGCTAGAGATTTTCCTAAGATTTGAAAGTTTGGCCTAAATATCAACTATTCCTGGTCATGGTACTTTTAATATCAAAACAAGTATTCTTCTCTGTTAGCTACAAGGCTGTCACTTTTTCATGATTCCCTCTCTGCTGAACTGGGGAAAGAAGTGAGATGGGAATGGGAATACCTCCAAGTTGAAACACCTTAGACCTTGCTCTTTTACCAAGATACAGTAATTTCTCTTGGATGGTGGATGATTCTGTTTCTGTGGCTCAGTTAATTAAAATCTTTTTTAAATGGTTGATTGTAATTTGCTTTTGCCAGCATTTTTGTTAGTTTTTGTGGGAGAGCGAGTTCACCACCATCCTTACCCCAGCGTTCTGATGTTGATTTCATCATCTTTTTACTTTTAACCTGATTGTGTCTTTATAGATCAACTGATTATTTCGTGCGGTGTATTCTTGGTTCTTCCTTTTTTATACAATGTGAAAATTTCATTGTTTTAATTAGGGCATTAAATTATTAATATTTAATATGAACACTGGTGTGGTTAGTTTCAGTCTAGATTATTGACATATGTATTTTATTGGTTCTATTTTTATTTGCTTTCTTTTAGTTTTCTTGGAGAGTTGTAATAATGAGTACTTTATACAATTTTATTTTTTCTAATTTATCATTTTGTTATCTATATTGGCTTATCACATTACTTGTAATAATCACATTACTTTGCGATGTTAGTTGGTTTTTTAGAGTATATAACTTTAATCAAAATCTACCTTAATGTGATATTATGCCACTTTATATATAGCAAAAACACCTTACAATTTTTCTTTATTTAGCCTGCACTTTTACAAAATATAAATAATAAATTCCATAAAAATTTGTTCTTATTTTTATTTAAATAAATAGTGGTTTAAAGATATTTAAGAAAGTAGAAAATATCTATATATTTACAATGTAGCTATCCTTTCTGATGTTCATCTTTGCTTTGTGTTGATGCATAGTTCCATCTGACATCACTTTTTTTCCCACTGAAGACCTTTAATATTTTTTTAGTGTGGGTCTATAGGCTATGAATTCTTTCAATAAAACCTTCAAAATTCATCTTTGAAAGGTATTTTTCTCTCTATGTAGAACTCAAGTGGATATTTTGAATGATTATAAATACTGTTTTTTTAATTTTGATTTTCATGTACAGAAATACAAACCTCTCTGTACTAATCTTATATCCTGAAACCTTACTATACTCACTTATGCGCATTTTTTTGTAGATTCCTTTGAATTTTCTACATTGAATTTCACATCACCTGCAACTGGGACTGTTTTAATTCTTACTTTTCAACCAGAATGGATTTTATTTCTCTTTCTTTCCTTATTGGACTGACTAGAATTTCCAATACTATGTTGAAAAAGAATTGTGAGAGTGCATAACCTTGTCTTATTCCTAATCTTAGCGGAGTTATATCCAGGCAGTCACCATTCTTATTTTAACAGATGTTTTGTAGATGCTCTTGATCAAGTTGGAGAAACTCTCCTCTAATCCTAGTCTGCTGAGAATATTTACCCCGAATGGATATCAAATTTTGTCAAATATTTGGTTTTACTTCAATTGATATGAACATGTGATTTTTCTTCTTTAGCCTGTTGTAGTGGAGTACTCTCATTTGGGATTCAAAGAATCAGTAGGAGATACAATATCAGAAAATCCCCTTTTATGGCATATTTTTCTATTTTGCTTCATTAGTTCAATGAAAATGTGTTGCTTTATTTTTATATTTTGTTGTAAGAATTGAAATAATAATTAAACATGACCTCAGGAAGTGGAATAGATGGGGAGTTTGGGGTTGGTAGATGCAAACTATTACTTTTAGAATGACCAAGTGATGAGGTCCTACTCTACACTGCAGGAAACTTATAAAGTCTCTTGGGATAGAATATGATGGAAGAGAGTATGAGAAAAGAATGTTAGTATGCTGTACAGCAGAAATTGACACCGCACTGTAAATCAACTATACTCTAATAAAATATAAATTAAAAATAATTTTGAAAATAATAAAAAAACAAAATATGACCTCTCTTTTCAGTGATTTAGTTGTAGTAACAATATGGTAAGTGATAAGTAGAAACATGCATAAGAGGCTATCATTAGAGTTCCTTATGAGTACCAAAGAAATTTTTACATGACACATCAGTGAGCTTGTTAAAAAGTACAGATTCATGCTCTCCATCAATCCTGAAAATCATAATCTCTCAGAGTTATAAACCAGAATGTTTAGTAAAAAATACTAAACTGTAGAACAGAGAGGAAATAACTGGTATTATTTCTTGGGCATGGGAGAAATTGGAAAGGAGTGAGGATAAGAAAGAATAAATAAGAGGATGAGTGTATCTGGCAGAGAAACAAGAATGAGTGTGAGCATTCTTGGACAGAAGAAATAACACTTGGCAAAGCAAATAGTCATGAAAGTGCGAGACATGTTATGAAATTCCCATTAAATACGCAGGGCAGATGTTGGTAAGTCATTTTGTAAATGAGGAAGCTCAAAACGAATGTCCCTGATAGCACAAGTAAATTCATACTTTTGCTTATGAGTAAGCTGGAACTAAAATCACCTCATGCGAGTCAACTAATATTATGATCTGTTCAAAATTGTTATGGATCAGGAGCATTTGAGCTCCAGTGTCATTGTCAAGAGCGTTATGCAATTCCCCAAATGGTTGACATAAAATAGAATGCAATGCATCTTCAGGTACTGCAACTTGTCGAATAATAAAGGTACATTGAACTATGTACCATTTTTTTACAGCCTCAGTCTAAACCTGATGTGAAATGGAAAGCCACTAGTATAAGGATAATTTTACTCTAAAACAAGTGGAAATATCTTGTCTAATATGTGCCTCTGCAAGTATAAGAAGCCTGATAAAGTTGTGCTAATATCAAATAGACAAACAGTTTAATAAGGAAATTTTCTAGTCAAAAGTAAGATGACATACTGGCATTTCCTCAAAGTCCTTCCCTCCAAAGCATTATTTCCTTGCTTCCTTTCATTGTGCATCTGCCAAGGTGTTTTCATTAGAGTTTCTGCTTCTGACAAGCCTAAGGACGTCTGGGAGCCTGCTGGCTTGAGGGTTGATGCTGAGACACTTTCACAGTGTGTCATCTGCGCACCACAGTGCTGTAAATCTCAGCATTTCATAATCCCTCCTCTCTGAATTTGCAATGAGCACAGAGGGCAGCAGAAAGCACTCCTGGTGGGGTGATACATTTGAAGTTCCTCGTGAGGAGAAGCAGCTATAGGAAGTGGAAATGAAAGTTGCCAATGTGTAATTATAGCCTCTGAACAGGAACTTGTCCAAAACACAAGATTATCACTCTTCCTTTTCAAACATGTTATTGCAGTGATTGAGGGGCCCTGGCACAGTACATGGCTGGCAACAGATTACTCACTGGGGTAATCAGGGGAGAATCAACATTTCTAATGAGGCTATAATTTATGTAATATCTTATTTTTCCCTTTCATTTATTTCCTGGGTTCTTCCAGCTTATAGTTCATCTCCTGTGGTATTACAATCTTTTTTTGAAGACTAGCATTTCTTTTTTGTACTCTTGCTTAGGAAATATAATTGTTTTCTTTGATTTTATGAAATTCATGTTTTAAAATAGGTTTTTCTAATTCCTTGTATAATTGATACTATATTATTTGAGAGATGTATGCTATAAATAAGAGTACCTAAGCTAGTTTCTTTATAACGTTATTCCTTTTGAAACGGGGTCTTTCTTTTAATTCTGCTGTCTTCTGAAAAGTACCTGGGATGTGCTGCATGAATGAAAAGGTGTTACTATGATAGATCTCCAATTGGGGACATCATTGTGACGAAGATATGAGGGACTAAATTCCTGAGGCTTTTAATTCACAATCGCATCTTTGTCAGTCAATATTCTTTCTTATGATTGCTCCAGTATTACTGAATAAGGGTGAATAAATTTTGCAAACTTAACTGATTGAAGAGTTCGCTGGTTCACTGGCTTATAACAGTGATGCATGCCAAGCTATCTTGTTCAATAAGATGCAAAAGATATTAGAAGTACAGAATAAAAGAGTTATTTGCAAAATTGTATAGTAACTATAAAATTTCTTAACTGTAAATTATACTTGTAGTCATCTATTTTTGTCAATTTAACAAATACTTATTTTTAAATAACTTTATCAAATATAAGCAGGATATCCAATTATGGAAAGAATAATTTAACTGTATAAACAGAGAATGATTTAGAGACTTGTATGAATTATCTGAAAAATAGAAATAGAATATATTTCAGCTTTTAATTAAAAAAAAAAATCAACCCACCTTGAAGCCAGGTATCATTATTATCTTTACCTTAATTAGAGAGCACATAGTAAATAATATTATTCATATTTCAAGTCATTTTGAGGGGGGAGGAATTCCTTCTGTGGTGCAGTGTGTTAACTATCTGATTTGTTTCTAGCATTGACCTTTCAATCCCCAGTCTGGTGTAGCGGGAGGATCTGGCATTGCCACAGCTATGGCATAGGTTGCAAATGCAGCTCAGATTTAGTCCCTGCCGCTGGAACTTCCATATACTTCAGGTGTGTCCAAAAAAATAAGTAAATAAAAAAGAGGTAGGAAACAATCACAGATTAAAAAAAATAATAATTGATCATTTTTAGTAAAATTTATGCAAATAAGATGAACAGCTGGACTAAATCTATGCATTTTTAGAAATGAAATAAATTTAGAGAAAAAAAAACTTTTCAAAATCCACAGGAGAGGAAATGGAAAAATTGAATAATTTATATATAAACAAATTGATAACACATAACAGGAAGAAAAAGAAAAGCACCAGGCCCAAGTTGTATACTGTATTGTAAAATAAATATATTATTAGCGAATAGATTTCAACAGCTCATGTAGAGAAGAATATAATGAGTAATTCAAGGAAGTAAGCCTCATTTTCTATTTACTAATCAAAAGGAATTATAATTGCACATTTAAAGGTTGAAATGGCATTTAATAACATTCAACATTTATTTATAACTTTTAATAGCATAAGCAATTATTTTTATTAAACAGATATTTATGTTTACATTTATAAATATTTATATTCTCTGCATATGATAGTCATTCCTCAGTATCATTGTTTTATATTCCAAGTGAAAATGTTCAGTGTCCATGCAAAAAATTCTAAAAAGAAAAAATTCAGGAGTTCCCGTCGTGGCGCAGTGGTTAACGAATCCGACTAGGAACCATGAGGTTGCGGGTTCGGTCCCTGCCCTTGCTCAGTGGGTTACCGATCCGGCGTTGCCCTGAGCTGTGGTGTAGGTCACAGACGCGGCTCGGATCCCGCGTTGCTGTGGCTCTGGCGTAGGCCGGTGGCTACAGCTCCGATTCAACCCCTAGCCTGGGAACCTCCATATGCCGAGGGAGCGGCCCAAGAAATAGCAACAACAACAACAACAAAAAAAGACAAAAGACAAAAAAAAAAGAAAAAATTCAAAAAGACAGTAGAATTTAAGGGGGTACTTTAGTTTTTGTCAACAGCTGATAGTTTTTAAGTCACCAAAGAGAGTGGAGAGGCTGCTTACAAAGGAAATATAATCACCTATTTATCAGAGATAAAGGAAGGATATCTGCAATGTTACAAAGAAAAATGTTTGGCCCCCAAATTTTTAGTTTCATCTCACTCAGATAGGTATCCCACTTCTGTTTTTTGAGGGGTGGCCCATTTCTAGATCCTGGTTTCTTCATGAAACATGACTAACTCTGGATTTTGTACAGCTCCAGAAAATACACCCACCATGAAAGGCATGGCTCTTGCTCTAATCCTTGACTTTGTCATCCAATCTGAGTTCTAAAATCCTTAGGAAATGGGGCTTTCATCCTATTCTCTAAGGATTTCCACTTACAAAACTCATTTTGGAGTACCATCAATGTTTCTAGTTTCTAATATTAATAACATAAATATACATTTATTAATACTTAAAGTGATCCTTATCATATCTAATATTGGTCCCTATCATTTCGAATGTAGGTGGGTGTGTGTGTGTGCGCACGCACGCACGTGTTAGGTAGGAGGCAGTTTTACATGCACACAATTTATAATCTAGGAGACAGAAGATTTATTACTTTAAAAATATTAAACGTAAAGGTTATTAAGTGAACAATGAAGATGTGAAATTTAAATTATTTGGAGGGTGTTTTATTGTTGAACCATTATACAGGTCTGATTTCAATGTCAGCCAATATGCTTATTGCATGCTTCTGTAGAGCAAGAAATGGCACTGAAATACATGGTAAGGCCAGACAGTGGTACTGGGCCTTCTTTTCTTTGGCTGTTTAATAAATTGCAGTTCAAGGCCGGTGATGGTTTAAGTTGGAGAAACAGACTTGGACATGGTTCTAAATCTCTGATAGATTTTCCAGTCCAAAAATGCCTGGGTTATGATTGGTACAAAATAATGATAAACCATTTATAATATAACCCTATTGTTCCTTTTCTTCATGAATTTATGAAAGGACAAATTACTTCATTCCAAATTTCCTGTCATGCCAATATTTACACTTAAAATCTTCTGCCTATATACTATATTATTTTAAAGACTTACTAATTTTTTTTTACAAAAATGAGTTACAAGTGATATAGGTTTGCCATTAAAACATTCTACATAAATATTTCAATATTTCAAAATCACATTCTGAATTCAAAAACCATTATATTAAATCTATACCTTAAAAATGACCCATAAAGTACATCTATAGTTATGTTCAAATATTATATACCTTATGAATTATGTTTAATACAACTTTAATTTTGTGAATATTGTGAATTAAATTAAGCTGCAGGTCTATAATGCATTATCTCTTATTACAGGGGTATAGCCCCGGGGAAGGAATGCAAGTAAGCTAGTCAAAACTATAATATTAATGCTAAACTGCCTAGAAATTAAACTATTGATATTTACTACTGGGAGATTCTTCATCTATAGAATACTTTAGAAAGATGTACATAGACTGTCTAGCAATGTTTGTCATAAATAAATCTATGATCAATGGATTTCTAGCTTCATGGCTTTAAAAAATTCATTTATGCTATATGAATATCTGAGCATAAAATGGAGATATTTAATGATGACCAAACCAGATCTCTTTTTTTGTCACTAATGTAGCTGCATGCAGTGGTTAAGGGATATCATATTCAATGTGGGCAAGAGTACACTGAGAGTAGCAAAAAAGACAGTTGAGCTGACAATCCCTGAAGTCTCCCAGCTATATTTGTGTCTCAGAGTTATGTGTGTATTGACATATTGACTAAAATGGGTTACTTGGTGAAATTTCTGATTTGTGCCATTGTGATTCTAGCCTTTGTACATAAATCCATTGCTGTTAGAAAATTTTATTTTCTAAACTACTTAAGAGTGATATATGAATGGTATACTCCTAAAGAAGTTTTTGGCCTTTAGCTGAAAGAGTATATCTTTGTGCCAAAAGAGTTTAGCTACCTTTTGAAAATTTGTAATGTTGTATAATGTCCTTTCCCATGAGTTTCTCTTCTATCTTGGTAATATCCATTTGATTTCACATTTTTTTCTATCTAATGTTACATCAATCTGGGCATTTTTTTTAATTCATTTTACAATGTGACTTTATGTTGGGGTCTGTAAAAATTTATTAGCATTTCAATGAAGTTGAAAGACCTACTGCAAATCTGAGGATATTAAAGTGCATTGTTTAAACACAAAGGACTAGTTGAGAGGCTGAGCATGTGATCTGTAAGCTGCATTTAGTAATTAGAATTATAATAAATTAATTTTTAGCCTTAATTTTATTTTCATACAGCTATTACATTGATGGAAGCTGGTAAATATGTGTGGGCCTTACAATAATGAAGCAATACAACATGAATATGACAGGCAAGATTCACAAATATGAAGCTATAAGTACACTCCATGATTTGTCAACTTACTAAGCAAAATCTTAGAAGAGCTCTTTGAAAAATATGATAACTAATTTTAAGCTCATATGAAAGACAAAAGATTAAGAAATAGACAAATTACTTTCAAAGGAACAGAAGTGGGGAGATCTCCTACTAGGTGATTTTTTTTTTCTCAAAAATATAACATGAAGACAAAGTTCATGTTTTCTGAAAAACAGAAAAAAAAATAGAGAAAACTAGAAATTTAATTTATAGCAAAATTGTGATTACAGATTACTAAAAAAGAAGGGACAAACAGAATTGTTTCTAGGACAATTAGTTGTCAATATTGAAAAAAATGATTGTATCATACTATGCAAAGAAAACACTTTCACCTGGTTCAAAGACATAACAGTAAAAAACCAATATTAACATAACTTATTATAAATGCTTAGAAAACATAAGCAAAAAACCCTTTAGCATAAATTGCAGCAATATCTTTTCAGATCCACCTCCTAGAGTAATCAAAGTAAAAACAAATAAATGGGGCAGGCGGAGCAAGATGGTGGAGGAGTAAGAGGTTGTGCACACCTTCTCCCACAAACACATCAAAAAAAAACACATCTACATGTAAAACTGCTTGCACAGAACATCAACTGAATGGTGGCAGAAGAACTTAAACCACTAAAAAGGGCAAGAAACTCTTGACATAAATGGGTAGAACCAAAGAAAAAAAGAGAGAGAAAAGGAATCAGGATGAGACTAGCATTCCCATGAGGAAGCTGTGAGTGTGAAAGGGAACCCACCTGCTGGGAAGCACTAACTGATGAAAGATCAGCTGAGTTGGCAGGACCTTCAAGTCCCTGAGAAAACCTCAGCAGCTGGACTGACAACAGTAAGGCAGAGTGAGAGCCGCACAGATCATCTGAACCATCAGCCTGGACACCACAGCCTGAGACGCTCACTTGGGAGCTGGGTGCTGAGACTGAGGCTCTGGAGGTCAGTCCCAAGGAGAGAACTGGGGATGGCATGAAGGGCTAAGGAGCAGTGCACCACTGGCTAAGGAGGGGAACGCCATGGCAGAGGGAACCCGGGAGAAGGTCCAGACCTGCAGGAGAGGAAAGGCACCATTGTTGGGGAGTGGAGAAGGGAAGGGGCAGGGTGCCATAGGAAACTCCCTGCTCCAGAGTGTGCACATGCCCATGGGCTTGGAGGGCGGGGCGGCTTGTGGAGGCTACAGGCATCGAGAAGCCTCTTGCTCATTTAGGGGAGATTAGGTGCTTCTTGTGCAGGCTACCCATGGCAAGGCACCTATTGTGTGGGCTAAGGGCATAAGGGGGCTAAGTGCAATGTGGTGCCTCTTGCACCATCTACAGGTGGCAGGGACTGACTGCGGTAGTCATCTCAGAGGCCAGAGAGAGGCGTGGCTTGCCACCACTGGGGCCTGTGTGTGGGCTCTACCTGTGACCCCAGTCACCTCAGGGGTTGGCAAAAAAGAAAAAGAAAAAAAAGAGGGCATTGCAACCAATAGCCATATGCTGTTGCTCTCACTCCCCTGGGAACACACCCATACTGCAGCTGCCACTGCCAAACGCTCTGGGTGATCCCCAGATACTTGGTCACTGTCCCTTCTCAAGATCCTACAAGTAGGAGCAGCTAGCGCAGCACCTCCTGTGTGGGCTAAGTGGGAGAGGGTGCTTCTTGCATGGTCTGCAGGCAGCAGGTACAAACTACTACAGTTATCCCTGATCCCAGAGATGGGTGTGGCCCACCGCCATTGGAGATACCTGAACAAAAACCACTTGCAGCCCCATTCACCTAAAGTGCACCACAGAGGAGGGCATCGTGACCAAACACCACCTATGGGTGGCTCTCGAACCCCCGGGAACACACCTGCCCTGCTGCTGCCACTGCCAAATGTTATAGGCAATACCCACATGCCTGATCTGTTACTTCCCAGGATCCTGCAACTAGAAGCACCCTGTACAGCACCTCATATGTGGGCTAAGTGAGATGGGTTGCTTCATGCATGGTCTACAGGTGGCAGGGGCAAACCACCACATTTATCACTGATTCTAGAGATGGTCATGGCCTGCTCCCAATAGGAGTCCCTGAACAGGAACCACCTGTGGCTCCAATCCCCTCAGAGGAGAGGATTGCAATCAAACACAAGTTGTTGTTGCTCTCACTCCCCTGGGAACTCACACACCCTGCTCTTGCTACTGCCAAATGCTCTGGTCACCGTGAAGATCTGCCTAAAGCTTATTACCAATTCCCAGGGCCCTAAAACTGCAAGTAGCCTGTGCCACATTGCTGTAGGTTCTTGTTGCTATTGAGAGCCCAATGACAAGGCACTGACTGCTGGTCCTACCCGTTGCCTCTTTCTTCCTGAAAACACACTGAGCACCCTGGGAACAACAGCCTGCTCACACCGAGAAAGAGACAGCAAATATTCAAATTCCCACACCAAAAATAAGTAGTAACCCCCCCCAAATACAAAGGGATATTCTTGCATAGAAGTAGCCTTAAAAGACTGCAGTTTGGCTTCCCTGAACTCACAGAAAAACACAAGCAAGATGAAGAAATACAGAAACCATTTCCAGTTAAAGGAACAGGAGAATTCAACTAAAGCAGACAGCAATGAAATAGACCTCTGCAGTCTGACAGACATTGAGTTCAAAAGGGAGGTATTGAAAATACTGAATGAATTAAGAGAGGATATGAACAGTAATGCAGATTACTTTAGAAAGGAACTAGAAAATATAAGGAGGAGCCAAGAAAAACTAGAAAATTAATTTGCAGAGATACAAACTGAGCTAAAGGCAATAAAGAGCAGAATTAATAATGCAAAGGAGCGAATTAGTGATGTGGAAGATAAAATCATGGAAATCACCCAATCAGGAGAGCGGATAGAAAACCAAATGAAAAAACATGAAAGCAGTATAGGAGAGCTATGGGATAATATCAAGTGGGCCAATCTATGTATAATAGGAATTCCATAAGGAAAAGAAAAAGAAAAGGGGATTGAAAATATATTTGAAGAAATTGTGGCTGAAAACTTTCCAAATCTAAAGGATACTGATATCAAGATACAGGAAGCACAGAGGGCCCCGAACAAGTTGAACCCAAACAGGCCCACACCAAGACATATTATAATAAAAATGGCAAAATTTAAAGAAAGGATTCTAAAGGCAGCAAGAGAAAAGCAAAGCATTAATTATAAGGGAACCCCCATAAGGTTATCAGTAGATTTCTCTACAGAAACACTACAGGCCAGAAGAGCATGGGAAGATATATTTAAAGTGCTGCTGAAAGGAAAAAATTTGCAACCTAGAATACTCTGTCCAGCAAGAATATCATTTAAAATAGAAGGGGAAATAAAGAATTTCTCCAGCAAACAAAAGCTAAAAGAATACAGAAACACTAAACCCATTCTAAAAGAAATACTGAAAGGCCTTTTCGAAATTAAAAAAAAAAAAAAGAGAGAGAAAAGGAATTAAGATGGAAGAAACCACAATTGGAAAGCAGCCACTTAAATAAGCCAGCATACAGATCTAAACATGAAGATGTTAAAAAAAAAAAAAAAGACGTCAAAATCATACAATGTGGGGAAAGAAAGTAAGAAAATATAGATTCTTTTTTTTAATCTTAGTGATGTGTTTGAGCCTATGACAAAAGCAAGCAGATATAGGGAGGGCTTAACGTGTTTAAAAAACAGGGCAACCACAAATCAAAACTGAACATTACATTCACAAAAACTGAAACAAGAAGTACTCAAGCATAAAGTAAATGGAAACAATCCAACCCAAAAAAGAAAAGAAAAAAAAAGAGAAACATGGAATCAACAGGAAAACAAGGTCTAAAATGGCAATAAATACTATCAATAATCACCTTAAATGTCAGTGGACTGAACAGTCTAATCAAAAGACACAGATTGGCTGATTGGATAAAAAAGCAAAAACCTTCAATCTGCTGTCTGCAAGAAACTCACCTTAGAGAAAAGGACACACATAGGTTGCAAGTGAGGGGATGGAAAAAGATATTTCTTGCCAACGGACAAGACAGGAAAGCAGAGGTTGCAATACTCATATCAGACAAAACAGATTTTAAAACGAAGGCCATGAAGAAAGACAAAGAAGGACACTATGGTTAAAGGATCCACCCAAGAAGAGGATATTACAATCATCAATATATATGCCCCTAATATAGGAGCACCCAGATACCTACAACAAATGCTAACAGACATAAAAGGAGAAATTGATAGGAATACAATCATAGTAGGAGACTTTAACACCCCACTCACATCAATGGAGAGATCCTCTAGACAGAAAATCAATAAGGCAACAGAGATCCTAAAGGACATAATAGAAAAGTTAGAATTAATTGATATTTTTAGGACTTTACATCCAAAAAAATCAGAATATATATTCTTCTCAAGTGCACATGGAACATTCTCAAGAATTGATCACATATTGGGGCACAAAGCTAACATCAACAAATTTAAGAATATAGAAATTCTTTCAAGTATCTTCTTTGAACACAATGGCATGAAACTAGAAATCAACCACAGGAAAAGAAATGAGAAAAAACCTACTACTACCTGGAGACTAAACAACATGCTACTAAAAAACCCATGGGTCAATGAGGAAATCAAGAAAGAAATTAAAAAATACCTCAAGACAAATGATAGTGAAGACATATCCACTCAAAATCTATGGGATGCCGCAAAAGCAGTGCTCAGAGGGAAGTTCACAGCAATACAGGCCTGCTTCAAAAAACAAGAAAAATCTCAAATCAACAACTTAACCCAACACCTAAATGAATTGGAAAAAGAAGAACGAACAAAACCTAGGGTCAGCAGATGAAAGGAAATTATAAAGATCAAAGAGGAAATCAATAAAATAGAGATTTAAAAAACAATAGAAGAAATCAATAAAACCAAGGGCTGGTTCTTTGAAAAGGTAAAGAAAATTAACAAACCTCTGGCTAGACTCACCAAGAAGAGGAGAGGAAAAAACCCAAATCAACAAAGTAAGAAATGAAAAGGAAGAAGTCATAAATGGATACTACATAAATACAAAAAACCATGAGAGAATACTATGAACAATTGTATGCCAACAAATTTGACAATCTGGAAGAAATGGACAACTTTCTAGAGACTTACAGCCTGCCAAAACTGAATCAAGAAGAAATAGATCAACTGAACAGACTGATCACACTAGAAATGAAATGGACTATGTCATAGAAACACTCCCTACAAATAAAAGTCCAGGAGAAGATGGCTTCACAAGCAAATTCTACCAAACATACAAAAAGGAACTTATACCCATCCTCCTTAAACTTTTTCAAAAGGTTGAAGAAGAAGCAACACTCCCAAAGACATCCTACGACGCCACCATCACCCTAATTGCAAAACCAGACAAAGATACCACCAAAAAAGAAAACTATAGGCCAATATCTTTGATGAATATAGATGCAAAAATTCTCAACAAAATTTTAGCCAACCAAATCCAACAGCATATAAAAAAGATCATACACCACGACCAGGTGGGATTCATCCCAGGCGCACAAGGATGGTTCGACATACACAAATCAATCAACGCCATATACCACATTAACAAAAGAAAAGTCAAAAACCACATGATCATCTCAATAGATGCAGAGAAAGCGTTTGACAAAGTTCAACATCCATTCATGATAAAAATTCTTACCAAAGTGGGTATAGAGGGAATATACCTTAACATAATCAAAGCCATTTATGAAAAACCCGCAGCAAATATAATACTCAGTGGAGAAAAGCTGAAAGCCTTCCTACTAAAATCTGGAACAAGACAAGGATGCCCACTCTCACCACTGTTATTCAACATGGTATTGGAAGTCCTAGCCACAGCAATCAGACAAACAAAAGAAGTAAAAGGCATCCAGATAGGAAGAGAAGAGGTAAAACTGTCTCTGTATGCAGATGACGTGATACTATATACAGAAAACCCTAAGGACTCAACCCAAAAACTACTTGAACTGAACAGCAAATTCAGCAAACTAGTGGGATATAAGATTAACATTCAGAAATCAGTGGCATTTTTGTATACTGACAATGAAATATTTGAAAAGGAATACAAAAATACAATACCCTTTAAAATTGCACCCCCCAAAATCAAATACCTGGGAACACACCTGACCAAGGAGGTAAAGGACTTATATGCCAAGAACTATAAAACATTAATCAAGGAAATTAAAGAAGATGTAAAGAAATGGAAAGATATTCCATGCTCCTGGGCTGGGAAAATTCATATTGTAAAAATGGCCATACTACCCAAACCAATCTACAGATTCAATGCAATCCCTATCAAATTACCCATGACATTTTTCACAAAAACTAGAATAAACCATCCAAAAATTTATGTGGAACCACAAAGACCCAGGATTGCCAAAGCAATCCTGAGGAACAAAAACCAAGCTGGAGACATAACTCTCCCAGCCTTCAGGCAATATTACAAAGCCACAGTCAACAAGACAGTGTGGTACTGGTACCAAAACAGACAGACAGACCAATGCAACAGAATAGAGAATCCAAAAATAAACCCAGACACCTATAGTCAATTAATCTTTGACAAAGGGGGCAAGAACATAAAATGGGAAAGAGAGAGTCTTTTTAGCAAGTATTGCTGGGAAACCTGGACAGCAGCATGCAAATCAGTGAAACTAGAACACACCCTCACACCATGCACAAAAATAAACTCAAAATGGCTGAAAGACTTAAATATAAGACAAGACACCATCAAACTCCGAGAAGAGAACATAGGCAAAACATTCATATCAACCTTATGAATATTTTCTCAGGCCAGTCTCCCAAAGCAACAGAAATAAAAGCAAAAATAAACCAATGGGACCTAATCAAACTGACAAGCTTTTGCACAGCAAAGGAAACCAAAAAGAAAACAAAAAGACAATTTACAGAATGGGAGAAAATAGTGTCAAATGATGCAACTGACAAGGGCTTAATCTCTAGAATATACATGCAACTTCTGCAACTCAACAGCAAAAAAGCCAACAACCCAATGGAAAAATGGGCAAAAGACCTGAATAGACATTTCTCCAAAGAAGATATACAGATGGCCAATGAGCACATGAAAAAAATGCCCTACATCCCTGATTATTAGAGAGATGCAAATACTACCAGATACCACCTCACACCAGTCAGAATGGCCATCACTAATAAGTCCACAAATAACAAATGCTGGAGGGGTGTGGAAAAAAGGGAACCCTCCTGCACTGTTGGTGAGAATGTAAGCTGGTACAACCACTATGGAGATCAGTATGGATATACCTTAAATTCTATACATAGAGATATCATATGACCCAGCAATCCCACTCTTGGGCATATATGCAGACAAAGCTTTCCTTAGAAAAGACACATGCACCCACATGTTTATTGCAGTTCTATTCACAACAGACAAGACATGGAAACAACCCAAATATCCATTGACAGATGATTGGATTAGGAAGATGTGGTATATATACACAATGGACTACTACTCAGCCATAAAAAGAATGAAATAATGCCATTTGCAGCAACATGGATGGAACTAGAGACTCTCATCCTGAGTGAAGTAAGCCAGAAAGAGAAAGACAAATACCATATGATATCACTTATATCTGGAATCTAATATATGGCACAAATGAACCTTTCCACAGAAAAGAAAATCATGGACTTGCAGAATGGACTTATGGTTGCCAAGGGGGAGGGGGAGGGAGTGGGTGGATTGGGAGCTTGGGGTTAATAGATGCAAACTATTGCCTTTGTAATAGATTAGCAATTAGATCCTGCTGTGTAGCACTGAGAACTATGTCTAGTCACTTATGATGGAGCATGATAATGTGCAAAAATAGAATGTGTACGTGTATGTGTAACTGGGTCACCATGCTGTACAGTAGAAAAAAATTGTATTGGGGAAATAACAATAACAAACATGGGGCCAAATTTAACTTAAATGTTATTGCACAGCAAAGGAAACTATAAAAAAAGAAAAGTCAACACACAGAATGGGAAAAAATATTTGCATATGAAGTGGCTGACAAGGGGTTAATCTCCAAAATATAGGAGCATCTTATATAGTTTTATATCAAACACACAAACAATCCAATCACAAAAATGGTCAGAAGACTTGAACAGACATTTCAGACTGACAGACAAAAAAACACATGAAAGATGCTCAATATCACTAAATATTAGAGAAATGCAAATCAAAACTACAATAAGGTATCACTTCACATCAATCAAAATGGCCATCTTCAAAAAGTCTACAAACAATGCTGAAGAGGGTATGGAGAAAAGGGAATCCTCCTACACTGTTGGTGGGAATATAAATTGTTGCAACCACTGTGGAAAACCTTAAAATTGACATACAGAACTACCATATGACCCAGCAATCCCACTCTTGGGGTGAATCACAATTCAGAAAATAAATACATCCCAAAGTTCATCACAGCACTATTTAAAATAACCAATACATGGAAGCAACCTAAATGTCCATCAACAGAAGCTTGGATAAAGAAAATGTGGTACATATATACGGTAGAATATTACTCAACCATATGAAGGACAAAGTAATGCCATTTGTAGCTACAGAGATGGACCTAGAGATTATTGTTTTAAGTGAAGTCAGAAAGAGAAAGAAAAATATCATGTGAGATCACTAATATGTGGAATCTAATTTAAAAAATGATTCAAAAGAGGAGTTCCTGTTGTGGCTCAGCAGAAACAAATCTGACTAGTATCCCTGGCCTCACTCAGGAAGTTAATGATCTAGCATTGCTGTGAGCTGTGGTTTGGCTGGCAACTACAGTCCAATTTGACCCCTAGCTTGGGCACCTCCATATGCTGCTAGAGCAACCCTAAAAAGACCAAAAAAAAAAAAAAATGACATGATACAAAAGAACTTACAAAACAGACTCAAAGATTTAGAAACAAAACTAATGGCTACTCAAGGGGAAATGTTTGGGGGGCATAAATTAGGTGGTTGAGATTAACATAACTATATATAAAGTAGACAAGTAACAGGGACCTACTATATAGCATAGGGAAATCTGCTTAATATTCTGTAATAACCTATATGGGAAAAGAATCTGAAAAAGAATGGATATATGTATAGGTGATTCACAATTCTGTACACCTGAAACTAACATAATATTTTAAGTTAATTATACTCCAATACAATTTTTTTAAAAGACTAAAGCAGAATTATGATGGAAGACTGGAAGTTCTCTTCTCATTGTTTTATTTTATCTGCAAAATTGAAAGCAAAGTCACCAGCTGATATTAAAGGCAATTCAAGGACACGCGTTAAATTTGAGGAAAACTTGTGTGTGAATTGTCCAAGACTGTAGGATAGTAAGTGTCTGGGGCAATTAAACCAGTTAGCCTAAAGGCAACAATATTTTGTTTTTATTTATTATTTATTTTTTTTGTCTTTTTAGGGCTGCACCTGTGGCATGTGGAAGTCCCAGACTAGGGGTCCAATCAGAGCTGCAGCTGCTGGCCTACACCAGAGCCACAGCAATGCGAGATCCAAGTGGAGTCTGTGACCTACATCATAGCTCAGGGCAATGCTGGATCCTTAACACGCTGAGCAAGGCCAGGGAATGAACCTGCATCCTCATGGATGCTAGTCAGATTTGTTAACCACTAAGCCACGATGGGAACTCCAAGGCAACATTATTTTAATTTAAAGAAAGATTTGTCAGCTAATTATAGGAGAGTTTTCAGCCTTGTTCAGTGATTATAATTAAAACAAAGTCACAATGTAGTAGGGTTCCCACCTTGGGGAAAAATTCAAGTGTTTTACTAACAGAATGATGCTCCATCTATTGGCCAGCCCATTTTAGCCATTACTAACTGGTCAAATATATGGGGGTTGGGGATTTGTATAGGCACACTAAAATATATGGAATGACTGGCCAATGGACAGCTCTTGTACAGCACAGAGAACCCTGCTAAATATTCTTTTAAAATCTAAATGGGAAAAGAATCTGAAAAAGAATGGACATGTGTATAACTGAATCACTTTGTTGTGCAGCAGAAATTATCACAACATTGTAAATCAACTATGTGATAAAACTTTCGAAATTAAACAAAACATTTTTAATACTTTCCTTTTTAAATGAGTGAGGTTACAACTGGGAATAAAAGTTGAACAGATGTAGAATGAAGACTGTGAAATTATTTGTGTTTATTTCTGACTGCTCTTGTTCCCATGTGCAGGCACTTCCCTACTGCAAAGTCCCTTGTGGCTAATTCTAGGAGGCATAAAATATGTTTAATAAATGATTATGAACAACTTTTCTCAGATTTTGTGTAGCATCTGCCACTTAGGCCCTCTTCTCATGCCTCACTCCACTTCATATGGGTCCCCACTGCATTTACTAGGTCTTAAGAGGATTTTTTGGACACTGCCACTATGTTCTACTAGATCCACAAGACAACTCTTTTTCTAGCTTAGATTCTTTGGCACATTGGAATCTTCAAGTTGTAAAAACTCTTAACATACTGAGTTACAATGTAGGAGAGATTGCTTCTCCCCACGTTTTATTATATATTATATTAAGAGTGTAAAATAAACAGTGCTATGTGTATCTTAATCAATACTTCAAATAGTTTTTAGAGAAACAGAACATTCACTATTTTTATTTAAATTCCCAGTCCAGTTCTAATTACATTGAAGCTAAAAATAAGACTAATCTGAGGACCACATCACATGCTAAGTCCAGCATGGCCCTTACCTTACACAAACAAAATGTGTCTCTGTCATATTTGAAATGTCTAATGTTCTTCCCTTAGAATTTTCTCATGGAGGTTGGCCTAGATTATTTCTATTCCACTGTGGATATAGCTTAAGTTCAGTCTAAATCCTCAGCAAAAAAAGCTTTTATTTTGGTTCTGTCACAATTGATTCTTGGAATTTCATTCTGCAATATTGATCTTGATGTTACAGCACTTACTGGAGTGGCCAGAGAAGATATAATCAGTCCCCTACCTCTCTTGTTATCTTTCTGGCACCCTCCCTACTCTTCATCGATGTCTGGTACACAAAATTACTGAGATAAAAACATTACTGGGGAGAAGTAAAGTGTGTTGGAGGGTCAGTCTCACATCTTATCCATTTATCCATCTCCTCAAATTTTAATATTTAAAATCTGATTTCTTAGGGCTTCTCTGTCAAGCAAGTGAAAATATAAAGAACAACTAAAACACAGAGCAGTCTGTTGGGTGAAGTGGAATCTACAAAGATGAATAAATTATAGTCCTTGAACACAAGAGTTCACAAGTCAATGGTGTTGAGAGCAGAGTAGAAAGTGTCATAAGCACAAAGTAAATGTAACTGGAGTATAAAGTGGGAAAAGACTTTCACCTGTGCATATTCCAGGAATTTTATTAAGGTAGCTACAAATCAATACTATTTGTTTAGTATCTATCATATTCCAGAGATGTGATGCAGCCTTTTTTAATAAGTGGAAATGATATAATTAAATAGCCTTAAACTTGAAGAATTTCTTTTTTATATCTATATATACTCTATATACATAAGGTAGTTTTAGATACATCTATAATTTTGTTACAAAACCATTCTTTGGCATTAGTTAATTTCAGAAATTTATACCCATTGAATATTAACCCTCATTTCCACCTCACCCCTGTCCATGGTAGCCATGATTTTATTCTGTTTCTGTAAGTTTTAGTATTTTAGATACTGTATATGAAAGGAATAATTCAGGAAGTTCCCATCGTGGCTCAGTGGTCAGCGAACCTGACTAGCATCCTGGCCTTGCTAAGTGGGTTAAGGATTCAGTGTTGTCATGAGCTGACAGATGCAGCTCGAATTCCTCATTGCTGTGGTTCTGGCATAGGCCTGGTGGCTACAGCTCCTATTGGACTCCTAGCCTGGGAACTTCCATATGCCACGGGTGCAGCCCTAAAAAGACAACAACAACAACAAAATGGAATAATTCAGTATTTGTTATTTTATTGATTATAATATTCTCTATGTTCATCCATGTGGTGGTCATGGCTGGAAGGAAGCATTTCTTCTATGTGAAGTCTTATGAGTCCTATCAATTTAGTAACAATTTACTCTTGATAATTAGGTACATCTTTAGATTATACATGTACATTAGAATATACATGGTTGTTATTAACTGACTCACCTACCCTCCCTCAGTCTCTTAAAATTGGTAATATTTATTTTTCTATTCAATGTCTATTTACTTCTACAGTTTTCCAATACTTTAATAGATATAGCAGGTAAAAAGAAGAGGAAGAGAAAAAGAGAGCCATTTCAATGCATCTCATGTCTATTGCAATGTTATCAGTTTTTTTGGATCTCATAACCTATGAATGCTCTTAAAAAATTATTGAGAACCAAAAGATTTTTTCTCTGTTGACAATATTTACTACATTGAAAATTTTAAATGAGAAATATAAAAAATATATTCAGTATTTTAAAAATAAAAAATATTTATTCAATATTTTAAAAATAAAAATATTACTTATCAACATACAACATATATGCTAAAATAATTATTTGTTAAAAAGAAAATAATGAGTAGCATCAATTTTTAATTTTTTGAAAAACTCTTTAATATTAGGTATAATAGAGAGCAGATGGACTCATATCTATTTCCATGTTCAATTTGTTCAATTGTGCCATTTTAGTTGAAATATCTGAAGAAAATACAGCCACACAGATATGTAATTAGAAAAAGTAAGAGTATTTTGGCAACACTTTCAGAACATGATGGATAGTTTTCTTTGTTACTACACCAAAACTCAGCAACTTTCTATATACTTTCCTAAAAATTACTTAAAATGTGGATTCTGAAACAGTATCAATGAATTCTTTTAACTCTGTCACATTAAAATCATTGTTCTATGTTGAAAAGCTGTCAAACTCTTAATCACAAACATAATTTTCCAAAATTCTAATTTTCTCTCAAGAGCCTTAATTTAACATCATTCATTATTACTGTTGGTTGTTTTACTTGAAATAACAAGGTCATTTCTTTTCAAGAACATTCAGCTAAATACCAAAGTGTAGATAGCTCTGGTTTATCTGTCAACCACTATTTAAAATAAAGATGATGTCACATGGAAAAAGCAGCTAATTCAGCTCACAAATCTCAACAGTCAAACAAATGCTTTACCTGGACTTAACACGTTACTTTGGTGTACAGCAGAAATGCTTTCTGATAAAGTCTTATTTTTCACACAGAATATTAAAAAGATACCTGCTCAAGTTCGAATACTTGATGCAATTAAAACACTTTTCCTGCTTTATCATGGACAATTCTTCAGCAAAACTGTTTTGTGCTTATTTCTTTCTTTATGTAGTTATTTATTTATTGTTTATTAAGGTTTTTTTTTTCCTTTTAATGTGGGGAGGTGAGGAATACAATGATAATAGAGCTTGATTCCACAACCTTGAATCATGCCAAGGAATTAATAGTTCTACCACCAGTGTTTTGCACCATCAGTGTACAAGCCAGCACAATGAAAAAGGCAAATAATGTCTCAGTACCATTTTGAAATTTGTTCTGTCATTGCAGTCTCCTGGGAGTTTCTCTGTGCTCCCAGAATTTGTGGACAAAATTTCAAAGAACTACTTGGCCAGTGTAACCATGTAAATTTACCTTCTTTGGTAATAATCATACAGAAGAAATCTGCACTTTGACCAAATGCTGAGAAGCGTACATTACTTCCAGAAAGAAGACAGTATGATAGGTGATATATTTACAGTCAGAAAAACCTAGGTTTGAATTCTAGCTATGTGTGGCATCATACATCTATGACTTTAGGCAAATTATTAAATCCTATCTGTTGCTTTTCCCTCACTGCTCTAACAAGTTTTAAGAGATAATACAGGAAAAAAATGAGACTACAAACAAATACATTCACATACATACAGTACCTGGCATATAGAGAATGCCTAATAAATAGCAGTTTCTATTATTTTTGTTCTTGCCAACAAGGCATATGATTAATGGTATTGCATAAGTTTTCATCCTTCTACCCCACATTTAGTTAGATCAATTATACATGAATGTAGCTTTCAATAAAAAAGTCAATTTTAACTTAAGGGCCATGACAGGTGATTCATTCTAAAGATAATAGCACTGGAGAATTAATGCAGATGGGATTTATATTATTCAACAGTTATGAAAATAAGAATACTATTGCATTTCATCATTGCTCACCCTTTTTGTGCATCATCATTTCAATAATTGGCTTTCACATGTGAGTCACTGTAGCCCAAGTCAGAAGAAAATGTCACAGGAGTTGGTAGAGCAAATTAGCAAGTCTATGACACGACAAAAGAATAATGAAAGAAACAGGCACTTGTTTTTATTTTAGGAAAGTTTTTCGCATATAAAAATGATTCAAGTGTTGCAAGAATTCAAGGAGAATTGAATTTTTATCTCTGTCCTACATAAGAATCTAAAGTGTGAAAATGAGAATAGTACAGATATAAAACAGAATGAAAGCACAATTTTGATATATCTATTTCAGTTACTATTTAGCATTAAGAAGAGTGTAGGAAAGATAAAGAATATTTGAAGCTATAGTGAAAAGACCATTAACTCTGCAGTCAGATAGGCTGGATTTATGTTCTAGTTCTGTTATTTGATCTAAGTATAACTCTGGATATTTATTTAGCTCCTCTGAACCCTGATTTCCTCAACTGTAAAAGGGTGATTATATAATTACCTCATCATGATTATGAAGAATTAAATGAGATAAATTCTGTAAAGCGAATCTCATATGATTTCACTTATATGTGGAAACCGAAAAATAAAACAAAGGAACAAACAAAGGAACAAATAGAAAGACATATATACAAAGAACAAACTGGTGGTTGACAGAGAGAGATAAAAGGATGGTTGAAATAGGTGGATGGAATTAGAGGAGCAAAGTTTCAGTTATAAAATAAATAAGTCACTGGGGTAAAATATATAGCAGAAGAAATATAGTTAATACTATTGTGATAACTTTGGTGACATAATGCAACTAGAATTATTGTGGTGACTATTTCACAATGTATAAAAAATATCAAAATGTGGCAACATGGCAGAACCCCCTCCTCAAGGAATATGACAGGAGCTTCCTTAAAATGGGGAAGAATTGCATGGCCCAATCACACTCTCCACACATATGCACAGCCCAGATTTAATATGATATTAATTTAATACTGAATATTTCCCAGTTTACTTGAACATAAAATTAATTCTGGCCAGTTCCATATTTTGAGACTTTATATATGCAAAGGCTTATTCAAGGAAATGCAGGGAAAAAAAGGCATCCTTTAAATCTAAGACTGTAATCCATGCTGCTGTTTCTGGAATTTGTGAAAGAAGAGTGTAGGGATTGGGCACCACTGAATGTAATAGGACCAGTGTCTCATTTATTAGATGAAGGTCTTGTACTAGGCACCAACCCCTGTTAAGTTTTTGCACTCCCAATATAGGAGTGTTACAAGGGCTGTTACATTCAATTAATAATTTCTGTTCTCTTATGTTTCCTATAATTGGGATAAGTCCCTGTCATGCCTCAGGCCTCAGAGGATACTGCCTTTGGCAAAGAAATTAATTCTGATCTTTAAGACTTATTTCCACCAGTTGAGTATTTTTTACTCTTCCTATCTTTCCTCCTATGGCCCAGATTTCTGGGTCAATATATACTTCCATCAAAAGCAGGTATAAACCTTGGTTAGGTTCCATTGCCATGAGCTTTTTTTTTTTTTCTTTCTTTTTTTTTTTTCAAGGGTCACACCCGTGGCATATGGAGGTTCCCAGGCTAGAAGTTCAATCATAGCTGAAGTCGCCAGCCTACACCACAGCCACAGCCACTTGAGATCTGAGCCACATCTGCAATATACACGACAGCTCACCTCAGCACCTCAATGCCGGATCCCCAACCCACTGAGCCAAGCCAGGGATTGAACCCAAAACCTCATGGTTGCTAGTCAGATTTGTTTCTGTTGCACCATGATGGGAAATCCTCCATTGCCATGTGAATTGAGGCTTTAACCTCTTAGAAAATATCTCTTTCTAAAAGAGGAGTTGGACTCTCTGGAACAATCAGAAAGGCATGAGAGAAAATGGATTCCCAGTCACAACTCAAAGGTTGTGTAACAAATTTTGTTAACTGGCTTGCCAGAAATATCAATGTGGCAAATTCATGATGGAGGGGCCCAGGATTGGAAATGCAGACTGAAAAGGTGGCCTGTATCCAGGAGGAAGTTGATAGGCTGTCTTTCCATATTTAGAGTCATCCAGGGCTCCTGAGTGGTGATAAGGACAAGAGCCATTATAGAAATGTCACATCAGTCTTGATCCTGGGCCTGAGGGGTCAACCCCAGAGACCTCCATCTTCAAGGGCAGTCCCTCTTCCAGTGATCTCCCCAACATATGGGGCATGGACTAGGTGCTGTGGTCTGAGGCTTGGGGTATTCCCATTTAAAGTGTCCCTCTTTTGCACAGAGGAAACAGACTCCAGGCATAGGTCTCTGCCCTAGTCCTCTTGCCTTGGAAGCTCCCCGGTTGACTCCCTGTAGCACTGTAGCTAGAGTCTCAGCCTTTTCTCTGTCTCTCCTCTTGTTCTCCTTTAATTCTTCCTGGCCCAGATTATAACATACTTGAGTTGCTACTCTGAGGAGGTGCTCCATGTCTTGATCAGGGCCAAAAGCCAATTTTTGGAGCTTTCTCCATATATCTGGCACCAACTGAGCTATGAATTTATCCTTAATTATTCAGCCCTCCCATTGTTTCTGGGTTCCTTGGTGTATGTTTTTCTCAATGCCTATCTGAATCTTTCTAAGAAAGCTGATGGACTCTCTTGTTCCCCTAGTAAGCCTCTGATAATTTTTAACAGGCTTTATTCATGAGGCTTTTAATCCCTCAACTATACAAGTAATAACATGATTTCTATGCCAATTGTAGTTATCTCCCTCATCAGCAGACCAACTGGGATGCCTCATAGGAACTGCCTGACACCCTGTGGGGAATCTTGTTCTATCTCTTCTAATTTGCCTCTAGCATTTATAGCATCTTTCCATTCATCTTCCCCAGTTTTGAGCAGTTTTTAAGACTTTATGTATTTTTTTGTCCACTCACAGTCAATGTCTGTTTTAGTAATAACATGACGTCCTTCCAGGCTAACTCAAAGGACTGCATGAAACCCTGAAAGACCTCAATATATCTGTGTCATCAGCAAGTTTTCCCAAATCTGTTTTTATTTGCCTTAAGTCCTGAAATGAAATAGGCATATGGACCTGTATTCTCCATTTGCCACTTCTTATAAAGAGAGTAGATAGGGATAGTAGATAGGGATATAACTTTGGCACTGGAGGGGGGAGAGGAGGAGCCTTGGGCAGTATTGGAGAAGGCTGATTAACTTCTGGAGGATCTGACCCAGTTGGGCCATGATATGTTGGGCACCTAGGTCTTGAGGGAGTTGGCATACTGTACTGAGAAAGTCCACAAGCCTTCCTCAGTGTAGTGTATTCCCTCATTGTAAAGAAGATCTGATATAAGGCACCTCTGACCATTCCCCTTCTCATCTACCAAATAGGTCTCATTTGAGAATAGAATTATAAGCTAGAGAGCCTTCAGATGGCCATCACTCTCCATCTGACAGACTATATTTTTGTGCAAAAGAAAATTAAGTGTTTCTTTTTTCAGAGTCTCAGGGTCAAAATTTTTCCAGTTCTTCAAGGCGCATGTCAGAGGAGTTGTTATTGAGCCATGCACCAGGCTTGAGGATGTGGTTCCCATGCGAAAAAGAGAAAAGATCAGCATCCAGTGCCTATTGTCCCTTCTTGGTTATGTGAGGGCATCCCCTCTCTTTGATGGAACAGCTAGACATTAGCGGTCAAATATCCCATCCTACCTTAGGCTGACTGGAATTAACCACTCTTTACCAGCATAGCCTCTCTTCCCATCATCCCTGCCCATTGCCTGTCTCTGGACAGAGGTAAAGAAAACTCAGGCATATGGTCCCTGCCCTGAGTTTTTGAATTGAGATGCTCACTCTGACATGCCCTCTATTAATATTAGGAAAGTTTCTAAGCCACAGTTAACAGGTAAATTGGATGAACCAGCTGTCGATTTCTCCAACCAGGGTGAAAATAAACAGCAAAAAGCAAAACTGACATGCCCAGGCTCTGAGGATAAATACTTGGCCTGAGTTGGATGAACACTAGTTATGAACTCCTTTCCTCCACAGGCATGGTAACAACTCAGGGTGGTCTTAACATCTAGAGGTCTGTTTCCTTTGCCCCCACAGTTCTATTTGAGGTAATAGCAAAGGAAATGATGAAAGATCAGGTTAATTTTACACCATAATCTTCAGAAAATCCCTTTCTGAAATCTTTGATCCCACAGTCTAGCACCATGGGTTTACAGACTCAGGCAAACCCATGGTATCTTTCTGTAGATCTTGTCTGTGGCCTGATATGATGACACCTTCTCTGACCTTGTGGGCAGTATCTCCAATAGCATTGCCTCCGCTGCTCCTGTAAGACAGCTCCCACTCAGCTCGCTCTATGGCTGGGGAGAGCACCTGCTTTGTTGCAAGTGTCTCTGATCCATTTAGGCCCCAGGTATCAGGAAGGCACTCTCAGACAAGTTCTAATGTTTGGGCAAAGGACAGGGGGGCCTCGTACCCAATCCTCCCTATACCCTGAACTGAGACAGGGATGACGGTCTTATCTCCCTGACTCAGATCCTGGGCCTATGTGAACTAACAAAATGGGCAGTCCTGCAGTTTAGAATCTGGGCTGGGAGTTCCTGGAGGTCCAGGGGCAAGGTCAAATTAAATTATCTCCTTGGAGGAATTTGTGGCCCAAATGGCGGGAGCACAGGGGTCTCTGGCTCCTGGGCTTCTGGGTTAGGTCCCACCCCATGTGGCCGCCCTGTGCCGGTGTCGCAGACAAAACAAGGGAGGGTGCCCCCTTCTCAGAAGGTGGCCATTCAGATGTCCGCCTGACCGCCCCCCTCTCGGGAGTTTAGGTGCCTCTTAGCAATTGGCTGGTTCGTATAAGCCCCGAACTTGGATTGGACTCGCAGGGAGGGAAGAGAACCCTCAGAGTCCGCTACAGCCATAAGCCGTATGAGGTCACCACGGAACTGCAGGTTAGGACCCACTCGGACTCCGTAGCCGCTAAGACCGTGGAGCCACAAATTCGAACCTGAAGCGCAAGCGAATCAGGCCGCTCATTCACTCTCACACACACTCAGAGGTTATCACAATGCCTCCCACTCCCTGGGAGTCCCTAACTAGTAGCTCAATCAAGAACAACTTCAATTGACTACACCTGACAGTTGCTCCACCCAAGAGGTTCCTCTGTTTCCAATCTGGAGCACTAGGACTACTGCTCCAGTCAGGCACAGCTTCCAACTGGGAGAGTCTTCCTAAGGGGGTGATCAGTCCCCTCTTCTGCCCACTGGGGCAGGACCTGACTGGGGTTTGCCCCAGGGCCTTACCTTGTCTGGATGCCTTCCTGGCGAGTTGGTGCATCTCTCCACTGAATCCGGTCAGGGTTTAGTCGCCCGGGAGTCAGGAATGCCTCTCACGAAGAAGGACCCCGAGTACCGTCCGTCGGATGGTGAACTGCCTCATTTGGTTCGAGGTTCCCCAGCTCCTGGGAGGTCTTGCTTCTGTTCTGGAAGCTCAAGGGGCCAGAACTGTTGAAATCTCACTGGGGCTTCCAGAATGTTACGGCAGATACCCAGCGGCCCTGCACCACAGCGTATCAGCTCTGGTGACAGCTCTGTGGCTGGAGTGTACCAGCTCCAGCAGCTCTGTGGCTGCAGTGGATCAGCTCTTTCATCCAGCGAGAAACCAAGCGAGCCCTCAGAGAGTTGGAGAACTCAGGTTTATTATGCCGGCAGGCTCAGAGGAGATCACTCTCCGGAGTCTGAGCCCCAAAGAGCGCTTTCACAAGGCTTTTATGGGCTAGTTCTTCCGGGTCAGTGCTTGGCGGACCAGAGTGAGAACTGGCGTTTACAGACGCCCATGTGTGGGGGAGGAGTGGTTAAGGGTAGTTGGCCGGGTTTTGCTTAGTCATCATGGCGGGGTCTCGCCTTTCTACATTTTTATCAGGACATTTTCTCCTACAAAATCACTTTTATATAGATGAAGCAATTATTTTAGAAGAGCATCTAAGTGACAAATACTGAAGCTAAATCTTTCTGATAAATTTATATCACTATGGGTATCATACACATTATAATTGGGACTTAATGTTATCTGTTAGATTTTATCTCTATCCACCCTCAGGGCAACATTATATGCCTTGAGGCACAGTAGTGAGTGTGTGTGTGTGTGTGTGTGTGTGTGTGTGTGTGTGTGTGTGTGTGTGTATTGTTACGGCAGCTGCCCAGCAGCCCTCCGCCACAGTGTACTAGCTCCAGCAGCTCTTTCACCTGGCGAAAAACCAAGCGAGTATTTGGAGAGTTGGAGAACTCAGGTTTATTACGCCCGCGGGCTCAAAGGAGTTGCTCTCTGGAGTCTGTGCCCTGAAGAAGGGTTTCACAAGGCTTTTATGGGCTACCTCTTCCGGGTCCATGCTTGGCTAGTCGGACTGGGGTGACTAGTCCTCAGGCAAGGTAGCAGATGCATAAACAAGTTTAGAGAAGCAGATGTATTGGGGAGGGGTGGTGGGGGCTGTTGGCTAGACTTTGCTTAGTCATCATGGCTGAGGTCTCGCCTTTCTACATTTTTTATTGGGACATTTTCTCCTACAATATTACTCAGGTCTCATTTACTTGCAATGTGCTGAAAAGTTTTTGGCCTCATTTCATTCACTTGTTCATTCTGCAAATACTTATATTAAACATTTATTTAATAAATGGGCTCTCTGAAATGAAGGGGAAAATAAACACTTCCTTGATTTTTAGGAACTTGAGTTCTAGTGGGTAGATTAGACAACCATAAACAATGACATTAATGTAAAATAGTTTCCATAAGAGAAGGGTATATATAAGGACAGAAACTTTAAACTCTATTGAGGGAACAAGTAATACTTTCTTTCAGAAGATGTTTGTTCAGAGTAGAGATTTGTGTCAACAATAAGTTATCCAAAAGTTAGTGATGAGAGAGCATTTCAAACAGAGGAGACAGAATGTAATTAGGCATACAAATATACACACATACACTTTGTCAAAGCATATAGGTAATTTAGCTTTGTCCTGCATGGAAAAGTGGGAGATTAACATGGACAGTGAGGCAGGGGTCAGAATATGAAGAGCACTGTGTTCCATGTAAAGAGAAATCAGATTAGATGTGTTTCAACAGACTGCCATGCTTCTTGGATAATTCCTAAGTACAAGAAAACCTGACAAGTGTATATAATTAAAGTCACTCATTTGCAATAATATTTTTTTGAAGTGGTCAGTCATTTTAAGCCAAGTGTAGATTGAATTAATTTATTTTGGGAATGAAGCTCTGCTAATTAGGTTTAGCCCTCAGGCCTGTGGCAAGTTGTCAATATGGATTTTGGCATGGAAGGCAAGGGACTCCTTACTGTACTAGCCTATGGGAAATCTTGTCTAAACTGCTGACTAGCAGAAAAGTTACCAAAAGCTTCTGTCAGTCTTTGGTGGACTATTAGCAAGAAGGGAGCTGTGATAAAACAGACTAATTTTATACCACGCTAACAATTTACAACTCCAGGTGGTTTTCTATGAGCAGAAATCTCAAAATATTCTTAAACTGCAGAGAAAGCATTTGAGAAAAATTGTCAATGTATTCAAATAGTTTTAAAACATAGTCCTAAAATTTTGAAAGTATTGCATAATGAAGAAGTCAATGTACTCTGAAAATTATTTATTTTAAAAATATAAATGAGGCAGTCTGGTAAACATGGATAGATACTCACTATGTGGTCTATATTCTTTATAGTGCTTTATAAAATTCCAAGATGGATATTTGTCTACGAAACTAAAATGCAGACAGCAGGAAGTACTTTCCATCTGTCTTCTCTCGTCATCACCTTCAGGTGTAAACGTCAGTCAAGTCATTCCTGGATAGTGGTCATTTGACTTCCCAAGAAGCAAGTGCTCTGTAAGAACACTTGAGGTCTTTTATTCTCATTGATGCTTTCCACACACTCACACACTTCTTGAAGATGACTGATTCATATGTGTTTACATATATTTTGACCATGCTATTAGGTTTCCTCTTGGTTTGGATCTATCAGGCTGTTGATTCACTATTTTGAGTTGTTATTTGTTAATGCTTTGCTCTGAATTGCTCACAGTCTCCTAATCAGAACTTATTTGTAATTGTCTCATCTGTTTTCCAAATGTAGGAGGTGCTTTCTGAGTTCAAACAACTTTCCAATGTAACTAGGTATTCACATGCAGGGTTAGAATAACAGACTTCTTTATGTTTGTTTCCACTTACATGCCATTTTGAAGAGAAGTTTGGACTTCCCCAGGAGGAGTGTTCTAAGAAATCTGGAGGGGAAGCTGAAAAGTTTTTATAAACTAAGTTTTAAAATGCCAAAGTATCCCTTTCAATACTTTCTACTGGTCTCTAAGGCCAGCCCAAATTTAAGGGAAGAAAGAAATAGACTTCATTTCTAGTAGGAAAATGGCATACACACACTCGGGTTGGGGAGGGGGAGAGTTGATGTCTGATTTATAGTCTGAAACTCAGAAGATAAATGAATTGGTTAAAAAAAGTGAAAAAAATACTTTGTCAAGAACCTAGACCACTAAAGAATAAGGAAGAGTAATAAGAAGAGTTTTATTGAGGATATCTTTCTTTTGTTATCCCCCTATCCATTTTATAGGTGTAAGGAAGGCTGGCCTACTGGATGCCAGTTGCCTATGGGAGGAGATTAAAAGGAACTACAGTCCTAACAAAAATACAAAGCCAAAAAGACTGAAAAATCAACATCTCTCATCCAACATCTCCCCTTAAGAGAAGGGAGGACACGGTGAAAACGACTTGCCTCCAAGATTGAAAACACAGGCAGGTGACTCCAGGCAGAGATGGTTTACCAGAGTAGAGACTCATGAGTAGAAACTGCTGTGGGAAAATCAGTGGCTGCTAAGAAAACCTGAATTGTAATTGACAACTCACAGGAGGGTTAGTGTGGATGACCCTGAGAGTTAAAAACCTCTGTAAATTCTCAGTCATAAAGGGGCAACCACTATACTGTGAGATTTACATCCAGGTGTATCACCAGGTTCCCACAGTAAATGTCAGAGGACAAAAAAAAAAAAAAAAAAAAAAAAACTCTCCAGCTTCTGGTACAAAAAGGGAAAAAGGAACCATTTTGAAAAATCCAGAGGGGACTTTTTGAAACATACCATAATATTCTGTTCTTAAAAGGCCTGCTCTCAGAAGAAAATTATTTCCCAGAGCCTAACCAGCTGGTATTATAGTGGAAGCTTAAAAAAAAACCAACTGAGAAACAATTGTGAAGTTCATGGTCCAGGGGCATAAGCACTCCCAAAGATCCAGAGCTAGTCATAGGATGGTGGAATGCTTACCCACCCTGTACCTCACCACCTCATTACTAAAGGACTGTTTACACAGTTTGTTTTACCCAACACATCATGTCGAGTTATCAGGAAAAACACAAGACGTACCAAAATTTAAAAAAAAAAATTTTGACCAGACAGAACATGCACCTGAACCAGACACATATATGGCAGGGATGTTGGAATTATCACACTGATAATTCAAAACAACTGCTATTAATAGTTTACCAATTAGAGGAGTTCCTGTAGTGGCTCAGTGGTTGACCAATCCGACTAGTAACCATGAGGTTGCGGGTTCGATCTCCGGCCTTGTTCAGTGGGTTAAGATCCGGCATTGCCTTGAGCTGTGGTGCAGGTTGCAGACATGGCTCGGATCCCATGTTGCTATGGCTCTGGCATAGGCCAGTGGCTACAGCTCCAATTCGATCCCTAGCCTGGGCACTTCCATATACCGCAGGAGCGGCCCAAGAAATGGCAAAAAGGACAAAAAAAAAAAAATAGTTTACCAATTAGAATTCTAATGGATAAAATAGACAGAATGCAAGAACAGATGGGCAATTCAATCAGAGATAGATAACCTAAGAAAGAACCAAGAAGGAAAGCTAGAGATAAAAAAACACTGTAAGGGAAATGAAGAATGCCTTTGATGAACTTAGTAATTGATGGGAGTTGGCTGAATTAAGAATGAGCTTGAGGATATAACAATAGAAAAAAATACTGAAAAGCAAAGAGAATAAAAACTGTAAAAACAAACAAACAAAAAAATAGTATAACAAGGATGGTGAGATAACTGCAAAAGCTGTAACATATGTATAATAGGAATACCAAAAGAAAAAAGAGAAACAAAAGAGAGGTTTGAAACAATAATGTCTTAAAATTTTCCCAAATAAGTATCATACACAGATCCACAAAGCTGGGAAGACCAAGCAGGATAAATGCCACAAATATAACATCAAGGCACATCATTTTCAAACTACAAAAAAATCAAAGAAAAATTAAAAATTAAAAATCTTGAAACAATCTAGAGAAGAAAAATGCCCTACCTATAATCCAGAGAGGAAAAAAAAGAATTATGTTCAACCTCTGCTCAGAAATCATGCAAGAAAGAGCATAGAATGAAGAATTTACAGTGTGGAGAGAAAGAAAAAATAAAATGAACTAACCCAAAATTCTGTCACTGCAAAAGTATCCTCCGAAAGTGAAAGAGAATACTTTTCTTAGCAAATAAAAGTGAAGGAATTTCTTGCCTGTAGATCCGTTTTGCAAGATTTTTTGTTGTTGTTGTTAAGAATTGTCTTTTAAAAGTTCTTTAGAGAGAAGGATAATGATTTAGGTCAGAAACTCAGATTTACATAAACAAAGGAAGAGCATCAAAACAGAAATAAAATAGAAACTTTTATTTTTCTTATCCTTAATTGAACAGTAAGTTTCTACAAAATAATAGCAACAATGTATTTGATAATAATGATCATGCATATACCTTATATATAAAAATTCCAGAAACTCTTGAGGCAAAATAGCTAGTGAGGTATGAAGAAATGAAAGAAGAAATGGATACTGGAATAACATATAAATTAATATTCTTGAGTATGAAATAATTCATATTAATAGTATTTTTTTAACCTAGAGATTCAAAAAGGCAATACAATATTAAAGAAGAAAAATAAAGTTGGAAGAGTTACAGTAAACCCTATTTAAGACCTTTTGTAAAGCTGCAGTAATCAAGATAGTGTGGTATTGGTAAAAGAATAGACAAATAGATCAATGGAACAGAATAGAGAGCCTAGAAACAGAGCAACATAAATATAGCATATTGGTCATTATAAAAAGAAAAAAAGCAATTCAATGAAGAAACAAATGATGCTGAAATAGATGGATACCCACATGCAAAAATAAGTCTATACAGGGATCTTATACCTTTCCCAAAATATATGATAACAATTTTGAAGACACTGGGCATCAAGTAACAAAGGAAAATTCTGTAGAGATAGAAACAAACAAGATAAGTTCTGCTTTAAAAACTGTCCCAGTTTACTACACTGAGATAATTTTCAGGCCATTGAGAGAGGGAGCCCAAACATGCCTGAAGTACTCTCTGAGTTGAGTAATATTGCTTAGAGATGAGAAGACCAGGGAGGATAGGATTTTTAGGACAGGATTAGGGGGGGAGCTGCATATATGATCTCCTTGACTAGTCAGCAGAACACTGATGATCACAGGCATGAAAGAAAATGACTCAAGACTAGGAAAATAATCTTCTAAAAGGTTTTAGAAGAAACAGTGCCCACCTTTCACATAGGACCAGGAATAGACAGACAGAAAAATCTTATGACTCACAGGTCACTAGGAAAAGTCTCACTTCAGTAATAGGGAATAATTGCAACAGATTAAGAACATCTCTAGTTCTAAGCAATATTGGAAGTATCAAAATATTTCCAAGTGATTTATCTAATATTCCAGAAAAAGAGCTTAAGAATGTTTTACAGGAATTGAAAATTATTCAGCACCACTACGGTATAGCACAGGGAACTATATCCAATCTCCTAGGATAGACCATGATAGAAAATAATTTTTAAAAATAATACACACACACACCCTTATTTATTTTTATTTTTTTGAAATTGTTACTTCTCTTCATTTTTGACTTTATCTAACAACCATTGAAAACTGATCAATCATCAAATAAGACCAGAGAAAAGAACAACATAAAGGTTATTCAAATAATTTATCAGTAGCGATGTAGTATAGATGCTAGTGTTATCTTATTCATTTTCACATTCTAGACTTCTGAAAATAATATATAATTGATATGATATTTTCTAATTATTTAAGGCTATTACAGCTTAAAATGGTAAAAAAGATACTATAATTTGTAGGCATAAATACTAAAGATATATGCATTTAATTTTTGCTTTAAAGTTTATTTTTTTGAACTTTTGTTTTTGAAATAATTTCAAACTTGAGTAAAAGTTTGAAGAATTCAGTTCCATTTACCCTTTACCAAGATTGTCCACTGTTAAAATACTACCACCTTTACTTCTCCCTCCCTCTTTACATTTTTTCTGAACCATATGTGAGAATAAAGAGCAGACCTGAAGCCCTTTGTTCATAAGCACTGCAGTGTGCATTTCCTAACAATTAAGATAATCTCTTACATAACTTCAGTGTAATCAAAATCAAGCATTAAAAATGATATAACTATTATTACTAGACTGTTTCAAATTTAACTTTCACAGTACTACTCCTTATAGATTACTTAATAAGAAAAAAAAAGTGGTCTAAGATCACACATTATACTTAGTCATCAGCTCTCTTGGGTGCCTTTAATCTGGAATAGTTCAGTTTTGTTTTTTTTTTTTAATCCAAGACCTTGATGTTTTTGAAAAGAAAAAAGTTACTTGTAGGTGGAGTTCCCATTGTGGCACAGAGGAAACAAATCCAACTAGGAGCCATGAGGTTATAGGTTCGATCCCTGGCCTTGCTCAGTGGGTTAAGGATCTGGCATTGCTGTGAGCTGTGATGTAGGCTGGCGGCTACAGCTCCGATTAGACCCCCTAGCCTGGGAACCTCCATATGCCACAGGTGTGGCCCTAGAAAAGACAAAAAAAAAAAAAGGTTACTTGTAGACCAGTTAATTTATAAAATGTAATTCATTCAGATTTTTCTGATGTTTTCCAATGCTTATATTCAGCTCATGCAAGTTTTGTAAGGTAGACAGCTAAAACTCTGCTGTGTTCTTCTCAATGTCTATTAGGAGGTCGATAGAAACACAGATGAAAAGTATAAACAAAATTAATATCTTCCATGTGTAAAAACAACAACAATAAAACCTCTGTAAGGATTAGGAAAAAGATTCCCTATAAAGCAATATAAATATAAACACACATTTATAACTGTCACTTTTTTCTGTACAGTAGAAATTGGTATAACATTGCAAATAAACTTTTATAAATAAATAAATAAATATTATCCAGCACCAAAAAAGATGAAATCTGCAATATCTGAAGCCTGTATAAGGTACTGAATATACCAGCACGTTCCAAGTATTCTCTACAACTAGTAATAAGGACCCTACAGCAAATGAAGACTCCGCAAGAACTAGGTAAGACATACAGAAGGAGATCCAGAAAGCACTATCTGAGAAGCCATCAGCTCACCATTTCTTTAGTGAGACCTAGTCACTGATAGCAGAACCAAACCTTCTATTCCTTCTCGTATATTGTACATAAATATGTGTAATGAAATGAATATAATTTTCATTTCATTGAGTTGAATGTAATCATTCTTTGCATATCTTTTGGACACAATTCCTCAAGGAAAAGAATTTCTCTAAAGTATTAATGTATTATTTTTTAGATGACATTTTTCTTTTCAATCCTGCTGTATATCAGGTCCACTGATAAATATAAACTAATTTGTTAAATCAACACAGAGAGATAAGAGATTGTCGGGAACCTATATTAGTTTCATACAGAAGCTCATAAGATTCCAGCAGACAGCAACAGGGCAGCTCTGAGAAAATAATTTTAATGCCACTTGTATTTGTCTACGTATATCACATAAAACAAATTCAGTCACAATGATGCAAACCAGAAATGGGTTAGCTTTAAAAAATAAATAAATAAATAAATATAAAAAATAAAGCTTAGCAGCTGTCTTTGCCTGGCATTATTATCCTTAGAGAAAAGTGTCTAACAACAACAAAAAGTTATACTGGGATGTGGCTATTAGCTGTAATTCTACTTTTTTACATGCTGAAACACCTGCTTGAAAAGAAGCAGTTTCTGAGTTGATATTTTTTTCCACCAAGGATATAAACAACAGCTTGTTAATTCCCTTCTATAGAAACAAGAAATGTGACCAAGAAGAATGTTACCATCATTTAGTCTTGTTAAAATTTTAATGAAATAAAACCTATGCCACTATAGTTGTGTGGTAGCTAGAGGTTGTTTTCTAAAAGTGCATTTTAAAAGAAAAATTAAATGGAAATGAGAACTGAACATTTTAATAAGCCTTTTACATTTAGAAAGGAAACAAAATGCATTGAGGTTTTGGTTGTGTTTTTCATTCTCTGAGAGGTCAGCACATTCTTTTACACCTTGAGAATGCAGAGGCTACACTCTAAGCTTGTTTCCAAGGAATTTTATTTCTTGTGTCATTTTGCAGCCTGATAGCTTGTGGCCACAGGTATGGAACTCTTCAGTAGTTCTTAGCTTTCATTTTCAATGAAACTCTGATAGATACTGGTAAACCATACCCATATTTCCCTGTTAAAAATTTCAAACTTTAAAGTATCTCATATCTATTCCAGAACTGAAGGTCCTTCCCAAGTTTTGTCACTAACTTATCACAATATGATTATATAAAGCCTTGCCCGAATTTTCGCAAGACAAAGCAAATTGGAAGACTCCTAATCTGGTTTACTAATTTAAGGTAACTGAGATGGACTTAGTCAATGGAAGCTTCTGTGAAGAGATAAAATCTAGAAAGTAGTAAAATCTACTTTTGTGGCAGATCTAAATCAAATCACAAAAAAATTTACTATAATGTCATTTAAAATTTGACTTAGGCTCAGTATGACAAGTAAACTTCATGATCCAGAGAATTACATCTGGAGTGAAAAACTTACATGTAGAAAAAAAAATCTTTAATTGACTCACTGTAATAATGCTTTCAGTGAAAAACAAAATGTTGTCTTTGTTCTTTGTTGTAATTTGGCCTTGATGACATAAACATGTATAACTTGTATGGAAGGTTAAGGCACAGAGTAAGTAAAGAGAAAGCATAAAATGTTAAAAGGTGTTTGTCATTTTTACATAGCACAGGAACAGATAAATCTTTACAAATAGACTGGGAAATAAAAGAATAAAGCATCCCTCACTGTGCTTGAGAGTAGCAGCAGATAGTGAGGAGAAAATAGTCGGCAGTGCTACATACGCAAAACTTCATGTTTCCTTATCAAATAAGGTTATCAGATCTCTGGAGTCTATGGTAGTCTTGTTTAATTAAAAAAGCAGTTCAAAAATCCCTCAAGATGATGCTACGTCTTGACAAATGTTTATACTGAGGAAATAGAAAAGAACCAGTTAGTTTTTGCTATATCGAAGCTCTGAATTGAGTCTTCTCTGAATATTTCATTCCTTTGCCAACAAAACCAAGGCGAACCAACTGAAAGACAAAGACCGATGGTAACAAAGAGGTTAGTGTTTTACCTCCCTAGCAAATAGTTTGTAGTGAGTGAGGAAATGAAGATAACTTAGTCTTAATCTGGAAATACTGACTGGGTTATAAAATAGTTATTTGCACATAAGTACTTCCTCAAGTGTCTGATGAGACAGCCTAGGAACAATGCTTAGGACTTCCTTTCTCCAAAAACACACTACTGGATTCATTTCTGTCCCCAGTCCTCACAAGCTGTGAAACCATAGGCAAGGAATTTAACCATTTTGCACTGTTTCCTCACATGTAAAATCTGACAAATCACAATATCTATATTTGGGTTTATTTCTTAGAATAGTAATGATTCATTGTAAGAATTCGATAAATGTTAACTATTAGTGCTGCGTTTCTGAAAAGACTGTATCATTGATCACCAATCTCACTTTACAAAAATATTCTACTCCCGATATAGTCTGTAAGCTGAAGTATAGAAGTAAAAGATAGTTTCCACTTATTTAGCACTTTGAATGTGCCAGATATTTTATATACTTTGGGTATCATACTTTCAGTAACTCTTTAACACAGGAATGTTTTATGCTTATCTTAAAGATTTTCAGAATGAAACACTAAAAACCAGTGTCTGAAGTCACACTGCTAGTAAGTAGTATTGTCTCTGACTGAATTAGAACTTTTATAGTCACACACATGGCATGTGGTAGTTCCCAGGCTAGGGGTCAAACTGGAATTGCAGCTGCCAGCCTATGCCACGGCCACGGCAGTGCCAGATCCTTAACCCACTAAGTGAGTCAGGGATTGAACCCTCACCCTCACGGACACTGTGTCAGGTTCTTAACCCACAGATCCACAATGGGGACTTCTGAATTAGAACTTTAGAAAAGGAAGTTTGAGTTCAGATATTGCAATCGCAACTAATTTTAGATAAATCATTAAAATATTTTAACTTTAACCATAAAAAAAGAAGTTTTTGTAAGAAAGTGTATTTCAAATATAAGATACTACCTATATGGAATATATTGTATTAGAACACACTCTATTGCAAAATAATGTGTTATAATTGGATAATATAGCATTGCTTTCTACTTCTAGCCAGAAAATGATCCAAATAGTAAGCATGTCCTACTAGTTGAAATATTCCAGCTTAAATATATTGTCAAGGAAAACAGCATTGGAAACTTGACTACGGCCACATTTGAGCACCCACCCACACATACGTACACCCCTGCTGCTTTTATCTGAAAAAAAATTTTCCAGATTTAACCAGTGTTTCATTTATCTATCACTTATACCTTACTCAACATGACCCAGGCTCTCTTGTAATAATATTCCAGATATTAACCTATTTAAGCCTTACATCAACCCTATGAGATAGGTACAATTTCCCCCATGTTGGAGAGAGTGAGATGAAGCATAAAAAATAAACTTTCTTGCTCAGATTCTTACAATAAGAAAGTGGCACAGACAGGACTCAGAGCCCAGAAATATCACTTCGGATTCTCAGTGTTGACAGCTCAGATAGGGAAACTCTCAGAAACATCTCTTTTCCACTGGGCACACATGTAACCTAGTAGGAGCCTATGGGACTTTCCCAGGAAAGACCCCTCCCCCATATCTTTGCTTTAGTTCCTTTCTGAAGTACTTAGATATAGTATCTCATACATATTTCCTGAATTTTTCAGATGCTAGAACCACCAAAAAAATGGAAGAAATTAACTAGTTGATGACCCTGAGCATGTAGCCCCCAGACAGACTTTCTGATGCTAAATGATTGATCAAGATCCACAAATCAAAAAACTGTGCATGAACTGACCCCATATCCTGGAACACATTCACCTTGCCTTTAGAAATGTTTTGCTGAAACACTTTGGAGAGTTTGGGTTCTTTGAAGGAGCCACTCTTTCTCCTTTCTTGGCCTTACAATGAATCTGCTCCGAACTCTGTTTCTGTATGTTTGGCCTCACTATGTGGGCATAGGAACTTTCATTTGGTAACAGACTTTAGCGAATTATAGCACAATTTATATGTATATACTCTAGTATATACTCTATTGTGTCTGGTAAGTTTGGTTTTTTTTAAAGCCTGATGAAAAGCTCAAGCCAATGGTTGCTATTGCTTCAAGATTTAATTTTTTCAGTGCAGCTCATGACTAATTAACTGAACTTAAGAAGAAATTTAAAAAGCTAAGTTAGTTACACATTTTAAATCTATAGATTAAAACATTACATGAAAGAAGAAAAGCCATTATCCAAAATGATTCATTTTGATAGGGATGGCTCTGGGGGATCCAGCAGGACTTGTTCTCCTTTCTTACCAGTGGGGCCAGAAGGTCCCAGGGGTCCCTGACTTCCAGCTTTTCCATCTCTGCCAGCAGAACCAATAGTGCCAGGGTGTCCAGGAATAACTTGCTCTCCAGCTTTGCCAGGCTCTCCAGGAGCACCTTTAGGCCCAGGGAAACCCATCACATCAGCCTGACCACAAGCACACGCACCAGGAAGGCCTGGGGGTCCAGGGCAACAGTCTTGACCAGAGGGGCAGGGGCTGTGGCAGGGTGGAACGGGGGATGGACAGTTTTGCCATCAGAACCACGGCTGCCAGGGCTTTCAGTCAGATGCTTGGCACCAGGTAGACCAGTTTCACCAGGGTGACCAGCCACACATGGAGAACATTTGGGACCAGCAGGGGCAGGAGAACCACATGCACCAGCAGGACCCTTGGGACCAGCAATACCATTGGTGCCAGGGAAACCATTGCTACCAGATCCACCACACTCACTAGGGAGTCCACTCAGGCCAGCAAGTCCAGGTTTACCTGAGGTTCCTTGCTTTCCTTCTTCTCCAGCAGGGCCAGAGGGGCCTTAAAAACACCAGTGGATCCAGGCTCTCCCTTGGCTCCAGTGTCTCCTTTGTTGCCAGGAGCAACATGTTACCCTTGGAACTGGAGGGAGCTGCTAGGGTTCTGGGGTCCGGAGGGGCCAGGAGCACCAGCAACACCAGGGGCACTGTTGGTGCCTTTAGCCTCCAGGTCCTTGTACGCTGGCTTCACCCTTAGCACCAGCAGCACCAAGGAAGCCAGAAGCATCAGCAGGACCAGTGAGATAGGGGGTCCAACAGCACCAGTAGCACCATCATTTCCACAAGGACTAGCAGGGCCTTGAACACCAGTGGGGCCAGGCTCTCCCTTGGTGCCAGTGTCTCCTTTGTTGCTGGGAGCACCAGATCCACCACTGTCACCCTTGGAACCAGGGGAGCCACTGGGGCCCTTGGGTCCAGGAGGACCTGCAGGGCCAGTGGGACTGATAGGGATGGAGTAGGATAGTTGCACAGATAGAAGTCCCAGTAAGGGATTGTAGATAGAGAGGGAAACCTGGGGGACATGGGAAATCCCTGTAAATTAATAATTGCTTAAGAGGACTGTAAGAATGAGGCAGGCTTGCTTGACTAGTGGAGGCAGGAGATATACCTCAGGCCATTGGGTGGGGGATGCGGTGAGGCCTGCATTTAGGCCTCAATTCTCAGATTGGTTCAGTACAAGAGGGATATGAACTGCCAAATGCTAATTTTGACAACTCTCTCTGGAGAAGAAATATATCAAGGAAATTTATCATGCCATTTATATCTCTCCATCTAGTTTTTGTTGGGTATACTCTCCTGTTATCAACAAACCTCTATAAACTTGAAAGTACCAGCTAAGTACTATTAGATATTTAAGGTCTTTGGGGGAATGCAGAGAAAGTAGAAAATGACATGGAGTACAAGCAGATAAATTCAGGATACCTACGGATTCAGCTATTTACTATGTCCTTTTTGAAGACAGAATCCATGATGGAAACATTCATTTTTTTTTCCCTTATTTACTCTGCACAATTGTTATACCATCATTATCATGAATTATCATCAAAGATACCAATGGTTTGATGAACTTTATTGAGACCACTTTTCACATTGTTACTTCATTTACTTTCTATTCTTGCTAAACTATTAAATAGTGCAACTTTTTCACATTTACAGAGTGCACAAGCCATCTGCCTTTTCCTTACCAAAATGTGGAAATATAAATACTTCCCTTTTTAGCTTCGCATGTAATTTGCTTCTTTTATTTTAAATCTCTGAGGACCAATATGAATTTCATATCAGCTGCCAAATATTCAGACATATTCTGAAATTGGTGACATTTAGCAATAGTAGTTACATTTTCGAATTCTCATTCTGCTTCAGCTAAAAAAAAAAAAAAAAAGAATCAGAGAATCAGGCTAAAGCACTACATTTCTCCAAATATTCCTTTACAACTTAACATGCAAAGAAAGATGAACTCTTCAGGAAACTTTGCTTTAAAAACTGAAGTAAAGAGAAGAGAATTTCAGAGATAGTAAAACAAAAGGAGATATAGAGTTTGGGGAGGTGAAATAATTGGATGTCAATGGTTGTGTTAAACAGGCAAATGTTTCATATAATTGGTTAATGTGTTGATACGCAAATAACTGTTATTTTCAGTTAACATGTGTATATTTATGAATATTAAGAAAAATATCTTTTTTCATTTATTCACCCAATAGACATTAACCATTGAGTGGCCAAAAAAATATTTTAATTAATTTCAGAAGCATGAATTGTCTGAATTCTTCATTTAAAGTATACAGACCTCTAACTTTCATTGTGCAGTTAAGTTAGTACCTGGTCCATTTAGAAACAATACATACTTTGGATGCTATATTTGCATGGGTTCCAAAATAATGTTACTTTACGCAAATATTTAAAATTATATTTTTCTAGCTTATTGGGAAATTCCACTAGCCCTATCATTTCTCTCCACTTTCAAAATGAAAATTTTAAATCTTATTTATCTATTTGATCATTGTCACCTCCTGCCCCAAAAAATGAATTTAATGAAGGATTTTGAGTTCTCCAAAGAGATTTATTTACTTTCAAGCTGCTTTTTGTTCAGAGTGCAATTTGTAGCTGTAACATTCCTACTTTTCACCAGCCTGCCCCATCAATGGATAAACTGATTTCCAATTTAATGGAAAAATTTGTGGTGGCTTAACTGTTTCATGAGGCTAAAAATTTAGACCAAACAGATTTTAAATCTCATTTCCAAAGAAAGATGGTTATGACTTAAGAATTGTTTTCAAAACTACACCTAGTTTTTATGTGTGTTTAACAGAGTTCATATCTGTTATATGTTCTTTGTAGTTTCCTTACTGGTGCTGGGAGGAATAGTTCTCCCATCATATGAATTGGCTTCTGTGGTTTCTGCATTTAGCAAATGATTCTCCAGGGAGAATTCATATCTCATTGAACTCACGTGAAGAATAGGTACTCTTAAATTTTATTGTGAATTTATTTATAATAATGTGCAAGAGATCAAATTAAAACCAACTCTGGTGTTTACACTCATGTTTCCTTTAGCTCAACTTTAAATTGTCAGAGGTGATAGTAAATAATTATCTTTCATTTTACGATGTCACAGGAATGTTATGCCAAGAAGTAACAATTTATTACCAAGAAAATACCCACAGAGTCATTGATGTAAGTTCTTTTTCAATTATATTTTGAATTCCTTTAGAGAGCCTGCTGAATGTTGATGCTAAGCACTCCTTGGAGAGAATCCAAACTAATCTTACTTTAAAATAATAAAATGTTTTCCAATTGGATGGTAATTAAATATGGTATGCAAGTCCTGGTTTTTTTAGATTTTATAACTTGACAAGTCATGCATTAACTTACTTAAGTTTTTATAATTTTATAATTGCAGGTCATACATTAAATATTTAAGTACTGCCAGAGTATGATCTTTCAAATGATGCCCATTCCAAGAAATATAGGAAACAAGATAGGGATATATATTCTTGAGGCACATTTTGATCTCTCAGCGTTTACGTGAATATGTAGATGGGGAGGAAGGTGTATTATTACAGTAAGGTCAAAACATTTTCTTTTCTGAAAATTCTAACTTTGAGGTAAAGTTTTAAAAAAATTAAAAACAATTTTAATACAGATGAATACAATATAATAACTAGACACAATAATGTAGGAATGGAAAAAAACTCTGCTTATGATAATTTTGTGACTCTATTTTTACTCCAGTTGTCATCTAATAAGCCTGCTGGACTCTTGCCTTTGCCACTTATATCTGACGAGAAATTTGGCTGGTCAAATTTCTTTTCTTTCTTTTTCTTTTTTCTCTTTTTTGCTTTTTAGGGCCATACCTGTGGCATATGGAAGTTTCCAGGCTAGGGGTCAAATCAGAGCTGCAGCTGCCCGCCTACACCATAGCCACAGCAACATGGGATCCAAGCTATGTCTGTGACCCACACCACAGCTCATGAAAATGCCAGATTTTTAGCCCACTGAGCGAGGCCTGGGATCAATCCTGCATCCTCATGGATACTAGTTGTATTCATAACCCACTGAGCCACAATGGGAACTCCAATTTTTTCTGTTTCTAAATTTATTAATATTATCTACTCCAATCACATCATCTAGAAACTAGGGATCACAGTGCTTCATCGGTTTATAGTATTAAAAGAAGAAATGTTTGTGAAAGTAGCTGAGATATGTGCTCAATAAAGTTATAAAGCTTGATTGAATTAAAAAAAAACCCAGGCTAGAATTTTTTTCTTTGCTTTTTTCTCTTAAACAGTCTAAAAATGTGAGTTTATGATAACAACCACAAACAAACAAGCAACAAAATTAACTTAGTAGTTATGTAAAATAATGACATAACACAACAAAAAAGGCAAAGAAAAAAAGAAGCTAAATTCTCATTTATGTAAAAAACATGAATTTTACAACTAATGTGAACTCATAACTATTTTTATAGATAAAATCAAAGTATAAACACTATTATAAGAGGCATATGAACAAATATAGTGTGTTACATATATTATACCCTCAAGGAAGGGATCAAGTAAATAGTACCAGAATTTTGAAGGTGTCACAATGGAGGTCACGATTGTGCTGGGCTTTTGAAATATGAATTGACTTTTATCTACTGAAGCAGGAGATAAGAGAATTCCATGCAGAAGGAGAAGCATGAGCGCAGTTATGGGAGTACATGAATGGGCATGATGCATTTAAAAAGTAGGATATGATGGATAAAGCTTAGGTTTTATGGGATAGAGCCACAGACAACAAAAACAACCAAGTAAATAAGATGTTAGCATTTGCAAAAACCAATATGGTATATATGCACAGAAACATTCAAAAGAACACCCAAGAGTTAATTAATAAATTACTGTTTTTATAACCAATTAAATCACAATAGCTTCACTTTCCTAATTGCTCATTTAATAGAATACAAGGATTAGTAGCTCTCGTTATGGATCGGTGGGAGAAGATAAACATAAATTGCCATGTGAGCAATGACACTTACTATTTTAAATAACTAAAGTTTAAGACTTCTGATGGGATTCCAGTCTGATTCTTCACTTAATGTTTTGAATAAGTGATTTATAAACCTAACGAGTTATGCCAATACATGTACTAAATGACATCTCATTTTTATAGTTAGATAGTGATTAGTAAGAACTTAAAAAAATATTGGATGAGCATTAAACAAAGGACTGAGTCAGACAGAATATAAAAGTAAAACACCCCTCCTTATGACTGTTCACTTGGGATTTACCTCAGCTCAGTTAAAGGTCAAAACATCTTTATGCTGACCTTTCTCAATGGAAATGATATTTCTAAAAATTCCAGGAGGAGGAAAGTTCAAGTAAAAAGAAAGCAAATTACTTTTAGGGAAAAGTCATGAACTTATTTTTTAGTGGCATGTATTAATGAAGAAAATATATGTTCTTATAAGTTAAAATATGTGCATGTTTGCTTATAGGCCAATACTCAGGAGGTTTCTTAGATATCTATGATTTTATACAGTTGAGCTGGTCAGTTTTCCATCTCCCTCATTATTAGTCTAAACCGTCACCTCCATCTCTTTCTCTAGTTTGAACAAATCTAGTTCACCTTGAAGCTCTTGTCCTTGTTGAGGCAATAGCTCTGTACAATACATTTCTGGTACTGTCAGAAACAGCTGGTTTGCCAAGATGAAATATAAGCGAGGGTAAAAGATTGAAATTATTTTATTTATTTGCACTTGATAGTATGTTTTACATTTATTTTTCTGCTTTTCTCAGAGCTCACTAATTATGAATAGTCTTTAGGGCTCTGAAGGTGAATAAAAATATTATATTTTAATAAAATGTATGCAAATAAGATTTTGAAAGAGACACTAAAAATAAAAAAAACCACCTTTTAATTATTAGAATCATCCATTAATGATCCCCTGTGCTATCCTTAAACTACAATCATGATTATAACATGCTTACTCTATTGCTATAGTTTTCTGCTCAAAATTTCCTTATTCTGTTATCTGTTTTCCCATGTCTGGATGAATCTTCATAGTAAGTTGTAGATATATGTATACTTATATCTGAAATATTATGTAAAAATTATATTTAAATATGTACATGGAAATGTTAAAAATCTAAATATATGTATTATAACAGATGTAGCATTTGTAAAATATTTTGTATTTTATATCATATATACTTTATTTGTATTAAGTGAATTTGTAGATGTGACATTTTATTATTTTTTTTTAATTTTTTTTTTGTCTTTTGTCTTTTTGTTGTTGTTGTTGTTGCTATTTCTTGGGCCGCTCCTGCAGCATATGTTGGTTCCCAGGCTAGGGGTTGAATCGGAGCTGTAGCCACCGGCCTACGCCAGAGCCACAGCAACGCAGGATCCGAGCCGCATCTGCAACCGACACCACAGCTCAGGGCAACACCGGATCGTTAACCCACTGAGCAAGGGCAGGGACCGAACCCACAACCTCATGGTTCCTAGTCGGATTCGTTAACCACCGCGCCACGACGGGAACTCCCAGATGTGACATTTTAAAATATAATCCAACCATTTGCATCCTGATATTCATAATAATAGTAAATATTTCAGTACAGTATTCATGAAAATAATGGAGAGGTGATCTTACCAGGGAAATATAAGAACTCACAGAAATAAATATTTTTAAATATTTAAGTAGTTTAGTATGTGACTCAAATAATTTTGCAAGTTCAAAATCTCTGTGTTTAAGTGTACTCTCTTATAGTTACAGCATCGCTTTCTGGAAATATCATCAAAATCTTAGCACTGGCCACAATTTTTAGTTTTTCTGAGTGCCCCATGTGTCTCCACATCCTGAGGTAAATCATCAACAGTGAAGTTGGTTCCTTTGATCATTTTAAAATACTCTGTCCAAAGCCTTGTAGAGAAAGGAAAATGGTGAAAAAATAATGGTCCATTTTTTGTGTGTGATTTTATCTAGAGATTTTTCTCAATCTGTTTCCACTTATTGGCTGCTGCTCTGATTTTTTTTTTTTTTTTTTTTTAGGCCTGCCAGTTTAAGTTCCCCCTTACTTATGGCCCTTATACAGCAGATGTTTTTACATTTTTCTTGTCCATTTCTCATTTTGAACATGTATTAAATAACCATGACTTCCCTAACTTCTGGGCAGCTCCAAGTAAAATATCCTTTTTTACACCAAACACTTTGCCTAATCTTTCAGAAATCAGCTTGGATTTTTTTTTTTTTCCTGCAAAAGTTTCCTGCGAAATTCATGTAATTAAGTATAGCTTTTTGGGGTGTTGGCTAGTATCATGCGTATTATTCTATTGCAGTACATACAGCAATTAAAACCTAGATCTATTTTCCTTTATAAAAACAATTTTATTGAACTGTAATCGAAATAAAATAAGCTATATTTATTTAGAGTGTTCACTGTAACAGGTTTTTATATATACACGCATAAAATCATTGTTGCAATCAAGATATTCTCAGATAGTTCCCTGTACCCTTCTGTAATTATTTCCCGCTGGTCATCCTGCCCACACTGAATCATATGAAGCAAAACTTGATCTTCTATCTCTACATGTTAATTTACTGTGTCCAGCATTTTATATAAATTGAATGAGAGTATACACTTTTTTTCTGTTTTGTTTTGTTTGGTTTGTTTCTTTCACTTAGGATAATTATTTTGAAATTCACTGGGGGCATTTTCTGTACCAGTAGATCTTTCCTTTGTTTTTGTTTTTTTTTTTAACTTTTTATTGTTATTTCCCCAATGCAATTTTTTTTCCTACTGTACAGCATGGTGACCCAGTTACACACGCATGTATACATTCCTTTTTCTCCCATTATCATGCTCCATCATAAGTGATTAGACGTAGTTCTCAGTGCTACACAGCAGGATCTCATTGCTAATCCATTCCAAAAGCAATAGTTTGTATCTTTTAACCCCAAGCTCCCAATCCATCCCACTCTCTCCCCTCCCCCTTGGCAACCACAAGTCTATTCTCCAAGTCCATGCTTTTCTTTTCTGTGGAAAGGTTCATTTCTGCTGTATATTAGATTCCGGATATGTGATATCATATGCTATTTGTCTTTCTCTTCAATAAAATAGAGATTTTAAAAAATAGGAAAAAAATCAATAAAACTAAGAGCTTGTTCTTTGAAAAAGTAAAGAAAATTGACAAACCTCTGGCTAGACTCACCAAGAAGAGGAGAGGAAAAAACCCAAATCAACAAAGTAAGAAATGAAAAGGAAGAAGTCATAAATGGATACTACATAAATACAAAAAACCATGAGAGAATACTATGAACAATTGTATGCCAACAAATTTGACAATCTGGAAGAAATGGACAACTTTCTAGAGACTTACAGCCTGCCAAAACTGAATCAAGAAGAAATAGATCAACTGAACAGACTGATCACACTAGAAATGAAATGGACTATGTCATAGAAACACTCCCTACAAATAAAAGTCCAGGAGAAGATGGCTTCACAAGCAAATTCTACCAAACATACAAAAAGGAACTTATACCCATCCTCCTTAAACTTTTTCAAAAGGTTGAAGAAGAAGCAACACTCCCAAAGACATCCTACGACGCCACCATCACCCTAATTGCAAAACCAGACAAAGATACCACCAAAAAAGAAAACTATAGGCCAATATCTTTGATGAATATAGATGCAAAAATTCTCAGCAAAATTTTAGCCAACCAAATCCAACAGCATATAAAAAAGATCATACACCACGACCAGGTGGGATTCATCCCAGGCGCACAAGGATGGTTCGACATACACAAATCAATCAACGCCATATACCACATTAACAAAAGAAAAGTCAAAAACCACATGATCATCTCAATAGATGCAGAGAAAGCGTTTGACAAAGTTCAACATCCATTCATGATAAAAATTCTTACCAAAGTGGGTATAGAGGGAATATACCTTAACATAATCAAAGCCATTTATGACAAACCCGCAGCAAATATAATACTCAGTGGAGAAAAGCTGAAAGCCTTCCTACTAAAATCTGGAACAAGACAAGGATGCCCACTCTCACCACTGTTATTCAACATGGTATTGGAAGTCCTAGCCACAGCAATCAGACAAACAAAAGAAATAAAAGGCATCCAAATAGGAAGAGAAGAGGTAAAACTGTCTCTGTATACAAATGACGTGATACTATATACAGAAAACCCTAAGGACTCAACCCAAAAACTACTTGAACTGAACAGCAAATTCAGCAAACTAGTGGGATATAAGATTAACATTCAGAAATCAGTGGCATTTTTGTATACTGACAATGAAATATTTGAAAAGGAATACAAAAATACAATACCTTTTAAAATTGCACCCTAAAAATCAAATACCTTGGAGTACACCTGACCAAGGAGGTAAAGGACTTATATACCGAGAACTATAAAACATTAATCAAGGAAATTAAAGAAGATGTAAAGATCATTCCTTCTTAAGGGCAGATAGTATTCTATGACATGGATATGTTAACATCCGTTTATCCATTCACTTGCTGATGGTCACTTGGGTTGTTTCCAGTTTGGCACCACTAAAAATAAAGCAGCTATAAATTTTCATGTGCAATTCTGCATGGACATGTGTGATCTTGGGCAAACACAGAAGACTGAAATTGTTGGCCCTTATGGTAGATCTATATGTAACTTTTTAAGACATTGGCAACACATTATCAAAAATGGTTTTTGCAGCTTACATTCCCACCAGGAATCTCTAACCAGTCCCATCCCTCTACAACCTCAAAATATTTTGTAGTTTCTTCTTTGATTTCTTTTTTGACACATAGCCTACTTAGACACATTGTTTGGTTTCCTAACATTAAAATTTTTCAGAGTTAATTCTGTTGTGAACTTCCAATTTAATTCCATTAAGATCAGAAAACATACTTTGCATCACTTGAATCCTTGTAAATACATCAAGATTGTTGTATTGCCCATTATATGGTCAATCTGGGTAAATTCTTTGTGTGCAGTTGACCTGTATGTGTAATCTGCTGTTTTAGCATGAATTAATCTATAAATGTCAATTAGTTTAAATTGGTAGTTTTCTTGAGGTATACCTGATTTACACTGTCATGATAATTTCTGCTGTACAACAAAGTGATTCAGATAAACATATGTGTCTTTTGTATTTTTAAAATTCAAATAGGTGATTGTATATCTATACCAACTGTACTATAACAAGATATAAATTTTAGTGATATAGCAAATTAAATTATGAAAGTAAGTTAGGACAGATACTACATAAAGCTTGCCAAAAATATATGCTTTTTACTAAGTAGCATTTTACATAATTATTAAGAAATCATACATTAAAACTTCTATCAGTAGACATCTGGTTTGAGGTCTAAAGGAAGATTGAGCAAACTGTATAAGAGTTCTTGCTTCAAACACTAACAACAAGAGCTAATGAGGAAATCATTGAGTAAGTGGATCCTGACAGCCTGAACCAAAGGGTGACAGAACATGACCAATGGAAAGCAACAGAAAGAGACCTGCGAGAAGGTCCATCTAAAATCCTTTATAGGCTTGTCACATAAATTGAATTCTTTCCACTCAATGTACCTCTGCAATTAGAGTGGGTCAAGTATATACTTAGAGACATGTATTTATATGTATCTGTTTCTCCCTTGTTTGTATTAATTTCCTACAACATAATGAATATTACTTAAAACAGAATGAAATGTCTAAACATTTGAAAATATATTTAACCACATAATTAAAAACAATGTAACTACAAGTTTAATAATTTTTGTTGCGAATACAAATGCTGAAGAGTCAAAAAAGATAATAACAAGAAAATAGGCATTTTTCATATACTGCCAACTGCATACTCCTTTTGGGCATTTTAGCTTCACAAATAAAAATGTTGAATAGTATGATTGCATAATGATTTTTAATTATGTACCTAAAGAAATACTGTGTGAAAAATTATACTCAGCAAACATTCTTATTAAGAATGAAAAAGAATATAAAACCACATGAATTCTTAAAAATAGGATATTGTTAAATATAGGATATAACCATCCCTTGAATATTAGAATGTCATCAAAAAAATTAAAGAATATAAAGAATATCGATCATAGGGTAATTTCCATAATGAAGTTAAGAAGAAAAAGGACGATAAAGGTATAGTTCTGTGAATGAATCGCTAAAGATACAATGCTGGTGGAGTTGACTATGGAGATGAAGAAAACTGAATTTGAATCTCTTGCCTCAAGCTATTCACAAAAGTTGATTACAGTCCTATGAAGTTTTTTGATTGAAACAGCATAGATTAAAACCTTCAAAAGGTAATTTTGATGCTGACAAAATGAAGTAGCTAAAACTAGACAAACATATGCATATTATATATGTATAAATAATGGGTCAAATGAAGTGATAAATATTTTATATACATACATATATACATAGGCATACACACACATTCATGAAGTATATCATAGTAATTTAAATTATTAATATTTCAGACTAACAGATATAAACAAATAATATTACAAATAACCTCATAACCACTATCTAGTTTACTAAATAAAATATACATGAAATAATCAATTTAAATTTGTGCCTCCCTCATGAAGAATTACTAGGTATGAAAATAAAAGTGTCTTTCCAAATATCTATGTTTTTAAATACTTTTTAATAATGATAGCTACCACAAAGTCACAGCAAGAAAGTCCTAATTCACATTTAATCATGCATACTACAAAAATTAATATATATTAAAGGTGGCATTACAGGTCATTTGTGAATTTATGCATGAATTACTTGAAAAACAGTGTTGGGGAATTGATTAAGATGAAAAAAAGTAAAATTTGAATCCCTTACCTCAAGCCATTCACAAAAATCAATAACAGACATAGGATATTTTAGCTTGACAGACAATAGATTAAAACCTTTCAAAGGCATTTTTGACACAGAGCAAAATGAAATAGTTTATAGTGACTCATTCACAGAAGAACATTAACATTTGGGCAAAATACATATAATAAAAATGTATAAAACAATGAATACATGAGAAAAATCAAGGCATGCAAGATTTGAGGGCTATGGTCAAATCATTAAGAAAAGCAGTACATTGAGCTCTATTTTCACATCTATATTTTTCCCTGACTGCATTTTCTCTAAATCTCAGCACAAAGGGGAAGGTAATCAAAGGAGAAAGCAGCAATCATTTTGGGCTGAGAAAAATAAAGATCAAAGTTTGGGGACTGTAAAGTAGCTAGAACTAAGGGACAAAATCCTGGAGAAGACTGAAATGCAGAGAAGTTCCACAAATACTTCATACAAACCATTCTAAGCTGTAAGCTCAGCGTGTTCAGAGCAAGCCTCCATGAAACATGGTGTAAAAATCCATCTGGTTAGCTAAAGAGTTGAGTAGTAATGTAATCGAACAGGACCCTATGGGACCTTCCCAGAATAGACCCCCACTTATGTCCTCTGCCTGCCTTTCTTCTGTAGAAAAACTTTAGTCAAAGAATAAACTTCATCAGAGAAGTGAGATAATGCAGAAAGAAAGAAAAACAGTCAAGCAACACAAAATAATAATTGTTTAGCCATTCAACAAAGTCAGGGACATTTAGTTCTTCCTCAGGGGCTATAGATAATATTCTGAGCCATGTCTTCTGAGCTGTTTTGCAGATACTGAAACCCCCACCCGGTGGAAGAAGTTACCTATATGCTGCTCACAAGCACGAGGTTGGAATCAGAAGGTTGATGATGCTGACTCCCCAATTACCTCACCACCAACCAATCAGAAGAAGGTCCACTAGCTGATCACACCCTGCTCCTTGAACACTGTAAGACTCCTCACTACATCCTCCAAGGAAGGTCACACAGTTCTAAGGACATTAGCCTGCTGTGATCCCCTTTGCCTGAAAACAATAAAGCTATTCTTTTCTATTTCACTGTCTCCACAGTTTCTATTCAGCTCTGGTGAACAGAGCCCCAGTATCAGCAACAGTAAGAGCAACAGCATTTTGGAAGGAGAAAAATGTTGAAACTCTGACAAAGTGGCAAGGTTTTGGTAAATACTCTTGGCTTTTATTTGAGGCTCCATGAGCGATGATGCCTAAAAGTAATGGCCAGACCCTATGAAGGCTAAATCTAAATTTTAAGCCACTTTGGGAAAAGATACCTTATCTAATGTCTCTCTCTCTCCCAGTTTTTTATCCACAATATTCAAAATCCAAGGAAAATTTATGAGACTATCTTAAAAGTAAGGAAAAAGATAGACAATAACTAGAGCATTTCTAAAGGTGATTTGAATACCAACATCTAACAGGGATATTAGATAATTATTATCTACTAGAATCATGACTGCAAATTTTAGCTCACCTCTGAACAACTGGCAAAGTAAGCAGAAAGAAACAAAATCATTAAGAATGTACCAGGTTGAATAATATTATTCAAATCAAATTAATTTAATTTATTTATACAGTCTACTGTGCCAGATAACTTCAGTTTATGTATGTTTTTCAGGGGCACTTTACAAAAATAGAAAATGTGCAGTACCACAAAGCTATTAATTTCAAATTTCAAAGAATTAAAAAATGCAGTGAAGGGAGTTCCCTTGTGCTGTGGTGGGTTAAGGATCCCATGGTGCTATACTTCTGGCACAGGTCACAATGGCAGCACAGGTTTGATTCCGGGTCTGAGAAATTACACACATCAAAAAATGGTTTTAAAATTGCAGTGTACATTCTCTTACCACACAATTTAAGAAAATAATGAAAGACAACCAGAAAACTTTCTAAATATTTGGAATTTAAGTTACATACCTCAATAGTTTATTTAATTGTAAGAAAAATTAGAATAAATTTGATTTAAATGATAAACTAAATTATGGCATCAAAAGTCGTGGGATGTGACTAAAGCAGTACTCAAAATGATATTATAGTTTTCAATTGATATATTAAAAAAAAAGTAGAAGGAAGAAAATATTAACAACTCCAAAGTTGTTTTTGAAAAGATTAACACATAATAATAATTAAGAAAAGAACATCTACACATACACCTACACAGAGAAGAAATATTTTGGGTATTCCCATTGTGGCACAGAGGAAATGAATATGACTAGTATCCATGAGGATGCCAGTTCAATCCCTAGCCTCACTCAGTGTGTCGGGGATCCGGCCTTGCTTTGAGCTGTGGTGTAAGTCACAGATGCAGCTCGGATCCAGTGTTTCTGTGGCTGTAGTGTAGGCCCATAGCTGTAACACTTATTTGACCCCTAGCCTGGGAACTTCCATATTATGCAGTGTGGCCCTCGAAAGAAAAAAAAAAAGAAATATTTTTGAATGTCTAACTGAAAACCAAATAAGTGGTAACTAAAAACACAAATCTCTAATTTCAATATTAGAACTAAAATATGAAAAACAGTGATAAAGGATGGTTGAGGATATTTGAGTAAATTATTCTAATGATTTACTTTTTCTGTAAGAAAATGAATTTTACCTATTCAGAATATCTAAATATGCAGTATAAAAATTGAAGAGATTAAACTTAATAAACAAAATGTTACATTTTCCAACCCAGTATAAGCAATGCTATAAAAATATATGATTAATCCTAAATAAAGCAAAAGCAAAATATATATATATCACAAAGGCCAGGATAAACGAAAACTCAAAATAAGGCTGCAGCAATAATTTCAAATATCTTAGTAATGGCGAAAAAAAGTCAAATCAACAAAGCTCATTGGTTTAAGGACAGATTGTCAAATTTAATTTAAAAAACAACTGTTTTTCAGCTGATAAGCTCAGACCCTGAGAAGCAAAAACATTTGATTATAAAAATTGAGAAAATTATTTTAATATCTAGTTCCAAGTACCATTATAAATCACTGAAAGTTTAAAATATACATATTATATAAAATTTATTCCAGAAACTTTTTTTTTAATTTATTGTAGTATAGTTGACTTACAATGCTATGTTAGTTTCAGGTGTGCAGCAAAGTGAATCAATTATGCATATACATATCTCCATTATTTTTCAGATTCTTTTCCCATATAGATTATTAGAGAGTATTGAGTAGTTTTCCCTGTGCTATACAGTAGGTCCTTGCTACTTATCTATTTTATATACAAGTTTGGATAAAGAAGATGTAGTACATATATACAATAGAATATTATTCAGCCATAAAAAGAACAAAATAATGCCATTTCCAGCAACATGAATGGACCTAGAAATTATCACAGTAGGTGAATTAAGTCAGACAGAAAAAGACAAATATCATGTGGTATCACTTCTATGTGGAAACTAGTAAAAAAAAATGATACAAATGAACTTATTTACAAAACAGAAAAGGACACACAGATTTCAAAAACAAACTTACTGACTTACTGTTACCAAAGGGGAAATGGTGTGGGGAGGGATAAATGAAGAGTTTGGGATTAACACATACACATTACTATATATAAAATAGATAACCAACAAGGACTTAATGTATAGCACAAGGAATTCTACCCAATATTCTGTAATAACCCTTACGGGAAAAGAATCTGAAAAAGATTGAATATATCTATACGTATAGATGAATGACTTTACTGTACACCTGAAACTAACACAACACTGTAAAGAAACTATACTTCAATATTAAAAAAAAAAATCATTGGCTTAATTCCAGGACACCGATTTATTGATTTATATTCATTTAGTAGACGGAATCACTGTGTCCTGAAAGTCAAACTGGTTTTCTTCTACTGTCTATTTCTTTGGGGGTAGCTGATAAATTTAGTTATTGTGTATTTTTCTGAAAAGCTATGTTCTATTGATCTTTTATTATGCCCTTTGATTTTATATGCTACTGATATTTGTTTTATTATTACACATTGTTTTAAATTATATATATATTGTTGCTTTAATAGGGTATTATAAGTTATCCAAAAAAATTTAGAAGTGCTATGCTTCTAGTAAACATTTAGTTCTATTCCCTTTCATAATATTCTCATTCTTAATATTTTGAAATCCTATATATTTGATATTAAAACTACTTTTGCATTTGGAACTTGAAAAACTGCTAAGTGTGTATATCAGATTCATGTCAAGGACAGACAACCTCAGTAAAATATGAAGCATCCTAAAGTAGATCTTATTTGCATCAATATGCAGGGTTCTAATTTTGTGCCTGGGAATAAGCTTCAAGAAACACCTGGTAAAAGCCCAAAATCTTCAGTTATAATAATGCAAGTGTTCATTTAGAAGCCCAGCCCACTCAGAAAATGAGTTCAGGAAGGTAAGACCCAGAATCTGGAGGCAGACCTACACCAGAATTCAACTAAGCAACTTGGAATTCAGGCAGAAATTCTGGTACGAAAAGAAATTATAGTGCTAAGTAGAAATTTCAGAAACCCTATTCTATGGAATGTGGAACATAGCAGGGATGAGTTGACATTCGAGAACAGAGGTGCCCAGGGTATATGTTGGTGTGTTAAGTAGAGATTTACAACAATAGTATTCCAGATAAAATAATTGTGTATCTGAGTCTTTGAATTTACTCACTGTTAGGATTTGGCTAGGGGTGAAAATGGGCATGACTTACTGCAGCAGAGCAAAGCTAGAGAAGAAATAGCTGAAACCATAGTGCCAGGACTGTGCCATTCAATTCCGTCACCTTTCCCACAGTAAGTTACCCAATAGTTATTTCAAACCTATTTCAAAACCGTAAATAAATAAACTATAATTCATTCCATAAAAGCAACTGTCAAAATACTCTATCTTTGATTTTTTAACAATAAGATACTGGGAAAATTTCTCTACCGATTTATTTTTATTCGGGGATTTTTTTTTCATACGTCTTTTATGACATCACATTTTCATGTATTTAGGACTTTAAATATTGGATTTATCTTATTTACTATTCTTATGGAAAGAACTAATTTTCCATCCCATGTGATAAAAATGCAGACTTCCTGTTCTGATGCTTAATATTGAGAATATCTGTATCAAAGCAGCAGATGTTTGTCACTTCAATTTAATATTAATATTTCCTGTGCTTTCCTTATTGACTGATATCTTCTTATGGAAGATAATACTATCAAAATTGTTGGGTTTGATTTTATTATTATATTACATTAAAAATAAATGCTTATTTATGCATAATTACATGTAAGGTACAGTCCAGCTGTTCCACGGGGATTGCACTTTAAGAGTTTGTTTGTTCATTTGTTTCTACTCCTGCTGAAGATTTTTTTTGGGAAAAAAAGCATTTTAAAGTTTAAAAATATGTTTTCTTCTTCATTCTATAAATTTAAATTCAATTTTAAGATTCATGATACTTTTTTTCCAATACCTATCATTTATTTGCACCCAGGAATGTAAAAATACATTTATTCATGATTCTTGAGGAGGACCTGGGTGTGTGGAATAACTTCAAAAGCAAAAACAATATATAGCTTTATAACATAAATTGGGTGTATTTTGTTTTACAACTCTATTTCTGCAATTATAGTTTCCTCACAATAATTTCATATAGATAGCGAAACCATCATAATCTCCTGTTCATGTACCTGTATTTCAGACTGGGCCGGCTATTCATGTGTGTATGACCATGTAGTAGCATAGAGCCCCGTGCTTAAAAGGACTTCAAAGAGAATGTAGGAGTTCCCATCATAGTGCAGTGGAAATAAATCCGACTGGGAACCATGCGGTTGAGGGTTCAATACCTGGCCTTGTTCAGTGGATTGGGGATCCGGCATTGCCATTGAGCTGTGGTGTAGGTCACAGACACAGCACTGATCTGACGTTGCTGTGGCAGGCTGGTGGCTACAGCTCCGATTAGACCCCTAGCCTGGGAACCTTCATGTGCTGCAGGTGCCGCCCTTAAAAAAAAGAGAGAGAGAGAATGAAGAACAAAATAAATGAGACAACAGACCAATCTGCTCTTTTGTCCTTGAGCTGGAGAAGTGGTTAAAAAAGATTATGAAGCAAACTAGAGTGAACTTGGCTTATGTATGTTAGACCGTTGTATCTGTTATGCTGGGTTTTTTTTTTTAATGAAATGTAACTTCAAAATGCATTTTTATTAAAATATTGTTCTCTGATGTATTTTTAGGTCACAAAACAAGACAACTGGTCAATAAGCAGAGAAGAGTTATTAGAAATGAGTTGAAATCTGAGACTAGAATCAAGGACTTAAAATTTCTGTCTTTCTCTAAACCTGTAGGAATTTTTGTTGTTGTTGTTGTTTTGGTTTTTTGTTTTTGTTTTGTTTTATTTTTTGGTCTTGGATATAGAGATGAATGGAAAATTTTCATTGCTTGGGCATAAATTGGTTTTGCCATTGCTATGTTTCAGGAGACATATAGGCATAAGACCCTCACACCAAGTCTGGGAAAATACTGCATGTCATATATAACACACTTTTACATTACTATCTTATATTTTCTTCATTGTTATATATTTAAATAAGTTATCAGATAATGTTATAGCTGGGTCCCTGTTGTACTTTGTTGTATTATGCTTGAGGAGAGGTGGCAATACATTTACCTAAAACTTCTTCCATATGAAAAATGGAGTATACTCTTCATATCTGGCTAGACATTAGCTTCTCTCAGTTGCAAAAAATTTGAGTATCTGCCAATTCATTTTTTCCTTTAATTTTTATTTTTAATTACCTATGTTTTCAATGGTTTTCCTTTGTAAGTCCTTACTTGATTATTTTGACTGAGGTTAGTGATAGTCTTTTGAAATTGACACCAATAATTGTGTCTATATCTTACCCAATATTCAAATTTCCCAGCATATCTATAAAAGCTAAAAAATATTTTATGAATGAATAAATTGTTATGATTGAGAAAATAGCACATACATTAAACATTTTCTGATTGAAAAATTTATATAAACAAGAAAATATTACGCACCATGTTTTTTAGGACAAATGGATAGAAAAGACTTAGTAAGTAATATATTGTCCTCAGAACACTCTGAAAAACATATACGAACTTAGTAAAGATAGTTGTCAAACTTTGGAAAAGGGTCCCCAAACCTTGGCTTTGAAGTTTTTATGCCACATAATTAAAGGAACACAAGCACTATCAAGTGACATAATGACCTGGCAGAACACTAGCAAAAAGTCCTATTCACTTCTGTAACTTTCATCACATGGGAGAATATCAATTCCATCACAGATGTGATCAGAGGGATAGTTTCATAGTCTGTGTTTGCAATAATAAAACACGGTGGAAATATAACTTCCTATCCTGTTTTACCACATTTGATACAGTTCAGGGAGTATCAGCCACTCCCGTGGTTCATCTGGAGACTAATGCCACAGCTCTAAGATTGCAGTTACATAGAATTGTGGATTACTAACTCCCTTTATGGAAAGTTACCATGAAGGATATAAATCTTGGACAGTTAACTTTTATGTCTGAGATGTTTATAAGCATTTTAATTCAGAGCCAGGAAATAACATGATCTTTTCCTTTGCTTCAAATTCATATAAGAATCTAATTTTTTTTTGTAGCAAAGCAAACAATTACCTTTGGAAAAGTATTAAAGAAATTGAATTTGATTATGTTTACTGTGGGATAGGTGATGATATAAGATCCAGTTAAATTGAAAATGACCCTGAAAAAGATGTGGAAAAGAAGTCTTCCATTAAAGTGGAGGAAATATAAATCCCCAAAAGAAACTAGAATATCCCCCTCAGAAATGTGATGGCTTTGATAGTACCAAAGAATTCATTGGGTTATTCTTTATTGATTTTTAGCTTTCTCAGAAAATTGCCATTCAAAGTACATTATAACAATGACTAAATCTTTAAAATGCATACATACCACAAGGGGATATAATTAAACTAGAATTTTTGAAGCAGTGTATATGAAGGGGACAGAGATGCTGCATATATAAACACACTCTCAGATAATACCAATGCTCTTGGTACCTGGATCACACCATAGTAGTGAAGAAAAAAAAAGCATATCTTTAAACCATTTCATCTATTATGAAATTTAGAAAAGACCTTTAGGATAGCAACTTATTGTAAAGTTTAAATTATGAGTAGCAATAATACATATGGCAACAGAAGCAACAATGATGGAACAGGGAAATGAAAATACATTGTTGAAAGGTTCCTACCTTATATATGAACTAGTGTAATAATAATAAAAATAAAATATTTGAAGGTAAATTACAATAATTTATCAGTGTATATTATAAACCTTAAAGCAACAACTAAAAAATTAAAACAATGAGCTAGAGCTAATAATCCAGTAGAGGATTCAAATTTTGATATTAAATAGTATTCAATCCAAAAGAAGGCATGCATATAGAGAGAATAGAATTTTAAAACTGAGACATGGGAGTTCCTGTCATGGCACAGCAGAAACAAATCCAACTAGGAACCATAAGGTTGCGGGTTGGATTCCTTGCCTCGCTCAGTGGGTTAAGGATCTGGCATTGCCATAAGCTTTGATGTAGGTCACAGATGCGGCTCGGATCTGGCGTTGCTGTAGCTGTGGCATAGGCTGGTAGCTGTAGCTCCAATTAGACCCCTAGCCTGGGAACCTCCATATGCCACCAGTGCGGCCCTGAAAAATACAAAAAAAAAAAAGACAAATAAATAAATAAAACTGAGACATAAAGAAAATATCCATTAAGTGGTATTCTTATCTCCAATATGAATGTAATTATAGGATTAGATTTAACAATGTGAAGGATCAGATCAAGAAAGCAAAGGAGTAGGACATGGAGCTCACCTTCTCCCACAAATACATCCCCAAAAAAATGTACATGCAGAATTTTTCTCATAGAACACCTACTGAATGCTGACATAAGACTTCAGACTTCTGAAAGGGTAAGAAAACCTCCCTATAACTGGGTAGGATAAAAGGGAAAATAAAGAGAGAGAGAGAAGAGAGAAAAAGGAATCAGGATGGGACTAGCACTCCTGGGAGGGAGCTGCAAAAGAGGAAAGTAATTCTCACACTGGAAGGCCCCTGACTGGTAGGGAGATAAGCCTGGACAGAGGGGGAGCTTCAGAGACTCTGAGAAAAGCACTACAGCCTGTCTGAGGAGGGCAAAGCAGAGAGAGAGCTAAACAGTTGATCAGTATCACTGCCTGCAGCCTGAGATATTTGGGAGGGGGGTGGGTGCTGAAGCTTGGGTTTAGAGGTCAATCCAGGGAGAAGACTAGGGTTGACTTTGTGGAAACAGCCTAAGGGGGCTAAAGAGTGGTACACCACAGCCAAGGAAGTGCAGAAGGAGACCTAGGCCTGCCATAGAAGCAAGGCACTACTGCTGGGCAGTGTGAAAGGAGCAGGGGGATAGGAACTTCTTTATCTGCACAGGGCTCTCAGATGGCAGGGCATCTTTTAACAGTGGCTATAGGGGAGGGTGCAGTACCCACATCAGACAAAATAGACTTTGAAACAAAGGCCATAAAAAAGAAAGAAGGACACTATTTAGTGATAAAAGGGTCAATTCAAGAAGAGGAAATTACATTCTTCGACATATATGCCCCTATGTTAGGAGCACCCAAATATATAAAATACTAACAGACGTAAGGGAAGAAATTGATGGGAATACAATAATAGTAGGAGATTTCAACACCTCACTCACATCAGTGGACAGACCTTCTAGACAGAAATTCAACAAGGCAACAGAGATCCTAAATTACACAATAGAACAATTAGACTTAATTTATATTTTCAGGATATTACTTCTCCCCAAATTAGAATATACATTCTTTTCTATTGCACGTGGAATATTCTCTAGACTGACCAAAGACTAGGACACAAAACTAAACTCAACAAATTTAAAAGTATAAAAATTATTTTAAGCATCTTCTCTGACCACAATGGCATGAAACTAGAAATAAACCACAGGAAAAGAAATGAGGAAAAAATAGACTACATGGACACTAAACAACATGCTATTAAAAATCCAGTGAAGAATTCAAACAGGGAAATCAAAAAGGAAATTAAAAAACAGTGCAATAAAAATGTAGGTATTATTAGGCAGGATACAAACAGAAGGTCTGACCATATACTTTCTAAGAGAAGGATACTTTAATAGAAAAATATATAGGTAAAATTTGAAAAGATGGAAAAAGATATAACATAAATGTTAATTATAAGAAAGTTATTTTTATATTAGAAAAATAGAATTTAGAACAAATGATTTACCAAGACAAAAATATTTATAATGTTAGAGGAGCCATTTTATGAAGAAGAAATGACAGTTTTTAATGGGCCTGCAACTAATTATAGGACTTAAAGTATATAGAGTAAAAAGTGAAGGAATTCAAAGAGGTAATGAATCCACAAATGTGACTGAAGCTTCAACACTCTTCTCTTAAGAACTGATAACAGTAGAGAGAAATATTAGTAAGGATAAACTAGAACACCTCCAAATTGGCCTTATAGACTCTTACAGACCATTATACAAGCAATGACGGAATGCATATCCTGTTAAAATGTTCTTTGAACATTGGTTGATGTAGGTATAATACATTGGATCTAAACTACTCATACATTTAAAATTATATAAATCATAAACAGATGTTCTTTTACCAAAACAGATATTTAGAAATCATTTTAATGTGAGGATAATGTGAGAAAAAGAATATACATATATATACATACATATATATATATATATGTTTGGCTGGGTTACTTTGCTGTATAGTAGAAAATTGACAGAACACTGTAAACCAAATATAAAGAAAAAATAAAAAGAGGCCAGAAAAAAAAGAAAATACTATAAACTAAATGATAAATAAAGCACAACATATCAAAATACTGGTATACATCAAGACTAGTGCTTTGGGAGAAATGGATAGCTTTTAACGATTTACTTTAGAAGAAATATTTTTGAGTCGATTATCTAAATTTCTACCCTAAGAAGCCAGAAAAGAAGAGGGAAATTAAACTCAATTTAAGAAATAAGTAAATAATAGAAATAAGGGTAGAAATCGATAGAATAGTAAATTAAGAAAAGAATTTCAAACTTGCCAAAATCTATTTTTTTGAAAAAATTTCAATGCATTTGCTAAACCTCTAGCTAGATTGATACACAACAACAGAAAAAAATGGGAAAACCCAAGTTATAAGTATCAGAAAACAAAGAGAAATCACTAGAGATACTAATATAGACATTTAAATGATATTAAGATTATTTTATGAACAGCTTTATGCTAATAAATTATACAACATACAGGGAATTATAGATTGAAAAATGTTAATAAAGCTGATATAAAGAGATGCTATTAAATAGCCTTATGTAAAATAAATTAATTGAAAGTGTAATTAGATACTTCCCATAAAGGAAACTTCATGTCCAGATAGCTACGCTAGTGAATTCTAACAAACATCTAGATATAAAAACTAAATTTATTAAATTTCTTTCATGAAAAGTAAGTGAGAATAACTGTCACCTCATTTTATGAAGTCAATATTCCCAGAAAGCCAAATCTTAAAGCAACAAGAAAAAAATTAAAGAAATAATAATGAATTAAATCCAAAAGTATCATTTGTACCTTTCTATATTTTAATAAATTTAACTGATTTATCACAAAATTTTAATATGCTCTTTTACTTTTTAAATTTTTTTTCCCTTTTTTTTGCTTTTTGGTGTTGCACATATGGCATCTGGATGTTCCCAAGCTAGGGGTTGAATTGGAGCTGCAGCTGCTAGCCTATGCCACAGCCACAGCAACATGGGATCCGAGATGCATCTGTGACCTACACTACAGCTCATGGCAACATGAGATCCTCAACCCACTAAGGCAAGGCCAGGGATTGAACCAGCATCCTAATGGATACCAGTAGGGTTATTAATCACAATGGGGACTCCTAGTATGCTCTTTTAAATATGATTTTATTGGCTGTAAATAATTTTATTTCCATGCCCTATGTCCTTGGTGTCTTTAATATCCCTGTTTCTTAATCTACAGATGAGGACACTAAAATTAACTAAGCTACCCAGAGAAAAAAGGGTAGAGCTATGACAAATATCCAGGCCAACAATTTGATCAATATGTCATCATCCCCTTGTAGAAAATGCTTGTTAAAATCATATTAATACCAAACTCTACGGTAGTAATTATGGGTCCCAATAAGCAAGCATTTTTCCAATCACATGTTGTTATGAATCCTATTCCATTATACATTAAACATTGGTCATGTGCAGTGATGAGAAGGCCTCATTCATGTCTTTCTGCTCAGAATGTTATTTGGTTACTAATAACAAAATAGGGTTCCACATTTTGAGTAAATCATGTGTGGGCAGGCTAAGTAGAAGGAAATGTCAGCAGTAGATAAAGGCTGAGAGACAGGTGCTCCATAATCTCAGGACCCTTAAGGATCCATAAAATGCCTTTAAAAATTTTATTCTGGGGAGTTCCCATAGTGGATCAGTGGTTAACGAACCTGACTGGTATCCATGAGGGCTCGGGTTCAGTCCCTGGCCTCACTCAGTGGGTTAAGGATCCGGCATTGCCGTTAAGCTGTGATGTAAGTCACAGAAGCAGCTCAGATCCCACATTGCTGTAGCTATGGCATAGGCCAGCAACTGCACCTCCAATATGACCCCTCTCTTGGAACTTCCATATGCTGTGGGTGCAGCACTTAAAAGCAACAACAACAGCAACAGCAACAACAACAAAAAAGGTTCTTTTGCAGAAGTTAACCATTAACTATTAAGAGTAAAAAGCAGACTGGGATTCCTCAAAGTTTTGAATGGAGCACTACATGGAATATCATCTTTCATGTCACTGACCACCTAAAACACAAATTCTTCCATCAAATTTTTTTTTTTTTCCCACTGTACAGCAAGGGGGTCAGGTTATCCTTACATGTATACATTACAATTACATTTTTCCCCCAGCCTTTCTTCTGTTGCAACATGAGTATCTAGACAAAGTTCTCAATGCTATTCAGCAGGATCTCCTTGTAAATCTATTCAAGTTGTGTCTGATAAGCCCAAGCTCCCGATCCCTCCCACTCCCTCCCCCTCCCCCATCAAAAGTTTTTAAAGATACATAAGCCAACTTTAAACTCAGGAAATGAATCTGGAAATTTTTATTTAGCTTGTTTTAGGTGCTCACCACATTAAGAGTATAACCAAAACATCTAGTTACCTTTCATCACCATACGTAGTTACAATTTTTTTTCTTGCGATGAGGACTTTTAGAGTCTACTTTCTTATTGATTTTAAAATATGAAATACAGTGAACCATAGCCACCATCCTGTATTTATATCCCCATGACTTATTTTATAACTGGTAGTTAGTTTTATTCTTTTGATTCTCTTTATCCATAAAACCTGCACCTAGTATTACACTAAGAAGTTAAAAATGAGTAATTTTCTACCAACTTCTGGAACAAGGAAAGGATTTCTCCTCTTCTTTCTTCTTCTTCTTCTTCTTCTTTTTTTTTTTTTAACACTATTGGGCTGAAACCCAGCCAGAGCAATGAGGCAATACAATGAAAGAACAGTGTACAGATTAGAAAGAAAAACAAAAAAAGAGTGATTTTTTACTCCACTTTTATTACATTTTACATTTGGTGAGAATCAAAATTTTTTGAATAATTTTAAAATTCATACTTTATTTTCTATTTTCATAAATACTATCATAACCCCTTTAATAAAGTAAGACAAACAGTTACTTCCTCATGGAAAGTAACAAATCAAGCACATTATTCAGTTAATAAAAGTAAGGTGCTAAACTACCAATAATATTGCATTGAGCCAATATTAAACAATATTTTCGACCTTTCAATCAGTGTGCAAAATGTAGAGTTCTTCATTAGTCTTCTGCAAGAGAAAATGTCATGAAAGTCAATGATCTTGTTTGTGGCAGAGAAAAGTAGAAAAAGCCAGCACATGTCAAAATTTTATTGGTTTTATTTAAACAAATTTATACAAGGAAAATTAGTTCTTATAAGAAGAAATCATCCTGGTTAATCTTTTCACCATCAATGACTTGAGGAGAAAAAAATTAATAGAAAGATTATATTGCCTCTGCATATTTCTCTAAATGTCTTTGCTCTGGCATTTAACTTCAGAGATTCTGCAAGGAGTGAATTTCCCAAATTAAAACCAGTTCTTAGAAAAAAGGTTTAACTATGTGATATTAGAAAATCAATTCAATATTTCTCTGTATCTTACTGTATATTTTTTACTATTGCATATGTTATAAACATCTGTGAATCTCTTGAATATTTTGGGGTATTCACATTTACTTTCTTATTACTGACCATAATGAATATGTCAGAAGTGTGTTAGAGCCTTATAGAATGTATAAGCACACATGTGGCATCATAATGTTGAGAATTTAAAATGGAGAGAGATAGACAAATACACAGATGTTTGAAGAATATAAATCGCAATGTGCAGCAACAAAAATATCAATAGAATCAGAGTAAAGAGGACAATTTCTTGAATTTGCGTTCAAAGCTTGAATATATTTTATGAAATGAGGAAATCAGTCTGGAAAGTGATATAAGAATTTTCCAACTTCAGGGAGTTCCTGTTGTGACTCAGCAGGAACCCAACTACTGTACATGAGGAAGTGGATTAAGGATCTAGCGTTGCCATGAGCTGTAGTGTAAGATCGAAGACATGGCTGTGGCTGTGGCTGTGGAGGGCAGCTGCAGCTCCGATTCAACCCCTAGCCTGGAAACCTCCATAAGCAAAAATGCTCCAACTTTTAAAAAGGAACAGGTCAATAAAACACAAAATATGCATGGGAAATATTGCAGAAATTTTCAGTGCTCTGCCCATATTCTCTGGTACGAGCTTTTTTTCAGGATGTGGAAATCACTCCCCCCCATGCACATCAGAAATGCATTTTCATGTGGAACAATCCTCACTGAAAACTAACCGAAAATCGGAAGAATTATTCCCAGAAAACCAAGCCTGAAAGAAAAATCCATATAGAATAGAGTAAAAAGAAAAGACAAGTGATCAAGCCAGTACCTATGTCCCTAGAAGAGAATTCAGAGGAAAAGGAGGATTATACAGACAGAGATCATTCTTGGGGAGTGATTAGTTTGAGCCACAAATTTGATGCCACAGTCCTAGAGCCCAACACACGGAAGATTAACTCCCTTGCTAGTTGTAGGGTCACTGGGACTAATAAGAAGTCTGTGGGAAGCCTGGACTCCACTCATTAGGGGTGCATGCATGATCACTTGCTCCCAAAGCAGGGCAGAAGAGGCAGATTGAAACTGCATGGGTGGCTGGCCTCATCCTGAGGCAAGTGAATTCCTTAGCCCCTCTTGCTTCACAACACAACTCCAAACTAAGCAGAGGAGTCAGCTCTGAGACAAAGAGGTGGCTCAGACACAAAGAGGCATCTGAGCAGGGCAGGGGCATCCATTACAGGTGCTTCCACAAGAAAGACATCAGAATCAGTGCCAATCTCTGTCTGTGGTTGGACCACCACAGCTCATACCCTGAACCCAGTATGAGAACTCACAAAGGCCCTGCCTTTCCTATGGAGCACTTTCACAACAGGATGAGGATGGCAGAAGCTGAAGAGAGATATCGGCTGTGAGAGACAAAGCAAGAGTAAACCCAAGGCAGCTTCTGAGCAGGGTGAGAACAGTCATTATTGGTGCTTACACAGGCAGAGAATTTAAAGCAGCTCTAACCTGTCTGTGTCTGATATGCCACAGCCCACACCATGACCAAGAAGCTGTATAGCCCCTTCTAGCTCCAGCACTTCTCCACTCTGGCGTGAGAGTGTTGGTGCTGGGAAGGGGGAAAGAATAGGGCCAACTCAGATGAGAACCTCAGCATTTCCGCTCCAGTAAATCAGGATTTAACCCACTCCCAAAAGGGCGATGACAGACACTGAACAGAGGGGAAACTCCAGCTCATACTTGGCTCCAGCCCTAGCCCCTCCAATCTAGCCCTATTTACTATCAAGGAAACAGTAGCCATCAAATCCTGAGAAAAGACATGACTTGCATTCACATTAAATCCCGATCCCCCACCAAAGCCATATGGTGCATATAGACTGTATAGGAATGCTCTCACTCCCAAAGTCTAAAAAGTAAACAACCCAGTTAAAAGGTGTCTGAAGACCTAAATAGATATTGTTTTTCCAAAAAAGACATAAGATAGCCAAAAGGCATGTGAAAAGATGCTCAATATTGTTCTTCATCAGAGAACTGTCAGTCAAAACCCACAGCAAGGTATCACCTCACACCTCTCAGATTAACCATCAAATAGACTGCAAATGACCAGTGCTGGCAAGGACCTGGTAAAAAATGAATGATTGCACACTGTGGGTGGAAATGTAAATTGATGCAGCCACCATGGAAAACAGTATGGTGATTTCTCAAAAAGTCAAAATAGAAATACCTTATGATCCAGCAATTCCACTCCTGGGTATATCCCTTAAAAAAAATGAAAATACTAACTTGAAAAGATATATCTGAATGCACCCCAATGGTCATTAGCAGCATTATTTATAAAAGCCAAGAAATGGAAGCAACCTAAGTGTGCATCAACAGATGAATGAATAAAGAAAATGTGACATATATACAATGGAATATGGCTCAGCCACGAAAGAAGAGTCAAATTCTGCCATTTGTAACAAGGTGGATGAGGTGGATGGACCTAGAGAGAATCATGCTTAGTGAAATATGTCAGACAGAAAAAGACAAACACTCTATGGTATCATTTATTGTATGTGTAATCTAAAAAATAAAACAAATGTGTGTAATAAAACGGAAATACATTCACAGATAAAGAAAACAAAACTAGTGCTTACAGTACGTAAAGAGAAGAGGAGGTAAGGGACATATAAGGTTATTGTATTTAGAGATAAAAGCTACCATGTATAAAATAGATAAGCAACAATGATATATTTTATAGCACAGTGAAATATATTCATTGTAATAAATAAATGGAATATAATCTCTCCATATACTATGTTGTATACCTAAAACTAACATAAATGGTAAATCAACTCTATTTCAATCAAAATTTTTAGAAATTAAATAAAGTAACTTCCACAAAAAGAAAAGCAAAAACTCTTGGCATAGTATTAGATCTTTATAAAGACCAAGCAGGTGACCATTGATCATTAAATGAAGATATGCCTATGGCTGCCAATTATAAACTTAGTATTGTCAATTTTCTGATCCAGAAGATTGAGTAGGCATGACAGCAACCCACTCCATGATGGTAACAGTGACTTTGAGATCATTCCGCAGGCAGACATTTCAGAGGATACAAATAATTTTCATAAGTAGGTGGCCCAGCTTCCCATGTCACCTATTTCTGCCATTGCAATATCTCTTCTTCAGTGCGTAAGGCTTTATAGGAGGGTTTTCTGAGGCTTGTTTCTAAAGGGTAAAACACACTTAATCTCTGATTTATGAGGGAATTCTTAAAATACTGGTATAGCTTAACAATTCCCCCACTCAGTGAATGGCTCTACCACTCAATAATAGTCCTAAAGGAAAGAGTTTAGGGAAAATCCTGCATTGTAGAGTTTTGAGCATTTCATTTACTCATATAATATATACAGAGAAAGAATAGTTTGAGGTATACATATACACAGAATTCTAACCAGGGAACATGACTTCACTTGCTGCAATTGTCTGAAGGGAGAAAGATTGGAAGATCAGAGATAAGGAAAGGTAGGAAAGGAGCAAGTAAATAGACTTACAGCAATAGGTGTAAAATGAGAAGAGTTATGGCTCATATTATTAACACCAAAAATAATGCTCCACAAAGGAGACATTTAACCCTCAGGGGACCAGGGGTCTCATCTTGTGGATTTAAAACATAATGGTTTAGGTTACCCCACCAGGAAAAGAACTGTGACCATGAGGTGCTTGCTTAAGGCATAGAGAATATGGAATGGATAGTGGAAGAATGTAGTTATAAATACCAGCTATGACCACTGACCAGTTATAGAAACAAAGACTGTAATTGTCATGCATATTTCCTCCTTAGTTTGTTAACAAACTAAGTTTGTAAACTTAGTTTGGGTGTATTTGCTATAAATACATATGCATACCTTTGTTTTCTTTCTTCTCTCCTTCCATTCTTGTGTAACATAAGATGCACTGACTTTATATTATAGTATTTCAGTGTTATTAATTTTAATATTTAAACTATGGCATATCGAGGAGATTCTACTTCTTCAGTATTCTACTTCTTCTGAGGAAGAGTTAGTGCATTTTCAGTTATATTCAGGATTGTTTCATCATGTTTGGTAGAATTAAGATCTTATTATTTTCTTTATTTGGCTATTAAGTATGGTTTAAGAGATGCATAAGGTTGTCAATTAATAAGGGGTGGACTTGTGATGGTTAATTTTATGTATCAACTCTCCTGGGACATAAAGTACCCAGATATCTGGTTAAACATTATTTCTGGGTGTGTCTGTGATGGTGTTTCCAGAAGAGTTAACATCTGGGTTCATTGTCAGAGTGAAGCTGACTGCCCTCCCCAGTGTCAGCAGAAGATATCATCTAATCTACTGAGGACCTGAATAGGAATTTAAAAAAAAAAAAAAAAAAGGGCAGAGGAAGGTCAAATTCACTCTCTGAGTGTTGAGCTGAGACATCAATATTCTTCTGCCCTCAGCACTTGTGTGTCTCAAGGCTTCAGACGCAGACTGGAATCAACACCACTGGCTCTCCTGTTCTCAGGCCTTCAAACTACACTTCCAGCTTTCCTTGGTCTCCAGTTTGCACACAGCAGATCATTGGACTTCCCAGCCCCAATAGTCACATGAGTCAATGTCTCCTAACAACTGTTCTTATGAAAATATATGTACACACTTAATGAAAAGGATGAATAGGCAACTGCAAGAAACAGAATAGTAAGGGCCAGATAAGCAAAGACTCAGATTACACAGGTGTGAAGGTTTGCATCACAGACCCAAGGAAAACCAATTCTTCCAGCTGCAGCCCTGTTAAGAGTCTCCACAGCATGTCTCTCTAATTCTTGTGCACTCAGTCTTTTGTAGAGATTGTACCCCTTAAAGTCATGGTGCAGAAATATGTATATATAAAACAAGCACAGGTCAGATGTGAGTTTCTTAACCCTACTTGCGATCTGAAAGCTTTATTTTCATGAGTTCTGTGATTAAATCTAACTGTATTACCTTGACCTGTTGGAGGAATCTGTCTACTTCTTACATATAAAAAGCTTTTTTCCTTCTAGTATGAGAATATCATTTACTCAATTACTTCCTTGGTCTTTTTCTTCTAAATTCTGCCCTTTGGCTTTAAGTCTGTCGTTGAAGGCAGATAGCACTTTGAAGACAGACTTCTTTTGAAGGCAGAATACTTCTAGTTTTCACTCCATGTGCTGAACTATCATCACTTCTGTACTCCCCTATATCACTACATTGCAAAGAACACTCATTGAGTTCAAAGAAAGCTGTACCACTGGGTGAAGAAAAGCAGAATGCATCAGGGAATGAGAATCAAGCAGTTACACATGCTACTCTCCTTTTCCCTGCTAATTCCTGCTCTCATCCTGCTACTTCAGTAAGAGTTATTTCATCCAGTGAAGAGCACACATCAAAAACAGAGCAGCCTAAAAATAAAGAAAATTCTCTAGAAATTTATAACCTAATTAAATAATAATTTATATTATTTGGGACTGGTAAATTTAATTAGAAAATTAAAAATCACACATTCATGTATTGACACATTTAGATCTTTATATAGCTTCAGTAAAATATTATTGAATTGAAATATGAAGAAAGTATGGCTGATAAAAGTTGAAAGATAATTTTAAGTAAAATTTATGATGATTTCTATAGTCAAAGTTTTTTAACTGTAATTATTTTAACATCTCAAATAGTGTTTAACTTTCTCTAATTATATAAATTCAGGGCACTGGAATAATTCAGAGAATATCATTTGAAATGTCTTTTTTTAAGTTTTATTGAGGTATAGTTGATATACCATGTTGTGATCATTTCTGCCTTACAACAAAGTGATTTTGTTATACATATATACATATCCATTCTATTCCAGATTCTTTAGCCATATAGGTTATCACAGAATATGGGGTAGAGTTCCCTTTGCTATACAGTTCCCTGTTGAAATAGTCTTTTTCAGTTCAAATGCTGATTCTTTCAGAATTTCTTCTCCTTTCTTCTTACTTAGAAAATATAGAGAGTGACCACTGAAAAACAAGGAAAGAGGCCTCAGAAGAAACCAAACCTACTAACACCTTGATCTTGGACTTCTAATCTCCAGAACTGTGAGAAATAAATTTCTACTGTTTAAGTAAGCCAGTTAGTGGTATTTTGTTACTGCATCCCTAGCAAACCAATACCTCTAGCCTGAGGTATTTATTGATGCATTTCAGGTGAATGCAAATTAAACCCATAACACTATAATAAAGTGCAAGTATTCATAAGTATGACAGTTTTGATTTTAGAGGCAAAGTCTACTAATTAGTGCTCTTATGCATTATTGATGAAAATATAAAATTGAACAATATCAGGAAAATTCTAGTAAATTAAATAATAATTACACTTTCCTGCTCAAATTCTAAAGAAGTACTGTGACTGAATACAAGGAGACATACTTAAGGATATTTTATTACAGCAGCTTTATTTATAATATCAAGGTATAAGAATAATAGACAAGTTCCTCAGACAGAATACCATCATATATTAAATTGAATTTTATATACATATGTGTTTATATATATATATATATTTACATTAACATAGACAAATATCAAGCCAAATCACAAGAGGAAAAATAAAGATTGTAAAGTCAGATATATAAGATGGTGATACTTTTGTAAATTTCAAACACACAAAATGGAAGTTCATACTATTTGTAGGTATATACATTTAGTGTAAAAATAAAAATGCTACACACAAACTTTAGGTTAATGGTTGCTACTGAGGAAGAATGGAGGTGAAAAGTACTGGCTGAGAACTTAATTTCAAGGTCTATTTCTAAAATTAAAAAGAGAGCCTCTGAAATAAGTATGCCCCCCAAAAGTTTACATATATTTGAACTCATTATGGAGGTTATATGGCTCTCTATTATATTATATGCTATAATTTTTATTGTAACTTTAAAATAGTTTATTATGGAAAATATATTAAAAAGGGAGAACCAGCTACTTTGCCACCTGAGTCGCAATAGCTCTTGATGTTGGGATACTGCCTGAGGGAAGGTGATTTTCTCTTCACTCTCCACTGACACTGCTAAATTGCTACACCATCATCTTTAGAAGTGCATGTTGAAATTTAAGACATTTGATGATACATTTCCCTCCTGTTCCTTATGAACTATGAACTTCCCTCCCAGAATATTTATATAAGAGTAAATGCTAGTGTTAAATCTGTAACTCACTAGAACTCGAAGAATGACCATGTTATAGAATACATAGGACAAGATTAAAAAGCACTCAGGAGAAAAGAGACAAAATTCCTAAATCCTAAATGACATATTATATCATTTATAGATGCAATGACATCAGGAAATTTTGTATGCCTCCAACCTAAACATTGTATTTGCTATTGAATTATTTTTTTTGTCTTTTCTTTAAACAGATTCATTGAGGTATAATTGATATACAAAGAAATGCACATACTTGAGACATACAGTATAAACAAACAGCCATAAAATCATAACCATTGTCATATATATGTATAAAACCCCTTCCAAAGCTTCCTTGTGTCTCTTTGCTTCTTCATTTGTTTGCTTGTTTTATTGTGCTTTTTTTTTGTGGTAAGGATACAACGTGAGATTCACCCTCTTAATGAATTGTGAAGTGCACAATACTGTATTATTAAAAATAGGTACTTTGTTGTATGCATATGATCCAGCAATTCCACTTCTGGTATATAACAAAAGAAATGAAATCAGGTTCTCAAATAGATACCTGTACTCTCATGTTCTTTGCAGCACTATTCACGCTAGCCATGATATGGAAGCAAACCAAATATTTATTAACAGATGAATGGATAAGAAAATATTGCATATATTGTACATAAATTACATATTTATTTACATATCATATATATGTAAATATATATATCTGTGTATGTGTATACATACATATATACATACATATTATTAAGCCTTAAAAAAGAGATCCTGCTATTTGTGGCAACATGAATGAAATGGGAGGAATTAAATTAAATTAAGTAATCCAGTCACAAAAGGAGAAATACTCTAGAATATACAAGCAACGTATACAACTCAAAAGCATAAAAGCCAACAACTCAATGGAAAAATGGGCAGAAGATCTGAATAGACATGTCTCCAAGGAAGACGTACAGATGACCAACAAGCACATGAAAAAATGCTCAACATCACTGATTATTAGAGAAAGGCAAATCAAAACTACCACGAGATACCACCTCATACCAGTCAGAATGGCTATCATTAATAACTCCACAAATAACAAATGCTGGAGGGGTGTGGAAAAAAAGGAACCCTCCTGAACTGTTGGTGAGAATGTAAGCTGGTACAACCACTACGGAGATCAGTATGGGGGTACTTTAGAAATCTATACAGAGAACTACCATATGACCCAGCAATCCCACTTTTGGGCATACATCTGGACAAAACTTTCCTTAAAAAAGACACATGAACCCATATGTTCATTGCAGCACTATTCACAACAGCCAAGACATGGAAACAACACAAATGTCCATCGACAAATGATTGGATTAGGAAGATGTGGAATATATACACAATGGAATACTACTCAGCCATAAAAAGAACAAAATAATGCCATTTGTAGCAACATGGATGGAACTAGATAGACACTCTCAACTGAGTGAAGTAAGTCAGAAAGAGAAAGACAAATACCAGATTATATCACATATCTGGAATCTAATATAAGGCACAAATGAACTTTTCCACAGAAAAGAAAATCATGGACTTGCAGAATAGACTTGTGGTTGCCAAGGGGAAAGAAGGTGGGAGTGGGGTGGTTGGGGAGCTTGGAGTTAATAGATACAAACCATTGCCTTTGGAATGGATTAGCAATTAGATCCTGCTGTGTAGCACTGGGAACTATGTCTAGTCACTTATGATGGAGCATGATAATGAAAATAGAATGTGTACATGTATGTGTAACTGGGTCACCGTGCTGTACAGTAGAAAAAAATTGTATTGGGGAAATAACTATTAAAAAAAGGAGAAATAGGATTTCCCGTCATGGCTCAGTGGTTAACAAATCCGACAAGGAACCATGAGGTTGCGGGTTCAATCCTTGGCCTTACTCAGTGGGTTAAGGATCCGGCATTGCCATGGGCTGTGGTATAGGTCGCAGATGTGGCTCAGATCTCGCGTTGCTGTGGCTGTGGTGTAGGCCAGCAGCTCCAGCTCCAATTCGACCCCTAGCCTGGGAATCTCCATATGCTGCGGGAGTGGCTCAAGAAATGGCAAAAAGACAAAAAAAGAAAAAAGAAAAAGAAAAGAAAAAAAAAGAAAGAAAAAAGGAGAAATAGTGCATGACTCTACTTATGAGAGGTATTTGAAAAAAATTAAACTCACAGAAATAGAGTCTACAGTTTTGGCTGCAAGGAACTAGAGGTAGGAAATGAAATTGTTCAATGGGTACTGTTTCACCTATGTTAGACAAATAGATTCTAAGGACTAGCTATTGGATTTAGGATAATTAATTTGACAATGTAGAAAGTATTTGCATGTGCCGGGCAGATAAAAAGAAAAAAATTGTAGATAAAAACTAGAATATCTTCTATGTCTTTGGTAGGGTTATAGCTGTTTGCTCAAAATTTGGAGAAACCTAACTAAAGCTAAGCCTATTTAATTGCTTCTTACAGAAATTAAAAATTAAATGAGTACCACAGAAATACAAAGGGTCACAAAAGATTACTACAAAAAATTATACACCTATAAAATCAATATTCTAGAATAAATAGACAAATCCCTAGAAATGTACAATCTACCAAGACTGAACCAGGAAGAAATAGAAAATTTGAATAAACAAATCCCCAGTAATGAAATTAAATCTCTAATAATAATAAGAAACCTCCCAACATGCAAAAGTTCCAGACAAGATAGTTTCACAGGTGAATTTTATCAAACATTTAGAGAAAAGTTAACATGTGTCCTTCTCAAACTATTTCAAAAAATGTGGAGGAAGAAACACTTCCTAACTCATTTTATGATGCCACGATCACCCTAATATGGAAACCAGACAAATATAGCACACAAAAAAAGAAAATTACAGGCTAATATCAATAATAAACATAGATGCAAAAATCTTCAATGAAATATTAGCAACTGAGGTCAACAATACACTAAAAGGATCATAAACCATGTTCGAGTGGAATTTTTTTCAGAGATGCAAGGAGAGGTCGTTCAATATCCACAAAACAATCAATGTGATAAACCACATTAAAAAATTGAAGGAAAAAAAACCCAAAATAACCATATGATCATCTTAATGAAGGCAGAAAAAGCTTTTGACAAAATTTAACATCTATTTATGATAAAAATGTTCAACAAAGGAAGTATTGAAGGAAGATACTTCAACAACAAAAAAAAGGCCAAATGTCATAAGCCCACAGCTCACATCATACTCAACAGTGTAAAACTGAAAGCATTTCCTGCAAGATCAGGAATAAAGATGCCCACTCTCAACACCTTTATTCAACAAAGTACTGAAAGTCTTTGAGTAATGAGGCAAAAAAAGAAAAGGAATCCAAATTGTAAAGGAAGAAATAAAATCATCACTGCTTGCAGATGACATGTTCTTGTACATAGAAAACCTCATAATCCCACTGAAAGACTATTAGAACTCATCAATGAATTTGGTAAAGTTACAGGGTACAGAACTAATTTACAGAAATCTATTGCATTTCTACGCAGTAACAATTAACTGTCCAAAAGAATAATTAAGAAAACAATACCATTTACGGTTGTATCTAAAATAACAAAATACCAGAGTTCCCATCGTGGCGCAGTGGTTAACGAATCCGACTAGGAACCATGAGGTTGCGGGTTCGGTCCCTGCCCTTGCTCAGTGGGTTAACGATCCGGCGTTGCCGTGAGCTGTGGTGTAGGTTGCAGATGCGGCTTGGATCCCGCGTTGCTGTGGCTCTGGTGTAGGCCGGTGGCTACAGCTCCGATTGGACCCCTAGCCTGGGAACCCCCATATGCCGCAGGAGCGGCCCAAGAAATAGCAAAAAAAAGACAAAAAAATATATATAAAAAAAATAAAATAAAATAACAAAATACCTAGGAATAAATTTAAGGAAAAATGTTTTTTAAGAAAAAGGAAAAAGAAAAAGTAAAACTGTAATCAGAAATCTATAATACACTAATGGAAAAAAAAACTGAGACAATAAACAGATGAAATGACATACAAGTTTATGGATTGGAAAAATTAATGCTGTTCACATGACCATACTAACTAAAGCAATCAAAAATTCAATGCAATTCCTGTCAAAATGCCAATGGAATTTTTCACTGAACTAGAAAAAATAATTGTAAAATTTTTATGGAAACACAAAGCAACCCCAAATAACCTAAACAATCTTGAGAAAGAAGTACAAAGTTGAATGTATCATGCTTCCTGATTTCAAACAATACCACAAAGCTACAGTAATCAAAACAGTGTGGTACTGGCACAAATAAGACACAGAACAATAAAACAGAATAGAGAGTTCACTTATATGGGCAATCAATTTATGACAAGAAGGCAAGACTATACAATGGGGAAAAGACTGTCTCTTCAATAAGTTTTGTTGGGAAAACTGGACACATACATGCAAAAGAATCAAACTGTGCTACTCTCCCACACCATGCACAAAAGTAAACTCAAAATGTATTGCAGACTTAAATGTAAGACCTGAAACCATAAAACTTCTAGAAGAAAGCATAGGTAGTGTCTCTGACATCTGTCTTCACAATGTGTTTTTGGATATGTCTCCTCAAACAAGGGAAACAAAAACAAAAATAAACAAATGGAACTACACCAACTCAAAAAGCTTTTGCACAGTGAAGCAATCTATCAACAAAGTGAAAAGGCCACCTATTGAATGGGAGAAGATATTTTCAATTGATATATCTGATAAGGGGTTAATATTTAGAACTTGTAAAAGTCAACATCAGAAAGACAAACAGCCTAATTAAAAAATTGGCAGACATACAGATACCCAATAGGCTCATGAAAAGATACTCTGTATTACTAATTATCAGGGAAATGCAAATCAAAACCACAATGAAATATCACCTCACACCAGTCAGAATGACTATTGTCAAAAAAACAATAAATAACAAGTGTTGGTGAGAATGTGGAGAAAAGGGAACACTTGCACAGTGTTGCTGGGAATGTAAATTGGTACAGCCACTATGGAAAACAATGATTCCTCAAAAAATAAAAATTGACTTACCATATGATCTAGCAATGCAACTCCTGGTTACTTATTCAAAGAACACGAAAACATTGTTAGAGAAGATATACATACACATTTATCTTTGTTGCAGTATTATTTATAATAACTAAAATAGAAAAACTACTTAAGTGAGCATCAACAGATGACTGCATAAAGAAGATATAGTATTTGTTTATAAAAGAATATTCCTCAGCCATAAAAATTAATGAAATCTTGCCATTTACAACACAATGTATGGACCTAGAAAATATTATATTAAATGGCATAAGTCTGACACCAAAAGACTCATATGCAGAATCCCAAAAAACAAAACAAAATAAACATAAAACATAAATAGAATTATAGATGCAGAAAACAAATAGATGTTTGCCAGAGGGGCAGAGAGGGAGAAACAGGTGAGCAAGTATGAAATTCTATTTGCAAAATAAATGATTCATGGGTATGGGTGTGAAATGTACAGAGTGGTGAATATATTAAATAACTATAAAATATGTCTGTGTGGTGACATATTGTAACTTGACTTATCATGGAGTTCATGTTGAAATGTATAGAAATATCAAATCATTATGCCATGTAACAGGATCTAACATAGTGTTGTAAGCCAACAATACTTCAAAAACAAAGAAACAAACAAACATATCCATGCAAAAAGAGATCAGATTCGTGGTTATCATTGGCAGTGGGGTGAAGGAGTGGGCAGATCAAGGGAGGGGGATTTGGATGAATGCAATCAAAAGGTACAAACTTCCAGTTATAAAATAAATAAATACTAAGAATATAATGTACAATATGATAAATAATTAACTCTGCTGTACGTTGTATGTGCAAGTTGTTAGAAGAGTAAGTCCTAACAGTTCTCATGACAAGAAAAAAAACTTTGCATTCTTTTATTTTGTCACTAAATGAGATGACAGATATTAAATAACTTGCAATAATCACCTCATGATGAATGTAAATCCAATCTTTATGCATATACCTTATCCTGATGCAGTGCTATGTGTCAATGATAACTCAATAAACCTGGAAGAATAAAATTAAATGGAAATATACAGAGACTCAAAAATGTTTGGTCATGTCCTTGCTAAGGCTTTCTAGGTCACTAATTCAAAAAATGTCTTGTCATCACTATAACAATGTTTATGAGGGCAGGAGGTTTTCCTGTTTGTTTGCTCTTTTCTGTTTTTAAGCTACTATATCTCCTAAAGTTAGAACAGTACCTGGAACATAGTAGGCTTTTAAGAAACATGTGTTGAACGAATGAATAAGTTATTTATTAAACATCCAGTAGGTATATTAGTGTAATTCAACAACAAAAAAGCTAAATGTCTACACCCATGAAGCACTGCATCAGGATAAGGTATATGCATAAAGATTGGTCTATTGTTTCCTACAAACAACCTAGAAACAATACAACATGAGAAGGCAATAAAATCTAGAAAGGAAATTAAAAGCAGCAAAGTGATAGTGAGTGTCAAGGAATGGGATATCATCTACTGGGTGGGCAGAAAAAGTCTCTCTAAGAGATGATACTCGGGCTGATTCTAATAATTAGAAAGAGTCAACCTAATAATTAGAAATAATTAGAAAGAGTCTACAAGAAATGTATTACAGGAATAGGGTACAAAATGTGGAAAGACTTGACATGGGAATGAGAGAGGGATTTTTCAGGAGGTGAAAGAATCTATGTTGCATTATGATAATAGAAGGGATGAAATCAGGGATAGAGATAAAGACTAGATCAAACAAGGTGACCCTAGCTATGCAGGAAATGTGGACTTTATTCTAATTTTAATGGGAATAACTGTCACATGAGAGTTTTAAGTTGGAGAGAAAATAATTGAGCAGAGCTGTAAAAATATCAGTCTTGTTGCTATTGCTATGTGGTGATTGGATGGTAGTAGTGTATGACAACATTGGGAATTTATTGTTTATTATTTCATTTTATGAACCACACTGACATAATTTAAATAAACCCTTTTTCTTTCATACAGGAGGTAGATATTGTCTATCGTTTTCCAAAAGAAATCACCTATCTTTATACATTAAATAGCATACTTTTTCTTACTCAATTCTTTAATGGCTATCATTAATGAATTTTTAAATAAATTGTTTATTTAATTATTATAAGTTGAGACCTCAGTGCCCATATGTGTATTATATGTAGTACATATACATATAAAATTCATGCATGTATACATACAAACAATACATGTGTATGCATGTATATGTACATTATACATATGTGTATACATATGTATATATAATATGCAAATGTATTTAACTTGTTCTGTGTGTGTATATTTATACTGTGCATGTTGTCTGTTTCTTTGCTGGACCGAGACACTCTGCACGAGCCAATCCCACAGATCCTGCTGCAAGGTAGAGCCTCAGCTGTAACTGGGGAGACTGACTCACTATTGCTGCTTAGAGGAGAAAATAGACTGAGACTTGCATTTCTCCTTTTTCTTGGTTTGGTAAATCTATTTCTCAGCTAGTTTGTTGTTAAGTGGTTTTGTTTTGTTTTGTTTTTCTTTTCCTAATACAGTCTCTGCAGGAAGTTAAGACTTTTACTGTCTCCTCTCTAATGTTCCTATCGTGAAAATCAAATTGTTCCCAAGCCATTTAGGTACCAAAATATACTTCAGATGAAAATAAAATGCCTAAAACATTTGGCAAAGGGATATAAAATTCTCTGCCACAAGTATTTTTCCCCACAATATCTTTTCATAGGTTCAATCCAATTTTATGGTCTTCTGAATTTAATGATATCCATCAAAATATTTATAAGTATTTAGTATCCTAAGACAGAAAAACTAAAATCCAGCACTCAAATTATACTTTCATAGACAAACACACTCACAGGAATGACATATTTACTTAAAATTACTTCATATAAAAATATTCTTGTGTTTAAAGCAAAGGGGAATTTATTACATGGTTAAATCAATGTTGAAATGTATTTGTAAAGCCATATATTAGATAAATGTAATACAGCTAATGAAATTCTGTAGCACGAACACTCTCTGCCTCATAGCAATATATTATTTAAGGTCTGTGGAAACTGTTTTAGTGCACATTGTGCTGTTGATCATTATAGGTATTTGACATTTTAAAAACAGGTTGTGTTTTCATCATGGGGATATGGAGATAAACAAACACATTGAAACCTAAAGTCTCTTCTGAAATACAAGCTTTCATTTTATAGGTGTTTATTATGAACAGCAAGCTTTCTGCAAATGATTAGACTCAGGCTGAAAATGGTATTGAATGACTTTAGCTTGAGTTTACAGTGCTGTTAAAATTGTAGACAGCTTTTTTTCACTAAAATGCAATGGCATTCAAGGAGATAACAGGTTGCAATGTCCCTTTTTATGTCTGTAAATTTTGTGGCTAACTGTGTATGTTTAAGAGCAAAGAAAATCTGATAAATATCGCACTATTCTCCCAACTTCTTACTCCATAATGCATACATAAGACGGTCAACTTCTATCTCATTATCCCTCTAGGTTGTCCTATGTCTCTATTCCAGTAGAAGAGCAACTTCTTTTGTGTCCCACCCTCTCAGTTTTGCTCATTTCAATAGTTATTATGTGAGAACTTATGTTCAAGACAAAAATGCCAGGCACTGAACATTCAAGAGTGATCAACTCATGTATCCTTTTCTTAAGATTCCACATAACTACTTTAATATGAATATATATTCACAAATATTTTCTTTGCAAAAAAGTGAGTGGAAAGGTGATGACATGCATAAATGTTACAGCCATGTGAACAATACTGAACTTTGTAATAGACAAAGTATTACTAGCTGATTATGAGTCCATGTATTACTCTTAATACCCATACGTGACATGGAGACGTAAATATTTAAATTCTCCACATAAGGGAGTGAATACTTTCAGGAATTGCACATGGAAATTAATTTAAGGAATTTCATGGAAAACGATGTAATATTTTTGATACAGGATAAAGAGAGAATTTCTCATGTAGTTTCATGTAGAAGCTTTCATGGAGCCTGTCTTTACTGAAGTTCTCCAGTAGGTACTGAAATTCTTCAGTAGATACTGTGACTACAGTTATAGTAAAAGGAGTATCAGAAGTTGGCCATAATTATCCCATTTAATTTTTCTCACTATAATCTTCTCACATTGATATAATTCTTTGTTTTGCAGATGAAGAACTAAGGCTGAGGAAATTCAAGAAACAGTTTCAAGTTCCCAGAAATAATAAGCAGTAGAATCAGAATGTAGTGACCAGAAGTCTTATAGGTTCTGAGGAGTATAGAAAAATCAAAACAATACAAAATAAAACATAGTCCTTGACTGAAGAAGCAAGACAAAAAAATTTTAGAGCTGTGCAATTAGATAGGAACCCAATCAAATTCTAATTCTATGCTTTACTAATTGCATAATTTTGACCATATCATTTAACTTCTTTGAACAACAGACTTCACGTTTGAAAAAGTATACACAATACTACCTGTCTTCAGGTAAATTAAAATTAATGAAATATATACTAAATATTTATTAGAAGCTTGTGAGAAAAGATAATTAATTCCTCTTCTCTCATTTTGGGTAATTTAGTCTAATAAAGATATAATTTGTATTCAAGTAGCTAATATTCAGAAGAGAAAGTGAATAATTCTACAAGAAAAAGTTTTAAAATGTTTTTTAAGCTAGTTTCTCCTAAGGATTATGTGATTTCTGTAACCATAGCACACTCCTTTATCCCAGTTAGATATTTTTTACTTAGTATTTACTGTCATAGTTTATTCTGCCTACTTTAAACACAGTGAATAATATCCACGTTTCCACTCTGCAGAACCTAGTTTCTAGCCCAACGTCTTGAATTCTCCAACCACTGGGGCAAAATATTTACCTCTCCTTGACTTATCTTTCTCAAATGCAAAATTGAATTGAGGCTTCTGCAAGTCATATTCACAGAGATTTTGAGGGAGTGAGTAAATTGATGTAAAACTATTTAGAAAATTCATTAGGTAAGTGAAATTATAGTCATATCTTAAATTTGGTGTTAATAAAGTAATTCTCATTAAACTTTCAGCACCATGCATATCTTCAATTATTAGGATTCCAAGAAAATTGACTCTAACTAAAATAATCTTGCACTGTGCTCATGAAATTCTTCAAGTGTTATATCCTATAGCAAATACTTTGCTTATTTCTGTATAAAACATCAGAACCTCAAGTAATTAAAGAATTGTAAATTTAAGTGAGGAAAGAATTTACCACAGGAAGGAAAAAGAAATACACAGTTATATTAAAGGTGAGTGTACTGATAGCCACAAGTTACGTTAAGATATATCGAAAACAAAATGGATTGAATTGAATTTGAATGAATACAGGGATAAATAGATTGATAATATGAGGAAACCAATTATATTAAATTATTAAGGCTAGAATATCTAGGGTGGGTAAATGAGCATTCATTCTAACATTCTTTAAATTTTGCTGCATTTTAAAATTTTACAATAAAACTTTAGGAAAAATTTGGGCATTCATGGGGAAGAAAAATTAGTCATTAGAATGTGTCTCCATTCCTCATCATATGACTTTTTAGAATTTCTTTTTTTCAACATTTGGCAGCATCCGTGAGCCTATGTGCTCCCGTACTACACCCTACCACTTCACTTCCTTTAACCCCTTCATTTCTCACTTTGTGTGGCTTCAATTTTCTTGGAGCTGTCTCTTTTCAGAGCTTACATTTGCTTAATTTGTTGATGATACTGTTTTTCCACCACCAAATGTGCTGCATCAAATTCTACACCTTCCACCTACCCAGCTCCCACATACATATCCATGGGAATTTGGTCAGCAGCATTAAATCCATACATCCCCACAAGAAAACCTATGGGACAAAGAAGAAATCATCAAGTACTGTAGATATGCGTCGTTCAAATAAAAAATATATATTTTAGAAAATTGTGATGATATATTGGAGCAAAGATTTTGATAACTATTTACCAAATGGCTGCTTTTAATAAGTCTATTTTGCCACAACTATGAACAGTTCTTCCTCGTAGTGGGTTCCCATTAATTTTAATTTTAGGGTAGATGAATAAAACAGTGAGTGCTTGATTGCTTTAACTATTGTTATTTGTTGCTCCTATTGTTGCAATTCTTAGTGTGATTTAACATTTATTAAGAATGTACCATATGTTAGTCTACCAATTCCAAATAGATGTTTTGATGTATGTTAGTGACAGATTTTCATTTCCTTCTGTGTTTGATGTTATTTCTCTTTTTCTATTTAAACATAATCCTGTGTTTGGCATTCTGAGTTTTCTGGTTATTCACTAAAACTACAATAAGTGATGTGTACTGAAAAGAACTCTAGAAGAGGAGCCAGAAGACAGAATTTTTAGGAAATAATTAGCTTTGGAGTTATACAAATAATTTAACTTTAACTTCCGTTTTCATTTTTTTAATTTATAAGTTGAAGAGGCTAACCTGAATGATTTCTAATGTTAGTTCCAGTTCTATCATTTTGTCTATTTTGTTATGGCTAAATCTCTTCATTGTGTGAAGCAAACATTAATCATCTAGAGAAACAATCAAAATCAAATTCTATTTACACAAGGCTTTGCCTATTTCTTAACTTTGAAAATTATTTTGTCTGTTTCCCAGTACTTTTTGACTTGTTAGTGTTAGAGCTATAATAAGGTTTTGAATGTATCATTACATTCTAAGGCTGACATTTAATCTATAAATATCAACTTAAGTAGAAATTTTATTTTGATGGTGTTCTAGAGTAGGGTATATACCAAAAGGAAACTAGTCAACGGTTCTTTATTCTGGAGGATAACTGAAATAATAAATGACGCAGTGCTGCTCCTTCCTATATTACAAAGAAAAGTAAAACACAGCATGACACAGTAGAAAGACTACAATTTATCTTCAAAGCACAGTTAATATACATGGATGCTGTGTACCTCTATGGGAATTACCTCTCTGAGCTCTATCATGATCATAACATTCACTTCCCAGGATTGCCTTAGTATTGGAAATGCACGGAATATTTGACATATTGTGTTTTTCATGGAAGAAACCATTAAAATAAGTCAGAATGTGGAAGACGGTCTTGAATGTAGGTAGTAAAGGGCAATAGCAAGAGAATGTTCCTCCAACAAAACAATAACCCTTGTTCGAAGAGGATGATGTTAAAGGCCTTAGGTCAGGTTGAAGCAAACGATGAGTAAGGTGGAAAGTTAGATACCTGGAATCATTTTTTTTTCCTTTAGAAAACAACATTTAAAATACTCTGTATAAATAACCTCAAACTATTTTATTGAATCAAGCATTCTTATACTTTACAATAGGATTTCACATAATATACTAAGTAAAGCTAACAATGGTCTTTATTCCAGCTACCTATTTTTTTCAACACTTTGGACACACTATACTTGAAGCTTCTTGACTTTTCCATAAATGCATCATATTTTTATGCATTTGATGAATAATATCAATCTCCTTCCCATTTTCAGCGCATAAGACACTCATTGCTATGCCTGTTCTTCAAAAGTGCTTAAGTTTTCTATTATGGCACATTACTTTGTAGTGAATCTCCTTATGTCTCTGGTCCTTCTCTTACTCCAATTTACCCTGAGTTCAATAAGGGGAGATGTGTCTCATGTCTAACATTTATTAAAGGGATATCAATTTTAATAATCACACTAGCAATACATGATCATGAGTGATAAGGAAAAATCTGAGTAGAATATAAAAATAATATAATAACATTGCAAAGAAATTTGAATTTCCACAGCCTGGTTTTCTTATTTTATAGATGATGACCTAAAAAATCTTATGTGATTTAAGAAAAGAAATTTGTATATTAGTTTACTAGAGCCTCCACAACAAAGTACTATAAACTGGGTGGCTTAAACAGCAGAAACTTATCTTGTCAATATTCTGAAGACAAGAAGTCTGAAATCAAAATATTGGCAGGGTTGGTTTCTTCAAAAGCATCTCTTCTTGGCTAGTAGGTGCCTGTCTTCTCTTTATGTCTTGTCATGAGACATGTTTCTACAATATTTTCTTAGCCTTTTTGCTGAAAACTCCATCTTGTCCTGCTTTAATTTACCCCATCTTCCTGCTTGAAAAACAGTTGCAGTGCTGGTGAATGACTTAAGCTTAAGAATGGAGACCTAAAGGCATAAGTTATTCATAGGGTCAGCTGAATGAGGACCTAATGCATTGGTCTAGGCATGTGACCTGTGCAGATAGGCACACCATTTGCACAAGCATGATATGTCCTCTAAAGAATAAGAGGAAGATGATCCTCATGGTCCCAAGGGGTTTATGAGGGGTCGTTAGCAGGATATGCATTAGCAAGGAGAACCCAGGTGCAAACCTAGGAACGATGAGTTGCTGCAGATAGACGCCTCATCTGCAGAAGCACAATGGTGATTCTCTAGATATTATGCATAGATAGCTGATGCCAAGCTTCCTCAAATGCTAATGACTGTTAAATGCCCAAAAGTCAGAATAAAAGCTGAATTGGCAACTGAATATGTGACTTTTAAAATAACTTAAAAAAACCTATATCCTGCACCTACAACCCCCTCCTCACTTGACATAAGAGCACAATAAAAGCTGTGTGGTTTTGGGAGTTCCCATTGTGGCCCAGTGGTTAACGAATCAGACTAGGAAACATGAGATTGCAGGTTGGATCCCTGACCTTGTTCAGTGGGCTAAGGATCCAGCTTGCCAAGAGCTGTGGTGTAGGTTGCAGACGCGGCTCGGATCCCGCGTTGCTGTGGCTCTGGCAAAGACCGGTGGCTACAGCTCTGATTTGACCCCTAGCCTCAGAATCCATATGCCGCGGGAGCAGCGGAAGAAATTGCAAAATAAAGAAAAATAAAAAAAAGCAGTGTGCTTTTGGGCCCTGAGATCTTGAGTCCCCCAGTTCCCACCTTTACTTAAGATGAATGTCTCTGTGTCTTGTTTTATGTTAACTTTTTTTCCTTAAGTTTCACAGCACCCTTTCTTCAGCCCCATCCTGCTGAGCTGGTCTGGCAAGGTCTTCACATAGTTTTCCCTCTATTCACAGTCATTGTCCTAATCTCTTCTTAAAATAAAGTCACCAGTTATATTGGATTAGGACCTACCCACATGACCTCAGCTTAATTTACTTGCCTCTTTAAAGACCCTATCTCCAAATAGTCACATTCTAAGGTAGTAGAAATTAGCACTTTGACATAGGAATTTTGGATAGACACAATTCAGGCTATAACACCTAGTTAGTCAGCAGATATTTTCTATTGGAATAAAATTCAATTTCTTTGAGTGACATAACAACTATACAGTTAAAATTTATAGATGAAATTTTGTAAATAGAATTTCCAGAAGATCAAAATAGAATAAAAGCAATGCATTGTGGAAAAGTGTGAACTCTAACTTCAAGTTTAGAGAATACATAGAGCACAGATCTGTAAAGGTATAAAAACAGACTAGAAAATGTGTAAATACTAAAAACACAGGCATATAATCAGGCTGCATAAGATGCCTGCTCTCTTGCTCTTGTACATCTCCTGCCTGACCAGGCCCTGCTTTACCTTCGCCTTACTCACTTGATTGCATTCCCCTCCTAAAATTAGCACTGGGTCAGTAACTGCCTGCATGATCGGCTAACCCCCAGCTAAGGTAATGTCCTCAGACTAGGACTCCCATTACATTGGATTACCAACAAGAAATGTCAGTCTCTCTTACTTCTGGCGTCTGTCCCCCTTGTGGCTGAAGTTGGTATGGGGGCTTGCTGTAGGCTTCCTGATGGGAGGGGCTGATGCCTGCCCACAGTTAGGTGGAGCCGATTCTAATCCCTCTGGAGGGTGGGGCTTAGTCTCCGATAGGATTAGAGGCAGCTGTGTGCCTGAGGGGTCTTTAGGTAGCCTGTTTACTGAGAGGCAGGGCTGTGATTCCACCTGGGTTGTTGTTTGCCCTGGGGCTTCTCAGCAGCTGACTGAAGGGTGGGGCCAGATTTTCCCACAATGGCCACCTCCAGAGAAAGGTATGCTGCTGAATATTCCCAAGAGCTTTGCTTTCAATGTCCTTCCCTCACAACAAGCCACATTCACCCCCAGTTTTCCCAGGAGGTCCTCCAAGAACTGCAGTTGGGTTTGACCCAGATTCCTATGGAGCCTTTGTTTGCCCTGGGACCCAGTGCACGTGAAAGTCTGTGTGTGCCTTTTAAGAATGGGGTCTCCGTTTCCCCCAGTCCTGTGGAGCTCCTGCGCACAAGCCCCAATGGCCTTCAATGCCAGATGCTCCAGGGGCTCTCTCTCCCCATGCCAGATCCCCACATGTGAGAGTTTGATGTGGGGCTCAGAACTCTCACTCCTGTAGGTGAGTCTCTGTGAACCAGTTAGTTTCCAGTCTGTGAGGCTTCCCACTGGGGAGGTATGGGGTTGTTTATATCGCGAAATCGCCCCTCCTACCTCTTAATGTGGCCTTCTCTTCGTCTTCTTGTGTAAGATATGTTTTTTAAGGTTTCCGGTCCATTTGGGTGACCATTGCTCAGCCTTTAGTTGTGAATTTTGTTTTAGGAGAGAAGTTGAGCTCCAGTCCTTCTATTCCGCCATCTTAATCCCATCTCCAAGAAATGTCAGTTCTCAGGAAGGTTGCTAACCTGAAGAGCAAAGTTGGGGATGAGCTCCTTTAACAGTTCTTCTGGTAACCAGGAAGCCTCTCTGTTGTCATTTCCCCTAACTAGTGACTTCTTCCTCCCTAGAGTGGCAAAGATCGCTGAGAAGTCCTGTCTGCCATGGGACACACAAGGTAGGGTTTTGCTCCTGGGTATTTCCCTCTGACTTATAAGACTTCTTGTCCAATAAATTACTGATGTCTCCATTGCTGACATCAGATTCTTTTTGGCCTCATGGCTGGGCAGTTGTAAGGATCGCAGCAACAATAGTTAGGTGACCTTTTCAGGTGTGTGATATAAGGGAACCACAATTAAATGTGTTTGGCATTATCACAGAAATTTTTTAAAAAATGCTCAATGGAACAGAGTAAATAATCCCCAAGTAGAGACCTAATATTTTGTTGGTATTAAGTTTATATTAAATATCACCCTTCACCCACAGGAGAAAATGTGAATGCTTCAACAAAAGTTGAGACAAATGGCATACATTACCAAAAAAAATAAAAAGTCACACTCTGCTTCACATCCTAAATAAAATTAAATAAATAAAAATAAATAAAATTAAATAAAATTAAATAAAATTAAATACATTTTGTTTGCATTACTTAAATTTTAAAAATTTACCCATAAAGAGAAATCACAGAGTTAAAAAGCAAATGAAATTCTGGAAAAAAGTATTTTTTAAATATATAAAAGAAAGAGTTCTAATATTAAAAAAGAAAATTAGGAGGAAAAAATGGGAATGTTTATAATCAAGTAATTACTATAGAAAAACTATAAATACAAAAAAGCATATGTAAATATATTTATCATCACTAGCTATGAGAATGCTAATTGTGGTATATATCAAATAATATAATGTATATGACAATAATGTAATAAATAACATAATACACTGCAATGTATTATATGATATAAAAGCTAAATAAATATATTTGGTAATAGTAAAATATAAATTTGAAAAATTTTGTTAGCATATCCATATTATATTTATAATTATAATACATTTAAGACATTTTAATAATATATGGGTATTATATATTATGTAAAGTAATTTGATAATCTATATCATATATGTATAAAATTATTTTGAAGCAATCTGATAATAAATATATATATATCTCTCTCTCTCATATTCTTTGATCCAGCAATTTCATTTTCTTAATCTAATCTGTGGAAAATAAACAAAGACACAGCAAATGTATATTAATTGAAATATTTGAAATTAAGGAAATTGGAGCTTTTAGGCAACCTATTTTCCTGAGAAATCACAATCTATATATATGTATATGTGGGATTGGCATGAAATCTATGGACTTAGTATATATAAAATTATATTAAAATTTTTTTAACTTTAAAAACTAAAAAAATGTTATATAGAAGAACTTTTTAGTTTTTTTCAAGTAAATTAACAATGATATGTGTATGTGTGTGTGTTTTTGCCAAGAACTGTGGATCACTACAGGGTTGTGCAGGCATGTCCTTAAGGTTCCCACCTGAATGATTACATTAAGCATAAAAGGAAGAGCCCACTTTAATCATCTATACGAAAGAGGTGGCTACAATGTCCACTCTAATTACCTTAAAACTCACCTGGCAATTAATCTGTCTGCTTATCTCTCTAACCTTTATTGAAAGGACATGGTTTAAACATTTGCTATTACTAAGATTATATGTTTATAAATCTGGAAGTCTGAGTCAAGCCAGAGATTTCAGGGTTAACCATTTGGCTATAAAGATGGATTTTCTTGGAAAGACTGCACACTTTCTGTGGCTGGATAGAAAATGTAGGCTATTTCTTCTTTGCTGGATGAGTACCAACCTCATGTCAATGTAGAAGGACCAAAATCTGCCAGCATTACAAATGGCCGTTTGCCAATTTGAAAGGTTTCTGAAAAGAAAAGGGGCTCTTACACATTATTTTCCTTTAAATCACAAAGTGTATGGTTTGTGGAGCAAGCCTCACAGAAAGAAAAAAAAGAAAGAAAGAAAAGAAAAGAACTTTGCTTACCCTCCACACAAATTTTGTCTCCTTCACTTGGAAACCCGCAAGGCATCTTTTCTTTTTTCCTTCTTTCTTTCTTTCTTTTTTTTTTTTCCTCTCTTTTTAACCTTTTGTCTTCTCTCTGGGTTGTCATTCTGTGTGGAGAGAAAATCATCCTGGCTAGAATATCAGCTCCCAGTTAGGGACAGCCAGTCATTACAAAATCACTTTTATTATATATGCCCCAAATTGGCTGTATACAAAAGGCACTTGGGCAGCATTCGTACTTGCAGTTCGGCAATGCAAGAGTATAAAGTGGTTTGGATCAGAGCTATGGACATAAAAAAGGCAGTTGACGAAGATAAAATGAAAAGTATAAAGCACTGAACAACATTATTTTTCAGGGTAAAAAACAGGTATTCTATGACAATCCTTAAGAGCTTAGACTTTGATGTCAAAGAGACAGAAGCTGAAACCCCATCTGCTGCTATTTCAAGCTCTGTGACCTTGAGCGACTTACTCATGTTGTTAAACTTCTGTTTCTTCATGAGTAAATGGAATGGATCATATTTCACAGTGTTTTGAAGTGGTTGATAACATACGACACATAAATTGCTGAGCCCAATAAGTAGTATATAGTAGATGTTAAAAAACCTATCAGTTGCTATTTTCACTGTTATTATCACTATTAAAAATGAACTTAGAGCAATAAATATGATTAGTCAATATATAAAATTGTTACTACACTTTTAAGAACTTTTTACCAAAAGATACTTACACAAACTGAAGAACCTTCATATAAAAAAAATGTAGTAGTATCTAAGGATAATTTATAAACATAAAATGGCACTCACCTGTATTACCAAATGAGAAACACTAAAAACATATTAATCTGGTAAGATTTTTTTCCCTTTTATATGGAAAAATTGCAACATCTCAGATGCTGTGCAGTCGTTAAAGCAATATAAGTTCTCATTCCACTATTAAAGCATCAAAATGCTAGTTAAAGTATTTTAACTATTTTGTACAATGCTACAAGATAGAACGTTCTCTTAATTTCTTAATCTAAATAAAATATGGGAGAGAGATCTTTGCAAGTTCAAATACCTGATGAAAGATAACAAAGGATGTTTTTTGTAAAATTATATAGGAATTAGACAGCCATGTACATAAACACAGCCTCTGTACACACACAACACAAACACACATGAATCTAGAATACATCTAGATTACAAATCTAAAATGTAAACTTCAGTCAGTATTTTTTTCTGTATTCTTATTTGCTTTCATCAAAAGATGAATGAAAAAATAACTAAGCAGGTGAGGTTAAATATTCTTTTCCCCCAAATTATTAAAAGCCTGCATTTATAAAAATTTAATCCTACAGCTACATACTACTCTGATCAATCAGCCCTGCAGAGTGAATAACCAGAATTTCTTCATTTTAATATATCCTGATAATAATAAATGCTAATTATATTAAGCACTATTAAGTGCTGAAAATATAATATGTCACAATGTATAAATTTAGCACTTGTCTCCACCAAAACGTATCCTGTGACTTTCCCGGTTACCATTCCATGAACTTGGTTTCTGCCTTTTTCTGTGGCCTGGGTTCTTACACTACTTTTGCTAATGGGATTTCTGCCTGTTATCTGCTGCTTGAGACCCTGATTTGATGGGTTTACATTTTCTTAACATGCAAAAATTTAAATCAGTAAAACTGCCTCATATCCAGCATAATGAGGTAATACAATCTTCTGTTTAATAGTAAGCTACCTACCTATATAGACTCTCTGCTTTGCTCAGCTCCTAATTGATACAGTCCTGTCTGCCTTTCATGTTTATAGAGATCAATTCCGTTATCTGCTGCAAATACAACCTTATCTCCACCTACTCTCTGCCTGGCTGAATTTCCACATATTTCTGTCTTCAGATATTTCTGTGACTAGGTGTCACTTGACTAAAATTCTGAATTTCTTTTTTAATGTTCTAGACACCATTACATGCTCAAGTTACTCTCACTGTAAAAAACAATTTTCTGACTCTCTATTTCTGTCTAAATATGATCTAATCTCTCTCCTCTCTACATCATCCACCTTTTTCAATAATGTATACTACACTTCCTATCTATAGGGTAACATTATGTCATGTCTTGGGTATGATAGTTCTGGTTATATTTGTTTACCTGCTGAATTGTTGGTAACTCTTGCTGTCATTTTCAAAGTGTTCTGATTGAGATGGTAAATTCGATTCTCATCCTACTCATTCAGTACATTCCATAAACCACTATACTTGAGATCCTTACCTCACTAGGCAATAGAACTTTGTTCACTAAATTAATCAAAGATTCATATTTGCCAATGAAAAACAATTCAGTCTTTATCTCACCAGATTTGTCTTCATCTGACACTATGTCGTTCCCTCCTTCATAAACCTCAGATCTCTTTGAGCCCAGGGTTTCATGTTACCCACATTCCTTTACCTCTCTGTGCCTTCGTTCTAATTCCCTCTTGCTTACATTACTTTTTCTCCTTGTCTGTTAACAATTGATATTGTTCAAAATACTTTTTATTAACTTACTGCTCTTGTATATATTTTCCTAAGGTGATTTCATGACCTTCCTCATTCCACTCACCTTCTCTTTGCTGTCAATTACCAAATTAATATTCCCAAACTTGCCTCCCTACTCCACATCTCCTCCAACACATTTTTTTTTGTCTTTTTGCCTTTTCTAGGGCTGCTTCCTGCGTCATATGGAGGTTCCCAGGCTAGGGGTCGAATCGGAGCTGTAGCCACCGGCCTATGCCAGAGCCACAGCAACTCAGGATCCTAGCCGCATCTGCAACCTACACCACAGCTCACAGCAACACATATCCTCAACCCACTGAGCAAGGTCAGGGACCGAACCCACCACCTCATGGTTCCTAGTCGGATTTGTTAACCACTGTGCCACGATGGGAACTCCCCTCCAACACATTTTATAGGAGTATTCTTCACATCTGTCCTTGCCTCTTAAGTGATAACAGCATTGTCCTGGGCTATTATTATAGTTTTATCATTAGTCTTCATTTCTTTAGCTCTAACCCTTTAAAATTTGTCTTCTAATCCAAATGAAAACATATCATTTAAAAAAAAATTTTTTTAGGGCCACACCTGTGGTGTATGGAAGTTCCCAGGCTAGGGGTCAAATCAGAGCTGCAGCTACCAGCCTGCACCACAGCTACAGAAACATCAGATCTGAGCTGTTTGCAACCTACACTGCAGCTCAAAACAACACCACCGGGTCTTTAAACCACTGAGCAAGGCCAGGGATTGAATCTGCATCCTCATGTATACTAGTTGGGTTCATTACCACTGAGCCACCTCAGGAACTCCCATATCATTTCTTGAAAAAAAAAAAGAAAAAGAAATTTATTTGCTCACAATTCTGGAGGCTAGGAGTTTAAGACTGAGGTAATGGCAGCATTGGTTTTCCCTGAAACACCTTTTTATTAAAGTATAGTTGATTTATAATGCTGTGCTAATTTCTGCTATACAGCAAAGTGACACAGTCCATACATACACATACATTCTTTTTTTCATATTGTCTTTCATTATCTTCTGTCCCAAGAGATTGAATATAGTTCCCTGTGTTGCACAGTAGGACTTCATTTCTTATCCATTCTAAATGTAACAGTTTGCATCTACCAAACTCAAATTCCCAGTCCGTCCCTCTTCCTCCTCCTCCCCCTTGGTAACCACAAATCTGTTCTCTATGTCTGTGAATCTGTTTCTGTTTTGTATAGGTTCATTTGTGCCATATTTTATATTCCACATTCTGCTTAGAATATCTGTCTCTTTTATTTATTTCAGAAATCCAAAATCTTATACTGGCAAATAAGATTCTTTATCATAGGACTCTTGCCCACTGTCTTCAGCCTTCTCTTATCTCTCTGCATATTTTAACTTAAAATTTGCCTGCTAACACAAAAAAATTCCATCTAATTCCAACCCACAATATCTAATTGCCCCCATGGCCTTGCCCATAGTATATTGTACATGTATATTCATTAGCAGTCTCACTATACTCTTTCTATATTCCTTTCTTCAGTGGACAAGTGAGAGTTCTTTGATAATAGACACCACAACACCTCTGTTGTTCCTTTTCTTTATTTCTTTTTTTTTTTCCTAGCACTGTAGGCTCTCCTTTTTAACTATGACTGGATATGAGTCTATTTCTTGCCAATAACTTGCAACAGTGGCTGCGGCTGCAGCAGAAGCTGCTGTAAAAATAAAAATCTGCATTTCTTTCTTGAAAATTATTAGGAATGTAAAAAATCTATAATATTGGGGAACTTTCCCCAAAGCAAATGTTATATTGTTTCAAAAACTTTTGGTTATATTTGAAATTGTTTGGAGACTTGTGTCATTAAAACTAATAATATTGAAGTTCTCATTGTAGCTCGGAGGGTTGACAACCCAACTAGAAGCCATGAGGATCCTGGTTCTATCACTGGCCTTGCTCAGTGGGTTAAGGATCTGGCATTGCCGCAGGCTATGGCAAGCTGTGGCAAGTTGTGGCATAGGTCACAGATGCGTATCATATCCCACATTGCTGTGACTGTGGCATAGGCCAGCATGTGGCATTTGACCCCTAGCCTGGGAACTTTCATGGTTCAGGTGCAGCCCTTACACACACCAAAAAAAACTAGTAATATTATGCTATTTTCATACTTGAAGATCCAACCCAATGATTATGTCAGATATTAACTTAGACTTTTACAAAGTTATAATGGATTTGCATTAATGTAAGCCAACAAAAAGCTAACTTCTCTTGACCTACCGTGAGCCCAGAATTTAGCTTCTGGTCACATCTACAATGAATTTGCTAATGGAAAATAATTTATGTTTATTTTCATAATGAGACTTTCTATAAAATATTGTATATTCCAAGGAAAATATCAGAATTTTTAAAAGATGCTACTTTGGATGAGAAATTTGGAGTTGGAGAAGTAGAATAAAATAACAAGTTAAATTGATTATGGCACATTTTACTCCTTAGAAAGGGAAATACCCTCGATTTGTCAGATCTTTTTCCTTTTGGTTGTAATTAGCTATTTTTCTTACAAAGTTTGAGTTCAGTTTTTTTCATTGTTTCTCTTAAATTTTAATTTTGTATGATTAAAATCCATCACTGTCTTAGATATCAAGTGGTAGTATTTACATACATGTGCAAAAACTACACTATCTACATGGGTACTGATGCGAGGGTGTCTGAATTCATACAGAAAGTTTATATATTTTCAGTGTCACAAATTATTTCTCATATTAGAAATAAAGAGTGATTTGGATCCTTGGTACTGTTTATTGCTGTGTTCTAATATAAGAGTCTGCAGAATAGGTAATATCAAGGCATTTCTATATGCATAAACTTTACCACATTGATTATTAACACTTTTAATAAACTATAAATTGAATGTTAATTCTTTTTTTTTTTTTTGTCTTTTTGCCGTTTCTTGGGCTGCTCCCGCGGCATATGGAGGTTCCCAGGCTAGGGGTCTAATTGGAGCTGTGGCTGCCAGCCTATGCCAGAGCCCAGAGCCACAGCAACGCAGGATCCGAGCCGTGTCTGCAACCTACACCGCAGCTCATGGCAACGCCGGATCGTTAACCCACTGAGCAAGAGCAGGGAAGGAACCTGCAACCTCATGGTTCCTAGTCGGATTTGTTAACCACTGCGCCATGACGGGAACTCCCTGAATGTTAATTCTTTGATATACTTTTATTGGACAGACTAGAACAGAAAGAATTTAAAAATAATCTCTTGATAGAAATGGACTAAATGGTATAACTTGATTTGTGTCACCCTCTACCAGTTTTATTTTGCAGTGTGGACATGACTAGATAACACTAGATAAGAACCCCTAGATATTTAGACTCTTGATACAATTTACATATGTCAGTAATTAGATAAATAATAACATGTGAGGCTCATTTGAACTGGAACACTTCTGTAACCATCGGACTATTTTAACCCTGATGCTCACCATATAATCTCCTATAAAAAGACTGGATAAGTAGAGATCCTCAGTTGTTTATTCATACACTTCATATTATTCACTTTTAGAGAATAGGTGAATAATGCAAATTTCAGGATTATCTATCATATCTAATAACAATCGAATCTTTCAAATCTAACTTAATCTAATCAAATTGCTTCATACCACCTCCACTGCTACAACTCAAACCTAAACCAGAAATACCTTTTGCTTAGATTATTGCAATATCTTCTGAACAATCCCATGTCTCTTCTCTTGACCTTCCTCCTACTGTCTTTTTCATCACAGCAGCCATTGTAATCCTTTTAAATGTAGGTCAGCTTATGATGCCTAAGTGCTCAAAAGCTCCCAACATTTCCATCTTTGAGTAAAAGCAGCAACATTCAAATTCCTTATAATACTCCACAATACCTATATCCATTTCCTATTACAGCATACACTTAAAGGACTGAAAATCACATGCATGTATTTTTTCACAAATTCTATGGGCTAGGTGTCTGGACACAGCTTATCCAGGTTCTTTGTTTCAAATCTCGCCAGACTGAAATTCTGGTGCTGACAAGGGTTATCGTCTCATGAGTGGCATGAGGTTCTTCCAAGCTCCTTCAGGTTATTGGCAAAATCCATCTCTGGTTTCTTGTTGGTTGTACGACTGAGGTCTATATTTTCTTTCTGGCTGTTGTGAGCAGATCATTCTGCATTCCTAGAGGTTACCTGCAATTTTTTACCAGGTGACCCTGTCCATAAGCCCTCTCAGAATATGACAGCTTATTTCCTCAATGCCAGCCTACAGCAGCAGAATCTCTAGTGTATATGCGATTTTATATAACCATAAAATTATATAGTAATTATGGGAGTAATATCTCATCATCTTTGCCATCTTCTAATTGTTAGAAGCAATGGCAAGTCCTGTCCATGATCAAGGGGAGGGGATTACATAGGACATGAATTTGGAGGCCACCACAGTGTCTGTCGCAACAAGACCTTGCATGATCTTCCACTCATTGCTTTTCTGACCTCATTGTCTACCACTTTCCCTTTTGCCCACTGTGCTCCAAATAGATTGGCCTCTTTGTTGTTCCTTAAATCACAAAGCAAACTTTCATTTCAGAGTCTTCACACTCACACTTCTTGCTGGTGGAAAAGTTCTTTCATCCACATGACTGGCTCCTGTATTGCTCATTTGCATCTGTCCTCAAATATAAGCTTATGAAGAAGAACATCCCTAACCACCTAATATATATAGCAATCCCCATACTCCTCACTCTGTATCCTGTATTTTTCTCCATAGAATATGTCATCACTTGGCATTTTATTTATTTTTGATTTTCTCATTGTCTATCTTCCACACACCATTATGAGAGCACAATTTTTTTGTTTACCATTGAATTTCTAGCCCCAAGAACAGTGCTTGCTGTGCATTTATAGAAGGCCTTAATAAATATGTATGCAATGCATTACTGAATTGTTCCCCTACTTTCTGAAGAGGGACTAAATTTGATCAAAATGAGGATGTCATTTCTGGGATAGAATAGTGTTTCAACAAATAGTCTATAATGTAGAAAAAAAATCTTACTCTTAGTTATTTGATATTTCTCTTCATTGCATTTGAATTTTCCCTCTAATTTTATTGATGCATTTGAAGGTTAGCATCTGTAAGTAGACTTACTCATTTGCAAATTATTTGGTAGTAAGAATCTTGCTGAAAGAAAGACAGGAAAACCATGGATCCTGCCGTACATCTACTCACAAAATTTTACAGAGAGCTTTCCATAAAATAGGTATGCAATAAATATTCACTGAAGTAAATAGGGCCTAAACTAGCCAGTTATTTGTAGCAGCTCTTCTGGTTGTGACCTTCAATTGACTGGAAATAGTACAATGTGATCACATGGAACCGTGGAGTATTCCAATTTGTTATCACATTGATTGTTAAACAATAGTGATTAACATTGACTCTTGTTTCAAAAGTGTCATCACAAATATTTTTGTGCATTCATTTGAATAAAATTGAAGTGTAGTTTGTCAGTCTTACAGACTTGCATTTATAGCTGTTTTTGTTTCATTTTCCCAAAAATTCCATAGTGCCTGAGAAAACACCAATAGGTGTGCATACACAAGTGTGTACACCAAAACAAAATAAGACTTGGGCGTCCAAAAGGAAGAACTATTATGCTAATAAGGTCAGAAGAATTCAATGCATGCCTGGACAATAATAATGAGTTCTGAAATAAATAATTTGGATCAGGGTTATGAATACAGAGGAGGTTACATCAAAGTGTAAATGCAACATGGGTCAAAATATTAGAATATACTGCCAAAATATATTTCCTGGAGAAAATGAAGATCTATATCTACATTAAAACTGCCCATGTAAAGGGATATAATAATACTAGAAAGAAGACAAGATTATGAATTTTATTCAATTATAGGTTATATTGGAGCTGACTTGCCATATAAAGAAAGGCTATGTGGGCTACATTTTTTGTAAGATAATCAAAAAAGAGAGAAAAGCAATTAAGATTATAATAATTAAAGCACAATCTTCTGATAATAGGGTACTACAAGTAATCAACAAGACCCTTTGATATTCTGTGTAATTGAGTGCACTTCTCAAAAATGGCTTTTATGGAATGCCAATAAACCATTTTAATCTGTTCTCTGTGGAGAAAATAATATAACCTTGATATTTAAAAGTCTTCACCTTGAGAAAAGACACTGTTATATGGTGTGGGGGATTTAAAATTGCTTCAATATTTTGGAAAGAAATTTGGCAGTGCCTATCCAAGCCTTTTATGCACATATCCTTAACCTAGTAATTTCACTGCTATCAATATTTCCCACAGAGAAACATGAAGAACGAAAAATAGTAGTATATTCCATGTTGTTCATAACAGCATTGATTGTAACAGGGGGAAAAAAGCTAAGGTCAATCTAAATGACCATGAATTTGGAGAAGGTTTAAATAAACTATGATGCATATAAACTATGAAATCCTATGTAATATTTCTATAAAGTAAAACACAATGTGCTAATGTGGAAATATATTTATTATGTGTTAAAATTAAGCACAATACAATGTAATTCTGAATAATATAATCATACTCATATATTTTTAATTTTATTGAAGTACAGTTGATTTACAATGTTGTGTTAATTTCTGCTATACAGCAAAGTGACTCAATATACCTGCATAGTCTTTATTATATTCTTTTCCATTATGGTTTGATTTTTTTAAGTTCTATTAAATTATAGTTTATATATATTTTAATGTATGTGCATATATACTTTAAAATGTATGTTTTATATATGCATATATAATTTATACATACATATTTATATACATATACATACATAAATGAAGGAATACTATGTAGACTGTGGAATCTTCCTTATTTTAGGTAATAACTTAATGACTTTGGGAAATTTTATTAATCTTACTGTGTCTCAGATCCCTTCTGTAATATAAACTGTAAAACTTAATATAAAATGAAAATAAAAACATTTACCTGATGGCTTTTTTTGAAGATCAAATAGGTTAGTTCATGTGTACATTTAGAACTTTGCCTGTGACATTATAAGTGGTAAATAAGAATCAGCCATTATTATCATCACCACCAAAATTTTTATTATCTTTTCACAGGCATACTCAAAAGAATCTTTCTCTAGAAGGATATATACATGGAGATTTCAATGAAATATAACTCAAATGAAAGAAAATGGAATGTTTCTAGTTTTAATTTTTATTTCTGTATAGTTTGGGATACATATATTGAGTGTGTGTGTGTGTGTGTGTGTGTGTGTCTATAATTACTGGCTTAACATTTTAACTATTAAAGAATAAGCTTATTTTAAAAGAGAATATAAACCAGGAAAGTAAATTACTATTGAAATGCTCTTTGTATTTGTGTTCATTTGTTATGACTGCCATAACAAAGTATTATGGACTGGGTAGCTTAAACAACAGAAATTAATTTGCTCACAGTTCTGGAGGTTAAAAGCCTGAGACCAAAGTGTCAGCAGTACTGATTGCTTGTGAAGACCATGAAGGAAGGGCTTTCTCCAGGCCTCTCTCCACATCGTCTTCCCTTGGTGTGTGTCTGTATCCACATCTCTTATGAGGACATGGGCCATGTTGGATGCGGGCTCACCCTAATGACTTCTTTTTACTTTAATTTCCACTGCAAATACCCTAACTCCAAGTATACTCATTGTATGAGTGGGATTAGGACTTTAACACATGAATTTTGGTGGGCAAGTGGGAAGAGGGGACATGATTCAGTCCATAGCAATATGCTGAATGCCAAACCCTCTCTCCTCTTTAGTAAATTTTTTCATTGTTAGTTTAATCATTTTGGAAATGGTGATCACCAAATGAAGAAGGAAAGGAATTTTGTTTATCTTTGGAAATTTAGCTCAATCTCTGCCATGTTAGTGGGGGCTTTTTTGTTTTGTATTAGTTGGGGCAGGGTATCCGATTGAAAATCTAACTTTCTATTTTTAAAAAGAGCAGCTCCAGATTTTCTTTTTATTCTTATTAGGAAGCTAACATTTGGAAGCTGTGTATGATGGCCCCCACTCTTCAAGAATGATGAATAGGACTTTTGTGTTTCTAACCAAACTTGACTTGAATCTTTCTTAACTCTGAGGATGGCATAGGGTGTTTGTGTGTGTGCACGTGTGTGTGTTTCTAAAAGAAAAATACCCCGTTGTAGGTGTGATAGCCATTATGTCCTGCTTTACAGACAACAATCCAAAATTAAATCTGCTAACCTAGATAATTATTAATAGGTTCCCTTTTCATTCTCAGAACTGTCCTGATTGAGATAATGAATTATATGGCCACCCAAATACATAGACAACCAAACTCCATTGTCTTAGAAATTGAGCCAAATAGATCTTTAAATGTCAGGGGTTGAAAATGAAATAAAGTAGTAATATTCTGTGTTATGAAACACTGAAGAACTTAAATACCTGTACCTTCAAAATTATAGTAAATCCTGTGAGTCAAATACCCTTGTGGAGAATTATCTGGATTTGATACTCAGTCCATCATTTAAAGATAAGGTAGCTTGAACAAGTGGTTTAAATACTAAATGTCTTGGTTTCCTTCTAGGTAAAATGGGTTAATTGTTTTATCTAATTTATTTGTTTTATTATTTTGTATTTCTTTGAAACAAGTCTTAAATGAAACCACATACCCAGATCTTACATGAGTTTTGGTGAATGTATTTACCATATGATCTCTACCCAAATCCATCAACTCTGATTGGCCCCTTGTACAATCTTACAGTCAATTTCCTTTCTTCATGGGCAACCAGGCACTGATCCTATCAACACAGGTTGTGTTTGCCTGTTCTTTACGCTAATGTGAACATCATGTGAATTATATGGTGGGTACTTCCTTGTATCTGGCTTCTTCTTCTTATTACAATGTTATTGAGATAGTTCGCATTCTTCATTATTCATTGATGACTCAGTAGCTCATTCTATTTTATTGGTGAATACTTTCCTACTGTGTCAGGTTCCTAAAAGGATTGCATCATCTTTCATTCACATCAAAATTGTATGAGTGTTCCAACCTCTCTACTACCTTGTCAATATTTGGTGTTATTAGGCTTTTCAATTTTAGTGACTCAGAGAGCGGTGTAGTGGTTTCTTATTGCTGTCTGGTTTTCATTTGAATGGCCAAGATGACTAATGATGGAGAGCATTTTTAATGGGTGATATGCCATAGTGAAGAATCTGTCAAAGTAGATTGCCTATTGTGATGATAAATTTTATATATGCAATGCTCAGATATCTGGCTAAACATTATTTCTGGATGTTTCTATGGGTGTTTACAGAAGCATTTGAATTGGTGAACTAAGTAAAGAAGATGACCCTCCCCAGTACAGGTGGGCATCAACTAACCCACTGAAGGACTGCATTGAAAAAAAAAAAAAAAGCAGAGAAAAGTTATATTCACTCTGTGCCTGACTGATGAAGTTGAGATTTCAATCTCCTTTTGCTCTTGGCACTCGTGCTTCTCAGGCCTTCAGATTCAGACTGGAGTTGACACCAGCCCTCAGCTCACAGGCCCCTAAACTACACCACAGATTTCCCTAGGGCTTCAGTTTATGGATAGCAGACTCTGGTACATCTCAGCCTCTGTAATTGCATGAGCTAATACTGTATGTCTTACACTATTTTCTATCTCTGTCCCTCTTTCCTCACTCTCTTTCTCTGTCTCGCTCTGTATATATCTCTATATGTATCTTTAGTTGTAGAGATAGATATCTATTTTGTTTCTTTGGAAAACTGACTAATACACCCATGTATATGGATTCTGTTATTTCATAATTTATGTCAAAGAGGTTTTTTATTTTTTGTCTTTTGTCTTTTTAGGGCCACACCACAGCATATGGAGGTTCCCAGGCTAGGGGTAGCCACCCGCCTACACAGCAGTCACAGCAATTCCAGATCCGAGCTGTGTCTGCAACCTATACCACAGCTCACAGCAACGCAGGATCCTTAACCCACTGAGCAAGGCTAGGATCCAACCCACAAGCTCATGGTTCCTAGTCGGATTTGTTTCCGCTGCATCACGATGGGAACTCCTCAAAGAGTTATTTATATATTCCAGATAGAAGTCCTGGGTTAGAAATATATATACCAAATATTTGCTCACAGTCTGTGGCTTTTCTTTTTATTTTCTAAATGGTGAGAAGAAGGTATAGAAGACGAATAAGCAAACATTTCTTAATTGCACATATGCACCAGGCAGTCACATGTGTTCTCTCATTTAATCTTTACAACTCTTTATTAATGGATAAGGACAGTGATACTTGCTTACCCAATCTTATGTTGACTCCATGTACATAAAATATTGTTCAATAAGACATGTTTTACATCATCATGTGAAGTTCAGCTGTATTCAGGATTATTTAATAGTTCATCTCTGAAAATAAAATATGCAAGAATGCTTTCCCAGACATTGTGATATACATGGTGGGGGGAGAGTATCCATTATCAATATTAAAATGAGAACCCATTAAACACTATTTGAAATAGTCCAAATTTGGCTGTTAGTGTTATGGTCTACTGCAGTAGGCTGAGGCAGATCATTTCATTAATTACATAAAAATATAACCCCCGCACTTATCACACTTGATTGTTCTAGATGCAACTTATAGTATTTTTATGGGATTTTCCATACTTAAAATGTCCTTGAATGCAAATGATAACTCAGTGTAAATTAATTTAAGTTAAAGGTGGGGGAGGGTCTACTGAAAGATCTTCAACAACCAGACTGATGGATGGGCATATAGAACTAGTTTGAAAAAAAAAAAAAAGAATTTTGAATTTTGATGGGAACCAAGAGTGTCTGCTAAAAAGACATGCATGGCTCAGCCTTAGCAACAATCAGAACTTGCTAGCTGAATGTTTTTGAGTGTGTTTCCCATTTCATCTCTGTGCTAGATTCCTTATTTTCTGCCAATAGAAGACCCTTCTCTCCAACATGGAAAACATCACCTCTGAATTTTATATGTTGCAGATTCAGTTGATGGAGAAATACAAAAAAACAGAGATCCCAGGGAAGAGCCATTGATCTTATTTTCAAGTGTTTATCTTTGACTTACCTTCTTCAACTGAAAGTTTAGGTTTAGGGGTGGTCTGTAAGACTATATCAACTCTCTCCAGAGTGATAATAGTAGGGAAAAAGGGGTAGTTCCCCGAAGAAAGAGTTGATGCTGAACAATTGGTCCTATGATTCTAAACCCCACCATTAAGTGTAAACCATACAGACTCATGTGCTGAATGAGACTTCCCTCTGCATAGCTTCTCTTTGGTACTTAAATTGAAAGAAAAAAAAATTAAAGATAACAATAAAGCCTTAAATTTCAAAAGGAATAGCACTGTAAATGTAAACAGGGGGAAAAGAAAGTGAAATCTGAATCTACATAATGCTACAGGATAAGGAGGGTAATTAAAATTGTTTATTATTTCATAATAATACACATGTATGTATACAAATGCCCCATAGATATTAATATTTTCAAAAATTTCCCTTCATTTATTTTGAAATATTCTACTTTCTGGTACATGCAATATCTTGTTAAATAATTATGCATGCCTGTTTGCATGCTTAATTATCAAGGCAGATTTTTTAAAGGCTCATTTTTGTTTTAATCTTTCAGTGGAAAGCAATGGCTAAAATTGCTTTTACAATAAGAAAGTAATGAAATGTTATTTCCAATCCAATGAAAATAGTGTCTTTAAAAGACATATATATCTTTGTAATTGAAAGAATACTGTCATACTTTTCTGTGATGATTTATGCTCCTCTTGTAATGTTGTAATATTTGTAAAATTTGAAGGAGAAAACGTTTCTTTGAAACTAAACTCTTATATGCCATACTATTTGAAGAAAAATCCATCACTTAAACCATGCTCAGACAGTGATTGACAATTCAATTGCCTTTCATAACTTAGATCAACTGCAAAATAGGAGAAAAATCAGAAATACAGTTTGCAAAACAAGAGATGTTTTCATTACAAAGTTCTTCCCTATGGCACTTCACAAAAGAAAACCAAGCATTTCTGCACTTTAATAAATGACATACAATAGCAAGTACACTCTATTCTATATATTAGATGTAATGAATTAATAATATGCCACCTATATTTTATCATGAATTAAACAGAATGAGGTAATTATATGCATAAAATCTAAGTATATAGTTTTGTGTGTTTCAGAAGTTTGGTCAAGTGGCCAAGTCTATTTATGACTATACTTGTTATAACTTCATTAATATACCAAGTTTCCTCTTAAGACACTATTATTCATCAGTGTTTATAATATGTAATTTTAAATGTCTCTAATTAGGAATAGCCTCTGAATTACAAACATGTTTTCTTCAATGTAACTGAAGTTCACAGAAAAAATGACTTGAACAGGTATATTTCTGTGCAAAGATCCCAAGGATAACCAATAGAATTTTTTAAAATAAATTTTATGGCAGGCCAATCAAGACAGTGGAGAAAAGAATGTGGAAATTAATTTGTTCCATAAACACATTAAAAATACATCTATATGTGCGACAATTATCACTGAAAACTAACTAGAAACTGACATATAGTATAGTCACTATAGCAAACTGTACAGATGTTCCTTCAAAAACTAAAAATAGAGTTACCATATGATGCTGCAATCCCATTCCTGGGCATATATCCAGAGAAAACTCTAATTCAAAAAGGCACATCCACCCGAATGTTCTTAGCAGCACTGTGCACAATAGCCAAGACATGGAAACAACCTAAACATTCATCAACAGAGGAATGGATAAAGATGTGGTACATAAACACAATGGGCTATAACATAAGCTAGACAAATATCATATGACATCACTTACATGTGGAATCTAAAAAATGATATGGGGTTCCCATTGTGGCTCATTGGGTTAAGAACCTGAGTAGCAGCCATGAGGATGAGAGTTTGATCCCTGGCTTTGCTAAGTGGTTAAGGATCTGACATTACTGCAAGCTTAGACATAGTTTGCAGATGTGTCTTGGAGCTGGCCTTTCTCTGGCTGTGGCATGGGCTGGCAGTTGCAGTTCTGATTTGACCCCTAGCCTGGGAACTTCCATGTGCTGCAGGTGCAACCCTAAAAAGAAAATATAAGATATAAATGAACTTATTTACAAAACAGAAATAGACTTACGGACATAGAAAATGAACTTATGGTTACCAAAGAGAGTGATGGGTGGGGGATTAGAGAAAAATTAGGAGTTTGAAATCATCATAAACATGCTACTATGTATAAATTAGGTAAACAACAAAGACCCACTGTAAAGCACAGGGAACTATACTCAGTATCTTGTAATAACCTATAATGAAAAGAATTTGAAAAAGAATATATGCATGTATGTATAACTTAATCACTTTTCTGTACCCTTGAAACTAACACAACACTATAAATTAATAAAAACACAAAAAAAATTTAACATGGCATTTGCCAAGTCATAGATCTGACAATCAAGTATACACTCAAGTATAAACACTTGACAAGGGCAAATGGAAGAACTCTTTCGTTCTAATTTCAAACTTACATTCTTTCCGCTGCAGCATGGTGCTTTTGGCATTTTTATGTGTTTAATACTATGATTTTGATTATGCAATAGAATGTAGATATCACTAGGACAAAGAAGCACCAATATTATGCAATGAAAATTAATGTTCATTTTAGAGACCCTACCTATGTACTAGTAACAATCCTTACACGGATGCAATTAGTAATAGTGGGCTAGTTATGTAACTTCTCTTATCCCAATCAATGCCTGTGTTTTCTCTTACCTCAAACTTTAATTGCTGATCCTTTAAATAAGGGTTGGAAAATATTTTCTTAAAAGCCAGAAAGTTAATATTGTAGGTTTTCAGGGGCAGATGATCTCTGTTACAACCACTGGACTCTGCCATTGAAGCATAAAAGCAGCCATAACAACATATAAACAATTGGGTGGGAGTTTGTCCCAATAAAATTTTTATTTACAGAAATGGATTACTGACAAGAATTGGCATATAGTCCATAGCTTGCCTGAGTTGAGTCAAACGAATTTTAATGTTCCATTTTATAAACTTTATTCTCCAAAAGAAATATGAACAGTGGATATGATTTTAAATAAAGCAATCTGACACTGAGTGCATACACAGACCATGTTAATACTGTCTAAACTGTGGCCTCACAAGAGAGTGCTTAAGAGTACTATCCCTGAGTTTAAAGCAAATGTTCTCCATTTCTGACCCCTGTAAGTATTAGAAAGTATTTTACCTCTTTCTTCACAGTTTTCTCAAAATCAGGAGGGAATCGTGAAAGTTTTAGTAAATTCTTTGACACTGCCCCCATTGAGAAGTGTGGTCTATGTGTCTTATTTTTGACTTAACTATCCTTCATGATTTAAATAACCAATACAATGAGCAAATATGATGTTTTTTTTCCTGCCAAGTCGTAATCAGAAAAAGCCAAAGAACTCTCCTCGTTATCTGTTTGCTCTGGTAGAAGCCAATCCATGTGTACAAAATACAGCTACCCAGAGATCCACTTGTATTCATTCCAGTCAAGAGCCCCAGCTGATCTCCCAGCCAATAACTAGCATTGACTGCCAGCTGTATAAAAGAGGCACGTGAGAAATCCAGTTTACTGGTATCTGATGAGAAAGACTCTGAGCAAGAACTACTCAGGTGAGCCCTTACCAAATTCCTGAATCATAAAATGTGAACTATTAATAAAATAATTGCTGTTTACAAAACTAAGTTTTGGAGAATTGTTCTATGCAACACAGAAATCAGAAGAGAAATGATGAATGTAATATCTCCTTCATATCTGGGCTATTGTAAATAATGCCACTGTGATCATTGGGGTGGACAGATGTTTTCAAATTAATGTTTTTGCTTTCTACAGATATATACCCAAAAGCTAAATTTCTGGATTTTACAGTAGTTCTATTTTTAACTTTTTGAGGAACCTCCATAAGGTTTTATAGATACAGAGGACAAATTAGTGGTTACCACTGGGAAGAAGTGTGGGGAAAAAGTCTGGATAGGTGAAGGGTACAAACTACTATATAAAAAATAAGATACAAAGATATAATGTACAGGGAGTATAATCAACATTTTGCAATTACTTTATATGGAATATAACCTATAAAAATGTTGAGTTACTATGTTGTGCACCTGAAACTAATATCATATGGCAAGGCAACTACACATCAGTAAAATCTAAAAAATAATACTTCTTCTGATGCTTGTTATAAAAATTAAATGACCTAATAAGTATGTGGAACAACGTCTGAGTATTGCATAGAGTTAAGTACCAGTGGAAAAAATTATTAACATCCTGGTTAATTTCAGCTTCCTAATAGAACAAGACATAGTAAATTTTGAGGATGAAATTTAAAATAATAAAAATTACTAAACTAATGACTAAAAGGTATTAATATAAAATGAAGTGACCTCCAGTAGGTACAGGGTCTATGGCCCATAATACTTTCAGAGATATGCAAAAATATTTTAATTTTAACTTTTTTAAAAGTAATAAGGAAAATATAGCAAATAATTGTGAGTGTCTGACAGTGTATAAATCTGGATTATATCCTTCTTTCTTATACCAATGCACTCATAACATATTTAAAATATTTTTATGGTAGAAGAAGCTTACAAAGGCAAAAGCCCCTAGAGTTCACAAAAGTCATAATGTGTCTCTAAATATACATATATTCATCGAGATTTATATTGTACTTTTTAGAGTTTCTAGCTCTGATGTTACTCTGGAATTCTTAGGTATAACTCTGTAATTTCATAAAGAACTCATTTGCTTATTTAGGTTCTTGTTAAGTTCCCCATTAAGCTAACTCTTATGACAGTTTTCATATATGCAAGAATAACTTAAATTCCTATTTGTTAAAAGTCAAATGCTGGTGAAATTATGGAGTTCCCATGTAGCTCAATAGGTTAAGGATCTGGTGTTGTCACTGTGTTGGTTCACATCACTGATACGGCATGGGTTTGATCCCTGGCCCAGAGCATCCCCATGCTGCTGGTGTAGCCAAAAAAAAAAAAAAAAAAAAGGACAAACAAAATTTCAAATGCTGGTGAAATCAGAGGATAAGAATGGACCTCAGGAGAAACATTTAGGAGGAATGATATATAATTGCCAAAGAGATGCCAGACTTCTTGGGATTTCATCCTAAATCTATTCTTAATTTTGTGCTTAGGGTCAGTTCCACCAAAAATAGTTTCATCTCTAAAATTTAAGAGTAGGGTGATCTCTAAGAACCATTAGAATTTTAAGTCTTTTCACTGACTCAGGTTCATTTGGACATGGAGTGTTTTCAAAATTTGAAAATATATTTTAATCTGCTTTGTGAAAAACAATGTAAAGATAAGTAACAGCTTGGGAGAAAATACTTATAAAAGACATCTGATAAATGACTGTTATCAAAATATTCAAGGAACTCTTAAAAGTCAATAATAACTCAGTTTTTGAAATGGACCAAAGACCTTAACAGACACTTCATCTAAGAAAATAAGATGACAAGCATATGAAAAGATACTCAGTAACATTTATCATTACAGAAATGCCAATTAAAACAATGAGATACAATTATATACCTATTAGAAAATGTGGAATACTGACATCACCAAATGCTGAAAAGGATGTAGAGCAACAGGAACTCTCATTCATTGCTGGCGAGGATGCAAATGGTACAGTCACTTCAGAATACATTTTGACAGTTTCTTACAAAACAAAACATACTCTTACCATATGATCCAGTGATTCATACTCCTTGGTATTTACTCTAAGGAGTTGAAAATGTATGTCCACACAAAAATCTTCACATGGATGTTTATAGCAGTTCTATTCATAACTGTCAGAACTTGGAAGCAACCAAATTATCCTTCAGTAGGTGAATTGATAAATAAACTCATACATCCAGACAATGGGATATTATTAAGTGCTAAAAATAAATGAGATACGCAGCCATGAAAAGACATGGAGAATATATACATGCATGTTACTAAGTAAAAGAAGCAAATCTGAAAATCTACATGCCATATTTCAACTATGTGACATTCTGGAAAAAGTGAAACTCTCGAGCTATAAAAAGATGAGTGGTAGCTAAGGACTGGGGGCTTGGAGAGAGATAAATAGGTGGAGCACAGAGGAATTTTAGTACATTAAAAATACTCCATATGATACTATAATGTTGTATATGCGATTACACTTTTGTCCATACCCATAGAATGTACAACACTAAGAGTGAACCTTAATGTAAACTATGGAACTGGGTGATTTTGAAGGGTCAATGCAGGTTCATCATTCACTGCTGGAGAATGTTGATAATAGGAGATCATGCATGAATTGGGGCATGGGGCATATGGACTATTTCTGCACGTTTTCTTCAATTGTGCTATGAACTTTAAACAGCTTTCAAAAGTAAAGTCTTGTTTTTAAAAATTATTTTAAGGTGTAAAGATATATTTAGGCCATTGTTGATATGTCCAGTCTGCAATTTATAGGAAGGTATATTCTTTTCTGATTGTGTTGACATTGTACTTTGCATCATGATTTAAAAAATACCTTTAGATTTTACCTGGGGAATCTATGATTCCCTTTAGCAGAATTAAGTATGGCCAATCATTTTTCTATTTTCCTTAATCGATTTAAATTAGTTCTAAAAAGAAAGGTAATTAAGTCCTGAAAGCATTCCACATGTCCATGCATTAAGCATGTGTAATGATGAAAGAATAGCCAGAAAATTTTAAATCTAAGTCAAACTATTTTAGTTATTTGAGGTAATATTGACCTAAATAGACCTTGACAAAGTAGGACTCATAGTTTCTGAGGAAAAAACCTGCATATGCTGTGGTGCTATGTGCATGAAAGTTCAATAGTCTGACAAAAGAATCAGGTTCTGATTTCAATTCTATAACCTAATCATTGACAAATTATTACCAAATATTTTATCTCCCTGAGCTCTATTTTCTTCTGCTAAATCAATATAATTAAGTGTGCCCCGTCTGCTACAACATGTGTTTATGAGAGAAAAGTGGGAATATATTACACATGGAATATTTAAATGGTAATGTAAGAGAGCAGGTTTATTATTGTAGCAATAATAGCAGTAGTGTTAACAGCAAGAAATAAGGTATAAACATTGGACTCACAGCACGTTACAGAAAATTTGGGTTAGACACGAACATTTGTAGCTATGTCTTTACATTCAAAAACAACATTAACTAAGCCTGCACTAAAAACAGGAAGCATACTGACTCCAGGAATGTGAAAATTAATAGAAAATGACTATAATCTTTAAAGAGCTATTTCACTCCAGAAGAGAATCTGCATATAAATGAATATAAATTCCTCTAAGAACTTCAATATGGACCATGAGTTTTCAGATTACTAGATTTTATAACTTAATATCTTAAATTAGAGGGCTCACAATGCTTAATCTTATTTTTAAGCATATTTACAATTATACCATCATTTCACATAAGAAAGGAAATGTTGATATCTCAGAGGGAGGAATAATATTACCTTAAAACAAAAAATGACCTTTGTCGTGATAAAATACTTCCAATTTAGCAACTTCATTTACAGTCCACTATTCATGTTATTCATTCTCATTTTACCATAGAATTTTCACAGTTATGCATAAGAAAACACAGCTCATAAATTGAAGTTTGGTATATCAAAAATTTTAAATACAGTGAGTTATTAAAAAAGGTATCACCAGTGTATTCAATAAAGTCAGCATAGGTGTATATTAGGAAAGGCTTCATGAAGGAGGTCACTTACAAGCTGAAACCTGGATTATGAAAAACAATAATAGATGAAACAAAGGTTGAAAATTTAAATCTTATAGTTATTAAGAGTTTGGCTTTGTGTCAGGCATTAGTTTAATTATGGACTCTGCTCTGTAATTTTGGTCAAGTCACTAAACTTATTAAACATATCTTTGTTTACATATGAAATGGAATTTTAAAATAATGCATTTTATTAGAGAATTACAATATAAGAAAATTCATTTCAAAAGCTTAGCATTTCTACTATAGATGAAGTACTAAGGAAATATTGTTAATTGCTCTTTTTATAATTATTTTATATCTATCTCTATTATTATTTTATAGAGTTAAACTGAAATTGCAGCAAAATTTGCAAAAGGTCCAGTGAACACTAGTGTCTTACAGAACAAAAAGCCTATTTTATGTCATATGAAAGTATTGGACCTTTGGGAGATCTAACCTGTATTTTGTTCTTAGAAAGTCCTTTTTTTTTTCCGTCTTTTTTTTTGTCTTTTCTAGAACTGCACCCCACAGCGTAAGTTCCTAGGCTAGGGGTCTAATCGGAGCTGTAGCCACCGGCCACAGCCACAGCCACAGCCATGCAGGATCTGAGCCATGTCTGAGACCTACACCACAGCTCACGGCAATGCCAGACCCTTAACCCACTGAATGAGACCAGGGATTGAACCTGCAACCTCATGGTTCCTAGTCAGATTCATTAACCACTGAGCCATGATAGGAACTCCAGAAAGTCTTTTTCTTTTTTTTTTTCTTTTTTCTTTTTTCCAGCTACAACTGAGACATATGGAAGTTCCTAGGCTAGGGGCCGAATCAGAGCTCCAGCTGACAGCCTCTGCCACAGTCACAGTGCTGGATCCAAGCCACATCTGTGACCTATGTTGCAGTTTATGGCAACACCAGATCCTTAAACCAATGAGCCAGGCCAGGGATCCAACCTGCACTTTCAGGGACACTCTGTAGGGTTTTTAATCCATTGAACTACAAGGGGAACTCCTGAAAGTCTTTTTGGATCTTACTGTATGGAACCAAATGGATGAGGCAACAATTGCTTCACAAATACTAGATTAGAGCCTGTTCCAAGAGTCCAGGTCCCATAGCATGATGTTGTACTATGGCCAGCATGGTTATGAGGAAGAAAGTAATAATGATTGTAGAGACTTTTTAGGAAACAGTGAACATGGTAAATCAGTATGCACTCGGGTGTTTGTGAAGGAGACAGAAGAGTTTAAGATGTACCCCAGATCTATGATTAAATCATTGAATATATATCCTGATAGAAGCATTTCTAGATATCAGAGTAAAGTATTTGTGGCATAGTGAGAATGCATTAAAATAAAGAATGCCTTTGATCTCTGATATTCAAATCAACAATTGCAGTGACAAATAGTATACAAGGTGGCGGAAATCAGTTTTAAAATATCTATAACCCCTTCATGGAGAGGAAATTAAAGTCAGGTGGTAAAATCATGCAGTACTTGCTTTGTATTCCAAAGTTTTAAAGGAGAGGATATTGGTTCCGTTGACAATTGTTATGTAAAGTTTATTGATCTAAATTAATGGTTTTATAATAAGGCCAACCTCTTTCAAAACAAATGCAAGCACTGCTCAAAGTAAAAGGCTGGGAGAACTCACATACAGGGAGAGATATTGCTAGAAAAGCAGATTTCGTTAAGAAAATGAATGGAAGCTTCAAGTTCTGGTCCAGAAATTAATATTTTAGCTTTGCAAATATCAATATCAACTGTAAAAACAAAAGTTATTTGTGATTAAATTTGACTTGTATGTAATCTTTCATGTTTGTCAATTCAAGCAATGGTTTAGAGCTTTAGTAATAGAATAAAAAGGGTGAGATAAAAGATGTATTAGCTGTGTTTTGGATTGTCCATATGATATTACTGTCATCAGGTCAATGGTGAGTTTGACAGTTTAGTAAATAATTTGTAAGATATAAGACGCTTAAGCTATCTTCCCTTAAAACTATGAGTAGGACTATAAGTAGATATAAGAAGCTTAAGCTATCTTCCCTGAAAACTATGAGTAGGATGCTAACAGAATTCTCAGTCCCTAAAATATTTCCAAAATTCTCTTCTACTTAAAGACTCCTAAACTTTCTTAAAATTACTTTTTTGATGCACATATTATGTCATTGAATGAACAAATTATTGACCCCAGGGAAGGTCTTCTTAGGACCCCATAGAAAATGCAGGATTCTAATTTCCCAGTGCAGATCAATAGCCAGAAGAGATGTTTGAGTATAACCAAACATCTGTTAATGCATTTGAACAAAATAGAGGTTCAATAAAAAGCAAATATTCTGGATAAACCTAGATCACAGTGTGGTATATGTTTAAACAGACAATGGGGGACACTACCTTCTTAAGATCAAGTAATTGGCAAAGCTACTAAAATTGTGTTTAAGTGGGGAAATTGTCTCTTAATGGATAAAATGACTTGATCAAGTGAAATAAATTACCGGTTTCAAGTTCTTTACCCATTATTTAATTGAGTTGATTTTGTTATTGTTGAACTGTACAAGTTCTTTTTAAATTCCAGATATTAACCCCCTGTCAGAATATGATTTGCAAGTATTTTCTTCCATTGGCCATAGGTTTTTTTTAAGCAGCAGGAAATCAAGGACCCCATCTGTCCTTTTCATCACTGTCTCTGTCTCCATTGGCTGGCATACATTACACCATTTATTTGTGTGATTTCAACTGTAGTATTTTATTTTTTCATTTATATGAGAAAGAAAACTAAAGTAAAAAATATTAAATATTAACTGATTATCTCTGAGTGGCAAAAATGATCTTTTTCCTTTTTTTTTTTTGTTTGTTTGTTTGTTTGTTTGTTTTTATGTTAGGGCCCAGAGGACATTTTTTGCAGAGGACCACCTCTCCATGATCAGGAGATGTAACAAACCTACCTAGTGCACAGAAATAAATACAGAGAATTAGGCAAAATTAGGAGACAGAGAAAAATATTCCAAATGAAGGAACAAGATAAAGTTTGTAAAAGGGAGGAAATAATAAATATCAGAGTGTATATAAATACAATAAAGACAAAAACACAATAAAAAAGATCAATGAAACTAATACTTAGTCCTTTGAAAAAGTAGACAAGATGATAAACCTTTAGCCAGAGTCCTCAAGAAAAGAGAGAGCGAGAAAGGGCCTAAATAAGTAAATCAGAAACCAAAGAGGGGAAATTACAACTGATACCACAGATGCAAAAGATCCAAAGAGATAATGTTGAACAATTAATGCCAACAAATTGAAACAACTTGGAAATTGGATAAATTCCTAGAAACATGCAATCCTCCAAAACTGACTGAGGACCAAATAGAAATATGAACAGACTGATCATTACTAATAAAATTGAATGAAAAAAATAAAAAAACCTCTCAACAAAAAAGTCCAGGACCAGATGGCTTAACAGATGAATTCTACCTAATAATTTGAAGAAGAGTTACAACTATCATTCTCAAACTATTTAAGAGGCAAAAAATTTAAAAATTTAAGAGGCAGAACACTTCCAAAAACATTCTATGAGGTCAACATCACCCTGATTGCAAAACCAAAGACATGGCAAAAAAAAAAAAGAGAGAGAGAGAGACAATTACAAGACAATATAACTAATGAATATAGAGCAAAAATGCTCAAAAAAATATGAACAAACTAAATTCGACAATACATTTAAAAGGTTATATGTCATTAACAAGCTGGATTTAATCCCAGGAAGCAAAGATGGTTCAATATCTGCAAATCAATCAGTGTGATATACCACATTAATAAAATGAAGCATAAAAATCATATGACTATCTCAATAGATGAATAAAAGGATTTTGACAAAAATTCAACATCCCTTTATGATAAAAACTCAGATGTTTGGTTATACTCAGAAAGTGGGTAGAGAGGGAACATACCTCAAAATAATAGAGGCCAAATGCAACGAACTCTCATGTAACATTATATCAAACAAAAAGTTGAAAGCATTTCCTCTAAGATCAGGAACAAGATTAACACTTTCATTCAAATTTATTCTAGCCACAGAAATCAGATTTTAAAAAAGTAAGTAATAAAAGAAGTCCAATTTAGAGAGAGAAAGGAAAGTCATCTCTGTTTGCAGATGAAAAAAAAAAAGACTATATGTAGCAAACTCTAATTACCAAAAAACTATTAAACTAATACATGAATTTAGTAAATTGACAGGATATAAAATTAATACATAATTAAGGGAATTAAGAAGTACCCACTTCCAAATAAAACCTAAACAAACATGGAACATAGTAATTAGCATAAGAAATATAGTCAATTTTGTAATAATTTTGTATGGGGACAGATAGTAACTAGAAATTGTGATAATTTTGTAATGTATTTAAATATGCAATCACTATGTTGTATACCTGAAACTAACATAATATGCTAACTCTATTTCAATTTTAAAACCAGACTCAAATAGATGTAAGATTCATTTAATACTAGTTGTTGTTGATACAGATTTTTGTTTGCGATGCCCATATTTTCCTATTTGTTTGTACAAAAATATGCTCCACTCAACCTCAGTAATACCCCTGCATTATTTAAAATTTATATTAGGGTAATAGTGCCACTGGGCCATGTTTTCTGGTAATATACACCTGGAAATTTAATCTATTTTTGAAAGAGAGTTCAAGATCAGAGAGACTTGCTCTTAATGTAACTTTTGCATATTTTTTACTAATTAAAAGCAAATTTGTTTTTTTACTGAGTGACCATCTAGAAATGTATATTTTATCTATATAAATACCAATTTAATATAATACCAATTTAAGCACGAATGTTGGGGTTTTGACTTGCCTCTCATTATTGAACTTTAATTTTTTTACTCCTACTACAAGTTCTTATTTTAATTAATATGTTTGTGGGCACATAAGCTTTACATTTAAGAGGTTTTGGTTTCTCATGCTTTGGAATTCCAAGAGTTTTAATCTACTAGATCTGCTTCCTAGTTACCAGATCGTGTTAGAATCTAAATCTCTCAGTTATTTACTAATATCCTCATGCTTCTCCTAGGATTAGCTTTCTTGTTTCTCTAGCTCTACTCTTCTGTAGTCACTGAGACATTCATGTACTACAGCACTTCTCACACTACAATGTCTAAGAATCACACTGAAGTCACACATTTCTTATATAGAGGGTCTGGCTTAGAAAGTCTGATACAAGCCATAAACATGCATTTTGAAAAACTTCAAAGGCCTTTGCTGGTCCTTTGCTGCTCTTTGAGAAACACTGTGTTATCTCTCACCCCCAAACATTACTGTATAGACCACAGCAGCCAACCATGAGAGCTAGTTCTAAGTACAGGCCAGAACGCCCTGCCTTCTGCTGTATGGACACAGCCTCATTACAGGTCATACAATTCATTACCTGAGCCCTAGTTATGCCCCTTGACTGAGAATAGACGGATTAGGGTAAGATGAATGTTTCTCTACTGTGTTCTGCTTTCCAAAATTCAGTGAAAAAGAAGATAATCTTCCAATAATGCAGCTTTGCCAAGCTCTCTCCTCATGATTGCTTTTTGCTTAACATTTCTTGAAAAAAAGATGTGGAACAGGAAGGGGAAGGAAATACATCTTTCTGGCTTCTCTGGTATAGCTCCCAGATTTCCTTATTTATAATGCTTCAAGTGATAAAGGAGAGATTCCCTAGACTCTTCTTTTTTAGCAGTACAGGTCAATTTCACACATAATGAAAACTGTTTACTTCTTTCTATTTCTGGAAGTAGGCATTTGCTCTGTCTACCTAACTGAAGCTCACAGCAATTAATTTTTAAATGGCCAAAACTGCTTTTGGACAATTTTAAATATTTTCCACATAACTTTCAGGCAAGCACATATAACTGTGCACTTACTCACATACACTTAAAATTATACTGATACATGTTATATTCCTAAAGTGTCTGAGTATGTATGTCTCTGTACAAAATACATTTTTATCACTAGAAATCAATTTTAAGACATAAAAAGGGAAGAAAGAAACTGTGGAAAGGAACTAAGATTTATGTCTAGGTACTTGTCTTCAGTTTCTTTCAATTAAGATAGTTTCATTATTTTAGATGATGTATCTTCAAACCAAAACAGAATGTACTTGGATGTAATAAAAATACTGTTTTTGTTCTTACTTGCTAACAAAAATGGCATAATTAAGACCAGTGAGAAAATCAATTCTATATTGTATCATTCTACTTACTGCTGGGAGTGGGGAGGAAGATTAAAATCCCCCCAAAAAAGCCTTTGCCAGATCTGATGTATACTGAACAGATAGATCCAGTTAGATGGATATCTGTTTGCTAGAGTATATTTATTAATTGTTAGATATGCAAAGAGTAGTCAGGAGCCAAGAACTTGGTTATACTTTTTTATAAGAAAGAACATGAAATTGATTTCCCAAAGGTATTATCTTACAGAAGAGGTGAAAAATGAGGGAGAAAACGTTGAAAAGGAGAAAGTAAGAACCAAGGACCCAGAAAAACATGGAGAAAAAGTGAAATCCAGTGAAAGGAGGAGGAATGACCAAAGGACTTTTACAAACAAGGATGGCTAATATTCTAAGTTTCTCCTGCATAATATTGTTTTATAACTGTTGTCTTCAAAGTTCCAATAAATCAGCCAAACACAATAAGCCTGTTTTTCTTCTTCAGAATTATTACAGAGCAGTAACCAACTCTGAGCCTAATAAAATGGAGCATTCAGTAGGTGTTAGTAATTTGAGAGGGCAGTAACTAGGAAATCTATAAATTTTCTGAGAATTATAGTAGATACTTAGGTAGGGAGGGTGTGGGATTTCCCAGATGTGGGTGAATTTAAATAATTTTCACTTCAATAAAATTGAAAGCATAAACTCTGGGGATAAAAGCTGGGGATTTCTAGGCAACTGTTGGTGATGTGTATTTAACAATACCACTTCCTATTTTATAGGGTTTGTGGTACAGCTCAATAATATATTATGCATAAATCTATGTTGTACTCTATAAGGTTATACATAAGTGTACTTATAAAGCCCTCAAAATAGCTCATGATGGCAGAAAAGGCTTGTGATTGAAGAAATTAGCAAACATTTTATCACAAAATGCATTCTAATTAAATTTAGACTTTAGTTTTTTATTTTTTTGTTTTGTGATGTTAATAATTTGCTATATCAACTTAGAAGAAATGTCACATAGAGTGAAAGTGCATAGAAAAGTTTACAAAACTTTTACAGAAAGTTTTATCTTTGGAGTTCCCGTCGTGGCTCAGTGGTTAACGAACCTGATTAATATTCATGAGGATGTAGGTTCGACCCCTGGCCTCACTCAGTGGGTTAAGGATCCGACGATGGTGTGAGCTGTGGTGTAGGTTGCAGACGCAGCTTGGATCCCGAGTTGCTGTGGCTGTGGTGTAGGCCAGCAGCTGTAGCTCCGATTAGACCCCTAGCCTGGGAACCTCCATATGCTGCAGGTGCGGCCCTAAAAAAGACAAAAGACGAAAAAAAAAAGTTTTATCTTTAAAGTCCAAAATAAATTTAAAAACTCTCTAAAATTACAAAACTAAGTTAATTTTCAATGATTCAATACAAGACATCAATCTGTTGCCATTGTCATGTTGATTGAATGTATGTCACATTAAAGAGACAGGTCATGCACCATGACTTGAAGTACAAATCTCCTGACAGGTCAGTCAGCTTTAAGTGAACATCAATAGTTTCCAAATGAACCAAAGAAAACTCCTACTGTATTACTTTGTTAATGCAAACCTTTAGACTAAGTATTCTATTGATGGTATAACAATAATAAATTATAATAAACTTTCAAAAGAGAATGTTGAGTATCATAAAAGAGTGACAGTCAAAGAAAAAATTAAAATAAATAATTTGAGAATAGAAGTGACATTTATATAAAAGAAATATCTAATATGCATGATTAAGCAAGGTGAAGCTTATATATCTATTAGAGCTAAGAACAGTAATTTTACAAAATTAAAGGTTCAAATTACTCTAAACCATATAAATTATTTCAGAACAGATGTGAGCTAAAATTAAACTCATAGAACTATGCAGCGAAGAGAAAATGATAATTTAGTTTACATTTATATATTTGAACATTTTATATTGTTTTGGAATGGTATGAATCTCAATAGTTTTATTAGTTTATTATTTGAAATCATAATGAATTTTCTCTATTATCTATACATACAAATTGATGGTTTTATGTATAGATATGTAGATACTCATAACAAAAATGAAGATTTTTAACCTCTCCAGCTTGTCACCTCAAACTACTGAATAATAATACTTTAATGCAGACATCACATCTTTGTCAAACTTGATAAGAAAAAGCTTACGTTTCCAAAAATGTTAAAAAATATTTTTCTACTATAAAGCATGTTTTAAATGTTTGACAATGATTTTAAGGATAAATTACTATTTATGAAAGTTATAACCTACACATAAAGAATGAGATTAAATATCAAGCTCTTCTACTGATCTCTCTAGGACGGAGGCTCAAACTGTAAGATTAAAGGATATAGAGAGAAGAATCACAGTACTTACAGCAATACAGCCCTACATAGTAGAAACTAATCAGACACTCTTCTTTATCAACTATCTATTCTTTCTGAAAGGTGCTTCTGATCCAGCTTTAATAGCACTTCTTTTCCCAGTTCTCAGTGGGAAGCAGGAAATAGCAATGGTTAAGAATGTGACATCTAGTATCAGCTATCCTGGCTTTGACTCTTGACTCTAACTAGCAGGGAATTAAGCAAGATACTGAATTGCTCTGTGCCTAAGATGGTTTCTTAAATAAGACACTGACTTAAGTTCAGTGTCCAAGTACTTAGAACTGGATTTTGTGATCAGAAATTGACCATGTTTTATTCATTTTTGTATTTTCTGCATTTAGTGTAATATAGGAGTTAATTTTATTGATGGGCAAAAACAAAAAAAAAAAGGAGAAAGAAGAGACATAAAGAGGTACAGAATGAGAGAGAGCAGTCAAGTTGAGTTTATTTGGATTATACAAATTTCCACTGTGAGTGCTGAAGAGTTGACATGAAAATTGGGCTAGGGAGTTGATTTTGGAAAGGTTAGCATTAAAGTGAACCTGCAGATATTAGAACATTGAAAATCCACATCCTTAATTTAGGATTCAGATATTAACCCCAGAGTCAACTGACAAACATAAAAGTGTCTTCAGCTATGACCAGAACACATGCTTTGATTCAGAGCCTACAGTTATTTATATATTATATATATAATTATATATTTTATGTATAATTATACACGCACACACACACAATTAGCTTTAGAAATAAAACTGACTTCAGAGTTTCAAATTTGCCAAGAAAATAGCATATGGAAGATGGATTTTTTCCATACAGGGGGGAAAAAAAATCAGAAAAACATGTTTCCTGTTGAATAGTTCTTAAAAAGAGGGGAGTATAATCTAGTTGATATTTTTGCTTTCCAAAATTCACTTCAAGGATCTTACGGAAATTATGAGAATGAGCAGTATTCTATAGTTCTGGAAATATGATAAAATGGACTATCTGGGGTGTAATTTCAGGATGGAAGAGTTCAGTCCAAGGGGACATATCTTCTATAAGGAGAAAAAGTTTGATTTATTCAAAGATTTTAGTGCTTTTGAGAAAGTCAACTTAAAATTAAACACGGAAGACTATGGATCACTTTAATATCAATAAAGCCATGTTTGTTTCCTTTCTTTGCTTTTTTCTTCCTTTTCTTCATTTATTCATGTATTCATTCCTCAGAGGATATTAATTCAGTGTCTGTTATGCACAAGGTACTATTCTATGTCCAGGGAAAATAAAGATTAAACAGTGAAAAGACCATTTCAAAGAACATGGTTTAATTAAGAGAGAAAAATAATTATAATGAAATTTGTAAACATAAAACAGAATTAAAGGATGAATGGAATAATTGATTCATTTAAAGATAAGAAAAGAGGAGTTCCCGTCGTGGCTCAGTGGTTAATGAATCCGACTAGGAACCATGCGGTTTCGGGTTCGATCCCTGGCCTTGCTCAGTGGGTTAAGGATCTGGTGTTGCCATGAGCTGTGGTGTAGGTAGGTTGCAGATGGGGCTTGGATCCCGCGTTGCTGTGACTGTGATGTAAGCGAGCAGCTATGGCTCGACCCCTAGCCTGGGAACCTCTATATGCCGCAGGAGCAGCCCAAGAAATGGCAAAAAGCCAAAATAATAATAATAATAATAATAATAAAAATAAAGATAAGGAAAGAAATTAGTCAGTAAAGGCCATATGGGAGGATTCTTAAGCTACTTTGAAAAGAAATTTTACAACTAGGAAAATAAAATCATTTCAGATGTAAGAAATACAAAATGCATATTCACTAATTTTTTTAAATCTATAATGTAAGTATAATAAATGTATCTATTTTTTAAAGAGAGAGAAGCTTTATTCCGACTTTCTTCCGGAATTAAGTGGCAGTTGATCCCCTTAATCCTGCCTGATTGTTTTTCAGGTGGTTCTTAACTTTTAAGTTGCCATGCTTATTCCTAGGGAAAGGAAATTATTTTTAGGGAATGTGTTTTTCAAACTTTTTGGCCTCGGGGATTTTCAGCTGAAAGCCCATTCTATAACAGCTTGTCCACATTAATATGGCATTAAAATATAACCTTGCTTTCCAGAATTCTGCAATTTCTGAAATCTCTCTTTAGAATTTTCTCCTTCCAGTTGTGTTTTACTAGGTAACTTAAAGTTGCATTTGCACACATATAGCTCAGGACTCAAAAAATAATGCATTTTATTGCTGTTGGTTTCTGCTAACAAAAGACATGATTACTCCTCTGTCTAGCCTACATTCTGAGTATAGAATTTAAACTATAATAGTACCAGTAAAAACAATAATAATAATTTGGTAACACTATAGCCAGTAAGAAGTTAGTGAGTATAGTGGGTGATGGTGGGGCCTAGTAAATTCCTTTGTTTTAAATCACTTTAAGGCACACAGCCCTTCATTCTTCCACTAGAGGATATGTTCCTTTGCCTGAAGTTTTTCTCTAGCCACTGAAACACTTGCCCTTCTTGTGCTCCTTATCAGAGTATTTGGGAATCACTGCTAACTGAGAGCAAGCCTCATTCAAATAATGGAAGTTCATATACAAACACCCAACTCTCAATTTGCAGGCAGGATAGATCTGAAGTGTGACTTTTACACAAGCACTCCTGTGGCTGGCAGTAAAGCAGCTCAATAACGACTTTTTATCACACCCTTCCCATTGGTTTATTTAACTTACTTCCTTATCCTCTATCCTTCACATTCCCAATTAATTGCTTCAGCTTAGACTTATTAGACTTAGACAATTAGAATTACATGGAACGGTATGTCCCATCTGTTCCTGATGGTTCGCAAAAAACTGTAGCTGTAAAACCATGAGGTATATTTATATACTAAATGCCTTAGTTCAAAGCCTTATTCTGACATTGCAATAATGACAATTTCCATGATAACTTGTTAAAATAATGTTTTTATTTCCTTCTTTATGAAAGAATTTTTGTAAATATGCATTGTTCCCAATAAAAACTCACTGCCATATATATTTCTGTTTGAAATAAATTCAGTAATGTGTATATGTATGTCTTTAGTGATAATGCATCCAATCTTTCGGTTTGTTCTTTTTGATCTTTATAGCATTTTAAAATTTATTTCCTATAAATGAAAAAAACATGCTTTTCTGATTGTTGTGGCTAGGATTTCCAACACGATATTGAATAGAAGTGATGAGAGTGGGCATCTTGTCTCATTCCAGAATTTAATGGGAAAGCTTTCACCTTTTTACTATCGAATATTATATTGGCAAAGAAATTTGTCACTTTTATTATGTTGAGATATATTCCCTCTATACCCACATTAGTAAGAGCTTTTATCATGAGTAGATATTGGACTTTATCAAATACTTTTTCTACATCTATTGCGATGATCACTTTTTTGTCTTTTGTCAATATGGTATCACATTGATTGATTTGCTTAAGTTACAAAATTCTTTTGACTCTGGGATGAATTCAGCTTAATCATGGTATATGATCCTTTTTATGTATTGGATTCAGCTTGTATTTTCTTAAGGATTTTTGCACTTATATGCATCAAAGATACTCTAATTTTCTTTCTTTTTTTTTTTTGTAGTGTCTTTGGTATCAGAATGATGGTAGTATCAGAGTGATGGTGGCCTCACAAAATTACTTTGGGTGTGTTTCTTTCATTTGAATCTTTTAGAAGAGTTTGAGAAGGATAGGTACAAGTTCTCTTGCATGTTTAGTATAATTCCCCAGTGAAGCCATGTGGTCCTAGTCTTTTGTTTGCAGGGAGCAGTTTTGTCCTGTTTTGTTTTGGGTAACGGGATTGTCTGTTTTGTTTTGTTTGTTTATTTCTTACAGATTCTATTTCACTTCTAGTGATTGGCCTGTTCTCTTATCTGTCTTTTCTTGATTCAGTTATGGCAGACTGTATGATTCTAGAAACTCACCCATTTTTGCTGCATCCCATAGATTTTATATGGTTGTGTTTTCTAAACATAGCTTTTACATATCTTGGGAAAACAAAAATTTTGTGCTTCCCTTTATTGTGATATCTGCTTTATTCTGGTGGTGTAGAACTTAACCCATAATGCCTCTGATGTATGCCTGTACATTTCAGAGGCAGTGGTACATTTAAAAGGTTCCATAAATGTCACCATTATATAATTCCAGAATTTTTTCATCATCCCCAAAAGAACTGCTGTACCTATAAAACAAAAAGGCCCCATTTCTCCTTCCCTCCATATACTGGAAACCTCTATTTTGCTTTCTATATTTATAAATAGATAATTAATATAATTAGAATCATACAATATTTGTCCTTTTTTGTCTAGCTTATGCCACTTAGTATAAATATTCCAAATTCACTCATGTTGTAGAATGTATCAGAATTTCATATTTTTAATGCCTAAATAATATTCCATTGTAAGTATATACTACATAGTGTGGAAGGTCAAATATAATATGTCCAATTTTGCTGTCTGCTTAGTGTGTATGATAGAAATGGAGACACTCTAAATAATGGAGAATAAGGTGAAAACAAAATCATTTATATATTATATCCAAAGCATAAAAACAGATATTCTAAAGTAAATAGATTTTTATAACTAAGCATTGATTTCATTCTTCTCATTAAAATATTATAAGGAACTTCATTGAAACTATAATTTATTCACATTTTTCCTGTTGGACTATGATCATTTTCATATTAAATTTTTTCACATTAAAATTCATAAATAATAGTATGAAAGACCAGTTGAAATCTAATCCTTAAAATATGTAAGATAGTGGAAATGCCTGTCAGATGCATTACAGGATCTCTACTAATAGCAGAACTGGGCGTAAATTTGTCATCCATGGAGTTCCCATGGTGTCTCAGTGGGTGAGGACTGACGTTTTCTCTGTAAGGATGTGGATTCTATCCTGGGCCTCATTCAATGTGTAAAAGATCTGGAGCTGCAATAAGCTGTGGCATAGGTCGCAGATATGGCTCAGATCCGGTATTGCTGCAGCTGTGGCAACTCCATATCCTTGTGGCCATAGCAGCAGCTCCAATTCAACCCCTAACCCAGGAACTTCCATATGCTGCAGGTACATCCACAAAAAGGGGAAAAAAAAGTTGCCACCCAAAAAAGTATCTTGAATTGATAAGCGTTGGATGCTCATTCTAAATATTTTTGTGACTTTATTTAATATTATTACAAATGTACAGAAAAAGCTCTAAGAATAAAGTTCTAAACACAATTTAAGAAGATTTATAATTTATTAATCAAAAATAAGTTGTCCATTTTGGAGTTCTCGTTGTGGCGCAGTGGTTAACGAATCTGACTAGGAACCATGAGGTTGCGGGTTTGATCCCCGGCCTTGCTCAGTGGGTTAAGGATCCGGCATTGCCCTGAGCTGTTGTGTAGGTCGCAGGCGCGGCTCAGATCCCGCGTTGCTGTGGCTCTGTCGTAGGCCGGCGGCTACAGCTCCGATTGGACCCCTAGCCTGGGAACCTCCATATGCCGCGGAAGCGGCCCAAGAAATGGTGAAAAAAAGACGAGGAAAAAAAGTTGCCCGTTTTATCATGTTTTGCACACTTTCTGTTAGTATATTTTTCTCTATTCTCTCTTTCTTTATGAACCATGTCAATATCCATTGTAGATAACACTGTTTCCTTTTGTTCCAAATACTTCACTGTGCATTTTTAACAACAAAAGTGTTCTCTTTGAAAACTACAGAATAATGAAGTATAGAACTTTTGACTACAGAAATGAAGTATAATAATCAAAATTAGAGATTTATAATAAAATGCTCTTATCTCTTCCACCTTAGGCAATAAAATTTAACTATTTTTCACAATAATGTTCATTAACAACTATATTTTCAAAGTTCACAATCCAATCTAGAATCCCATATTGCATTTAGCTATCCTGTCCCTTTAGACTTCAATCTGGCTTATTTCCTCAGCCTACCTTTGTCTTCTATGCCTTTAAATTTTGAAGAATACAGACCAATTATTTTTTTAAATGTCTTCCAAGTCTGAGTGATTTCATATTTCTCACAAGATTCATAATATACATTTTTGGCAGGAGTGTTACAACTTTAACAAGTCTAAATTCTATAGTCCATCATTATCATTGCTTTCTTGTTTTTGCACTCAAGTTTTTTTAATCTCTTTCCCTGGCAAAAACTCAATCCTAATTACAACTGCATTTTTACCCATTCCAAGCCTTTATTTGTATAACTGAATATGGCTGAGACTAGTAATTCTCAATAGCTATGCTAACTGATATTCTTTGGTTTTATACACACACACACACACACACACACATACACACATGCATTTCACTATGTTTCATTATGTTATACTCTCATATATTAAGAGAAAGAAATTGGTTGTGTAGATCTGCACTAACCAATATGGTAGCCACATGTGGTTATTGATCTGAAGAACTGAATTTTAAATTTTACTTAATTTTAATTATTTCAAATACAAACTTAAAAATTGATTCTCAATTCAGTTACTTGAAAACATTTAATAATACTTGGAATAACTTAAGTATGTAATCTACTCTTTCAAATATAAACTTTATGCATGACAATATTGCACTGATTTTTTTTAAGTTGACTCCTTTTTTTATGATTTTTATTTTTTCCATTATAGCTGGTTTTAATTAAACATCTGTGTTTTTCATAAATGAAAAATGCCCATAGAATGTAAGGATGTCCTGTAGGACATGTCACCATACGAAGTTTAAACAGAGGCATTGCTTAATGTCTCAGTTCTTTCCCTGCACAAAGAGATGAGATATATGGTCCAAGGAACCAGCCATCTCTAGGCAAATCCATATTACAATTCCCTTTTAACTTGGAACTTTTTTAGATGTGATGCTAGATCTTTCTGAACTTCTGAATCAGATAATAATATCCCAGTAACATAGAGTTAATATAAAATGACTAGAGTCAACAATGATCCAATTTCTTCGACTTTAAAATGCATGAAAGACAAGGTTGCTTATCCTGCTAAAATTAATACTGAGTGAGTCTGAAAGTAAAGACTCAAAACACTCAGCATTACTGAGAAGTACATCCCAAGGCTTATAAGCTAATTACAATTCTGCCTAAATTTATATTTCAAATGACTATATTTAAACTAAATTCACTTGAAATGAAGAGACATAATTCTTTGTTTAACTAAAGCTCACTGTTGCATTTTCTCAAAGAAAAATCCATAATGTGATGTTCTTTAAAACAAATGCCTTGGTTTTATTAAGGTACTACAAATACCAATATATGTAACAGTGGATTTTCTAAGAGAAAGAGCTTTTTTCTCCCCTTCTATACTACTAAAAAATGAGGTATACATAGTTCTTAAAGGAATTTGTGTGGAAAAAATAAATATAACTCCAAGAGTATACCTTATTATATAGTTGTCAAACCTTCCTATCAGATTTCTTTTTAACAGAAATACAGCTATGCCTAGATAAGGTTCATTTTTAATTAAACATCTGTGTCTTTCATAAATGAAAAATGAGCCAATAGCAATATATTCTTATGAACACATCAGAGTTTGATTTCTAAAATCTGTTACTAATGATGGGTTGTTGCTAATCATGTCCACAGAGGTTAAGAAACAGATATTGCAATATATTTACGCACAGATATTCTATACTAATTGTGGTTTTCAAAAGGACACAGGACATTTTAAAATGTCATATTCAAACTAGAAGTTCAAGCATGGATTTCCAAGTCCCTGCCTATTAGTTTTACTTTAGTTGATTTAACCCTACTAAGGAGTTCCCGTCATGGCTCAACGGCTTAACAAACCCGACTAGTATCCATGAGGACACAGGTTCGATCCCTGGCCTTGTTCAGTGGCTTAAGGATCTGGCTTTGCCGCAAGCTGTGGTGTAGGTCACAGATGCAGCTCGGATCTGGTGTTGATGTGGCTGTGGTGTAGCCTGGTGGCTATAGTTCTGATTGGACCCCTAGCCTGGGAACATCCATATGCTGCGAGTGCAGACCTAAAAAAAAAAAAAAAAAGAAAAGAAAACAAACAAACCTACTAAAAGACTTATATTTAGAATGAAGGCATACATTCATATTTTAGGAGATATAGAGTATACATGTCATAATCTTTTCTTAATGAATCCCTCGAGTATGGGCCTATTTTTTTTAAGGTGGTGCCAATCTATTATCATAGTTCTTTCAATGTTAATGAACAATTCTATAAGGAATATTTCCCGCTTAAAATAATAATAACCAATAACAAATGTATTTCTTTAACAATAAAATCTGAAAGTTTTCCAAAAATTCAATTCATTGCTACGAAAAGCATCATGAAATAAAGTATTTCCTATTTCATTAGAAACAACAAGGCTTACCATTAACTTTAATTGACTTAGAAGTCGAACGAATAAAACAAGAAAGATCCCTTATGCACATATAAGGTTCTCTATACTACACGATTTTTCCTTCATGGTCTTGTGCCCTCTTTACTACTTATAGTAGATTTGAGAAATAATCATATCTAAGGCCCAAATTTCCTATTTCTGTGGCTCAGAGATTCTTAGGAAAAACTAGTTTATCATCTCTATAGCCAAAGTCAAAGGATATCCCCAGGGTCCTAAACATCACTTCATCTGTCTTCAGTAAAAGCAAGTCCAAAATATTCCTTTCTCTCCCTCTCTCCCTTTTTTCCCCTTCCTTTCTTCCTTCCTCCCTCCACCCCTCCCTTCTTTCCCTCCTTCATATCTATGATGCCCATAGAATGTAAGGATGTCCTGCAGGACATGTCAAATGTAGACTTGATTCCTTTTGCAGTAACTTGAGAAGAAGGACCCCCAAACAGATATTCTACTGATTAGTTTTTTATAAACCAAATTAGAAGCATACATATTGGACAAAGGCACTGTCTAATTTATCCACCAGTGTGTTAGGTAGTTCTATTGAAAAAAATCTTTCAAAGAAGAGGCATATAGTATTTGATAGTTTTGGACACTTTTTGTTGGGGCAGACTCCTATTCTATTCAGTAGGATTATTATTAGGAAAGGAAATACTAATTCCACATCTCCCACATCATTTATTTTTCCCATTCTCCTCTGGGATGTTGGTCAACTCTCTCCTTCTCATCTCCATTTATTCTGCATAAAGTTATCTGTTCAACCTGCTAGTAGATGCTATTCTCAACAGCCATGTCTCAGAGGGAGTAATTTTCAGGAATTCAAAGTTGATTTAATCATTCAGAGAGATTCTCCCATATGATTCCAATGGGTTCATACTTACCAAGAGGTTAAATTTAATGATTCCAAAGTGACTTTCTATCATCTAACTTTCAAACAATAATTAAAAATCCAACCTGGCATTTCACAGCACACCCATTCTCACTCCCATCTTCATTATCCAACTCTTCTTTAAATATAAAACATGTGCATATACTTTTTTATTAGACACAGTGCTAATAATTTATATATTAACAATCATTTATAAACAATAAAATTTTACTATTTACTAATCAAAGCCCTCAGGACCCCTTGATATTTTGTCTGCATACTATTAAGATAAAGAAGATATAGTTAGCATGCATACACCTGGATATGTTTGGTTCTTATATGTGTGCATTATAAGATAGCATGGCAAAAAGAACAAACGATAACTAGAAGTTTGCATATTGTTATTTCAAGCAGAAGAGATGAAACAAGAGGTCTGATCTGAAGCAATGTAACTTGAAAAAGCAGGTTTGATATTTTAATATAATTTCTATTTTGGAAATCAAATGCATAATGTTTTCATAATATAAAATATTGAAAGTAAAACAGCATAAAATCATCTTGATTAGTTAGGACAGACAATATAATGACTTGCAATGCTTGAGGTGGAGGGAATTTTTTCTCACTCTGTAAAATATGGAAAACTATGTTCTTATTAGTTTGGGGTTTCCTGTTTGTTCCTCTCCCACCCCCACCCGCACCCCCACCCCCACTAGCTTTCTGTCTGGCCATCAGTACTCTACTCATCATCAGTTGGATACTTCTAGCTCTAGGCTTTATATATATATTTTTATTTATTTATTTTGTCCACCAACTCAACAGGTCATCAGGAAGGTCCTCCATCCACACAGATAGCACTGGAAAGGAGAGATGGAAAGGGAAGAAGCTGACATTTTCTGACCATAATCATCCAAGCTGAGTTGTCATAGGCAAAGGAGAAATAAGACTAATGTATATTTAGAGTTAGAGTTAGGAAAAGCAATCTCTTATTCAAAGAACAGTGACAAATGGGGCTGTTCAGAGGAGAAATTACTTGAGCTTTTCATGGCCTAATAATGTATGTACTAAATAATTCCTCTCTGAGAACATGTTGTTCCATGTGGGCAATAACTTAATTTGAAAAAGCCATACATAATCTGATATAATTTGAAGACTATCTCACAGATATAGCCTTACATCTTCCCCAAACTCCACTTTCTTGCTTACTATTTGTATAGAGCATAAAAAAATCAATATTTATCATATGCAGCCAAAGGGAAATATTATGTATATTAACTCTTAAAAGGATGCACATGCAATTAAATATATTAAATGAATAAAATAACAGCCAATAACATTTTACAGCCTAAGAATGTATGCTCATATCACCCAGAAGGATGATTGCCACTAATAAAGCTATTTAAGATTTACATCGAAAATATTATGTTAGGAATGCATTTTATGAATAATAAAATATTGGTCATATGTGTTATGAATGAATTTTTAGCTGTAGTGCAGTGCTTCAGACACTCTAGAAATCACATATCAAAGTGGATTTATGAAATCAAAGGCTATTCATTAAATAATGCCCTAGTCATTTTCTCTTCTAAATGAGAAGTAATTTGTGAGGTTAGAGAGCAGATTAACGTCTCATCTGTTTTATTCTGAACTGAATCATACTCGTGTTCCTCTTTGGGAGTAACAAGTGTTCCCTGGATATCCTGGAAAGGGCATAAATTTGTTTGTTTTCATTGCAGATTTAGAATGCTTTTCCACATTGAAAACTGAAATGTGTAGGCTTAAAAAACAATGACTTTAGAAATAAAGGAATGTTTTTAAGATTAAAAGATAATAATTCATCACCACACTCAGCTGTTCACGGTGGCCTCATTTAGAAGGCTTTTAGAGGAAGACTAGCTAACTGTGATAAAATAATCTCCACTCCTCCCCAGTTCCACAGTGGTGGGCTGGCAGTTTCCTTTCATTGCATTCTGAATGCTGGTGTTGTTGTCATGAGATATTAAGGATTTGCAGATTTTCGAGAAATCCTTCAGAATCCCTTCATGTATTGTCTATTAGTCTCTAATTTCTCCATGTGCAAGAAACTCACAGATGCTCCATAACCCCCAATGAAAAATATATATCTGTAAACTTAATACACTGCCAAAGTAAGATGAGCTTCTAGAATTTTATGGCTTTTTAATATCAGGATTATTAAAATTAATATCGAGCTTTAATGGCCATACAGTTAAAGAAAAAACTAAAAAAAAAAGCCCTTCAAAACATTATGTCTATCAAATTAGAAATAAAAATAAAGCAGAATATTTAAGGACAACTAAGTTAAAAAAAATTCACGGATAGCAAAATTCACAAAATATGAGGAAAGTTTAGTAAAATGGAATACTTAGAAGAAATGCATAAAAAGGTGTGGTAAAAAGATATGTTAACATTGTCTTAATTCTATGGATGGAAGACGTTCAAAAACATTTCAGTCACAGACACATACAAGTTATTTGTAAATCTTGCTTGATCAGGAAGATTTTTGGGGTGCCAATCAATAAGTAAAAGTAAAGTACATGAACTGGCTATTCATACATGCCGTAGTGTTTGAAAGTGCTTTGATAAAATGAAGTAGATAATCACAATATTTCCTATATAGGCATTATTAATAAGTATAAAAGAAGATCAGAAGTTTATTTTGCAGAAATACTTAATCCTTGGTTCTATGCTTTGTTCTCTTGTTTTGCCCTTGGGTATCAGCCCTTCTTTTTCATGAAGGGTTACAATCACATGTTGACATCTGAGTAGTTTTCTCAGTTTGCTTCTTGCCAGCAGAGTTTTATGGTTGCAATAGCCTCTTCACTTGTTACTCAATGACCAAGATGACAGTATTTCCAACATAACTTTCTTAAAAATTCTTGGTGCCCTCTAAATCATTTTAGGTTTTACATTATTTAACAAAATGTAGGAGTTCCCTTGTGGCTCAGTGGGTTAAGGATCTGGCATTTGGCATGGTCACCGCTGTGGTATGGGTTTGAATGCCACAGATGCAGCCAAAAATAAATAAATAAACAAATAAATATATATTTATGTATCTTCCTTTCTCCTATGTAACATAAGCTGTATTAATAATGGTTAACATTATCTCAGTATATAAGTTACAAATGTCAAAGAGGGATGTGATTGACTTAGAAGAGGAAAGATACCATTCAATAATAAATGAAATGATATTAAGATCCTCCTTTCTCACTTGGAAAAAGTGTTAGTATGTTTTCCCTTGTACAAGGTGATACTTCCTTCAGGTCATGTGGAAACATGGTTTATTATTTTCCTTCTTTGGAATTTAAATATGATTAAAGAAATTGTATATAGATTCTGGGTTCACAGCGGTGGATGGTGCTGATTTTATAACATTCCTTAGCTAAAGTGAAACTAAAAATATTCCAGCATTTCTTGGTAATGTTCAGATTAGGTGTGCCACAAGTAAAATAGCAAAGGATTTGTAAGTTGTAAGTGATGTGGCAGTCATTATGCTTCTGCACTCTAAGTCACTATTACTGATTGGCTGTCTCACCCTCTTGGTACATGGCAGAATTCAGGTCTGAAATGCCTGTACCTCCCACTAAATTTCCTTCATTTTATTCTCCCAACATGGGCCAGGTTTTTGTGTAGTTCAATAAGAAAGAACACTCCTTCCTCCATAGTTCACCTGTGTCAAAAGGTTGGAGGCAGTGAGACCCTAGCATTGGTTAAACTTATTCTCACTCTCCTACTCCATATCAAGCTTTTCATCTTAAGTGTCATCCCATAGTTACAGATGTAACACCTGATACACAGGTAGCATGTTTTCACGGATTTCTTTACCAGGTGCTACAGATACATTAGGTTTAATTCTTACAGTAACACCTTTATCTCAACCCCTGTTACATGATCTATTTCCAAATGAAGTTCAACATGGTAGAGCAATTCAATACTGAAGTTTAATTACTCAAAAGTATTTCAAGATTTTTGGACATACAAATGGTATGCATTTTTATGAGTTAAGAAAATGCTGTTATCACTGAAATACAGGAGTACAAATTGGGTCTTCTTCCTACACTAGTAAAAGTTAACTATTAGTCACTTGCACTCTGTTTTATCTTGATTCAAGAACAACAATTTGAACAAGTGACAGAAATTAATTAAAGCATATGATTTGATCACTTCATACTCAAAACAATATCTCATGAATTCTCAATTACCTACAAAATAAAATCTAAGTGGTAAACCAAAAAGCCTCATCTTTTATTGGTAAGCTATGCCTGTGTATATTTAGAACGACTCGAACTGCCCTTTATTCAGAACCTCCATGTTTGTTAAGGCACATTTCTCTTACACATGCTTTTCCTCTGCCTGAAATCATCTTGACTGTCCTTTGCATAGCTAATATCTTCTAGTATTTCAAGTATGTCAGGAAATATAAACAATTATCTGAGTTAGATTATTTTCCTTCTTTCCATATTGTAACATATATTCGAACATATTATATATGACTTGCATCTCACTTCTCTAGCTTCCTTATTATTCTGATTGCTAAATGAATGAATAAATGGAGTAATTTATCTGAAATTAACTATAATCATGTAATATTAAATATTTGACAACTTAGATACTATAACTTATATAGTTAAAGAACATGGAATTTATTTGCTGCCTTCCTAAAAAAGGTGCCACTCTAACAGTAGCAACTGAGCCTTGTACAGATTCTCTCTAACACTTTGGACTTTTTCAGGCATTACGAAAATATAAAAAACAGAAAACACTTTAACATCAACAACAAGAATGGACAGCTAGACAATAAACTTCTGTAGGACTACAAATGAAACTAAGAAAAGTAAAATGTTGTTTAGGGCATGAAATGGAATAATTTTCTTTATTAACTGAAGTGTGTTGGGAAAGCTTTGATACTTGCGTTTTGGTAAAATAGAAAGGCAGAGAAAGACATTAAAGACAAGGAGAAAACCAGAAAATGTTTTGCTGCAAATACTTAACAATAATGATTATATGCAACTCTCTTGGTAATGTTTGGCATTAGAGATTGTGATTTGGAGTTTGCTGCTGAGAACAAGTCCATGAGTAAACACATAATATAGATTCTTCCCTCACAGAGCTACACATTTGGGAAGCTATGGCAATAATGCAACATGCACCTTTGGTTATTAAATATTTTATTTTCTCAGATATATACCATCACCATCACCAAAATAGAAACAAATGCAGCCTAGTAAGGTAGTTGTGTATGGAAGATTCAGAGAAACTATAGCCTAATTTTCCACAGCCGTTAGAGCCACATAGATTATGAGTATAAAGACTAAAAATGTAATCACCTAATAATTGCACTTAGTATAAAAGATAGAATAAGTAAGAGTTTTGCTAATTCTACTTAAGGCATGTCTGTACTAGCAATTTTATACTCATATGAAGACTACATTTACAATATATAGAAAGGACAATATTTTGAGGATATGTAAAAGTCCTCACACCCCCAAGTATTTTATCATACACTCGCTGATGGCTAATATTTGAAAATTATGCACTAATTAATATTTCATAATTTAATATATGAAAATAAGTGGTAATATCCAAAGTATAGGTGATGAATTGGAAGCATAGGCAAATATTCTGGATCTGTTTGCTATTAAAACAACACCACCACCAACAACAACAAAAGCAGATAAAGCTATCACCCAATAAAGTTATGATTAAACAATATGAAATATATGAAGTATTAGGCAAATCCACTAAAAATACATTTTAGCTACCATATCCACTTTTGTGTCTAAGTATTCACCATCAGATTATTCTGGAAAATATGTTTGAAATGAGTGTAAGGGAACGAAAATTATAGGAATTTCAAATCATAGGAAAGGGTGAATAGCTAGTTGCACTTTGAATAAATAAAGACTAGCACCAGAAACAAAGAATTGAGAACATCAGAACTGGCTTAGGACTGCTATATTCCAATGAATTTATTAAGCACTTAGATGCTTAATAAACGCCATCTCATAAAAAGGAATAATAACATACATTTAGCTAACTGCTTTGTCCTGTCCCAAACTCCCAATCCAAAAAAAAAAAAATCACATTTCAGAGTTCCCACTGTGGCACTGTAGGTTAAGAACCTGACTGCAGCTGCTTAGGTTTCTGCAGAGAGTGTCTGATCCTGGGCCTGGCATAGCGTGTTAAAGGATCTAGTGTTGCTGCAACTGGGTCGTAGGTTGCCACTGTGACTTGGGTTAAATCTCTGACCCAGAAACTTCCATATGCTGCAGGTGTGGCCATAAAAAAAAAAAAAAATTATTGGGTTGCTTTCATAAATGAAGGTGAAATTCTTATCAAAGATTCCGGTTCATAACTAAAAAAAAAAAAATTCACTGATAAACTGAAACGTTTTTAAGCTTTGTTGTCTTTTTTGTTCAGAAAGGATATGCTGAAAGCACACTGTAAGTTTCAGGCAGAAATAACGATGTGTACATTTTTTTATCTTTATCTTCTTTATATCTCTATCTTCTTACCCAGTGACTGGCATATAGATTGAAGTCTATAGGTAATGAAAGATTTGTTGAATACATAAGTAGATGATTTACACATGGTCAAACAGAAATTGCATCGCTAAGTACATATTCAAATCCTTGACCCTATAGCATTAGTCCTTCCCCTGTACCCCTCCGCTCCACTTTCTTCCATGTCCCCACTAGAGTCTTTCTCTCTCTCTCTGTCTCTGTCTCTGTCTCGAACTCTGTCTGTCTCTTTTTCACTCTCCTCTTCCAAACAGAGCATACTGAGTGGAAAACCACTGATATTTAAGTGGTAGCATAGGTTTTGGGGTATCTGTAAAAAAAAGCAAAGGGGTGACACATAACCAGTATGTATCTCACTAACTTTAAATTTGTCCTGGAACAGAAAGTGATATTAAAGAACTTCATTTTTAAAAAAGATCTTCTCAGTATCTTTAAGATATAAGTAAAAGATAAAATGAATGTTTTTCAGTAAAGATAAAACAGTATAACAAATTCTGAAATTCTATTTAGCAAAAATATCCCATTTCAGCAAGATTCCATATCTGTTTATGACTAGGTGCTATTCATTTATCTAAGAAGCTGTTGCTCCAACATTCTATGTTGCTTTCTAGCTTCTGAAAAATCAATTTTTAAAAATCTAACATTTTCAAGAAAGCACTTAAGTTGTTTTTAGGAGCTAGCACATTTGTCTTTAGGCCCTGGGAAAACTAACTGCCACTATACCCACAGGTTTTAAGGATTGTTGCCTCTATTCTGAAAGGAATCTCAAGAATATGTTCTTTCCTACCTAGAAATTGAAACTAAAAAGAATACTTGATTAGGCTGGTACAATTATAAAGTAAATCTTGAAATAAATGTATATGTGTTTTACTGTGCCAACTTTAGCAGAAAGTGGCTATTCTGTTTAGTAGAAAGTGCTCTTTATAGCACATACTTTGGAGCCATGATCTTTGGGTACCCAGGAAATAATGAATCCATCCACAGGAAAATGAACATTCTTAAAGATGCTATCTGATATGACATTTTAGGTTGTACTTTGGATTTCTACACTTCATGTCTTTATTTCATGAATGACAGCAGAAATGTAATACAATATTTCAACTGACTAGCAGTCTGCTCTTCTAAATGGCATGTTGACACAGACCTGTCAGAAATAGTATCCAAATTTGATTTTGTTAGAAGTTTCAATGCAGTAATAATCATATATTTAGTAATTAGGCTAACTTTGCCTAAATTGGGAACTTAAATTTTCTTATACTTCCTTAATTTTCTTTGTAGTTTTTCTCCTTTCTGATTATATAATTCTCATATTCCAAGCATATTTTCCCTTTTAATTTTCTCACTGAAATTAAATCAAACTGATCACAATGCCAAATAAAATCTCATTCGCTTTTGCTCCAAATTTTGCTCTTTTATCTTAGAACTAGAATAGTACTCTTGGACCATCTCAGGAATAATAAGCTCACCAAAGTATCAACTTACCTGTTACAATCCAAAATTGACTATAATGGCCTATAGAGGAATTATTTTTACCTGTTTTTTCTGACAGCATCAAATTTAGACGGTTAAATATAATCTCTGTATTTCATTCTATGTGAGGCCACTTCATGACAAAAAAACACTTTGTCCATATGTAGTGCTTTTAATAAATTGCATATTTAAGCTTCTTTTAAAAAATGTCTTTTAAAATATCTACTAGTAAATATAAGCTATAATGGAAGAATCTTAAACCAAATCCCTAATAGCAATACTATTTTGGTTTTTAGTTCATTAAATTATCAATTTTAATTTACTATGTATTACACTTGGGTTAATTTTTGGTTTATTATGGAAACACCTTTCACTCTCTCATATAAAATGTGTTAATGCAGCCCCCTAGCTGTAACACCATTCTTTTCATGTCAATAAATTCAGTGGTATAATTATTCTCAGTCTTTCCATTGGTCAAATCTTTCAAACAACATACCACAACTTCCATTCATTCTTTCAATTCATATATACTGTATTTTGACTCTTGGCTCATCTTCCACCGTTTTCACTTCCAAACCCCTATCTCAGTGTTGTAAAAATGTTTTTGAACTTCCAAGTCATAAAATATCTACATTATATACTTAAGTATTCTAAGATTGGTCTGTGTTTTTACTTGTTTGTTTCTTTCTTTGGGTTTTACTTTTACTGTTGTTCTTTATAAGATAAAGCTGGCAGGAGTTCCCATCATGACACAGTGGAAACGAATCCAACTAGGAACCATGGGGTTGCGGGTTCCATCCCTGGCCTTGCTCAGTGGGTTGGGGATCTGGTGTTGCCGTGAACTGTGGTGTGGGTAGCAGACGTGGCTCGGATCTGGCGTTGCTGCGGCTCTGGCGTAGGCTGGCAGCTGTAGCTCCAATTGGACCCCTAGCCTGGGAACCTCCATATGCTGTGGAGTGCAGCCCTAAAAAGACAAAAAAAGAGAGAGAGAAAAAAAAAAAAGAAGTTAGGTATTTAAAAAATTAAGCTGTTTAGAAAAATATGCCTGAGGCATTAAAAGTAAGCACCATGCATAAAAATTCACATTATTTGTGTTTCTTTAATGAAGATAGTAAGAATCTATTCATCTCCAATTATCAAGGTAAAGAGTGTTTATAAAATAAAAACTTATTTTCAAATTATCAATTACTAATTATTTACAGTTCAATCAAAATTAGATTATTAAATGTCTGTTTTATTTTCAGTAGATGTTTTAAGAAAATACCTTTATAATAATAATAATAATAATAATAATTACATACTGTTTTTTGAAAGGAATGTAAAAGTCATATCATCCCAATTTTCCTTTTGAAAACCAAAATTAAAACTTAAATAAATATTATATTTCTGATGGTTTGATTAACGTGATGGATGGAGAATCACATCATTTCTACCTAAAACAAGTTTAAAAAGCTAAAATGTTCATTTAGAAAATTTTTTGTTAAAGAATTGGAAAGAAGCTGAGGCAACCAACACTCGACAGAGGTTAAAATCCTGGAAAAAGATGAAACAACTCAAGAAGCTGAGCTGACATCTTCCCGCCCCCTTTTCCCTTCGGACAATTGCCAATTCTGGAGAAATAGCAGGAAGTTTAAGGTCTGGGAAAGGGCCCAGGCCAGGAGCAGCTACCAAGAGGCAGGAAAATTAACAGAAATACGACATTGTCCTGGGCCAGAGAGAAAAGAGCTGAAGAAGAGAGTTGCAATTTCAGCAAGAAGAAAGGGTGGGGACTACTTTGTCAGTTGTCACATCCAGGCATTAACTTAATTCTGAAATTTTCCAGTTTTGGAGGTTGAGACACTAAGTAGCTAGCCTCAAAAATAAAGACTAATCTCAACAATCTTGTGATTCAGAGGAGAAAAGGATTGGTCTATAAGAATGGCCATTGGGAGAGATCCCACTGGTGATCATCTCAGGCTCTCAGTGAGAACATGAAGGAGGCAGCTCCAGAGGCAGAGGTGGCTTTGCTATTTGCAAATGACCTTGGATCCTGCCATCTCTTGATCTATCGTTTTGTTCCCTGTGTGAGCAGAGGAAAGGTTGACTATCTCTAAAGAAAGATAGAACCAGACAACTCCACAATTTTTTAAATATAATATTCAGAATTCATTATAAACATATGTAAAGAGACAGAGTTTTAAAAGAAAAATCAGATATAAACAAACTCAGTGGTAAACTTGACACTGAGTTATAAGAATAACTTTAAAATAGATATAACTAGTATATTTTTAGGATAGGGTTAAATACATAATATGGAAATCCTATCTTTTTTTTTTTAAGGGCTGTACCTGAGGCATATGGAGGTTCCAAGGCTAGAGGTCAAATCAGAGCTGTAGCTCTGGCCTATGCCACAGCCACAGCAATTTGGGATCCAAGCCGCCTCTGCGACCTACACCCCAGCTCAGGGCAATGCCAGATCCTTAACCCACTGAGCAAAGTCAGGGATCAAACCCACATCTTCATGGATGCTAGTCATATTCGTTTCCGCTGACCCACGACGGGAACTCCTGGAAATCCTATCCTGATGAATGACTCTAACAGCAGAATGGACACAGCAGAAAAAGGAATTAGTGTATTGTGAGAAACTGAAAGGTAGAGTAATAGAAAATATTCATATTGAAGCAATAGAAAATCAAGAGTAAAGATTAGAAAAAGATCATAAGTGATATGTGAACCAAAGTTAGACGGTCTAACATATTTTTCAGCAGAGTCACAGAAGGGGAGAAGGGAGTAAAGCAAAAACTTTATTTCAAGAAATACAGGCCAAGAATTTTTTAAAACAAAACACTAATACCAAGCCACAGTTGCAATAAATCCTGTGTACTTCAAGCAGGAGAAATACAAGAAAATCTACATCTCTGCACATTATAGTAACACAAGTGAAAACCATGGATAAAAAGAAAAATTTGTTGACAGCTATAAAAAGGACACATTATGGCTGTAGGAGCAATAATATTGTTCATAGAAATAAAGAAAACAAAAACTATTGCCAAATTCAGACAAATCAAAATGCTGAGCATTCTATAGTCAGCAAGAAAAAAAAAAAGAGTCAAAATAAAGACACTTTCAAACAAGCTAAAACTAAGGAACATGTCATTATCGCACCTGCGCTTACATAAATACTAAAAGTCTTTTTTGGGCATAGAGAATCACTCTAGATGAAAGCAGAAGAAACAGAAATAAAAGATTATACATAAAAGGTTAAGAGTTCTCATTGTGGCTCAGTGGGTTACGAACCTGACTAGCATCCATGAAGATGAAGGTTCCATACCTGGCCTCCCTCTGTGGGTTAACGATCCATGGTTGCAGGGAGCTGTGTTTTAGGTCACAGTTGTAGGCTCGGATCCTGCGTTGCTATGGCAGTGGAGTTGGTAAGCAGCTGTAGCTCTGATGTGACACCTAGTCTGAGATCTTCCATATGCCACAGATATGGCCCTAAAAAGCAAAAAATGTCTAAATGTGTGGGTCATATATATTGGTTATTGGCTATACAAGATAATAATTATAAGGTAGAGATTAAATGTATGTAGACTTGTAATACACAACATTTTTCTTAAAGATGGGAAGATTTTAACACCATTATGCTTTGACTAAAGTAATAATTTATATTAAATAAAATGAGTCCAAAATCCATGTCCAATTTTCTATTGCAACCACTTTGTAAATCATGTACATGAAATAAGCTGATCATATAATTTAAAAAGTAATTCAAGAGAATTAGAGAAAGTAGACTATATGCCAAAACAAAGAGTAAGATGGCAGATAAAAATACATGTAAATATATAAGTAAATATAGAAATATCAAATGTCAAAAAACTACACACTAAATAAAAAGTTAAGACTGTCAGACTGGAGTTTTAAAAAGCAGGCTATACATTCTTTACCAGAGATACACCTTAAATATATGTGGACAAAGAGAGACTGAATATTAGAGGATGGAAAAATATATAATTCCAGGAAAACACTGACTGAAAGTAAGCTTACATTTCTGTATTAGTTTATAGAAAAGCAGACTTCAAAGCCTTAAGTGTTGTTAGAGGAAAAAAAAAAATAAAGAGACATTTTATGATGATAAAGGTATATATCCTTCAGTAAAACAAAACCATTTGAAATTTGCCCACAATAAAATGGATTCAAATACATTAAGTAAAAATTGAAGCAACCAGAGTAGAAATAGATAAAGCTATATTCATGATGAGAGATTTCAACACACCTTCCTCAAAGGTGATAATACAAGCAAACAAATATTAATAGTAGATCTACACAGAAAAATTAACAAATTTGGCCTAATTAGTATACATAAAACACTGCAAGTAACAACAAATGACTACACATTCGTTTCAATTACTCGTGATATATATTCCAAATTTAATTCTATGCTTGTTCAACAAAGCAAGCCTCAAGAAATTTGGTAAGATTCAAGTCATTCAGGATATGTTTTTTGATAAAGTCAAATTACTCTAAAAAATAACAGAAATAAAATACAAATCTAAATTGTTTAGAAATTAATGAATTCAAACAGAAAATGCCATGATCAAAATGAATTGCAAAGTTAATATTATTTTGAAGTAAATGATTAAAAAAATCACTTCATAGCAAAATTAATGATTCAGTTAATGCAGGCAAATTTAGAATAGGGAATTTAGAATCTATAGAGAAATTTAGAATCTTAAAATTCATATATTAAAAAGAAAAAAGCCCACAAAATGATGATATAGCTGTCTACATCAAGTAATTTTTAAAAAACTAATTAACCCAAAGTGTAAAGATGGGGAAAAATAAAAATATAAATTAATAAAATAGATTCTAGAAATATGAACAAATTAGTTGTTTTTAAAGAACTAATAAATAATAGAACTCTAGCAAGATTATTAAAAAAAGAATATGCACAATTAACCTATATGAAGAATGAAAAGGGGTCCACCTATACATATATTTCAGATATTAAAAATGATATAAGATTGGAGTTCCCATCGTGGCTCAGTGGGGTAACGAATCCGACTAGGAACCATGAGGATGTGGTTTCAATCCCTGGCCTTGCTCAGTGGTTTAAGGATCCAGCTTTGCTGTGAGCTGTGGTGTAGTTCGCAGACGTGGCTCGGATCCTGTGTTCCTGTGGCTGTGGCATAGGTCAGAGGATACAGCCTGATCTGACCCCTAGCCTGGGAACCTCCATATGCTGCAGGTGTGGCCCTAAGAAGAAGAGAAAGAAAAGAAAGGAAAAGAAAGGAAAAGAAAAGAAAAGAAAAGGATGTAAGATAATATTAACAATCCTCTAACGATGAATTTAAAATGTTCAGTTAAATGGAAAAATACCAAGAAAGGGAGAAGTTAAAAATGCAAAAAGTTAAAATACTGGTATCAGTTTATATTTATTTTAAAATTGAATTCAACATAAAATTTAACTTAAAAAGATATCTAGGCTTAAATTGACTCACCAGTAAAGGTTTTCATATATTTAAGATAAAATAACACAAACTTTTCTTTGAACAAATCCAATGTATAGAAAAAGATAATACTTCTGAATTGATCTTACAAGGTCAGCACACCTTACCATCAAATACGACAATAAAATAAAGGCAAGAGAATTTACACACAAATATTTCCTTTGTAATAGGTGCATAGATATTAAGCAAAATGTTAGTAAGAAGAACGCAGTGATATATCAAAAGGGTCATGCCTCTCAACCACGCTGAGTTAATTCTAGAATGGAAGTTTGCTATAAGGTCACAGATCAGGCAATGGAATTGACCAAATCAATAGAAAAAAAATAAAAATGAGAAAAGCTCTATTATTATGTCAGTATATGAACGTGTTGATAATATTCAACACTCATGTAAGTCAAAAATCTCAGCAAACTAGAAATGCAGAGAACATCCTTATACAAAAGTTTTGTCAGGCTTCATCTAAAGGAGCTGCCAGTGATCTCTGCCTTTTGATTGCAGTAGTCACCTCTTATCTGCAATTTCACTTTCCTCAGTTTCCCAGTCTGAACGTACTAAACAGAAAATTCAAGAAATAAACAATCACTAAGTTATAAATCGCTTGCTGTTTTGAGTAGCACGATGAAATCTTGACTTGTCTCTCTTTGTACAACCCTGAGTGTGACATCATTTTGTCCAGCATAACCTGCCAGTCAGTCACTTCAGTAGCCATCTTGGTTATCATATGACTGTTGTGGTTTCACAGTGTTTGTGTTCAAGTCACCTTTATTTTACTTAATGGTCTCGAGGTGCAAGAGCAGTGATGCTGGAAATGCAGATATGCCAAAAAGAAACTTAAGGAAAGAAAACAAATCATATGCTGAGGTTGCTAAGATCTACAGTAGAACAAATCTTCTGTTCATGAAATTGTGAAGAAGGAAAAAGAATTTTGTGCTAGTTTTGCTGCTGCACCTCGAACTACAAAAGTTATAACCACAGTGTATGATAAATGCTAGTTAAGATGGAGAAGGATCACATTTGCACAATATATTTTGAAAGAGAGATCATATCACATAACTTTATTACAGTATATTGCCATAACTGTTCTATTTTGTTGTTAGTAACTGTTGTTACTCTCCTATGGTGTCTATAAATTAAACTTTATCATGAGTATGTACATGTATGTGGTAGTGTTCTATCCGCAGTTTCAGACATGTACTGGGGGTCTTGGAAGGGATCCCGAGTGGATTAGGAGAGGACTCCTGAATTCATGCCCTTGGATAACACTTTCCCTTGTGTGAGACACCTAGTAACTTTGAACCAATAGATTATGGTAACAGGGATGGGATACTACTTCCAAAGTTAAATTTTAAAAGACTGTGACCTCTCTCTCTCTTTCTTGCGCGCTATCTTGCTTTCTTACAGTGATGAAGGCAGCTACCATTTTGTGAGCTGCCCTGTGAAGAGGTCCAAGTAGTTAAGAAATGAGTGGCCTCTTGCAAACAACCAGTGAGGAACTGAGCCCCCCAGTCCAACAATCCATGAAGGAATGAGCTTTGCCTACAAACACTGTGTGAGTTTGGGAGTGGAGCCTGCCTAGGTGACATTTTGATTTAAGACATGAGAGATACCTGAGCCAAAGAATTTAGTTAAACCACACCCAGATTCCTCAGGCCAGAAATTGAGAGAAAAGAATTATTTGTTTTTTAAAGCCTTTAGGTTATGGTCATAATTCTTAAAGTGTAAACAGATAAATAATTCAAATATCTAAAACAGAGTGAGATAAAGAAAAATCTATTGCAAGTTTAATAATTAATTGCCAAAAATTTTATTCCTACAATTGAGAACAAAACAAGACTTGCCTTGTTCTACTACTTCATTTAGAGATCACTTTTAAAGGAAATTCTTGGTAGGTAATAAGGATTGATATACAGAATATGGACAGAATTCTTACCTATTTAGGAGAGAAAAAAGCAACTTTAAAAAAGGATATCCAAATAAGAAAAAATAAAAATAAAAACAGTAATACAAGCAACTATATGGATGACTCTAATTAACAGAAATTAAGGAAAGCAAGCCAAGTTGAAAAATGCACACACTGTAAGATTCCATCTGCAGAAATTTTGATAGCAGGAAAATCTAATTTATGGTGTTGGAAATTAGGAGAGTCATTGTTACTGCTGTGTTGATTAGTAAATGGACGGAAGCTCAAGGAAGATTCTAGGGTTTTAATAATATGTTATTTAAGCTATCACTGATTACATTAGTATGTTCAAAATCTAAAATTCAGCAACTGTACACTCATTCTTTGTAATTTTTATGGATGTTCTTTGTATGAGATACTTAATAAATAGACTGTTTATTTATGTATTCAAAGTATACATATTCTAAACAGAATTGCAAATAACCATTAATCCAAGATTACCATTCATCATAGCTTCTGGTGAGACTGAGCCAAAATGAGACAAGGCTTATAAATTTTGTTCAGAAGTATCTTGTTTATGTATACATGTAATTGTACTTTTGGTACACACACACACACACGCCACGCACACATACTGTCACACCTATACACACCACATCTGTAATGGGAAATTTAATTTATATAATTAACATTTCTCCAGGCCTCACAAGACCTAGAAAGGAGAGATGGGATGGAGTTATAATAAATATTAAAAATGCAATAACAATTTCTGAACATCAAGTCTCTACCTGCAGTTTCAGTCGTCCCAGCCCTGTGCAATGTTGCTGTCAGTAATCCCTTCAAGTTATATCCTGTAGGCCCCAGGTGTTCTTGTCATCTTACAAAAGCCCTGTTAGCTCATTTTCCATCTATTATTTTCTTCCTTGTCTCTTCTTTTAGCAAAGTCTGCTGCAGAGGCATGTGCTGCCCATAAAATTTCATAAGATCACCAACAGCGGTCACTGCCTCAGCTGGCATTCATTCTTAAGTGCTCTAAAGCTTCCCCACTGTGTGAAAGCCACCATGCTGCGAAAAACCAACCATGCCTGACTCTCCTCTGATGTACTAGGGTCCAGGGGGTATCAATGCTCCTGTCATTTTTGCAGATGGCCATTGCTGGATTCTGTGCCATGATTCAGAACTTACCATCTGGATTTAAGGAAATAATAAAAATTTACATGGACAGAAGCCTCAATAGTTAAAACTAAAACAAACCTATAAACTCCAATACATGTGGCAAACTCCATGGCTACATGGCATGTATTTTTGTCAAAAATATGAATTTAGAAAAAATATTTTAAAATGGGTTAAGTGCAGTGCTCTGACATTTCAGGAGCACAGTTGATAAATGTGTGAATGTCATTTACAAATATTTACAGAAAATTTTCAGTGCTAATTTTCCGTTTTTCTTATATTTCATATTGTACTGTACTCAAAAATTAGTACTAAACAAAAGGTTTAAAGTAACAAAGAGATTATTAACTCAAACATTTGAGATCAACGTATAAATGCAATATATTCTAAAATCCCCATTCTGAAACAACTGAAACAATATCAGTTCTGGGGAGTGCAATTCATTATTACTGTATTAATGATTGTTTTTAATCATACTTGAGACAGGTGAAAATAATTATAATAATGTACAATTTAAATAACTCAAGTAAACTACAATAATTGCTATTCTAATAATGAATTAAATGATTATTGTAAGAAATGCTTCAGGAAAAATAAAATTGTTAAATATATGAAAATATGTGTGATGAAGAAGGTTGACAGAGTAGTTATGCCAAAGAAGAATTTCACAAAACTGTCTATCCCAAGAAACTTTCGGATTATGTCACTTGTCATATTGCCTGAAAATATCAAAGGTCTGACAAGACCCTTTTGTGACCAAAATTTACAGATTTACTAGTTATCAAGTTTCTCCACAAGGCTGAAATATTCTAAAATCAGTGTAATTGTTAACACTTCAGAAAAGCTGAATAGGGAGTTCTCATTGCGTTATGAACCCCAACTAGTATCCATGAGGATGCGGGTTCGATGCCTGGCCTTGTTCAGTGGTAATGATCCAGTATTGCTGTGAGCAAGCTGTGTGGCAAAGGTCTCAGATGGGCTCAGATATGGCATTGCTGTGGCTGTGGCTAAGGTTGGCAGCTGTAGTTCCAAATTCAACCCCTAGCCTGGGAACTCCCATATACTGTAGGTGCAACCCTAAAAAGTAAAAATAAATAAATAAATAATAAATAAATAAAACTGAATAGTTGTAGAATTGAAACAAAATAAAGTTACCAAGAAAGGATAGCTTGTACTATGCCACAAAACTGTGTGAGAAGTCTCATGGAAAATGAAATTTTTAAGGATATTTCATTGGCATTACAAACCCTCATTATGTTTACTTTCCAGTAAAGCCAGCCATTCTAATAATCTTATCAAATAACATAACTTCATACCTAGTAGTTTAGGTCAGGATCACCAATGAAGGACTGTGCTAGATGTGCACTAAATGAGGCTGAACTATGAGAAGAGTGAATTGGGGCTGAAATCAAGATTTTTTATATCTCTCACACAGCTGTGTTAGATATGGTAACACAGGAGGCTAGGGTGGCCATGTGGGGATTTCTAGATTATGTGTGGGTGTTGTTATGAATGATTAAGGATGAATTCAATAAATTTCATTGCAAAGCCTGTTTCAAATATCTGCTGTATACATCAAAAAGTGGCAAAAAGGAGTTCTTTGGTGGCCTAGTGGATCAATCCCCAGCCTAGGAATTTCCACATGTAGCAAGCACGGTCAAAAAAAAAGTGGCAAATAAAATCTTAGTGTCCGGAGTTTCTGTCATTGCTCAGCAGTTAACGAACACGACTAGCATCCATGAGGACGTGGGTTGGATACCTGGCCTCACTAATCGGTTAAGGATCCAGTATTGTCATGAGATGTGGTGTGAGTCACAGATGCAGCTCAGATCCTGAGTTGTTGTGGCTCTGGAGTAGGCTGGAGGCTACAACTACAACTCAACCCCTGGCCTGGGAACCTCCATGTGCCACGGGAGTGGCCCAAGAAATGGCAAAAAGACAAAAAATTAATTAATTAATTAATTAAATTAAATTAAGTAAGAATCAAGAAAATAAAAAGGAAAGAACATTTTCAGATTCCATTCAGGAAGAGAAACATCTTTACTGCAACCAACCAGGCTATTAGTATAAAAGAACCCATATAAAATCATATATAATAAACAAGCTAGATTGGGAAAGATGCATAACTCTTCTTCAGTATAGATTTGGAACTGAACCCCACAAACTTAGAAAAAAGAAAAGATTAAGCTGCCCCGTCGTAAAGGAGATATTAAAAATATATGGTACATTGCCTTAGGGATATTGAAGAGACATAGACCACTGACTTAGGGCTATAAGTGAAATCAGAGGTATGTGTAAACAGACAATCCAATCCCCATGCTTATGAGGTGCAAAAAATTCAAGCCAGTAAATTAATCCACATCTACTCTGAAACATGCACTAATAACCTGAAAAAATATATGCTTACTATTTCACCTTGTATTCCTTCAAGGTTTCTTCACTCATGGATACAGCATTTCTTCATGTTGAAAAAAATGACAAGAGGTAGTTCTCAGGTGGAACAGGGGGTTAATGTGCCACTGCAATGGCTTGGGTTGCTGCTGTGCTGTGGGCTTGATCTCTGGATCAAGAACTTCTACAGGTGATGGATGTGGCCAAAAATAAATAAATAAATAATGTCAACAACAGTTTGATATTACTTTAGAAGCCTGCACATCTGAAGCAGGAAATACACATGAAAATGCCCACAGTAACTTTTTTTGCTTTTTAGGGCCACACCCACAGTGTACGGAAGTTCCCAGGCTAAGGGTCGAATTGGAGCAGCAGCTGCCAGCCTATGCCACAGCCACAGCAATGTGGGATCCAAGCTGTATCTGCAACCTACACCATAGCTCACAGCAATGCCAGATCCTGAGTGAGGCCAGGGATTGAACCCATATCCTCATGGATTTTAATCGGGTTCATTTCCATTGAGCCACAATGGGAACTCCTATAGTAACATTTATATCTATGGTAAAAACTGGAAATAATCTAAAGTTAATCAAAAGTAGAACAGATACATAAGTTATGACATGTTCATACAAAAAATTACTATATAGAAACCACAGATATAAGCAACAACTTCAAGTAAAAACATGGATAAATATTTAAACATAATGTTACACAAAGAAACATAATATTGAGGAAAAAAATGCATACTGCATGAATCTAATTCTACAAAGTACTTTCCTTAATGGAAAATTAAACAATAGAGTGGTAACTCTTAGGTGTACCAGTGTTATGATTGAGCTGTAATAAAAAATTCTAAAAAATGAAAGGCAGTAACCTAGATAGAGGTTTTAAAAGACAGCGATGAAGACTCTTACTTCTGGGAGGATGAGGCAGGTATACTGTTAGTAGATTGATTCATTTTGTATATATACTGAAATATTTGGAACAATCACTAAAACTACATATAAAAGGAGATACACTAAACAAAAGTGTAGATAAATTAATTGAAATTCTAAAAATGCGTTCACATATGAACGTGGAAAAAAGCAGAGAAACAAAAATCAGGCAAAAAATGACAGACTTAATCTTTAACATATCAATAATACACTGAGAATAAAGGACATAACTACAATAATTAATGACAGGAACTAAAAAACTCTTCTTCAATGGCCCAACCACATGTTCTCACCAAAACATTAACTTAAGTTATAAAAAAATAGGCAATTCATATTCTATGAAGCAAAAAACATATGTAAATATATCATTCAAATATTAACCAAACAAAACTACAACTTGTTAATTAATACCAAAAAAAGTAGACTTTAGAGGAAAGAGAATTATGAGAGACAATGTTAAGATGGTCAATCTATCAAAAAGACCTATCACTCCTAAAAATATATGAACCAGACAACACAGCTAAGAAAGGTATGAATTAAAAGCTGATAGAACTAAAGGAGAAATAGATGAATTCACAATTATGGATATTAAGACTGCTCAAAAACTGATAAAACAAATAGACAGAAAATTAGCAAGGATATCAGACAGCTCAACATCACTATGGATCAACAAGATAAAAAAGACATTTAGAGAACACTCCACCCAACAAACAGCAAAATACACATTTTTTTCACATGCTCAAGAAACATATTAAAAGTAAATTATACAGTAGACCATAACACAAAATGTAACCAATTGAAAATAATTGAAATCATATGAATTGCTAGTAGACTGATTAGTTCTGTACAGCTAGTCAGACTAGGAATCAATGAAGTTAACAGGGGAGTTCCCATCATGGCACAGTGGAAATGAATCCGACTAGGAACCATGAGGTTGCAGGTTCAATCCCTGGCCTCACTCAGGGGGTTAAGGATCAGGCATTGCTGTGAGCTGTGGTATGGGTCACAGACGCGGCTCAGATCTGGCGTTGCTGCGCCTGTGTCATAGGCCAACTGCAGCTCCGATTCAACCCCTAGCCTGGGAACCTCCCTATGCCACAAGTGTAGCCCTAAAAAGCAAAAACAAAAAAATGAAAAAATAAAAAAATAGTTAGGAAAATCTCCTCAAATGTGGGAAATAAATAATAGACTTTTAATAATCCAAGGGTCAAATGGGGAAAGTTTCAAAGGAAATTTTAAAATGTATTATCTAAATGAAAATGAAAGTACAGCATATGAAAATGAAAATACAGCATATGAAAATGCATGGGTCATGGATATTTTTGGCAGTGTTGACAGGGACATTTTAGCTCTAAATGACCATATTACAAACAAGGAAAAGTCTCAAATCATAATATAAGTTCACTCCTCAAGAATCTAGAGAAAACAGATGGATAAAACAAAACAAAACAAAATGAAAGCAAGCAGAAGGAGGTAACACTGAGCAAAAATTAGTGAAACAGAAAAGCAGTAGAGAAAAGTCAGTTAAATAAAGAGTTCGTTTTTTGAAGAGATCAATAAAGTTGACAAAAAAGGAAAGATACAAATTATCAATAGTGAGAATAAAACAGAGGCTATCACTACAGTTATTGCAGTCATAAAGAAAGAAATTGAATTCATAATTAAAAACTTATCGAGAAAGGAATTTTTAGGACAAGATGATTTCATTGATGAATTTAAGAAACTACTGAAAGAGGAATTATCGCCAATTCTACACAATCATTTTAAGAAATAGAAGAAAATGGATAATTCTTAATTCATCTATTGAAGCTAGCATTATCATGCTAACAAAACCTGACAAAGAACAAAAAAGAAAAAGAAAGAAAGACCAGGAAGAGTTCATGTCACTATCTCTAATACATATGGAGGCAAAACTCCTTAGGAAAGTGTTATTATAGTAATAAATATTATTTAGCAATAAATAGGAAGAATTATAGAAAAATGATCTCAAGTGAGGCTCATTTGAGGCATGGGAGAACAGCTGGATATTAAAAAATTAATCAGTATAATCTACTCTATTAGGCTAATGAGGGAAGAAAACAAGATCATTTCAATCAATGAAAAAAATCCATTTGATAACAACATTCAGCATCCATTAAATGATAACAAATCTCAGAAAAACAGAATAAAGAAAAAATTCGTCAACGTGAAAAAGAACATTTACAAAAATCCTACAGTAAACATTATACTTAATGGTAAAAAAGTCTTTCCCACAAGATCAGGAATTAGGGAAAGACATCTCCTCTTAACACTCTTATTCAACATAATTCTTGAAGTTTCAGCAAACACAATAAGGCAAGAAAATGAAAGGAAAGCACATACAGATTGGAAAGTAAGAAATAAAAGTCCCTATTTTCAGATGACATCCATGTCTGCAGAGAACTTCCCAAGACATCTAAAAATTAAAAAAAAAGCATTCCTATAACATTCATTGTGAGTTCAGCAACTTAAGAAGACATAAGACAAATATATTCAAATCCATCGTAATTCTGCATATTAGCAATGAACCCATGGATAATGGATTTTAAAATACCATAGAATTTATACTTGCTGCACCCAAAGAAGAGGTTGAAACATAAGGTAACCAGGAAAAATTGAAACAATGTGTGTACATGCTTTTGTAGGGAAAATTTTTTAAATTTCTTATAATCAAAATCACCAGGAGTTCCCACTGTGATACAGTGGGTTAAGGATACGATGTTGTCTGCATGGTGACATGGTTCAATCTTTAGCCACTGTGCAGAGGATTAAAGATTTCATGTTGCAACAGCTGTGGCATAGGTCGAAGCTCCCACTAGGATTCAATCCTTGGCCTGGGAACTTCAATGTGCCACAAGTGCTGAAAAAAAAATCACCATAAAGTTTTTTGAGGAACTTGATAAGATTAATATGAAGTGTATACAAAGTACAAATGAATAAGAATAACCAAGAAAATCCTGATAAGGAAAATAAATATATGTAAAGGTTTTCCTATCAGAATCTAAATGATTTATAAAACTCTAATAATAAAGGTGGTGTGGTATTGACTCAAGGAATTAAAAATCAATCAGTGGAACAGAATTAAGAACCCAGAAATAGTCATATATTGTCATATATACTTGTACATACCAAGTACATATGACAAAAAAATTGTATTACTGAGCAATTTGGAAATGGTAGTGCTCTCAAAAATTTAAGCTAGCAAAATAATTCCTGGAGTTCCCCTTGTGGCTCAGTGGTAACAAACCCAACTAGTATCCATGAAGATGGGGGTTTGATCCCTGGCTCCCTCAGTGGGTTAAAGATCTGGTATTGTAGTGAGCTGCATTGTAGTTGGTCACAGACACAGCTTGGATCTGGTGTTGCTGTAGCTGTGGCAAAGGCCAGCAGCCACAGCTCAGATTTGACTCCTAGGCCTGGGAATTTCCATATGCCGTGGGTGTCCTAAAAAAAAACAAAAGATAAAAAATTATTCTCTATGTGAAAAATTAGATAAAATAATTCTGGGAGAAATACAGACCTAAATGTGGAAGGGAAAACTGTGCAAAACTAACAAAAATCCACCAACTTTTAGAGGACCACATAAAAAGTATTTTTTATCATAAGCAGTACTTGTCAATGAACAAACTTTAAAATGTTAACACTAACAGAAAATCTTGAAAAATTTAATTTCATTACATTTAATGATTTATCAAAAAATACTACAGAGAGAAAAAAACGCATTTTTTGAGAGAAGGTATTTGCAGTACATATAACTGACAAATAATCTGGGTCTGAAGAATTCAAAGGATAGCTCTGAAGGGCAAACCTATAAAAAAAATGGATATAGTCATGAACTGGCTTCCTCTACCATGAAATATTTTTCATAACTGATAGACTGACAAAACCAAAAAGTGACTGCCAAATTTAGCAAAAATGTAGAACAAAGGACCGCTTCTAGCCCAGGCATTCCAAGAGACACCATTGGTTCAGTGTGGGCAGAGGGGTAGAGTGCTTATTTGAATGCAAAGACTGAAAAATAGACATGGCAGTCAAATCATGTATAGGCTTTGAATTACATTGGATTGTATCTGAAGACAATGAAGGGGAATGCAAATATTTTAAGAAAAGTGACTGACCTATCCGTTTTATGTTTTATAAAGAAAACAGCAGGCAGCTTGAAGAATAAATAAGAGAGGGTTAGAGTGGAGGCAACCATCAGCATCAGAGGGAACAATAGATGTCTAAAAATAGAGAAAATAAGGAATGTTAGTATAAAAGCAACATTAGTTTTCTAAACTTAAAATCTTGACAGAGTTACAAGTATTTTGTTACTAATTATAAAATTACATTATGTAACAGGAGTAATGAAGAGTCCCTGGAGCAGTTTTTAATCATGTTCTTGTTTGCCAAAAATAAGTTATTTGATTACAGCCTTGTTACTAATTTAAGACTTTTTAATTGATGACTTATGGCCTAAAGGATTTCTTAATCAAGTACATTATAAACCTATTGTGCAATTAGTAATAATTTAATGATTCAAGTGACAATTTTCTAAATTATTGCATTTAACAGGTTTCCTAGATTAAACCTATAATACTTTACATTATTTTAAGATTTTATTTTGAAACCTTAAGCCATCTGCTCCCAACTATAAACCTTTATGAGAACGACTCCCCTCTAGAGGTAGACTCTATGAATATAGGAAACAACATAATAATTGTCTCCTTTTGATTTTAATACAGTTATTTCCTCTAATTAATATTCATATGCTTTTACATTTTTATAGAAATTCCATTTAATCACAAGATTTTGAAAATATATTAGAAACTAAATTAAAAGATAATTGAATAAAGCAAACTATTATGAATTCTTATCTCCACTTTCCTGTTTTTCAATTTTACCATGTTAAAAATTTTGCCCTCTAAATTTTTGGTTTAATCTTTTGGCTTATTGTTTGGTTGGGGCAAGCCAACTGCTAGTTTTTGTTTTTTTAATTTTATTGGGATATAGTTGATTTAGAACACTGTGTTAGTTTGGGGTGTACAGCAAAGTGAATCAGCCATACATAAATACATATCCATTCTTTTTCAGATTCTTTTCCATCTAGGTTTTTATACAATGTTGAACAGAGTTCCCTGTTCTATAACTAGGTCCTTGTTAGTTATCTATTCTATATATTTTAGTGTGTATATGTCAATACTAAGCTCCCAATCTATCCTTTCCTTCCATGTTTCGCCCTCAACAACCATAAGTTTGACTTTGGGATCTGTGAGTTTGTTTCTGTTCTCCAAACAAGTTTATCTGTATCATTTTTTATTAGATTCCACCTGTAAGTGATATCATATTATATTTGTCTTCGACTTATTTCACTTAGAATGACAATCTCTAGGTCCATTCATGTTGCTGCAAATGGCATTACTGTGTTCTTTTGATGGCTGAGTAACATTCTATTGTATTTATGTACCATATCTTCTTTATCCATTTCTCTTTCAATGGACATTTAGGTTGTTTCTATGTCTTAGCTATTGTAAATAGTGCTGCAATGAACATTGGGGTGCAAAGTATCTTTTTGAATTATGATTTTCTCCAGATATATACCCAGGAATGGGATTGCTGGATTATATGGTAGTTCCGTTTTATTTTTTAAGGAACTTCCATACTGTTCTCCATAGTGGTTGCACCACTTTACATTCCCATCAACAGTATAGGAGGGTTCCCTTTTCTTTACACCCTCTCCAGCATTTATTATTTATAGACTACTTGATGATGGCCATTCTGACTAGAGTGAGGTGATACCTCTTGTAGTTTTGATTTGAATTTCCCTAATAATTAGAGATGTTGAGCATCTTTTCATGTGCTTGTTGGCTATATGTTTGTCTTCTTCAGAGAAATGTCTTTTTAGGTCTTGTGCCCATTTTTACTTGGGTTGTATGAGATTGTTTATTTTCCAGATTGATCCCTTGTCCATTGCTTCATTTGCAAACATTTTCTCACAATCTGTGGATTGTTCTTTTTGTTTGTTTGTTTATGATTTCCTTTCCTGTGCAAAACTTTTATGTTTAAATTAGGTCATTTTTATTTTTGTTTTTATTTTCTTTACTCTAAGAGGTGGATCATAAAATATATTGCTGCTATTTTTGTTATAAAGTGTACTTCCTATGTTTTCTTTTAAGAATTTTATAGTTTTATTTATGATGCCATCTTACATTTAGGTCTTTAATTCATTTCAAGTTTATTTTTGTGTATAGTGTTACAGAATGTTCTAATTTTATTCTTTTATATGTAGCTGTCCAGTTTTTCCAGCACCACTTTTTGAAGAGGCTGTCTTTTCTCCATTGTATGATCTTGCCTCCTTTGTCATAGATTAATTGACCACAGGTGTTGGGTTTATTTCTGGGCTTTCTATTCTATTCCACTAATTTCTATTTCTGCTTTGTGTGTGTGTGTGTGTGTGTGTGTGTGTGTGTGTGTGCGCCAGCACCACACTGTTTTGAAGACTGTAGTTTTGTAATATATTCAGGGAGCCTGATTCCTCCAGCTCCATTTTTGTTTCTCAAGATTGCTTTGGCTAGTTGGGGTCTTTTGTGTTTCTATATAAATTTTAATTTTTTTCTATTTCTGTAAAAAAATGCCATTGGTTGATAGGGATTGCATTGAATCTGTAGATTGACTTGGGTAATACAGTCATTTTGACAATAATGATTCTTCCAATCCAAGAACATGGTTTATGAGAAACTAAATTTTCACTGACAATGATCAAAGCTTGAGGAAGTTTGAAGAGGAACAAATGGCCATTTTCCTCATGCCACTCTTGCCTCCATCAGAGAAGAAAATCTTTTCTAAAATCTCTGAAGCAATTTTTATTTGTCATTGCCCTTCCTTCAACCAATCTTTAGCAGAGGTATAACATTACTCTGATTGGATCAGACAAATCATGGCATGACACATTACTTCTCCAACAAAACTGGCTGATTGAGAGAAAAAAAAATGATCAGTTATCTGCAAAAGAAATTATTCTGGCATGTGTTGGGGAGGCTAACTAATATTTCTTGAAGGCTCATCTATGTCACCATGCTGTAAAATTCCTGTAGGTTAGGGGAGAATAAAGCAAATCTGGCATTTAAAAAGTAATATTACTGCTATATATTTTATTTATTCTATTTTATTTTAATATTAACAACTTTAGAAAATTTAATATATTTAAAAGTTTAAATGTTAATTCATTTAAAAACGAATCATATAAACACAATATTTAGAAAAATATGTTGAAAAAGCAGAAGGGAATTGCAAAAATTTATTTTATTTATTTATTTACTTTTGTCTTTTGTCTTTTCAGGGCCACTCCCATGACATATGGAGGTTCCCAGGTTAGAGGTTGAATTGGAGCTATATCTGCCATCCTACACCACAGCCAGAGCAACATGGGATCCGAGCTGTAATTGTGACCTATATCACAGCTCACAGCAACACCAGATCCTCAGCTCACCTAGTAAGGCCAAGGATCAAACCCATGTCCTCATAGCTATTAGGTCAGGTTCATTAACCACTGAGCCATGATGGTAACTCTGATATGCAACAATGTAAATCTTCCACATTTCAATTTAATTATTGTTTCAGAATGCATAGTTAACTGCAGTATATGAATGCAGGTACAAGGGACAAATTTCAAGAAAATATGCATAAGAGAGATATACATCTGTCAAAGAGAACAGAGTTTTCAAAATCTAAATTTTAGTTTCAAAGTCTAAATTGCAGTACAAATTTCAGTACAAAATCTAAATTGTAGTACAAAATTTTAGTAGAAAAATAAATTTGGAAATACTAGTAAGAACTTAGATTAAAAATGCTGATTAAAACATATTATATGTTGTATTTATTGTTTCCATTTTGATCTCTAGTTGTAGAGAGTTTATATTCTTTTGTTCTTCTCAGCTCATACCTAGAACATTGTATTCATATGTCCATTCAAATCTATCCTTTTATATTTTACTTTATTTTTATTACTCTATTTTTTTATTGTATTTTATTCCCCCTTTCCTTCCATTTGGCTTCCCAGTACCTCTCCAACCCCATAGGTATCTATTTTCCTTACTTAATATGCTCTGAAATACACATGAAATCTTTTTTTTTGTCTTTTTGCCATTTCTTGGGCCACTCCCGCAGCATATGGAGGTTCCCAAGGTAGGGATCGAATTGGAGCTGTAGCTGCTGGCCTGCGCTAGAGCCACAGCAACGCAGGATCTGAGCCGCATCTGCAAACTATACCAAAGCTTACGGCAATGCTGTATCCTCAACCCACTGAGCAAGGCCAGGGATCAAACCCACAACCTCATGGTTCCTAGTCGGATTCGTCAACCACTGAGCCATGATGGGAACTCCAGAAATACACATGAAATCTTAATAAACATGAAATGTTGCTAAGTGCGTGTGTCTTAATTAACAGACATGATATTTAAATATGCTTTACTATTCTGCTCTTCTTTCATTCTCATCACCAATGTTTGGAGATATACGCATGCTTCTTTATATGTTTCTAAGCTGTTGCTTCTTATACCTTAGAAATAGTCAGCTCACATTTTACTTATGCATTCTTCATGTAATGCTCAATTTTGAAGCCTGTGTCTTATCATTGTTATAAAAATGATGAGGCTCCTTCTTAAACTCTTCCAGAAGGAAGACTCACAAAGACATTCTATGAAGCCACCATCACCCTAATACCAAAACAAGACAAAGATACTACTAAAAAGGAAAATTATAGGCCAATATCTCTGATGAATATAGATGCAAAAATTCTCAACAAAATTTTAGTCAACCAAATCCAACATATAAAAAAGATCATACATCATGATCAAGTGGGATTCATCCCAGGTTCACAAGGATGATTCAACATATGCAAATCAATCAACATTATAACCACATTAACAAGAGAAAAGTCAAAAACCACATGATCATCTCAATAGCTGCAGAAAAAGCATTTGACAAAGTCCAACATCCACTCATGATAAAAACTCTTACCCAAGTGGGTATAGAGGGAACATACCTTAACATTAAAAAAATGCCATTTATGACAAACCCACAGCCATTATAATACCCAATGGAAAAAAACTGAAAGCCTTCCCACTAAAATCTGGAGCAAGACAAGGATGCCCATTCTCACCACTTTTATTCAACATAATATTGGAAGTCCACAACAATCAGACAAACAAAAGAAATAAAGTACCCAAATTGGAAGAGAAGAGGTAAAATTTTCCCTGTATGAAGATGACATGATACTATATATAGAAAACCCTAAGGACTCCACACAAAAACTACTTGAACTGATCAATGAATTCAGCAAAGTGTCAGGATAAAAGATTAACATTCAGAAAATGGTTGCATTTGTTTTAAAATATGTTTTAAAATTTCACCCTAAAAAATTAAATACCTAGCAATAAACCTGACCAAGGGAAGTGAAAGACTTATATATTGAGAACTATAAAACATTAATGAAGGAAATTAAAGAGGATTCAAAAACTAGAAAGATATTCCATGCTCCTGAGTTGGAAAATTTAATATTGTAGAAATGGCCATACTACCCAAAGCAATCTACAGATTCAATGCAATCCCCATTAAATTACCCATGACATTTTTCATAGAACTACAACAAACAATCCAAAAATTTATACGGAACCAAAAAGACCCAGAATTGCCAAAGCAATCCCAAGGAACAAAAACCAAGCAGGAGGCATAACTCCCAGACTTTACAAAGCCACAGTGATCAAGACAGTGTGGTATTGGTACCAAAACAGACATACAGACAAATGGAACAGAATTGAGAACACAGAAATAAACCCAGACATCTATGGTCAATTAATCTTCAACAAAGGAGGCAAGAATATAAAATGGGAAAAAGACAGTCTTTTCAGTAAGTGCTGCTGGGAAAATTGGACGGCCACATATAAATCAATGAAACTGGAACACACCCTCACACCATGCACAAAATAAACTCAAAATGGCTTAAACACTTAAATGTAAGATAAGACACCATCAAACTTCTGGAAGAGAATTATAGGAGAAACATTTTCCGACATTAACTGTACAAAGTTTTCTTAGGTCAGACTCCCAAGGCAACAGAAATAAAGCAAAAATAAACCAATGGGATCTAATCAAACTGACAAATATTTTACAGCAAGGGAAACCATTAAAAAAAAGACAACCCATGGAATGCGAGAAAAGAGTTTCAAACAACACAACTGACAAGGGTTTAATCTCTAGAATATACAAGCAACTTATACAACTCAACAGCAAAAATACCAACAACCCAATTAAAAAATGGGCAAAAGACCTGAATAGACATTTCTCCAAAGAACATATATAGATGGCCAACAAGCACATGAAAAAAGGCTCAACATCACTGATTTTTAGAGAAATGCAAATCAAAACTACTATGAGGTACCACCTCCCAACTGTCAGAATGACTATTATTAATAAGTCCACAAATAATAACTGGGGAGGGTGTGGTGTAAAAGGGAACACTCCTACATTGTTGGTGGGAATGTAACTTGGTACAACCACTATGGAAAACAGTATGGAGGTACCTCAGAAAACTAAATATAGAAATACCATATGACCCAGCAGTCCCACTCTTGTGCATGTATCTGGACAAAAGTATCCTTGAAAAGGATACATGCACCTGTATGTTCACTGCAGCACTATGCACAATAGCCAAGACATGGAAACAGCCTAAATGTTCATCAACAGGTGAATGGATTAAGAAGATGTGGCATATATACTCAATGGAATACTACTCGGCCATAAAAAAGAACAAAATAATGCCATTTACAGAAATATGGTGGAAGTAGAGATTCTCTTACTAAGTGAGGTAAGTCAGAAATAGAAAACCAAATACCATATGATATCACTTATATCTGGAATTTAATATATGGCACAAATGAACCTTGCCACAGAAAAGAAATTCATGGACTTGGAGAACAGCCTTGTGGTTGCCAAGGGGGAGAGGGAAGGAGTGGAATGGACTGGGAGTCTGGAGTTAATAGATGCCACTATTGCATTTGTAGTGGATAAGCAATGAGATTCTGCTGTATAGCACAGGGAACTATATCTACTCACTTATGATGGAACATGATGGAAGATAACATGAGAAAAAGAATAAAAGAATATGTGTGTGTGTGTGTGTGTGTGTGTCTGGGTCACTCTGCTATACAGTAGAAATTGACAGAAAGACTGTAAAACAACTATAATGAAAAAAATAAAAATCTTTTTTTTTTTTAAAGGATGATGTGATGTGCCCTTCCACAGGGTGAGTTTGTTTTTGTTTTTGTTTTTAATTTGCCCATAAGGGGGATTAGTTTGTATATCAGTCACTGTACAGTTAGATACCACTCTAGCGGTTTAGAAAATGGTATTTAACCAGAGAATCAATTAGGTTAACAAAACACTTGGTAGCACTTGAGTGAACAATAGCAGGAAAGACTGCTATTAGCTCTCAGAATCTCTCCTTCTTTGATGACATAGGGAAGTGGAGGGTATGAAAAACAAAATAAAACATTTCCAATGTTCATGGGCAGGTAACTCACAGGAAGACATTGAGATGCTCCTGGAAAACTTCACATCTGCTGAGTCCCATATCCTTGCCTACTGCGCACAACAGCCCCTTCTACCTTCCCAATCACATATGGTTGCTTCTTGTTGGAAGAACTAAGATAGCAATAAAGTTTGAAAAACATATTCCCATACTCCACCTTCTGTGGTATATAGGAGAATGTAGAAGAAAGTGAAGATTGCATTCGCTTTCAAAAAGCAATATTTAGCACATCAGGATTAAGCATGCATAATTTAAATAAATGTTGCTTTACTGAAGTCTACAAAACTTGGGTTTTTTACATATTCTTGGTAAACCTAAGATTCATTTCTCCATGCCTCTGGCTGTTTTAAGTAACTGAATTTGTAGATGCCATTTATAGCATCATGTTTTACTTTATCTTCTGAAAGTTCTGATCTTTGCTCATAAAAATTTGTTTAAACTTTGTTTAATGTTGTTTGACATCTTTGCTTCTTAATCTGGAAATGGATCTGCTGGGCTACACTCCTCTCAAAATGAAGGCTGCTTTCTCTCTGTTCCATTTGGGACTCCTTTAATAACCAAGGAAGAGGGAAACACCCACTAAACTTCTTTTGCCTGGAGGAGAGTAACTTTATGGAGGTATGAGTTAAAAATAAACTTCCCCCAAGTGGACAGAAATAGGGATGCCATGTCATAGTACCAATAACACATTCCTCCACACGCCACTCCCTCATGAATACAGTATCTTGGAGTTGGGTATGAGACTCAGTTACTGCATCTTAGATTTACACTGCTCAATCTTTCAGAGTGACTGTGAGTCCAAAATAAATTTAAAATATTACTATAAAAAAGTTGGAACCAATTTCTCAAATATACATTAATAAAAAAAAGTTGAAACCACAACCATCTCTTTTAGTTCATGGACAGAAGTAAAGTTGAAATAGCATCCTTTATTTTTTACTTTGGAATTCATTATTTTGTTTTTTCAAGAAAAAAAATCATGTATTCGTAGCCTTTCTACCTATCCGACCCATTCACTATAGATTTGTTTCTGCCTACTCAACCTCTAAGTATTCACTGTCCTTCTTTTTGGTAAGAGAAAATAAAGCTGGCAGAGCCAGGAGATCTATACTGAGTCATGTCATGAAGACAGAGTTGGTGTAAAGAGAGAAATTAAGAGGATAATGGGAAGGTAAAAAAAGAAGTAATAAGAGCACTAAAACAAACCGGGAACATATGTGATCTGAGACTGGGAGTACTTAGAAAATGAGAGCTCTTGAGGGTGACTGCTGGGCTTGTGAAATGACGTAGAGGACTCATGGAAAGGAGATGAGAGGGAGAACTGATAAAAGACTGTATTAAAAATGTCTGTGTCTTTGAAGGAGATTCACTCCTTTAATGCTTTACAGAGGCTTAAATACTTAAACTGCCTTTCAATTTTCTAAGCAAGTCTGGTGATTACTTAATTATAATTGTACTCAAACTTGGCTGAGGGTAGCTCAAATGTATATGGGTTCATTTAATTCACTTTACTCTTAGAATATAAATTTCTAAAAGGTAAATGTGCCATTAGGTTATATTCCCTTAATAAGATTGTAAGTGTGTGAATCTGTGTGTGTGTGTGGTTTTCGAAGACTTAATTGTAATAATTTCCCTACTGATTATACAAAATGTTGTGTCACATTACTGAAGCATATGCTAAATAAATAATGGAAAGGGACGTTTTAGAAAAGTCTGGCTTGAAAAGGTTACCAATGAAGCCTATATTCCTACCACATAGGTAGCTAAATACTTTCTATACAATGAATTTACATTAGCTGTTTTAATGGATATAAGTAAAGAATCAAATCTAGATGTGTAAGTATATGGACATAGTAATAAATGTTTTAATCTTAGTACAGTTAGCTAAATCATTCTGATTTTTATAAAACCAACATTACCCAAAATTAGTGATTTCTAAAAGGTGGTACTAGAATTCTGGGGTCCCAAAGTCCCTTTTAGTAGGTAAATAAAATCAAACGATATACATAACACTGACGGTATTTGCTTTTATCACATTCATTCTCTCATGAGTGTACAGTGGAGATTTCCAGCTGGCTACATGCCACTTATGCTGCAACAGGTTAATGCAGAAGCAGATATGAGAATCCATTTGTCTTTTATTAAGGCAGATATTTTAAAAGTTTTAATAAACATAAAATGATGCTACTCTTTTCACTATTTTTGTTTCAAAAATAATGTCACTTTTTTTTTTTTCCTTTTTAGGACCCCACCTGAGGGACATGGAAGTTCCCAGATTAGGGATCGAATCAGAGCTGTAGCTACCATCTAGCACAGTTTCAGCAGTGCAGGATTTGAGCCGCACTTGTGGGCAGCTTGCTTGGGGCAATGCCACATACTTAACCCACTGAGCGAGGCCAGGGATCAAACCCACATCCTCATGGATAGTACACTGGGTTCTTCACTTGCTGAGCCACAACAGCAACTCCCATATTGTCACTTTTCGTAACAGGGCTTATATATTCTAGTGTACAATGTTTCATTAATGCTAGTTTTAAATGGATTATAAATAATTATTTTTAAGTTTCTCAGTTTTAATTCCTTAAATGGTGAATGTCAGTAGGTATAATCAGTAAGAAAAAAAGCTCTTCCGGACCTTAATATATTTGAAGGGTGCAGAGCAGTCCTGAGACCACAAAGATGGAGAATCTTATTACTAAAAAGTTTTAAAATAAATATATTTTTCAGAATAGAGAGGCTACTGCTTTTGTTTGGAGTTTCATGTGTATATTTCCTAAAGAGTTAAAAATAGAAAAAAGACAGACTGATTTAAAAACAGGGAAGAGAATAAAGAACAGATTGTAAACAGAAACGAAGGAAGCACATTTGCTCTCCAACCCTCACCTGTCAAGGACAATGTCTCTTCTATAGGAATAAATAAGACACAAGAAAGATCAGAAGTCCACCACCCACAAAATAACGTTCATACCAGACCCACTGGATAATAAAAAGTTTGAAAAGGAAAATATATGGACCTTTAAGATAAAAAAGCAATAGTTAATACTAAATTTCTCATACTCCATTTTTGGAGTCATTAGGGCACAGCACTTTTATTTCTTTATTAAGAAAAAATAAACATATAATGATCATTAATTGAAAACATTAAAAGTCACTTCCTAATTTTAAGAGCATGGCATAGAGACCGTACCTATGGCAGAGTAAGCATGCTTTTTTCTTTCAAAAATAAATAAAACTATTGTTGCAAAGCCAAGTTTCTCCAGTGCATATAAAGTCATGGAAAATATTAATAAGCTCATCTCTGTGCCAATCTAATATCAAATCAGTAAGTCTATTTAGCTCTTATAATATAGTGTTACATTGATTTAATGATGCTATTAGTGATATTTGCAGTGATTGGACTGGCATAAACAATTAGTATTTAGGATACTGTTTCTCAGTAGAAAAAACACCTAATTCCACTAATTGCCTCTAGTTCTGCTTCTATTAACTGCACGTTTCATACATGCTAATAATCTTATTATCAGCTATTGCCAAGTTAATTAAAATTCATGTCTACAAGCATAAACCAAAACAAAAATATATATTCTGCCTAGCTTTTTCTATATTAAATAGAAAATTCTGGAAGTCTAAATTTAAACATTCATCTCCAAAAAATGCAAGAGAATTAAAAAGATGCCTATATCAAGTTAACTATGACAGGCTCAAAAGAAGTTGTGAAAATAATTTTGTGTTTTTATTATAATAGTTAAGAATCATGGGAGTTCCCCTCCTGGCTCAGCGGAAACAAATCTGACTAGCATCCATGAAGACATAGGTTCGATCCCTTGTCTCGCTCAGTGGGTTGAGGATCTGGTGTTGCCATGAGCTGTGGTGTAGGTCGCAGATGCGGCTCGGATCTGACGTTGCTGTGGCTCTGGCGTAGGCCAAGGGCTACAGCTCCGATTGGACCCCTAGCCTGGGAACCTGGTGTGGCCTTAAAAAGACAAAAAAAAAAAAAAAAAAAAAAGAAAAGAATCATGCCAGTCCATTGGTTGGTGTGGAAAACACCTGATAACATTTCAAGAAAAATACATATATTTTTTAGAATGAAGGAATATATTTCCCAAAGACATTTTTTGATTAGGCATTTTTTTCCGCCCTGAAAACAGCTAAGGTATGTTTTAATTTGTCCTCTAAGTCACCAAATCAACCTGAAGTGTATTTTCTTTTTGCTTAGTATTTTATTATTTCATATTTTAGTAAACAGTTTCTAAGTAAATGGTATAGGTTGCATGGAGGGCTCTTCTTTTTTGCTTGTTAGAGGGAAATTAGATACAATGTCATATCTGTATCTAGCAATGGTAATTTGAGATTTAAGATTGTATTATTTATAAAATCACTTGTGACAATAAACATATACTGGACAGTGTTTTACAATTAAGAATGTCACGGTATATTTTAGTTACATTCATTTGGGTTATTAATAAAGACAAAGATGTTAGATATAACTAATCTTAACTAGATTTCATTCAAGGATAATCACTCTAATTGGGACCAATATAAATTAATAAGTTTTACCATGACTTTAATTTATTCCTTAAGCATTCAAGCTGCCTAGATTCTCTCAGTTGAGAATTGTCAAGTGTTTTGTTGCTATGAATTGATATACATGCTCCAGTAAGGGCTCTGTGCTATGTGCTTATTGTTTTAAGAATAAATCATTCTTAAACTATAAGAGTAAAGTTAAAGTGTTTAATATCTATATCTATTTTATGTATGGATTAGGCACCAGAAATTGAATTCATAAGATCTAAACTTCTTTCTAACAACAAATTCAACAACAATAGAAAAGAATGATAAGATATGATATATTTGAAAGAAAAACTGCCATTCTATTGATCCTAAGTGAAATTTAGCCAAATAAAGAATTACAGCAGGTGGAACTTTTTTTTTTTTTTTTGCCATATTGTTCTCTAGTGTTCTATTTCATTAAAACAAATATATTAAATTTCATTTTTTTTCAAATTTGGCGAACTTTTTAAAAACTTTATTATTATTTTATTTATTTTATTTTTTTTTTGTCTTTTTGCCATTTCTTGGGCCGCTCCCGCGGCATATGGAGGTTCCCAGGCTAGGGGTCTAATCAGAGCTGTAGCCGCCGGCCTACGCCAGAGCCACAGCAATGCGGGATCCGAGCCGCGTCTGCAACCTACACCGCAGGTCACGGCCACGCCGGATCATTAACCCACTGAGCAAGGGCACGGATTGAACCCGCAACCTCATGGTTCCTAGTCGGATTCGTTAACCACTGCGCCACGACGGGAATTCCTTTTTTTTTTTTAATATATTATTATTTTAATAGTTATTTCGGATGCTCTGTTCATATCATCCATTCCTTTTGAGGCACTTTTTATAACTCCAACACATTCATGTAGACACCCAACCTCCTTGAAGCCAAATCAAAAATCAGTTTTTCATTCTTATCTTCTTTTGGTTCTTTGAACTCGATGCATTTATGCATCACCTGCTTCTTGAAATTATCTTTAGCTTTGGCTTCCTTGACATCTTTTTTACATGGTTCTCCTCCTATTTACATATTACCTCCTCTCTCCTTTTTTGTCTTCTTTTTTCTTTTTCTTTTTTTTTTTTTTTTGGTCTTTCTAGGGCCGCACCCTCTTTCTATGGAGGTTCCAAGGCTATGGATCCAATCAGGCTGTAGCCTCTGGCCTATGCAAAAGCCACAGCAACATGGGATCCAAGCCACATCTATGACCTACACCATAGCTCACGGAAACACTTGATCCTTAACCCACTGAGCGAGGCCAGGGATCGAACCCATGTCCTCATGGATGCTTGTCAGGTTAGTTAACCACTGAGCCATGAAGGAAACTCCAATATTACCTTCTCAATGTCTATAGGTCTCATTTCTCCAAGACTTTAAAATGGAGAAGTGTTCTCCAAGTTTGCATCTTTGGTCTTGACCTCCAATTATGACATCATTATCAAGAGATAAATCTATTTTTCCATGCATCAGCTACAGTTGTACCTGATCACTATCACAACAAAATCTATGACCTTAAACATAGGTATTCCATTTTATCTGGCACGCTTCCTTAAGTATTGTACAACTGAATTTACTCTCTGTCTCCAAAATCGAACTCATTATTTATCCCCAAAATATCCTTTAAAGACTGCATCTCAGCTAAACCAACTATTTTTGAGCAACTAGAGTTACCCTTTGTTCCATTTAGCATAGTGGATTTGGTGTAATATCTTATTTATTTGTATCTTCCATTGCAATCTAAGATCTGGAAGGTCAGAGTCTGTTTCTTGTCTATTTCGTTCACCTTGGTGTACCTAGTTCTGCTGTCCAAGAGGAAAGAGCTAATGTACAATGATGCTTGTCTCCCTCCTTCGGGCTAAATTACTCCAGAAGTCCTCTTGATTTCTCATCCGAAAAATCTCTGGGATCCACTGCCCTGCCACATTTTTAGTTTTCTCTTTAATGATCTGTGGCTACCAATATTATAATATCTCCCTAAGTGATTTCTCTGCTTCAATTCTATTCATCTACAGAATTACCTCCTTCTGATTAAAACTTTGCAATGATTCCAGTTCCATAAGATGATGTATAAATCTTTTCTCATTGGAGCTGCCCATTACTCTAGTGCCATCTCCTGCTCTGCACTTTTCAAAGACTGAAGTATCTACCCAAAACACATGAATTTGAGCTCCTATTACTGCGTGGGATAGATGTAGATATTATGGGTATAAATATAGATATCCATATAGATCTAGTCATAGATATAGATAAGGAGGTAGATATGGATGTGCATATGTAGATTTGGATGTAGGTGTTGATGTAGGCATAGATACTTTTAATCACTTGGGGCCAATTCTTCTACTCATTTTGAGCCAGTTCAAATGTATGTCCTTGGTGAAGGGCTCCCATGTCATTCTACAGAATCCTGAGAATATCTCTGTTAAAGGACTTTGGACTTTGCATTTATATGCCTGGGCTATAAGCTCCTTGAGAATTAGAGATGGTGTCTGTGTGCCATGGTATATGACACAGGGTCACATAATAAATAGTAAAAAAACATTTGTAAAAGAATGTGGCAATGTTAAAATGACAATTTGTATTAATTACCATAATAAGCTACCACATGAAGAAAATTAATTTTTTTAATTTTAAAATTTTATTTTATGGCTACAGCCATGGCATATGGAAGTTCCTGAGCCAGGGATCAAATCAGAGCCATAGCTGTGACCTATGCCACAGCTGTGGCAACAGTGGATCTTGAACCCACTGCACCAGGCCGGGGATTGAACCTGCACTGCCACAGAGACAACACTATTGCCATAGAGGGAAACTCCTAAATTTAATTTTACACATAGCTATTCAAGTCACAGTGGCAAAAAGAACCCCTAAATAGGAATCCTGTAAATAAAAATTGATTTCAGAACTCTTTCTTAAATATAAGGCCATTAAGTAATACTTAACATAAAAAATAAATCCCCAGATAGAAAACAGAAGAAATTAATATTTACTTATTTGAAGTATAATTTAAGAAACACTTGGAACATCCTTCTATTTTTAATTTTTGACTGTTAAGTATAGTATATATTAAGAGCTTTATAGCTGAAAATGTGATTTTTAACATTCAAATTGTTCTGAGAGTTTAATATTAAACTATTTTGAGTTTGAACTTCTGTATAAGAGTTGAGGATACTTATTTGGAAACATCTTTTTGGAGAAAATAATTATAACACTGGTTTATGATGGAAACAAAAGAATGAACCTCAAATTTATGTACATAGAGGAAGACAATGTACTTGGTTATTTCTAGTAGATTCAGCTCTGCCTTCAGTAAACTAGGCAGTTACCCCACTAAGAAGACAAGTCCAACTGAGACATTAGGAAGAATGCCTCCTGCCTTTTTAATGCTATGCTAATTTTTTTCAACATTAAAATGGTTCCTATACTTTCATTTAAAAAAATACTTGTGTGCACAGTCTGTGGTCAAGAGTTAGTTTAAAAAAAAAAAAAAGCACAAACATGTTTTACTCAATAATAAATTAAAGTCAACAATTTAGACTTCAAAAATTAAAAAACAGTATTTCCTAATCCTTTACAAAGAGTGTATTCCATTTTGAAGTAACTAACACAACTGAGAACAAATTGGGATAAGTTTTGTGTTTATAGCAATCAGTCTAAGAGAATCGGAGGAGCTGGAACTCTAATTCAGGTCACACGGGAATACAGATAACGAAGGGGAAGGGGATATGCAATCCTGTTGTGGGTGTAGACAGACGTAGTTTTTCACATGTGTCTCCTGTTTCATCAGGAAAACGTGTGCAAAGCATTGCCAACAGGCCAAGTGGACCTGGGAAGCCGAGGTGGTGGCCTGGGGTGAAACAAGCTATAGGGTCTCAATCCTCCGAGTCCTCCTTAAATCTGGAAATTGGGCTTTTTGGTCCTTATTAAAAGAGTAATTTTGGGATCAGAAAACTGAAGATTTTTCCCAATATTCATCTAATACTAAAAAACACTCACATTTAATAACTTTTCCATTAAAGTTGCAAAATTCTCCTAGTCATACATGCAGTGATCACTAAGACCTCATTACACATTAATTGTGCTGATTATGTAAGACAACCATACTTCTACCCTTCAGGGCTTGTCACTCTTGGTGGCCTTGTCCCAAGATTCACTATGAGTATAGAACATCCACTGCTGTCATTGTTCAGCAAATATTGTCAGTTTATTCTTGTCTCATATTGTTTTCCAGTGGGTTTCGATATTATTTCTTCTGCTGCTGGGTTCTTATCAGTATCTGCTATCTCATTAGTACAAGCCTGGGCTGACATGCCACCTTGTTCTGCCTTCTGGTTTTTCTTGAGCTGTCCAACATAGACTCCTTTCTCTTCACTACATAACTGTCAGCTTTTTACCAGTAAATAATTAAGAATCAGGTAATGTTTGATAATAACATGACATTATATTGTATCTGGGCCCCTGAAGAAATGTATTTTTATCTCATTAGGGATAGCTCCTCGCCTGCAACTGAAAGCAAGTTCACAGTGTATGATTTTTTTCCTTTCATAAAAAGTTTGTGTACGTAGGCAAATCATGTGGCATGGGAAATAATGAGAGGTGTATGAAAGCAGTGTCTTGGAGCTATACCATATTGATTAATTTTTGTTGCTATATTAAATGGGCTTGGGATCCTTACAAGAAAGGTTTTATTTAAGAATAAAATATTAGTGTTGTATCTGTACTTGTAGAGCTTATAAATTATATCTCAAAACTTCACAGATACAAAGCAAGTTTTTAACCACTGTCAGCAGCAAAGCCAAAGTAGCTATTACAGAGGAGGCCTCTGCTGTTAAGAAAACAATTGCCAGTGGAGTCTTAATGCCTTCACTGTTACCATTTTCTGAGTGACGGTTGGTGGTGGGTCAGGTAGGAAGAACACAGCCCAATTTCTGGGTGCCAAGCTGAACCTGACATAGTGACAGGAAAAGATTTTTTTTATTTATAAAGAGAGCAAACCAGATATAAATAAGATTGACCACAAATAAATTTGGAACATCAAAATGTAACCTCTTCTGAACAAAACAGCACTTGCTATTAAAACGATGTATTATCTTCCAAAATTGTGGGCTATCACGTGCCAATTAGCACGTTGAATCAAGTATTACTCAGGCAAGACACTAGAATGAGAGAATATTTAGTTAATCACTTTTTGAAGTTTATGGAACAAAAGTTTTTTAAAACCTTATATTCATTTTTGTACATTTCTTAGAGTAGTAAATTCCTAATAGATGTCACTTGAAAGAATATACTTGTGTGCACAGTATATTAGAATATACAAAATGTCCGTTAGAATATACAAAAATGTCATAAACTTCCAACTAAAGTTCAGTATGTCATTTATCTTGTTATGTGCTTTTGCTAAAATTATTTTTCATTTATTGGATTATCTATACACTTTGCATCTGGTACTTGTTAAATGGTGATTTGATTGATTTACTTCAATCAAAATAAAGGTTGGTTTAGTCAACTGGTTAAGAACACTCAGGGGAGGCAGACTACTTGAGTTTGAGTTTCAGGTAGATTATTAGGAGAAAATGGACAGTTCATCTAAAGCCTACCTATTTCAACACCTAGTGTATAGTTAGCCCTCACCAAATGTTAATAGCTTTTAAGTGCAAGATCGCCTACTAAACCTTTCACACTTTGCAATTTGACGATGTGTTTATTGGATGTTGTATTTTAAATTATATATAATTCTTCTTATAGCCTCAATTGCTAATTTGGGGGTTCCTCTGAGTTCCCTACAGTCCAAAAATCCCTAGGACAGACCCTAAATGACATTCCTAATTAGAACATGACTGCCATCTAGTGGTAGCAATTGCTAACTACAGGTTTACTGGTGAAAGAAAAGTAGGTAGTGAACTGTGCTTCCGCTTCATAATGCAGCGTGTTGGAGTGAATTTCAGACAAACAAATGAGGCTTCCTATAGGTACACTACCCAAACAATGCACATTTCATCAGAGTGTGGAAGAAATTTAGTTCCTGGTCCACAGGAAACATACACTCTAGCTTAAAAAGACCTAGATATAGTTCTTAAACTGGATTATAAATGATAGAAAAAATAAATGAATCTAAATATAAAAGAGGTCAGGGAGAGCTGAAGAAAGACAGGTATAGTATTTGACAGCAAACATTTTTTTAAAGAAGATTTCTAATTTAATGCAACAAAAGGTCAAAGAAAGGTCAAATTAATACACAGGGAGACAGGAAAGAGATGGGAAATAAGATACAACACACATAGGAAAAACTTTTAAAATAAATTTGACAGAATATAAGAAGCCATTAGAGATTTTTATCTCAGATTGAGAACTGTATGTAAACAGAGACTATTTGGAGACACGAGTTCATGAACAAATGGATTCTAGGTTTTGTTTCTTTACAGAAACAACTTTATATGCTTTATATGAGAAGATCTTGGTAATGAAATTCTGTACATAAGGGAAATTAGATATCTATAAAAGTAAGTGTATTAAAATTGATAGGCATTCTTATACTGATGGTTTACCTAAGACAAAATGGAAGTTTTTATCTAAAGGAAGCTACTGGATGGAAACTAATAATAGGTAAACTTTATTTTTATTTATTTCTATTTTTTGGCCATGCCCAAGGTGTGTGAAAGTTCCAGGGCCAGGGGTCAAACTGGAACTACAGAACTGACTCAAGTAACAGTAGTAACAATGCCAGATCCTTAACTTGCTGAGCCACCACAGAACTCCATATTTTTAAATTAATAAGATTTCAACATTTACTCCTGTTTTCTAAAATCTTAGTTTAACTGCCAGTGTTCTTTTCCTAAGAAAAAACATTTTGGTTAGACCAAGATGTTGCAGAGAGTGAGCATGAGGGGCCCGTAGAGGAAGTCAGTTACATCCATAGCCTCTGAGGCAAAAGCTGGCACTATGAGCACAAGAACAGTCCAATTAGAGCTCTCTCTCATACTGCTTACTGGTTGTGGTTGCAGATGTTATCAAGACATCCACAAAGTAGGCTATTTTCTTTAGTGTTGGTTACTGAAGCAGCTGTTAAATTAATTAAGTCAGTATATTTTCCAAGTCTGATTAAGATATGTTTATTTCTGCTTTCACAAAACAGCTGCGATGTAAGTACTAAAACTGATGTTCTCAGAAACCTAATATAAAATTAAAATCATCATATGTTGTCCAGTTCAAGTAAAAGTTTACTTTTGGATCTTCATGTTTAATTTATACTTATAGGGAATACTAGTGTATACAGGCAATGCAAGATTTTAATATGTTTGTTGGTTTATTTATTTATTTATTTATTTTTTGAGGACTGCTCTTGCAGCATTTGGAAGTTCCCAGGCAAGGGGTCGAATCAGAGCTGCAGCTGCCAGCCTACACCATAGCCACAGCAACTTGGGATCCAAGCTGTGTCTGTGACCCACACTACCCTACACCACAGCTTGAGGCAACACCAGATGCTTACCCCACTGATGAGGCCAGGGATGGAACCTGAATCCTCAAGGATGCTAGTTGGGTTCGTAACCTGCTGAGCCACAATGAGAACTCCTTAATGCATTTAATTTTATTTCTAAGTATTTTCACGTTCACTGTTCTTTTTAACAGATAGTGTAGAGGACTAAAACTTCAAAACAGAAATATGCAAATACTGAAAGTGGCTCCACTAAGCAAAGCAGATGATCCAAGATGAAGGACTGAACTTGACTTGAATTGATTATTGTTCTGTTTCCCAGTTTTATGGTTCTATTTGACCCGATAGAACTGTAGTTATTGTCTCTTAACTAGAACCTAGAACCTAGAACTTTACTTGAGTCATATGAAAGGAGAGAAAAAAAAGAGCGCATGATTTAAAGAAAAAATCTGTAGTACAAATAAGACAAAAGCTTAGAGGCATCTCAGCTGCTACAGATGTGCTGCATCTGTTCACTTGCCCACTAGGGACCAGGAGATAAAGAGATTAAGACATTTACACAGAGATGGTTAGACAACAAGCTCAGATAAGCAGCATGACAGCTAGGTCTAGGTACCCTAACCAGAACATGGAGAAAATGACCCACTAAACCACTTAAATCACTTACAAACACTATTTTAATTAATTTAATGTTCAAATGATATTCTATCAGGGTAGGCTATGAGCTGGTTATTTTTTAAAAAAAGTCACTAACATTCTGAAATAGGAAACACAAGACCTTTAAATAATGAAAAAGTAAAAAGCATTGAGATTTTTATAAGGGGGAATGAATACTCATGTCTATTAAGGATGATTATCAGTCAGGACAGTATTTTAAAATCCTATTTTCACATGAGAATAATAGAAAATTTTAGTTATGATGCATGGAGAAGATTTGGAAAACATGAGCTAATTTCTTCTTTGCAGACCTACAAGGAAATTTATTTCTGCTTCCTAGTTTATGTGTTTCTAACTTTGAACTGCATATACCTGAACCCTGTGGAATAACAGGATACAGAGGTGTACATGACATAGATACCCCTGGCTTTCCAAACACAACAATTTAAAAATACACAACACAAAAATAAATTCCATCATAGCAAAATTATAAATTTTTCAGGAAGATGTAGAATTCAGAAAGACTAATCTTATCTATAGCACCTACATGGATGTTTATATAGAATTATATAGAATATACAATAGTAACTTTGAATATAGAATTGTCCAAAATTATAAAATGGAACAGTATTAATTATAAAAGAAATGAAAATATAGTTACTCTTCCTAAGTGTTGCAGAAATGTATCCATGTAACCCAGTGACCTCTAAATTATAACTTGAGGCTAACATTCCAAATTTGAAATAATGGAAATTAACCAGATTCATCCTTTTTTTCCTCTCCCTCTAAATTATCAGATAACCCCAAAAGAAAAAGTGCTATTACAACTACTTGTTACAAAAAAATGTTCTGGCCTAATTCTTATGATGTCACTTCCTTTTTAAAAGGCAAAAAATTATAAACCTTTATATAGACTATTTTATTAAAATAGGAGAATTATTTAATCTAGTTGGATTAAATATCTGAAACAAATTTCCTTGTTCATGTTAATTGTGGGAGGGTGCCATGAATCATGTTATTCAATGATAGTGTTTCCCTCTTTACATTGGATACTGACTACCTTAATTGTAAACTTAGGGCCATTTCTTACAAAATGAAAACAAACTTTTCTAAGTCTCATTCCTGGCTTCATATCTCTCCTACTATCTATGACTTTACTCTATGTCTTGATTTAAGTGACCTACATTTTTGATTAATTTTTTAATTGAAAAAAGTCTGTAAGCCAATTTAAATCCTTTCTGAAACACCAGTTGAAAGAAAATATATGAAATACATGAAATAATGACTTAAACGCCCAAATTATCAAATCACATGTAACATAAAGCTTTTCTAGGAAGTGAAGCAAACTATAAGAAAGCTCAACCTCTATATCCCCCATTAAGGCTGAATGGGCTCAATTATAATAAACATTTAAAGGCAAAAACCTTTGCACAATAAAAAAAAAATGCTTTAAGCTCTTAGACTTTGAATCTATTTTGTGATATATTTAAAGAGGTTATAAAAGTCCTGGTGATTCTCTCTGTGAACCAACAGCCTAATGCCAGAGTGGAGCCAGCCAAGCAGAGAAAAAGCCCAGAGAAGTCGAATCTCAGCAACAATCCCTCAGTTAACACATAAAGAAAATAACCTAATTACTGGAAAGTGGAAAAAAGAAAATAAAAAGTATAGAAGGGTAGAGAAGCATTAAATGTGAACACACAAATTTGTCTTTGCTATGGAACATGAAATCGGCCCAGATCCTGAGGGTGGCCATTAAAAGCAAAGACTGGATATTTGTACAACATGTGTGGATGGATGAGACGAAGCCAAGAAACAGGAAAAAGACTAATTTTAATTACCAGAAAAGCTGCAAAATCAAGAACACAGAGCTAATGGTAGGAAGGCTTCCAGCTACAGGCTGCATGACACTGTACTCTCCTTGCCAATTAGAACCAGTCAGACCCCATCGGGGGATTAAGTGAGCAGAAAAATCAGCCTCAGTGCAGGGTCAGGCTGGATTCAAACACACATGAAAAGCGGACACCAGCTGACACGCGGTGTGACCTAAGGCTCTCACACAGTTTCAGAGGTGGAGGTGCAGGAATAGAAAACAGTATGTGGGATTGCCTTTCCATTACGGACAGGTGCTAAAGCCCTATTATCTTTGGAAATACGTCGCAAAAGAGATGTGACATAATTCAACAATTACATCAAACGGATGGAGAGAATTAGAGAAGGACTCAGAGACAGAGAAGAAAAGTAGAGGGAAGACTAGCTGAACAATGGCACTAAAGCGGCCACCCTGTGGATTTACTACCTGTGTTATTTCTCCAATTACATCGGTCGCGATATAAAAAGTCAAAAAAAAAAAAAAAAAGTGTGTCTGGGGCGGCGGCTGCTATCTGACCCTAAGCTGACTATTACCTTAGCTTATTTCGAAGTGACACCAGGCGGGAGGGGCACCAAGGAGAAATAAAAACAGAGTATAACAGTCCTGAGATAAAACTCGCAAGTGTCTAAACAAAGAGAGGTGCTTCGCGGGCAGGACCTAAGGAAATTCTCCAAAGTGAAAAAGTCTCCAGCCAACCTCCGAGAACAAATCAGTCAATACCGGTGTTGGAGGTCAAGGCGCCGCCGACTCGGGGAATCAGAGAGGAGAGAGCAGCCGGCGAGAAGGGCAGGAACTCATTCGAGACGCCCCAGGCCGGCCACCGCCACCACTGCCGCCGCCGCCGCCGCGGCTGTGTCGGAATCTGTGACTGAAATTCGGGCAGCATGAGGGGCAGAGAACGGGGCCAGGGCGAGGTCCGTAGTCAGGCGCCGAGGAAAACAGCGGTTGAGTAGTGAGACGCCTGGAGACCCAGGTAGAGGGACCTGCACGCCAGGGCTGCGCGGACTGAAGCCCGGAGGCGAGCGGCGGGGAGGCGCGGCGGCGGCGGCGGCGGCGGCGGCGGCGGCGGCGGCGGCGGCGCGGGGGGCGGGGCGGGGCGAGGGCCGCGCGGGGCGGCACAGCCAGTCAGAGGCGCGGCGCGCGGGCCGCGCGGACGCATTGGACAGGACGCTAGGGCCCCAAACACACCAGCCGGAGGAGGCGCCGCACCTGCCTCCCAATATAACCAACTACTGAGCCGGGAGCGTGACTGCTAGGAGGCGGCCGCCAAAGTGCCGTGAAAGCTCGGGGCGGAGAGGAAAGCGCGGGGCGGAGAGGATGCGTTACCTGGGTCCTCTCTTCAGGGAGCGGCCGGGCGAGCTGAAGGATTCCCTGTGAAAGACTGAGAACTCCGCAGTTCTCTTCTGCCACAGGCCGTGGGGGTCCAGCGCAACTGCTCTCCTTGAACTGTGCTCACGGCAGGAGGATGCGAGGCGGGAATTGAGAGGCTCCGAGGGAGGACAGCGGCGTCTGGCGTCTCACTGGTAAGTGGCTGACATCCCTTCGCCAGTGACTGCTGTCTGTGACTGTGCACTTGGTCTCCCAGGCGCTTGCAGTTTGTGACACACTCGCTTCTGCAAAGCCATCCGTTCTTGCCATGTAGCCAGAATTTTAAACTGCACATAAAGCTGCCTTGCCTTTCCTCTTCCTTCTCTCTCTCGCGCTCTTTCTTTTTCTCTAAGTGCTTTTTCTCTGCTGGGATTTTACGTCAGAAAAGTTGAAACAAGACTAGATAGAACCTATGTGTGTATCTCATAATGTCATCCAGAATGAGAGTCAACAGTTCCGACGACTGAACTATGAGGTGACATGTCCCGGAGGGTAAGGATTTTTCTCCACAGGAAACTAAATGTTTCAGGAAATAGGAGGTCGTTCTCAGGTACTGAATGTATGTCTTATGACCAAGCAGTGTGTTTGTGAGAACAGAGCCCCAGTAACTGGGCATCTCGCAGTGCAATAACTTGTTAAAATTCAGTAGAGATGCTCTATAAGTGGAGTTCTGCAAAGTTCGAGAGACTGAAAAAATAGTATCTTGGATTATGCTAAGGTATTTTCTAAATGTTGTCTAGGAATGTGCCAGGTTTGTTAAAATAATATTAAAAATATGTCCACACATCCTTATTGAATCTTTTATTGAAAAAAAAAATGGGACAGAACATTAATTTCCATGTGTATGAACATGGTGTACAATGAGCTGAAAATTACTCGGACAATCTCAAAAATTTTAAGTAGTTTTAACTAACTTTATTTTGAAAATAAACAGGTATCCATTAATACATTTTAGAATTTTTTTATTTTTAAATTTCATAACCTCCCTGGCATGAAAAATGCAGTGCACTGTGGTAATTAAAATACAAGTTTGGAAGCAAAAAACTTTTAAACTGTTATATGTGAAATGCCTTACCTATGTTCATTTCATCTACTTTTCCCCATAATTTAAAAGATAAAATCATTTAGAGATGCCATACTTCTACTTTGATTCTCAGTTTTAACTGTAAATAAGGATGGAAGGAATAGGATATTAGCATTAAAAACTACAAACAAATAGTGGGTCAAATTTATAAATTAATAGAGGTATATTAGAGGTATCTTTGATAACTGCTGAACTGAAGCAGACCTATAGAAACACCTTATGACTATCACAGCAAGCTCAAAGGAGTTCATTATGATTAATATCGTGACCTTAACATAAAATAAATTAGTAGTGATTAGGTCATTATTATTTTTTTTTCAAAGTGCCTGTAGTCAATTTTAAGCCACTTACAAATGTTCCTTGGTATATTTCCCTAGTTCATACTAAAATTATTATAAGCTGTATGTGAACCAGTATTAAGTCTCAAACATGACAGATGTATGTCCTTTTGATTCAAATGGAAAAATACTTCTATGTAACAATATGTCATATAAAACAAATGATTAGAAAATAAAAGATGTTACATAAAAAGACCAACTAAGTCTAGTGAAGGAAACAAAGGGCAAATTCAAAGTTAAAAGTTTAAAAAAGGAAATGATATAAAAAAAGAAATAGAATTTGAAAAATAACCTAGCTGGAGTGTGTGGTAAGATGATATTAAAGCATCTTTGAAAATAGAAAATCAGTTCAATGTTTGTTACAATGTAAGTGCCGATGTTTTGTGCAGAGATTGGTAGAGCTTTAAATTGTTCTTTTTTACAACTTCTGAAAACTAAAAAATGAGAAAAACTTCTAATTTTAATTTCTCTTTGATTCCATACACAACTGAATAGAAAGTTTGATTTCTCAAAAGTTAGAAAAAAGAACATAACTCTAGTAAATTAATGAGATGTCAGATTTTGATTGTAAGTTCTGAGGCACATGCATGGGAAGATGCATTTGAAAATAGGTCTGAGAAGCTACAGTTGTGGAATTTTTAAAATAGATTGCCAGAATACCTTAATGTTTCCCATAGTGAGCAAAACTTCAACTTTGGTCTGAAATCTTTATTGAGTTGGGAAGATGAACTCAAAATTCACACCATGTACGTACACATAGGCTATGCTTATTTAAGAAGTTAATTAAAATTAGTTATTTAAGAAGTTAATTAAAATTAGTTTCTTGTGAAAGTTTGCTTTAATCTTATATGTCCAATTAAGCAACACTGTGAAAATGGACCAGTTCTGGTTAATATGTATTTCTTTAAATAAACTTTATTTATTTATTTAGCAGTTTGGAAAACTTTACTACCTTCAGGAAAGAGGTTGGAGTGTAGTTTAATGTCAAAACTGACTTAGGGATGAGGACTACAGGGTGTCAGTAAAAGGGTAGAGGGCTGCCCCCATGGAGAAAGTAAGGGCATGCTACATTAGCCAAGTCATTTTGCGAGTTTGTCTTACTTCTAGCTAAAACAAAAGGTTTAATTTTGTGGAATTAAAAAAAGAAAAGATGAAAACTTGTCTAGATGGCCATATGGTATAAAGTTGATTTAATTGTATTTAAGTTCCATTGACTAAAACAAAGTTTTATAGCAGAGCTTACTGTTCCTCATTCATTAAAAACTTTATGAGGACAAAATGCTTAAAATATTCTGATTTGCTGACCCAGCCTACCATGCATATTTTTACTACCTTTGAATTGTCTCTATTTTTAGATACGTTCATTTTTTTTTAACTAAAATTTTGGAAATTTATTTCTCTTGATTTAAACAGGCCCATACATTTATATAATTTAGTGTCTCAAAATTTTGACTTTGAATTCATCTATATCTGATTATTGAAGATAACAAACAAGGTATTTTAAATTAGTGTTACAAGACCGTGTTACATGAACTTCTTAGCACTCTATAGCAGGAAAGAGGCTGGTCGGAAGCTCAAAGTGGTAGAATCTGCGAGATCTGTTTTCTGAGCATTTGTGATCAATAATTCTACATTAGAGAAGGTGCATTTTAAAAAGTAATGAAGTATATAAAAACTCAACACTTAAGATTTAGGATTAAAAACTCTTATGAACAATGCCCCATCTCTCCAGCCATACCTTTTCAATTAATTTTTCCTATTTTATATTTTTTTATATTCAAATATATAATGTTAGAAAGGTTCTGATAAATGGCGTATTATTGGTTTATATTCTTCCCAGACATTTTCAATAGTTTCTTTTTAGTGAATTATTTTCATAAAAATGAAATCAAATTTGTTAGTTTCATTCATATAGTGGATATGAGGGAAATTTTTAAATAGTTTCATTATATATAGCACACACACACATATATATATATATATATGAAGACATTAATTTATTTTATTAAAGTTGTTTAGTGTAAATTATATCCCATAAACTTGATATAAGATTATGTATTTCACTTCATTTTTGTTTACTTTTAAATGTGTGCATGAGCTAAATATTGAGCATCTTCATTCCCATCAACCCCTTAAGTTAAAGCACAGTATTTAATTTCATTCTTACAGAGTGTTGCATATGGTATTTTGACCTTATAGACTTCTTAAACTTGAATGTTTCAGTGGAAACATCAGCTCATAAGACTTTAGAGCCAGCCAAAATATGGAAGCTCTTCTACTAAAGTACAGGGAAATGGAACTCTAGAAATAGGTCATAAGATAATTCTAAAAAATAAATAAAAGTTTTGTCTTTTTTGTGGAATTCAAAAAAATCAATGAATCCACCATTTCTTAATCTAATGTAAAATGGTGTGAGATTTCTCATTTGTAAGGAACTTTAGAAAGTAAAGTCATGCTTTGTACCATGTGTTTCTTGAGTTGGGATTCCTATGGTCACTGTCATTTTTAAATAGTTCCAAAAATGTTTTATTGAATGCACTGGACAACACAGGTGCAAAATTGCTTTTTCTTCTGGTCTTCTCAGCGGTCCCTTAAAAATCCATAATGACCTAAGTAACTTGCTTCCCTGAAGATACCACTTTTTATTTATTTTTAACAAGTGGATTTCTTTTAAAAGATCTGGTAGGACTTGCACATTTTCTCTTATGCCAGTCCTGGCTCCAATTATTTTTTATACTCACTCGTATAGACCAAAAAAGTTGAAATCTTGATAGAAAGCAAGGTGTTAATGTATTTGTATAAACTTTGCAACAAATATACCTTTACAGTTTGTGTTTTTACTCTAAAACATGGACCTGCTGAAGGTTTGGAGCAACTAATCTGAACATTATCCAAAACTTAAACAGTTGTATATCAGGCAAGGAGGAAGATAAAAGTACTTCATTTATCTGAGTGATCAAAAATTCTCATTTGTGATCACTGAGTGAAAAAAAAATTATATATGCATAAACATTCTATGAAGGGGAATAAGAATCTGCTCCCTATCATTCTTATAGCTGTTAAATGCTTAAGAAGGAAATCATGTCATCTTCCATTATGATCCAGTAACCAGTAAAGTAACTAATAGCATATGGAGTTTAGGTAAAGAAATTTTGCTGATCACTTAGGTGACAAAAGGTAGATTGAAATTCTCTTTCTTTTGATAGTCATGATATTGTCAGAAACATTCATCTTGTGAGGCTAAAAAAAAAATAAGGGGTTCTTATTGAGAAATACCATAATAAGGTAATTATAGTTATAATGTCTGGAGTCATAAACAGATCTTTAATGAATTTTCACAGATACTTCACTAGTTGCAGGAGTTTGTGTTTAGGAGAGAACTAGTAGAGAAATGGTATATGTATTTGGTGAAAAATTGACTTTTAGGTAATATAAACATTTACTTTCTCAAAAATTTATTTTTGTATTTATAAGTATTAAATAACAATTTTTTTCTGAAACTGTAAGGTAACAAAGAGTTTAATTAATTTCTTAGGTTCTTTCCTTTCAGTTTTATACAAGAATTGACTTTTAAATGAAAGAATATTTGCTAAGATACTATTTTACTTTATAGCCTGTAAAATGACAGAAGAATATGAAGTGCCTTGTGATTAAGATGAATATTAATTGGAAAATACAGATTACAGTGGAGATTTAAAAAGAATTTTTGTTTTTCTAGAAATGAATTTTTATTTAATTGGCATTTCATAATTTTAAATATGAAATTGTTTCCTAGACAACTAAACAAATTTAAGTACCCCCCCAAATATTTCTGAAAACTAGAAAAAAATCTAATATTTAAACTTAGTTAGATTTGGGGTTTTTTCTTATTTTGTTATTTTGAAACTTTCCTCTGTATTCTTTTCTAAAGATATAGAATAGCTTGATCTAATTTCTTGTGTTCATAAATTAATACAACTATTTGTTAGTGGTGATTAATTTTTCCTGTTTTGAGCATATTTAATGGTAAAAATTCAAAAGCTATGTATTTTATAATAGAATTAACACCTCAAACTGTATAATTTAACACTCTTCTTCTTTCAGTGCCATTATTCTAATGACAATATGTGAACTAGTGAGTGAGAGTTCCTAATGCTGAAATAAGCATCTCCTAAAATATAAGCACAGATTTCATGAGTTATTGATGATTAATAAATTATGAAGAGACAAATAAAAAAGTGACCAAATAATACCATTAGTGCTGGGGGGAGCGTTACACAGCTCATATTTTCACTTATTTAATGTGAAGAGTGATAAAGATATAAAGAGGTAAAGCGGTATGTTCAACATTACATTTGAGGAAAAAGGTGGAATTAGAATCCAGTTCTCTTTAACGTCTAGGTCAGAGTTTTTTGTAGTTATTACTTTTTTTTTTGTTGTGAAAATCTTAATTGTTTTGATATCTGTTCAAATCAACATCATGATATAAGTATACATAATATCCTTGTTGCCATTGATTATCTGTAAAATGTCTTTTAAGACTAGAAAATTTAAAATCCAATTATATTAACTCAGGGGAAACAGCTCTACCCATATTCTCTTGACTAAAAACTGAATGTCTAGACAACTTAATTGCTAGCTGTGAACTTTTTCACAATGAGCTTAGTGTGCACTCAGCACTAAATCAAACAGGAGAATATTTTTGACAGTTTTAGTTAAGAAACTTGGGAACCCAAGTAGGAAAAGAAATGTAATTGATTTTTTCCACTGTATATTTATAGAGGATCGTCCATTTTTTTGTTAATAATTTTTTCCTGTGTTGACAATTTTTTTCATAACACATGTTTAATGGGACATTAAATGAAATAGAAAATCAATGAGAATGTGAGTGGGAAAATGTTCCTGTGAATTGGAAGGTTTGGATAAAATTTAAATTGTGGGCTTTCTTAGGGTGGTAACAATTTTAGAGCATTTAATAAAATGGAAAAGCAAAAAGAAATAGAACTTATCTAGAAATAGGCACTGTTTTCTGGATTTTAAAATTCAAATATCAACCTAAATATAAATTTTAGTCCTCCTGTTACAAATAATAGCAAATTTGAGCCTATAATAGTATTTAGTTATCATTGCATCGGAACCAGAGTTCCCTATGTTTAATTTTAATAACATGGTATGAGTTATTTTAGAATGAATATATGCTAAAAAATGTTCTTCCATAGAACTGGACATGATAAACCATAAAACTATTGGAAAGTTGATTATTCATTGCTGTATTTCTGATACAACATTATTTTTACAGATGTCTTCACTCAAACCTTTCTTTGGCTAATTATGACAAGCTTTTTGTGTGTTCATATGGGATAAGTTCATATTTTAAGAATCTCTTTTCTGTTAGATAATGAATATTTAAAAGTGACAAGACAGATGTACTAAAAATGAGGTTAAAAGATTGGCTGAAAGGAATAATGGCTAATCTGAGATTTTTCTTCTAACCTATCCACATAACCAAACTTTGCAAGTAACTCTAGTAAAAATACAAAATATTTTCTCCAAGTCCAAAGAATAAATGGTCCTTAATATCCTTTGAATTTTTACTTTCTTTAGATGTTTACTCACCTACAACTTCCTTTGAAACTTTTAGTGTTTTTAAGAACAATAATCTCAGTAGGAAAGAGTGGTTACTTGAGATTAGGTTAAATGATTAAGAATTGCTTTTATGAAAATTTACCGTAATAAGTATGTTTAAAGACTCATTTGTTTTTTTGTCCTTTATGTGGTCTTGGTAGTATATACTTCAATGGGTAGAATTAACGAGAAGCAATTCTTTTCACATTTAAAGCAATTTCTACATTATTTCACCCATTCAAATGGTCTGTAGTGGGCAGTTGTAGTTAAGTAATAATATCGAGGGGGATAAGTAGTTCATGGCCTGGTGGAGGAAATAAGCCCATAGAGTGAATACAACTCAATGTGAAATGTGTAGTGATAGAGTTATATAGAGCTAAGATGAAAATTTTCAATAATTCTCTTTTGGAGACAGCTGTTAGTTCACTCCTACTGAGACTTTCCAGCATAGACTATTTCATGCTAGCACTGGTTCTCTAATTGCTGCATTTACTTCCTAGTGCCTGAGTTATTTTGAAGTACCTTTGGTTCCGAGATTCACCTAACCACTTTAAATGAATGTTGTGTTTTTCTACATCTCATTATAGTGCTAACTTTAGTATCTTAGACCCATCTAGTCTCTGACGATACAGATGAATTTTTGGTAAAATGAGCATGGCTTAGATGCTATGAAAACATGCAGTTCTTACATGCTGTTATCAGTAAACTTGATTTCTTTCAGTTATTGGGTATGGAATTTTTATGATGCTAGTGCTGGTGATACTTATTTTACAGTGGTGGCTTAACTATGAAGCTGTGAATTCAGCTTTGCTTACACAGTCCCTTCCAGATGGTAGTAGTAATAGTAGCAGCAGAGTAAGTAGCAAACATTATTTTGGTTATTATAATAATATAGCTAATATAAATAGACAGTATGGATTAAGGGATTTGGTATTTGAATTTTAGGGTTCAGTCTTGGCTCTGCAATTTCTTAACTGTGTCATTTTAAAGAAGTTACTTAACATTTCTTTATATGCAAAATTAGGATAGTAACTGTCATGCAGTTGTGATAATATATAAGAAAAAAATCTACTTTTCAGTGACAAAAAGTGACAGTATTAGAAACATCAAAAACTTAAGTCTGGGAAGAAATTTTGATTTTACTCTAATTCCTATTCTAACATGTAAGCTTTAAGTTATCTGCCTGTTAAAATACTCTATTTTTATATGAAACTCAATACTGTTCTAAGTGTGGAGAGTAAAATAGAGAGCTATAGACCATGATCCTTTAAAGAGTATTCTCTGTACCCTCTTTTTTAGTTAAGTAACTTGGATAGACTTTCTTACGAAATTAGTGTGCATAGTACCAGTTACTTTTAGGGGTCCAAAGGAAATGAGAGACTTGATCCCTGACAATGGAGAGGCAGAAATTGTCATTCAGGACACAACCTAATAAGAAGTTCGAGAAAAAGTACTAGCGAACATAGCTATTGGGATGTTGATCACACAGTTCTGAGGACCTTTGAAGAACAGAGACAATCGTTGTGGGGATGAATTAAACTGATTCTCCAGACTAAAGGAGACACACTAGGACTTGAAGCAAGTTTTAAATATGGATTGGCACACTCTTTCAGTTGGTGAGAAGAGAGAGGCAGAAATGGGGTAGATGTTTAGAAGGAAGTAGAAAAAGTAATTAATGAAGAAAGAACTCTTTGTAATGCCAGAAATTTATAGTATGTCAAATGAGGAAATGTAAAGGATTCTGTGAGACAATTGAAGAATTAAGATTTTATTCAGAAGCTAAGAGAATAACAGTTCATCTCAATATTGGATGGCATTTAAGATGAGGTTCAGCCCCAGTTTTTCAACTTACTGTGACTTGGACAAGTCATTTCCTCAGTTTATTCATCTCTCAAGCAAGAGAGTTAAAATCAATACAAGTAAAGGATTTTTTTCCTTCAGATTTTTGTTAACTATAATTCATTGGCTAAATGTGATGTGAGGTATTGATGAAGAGGAAAATTGAAAGAGAATTGTAGGTGTTGACAGCTGAATTTAGGATAGATGCTACCCAACAGAGATAATGAGACAAGAGATCATGTTCTTGGCATATGGGGAGGCCACGGAAAGAACATGGACTTGTTACACCCAGGCCTCGATCCTAGCTCAACAGCTTCTCCTTGTTTCCCTGAGAAAAACAATAACCTTCCTAAGCTTTTATTTCTTTTTCTGTAAAAGGATGATATTAACTACTAGCTCACATTTCAAGAAAAAGCAGGAAATGAGCCTATAGTTTCAGGAAGCAAAATCATTTTCTTTGTATCTAAAGGTCTGACTGCTTACAAAAGTGTCTTTAATCTTTAGGTTCGAGAAATATTTGAGGGCAGAAAAATCATTTGAATTTTGTATAAATATACATGGATACAATCATTCTAGTTTTCCAAATATGAGGAAAATCACTTAATTTCTTGGCACAGCCTTGCAAATTTGCTTATAGATGATTTATTTTCATTAGCTTACCTGTACATATTTAAATAAATTACTTAATTTGGGTTTTTTTTTATTTTGTTCTTTTGATTTGCCTGAAAAAAAGCAGCCTTTAATGTCCTCTACAAAATTACTTAGAGCATGGATTCTATTTTGGTAGGGTAGGAAGATGTGATGCGAAATGCTATCAAAATATATTCATTTGAAAATAAGTTCCTCCAATTGTTTTCTTCTTTGACTTTTATTACATTCTTGTTAATTAAAAAAATTAAAAGTGGCTCATGCTATAATCATTAACTGCTAATTTACTGTGAATTCATTAATTCATTAAAACAAATAGAAACTGAAATCTTTTAAATTATGAATTGTCAGAAGCCTTAACAGCAAAAATAAAAAGATTTTAGTTTGCAGACATTTTATAGATATGTTTTTCTACAAGTTGTATTTGATATATTACTTTCTTTTGACTTATCTACTGTGACAGTAAGAGTATTATCAAGACATTTTCTGATTAATAGGCTGCTTTAAATATGTATATGTACAACCAATCAATAGCTTGCTCAAGTATTTGCAGATCATTTTACTATTGCAGAAATTGGATACTGCAATATCCAATTATAAAGGGAAGAAACAGATCTCACAAAAGGTAGTCTCGTTCCAAAAAGTATGGTAGGACTATACTGGATCTGGAGATATTAGAGACAGAGGGGAAAAAGAATGGTGGAGAAAGTTACAAAGCAGACAGGAGAGGGAGCTGATAGAAAGCAATTTTACACTATTCATTGAAGAAGTGATTAAGTATTTATATCATGAGATGCTTTTTAAAAATGCCTGGAACTGATATTTCACCTGAAACAAAAGTGTCTTTTTATCCTTTCTGCATATAGTTGTCTTAGAAGATAATAGGCTTTAAATATAAATATGTGGTTGATTTTCCCAGGTTGAATATCAAAATGCCTTCTCTTAAAATATATTGTATAGTTGCTTTGATAAGTAGTAATGTAGAAGAAAGAAATGATTTAGTATTCTTGTTCTCATTCGTATTTTTCTTTGGATATTTTGCATGATCATATGTCTCCTACTTTTTACAACTTTAATAGATGTTTAAAACTTGATAGCTATCTCAATTTATTTTCAATTTATCTACCTTTTCCAAGTGTTAATCTTTATTTGTTAGTGTTTGCTTTAGCTAATATTTAGGTAGTCTATCTGAAATCGATTTCTTTTTTTATCTAAAGAAATCACTCTGTCATTAGTTTCTTTGATCCTTTCATTACAAACACACTAGGGTAATTTAAGTTTTCTCAAAAGGAAAAAAGAAAATGCAAATACAAATAGATACATCTTTGTATTAATCTTTTTTCCCTTGGATAAAAATAATAGAAACATCATGTTAAGGATTAATTTTAAAAGACATTGTTTTTTAGAGGAATTACTTTCCAGTAACAAAAAATAATAACTCTTTCTAGTCCTTCCTTGATAAAGATTGGGATGCAATCCAAGAATTATATAAAAGATAATCCTGAGATACTTTACCTTAGAGCACAAATAATCTACTCCATTGGGTGTGTTGTCGACCTGGCCACTGCATGATAAAGCAGCTCTCACAAGTCAGAATCTTGAGAATGAACACTGTTGTTGTCATCTCTTTTATCCATAACATTATGGAATTGACAAATAGTATAAAAGCCCCAAAATGTCTTCTGGTTCTTCCTCTCAGAAGTAGCCATCCTCAATAGGATTTTGTATGTACATGCTGTCTGAAATGTTACATTTTTTATTTCTTAAAATAATTTTGGCTGTTTACATTACAATTCAGAGGTGTATAATTTTTGAAAATTTTAAACTACTCTTTGATAAAAATACGATTTATATAAAGAATTATTGACTTGAAATTATTGGTCAGTTTATTTGTATATGCAAATACAAGTAAATATGAAATGAAAATACTTATATAGACATTTTTACATAAGTGTGAGTAGATCTAGAAGTAGAATTGCTAGGTCAGTGAGAATGTGCATTTAACATGTTGGTTTTACTGCCAAAATGCCCTCCATAGGGATGGCTCCAATTAGGAGTCCCACCAACAGTGTATTATTAGAATGTCTGTCTCTCCACACTGTAGCCAGTGCAGTGTCTTACCAAATTTCTTGTTGTATAACCACTGGAAAAGATGAAAAAAGTATCTTATTTCTGTTTAAATTTATGCCTAATATTTTGAACATTTCCTGTGTTTAATAAAACATCTTTTGAACCTGCTGTTCTTGCCCTTCCCCAGTTTATGTCTATAGAGGTGATGTTTTTCTTATTCCCTTTGTACATTAACTGAAACCAAGGAACAAATAGCAGCAATAAGTCAATCAAAAATGCTTTGAGGCATTGCCAAATTTTTAAATAAATAAAATGCACATCTGTGGAAATGCTAGAGATATTTTATAAATAACATTATTTTTCCGTTCCTCCTCTGCTGTGTGTGAAAGATTCAGTGGAGTTAAAATGAGGAGGAGACAGTTCTACTTGCGTAGACCAGAAAAGGCTTCAAGCAAAGGAAGATTTCTAAATAAATGAGCTCTCACATTTTTATTTCATGTCATTTCATTTTTATTTTTCTGTCTTTTTAGGGTTGTACCCTTGGCATATGGAGGTTCCCAGGCTAGGGGTCTAATCGAAGCTGTAGCCGCTAGCCCAAGCTACAGCCACAGCAACACCAGATCTGAACCGTGTCTGCTACCTACACCACCACTATAGCAATGACGGATCCTTAACCCACTGAGCGAGGCCAGGGATTGAACCCACAACCTTATGGATACTAGTCAGATTTGTTTCCTCTGAGCCACGACGGGAACTCCTGCTCTCTCATTTTAAAATCAGCCTTCCAGATCTCATTAACCCAACACTGGTTCAGGGTATCTTTCACTGGAATAGTATCTCCAAACTTGTTTATCTCCCTTTATGCCTCTCTTCTCCAGTATTTCAATCATTCTGATGAAATAATCTTTCAGAGGTTCAGTCTAGTTATGCCATTTCTTTGCTTTGAAAGTTCTAATGGTTCCTTACGTTTGAAGAACAAATTTCAGATTCTGCAGTGTGCCAAGGAGCTCCATAACTGTCCTTCAGAAACCCTTTGTAGCCTCCTCTCCAACCACACCGATATATACATTGTAGATTAGGCCACACTTTTACCAAAATCTGTCATTACATTTCCCATCTCTATAATTTTGCTCACATTTCTTCTGCCAAAAAATTATGCTTCTAGATATCTCCATGGAAAAATTACTTTTCCTATGAGGAGATCACAGCTGCTTTAAAGATAGGAATACATTTTGATCGTGTTACTGTTTTGTGTAACAAGAACAAGTGAAATGTTTATTTAATAAAATATGCCCTTTGTCTTAATTCATTCCTCTAAATACCAATGCTTTGAAGATGCCAGTATTGAGAAAGATTCCATAAGAAACAATTTCCTTTATTATAGTATATAACTCAGCAAGGGTTCTTACTATACCTATATATAGGTTTGGGTTTGGGTTTGTTCTTTGACCTGACAATGTCAATAAAACTCATTATTTGCCCAAGTTGTCTTTTCCTAATTATAATGAAGAAACCAAACTTGTATATCCTTGGAAAATTTGTAATGAAGGTTTTAACATTTTTAAAATTTTTTATTTAAATTTCAAGATCCAGTGAATCTCTGGATTTTGCTACATCTTCATGCTCATTACAAAACATGTAAAACTGCTTGTTATAAAAACATGGGCAGTAGGCCAGTACTTATTTTAGTACATGGGCAAATATCTTTCATTTTGTATGTCATTTATAAGTGTGAATCAGATCCACAGAGTTAAAACTTCTTAACACAAAGAAACCAAGAGGGGCACATGTTATTTTAGATGTAATTGTAAGCTACTACATAGGAAAAGTTTAATGAAAAATGGTGTGTCACTTATTATGTTTGAATTTGACCATTGGCTTAAATCTCAAGTAACAGTAAGCAAAATGTCCTATCTGTAACTAAAATAAATTATAAACTTAATTCTTAGTTCTAGTTATCATTCTGATTCAGTAAATTAGCAGCCCTCTAGCATGTCATACAATTTTATCGGACACCAGAGTTCTCATAATAATAAACAATTAACTGAAAACTGAAAAGGCATTTCCTATATCTTTTCCATATATTTCTTTTGGGGTCTGTTTTAAATAAAGCCTGATTATCTTATTCTTAAAAATAATGTCTTCCCTCATTCTGGTGTATATTTTGATAACTGGATTAAAATTAAGTCCATAAACTCAGTGTCATAAGGTCATATAAACATCAGTAATAAAAAGGTGTTTTAGCAGAAAAAAAGAAAAGAAGGAAAATCCTAAAGAAGAGTTTGATCTCAACAAGCCTAAAGGTCTTTCCTCACTTTTCAGGTCATTGACTGTATTCAAGTTTGGAGGTAGTCTGTCACCTTCTTTATCTTTGTGCTGCTTTCTTTTTTATCTTAAGTATCCTTCTTTGAACCAGTTCCTTCTGAATAAGAGCTCTGTGTCATCAACAGAAAATACCATTGAACTGCATAAGGATCTACATTCTTATTTTTTCCCATCACTTGACAAACTCAAAAAAGCAAAGCTGCTATTAATTGTATGCTCTCTGTCTCAGTAGAAAACACTAAAAGTAAAAATCAAATAGAAGAATAAGACTTCTTTTTGAGATCAGGGGAAAGCAGAGTGTTTACAAATATCAAACATACAGACAGTAGCTGGAGTAACAAACATTCCAGTGTGCACAATTAAAATTACTTCTCATCTCTATGATTTTATGGAATAGTGGACAATGGCTTAATAAGGGAAAGGATGAGTGAGTGTGTATACTTGCTGCTGAGCACTGAATCCAAAAGCAGAAAGGAAACCAATTGTTGTATTAGCTTCTGTGGCCTTTGTGTTGGGAAATAGATGGCCTGGAGGAATTAGCAGTACCCTATCAAACATTTGAAAGGAATCTTCCTTAGCATTCTTAAATGTCTATGAAAAATTTTCAGAGACTTTTATATTTTAAAAAGAGGTGTTGCATGTCAGAGTATCAAAAAAAAAATGACCCTTCAAGTATAAATTTCACTATACCAATTTTAATTTGTTTGGTAACTTTAGGCAGTGCATTTTTTTTAGGATGGCAGGGGTGAGGGTAAGAGTTATCTTTCATTTGGTTTCACAGTTCCACAAGGCATCTAATTTGATAAGAACAATTAATTCCCCAGCAAGTCTTTACTGGGTGAGTAGCAGAGGGCTAGAAATTTAGACACTTTGTACTACTGTTACCAAGGTGCCACTTTGAGGGGGAAAATTACTGAAGAAAAGGCAAAAGATGGTTAAGTATGACACAAATATATGTAATTTTGAAAGAAGAATAAAATATAATTTAATGCTTAGAACCAAAGACATTTATTTGTTTTTGTTTTTATATAGATTATTTTTTAATTCCAAATACTGCAAAAACTCTCAAAGACTGAAGACATAAATTGTTAGCCTTCAGGAAAAAACTCCTGTGGCAAAGTTTTATTTTAAAAATAATTATATACATTAAATGTATTATATTATATATGACATAAATACTGTATCAGTTTGATTAATTAGAATAATACTGTTATTTGATGCTATTACTCTAGGCTTTATATTTACCAGTTAACTGCATTTTTCTACATAGTTTAATTTTTAAAAATCTGAAGCTATAAAAAAATTCAAAGAAAAATGAAAGAAAAATTAGTAGTAAAAGATCATGCAAAAATAAAAGGAAAAAATGAATATAATTCATTTTAGCCTGGGTTTATTTACTGTTTACTATGTGTAAAGCAATATGACATGTGGATTGCACAAACACATTTTAAAATACTAACAGCATATTAAGTTTACTCTGATTTTTTTTTTGTCTTGTCTTTTTAGGTCTGCACCCAAGGAATATGGAAGTTCCCAGGCTAGGGGTCAAATGAGAGCTGGAACCACAGGCCTACACCACATCCACAGCAACACCAGATCCAAGCTGAGTCTGCAACCTATGCTGTAGCTCAGGGCAATCCTGGATCCTTAACCCACTGAGGGAGGCTAGGGATCAAACCTGTGTCCTCATGGATACCAGTTGGGTTTGTTACCGCTGAGCCACAATGAGAACACCAAGTTTACTGTGAACTTATTCATAGATCAAAACCTCACAATATCTGTTATTTAAAATGGCTTTGCTGATGAATATATAGAATTAGTATATGCTTTCAACTATGTTTTTTTTTTATTTCCCAAATGCATTATTTTTTTTTCAACTGTACAGCATGGTGACCCAGTTACACATACATGTACATTCTTTTTTCTTCATTATCATGCTCCATCATAAGTGACTAGACATAGTTCCCAGTGCTACACAGCAGGATCTCATTGCTAATCCATTCCAAAGGCAATGGTCAACTACATTTTATGGTGAAAGAAGAAAGAGCTGTCACAAATTTGAAGTATTTAGCATTAACATTTATTCACTCATAATTTTAGGGATCATTTTAAAATTAAAAAACAATACTGTAAAATTTAATTAATGCCCTTCCAGATAACAGTATTTACATTAATGATAATAATAACAAGCAATTTAGGAGATGTCAATTGAAGCTATAAAGAGAAAGAAATGTAATTTTGTTTAAACTTGAACTACTTATCTCAAATCTAGATATCTCTTTCTCATTTCTCATTGAATATATGAGAACATGAAACTGAGTAAGACATGAGACTGCACTGGCCTAAAAGTTTTAAAACATGGTACAACATTGTAAATCAACTAGACTTTAATTTAAAAAAAAAAGGTAAATTTTTTTCAGAACATCACCTTAAATTTCATGGAGTAGATATTTATTATCAAGAACCAACTCTGAACGTTTGTATTATTTCAAAGTTTACCTGCAAATTTTACCCTTTCAAAACTTTTTGTTTCTACATCTGCTTTTGTTCAATCATTTTTTTTCCTTCTCTGTGATCGCCACCTGTCAGATTTTTGCTGTCTTACCTAGTATCTTCAGTCTTTCCATTTCACTAGCTTTCTTTTGTCCTAAACATATGCAAAGTGGTCCAGTCTTAATAATAAAAATAAGCTGTCTTGTCGTACTTTTGCTCAAGCTACTACCTTATATATTCTTTTCATACTTCCCTTCTCCTTCAGACTCATTTATTTGCATACAGCACATTTCTCTTCTTGAAACTGTAAGGGTTCAAATTTTATTTTATATATTTTTCAAGTAATACATTGCCTGTAATATACTGGGTGCTTGATAAATACTTATTAAATTAATGGATAAGTGAATGAATATAGATGCAGTCTGGGATAGCAATTCAATGCACAGTTCCAACCGTTGAGGAATTAGCACTTTCCATGGATCTCCTTAGTGTGCTGCCATAACTCCAAGGGACTGTCATTTCCTCACATACAATTAAATTTTAATTTAAATTTCTCAAGATCCAGATAGCTTTCTTTATTGTCAAACTACAAGCCATTTCAACCACATATGTCCCAACCTTCAATAGAGGTATCTACTTGTACCCTGAAAATTTTTTTAATGATTTTTATTTTTTCCGTTATAGTTGGTTTACAGCGTCCTGTCAATTTTCTACTATACAGCAAAGTGATAGTCACACATACATATATACATTCTTTTCCTCACATTATCCTCCATCATGCTCCATCACAAGTGACTAGATTTAGTTTCCTATGCTATACAGCAGGCTCTCACTGTGTATCAATTCCAAAGGCAATAGTTTGCATCTGTTGATCCCAGATTCCCAGTCCATCCTACTCCCTGTCCCTTGGCAACCACATGTCTGTTCTCCATGTTCATGAGTTTATTTTCTGTGGAAAGATTTATTTGTGCCATGTATTAGATTCCAGATATAAGTGATATCATATGGTATTTGTCTTTCTCTATCTGACTTGCTTCATTTAGTTTGAGAATCTCTAGTTCCATCCATGTTGCTTCAAATGGCATTATGTTGTTCTTTTTAATATCTGAGTAGTATTCCATTGTGTATATATACCACGTCTTCCTAATCCATGCATCTGTCAGTGGACATTTAGGCTGTTTCCATGTCTTGGCTATTGTGAATAGTGCTGCAGTGAACATACAGGTGCATGTGTCTTTTTCAAGGAAACTTTTGTCCAGATGTATACCCAAAAGTGGGAATGTTGGGCCATATGGTAGTTCTATATTTAGTTTTCTGAGGTACCTCCATACTGTTTTCCATAGTGGTAGTACTGGTTTACATTCCCACCAGCAGTGTAGGAGGGTTCCCTTTTCTCCACACCCTCTCCAGCTTTTGTTATTTGTGGGCTTATTAATGATGGCCATTCTGGCTGGTGTGAGGTGGTATCTTGTGGTAGTTTTGATTTGCATTTCTCTTATAATCAGTGATATTGAGCATTTTTTAGTGTGCTTGTTGGCTATCTGTATATCTTCTTTGGATAAATGTCTATTCAGGTCTTTTGTCCATTTTTCCATTGGTACCTGAAAAATTTGACTGAAGCCTTTCCTATCCTTGGCTAGAGAATGGAGAATACATTCTAGGAAAGGAGTTGGAGAAAAAAGTATGTTTTTTAAACAATGTTTGCAAAACTCATTTTCAGGAATATTTCAAAGGATTAACAGATTAAATAAAGATGTCATATGAATTAACTTCTAAATTTCATTATTTTATCATATTATATTAGTTAGAAATAGCACTATCAAAAAGCAGGTGTTGCAGTTCCCGTTGTGGCTCAGGGTTAGTGAATCCAACTAGCATATATGAGGACATGGGTTCGATCCCTGGCCTTGCTCATTGGGTTAAGGATCCTGTGTTTCCATGAACTATGGTGTAGGTTGCAGATGTGGCTTGGATCCTGTGTTGCTATGGCTCTGGTGTAGGTGAGTGGATTTCAGCTCTGATTTGACCCCTAGCCTGGGAACCTCCATATGCTACAGGTGCAGTCCTAAAAGACAAAAAAAAAAAAAAGAAGTTGTGATATACTTATAGAATAGTACAAAGTCATTATTTTTATATAACTAAGGAATGGTCATTGGTATAAGCGAAAATAGACTAAGGGATTCTGCTAACATAGAAAGTAGCTAAGTGTTGTTGACGTTTAATTCTTTAGTGTCTTTCACCTTAAAAAAAAGCTTAATTTTCTTTATGGCATTGACTAAATTTTAGTAATTTACTAATATTTAATATTATTCACATTCATGTTTTTCTGCTCACACCACTTTTTCCCATGATAAAATTAAGACAATCCCAGATTAAAGATAGAAAAGATATTAGAATTTAGGCTTAGATGATATTAACTGAAAATCTGAGTGTCATAATTTCTGTCTAACATTGATTCCTCATGCCACTCAGAGTTTCTTTTCCTCTCTCTTAATTTTTTTGTATGAGTATCTGAACTCTGTGGGTGTTCTGATGATTAATGAGACAATATAAGAGAATTGTGTTAATGCCTCTAAAAATAGTGTACCAGTTATTTAATAAACAACATGAAGTTTCTGTTATGTGCTATACTCTCTCCTAAAGCATTAATTATATTAATATTCACTACAGAGAAAAACGTCTTTCTTAAAACTAGTAGGTAAAGAAAATTAAGTAACAATCAAATCTCATTGAGATATTGTACATAAAATATAATTGGATACTTGAAAACTAGCCCTCACCTAATATTTGGAGTCTGCAACAAGAACATATTTATTGGTCCACATATCATGTGTAATTATTCAGACATTTTATTTTTTTAAATTTTATTTATTTATTTATTTATTTTTTTATTTTTTTGGTCTTTTTGCTATTTCTTGAGCCGCTCCCGCAGCACATGGAGGTTCCCAGGCTAGGGGTCTAATCGGAGCTGTAGCCACCAGCCTATGCCAGAGCCACAGCAACACGGGATCTGAGCCGCGTCTGCAACCTACACCATAGCTCAAGGCAACACCGGATCGTTACCCCACTGAGCAAGGGCAGGGACCGAACCCACAACCTCAAGGTTCCTGGTCGGATTCGTTAACCACTGCGCCACGACGGGAACTCCTATTTAGACATTTTAAACTAAGCTAATGAACTTATGTTCTTCAGTTTGATAAATGTATCTTTATAAGTCCTGAGAAATCAGTTGTGAATTTGGAATTTTTAGTCTCCTTGAAATTTGGTACAAAAACATGGAGTCCAGAGGAGACTGACTCCAGGCCCTCCCCCGATTTTCACCCTGGCCTTTTACTCTCCACAGACCAAGGGGCTTTGTGCACATCAGTGAGCATTCCAGGTGCCTCTCACTTTCCCTCCATCTTGGCCCCCTTTCAGGTCTGCAGGTATACATACCAGTCTGCCCAGCGAGATGGAGACAGGTAAGAGGCACATAAGGACCCGGGGACAGGTAATCTCATGTGATCTCAAGCAGGGGACAGTGGATATAGATTCTACACAGATTATTCTCCCTGGTTGTCAAAATCTTTTCCTTCAGGGCAGTAGCACAGCTGGCAAAAAGGCAAAGCATGGTCCTATACAAAGTGTTAGGCCCAAGATAGATGATAATGAAAATGTACTGAAACTGTTATGGGGAAGTTTCAAAATAATATCCTATTATCAATGTTATAGTCATGAAGAGAAACATGATGAAAAAACTAGATGCCTGGGTGCAAAAACAGCCTTACTGCTTAATCTGTAGGTGAAGATATTTAATTGCTTTGTGCTTCAACTCCTCGCCTGTAAGATGGCAATAGTACTTAACCTCTTAAGCTTGTTGTTGAGATTAGGTCCTATACAAAGCACACAAAATAGTACCTGGTATATAGATAAACCAAGTAAGTATTGGTCATTATTTTGAAGTGCTAAAGAATGCTTAAGTGTTTTCTGCATTGTCACATTTAGTTCTCAGAGCTAACTTAAAATGGTATATTCTTTTCCTAATCTATGGGAACATGTTCTTAATTTGGTCATACGAAATCTATTACCTGAGTAAATTATTATAGTTGTATCTCTGTGTAAAGCTTTTGTTAGGAAATGAGGTCAATAAATTACAAAAGATTTTACTTTATCCTTATAAATGAACAGTTGTAAAAGTCATCTTCAGAACTGAAGATAATTTTTTTAATGATTTTTATTTTTTCCATTATGGTTGGTTTACAGTGTTCTTTCTCTTTTCTACTATACAGCAAAGTGATCCAGTCACACGTAGATGCACACACACACACAATTATGTATATATACATTTTTTTTCTGACATTATCCTCCATCATGCTCCATCTTAAGTGTCTGGATATAGTTCCCTGTGTTATACAGCAGGATCTCATTGCTTATTCATTCCACAGGCAAAAAGTTTGCATCTGTTAACCCCAGATACCCAGTCCATCCCACTCCCTCCCCATTCCCCTTGGTAACCACAAGTCTGTTCTCCAAGTCCATGAGTTTCTTTTCTGCAGAAGGGTTTGTGCCATATATTGTATTCCAAATATAAGTGATATCATATGGAATTTTTCTTTCTCTTTATGACTTCACTTAGTATGAGAGTCTCTAGTTCCATCCATGTTGCTGCAAATGGCATTATTTTGTCCCTTTTATGGTTGAGTAGTATTCCATTGTGTGTGTGTATGTATATGTGTGTGTGTGTGTGTGTGTATATATATATATATATATATATATATATATATATATATATATATCTTCTTAATCCATTCATCTGTCGATGGGCATCAGAACTGAAGATAATTTTTTAAAAAGTATGAAGTGCAGTTTTGTTATATATCTCAGGATAGTTATTAGGTAGAGGTATCATTACTGGAGATACTGTTTAGATAATCATACCACAAGAGTTTCTAGCTCCAAATCTTAAATTATGACTTAAAGGCTATCTGTTGAGACATTCAACAGTAAATGTGATTAATGTAAAAGTAGCATTATTTTGTAAACAGACTAACTGAATCTAACATAATTAAAATCTCAATGGGAAAATAAGCCCTTGAAACCCAGTAAGGAAATAAAATAGTCCTGCTGTTGGTGAGCAGGTCCCACTTAATATTAGCATCATGATAAAACCATGGTAGAATGTCAAGCACCATGTGAGAATAAAGTGTCCTGCTGGTCAGGCAAGTTATATAGAGAAGACCTTCAGCCAGCAATAAGCATCTATGGAATGCATGCTCTAGAAGGCAGCTCTGAGTGGAATGCAAAGTTTGAAGTTTAATACATTTCGGTATTGTAGGTGTTCATTGTGAGATATTTAAAAAATAGGGTATGTATAAGATATAGAAAAATAGTGTATATTATAAATGATATTTGTCTGTAACTTTTTCTTGGAAAATAAAGATTTATAGGTTTTTATATGTTTAATAAAACTACTCTCTGGTATATTGTTTATAAGTTGCTCACCAATTTACTCACTAAGTGATTAAAATGGAATTATTTTCTCAGATTTCTAGCTAGGAATTTAAACTAAGAAAGGTAGGTATTCTCATAGGTGTTTTTCTTTTCTATTTATTTAACAGAACATCTTATACAAGGTCTATTTACCAGAAGAGGATTAATACCCCATATTACAAAGGAGAAAGTCAGATGTCATTCTAATAATGCATTAGATAATATAACATGTCTATTGTCAGACAGAAATGGAATTTAACATTTTTAACATCAAGCCTCATATACAGTTGACCAAGTTTCTCATTTTATCTCAGGAATAAATTAGTAAAATTGAATTGGATTAGTAGAAAGGAACATTTTTAAAGCTACTCAAGGTTAAAATTTATTTATCTGTAATAAATATTTTATATTAAAATAATGTACTTCAACATTTATCTTATTTTATCTATTTTAGAAATAGAATATTATCATTTAAACATTCCAGTTATTATCTATTTCTTAAATGATTAGCTAAAACAAAAAGAATATGAGTGAATTTAAACTTTTTTTCCCAGTGTGAAACCAAAAAATATAATGGTATCAATAATAATAGCTAAAGTTTACCAAAGACTTCCGTTTTAATAGCCTTTTGTGTTCCAGTACTTTAACTTCTACTTCCTATGTGAGTGAAATACATGTCATAAAATTATCAATATTGAGAAATAGTAATACATGAGGTTGATCTTATCATTTGATCTTGGGGAAAATAACAAAAAAAGAGGGTGTGTATATGGGTTTTTCTTCAAAATTAGGCCATTTAGAGCATAGTAGTGAAATATAAATTGTAGGTAATGTTACGTATAAGATAAATAGGTAATTTCACAGTTTTCTAAATGTTCCCAAAACTGGGTATGTAAAATTTTGTTACATTGATCATGTGTACCTCAGTTTACAATAATTAATACAGTAAAATCTAATCAAGAAATTTAGCCATATAAGCAATGAAAATAACTTAATAGGACCAACAGTTTGGCTTTTGACTTTGTGAGATTTAACCCTAATAATTAAAAATGCCTTAGTTCACAGCAGACTATTTCCATAACTCAAATATAAATTATACACAAAGCCGCAGTAATCAAGATAGTGTGGTACTGGTACCAAAACAGACATACAGACAAATGGAACAGAGTAGAGAACCCAGAAATAAACCCAGACACCTATGGTCAATTGATCTTTGACAAAGGAGGCAAGAACATAAAATGGGAAAGAGACAGTCTTTTTAGCAAGTATTGCTGGGAAACCTGGACAGCTGCATGCAAATCAGTGAAACTAGAACACACCCTCACACCATGCACAAAAATAAACTCAAAATGGCTGAAAGACTTAAATATACGACAGGACACCATCAAACTCCTGGAAGAGAACATAGGCAAAACATTCTCTGATATCAACCTTACAAATGTTTGTTCAGGTCAGTCTCCCAAAGCAACAGAAATAAAAGCAAAAATAAACCAGTGGGACCTAATCAAACTGACAAGCTTTTGCACAGCAAAGGAAACCAAAAAGAAAACAAAAAGACAGCTTACAGAATGGGAGAAAATAGTTTCAAATGATGCAACTGACAAGGGCTTAATCTCTGAAATATACAAGCAGTTTATACATCTCGACAGCAAAGAAGTCAACCACCCAACTGAAAAATGGGCAAAAGACCTGAATAGACATTTTTCCAAAGAGGATGTACAGATGGCCAACAAGCATATGAAAAAAATGCTCAACATCACTGATTATTAGAGAAATGAATACTACCACGAGATACCACCTCACACCAGTCAGAATGGCCATCATTAATAAGTCCATAAAGAACAAATGCTGGAGGGGGTGAGGAGAAAAGGGAACTCTCCTACACTGCTGGTGGGAAAGTAAGTTGGTACAACCACTATGGAAAACAGTATGGAGGTACCTCAGAAAACTATACATAGAATTTCCCATACAACCCAGCAACCCCACTCTTGGGTGTATATCCAGACAATACTTTGCCTGAAAAAGACATGTGCACCCGCATGTTCATTGCAGCACTATTCACAACAGCCAAGACATGGGATCAACCCAAATGTCCAGTGACAGATGATTAGATCAGGAAGATGTGGAATATATACACAATGAAATACTACTCAGATATTAAAAAGAACAACATAATGCCATTTGCAGCAACATGGTTGGAACCAGAAACTCTCATCCTGAATGAAGTCAGTCAGACGAAGACAAATACCATATGATATCACTTATATCTGGAATCTAATATATGGCATAAATGAACCTTTCCACAGAAAAGAAAACATGGACTTGGAGATTAGACTTGTGGTTGCCAAGGGGGAGGGGGAGGGAGTGGGATGGATGGCGTGCTTGGAGTTAATAGATGCAGACTGTTGCCTTTGGAATGCATAAGCAATGAGATCTTGCTGTGTAGCACTGAGAACTATGTCTAGTCACTTATGCTGGAACATGATAATCTGAGAAGAAGGAATATATACATCTATGTGTAGCTGGGTCACAATGCTGTACAGTAGAAAAATGACAGGACACTGTAAACCAGATATAATGAAAAAATTAAAAATCATTATACCAAAAAAATATAAATTATACAAGTGTTCTGTTGCTCCCATGCAAAACATTGCAGCTTTTGTCTATTTTCATACTATTATTTGCATTTCAAATAGTTGTGAAAATTTATTCATACTTGTGAAAAAGTACAGGTTATGAGACTTTCACATTTTGTGCCATTATGTTAAGTGTATCTAACATATTTGTAAAATGTATTTTGAATGTGAATTATTTTTCCATGCCTCTTCATGAAAAAAAAACAGTATATTTCATTTTTATAAAAGATAATTGGAAACAAAAGGTATTTCACAGACATATACAATGGTAATTCTTAAAATAATCATGCTACCCTATATAAATCATCTTAGAATAACGTTCCCTTTTCCTTACATTTTGCCCAGAAGGTTTCACAGTCAGTGCACAAAATACATCTTCAAATGATAGTAAATCAGGCTACTGATGCCAATTTACAGATAAAATTGAAGGTGACCCAAAACATTAAATCAGTGGAGTGACTTTAAGTCGGCTCTAATAAGGTCAAGGTACTGCTATACAACCTAAGACACAGCAAGCCCATCTCAGTCCAAAGGTGATGTCATGAATTGTACTGGTGTTATAATGTTAGGCTATCAATCATTAAAAAAAAAAAAAAGCATATTGACCAGTTTTAAGCAAGTCAATATCAACATAGTTCATTTTTTCCAGTTTTTCTCTATTTTCAGGAATTACTCCATATAACTGGTCACAAAATAACAATCTTACTTACCTAGGGTCTTTATTTAAAGTTTTTAATATTATTAGTTATCAAATAAATTGCTATATGAAGCAGATACAAATTGGTTATTTATATTATTCACAGTCCTTGTGTTTTATTGGCTTCTTTCTAAGTTCTAGTACATCACATGAAGCTTTCAGTTTGTCAGCTCTTTAGAGACTATACTGTCCTGCAGCTTTAGTTTGGCAAAGTCAGATTCTTCTTAATGAGGGTACATCATAAGATTCTTTGTTATTTAGAAAAGAAATTCAAGAGGAATTTACCCTAACGACATGAGTGCTGTTACATTAATTACATCTCAAGTCCATGTCTTAGGCAAGATAATTTCTATTCTGCCGAAATTCACCAGAAGTGGCTCATCCTTCCATTTTCCTTACTATATTTTCATTGTGTAAAGTTGGACTAAAGACCTATAACAATATCCTTGAAAATACTGCTAATTTTGTGTTAATTCATGATAAATTTAATTTTGCTGCTGCTCTGCTCCTGTTTCAATCTATCTCCCTCCCTCTCAGGGAAGAGATTTTGGAAACATGGTAGTACCATATGCTGTGGCTTCAATATAGTCAAACAATATTGGTTAACAATAGGAAAGCTGGAGCCAAATCACCCAGGTTTAAAATGTGGTGCTTTGACTTGAACAAGTTATCTTCTTTTTGCTTCATGTTCCTGTTTGCAATGACCTGAATTACTTAATTGAAGGTGGCTTGTGTAGTTGGCTTAACCTTAGCAATTGACTTAATTTTATTTGCATATTCACCTGAGCCAGGTGGAGAAGTAAAACAGGGAAGTGCACAAGATGTCAGGTTTTCATAGAAAATTCTCTTGCTAATTTTTTAAATATGCCCTAAATGATTTTATTTTTTTTACTGATGACTGTCCATTGTCACCTTGATCCCTTTGTGGACCAGTTACTCCAGAGGTATATCTAAAATCTGTTCGTTATTGCAGGATGAAAACCTGCATGAGACACATTAATATTTTTCATATGAATAAAGAATAGAAAGTAAGAGAACAGAGACAAATTAATAACCATTTTCTTTAAGTCCCAGTATATATATTTACACATTTACATATATATATGCTTTTATATATCCCTATCAATTATTTAAATAAGACTGATAAAGGTTGAAAGTCAAAGATATTACATTTCCTTTTGTCTCAGCCCTTCGTGATTCTGATCCTCTGTTGTCCGTGTTTCCCATTTTCAAAAGGAAATAATAAAATCTTAGTTTGTCTATTTCTTGTTTTATTTCTGAAGAGTAGGTGATATTGTGAATCTTGATGGTAAGAGTATTATGCAATAAATTAGTTTCTATGATAACTGCTTTTTGTTGTGTAGCACAGTAAACAGCCATTAATTTAAAACTTGTAAATTGGAAATCTGGGGCCCATTGTGGTATAGCTAGTAGAAACACATTCTTTCAGAATGTGATTACTAACATAATTCTTGGGTATGGAGAATTACTGCCAAACAAAACAATTAACTCTCCCCGAAGAGATGTATTGACTGACACTTTAGTAGAAAGAAAAGTAAAAAGTGAGAACATGAGAAGAATATGTATTTTAGGGAATATAATGTGAAAGAGAAACACAGGCAATTTTTGGATATTTTATGTTTAAAAAAGTGAAGGTGAAAGTTGGAAAAATTATATTATTTGTGTTATTTGAAGTATATGAGCTTTTGTATTATAATTTGGTGGAGGTTGTTCTATTGTTTATTTAGACTAACTCAGTAATTGGTATTTGTGAGAAAGAAGGAGCTCTGCTGTATCAGAATTAGTATTTTAAACAGAAAAAAATTAGAAAAAATGAAAGCCATACTTTAAGTAAATAAGGATTTCTTTTAAAATTGAAATAATAAATCCAAATGTAGTATACAAGTGTTCACATTCAGGTTAAGACTCTTGTTTTTCTAGGGAAAATAGGCATTTTAATGGTAATTTTATATATATGTAAGTGTTGGGCACATAGTTTATATTTTAGTATTGTGCCTATATTTAGCAATTTATACATGAGGAGTTTCTGAAAGTTTCAGTATTTTTATTTCTCAAGAAACAGTCATGATACGATAAATCAATATATTCTCAAATAATGCTTTTTACATACATTATGTTTATTTAGTCTATTTTTCAAATTATAATGTTTCCTTAAGTGAATTTCATTTATTGAACCTAATATATATGGTAATATCACATACCTATATACTGTACATGTGAATTTATATCTGTGTGCTTTGTGTGTGTGTTAATATCATATGTATATGTATATTATATAATACTCTAGTTGGATCATAACTGAAATTTGGAAGAATATCAGTACAACATGGCCAAAGTATTTACAGGGGGTTAAAATAAAATAACCACTAACCATTTAGAAAATAATGATTTCCTGACTTTCAGCCATATTAGTGGAAGCTGTTTCAGGAGGCTTTTATACTTCTCTCCTGCATCATATTATTCTTACTAATTATAAGCCAGATCTCCTTTTTATAATACGTTTGAAGAAAGTCATTTCTAACTCTGCAATTTCATTTAATTCCATGTAATGGCATCAGCGTACTTTGTCCCAAAGGGAAAAAGACAAATAACTGAATTATTAATGCCATCCAGAATTTTCTCCCTTTTGAGACTTATTTAATTTTCAATATCTATAACAACTGCAGTCGTGGTGCTATATCTGAAAGTATGACATTCACTTGGAATTTCAGTATATCATTCTTAAACTTTCCTGTGGTGATTTCATTTAGCATGCCAAAAATCACCAAGGGTAGTTCCATTACTAGAAACAAGCCCAGCTTATTTTTGTAAATTTATTTTACTTCAACAGTCAACAGTGGGTATTGATTACCCACTGTGTTGAGAGCATTGTACTATATTGTGAGGAAATCATTACATAGGAAGTAAAATATTTGCTCAGATAATCATTTACTTATCATCCAATGAATGGAAGAAGGAAAAACTTTATACAAGTGATTAGGCATCAGTCAATCTATCCATTTACTCTTCATTCATTCATTGACATTTACTGTGTATTTTTCTTTTTTTAGGCATTGGATTTTACATAGGTATACAAGAAAGTGCTTATGCCCTTCAAAAATGACAGTGTCACAATATAATCAACCCCAGAATAATATAACAATTTATTTTTACTAGGGGTTTTGAGGAAGAGAATGGGAGAAGTAGGTTTCTGACTTTGGTCTTAGAGTATGAATTGGTTTTTGACTGTTGGAGATTGAAGAAAGTACAGTAGAGAAAATATCAACAAAGGCACAGAGTTGGGAAGAGCAATCATGCAAAGGCAATTGTGAAACTGCAAATAGGGGTTTAGCATGGCAGAGCAAAGAGTGTGCTGTTGAGGAGGAAGGTAAAACTTGAAGACATATGGTTATTTGTATGATATATAGTGTATGTGCATATTACATATTATATACACACCTAAAAGAAATAAAGTCTGAGTGGATGGGCTTTGTTGAGCAAAATGGGTGAAAAATTTTGGAAAGTATTTTTAGAAGTTTTAATTTAAGAACTAACAAATTGCCAAAAATTTTTAAGAGACTAGTTAATGTGGTCAGATGTTCACCTTTAAAATATATCTATTGGTTACATATGAGATGAGTTGATTTGTAGGAAGAGACAACAATTTCGATATGTGAGATGGAAATATTTTGAATTTAAAAAGAATGTGTCTAAATTATGTTGCCTCTAGTTGCTCTATGAGTCTAGTTTTATTCTTTTCAATATTTAATGCAATGAGAAAATTTTCTCATTCTTCTGATTATGTCTTACATACCACCTTTAAAGCAGCTGCAAATTAAATATCTTCAAAAGTTTAACTCTAATACATGGTGAATTTCAAGCTTCAAAAGACTCCATCCTACTTTTGGCCTCAAATCCCTCCATGTCTCCCACCTCCACATCCCTTTATGTTTCAGTACAGCCATTCAGCATAGTGGTGTTTCTGTTCGTAAAAGAAAATGTTTAAGACAAATTTGCTGTATATTACATTCCCTATTTTTGGCTTACAGTCATTCACAAAATTTTGGAGAGAGCTGGAATCACATCTGCTTCAGATCTATTCCTGTATATCTAAAATTTTCAGAGAGAGTATTCTTAAAGTCTCCAGTGAACTCATTCTTAGTTTACAGACTGGATTCAAGTCCAGTCTATTTTTGTAGGAAACAATAGGGATAATAGCTAAAAGACCATGCCAAACATGTATATTTTTTTCTAAACCCTTCCAGGTTCATATGCAGTCTGGGATCTATAAAGTCAGCCTGGGAACCTTCTCAGCCTACATTTAAGTTTTGTGTTTTCTTTTTTGTATCTGCATCTGAGATTTCTACTAACATATGAAATAATTGATAGAGATGTAAGAATCATAGAATATGTGTTCCTGAAATTATTCTAAATCTGTCTAAATTCTTCTTTGTCTTGTGTAGGCTTTACAAATCTTTGCCATAAGGGTATTTCCGTATTATTAAGGGAGTTTAACATTAAGATGTAATTGAACTTTCTGCCTTTCTAGCTTGTCATAAGAGAGGGGAACAGGAAGAAAAAGAAGTATGGGCAGCAGGTAATAAAGGAGCATAGAATGAGGAAAGATGACCAGTAAGAGAAGGCCGATAAGCTTAACTAAGTTAAGGTTTGGGAGGCTCTCAGAGAGTTTTAAATTTTCTCCCCTTTCAAAAAATTCTCCCAGAACAAAGAATATTTTAAGAAAGTAATTTCAGACCTTGAATTTCTTTTGGAAATTTCTTCATTCCAATAAAAAAACAATCAGTAAATAAAGAAACAAATCATTGGATTTTTTTTTCATTTTAAGGTACCTCTCATGAATGATTTTGTTCATGTCTAAAATCCCCCAAAGTAGCCACTATAATTCTAAGAATGTTCGATATAATTAGGCCATTTAGAAAAAAGTAAGTATAAAAATTGGATTACTGTGTAAATATATGTAAGAAGCAGTTTAGTTTGGAGGTTGTAAGAACTTAGACTGGGACAAACCTATCTGTATTGAAACACTGAATCAAATTATAGCTTCTGTAACTTCTTATGTTGTTCATCATAGATCTGACAATCTGCTGATTTTTGATGGGGGGGGGGGTGGAGCTGGATGAAGAGGAGATCTCTCATAGAACCAGACTTTTACAGGCAAAATAAAGCAGGTCTGAGAAAAATTCTCATAAATTTTTTGATATGGGATACATGCAGGATTTGTTCTATAAAGTGGCTATTCAGTGGGACCTTCTAAACTCATTGGCACTTTGGAGCTGGCTCATGGACAAATTTATATAGATTTACACCTGTCCTCTTTCTAAATGACTTGTAGTTAAAGGAAAGAAGAAAACACATTAAGATAAACAGTAACTTTGTCAGTAATAGAACATGCTTCCACAGAGGTGAAAGCTTTTGAAAAGGAACTGCTAAAAGTACTCTTAAAAATACATATATAATTTAAATATATATATACAATATATTGTATATATTTATTTTAAAAGTCCTTTTTATTCCTAGAAACATTTGGGGAGCTTGACAAAAAAAGTACAAGTTCAAATCCAACACAAGACTCACTTTATAACCAGTGTTCAAGGGGTGACATTTTCATAGTTATCTTTTTATTTAATTTTTGTTTTATATTAGGCTATACTTGATTTATAATGTTGTGTTAATTTCATATATACAGCAAAGTGAATCAGTTGTACATATATCCATTCTTTTTTAGATTCTTTTCCTGTACAGGTTTGTTACAGAATGTTGAGTAGAGTTCCCTGTGCTATACAGTAGGTCATTGTTGAGTATCTATTTTATATATAGTAGTGTATTATTTTGAAAAAAGCCTTAAGAGTAAATAATTGTATGGATAAACATAGTTGAATAATCTATTTTTCTTTGAAGGAGAATATGACTCATGGGGGGTCAGATAAACATATAGCATATTGTTCAGATGTATTAGAAATTTCCCGAAACAAAGCTATTTGAAAATTCATCTTCTGGGTTAAATTTTTTTGGAACAGTAGGCATGCTAATAATAATGTAGACCAGTAATTCTAAAACCATACCTTAAATCATTCACCTGATTTAAAACTTATAAAAACACATATTTCTGGGTTCCAGTCCCATAATTCAAAACATCTGAGCTGGGGACTTAGAATTTGCAAATTTAACAAGTTCCTAGGTGATATTGCTGATCTGTAAGAACACTTTGAAAACCACTGATATTGACAGTCTTAGTTATTAACCATATTAAGCTGTGTGGCTGGTGATAGAAAGACTAAAATATAAATGTGAATGCCAATAAAAATTGTTTTAAGACAGTTCACATTTCTTAGTTTCAATATTCAGAATGTTTATTACTTAAAAGAAGGATATTGGAATCTTACTGTTTTGCAGGACTAATCTTAAAACATGCTAGTTGTTGTTTTATTCCTCTGTATGGGAAAGAGAGTTCTCTAACATTAATTAATAAGTTATCATCAACTATGAGAGTACAGTTTATTCTGATTTCCTAGAGGTCTCTTACATTATGAAACTAGATCAGTCAGTAAAAATGAATATATGCTGATTGAGGAGATGTGCACATTGGCTCTGGCTCACAATGTTACACTCCATCCAGGTTTTATCAGTATGTGCTGCTCACTGCCAACCCCATTTTCTCTTTTTCTTTTTCATTGTCTGGTTTTCTCATAAGCTCTAGGATGCACATTCAAATACTTGCTATATCCCAGCTCTTACCAATCAGACTCTATCGTTTTATAAAAAATGCAGGCTCTCCCTAGTTATGTGCTTACTTTTACAATTCGAGGGCATTAAGCATGCTGCCTCTAAGCTGTGGTCCATTCTGACTTATTGTTAGAACCAAATGAGTCTTGCCCTAAAGGGATCCTTTCAAACTCACCATTGGGCCTGAATGCATTTTTGCCCCTAGGCTTTCTCTATTACTTCAGACTGATCATCCAGGCTCCAATGAATGTTGCCTTTGGGTTGTCTCCTTCAGTTTCAATTTCAAGGCTTGCATGCTTTTTACCCTCAGGTTTTCCCTTCTCAGTTTCTGTGTTGGTTTTGAAGGCCTAGTGGCTTTGAACACTTTCTCATTGCAAAGTTTTCCTGTTTCATGCTTCGGTAACATGGATGTGGACTGCTGTTCCATTGATCTGATGTTCCCTTTTAAGAATTTTGATATTCCCTCTTCTTGTTTCCTCATTTTTCTGTTATACTGTATTTCAAACCTTAGATTTATTCAGGGATAAACTATATAACAAATAATCAACTATCTCACCAAATAAATATTTTTCTTAGAAGAAATTACTTGCATACCTACACTATTACAACCAGCCAAGGTATTGTTAATAAACAAATGTATAATTAATTTAAGCAGAAACAAGGTTTTTGGAAGGTTCTCATGCTCCAAAAAGCCAACTAAGGGAAGGTGAAGGGAGCCAACTGAAAATAAGCAGCCTTAAAATAGTACAGCCTGGTTTGAGCATCGCTAGTATAGATGCTGGACACCGATGCTACCCTCACAAATGATGTCAGTGGATGCTGGATGCCACTGTTACCTGTTGAAGTAATTATTGAAAGTTCTCCCCTTTGAAGCATTAGCTTCATGTTCAAGATCTAGGGACACCAGATTGGCTATATTAAGTCTTTCCCTCCTTATTGGTTTGCCCAGTGGGAAAAGTGGTCCTCCTCCCGTTCAAAGCTTTCATGATGACGGCATTCTCTACACCTAATACCAGAAGTGATTCAGATACTGTGTCAAAGAAAACATGACTCTAAAATCATGTGAAATATTTACAAGATTGTTGTGTTAGAGGAGGTAATTGGGTGATTGTGACTACCAGTTGACCCATGAGTTGGTTTCTAGCAATCAGAGCCTCTTCATTTTTTCCTTCATGTCTTTGGTATGTACATACCACCTACTATTCCCATGCCAGAAGCTGTTTCAAAGATGTAGCCTTGAAAGAGAGAGATGTTGTTGAGACCATTTGGACTGAATACTTGACAACTCAGTTAAGGCCTCTATATAAACTTTTAAGATTCTGGTGGGCAAGTAAGAAGACCTCTCAGTATTTAACTCAGTATTCCAGTTCATGCTTCCCATATCCCTTGCTTATTAGATCTGTCTCCTAACAATCTGCAATGGCCTGTCTCTTTCTTTGTTCTCTCCTTAACCTCCATGTATGGGAGCAAATTTGGGATCCAGCACATAGTCATATACTACATATAAATAAAACCTTTTGTGAACATTGGCAGTCCTTCATTTTTGAATTTAAATTCTCATTCAATGGGACTTGTAGCTCCCCTCCCCACTTCCCAGCTTCCAAAATACCATTTTTCTCTTTGTTCTTAACTCTTCTAGAATATGAAGTAAATTATGGATACTACTTATAGGCAAAATTTCAGCTTATCCCTAAACTGACAAGGGTGAGCAGCCTCAAGAAGCACAATTTAATCTGGTCAGAGGTAACTTACATTATGCTGTCCCCTGGGATAGATGGCTGTGTGACACCTGGAAAATTCCATCCACCATGGTGTGTTCTTACATTGCCTTCAGTGAGCCTGATCTGTTTATCCTAAAGATTTTCTGTAAAAGTCACTTATACCTTCTTCCAATTTCCTGGCTTTCATATGGTTCTGAACTATGTCCACCCCAGAGTCCGTATATAACTAACACAATGCAGGCTTATTTTTTTTTCTACACGTATGTTGAAAGATTGGCCTTATAATAAGTAATACCATTTGTTTATTTCAGATTGGGAGGGAGGGATCTGATTCTTTTTAGTCCTGTGTAAGTATGTCTTTGAATAAGGGAAGATAACATTTTTAGACAGAAAAGAAGCTCACTTCAACCCACAGACATTTCTGCATGACTGAAATCTGTCTAATGGATACATTATTTAATTCAGTTAAACACGATTCAGTTACATATCATTGAATATATTTTTAAAGTAAAAGTTTTCATTATAGTTTATTTCTTCATTTAATAAACACTTAAGTACTTACTTTGTATCAGGCACTGTCCTCAATGCTAAGAATAAAATATTGAAAAAAAGAAGGTTAAAAATACCCACTCTAACAGAGCTTACATTCTAATTGGCCTCTCAGATGTAATAGTTAAGTGAAATATAAATATAAATATATGTATTAGATGGTCATAAATGCTGAGAATAAAGTGGAGAAAGGAGTTGGCAGTATTGGGAAAGGCAGAGGAGAAATGGTTAATATTTTAGTCAGAGGGGCCAGGGAGAGTAAATTTTTTTTTTTTTTTTTTTTTTGCTTTTTAGGGCTGGACCTGTGGTGTATGAAGGTTCCCAGCCTAGGGGTCAGATCGGAGCTACAGCTGCCAGACTACACCACAGCCACAGACATGCCAGATCCAAGCTTTGTCTGTGACCTTCACCACAGCTCATGGCAACACCGGATCCTTAACCCACTGAGTGAGGCCAGGGATCAAACCTGCAACCTCATGGTTCCTAGTTGGATTTGTTTCTGCTGCTCCATGACAGGAACTCTGAAAGTGATGTTTTAATAGAGACAGGGAGTAAGCCATGTGGACATAAAAAGAAGACGATTCTAGATACAGGAAACAGATATTTTTCATTTGGAATCTAGTGAAGTCAGGTTTAGTTGAATGAGAGAAAGTATGGAGGTTTGGGAGAAGATGAAGGGATGATGTCAGAAAGAAAACTTGGGTGTCATTTTTAACCATATTGGGTTTAACTGTGAGTGAGATGGTAAGCTCTGTATTATAGTATTCTGACTAACAGTTATTTCCACAGTTTTGACTTCTAGGTGAAGCATAAATTATAGGGAGAGTGGGCAAAGGCAGAATATTAAGAAGGCTCCTGCAAATTAAAAAATAGATAGTGAGAACCTTGACTAGAAGGTACCAGTGCAGATGGTCAGATTTTGGATATGTCTATAAACATTTCTTATCATTTGGATGTTGAATGTAAAGGGAAGGATCAGGGATGACTCCAGAGTTTCTAGCCTTAGCACATGGAGTGATGCAGTTTTCCTTTAGGTGGTATATACAAGCAGAGAAGGTTCGGAAGGAGAGATCAAGAGCTCACATTTTCTCTTGCGCATGCTCTTTTAGGGCTACACCTGCAGCATTTGGATGTTTCCAGGCAAGGGGTCAGATTGGAGCTGCAGCTGCGAGGCTATGCCATAGCCACAGCAACACTGGATCCAAGCCACATCAGCAACCTCCGCCACAGTTTGTGGCAATGCCATATCCTTATCCCACTGACCAAGGCCAGGGATTGGACATGTATCCTCATGGACACTGTGCTGGGTCTTTAACTGCTGAGCCACAGCAGGACCTCCCAAGAGCTCGGTTTTTGATGCATTTTCTGTGTTCAACATTAGATAGCTAAGAAGAGATGTCAGTTAGCTGTTTAGATATGCCAGTCTGAAATTTAAGGAATATGTCTGGGCCAGAGATAAATTTGAGAGCCAAATGCATACAAATAGTAGTCGTAGCTATAACCTATTGCTGCGTAACAAAAATACCCTCTAATTAGCTCCTTTTATTACCAAAAAAAAATGTTCTCACAGTTTTATAGATGAGGAAACCTCAACTTGAAAAATAGGTTGACTGCACACACATAGGAAGTTAAGCCAGGATTCAATTTCAGAGATCTTTCCTTCTGAAGACCCAACTCCTTCCATTACACTGCTCTGTATTCTTAGCTTCAGACTTGGATTGAATGCTCTTCCCACAACTCCTCCTCAGTCTGCTGATGTGTCCCACTTTGCTGAATTCTCCCACTTGGCCAGTTTCCTTTATCTACCCAAACTCTTTCTTTATTGTTATTAATCAAAGATTAGCCCTCTTCCAGACATCGGAGCAGACAGGAAGGCACAAAAGAGGATTAGGCAAGGTGCCACAGAGCTGAGACAGATAATGAGGTCAAGTCTCTTTAGACAGTTCTAAATGATGAGGATTGAATGCAGAGTGGGGAGATGGGGCAACTAATAGTATATATATATATATAAGTATACACACACCCATATACTTATTTAGGAATGCAAACAATTATTTTCTTTTTTCTTTTCCAAGTTAAATTACTGTAATCACAGAAATTATAGAACGTTTCTGCAGAAAAGAAATGTATACATTCAGCAGTATATAGTTTGCAAAAGGCATTTTCTGGGTTGTCCATTTAGCCCCAGATGGGATTCCTTCTAAACTTTCCTCCAGTACATCAAATTATTTCCTCATTGATCTTCAAGGATCGCAAAATCAAATTAGTTTAGGATTGAGAAGTTAGAATAGATTTTAAAGCTCAGATTACCTGGTATTACAGTAGTGAGGGGTGGTGGGGTCTGTGGTGAACGTGGATAGGTTAGCCTTTCTTTCTCTCTAACAGTATTTTATCCAAGATAAATACATCCCTGGGCCAGATGTACTCTATTGCAAACTTCTACTTAGTGGAAGTTTTTTTTTTTTTTTTTGACTTTTTAGGGCTGCACCTGTAGCATATAGAAGTTCCCAGGATAGGGTCTAATTGGAGCTGCAGCTGCCAGCCTATGCCACAGCCACAGCAATGCGGGATCCTATCTGTGACCTATAACACAGCTCATGGCAACACCTAATTCTTAACTCACTGAGTGAGGCCAGGGATCGAACCTGAGTCCTCATAGATACTAGTCAGGGTCCTAACCCCCTGAGCCACAAAGGAAACACTCTCAGTGACTTTTTAAAAATAGTCTTTCATGACTTTTAACTCCACTTAAATAAGCTTACCTCCCTCCCCATCCCCATCACCACAGCTACCTCCTATTTTCTGGGTACTGAATCTTTTCACTTTCATCCTTATTTAGGTTTTCTCTATAAAAGTGAACTATACCATTAGATTGGGTTGGGGAAAATATCTGCCCTCTTCCAAGTACTTTTCTTTCACAAGTACATTTATAATGCAGTGTTTAATTAGCAAATAACTTTATGCAAATCAGATATGTGCAGTTTGTACAGTTTGCCAGACACACACACACACACAGACACACTCAAACAAAACAAACATGGGTATGAGAGATGTTGCTTATACAAGTCCATAGATCCTTAAAATGAAGAAATATGGGACTAGAACTGCTATCATTTAAGGTAGCATTTTAGAGAAATGGCCCCTCCATTTGTCCCCACCTCTCTCTTCTTTTGTTCCTCCCTTCCTTCATCCCTCCCTCCTTTTCTTTCTTCCTCCTTTCCTCCCTTTGTTTCTTTCTCTTTATTTCAGAGACATGACACTTAATGGTGGTCATTTTAATTATATGAGAAAGGTAGCCATTTAACAGTTTGAATACATAATACTAGAAAAACTGGTAGGATTCTATTAGGATAATAGTCCCTATTAATGAATTTTTCTTAGATTTTCTTGTCTGTAATTATCATAGATCTAGTGTAGACTGTTATTTTACAGAAGGCCTGAAATATTGTTTAGTAGAGAAATTTACTTCATTGTTTCTCTGTTATGTTCTATGATGCCCCTGCTAAGAGGTTGCTTCCTTAGTGTGCATTACCTGAATGAAAACAAATTTAAAATGAATACTACGACTTATTTCAGGTTAATTCCCAGAGCTAAATATCCACAGGATATGATAAATAATTTTGTTTAGTCATTTATGGGTATGAATGACCAGATTTTCTACTCTAAAAATTTCTACAGCCGCTTTTCCGCCCGTTCAGAATTATGTGGAATTCACACACACTTTCCACATTCTCATTAAAAGCATTATAAGCTTCTTACTGTCTAGTATTATTGACTTTCCTGTAACATCCTATTTACAGTATGTATTCTGAGTTTCCAGTCTCTCTATTAATATTTCTATTAACATCTCTATACTGTTTTATCTCCTCTCATTAATAATAATGCCATATGTACCAGTTCCAGAGTGCTTATTTTATTTCTCATTAAGGGATTCTACATATCCCCAAGCTTTCTTTTGTACATAAGTGATGGTTCATGTTTCCATATAATTCCAGTAAGATCATTACCATTTATATGAATGCAACTTGTGAGTATAATAATTGTTCATAAATTAATCTAACTGTAGAAATCAGTGGTTTATAAATTATGACCCTAAGCTCACATGAGTAATTCAAGTGCAAGTTAATAGCAAGATATGTTTTGTATATATTGTCCATTAGTGTTTTGAATTTCCATTAAAATAGTGAAATTTAACATTAGCACATATTTTACTAGAATAGTGAAAGTTTGAGGAATGTGAGATTGATTTAAATGTTACATCAGTAAATATGGCTGTGTATGGGCCTATAATTAACCTCTGGTTTGGGAAATAAGGACTTTTATTTTATTAACTTCAGTAAAACAACAATACAAACAAATCTCATACTAGACTATAATTTCAGAAAAATCACAGTATAGTACTTTTGACAAAAAATAAAATAAATGTGAACATTTTGGGTTAAGAAATATATACAGTCTTAAGTGCATGTACATGAATGCACAGTGGTAAATTTCTGAGAAAAGTCTTTATTTTAAAAATCTAGATTTACAAAGGAAATAGAAAGACTGCATACCACAGAACTGAAAAGGGAGTGACACTTCAGCTATCATAATTGGAAGCATGGTCATGTTCTGATTAATAATTAACTGGCTTATAATCAGCTTGATCATTGTTATTAAGATGATGTGGTAATGGAAGATTCCATTAGTCACAGACAGGAAGGAAAAATATGAGCATAATATTTTTTATTATGAAATATATGAAATAATTTTTTTCATTATAGAGAAGCAAAGCAAGAAATTCATTCCTGGATCTATAGGGGAGAGAAAAGGGCTTAGACAATACCTCATTTTTCATTAAATGCACTTTAGTATTTTGTTGTTGTTAAAAATGTATAAGCAGAATAGAACTAGGTTTTTGTTTCCATATTAAGGTCCGTCCTCAAATAACTTTACATACATTCAGAGGAAATAAAAGTCTAACACAGAAAGTCTTCAAAGTAGTGTGTGTTCAGTCAGGGCTTTTGAAGAGGTGGCCAAAGAGTGTAACTGTCACAGGGTGCATATTAAAATGCCTCTACTCATCTCTTTTAGTGCCTCACACAATATTTCCACTGTTCTAATCTCCATCCCAGTCTTCCCCTTCAAACTCCAGCCCCTCTGCATTTCCTTTCTCCTCTACTCTCTTAACCCCATCCCCAATTTTGAGATTTTTTAGTGTTTTTATCTTTAAGTAGCTTTGTATAAATTAAAATTCTGTGTACATACCCTGAGAAAAATCCAATCCACCACTTGTCTATTACCCTTTCCTGTACAAATTGAGGCCTGCGATCTGATCCCTGACAGCAAATAAATTCTCCTTTGATGCCTAGGGGGAGGGGGAAAGGCTGTGAGTATCTACAGTTTTGTCTGTATCTGACTATCACTGCATTGAAAATTTGTTTTCATTCTTTCCAGAAAAGTGTCTTTGAAATATGCCTCGTGGAGCAGGTAGTATGTGTGTATTGATGTGGTGGGCAGTGCTAGGGAACCCATATTAGCAGCAGTAGAGTGAAATACTGATCCAGTCCAAATGAGTCTGCAAAGACAGCAGATACTTTATGGGGTGTGGGCCTCCAGGAAGAGCACAGATGTGAGTGTGGTACATGAATGGATCTTGGCTTCCTTCTCTTGCTGCAATAAATAGCCTGATGTACTTCATGCTCTTGGCCAAGATAAAAAAAAAAAAAAAGACATTTTTTCCACATAGGAAAAAAAGGAAAAGCACAATCTTCATAAATGAAAGAAGAGGTTACAGGCTTGGATAATGAGGCAAACTTTCAGTTATATTTAACCTTAAAAGATGGCATAGTCTCTGTGAACTCATTAAGTGCATGCAGATTTAGTAATTAAAATCAGTGACTTCTGATTAAATTGGGCTCAGTTTAAGAATTTTGGAAACTTTATTGGAGCTCTTCAAGAGTAGGAAGAAAAACTTCATGATAATTTTGAAGTAGATGATCTTTTTGAAAATGAGAACATGACCCAGATTCAGACTATAATGATGGCTTCAGTGGATCTAATTAAATTTGAAAGGTTCCATTCAACGAACAACATTGCAGAAAACAGACAAGATAATTTGATGGAGAAAATCCAAAGGGCCAGTTGTAATTGATTAGCATATGAGAACCAACATTTATATCAGTCTTTTATATACAGCATATATATATATATACACCTAGAACTAGGATTGGTAAGTATCTTTATGTCCCAACACATATTTTGACCAGTCCGTTATTAGCCTTGTTGTAAACCAACAAACATTTTGACCATTCAGTTAGTAGCCAGCAGATAAACTCTGACAGAGAACTTAAACAGGGATGTTTAGCATGGGTATGATGGATGAAAAAAAAGTAACTTAACAGCCAGTGTACAACTATCTATACAGATGGAACCCAAGAAATCGTCTACCAGAAATTAATGGGAGAAACATCTTTTTTTAATTCTAGGAATTGACCTGGAGATATATTAAGATATGACTGGTAGTGGAAGCAATGTCTGATATCTATTGAGCTATATTATGTACAAAAGCTATCGTCTACGGAGAAACGTATTGTATAATCCATATTGTATACTGTTTATATGCACTTGTTCCCAGTGAGTAACAAAAGGCCCAGCAACATTAAATAACTTGCCCAAGGTTATATTTCATAGGAACCAAGATATGAATTGAGAGAGTTTGGCTTTGGGACCCCTGTTCTTAATAATTGTATAATATACCTCTTAATTTAAGGATCCCTTCAGTAGCTCAAATGATAAATAATGAGGGAAGATTGAGTTCTCATTAATGAAAGCCATTAACTGAAATTAGATAAAAATTTTAAAAACACATGTAATAGACGCAGTATTATACTTCCTGCTTTCAAAACTTGTTAGCTCTTTGGTATCTACTAGGGATCCTAGTCAGTTAACTCCTCTGTGAATATTTCTACACGTATAAACTGGAGATAATATTTACATAATAGAATTGCCATATGAATTAAACAAAATAATCCCATATAAAACATTTAGTCTTTAGCATGATGGCCCTTAATAATTATCAGCAATTTTTCTAATTATTATTATTATGTATGGGGCACACTTACATTGATACGGGAAACCTAGGTAGAGATTAAAATTATTGGAATTTAGAGCAGAGGTTGAGTCTGGACATATCTGTTAGCAAGTCGACAGCACAGAGATGATAGGAGAAGCACTGAGAATAGATGATGCTACTTGGAGAAAAAGGGAAGATTGTAAGGAGGAGGTCAGTGACACCAAGGGGCAGGCTCAGGGCTGCAGTATCAAGTCACCCTGTAAGGGAGTCACTGAATTATTAACTAGGACTTCATCAGGGCTTTTAGTAAAGACAGTGTCAGACAGAGATAATGAAGCAAGACTGACCTGGGATGACAAGTGAAGAGTTGGCACAGCCAGTAAAGCAGCTTTCAGGAAGTTTTTCTTAACAATGGAAGGAAAATAAAGAATGCATGGCAGCACGACAATGGGAGAAAAAATTATGTATACATGTATGTGTAACTGGGTTCCCATGCTGTACGGTGGAAAAAAAAAGTGTGTTGGGGGAAATAACATAAAAAATAAATTAAAAAAAAAGAATACATGGGAATCATTGAATTGAGAATGTGCTTTGTGTTTTAGGTACAGAGATTTAGGCAGGTGTATAAAGCTAGAAGAATTCCAGAGGATTCCAGGGAGAGTATTGAGGAAAACTATCAAACAGCCAGGATAAAATAAAAGCTACAGTTAAAGGAGCAAAACTGTATTGCTTGCTGTCTTTCTGAGTGGTAGAAATTATATGAAAACAACAAAACTTTATTCAGAAATGCATAAATACAAAGAACATAAACCTAAAGAGGGTATTTAACAAAAATATCCTAAGTAGGAGTTCCCATTGTAGCTTAGTGGTAACCAACCTGACTAGTAGCCATGAGGATTTGGGTTCAATCCCAGGCCTTGCTCAGTGGGTTATGGATTCTTTGTTATTATGGCTGTGGTGTAGGCTGGCACCTGTAGCTCTGATTTGACCCTTAGCCTGGGAACTTCCATATGCCAAAGATGTGGCCCTAAAAAAAAGTTCTAAATAGAAATTTAAGAAATGCGTATTTATACACACACATGTGGGTTTGCAGACTTTTTGGAAATCATATACATTAAGGAGTTATAATTTGATGAATGTCCAAATACAAAAGCAGCATTTTTCCTACCCTTGCCTTTTTTAGCTTCTTTGAGAAAATAATCTCTTGGCCTAGAGCAAGCCTTTTGTATTTAAGGTTAAATTATTAGCCTTCCTTTTGGAATTATAAGAATTTACATTTATTAAAAACAAATTAACTACTTAATTTCACACCTCTAGAATTGTAACTGTGCCATCTAAGACACTTGTGTTATATGTAAATTCCCAGGCTAGGGGTTGAATCTGAGGTGCAGATGAGGCCTATGCCAGAACCACAGCAACGCTGGATCTGAACCACATCTGCGAACTGTGTATTCCACAGCTTGTGGCAATGCTGGATCCTTAACACATTGAACGAGGCCAGGGATTGAACCTGCATCCTTAGGGAGAGTATGTATGTTGGGGGATCTCAACCTGCTGAGCCACAACAGGAACTCCCAATATATTGCTTTAAATGAAATATATTCTTAAACTTATTTTTTTCCTGTTTGTTTATACTGTTCTAGTGTAGAGTCCTGTTGTAGGTTTCATCCAATAAAAGTGGAGTGAATTGAGTAAAGCTTGCATGCATATGTTCACATAAATTAGTTATGTGTGTGTCTGTGTGACTTGCAGTTACTGCCCTTCATTGGCTGATTGATTTATTTAGAACACATTAATTAAGCAGTGTGACATGTTGGTGTAATGTCTGAGTCAGATTCACAGTGGATCAGAGTATCACTTCCTCAAAGGCAAACCTCTTGTTTAAAATAAATTACCTCATTTATGCACATTTATGCCTACCTCTGTTACTTTGAGGTTCTTCATAGCTGGGTTACAGTATGTGAACTCTTCTTCTATGTTCTTATGGTTTTTCTTCCACTTGTCTTTTTAGGAGCACTTGACTTGACTTGTCAGCATAACAGCTACTTGAGTATCATTTGCCAATTCTTTCTGTGCACACACTTAGGACTCCCTTAGTATCACATCCGGAAATATTTGATTCCTTTATGTACAGCATGGAGTGAAAGAAAAACCTAAATCAGAAAAATGTGTAGATAATTTAAAAAATATTTTGTTATGGAAATAACAGATTTTATCAGAGAGCATAGTCAAAAGGCATCTGTTCATTTAAAGTAATGAAATACTAATGAAATGACTTCTTTTTAAATTAAAATTTTGATGTGATTAATGATCATATCCTTATTTCTTCATCATATAAATAAATTGTGAGTTTATATTCTCATAGTCTTTCTAGTATAAAAAAATCTTCAACCCAAATATTCTAAATGAAATTTCTATGAAAATTTAAAACTTTTAATAGTAAATTTTATTTTGAGTATATCAAAAATAGTTTCATGTTCTCCGTAAAGTATGTGGTGTCAAAAAGAGAGCAGCAAATTTTTGCTTTAAAAATTCATGTAGGAGTTCTCACTCTGGTGCATTAGGTTAATGATGCAGCTTGTCTCTCTGGTGTTGCCTGTTCAATCAATGGGCTGGAGCAATAGGTTAAAGATTCAGCATTGCCTCAGTTGTGTGGTAGGTTGCAGATGGAACTCACATTCAGTCCCTGTCCTGGGAACTTCCATGTGCTTTGGGTGCAGCTGAAAAAAGGGGAAAAAAAGTTCAAAAGTTCAAACCTAATATGTTAAAGAATATAGTATTATTTTCATTTAAAAATTATCTTACAAGTTTTTAGAAGTGTTTGTAGAGGATGAAAAAGGTTTCCTAGACCTCCTCAGGGTCTCTGGCTGGGTCTGACAATTAATCTGACAAATATATGTTAACATACCAATTTATCTAATAGAAGCTTTACGTGACATGGGGGCTTTTCAGAAGGAAACAAAGACCCCGCAAAAAACAGGCCTGTGTATTTTTATGGTAGATTTGATGGAGTGTGCACAATGTGCAAAGATTTTCTCCAATTCTATGGATTTTTTTTAATGGTTTCCTTTGCTGTGCAAAAGCTTTTAAGTAGGTCCCACTTGTTTATTTTTGTTTTTATTTTTGTTACTCTAGGAAGTGGATCAAAAATATGTTTGTTGCAATTTATGTCAAAGAGTGTTTTGCTTAAATTTTCCTCTAGGGTTTTATAGTATCTGCCTTACATTTATGTCTTTAATCCATTTTGAGTTTATCTTGTGTATGGTATAAGAGAATGTTCTAATTTCATTGCTTACATGTAGTTGTCCAGTTTTCCCTGCACCATTTATTGAAGAGACTGTCTTTATTTAATTGTATATTCTTTGCTCCTTTGTCAAAGATTAATTGCATACATTTATTTCTGGACTTTCTGTCCTGTTCTGTTGATCTATATTTCAGGTTTTTTTTTTTTGTGCCAGTTTCATACTGTTTTGATGGCTTTAGATTTGTAATAAATATAAAGTCAGGAAGCCTGATTCCTCCAGCTCCATTTGCTTTCTCAAGATTGCTCTGGTTATGTGGGGTCTTTTGTGTGTCCATACAAATTTAATTTTTTTTGTTGTTCTAGTTCTGTGAAAAATGCCATTGGTGATTTGATAGGGATTGCACTGAATCTGTATATTTTCTTGGGTAGAATAGCCATTTTGACAGTATTGATTCTTCTACTGTGAGAGCATATTATATGTTTCTCTCTTTTTACGTCATTTTTTGATGTCCTTCATCAGCATCCTACAGTTTTCAGAGGACGGGTCTTTGGCCTCTTTAAGTAGGTTTATTCCTAGGTGTCTTATTCTCTTCGATGGGATTATAAATGGGATTGGTTTCTTAATTTCTTTTTCTGATCTTTCATTGTTAGTGTATAGGAATGCAAAAGATTTCTGTGCAGTAACTTTGTATCCCAAATTCATTGATGAGCTCTAGTAGTTTTCTGGTAGCATCTTTAGGATTTTCTATGTATAATATCATATCATCTATAAGCAGTGACAGTTTTACTTCTTTCTAGTTTTGATTACTTTTATTTCTTTTTTTCCTCTGATTGCTGTAGCTGGGACTTCAAAACTGTTGAATAAAAGCAAACAAAGTGAGTGACAAGGGATTAATGTCCAAAATATACAAATATCTCAAACAGCTTTATATAAAAAGTCCAATTAAAAATTATCAGAAGATCTATATAGGCATTTCTCCAAAGAAGACAGATGGTCAAAACACATATGAAAAGATACTCAACACTGCTAGTTATTAGAGAAATGCTTATCAAAACTGCAATGAGGTATAACCTCACATCTCCCAGAATAGTCATTGTCTACAAAATCATTGTCTATTCTTCTAGAATAGTCATTGTCTACAAATTCTGGAGAGGGTGTGGAGAAAAGGAAACCTTTCTATACTGTTGATGGGAATGTAAATTGGCGCTACCACTGTGGACAACAGTGTGGTGATTCCTTAGAAAACTAAATATAGAACTACCATATTATCCAACAATTCTACTCCTGGGCATATATCCAGAGAATACCATAATTAAAAAAGATACATGCACCCCAATGTACATTGCAGAACTTTTTACAATAGATAAGACATGGAACCAACCTAAATGTTCATCAACAGAGGATTGGATTAAGAAGATGTGGTACATATATACAGTGGAATATTACTCAGTTATAAAAAATAGTGAAATAATGCCATTTGCAGCAACATGGATGGAACTAGAAATTATCATACTAGATGAAGTAATTCAGGGAAAAACAAACATCATATGAGATCAGAAATATGGAATGTAATAAAAATGATAAAAGAACTTATTCGCAAAATAGAAACAGACAAAAAGATTTTGAAACCAAACTTATGGTTACCAAAGGAGAAATTCTGGGGAGAGGGATAAATTAGGAGGTTGGGATTGACATATACACACTATTATATATAAAATAAGTAACAAGGACCTACTGTGTAACACAGGGAAATCTACTCAATACTCTGTATTAGCCTATATGGGAAAAGTATCTGAAAAGGAATGGATATATGTCTATGTATAACTGTGATTGACTTCTCTATATATCTGAAACAAACACAACATTTTAAGTCAACTCTATTCCAATAAAATGTTTTAAAAAAGAGTGTACACCAGTCAGAATGGCCATCATTAATAAATCCACAAATAACAAGTGCTGGAGGGGCTGTGGAGAAAAGGGAACCCTCCTGCACTGTTGGTGGGAATGTAAACTGGTATAGCCACTATGGAGAACAGTTTGGAGATACCTTAGAAATCTATACATAGAACTTCCATATGACCCCACAATCCCACTCTTGGGCATCTATCCGGACAAAACTCTACTTAAAAGAGACACATGCACCCGCATGTTCATTGCAGCACTATTCACAATAGCCAAGACATGGAAACAACCCAAATGTCCATCGACAGAGGATTGGATTTGGAAGAGGTGGTATATATGCACAATGGAATACTACTCAGCCATCAAAAAGAATGACATAATGCCATTTGCAGCAACATGGATGGAGCTAGAGAACCTCATCCTGAGTGAAATGAGCCAGAAAAACAAAGACAAATACCATATGATATCACTTATAACTGGAATCTAATATCTAGCACAAATGAACATCTCCTCAGAAAAGAAAATCATGGACTTGGAGAAGAGACTTGTGGCTGCCTGATGGGAGGGAGAGGGAGTGGGAGGGATCAGGAGCTTGGGCTTATCAGACACAACTTAGAATAGATTTACAAGGAGATCCTGCTGAATAGCATTGAGAACTTTGTCTAGATACTCATGTTGCAGCAGAAGAAAGGCTGGGGAAAAAATGTAATTGTAATGTATACATGTAAGGATAACCTGACCCCCTTGCTGTACAATGGGAAAATAAAAAAAAATTATAAAAAAAAGAATATAAAAGAAGCCATTAAAAAAAATAAAAAAGAGTGTACAATGTGGAAGAATAGGATAGTTTATGGGCAGAAAAATATTTCCCTTTTTCTCTTCTAGGTTCTTTGATTGTTCCAATAATAATTCAATTGATATAGACAGATTAACAGGAGGACAACAAATTTCATGTTTGAGAACCTCAAAAATGTGAGATTTCAGAGCAGCCAGTTAACTGAGGCTTATATAGCACCCTCAGCTAAGGATTCAAAGAGAAGGAAAGCCATTTACAGGAAGTTGAGAGGGGAATGTTTGGAAAACAAAGGTTGCACACAGATAAGTTATTAAGGTAAAAAGGTGTTTCCCCAATATCTCTTTATGGTACAGGACCCCTTTCCCATGTATGTTTAGGCAGTTGAGGGGGAGGTAAAAAGGTTTTCCTGAATCTGCTGGGTTTTGATTGCCTTTAGCTCAAAATACTCCCCATGTCAAAGTGGCATATCTTGCTGGGGTTGACATATTCTGCTCCCCTTCAGTAGGTTAAGGAATATGAGCTAATTGTGGTAAATTAGGGGAAACTTCGCAATGCCTTTTTGTTAGAGTTCTTCTTGACATCCCTCAGTCTTTGGATATTAGGAGTCTCCTTTCTTCTGGGGTATAGGGGGACAAGGTATATGGAGAGCACCTCTTACATGAGGGTTCTATACCTGTTTCAGGGAAGAAAGGTGTGGGCAGAGGAGGTTAGGGTGACCTTTTTGCTTCTGCCATTTACTCTAATTCTTTCAAATTAAAATATTCAGTATTCCAAGGTGCCATATTTTGGCTACTCTGTACTGAACCACATCATATTTTTTATTTCTAAGGTTATGTTAAAATTAAATAATGGGAGTTCCCATCATGGCTCAGTGGAAGCAAATCTGACTAGCATCCATGAGGATGAAGGTTCAATCGGTGGCCTTACTCAGTGGGTTAAGGATCTGGCATTGCCATGAGCTGTGGTGTAGGTTGCAGACATAGCTTGGATCTGATATTGCTGTGGCTGTGGTGTAGGCCAGCAGCTACAGCTTTGATTCGATCCCTAACCTGGGAACTTCCATGTGCTACAGGTGTGGCCCTAAAAACAAAACAAAACAAAATAAAATTAGATAATGTATAAATGCTAATTCGATAGTAAAATGTATATTTTATAGAATTAAACTTTATTCTTATTTTCTAACTTTTAATAAAATTATTTGCATTAACTTTAGAAATTAAGAGTAGGGAGTTCTCATTGTGGTGCAATAGAAATTAATCCGACTATTATTCATGAGGATGCGGCTTTGATCCCTGGCTTCTCTTATTGGGTCAGGGATCTGGCCGTGCTGTGAGTTGTGGTGTAGGTCACAGATGCAGCGTGGATCCCCAGTTTCTGTGGCCCTGGTGTAGGCCGGCAGCTGTAGCTCTGATTTGATCCTAGACCTCTAGCCTGGGAACTTCCATATGCCATAGGTGAGGCCCTAAAAAGCAAAAAAAAAAAAAAAAAAAAAAACACAAAAGCAAAAAAAGAAATTAAGGGTACTTTCCTCGTAAACAACAAAAGTTTGCTTTATAATTTGCTTTCTGTAATGAAAATATTAGCACTATTAATTTGAATAATAAAATTAAAAAACAGAATGATACTATGTAAAAGTATTTCAGTTTTTCAGTTAAATGCCTGTTAGAGTCTATGTTTCCCATTATAAATGAAAATAGAATTGCAAAATAAGGATACACATAAAAGAGTAGGAGACATACCGGTTAATGGGAAATCTGCAAATTCACAATGATCATGTGCAAATCTGCCCATATTAGAGGTATGCAATTATCTTTAATATGAGGCAAAGAGGCAATAAGGCAGGTTTTTCAGTGGTAAATCACACTGACAGTTATCCTTAAAAGGGTAGAAGAGATAGAATTCCCAAATTCAGAAAGGACCATACGAGCATCAAAGTCTTAAGACTAGGGATAAATAATCTGCAAATACCAATGAATCCTAAAATCATAGATCAGTTTTAGAACACAAACACATCTCCTCTTCTACTATCTTTATCTTCAAAGTAGGTGAGTGATTCCATAGTATTGCCTTCTCTTTATGTTGTATTGAGTTAATAACAGCAATATTTATATGCAGATAACCTTTACAACTTAGGGGTCATTATAAAGCCACAAGTATTTTTATCTGAAAACGTTATATATATTTTTGAAACCATACCACCTACACATACAGGCCAATATACAAATACACTGGCCTTATTAGTGCTGGTTCATACTCTGGCAAAGAGGATGAGTAGAGTAAAAAGTTTGATTTTTTTTTTTGTCTTTTTGCTATTTCTTGGGCCGCTCCCACGGCATATGGAGATTCCCAGGCTAGGGGTCTAATCGGAGCCTTAGTCACCAGCCTACACCAGAGCCACAGCAACGCGGGATCCGAGCCGCGTCTGCAACCTGCACCACAGCTCACAGCAACGCCAGATCGTCAACCCACTGAGCGAGGGCAGGGACCGAACCCGCAACCTCATGGTTCCTAGTCGGATTCGTTAACCACTGAGCCACGACGGGAACTCCTGATTTTTTTTAAACATTTAAGTTAGAATATAAACACAGCTAATATGGGCCACATTTTAAAACATACATGCTTGGCATATAAATTTGAACTCACGGTTTTGAACTCAAAGTGTAACTTAGCACAAGTTTCATGTGCCTACAGCACAGAAATTGAAACTCTGACAGTGGGAGTTTGCATCAAAGTAAGAATTTATGGTAGGGTGCCAGGCATGAGAGTGGGAGACAAGCCTGAGATCCATTCCAACTTGGTCTTTGAGTTAGGACTCAGACATGGCTCAGATCAGGCATTGCTGTGGCTGTGGAATAGGCCAGCAACTATAGCTCTGATTTGACCCCTAGCTTTAGAACTTCCATATGCTGCCGGTTGGCCCTAAAAAAGCAAATAAATAAATCAGATACTAATTAGTGTCTCATCAAAGAAACTGCCCAATGACCTAAGCCATGCAATGTAATATATACTGTGGTAGCCAAGACCATGTGCTTCTTAGATCCTACTATGGGATCCTAACTGAATAATGGTCCCAGTGCTTGTGTCTTAAAATATGTCACCGTATTTAAGCTGATACTTCATTTCCCACCAAGCTGCTCCTTATTGAGCACTGAGCACACACACTGGGCATACTGAGGCTGGTCTCCTCCTAGGAGATGGTGACTGTGACTCAAGGACTTAGCATTGGTCTTACCACACTTTCTTCCAGCTGCACAGTTTAAGATCTATCCAAAGTCACTTCCTTCTTTTTATTCCTCACAGAGATCAGACCCTTATTGTACTCTGCCAGCTCCCTTGGCTTTCCCACCTCCTTTCCGTTTTCCATCATAGACATTTTCCCCAGTAAATCACTTGCATTTCTAATTCAGTGTGGGGATTTGCTTTACTAAACACCCTAACACCCAGATATTTTGTTTGTTATTTCTGGAATTTCACAGGAGGAAAACTTTATGGATTTTTAATTTAGTTGTAAAAAGCATCATTTTGGTCTTTGAAATATTAATGACATGTATAGTCAGATAATTTTAAGCATCATCATGGTGACCAAATGCTTATGCAGCTCTAGGTAGCCCCTTATTTTTATTTTCATTCTCTTCAAAGAGCTGTTGTTCTCCTAAAATAAATAATGGCAGTTCTGCCAGTGGAGAGATGTGCAAGGGAAGCAGACAATCAGTATGGACTAAACATAAGCCGAAATCTTCCAGAGAAGACTGAGAATAGGAAGATTGGCTTAAGTGTCATCTTTGTCATTGAAATACAAATATATATATGGATAAAGAGGAATGTAGGGGTTTACCATACATAGGAAGAAAGAGCAGGGAGGAAGGAGATAGTTGAGAGTATTCAGGAGAGGAAAAATAACATAAAAATTAAAGTAAAACTTGCAAGTCAAGGAAAATTTCCCAGACTGCATTTGGGAAACCATATTGAAACAAACTTTTACCTATATAAAAAAGAGGATCTATTAGATGATTTGTAATGTCTTAATATAAAGTTTAGCTCTATTCTGTGACTCCTTCATTGGAGAATTTTACTGAAAGAAACTCCAGTCAATTTTGGCTTTTAGAAAGACTGTTTAAATGTAGTAAATCAGAAGTATGTAATGATAAGGCAGGGAAACCTGTTAGAGGTTTATGTAAAATGAAGTAGTACATAACATGATTGAAGATATTTTGGTTAGACAAATAGAAAATTAATTGAAAAGAGGCATAGGGCTTTAGAATTTTAGACACTGAATACAGATAAAAAAAAAATCTCTCTAAGAAAGAGTGACATTTGGTGAATGAAAGAGGAAATTTCCCTTGACTTTTTTCCTAGATTCTCACCTTGTGTTAGCCACAGTTCCAGCAGAGTTCACCCTTCTTAGCTGGCATCATTCACTGCAGTTGGCAATGATTCATTCTTACTCTAATTTGAAAGCAGTAATGGGAAGCTGGCATGGTTGAGGGTTACTGCCAGACTTAATAGAAAATCATCAGTGAGGAATTATTCGATAGAAAATTGAGCTTTTAAGAGTTTATCCTCTAGAAAATGAGGGGGTTTTCTCCCCAAATTGACTCTTGGGTAATAAATATGCCTCTTATTACAGGTAGTTTTTGAATGTATGGTCATCTGAAATTTCACAGAAATTTTTATCACTTAGATATAAACCAGGTTTAGGGTAGTGGGTCAAATAATGGTAAGAGGACACGTCAGTTGCGGGGAGAGGTCCATTAAAATATACTACTTGAAAGATGCCTTTAAAGGAAGTCTTTAACAGTGGCTGGAGTCACTGCTGTGGTGCGGGTTTGATCTCTAGCATGGGGAATTCCACATGCTGTGGGAATGTTGAAGAAAGAAGAAAGTCTAAATCAAAGTTAAATATACCCTCCTTCCTTTTGTCCACAAAAGTTGCCAGTGGATGGTTAGATTGGTGGATAACTTGGCACCACTTAGTGCTTGTAGCCCTCCCATGCTATTATTGTAAATCTTTCTGTGATTGCATTGCATTATGATTATTTACAAATCTCTCTCTCTTGCTGGGCCATAAGCTACTAGAGAATAGGTTCTGAGTGTTTTATGTATTTATTCTCAGCACTTTGCATCAATACCTTGTAAATATCATATATTTAGTAAATATTTGTTCTAAGAATATATAACTTGATTGATTATTATTTTTAAAAAGAATTTAGATACCTTGGAAATGGCCTGTTTTATAAATATCAGTTTCTTGTCCTTTAGCTTTTCTTGTCCTCTAGGCATTACTCTGCTGAGCCTGTGAACCTCACCAGCTTTTTTTGCTCTAGGCAGCGATTTCAAGATATTTGCTCATGCCAATGTTACTCTTTACAGGAGTGCAGTGGGGTTAAAGCTGAGCCCTCAGGTTTGCTTCCTGGCATCAGCAGGGAAGGATTTAATTAGCCACTTAACTTCCTCAGGTGTGGTGGACAGATCTCCCTCTTCTGCTAATGAGGTCTGAGCTGCCAGCCGGCCACACTGGTTTCCCTCTTCAGGCTGCATCTCCCCCACACAGCTGGTGAGCGGGCTTCCTGATGACCACTTAGTCCCCACTGGCATGAAAATGTCTCTGTGGAGAGTTGCCTTGGCTCTGCTCTGGGCCATATCTTCCCACTAATAACTTCAGACTAACTGTAACTCCAAAATCAATCTCTTGTTATTGACCCTTCTCCTTTACTGAGTGATGAAGCATCTCATCTTCCCCCCTTTTCCCCCATTGAGTTCCCCTTCCTTCCCTCAAGGAGTTTTACATGCAGAGAGAGTTATGGTTTAGATTTTAGATAACTTTTTAAAGTTTTTTATTTGTATTCAGAAGTCATTTTTTCCTGCAGATAATTTTAGATGCTTCATTTTTATTAATAAAAATGCAAGCAATAAGAGAAGAAAAACACACCAAGCCGTCTATCCAGATAGAACCAGTTTCAGCATTTAACAGACCTACGCCAGATATTTTCCTATGCATGCAGATAGAAACTTAGATGAACCAAGTGTTACTCTTTCGGTTCTTACCTACATGTAGCAAGGATTTGAAGCAGTGGGCCCTTTGGCGGAATGGTTCCAGCTGGGAAGTGCTGTAGCAACACTAGGATAGAGGCCGCGGTTGGACCACATACATCAGGAACACCCTTGAAGTGGCATTAAGGATGTATGCAGGCAGGCTCTATAGGGGGAGTGTTCTGTGAGATCCAGGCAGCAGGTTAGAGCTGAGAAGGACCCTTCTTAAAGGAACAGCATCTTGGGTGGGATGGAAAGTTACAACTCTCTTAGGGTGATTTAAGGGGCTGTCTACTGGTCCACCTCCATGGAAACAAAAACACTGCCTCTGCAGGTTGCCCTGGAAATAGAAATCCAGTCAAATCAAGTTTGCCAGAATAAATTTATTCACGCCCTCAGAAAGAGCAGGCCACCCTGAGAGGACTGTCTTGGCACCCGCCTTATTGGGTTTCCCTATATATCCTCATGCTGTGGACTTGAATGTGGACCAGATTTCTCCTACCCCAGGCCCACTAATTTCTCCTGTTCCACCCCCTGTGCCTTGAGTAAGGGCCTGGTGTTGATTGATCTCTGTGTTGGGGTGTGTTTTGACCTTCTGATGAGTTTTGGGCAGGATGCCTCATCTGAAAGGGGAACAGGTGATTTGGGAGGGTGAGGAGTGGGCCACATACCCCAGTGGGGAGTAGGAAGGAGCAGGCCAGGTTGCTCAGGGTTGGGGAAGGGGCAATGATAGGGTCTCATAATTCTTGTCTTGGCCAGAGGCTTTTGGGTTCCATCTCCTTGAAGGGGACTTGAAGCCTATAATATAAAGATGAGTAAAGATATTTTCCAATAAATGAGATCTTTATATGCATGCTTTAGTTAGGTAAAGACAAATATATTTATCTTCTCTTATATATGAGATACCTTTTAAGATATGATAGATTTAAAAATCTAAGTGTATTTTGAATATAAATATCAAAATATACCAGTGGTTTTAAATAATACTTTTTTTCAAACTTACCCTGGTGACCTCATTCAGATATAATTCTCAATTCTCACTATCAGACTTCAGTATGAATATAATAAGCCTAGAAAATATCCAAAAGGATCTGCTCAAATGGCCAATCTGTATGCAGACTAAGAATACTAATACAGCTAATAATAACACTAATGGTTATTCAGAAAATGATTCTGGGAGTTTCCGTTGTGGCTCGGCAGAGACGAATCTGACTAATATCCATGAGGACGTAGGTTTGATCCCTGGCCTTGCTCATTGAGTTACGGATCCTGTGTTTCTGTGATCTGTGGTATAGGTTGCAGACATGGCTTGAATCTGGCATTTCTGTGGCTGTGGTGTAGGCCAGCAGCTACAGCTCCAATTCAGCCCCTAGCCTGGGAACCTCCAAATGCCAGAGGTGCGGTCCTAAAAAGACAAAAAAAAAAAAAAGAAAAAAAAGAAAGAAAAAAGAAACTGATTCTGAAACTGAGATGAGCATACAGGTCATCTGGAACCTTGTTAAAATGCAGATCTGTGATTAGGCTTAACAATCCTGTAAGCTCACAGGAGACATTGATGTTTCTGGCCTTGGTCTATCCTGTAAGCAGCAAGGCTTAGGAAGCACACAAAGTGTTAGGTACTGTGCGAGACTAATTCATCAGGGTTATAGTCTTTATCTCACTGAATAATCACAAAAATGTATAACTATTGCATTGAGAAGAATGAAACCGAGACTCAAAAAGCATAAAATACATGTTATACCTTAGGTCACTCTACTAGGTGATTACAGATAGGTGTTTGAATCTAGGCCTGTTTGTTTCTAGACAGACATGTTTTGCCTTTATAAAGTCTTCTAATGTTTCATTCTGGAAGGCCAGTTGCTGAGAGTGATTAGGATTAAAATCTATAATATCATTAAATTATGCATAAACTGAAAATATCAATAAACTTTTGCATATATTATATGGATTAAAGACATTAAAGGACTTTTTTAGATTTATAAGTTATTGCAGTAAAAATTACAATTAGAAAAAGCTAGAATATACTTAGCCTTAAATTTAATGTCAGAGAACTTGCATAGTTAATATGTAAACCACAAGCATTAAGTATTTGCTTCAAAAGTTATTATCATGTATATTTTTTATTTTATGAAGTCTAAAATAACTGTTACTTTTCCAAATAATTGGCCTTATTTATACACCCAAATTTTACACTGAAAAACTTTTCAGTGTTTATTAAAGAAGCCATAGAGAATTTGCAGTATTTGTCTGTAACTTAGATAAAATGAACATATTCTTTGAAAAACGAAGTTGTTAACATTGGCACAAGCAGAAATAGGATATCTGAATAGTTCTGCATCTGTCAAAGAAATTAAATTTGTTAATCAAAATCTTTCCTATAAAGAAAACTTTTTGTTAAGATGGTTTCACTGGCGTTCCTGTCGTGGTGCAGCGGAAACGAATCCAACTCGGAAGCATGAGGTTGTGGGTTCGATCCCTGGCCTTGCTCAGTGGGTTGAGGATCTGGTGTTGCCATGAGCTGTGGTGTAGGTCTCAGACGCGGCTCAGAACTGACGTTCCTGTGGCTCTGGCGTAGGCCGGCAGCAACAGCTCCAATTAGATCCCTAGCCTGAGAACCTCCTTATGCTGCAGGTGCAGCCCTAAAAGGGACAAAAAGACAGAGAAAAAAAGGATGGTTTCATCTATGGATTCTATAAAAATTTTAAGGAAATAATAATACAGTCACACAAATTATCAGAACACATTTAATAAATGAGCAAATAAGTCAGAAATAAAGAGTACATATTGTATAATTCCACTTCTGTAACTTGAAAAACTGGCTAAACTAGTCAATGGTGGTAGAAATCAGGGCAACAATAGCCTATAAGAATCTTGGAGGGAATGTGAAAGAACCTTGAGGGAACTTTCTTTAGTGAAGGAAATGATTGGGTTGATTGTTTAAAAAGGTATACAAATTTTTTAGAACTCAAATAAGCGTGCAATTCCCAAATCTAATTAAGTTGAAAATGAAAATAAATATATTAAAAATGTACCTGGTTCTCAAATTGCTCCATATGCATAATAAATTAATAAACTGATACCATGTTTGGGGGGGAAATGTTGTCATTGAGAATAACTGAATGATATGGAAACTAAGAAATGTTTTGAATGATGAGATTCTTATTTGCATTAAGTAACTGTTATCTAAAATGATTACTTTGACAAAGATGAGGCAGATTTGGTTATAAAAGTCTCATTGTATTTAATTAATAGTTATGTTATTTTAAAATTGCATTTCAGGAGTTCCCTTTGTGGTGCAGTGGAAACGAATCGAACCAGGAACCATGAGTTGCAGGTTCAATCCCTGGCCTTGCTCAGTGGGTTAAGGATCTGGTGTTGCCATGAGCTGTGGTGTAGGTCGCAGACATGGCTCGGATCTGGCATTGCTCTGGCAGTGGCGTAGGCCAGTGGCTAGAGCTCTGATTAGACCCCTAGCCTGGGAACCTCTGTATGCCACGGTGTGGCCCTAAAAAGACAAAAAGACAAAAAAAATTAAAATTAAAAAAAATAAATTTGCAACTCACATTGTTCTTGTCATTGTTCTCTAGTTTTTCCATGTTTAGAAATTTGTCTTCTTCCCAACCCAAGTGTTAATTCTTGCAGAGAGGAAATAAATTTCTCACATTGCTGATTATTACATTCTTATTGAGTCTTCTAAAATGAAAACTAGATGTCTCTGAGGTTAAATGTCTACTTTCTATAATGTAATTTTTATAAAGAACCCAGTCCAATCTTTAAAGACTGGTTTATTTTTTATAGCAGTTTTTCAAATGTGTTTGCTAGTGCAATTCACTCCAACAAGCATTTCCTGAGTGTCTGTTATGTTCCAGGATAAAGCTCAGTAAATTCAAAGCTAAAAAAATAAGGCACATGCCTCAAGGCACAATGTTCTTAAGTTAGAACATATACCAGCCATTAGGCAGTGTGTTTCTGTGAACTAAAATAACTGGGATGATATAAAACCTATTTGGCATTGAGGCAAACACATCAAAGATAATGTAATCTTTTATCTCTGTAACATGATGTATACATAAAAATGAAGAACCAGCACCTCTCTGTATATGTGCAAGATAGACACTGATGTGAAAACAGGAACAAAGTTTAGAACTGGTTATAGATTCTACATATTCATGAATAATTCATTTTTAACAAATATTTAGTAATACATCAATAAACTGCAAATATTTATTTATTTTTTTGTCTTTTTGCCATTTCTTGGGCTGCACCCACGCATATGGAGGTTCCCAGGCTAGGGGTCGAATTGGAGCTGTAGCCACCGGCCTACACCAGAGCCACAGCAAGCGAGATCCGAGCTCCGTCTGCAACCTATACCACAGCTCACGGCAACGCTGGATCCCTAACCCACTGAGCAAAGCCAGGGATCGAACCTGCAACCTCATAGTTCCTAGTCAGATTCGTTAACCACTGAGCCACGACTGGAACTCCTAAACTGTAAATATTTAAGTTTCTCTAATAACACCTTCAAAATCACATTTTGTTTCTCCAACCAAATCATAAAAAAATTAAAATTCGTATACTAAATATTCACATGTAAATAGGGTTTATGTCTTTTCTGATTTATAAGCCTAAATTATAAAGTATTGCTTTTGTGGAGTGCCCATTGATGATGCTCAGTGGATTAAGAACCTGACACAGTGCCTGTGAGGATGCGGGTTTGATCCTTGGCCTGGCTCAGTGGGTAAGGATTTGGTGTTGCTGCGAGCTGTGACATAGGTCCCAGATGTGGCTTGTATCTGGTGTTGCCATGGCTGCAGCTCAAATTCAGTCCCTAGTCCAGGAACCTCCATATGTTGCAGATAAGGCCCTAAGAAAAAAGGGGGAAAAAAGTACTATTTTTAATATCAATGAACAAGTGTTTTTGAAAGTATTAAGATGCAAATACGAGCAACAGTGGCTCAAAGAACAGACTCAACAATTAAGATACAAATTGTGCAAACATTATACTTTTTATTTTAGATTTGTTTTAAGGAACAATGTAAATTCTTACTACTGGTATATGCTACCATTTTAAATTATGGAAGATATCATTTGTGAACTATATGTATAATTGCCCTCATTTTCATGATTTGGAGCAGTTTATGTCTTCTAAATAAATATTTTACTTTTTAGGAAGATTTTTCTCATTGGTACCATTCCTAAAATACATAGATAGAAACTTGAAAAACACAAACTCTCTCACACACACACAAACACATTTTACCTAAAGAGTACTGAATGAGCTGAGAAGTGAAACATGAGAATCCCTGATAATCATCTCAGTGTATCCAAATTCCCAGTCGTTTAATATCACAGAATACAAAACATTGAGTTTTTTAATAGATGAAAAGTTTCTTCTTCAATACTTGTCATCCTGTAGCTATATTCACAAGTACTAAAAATTGAACTTTTTGGAGTTCCCGTTGTGGCTCAGTGGTTAATGAATCCGACTGGGAAACATGAGGTTGAGGGTTCCATCCCTGGCCTTACTCAGTGGGTTAAGAATCCGGCGTTGCCGTGAGCTGTGGTGTAGGTTGTAGGTTGCAGACTTGGCTCGGATCCCGTGTTGCTGTGGCTCTGGCGTAGGCCGGATGCTATAGCCGCCTACAGCTCTGATTTGACCCCTAGCCTGGGAACCTCCATATGCCGTGGGAGCGGTCCTAGAAAAGGCAAAAAGAAAATAAATAAATAAAAAGTTGAACTTTTATGTCTGCTTTAGTATGGCATGACTTGCAAGAGTACTTTATGATCTATTCCATGGAGAATGCAATATTTAATTTTCTTGGGTATTTGGAAAGTGAATATTCTTTGTATGAAGCTTTCACAGGGTAAACAGGAAATTAAAGGAAGGAGTAGTTTGATGGAAAAGCATTAGGAAAAAATAGCTCTGTATTTTTCAGTGAATGAAAATTGTAGCCCATTGTGTAGTTTTGTTTCTTTGAATTGTCTATAATTTTCTCTCCTCCAAAAGGATTGCTTATTTTGTGATTTTTCTGCTTTCAACTGATTCAATCATACACTTTTTACACATATTACTGATTAGAATTGAGTAGCACTACAGTTCTTGTATCCCCATGTGTAATTTGTGTTCCTTTGGTGTTCAGCAAACAGGATAAACTCTGTTAGCATATTGCATTTCATGAAACCAAGTGATGGTATTGAGTTTATGTGGCCTTCTGTGGTGTACCTAGACTTCAAATTCAGAAATTTAGGAGAAGGCATTTGGGATATGTTGCAGAATATAAAATTTTGAAAAGTGATCAAAATTTAAAGTAAGAGTTCTGTGATATATTGTTCCATGGGAAGGAAAAATAACAAACCCAGGGCTGCTAGTATTTATATAACAATAGGGAAGAAGAACTCTTTGGCAGTACTTTGAGCTAACTAAATTTAATAAAATTATGGCAAACAAATAATTACATATGGTGATAGTCACTGCATGTTTAAGACAATTCCATGGATCCTAGATACAATTTTTACAATGGAAAAGAAGATAAAAAGGATATATGTGTATGTATATATATGTGTGTGTGTCACTTTGCTGTACAGGAGAAATTGGTACAACATTGTAAATCAACTATAATTAAAAAAAGTTATTTGGGAGTTCCTATCATGGCACAGCAGTTAACAAACCCAACTAGCATTCGTGAGGATGTGGGTTTGATACCTGGCCTTGCTTAATGGCTTAAGGATCCGGCGTTGCCATGAGCTGTGATATAGGTTGCAGAGGTGGCTTGGATTCCACATTGCTGTGGCTGTGGCATAGGCCGGCGGCTACAGCTCCCATTAGACCTCTAGCCTTGGAACCTCCGTTTGGTGCCAGTGATGCCCTAAAAAGATAAAAAGACAAAAAAAAATTATTTTACCTCCATTGTCCTCAGTGATACCTATGTAGTTAAATAGACATCTCTATTGACACATACTTTTTCTTCTTTAGGTAGGAAGGTAACTTTTTCTAGATAACTTAGAATTTAAATTTTATCTGGCACTGAGTCTAATGCTTCATGAAATAACTATTAAATAGGTATTTATTGTTGATTAACAATCTGTCCATAAACTTAGATAAAAGAGACTTTATCCAAAGAGACATTTTGTTGGATTTCTGTTTGCAAAATTTTTATGGAATATTTCTAGCTAGAGTAAAACAGAACTTGAGGCAGAATTCAAGGCAGAATCCTAAGATTCACTCTGATAATGGAAAATTAAATTACTAATACTAGGAAATACTGTAGTGCAACTTTACTGCAAGATTTATCTAGGTAACCAGCATAGCAAATCCTTAAAAAAAGAATAATTGTGCTATTAATTAAAAAAAAAGTTAAGTAGCGTAAAAGGACAATACTATCTATCTATCTCAGGAATCAGTGTGCAATGCCACACAAATTCAAGTAAATCTTTGGGTCCGAAGTGCAGGGTTTTGAAATCATTATGATCTTGCAATTCTACAGTATGTTCATGGGAAACATAAGTGACCTCACAGTTTAACTGAGAACACATACAGAATACAAATATTTTAAGATACATTCACTGCCTATCTTTCCAGCTTAATTTATGAGTCCTTTCCTCCTTGGAGTCTAGTCTCAAACCCAAACAAATTAACTTCACATCCTTGAAGGTGTCAACTGCTTCACGCTTCTTTGCCTTTGTACATCCTATTCTTTCTGACTATAAGGCCCTTAATCACCCTTGTCAACCTGGTAAACTCCAACTCATCCTTTAAGATATAGCTCAGAGTTTCTGACTGCCCCAAAATAGATCAGATTATTGTTCTTTTCTGCTGCCACTGCCCCTTGTACATACTTGTATTCCAGACTTTGCAGAAAAAGATTGGTTTAATTTACATTTGCTTTTTCATCTGGCCAAGTTTGTGGACAGGGGCAGAGTACTATTATGCCTTATATCCCGTGTGTATAGTGTTGGGTATAACACATTATAGATGCTCAGCAAATGCTGAGAACATGCTTTCATTATAAAACAAGTATTACATACTAAAATATTATTTTATGCCAAATCATGTGTTATGTACCATGATTGCTGTGCAGATTCAAAGAAGGAGGAGAAAAGTGAAGGCAGTTGCATTAGGCATAAGTTAATAGAGGAGATGGGTTTCATGTTATTTCTTTAGTATATTAAGAATTCAAATAGGCTTAAAGGAAAATTGAGGGTATTCCAAGCAAAGAGAACAAGGTGCTGATGACAGGAATATGAATACTGTATCACACATTTCATCTGTTATGACTCTTAGGGCAGTGGATAATAGAAAATTAAACTCAGAATTGTATAAATATAAAGGTAATATATTTACCTCATTTAACAATGACAAATATAACAATCATTAAGTAGAGTCGAGAGAGTGGCTTTGAAAACAGTGGTTTAGCTGTAGCATCAAGTTTCAATATTCATTACATTTTTGCTTTGTTTTTTTTTTAACCTTGTATCCTTGAAATGTTGTCTTGGTCCTCAGATTGACTCTTTTAAAGATGATAAGATTTCTTAACACAGTACAAAGCACATATCCAGTTATGATTCTACCCAGCAGAAAAGGAGGGGTAGATTCTCCCACTGGGCTTTTTTTTAATGTGAGGAAATATTCTCAAATTTCCGCAGAAGAATCTCCTTAATTGGCATAACTAAGTCACAGCCTTCATTAGGATTGGGAATTGGATTAACATAACATTTAAGATTTATCCCTTTGACACACTGGGAGGGGACAGAAAACTGTTCGGAAGGAAAAAGGAGAATGGCTACTAAAAAGACAACCAGCAGTTTTTGAAACATGTTTCAAAGAAAACAGAAAACAGATTTGTATTAGTGTGGTGAGACCAATTTAGGGAGAAATATAGGTTTGATGCAAGAGGAAATAAGAAGTCTTTGAAAGTTTTAGATAATATGCGTAGCTTATATTGAGACAGGAGATTTTCTTTGGAGACAGCTGCATTAGTTCCTTTTAAGACTTGCTGCAAATTTTCTCACCTATTGAAAAATAATATTTCTTTTCAGAAGAATATATTTATTCATAAAACTATGGAATATGTGATAAAACGGAAAATTTTTCTTTCCATTTTTGTTTACTCATATTATCATGAAGCTATATAATGAAAATGGAAAATTTTACTTTTCAAATTGTGGGCAATCCCCTGAAATATAAATAGTTTTTAAATATTTTCAACTTCAGTGCATTTTATTACATTTCATTGCAGTTTCATTGCATGTAACTTTAAAAAAAATTACTCAAACATTTTTCCTTCTTCATAATAAAATAGAAAAGTTGACTTAAAGAAATGAACCTCCTTCTTGTGATCTCTTCAGTATGTTTAGTGCTTTTTATTGACTAGTACTCTGAATAATTAACTGTGAAGCCATACCCACATTAATTTAATGAAAAATATCCTTGTTTCAATAAACATAAAGCAAAAGCAGGTGTATAGAAATTCTTTCTCTGATTTTATTCACTCAGACACCCAAGATATAATGATGCTTTCTGCATTTGCCTAGGAAATTTTGTCTAGTACCTTTTCCTTGGTTCCACTGATCATAATCACTTATGCATTTTGCAGAAGTTTCAGATCTCAAGATGATATCATATCTATTTATTGATCCTTTTAGCACCAACAGACTGAAATAAAACACGGTTAGTTACTGCATTGATATTCTTGGTCTTTTACTGCTTGCTTTCAAATTATCACATTTTAATAAATCAAGTTTTCTTACACATTTACACCTCTGTCTCTCTCTTTTTTTTTTTTTTTTTTTTAGGGCTGCACCTGAGACACATGGAAGTTCCCAGGCTGGGGTTCAAATCGAAGATGTAGCTGCCCATCTACACCACAGCCACAGCAACGTGGAATCTGAAATGTCTGCAACCTGCACCACAGCTCATGGCAATACAAGATCCTTAACCCACTGAGAGAGGCCAGGGATTGAACCTGCATCCTCATGGATGCTAGTCAGATTCATTACTGCTGAGGCATGACGGGAATTCCAACTTCTACGTGTCAATAAACACAACACAGTTTTAATGCATAGGACTTAGTATAAAAATAAACACAGTAAATCTTTCACTAGGTTAACATGCAGGAAGATGTCTTATCAATTATTTATAAGGAGTTTTGAACATAAAGGCCCTAGACTAGTTGTTACTTGTCAGAGCCAAGGCCCCCTTCCATAACCAGTATTTTAATACCCACCTTATTATCATAAAATAAAATTCATAGATAATAAAATCTAATTGTCCACACTTTTTTTTTATGGCCCCATCCATGGAAGTTCAGGGGCCAGGGATTGAATACAAGCTGCAGCTGCCACATATGCTGCACCTGCTTTTACCAAGGGCACCAGGATGGGGATTGAACCCCCATCTCTGCAGCAACCTAAGCCACTGCAGTTGGATTCTTAACCCACTGTACCACAGCAGGAACTCCTTCCACATAATTTTTAAAACTCAGAGAAATGAACTAATTGTAACATAAAGGATAAGTAAAATGAATGCATTTCTACACTAACATTCATTTCAAAACTGAGAATTTCTAGTAGAGGAGTTGGATATTTGTTCTTATATACAAAATCATGACAGCTGATGGTACAGTTGCCAAAGTCATTTATTAAGTCCAGGATTCCTAAAAAACAAATACTGACTATGTGCCTTCAGAGAGAACCACTGCCCTGGATTGAGAGTCTTGTTTTTTGTTTTCTTTTTATGTCCACACATGTGGCATATGAATGCTCCCAGGCTAGGGGTCAAATCAGAGCTGCAGTTGCCAGCCTACACCATAGACACAACAATGCCAGATCCAAGCCTCATCTGCAACCTATGCTGCAGCTTGCAGGAACACCAGATCCTTAATCCACTGAGTGAGCCCAGGGAATGAACCTGCATCTCACAGACACTTATGTTGAGTTCTTAACCCACTGATCCACAATAGGAACTCTGAGAGGTTTTTTTTTAGTGCAAGGAATGATATAATCTGGGAAATAATAAATGTCAAGGATAAAAAAAAACCTTTTAGTTTATATTTTCAATTCTTTGAAATTTAGGATTTCTTTTATTTTTCATTTACAAAGGAAAAACACACACTATAAAGTTTTTTCAAAAGGTACAGAAAAAGATATTACATTTAAAACTTTATGAGAAAGTGTTGAAATTATGATCTAGGTTATAGATAAAGGGAGGGAGTATAATGACTAAATTAAAAATAATGTTTAGAAGAGCTTTAAGGGAAATGAGAAATATAAGTGAAAAATGAAACTAGAACATGACATTGATATTTAGTGTGACTTCATAGAAGTTAAAGTACATAGTGAGAAACAGACCAAATCTTAATATGGTTAATTCTGGTTTTTAGGATTATGAGTGATTAATATTTCTACAGTTTCCTTCTACTTATCAATAGTTTAAAAATATTACAATGCCTGAACAATATATTAAAAATTAAAACCTCAGATTAAGCAAGGAAATTGACATGAAGTTTTGTCCAGCTATTTACTTTTTATATTTTAATCTCCATACCTCACCAGATTTCCCTTCTGTATACACATGTCCAGGATTACTGCTGTGATACTTTCCCCTTATTTTATCCATTAAATTTGGATATTCCCCAGTGTTCTTTCCTCAGCTTATTTTGTCTGTCCCTTTCTTTATTCTCCTATATTGGTATTATCTCTATCTGTGTCTTTTTCTCTGAGCTCTAAAAACAAGCTATTAAGATGCTGAAAAAGCTTTGGACAAAATTCAACACCCATTTCTGATAAAAGCTAGATAGAAAATGGGCAAAGAGGGCACCTAACTCAACATAATAAAGGCCATATATGACAAACCACAGCCAACATTATAATCAGTGGTAAAAAGCTGAAAGCATTTCCTCCAAGATCAGGAACAAGACAAGGATGTCACTCTTACCACTTTTATTCACCATGGTTTTGGAAGTCCTAGCTATGGCGACTGGAGATAAAAAAGAAATAAAAGGAATCTAAACTGGAAAAGAAGTAAACTATCCCTGCAGATGACATGATACTCTATATAGAAAACCCTAAAGATGCTATCAGAAAATTACTAGAGCTCATCAATGAATTGGGTAAAGTAGCAGGATACGAAGTTAACACACAGAAATTTCTTTCATTCCTATACACTAAAAATGAAAGATCAGAAAAAGAATTTAAGGAAGCATCCCATTTAGCATTGCATCAAAGAGGATAAAATACCTAGGAACAGACCTACCTAAAGGAGCAAAAAACCTGAACTCTAAAAACTATAAGACACTGATGAAAGAAATCAAAGATGACAGAAACAGTTGGAAAGTTTTACCGGGTTCTTGAACTGGAAGAATAAGTATCGCCAAAATGACAGTACTACCCAAGGTAATCTACAGATTCAGTGCAACACCTATTAAATTACCAATGGCACTTTTCACAGAACTAGAACATTTTAAAATTTGTATGGAAACACAAAAGACCCCCCAAATAGCCAAAAAAATCTTGAGAATGAAAAATGGAGCTGGATGAATTAGGCTCTGTGACTTCAGACTATATTACAAAGCTACAGTCATGAAAACAGTATGGTATTGGCACAAACCAGAAATATAAACCAGTGGAACAGCATAGAAAGCCCAGAAATAAATCCAGGCATTTATGGTCAATTAATCCGTTACAAAGGAGGCAAGAATAAACAGTGGAGAAAAGACAGTCTCTTCAATAAGCGATGTTGGGAAAGCTGGATGGCTGCATGTAAAAGAATGAAATTAGAATGCTCTTTAACACAATGCATAAATTCAAAATGGATTAAAGATAATAAATGTAAGGCCAGTTACTATAAAACCCTAGAGGAAAACATAGGCAGGACACTTTTTGACATAAAGTGCAGTAATATTTTTTTAATTACTCACTGAATTGTATTACATTTATAGTTGTACAACAATCATCACAACCAAATTATAGTATTTCCATCCCAAACCCCCAGTGAATCCCCTCCCCCCAACCTTCCAACCTGTCTCATTTGGAAACCTTAAGTTATTCAGAGTCTGTGAGTCAGTATGCATTCTGCAGGAAAGTTTGTTGTGTCCTTTTTTAAGATTCCACATTAGCATATGATGTTGGTGTCTCCCTGTCTGACTTCACTTAGCATGATAATTTCTAGGTCCATCCATGTTGCTGCAAATGCTGTTATTTCTTTCCTTTTAATGGCTGAGTAATATTCCATTGTGTGTAAATACCGCATCTTTTTTATCCACTTCTCTGTTGATGGACATTTAGGTTGTTTCCATGTTTTGGCTATTGTATATAGTGCTGCAATGAACATTGGAGTACATGCATCTTTTCAAGTCATGGTTTTCTCTGGATAGATGCCCAGGAGTGGGATTGCTGGATCAAATGGTAGTTCTATTTTTAGTTTTCTGAGGAATCTCCATACTGTTCTCCACAGTGGTTGTACCAGTTTACATTCCCGCCAACAATGTAATAGGGTTCCCTTTTCTCCATACCCTCTCCAGAACTTACTGTTTGTAGACTTTTTGATGATGGCCATTCTGGCTGGTATAAAGGTGGTACCTCATAGTGGTTTTGATTTGCATTTCTCTGATAATTAGTGATGTTGAAAATATTTTCATGTGTTTTTTTGTCCATCTGTGTGTCTTATTTGGAGAATTGTCTGTTTAGATCTTCTGCCCATTTTTTGATGGGGTTGTTTGTTTTTTTTTAGTATTGAGCAGTAGGAGGTGTTTATAAATTTTGGAGATGAATCCCTTGTCAGTTGATTCATTTGCAAATATTTTCTCCCATTCTGTGAGTTGTCTTTTCGTTTTGTTTAGGCTTTCCTTTGCTGTGCAGCAACTTTTAAGTTTGATTAGGTCCCAGTTGTTTATTTTTGTTTTTATTGTCATTACTCTAGGAAATGGATCTGAGAAGATGTTGCTGTGGTTTGTGTCGGAGGGTGTTTGACCTATGTTTTCCTCTAAGATTTTTATAGCGTCTAGTCTTATATCTAGGTCTTTAATCCATTTTGAGTTTATTTTTGTGTATGGTGTTAGGAAGTGTTCTAATTTCATTCTTTTCCATGTGGCTGTCCAGTTTTCCCATCACCACTTATTGAACAAGCTGTCTTTTCTCCATTGTATATTCTTGCCTCCTTTGTCACAGAGTAGTTGACTGTAGGTGCGTGGGTTTAATTCTGGGCTTTCTGTCCTATTCTACTGATCTATATTTCTGTCTTTGTGCCAGTACCACAGGGTTTCGATGACTGTAGCTTTGTAGTATAGTCTGAAGTCTGGGAGCCTGATTCCTCCAGCTCCATTTTTCTTTTTCAGGATAGCTTTGGCTATTCGGGGTCTTTTGTGCTTCCAAATAAACTTTAAAATATTTTGTTTGAGTTCTGTGAAAAATGTCCTTGGTAATTTGATAGGGATTGCATTGAATCTGTAGATTGCCTTGGGTAGTATAGTCATTTTCATAGTATTGATTCTACCAGTCCAAGAGCATGGTATGTCTTTCCATCTGTTTGTGTCATCTTTGATTTCTTTCATCAGCATCTTATAATTTTCAGAGTACTGGTTTTTTGTCTCCTTAGGTAGGTTTATTCCTATTTTATTCTTTTTGATGCAATGGTAAATACGATTGTTTCCCTAGTTTCTCTTTCTGATCTTTTGTTGTTAGAAATGCCGTCAATTTCTGTGTATTAATTTTGTATCCTGCTACTTTGCCAAATTCATGGATGAACTCTAACAGTTTTCTGGTAGCATCTTTAGGGTTTTCTAGGTGTAGTATCATGTCATCTGCAAATAGTGATAGTTTTACTTCTTTTCCAATCAGGATTCAGCGGGAGTTATTTCATCTTTTCATCATTGAGAATGATGTTAGCTCTGGGTTTGTCTTTTATGTCCTTTATTATGTTGAAGTAGATTCTCTCTATGCCCATTTTCTAAAGGGTTTTTATCAGAAATGGTGTTGGATTTTGTCAAAGGCTTTTTCTGCATCTATTGAGAGGATCATGTGGTTTTTATTCTTCAGTTTGTTAATGTGGTGTATCACACTGATTAATTTGCGGATATTGAAGAGTCCTTGTATCCCTAGGATAAATTCCACTCGATCATGATGTACAATCCTTTTAATGTATTGTTGGATTTAGTTTGCTAGTATTTTATTGAGGATTTTTGCAACTATGTTCATCAGTGAAATTGGCCTGTAATTTTCTTTTTTTGTGGAGTCTTTGTCTGGTTTTGGTATCAGGATGATGATAGCCTCCTAGAATGTGTTTGGGAGTGTTCCTTCCTCTGCAGTTCTTTGGAATAGTTTCAGAAGGATGGGTGTTAGCTCTTCTCTAAATGTTTGATAGCATTCGCCTGTGAAGTCATCTGGTTCTGGACTTTTGTTTGTTGTAAATTTTTTAATCATAGTTTCAATTTCAATACTTGTGATTTGTCTGTTCGTCTTTTCTATATCATCTTGGTTTAATTTTGGAAGATTGTGCTTTTCTAAGAATTTGTCCATTTCTTCTAGGTTTTCCATTTTATTGGAATATAGTTGCATGTAGTATTCTCTTACGATCCTTTGTATTTCTGTGATATCCATTGTAACTTCTCCTTTTTCATTTCTAATTTTATTGATTTGAGTCCTCTTTTTTTCTTGGTAAGTCTGGCTAAGGGTTTATCAATTTTGTTGATTTTTTTAAAAAAATCAGCTTTTAGTTTCATTGATTTTTTGGTATGGTTTTCTTTGTTTCTATTTCATTTATTTCTGCTCTGAGCTTTATTTTTTCTTTCCTTCTGCTAACTTTGGGTCTTCGTGTCTGTTCTTCTCTCTCTAGCTGCTTTATATGTAAAGTTAGGTTGCTTATTTGAGCTTTTTCTTGTTTCTTGAGGTAGGTTTATATTGCTATAAACTTGCCTCTTAGAACTGCTTTTGCTGCATCCCATTTGTTTTGGAGTGTTGTATCTGTGTTGTCATTTGTGTCTAGGTAGTTTTTAATTTCCTCTTTGATTTCTTCAGTGATCCGTTGGTTGTTTAGTAGCATGTTGTTTAATTTCCACGTGTTTGTGATTTTTGCAGTTTTTTTCTTGTTGTTGATTTCCAGTCATATAGCATTGTGGTCGGAAAAGATGCTCAACATGATTTCAATTTTCTTAAAGTTACTGAGGCTTGATTTATGGCCGAGAATGTGATCAATACTAGAGAATGTTCTGTGCGCACTGGAGAAGAATGTGTATCCTGTTGCTTTTGGATGGAATGTTTTATAAATATCTATTAAGACCATCTGGTCTAATGCTTCATTCAGGATCTGTATTTCCTTGTTGATTTTCTGTCTGGATGATGTGTCCCTTGCTGAAAGTGGTGTGTTAAAATCACCTGCTATTATTGTGCTATTGTCAATTTCTCCTTTTAAGGTTGTTGGCATTGCCTTATATATTGTGGTGATCCTATTTTGGGTGGCATATATATTTAAAATTGTTATATCTTCTTCTTCGATTGAACCTTTGTTAATTATGTAATATCCTTCCTTGTCTCTTATAATATTCTTTAAGGTCTATATTGTCTGATATGAGTATTGCTACTCCAGCTCTCTTTTGATTCCCATTTTCATGGAAAATTTACTTCCACCCTCTCACTTTCAATTTGTACATGTCCATAGACGTGAAGTGCGTCTCTTGAAGACAGCATATATATGGATCTTGGTTTTGTATCCATTCAGCCAGTCTGTGTCTTTTGGGTGGGTTATTTAGTCCATTTACATTTACATTGAAGGTAATTATTGATATGTGTTCTTATTGCCATTTTATTAACTGTTTTAGAACTTGTTTTTGGTGCTCTTTTTTCTTCCCTTCTTCTCTTGTTCTCTCCTCTTGTGTTTTGTTTGTTTGTTTGTTTTCTTTTTAGGGCTACACCCACAGCATATGTAGGTTCCCAGAGTAGGCTTCTAATCGGAGTTACAGCTGTTGGCCTACACCACAGCCATATCAACATGAGAATCAAGCCAGGTCTGCGACCTACACCACAGCTCATGGCAATGTTGGATCTTTAACCCACTGAGCAAGGCCAGGGATCAAACCCGCATCCTCATGGATACAAGTTGGGTTCATTAACCACTGAGCCACGACAGGAACTCCTTTCCTCTTGTGTTTTGATGATCATTTTTAGTGTTGTATTTGAGTTGGTTTTTCTTATTTGAGTGTGCATCAATTGTAGATTTTTGGTTTATAGTTGCCCTGAGGTTTTGATATAGGAGTCTATATATATATTGTTTTGATATAGGAGTTTTTATATATATTGTTTTAAGTTATTGGTCGCTTAATTATAAGTGCATCTCTAGTGTCCTGAATTTGTACCTTCCTCTTATGTTTTCTGATTTTGGTAGCATATTTGTGCATGGATGATTTCCTACCTTTACTGTTTATATGCCTTTACTGGTGAGCCTTGTCATTTGTGGAATTTTTGTTTCTTGTTGTGGCCTTTTTTCTGCCTAGAGGAGTTCCTTTAGTATTTGTTGTAAAGCTGGTTTAGTGTTGCTGAATTCTCTTAGCCTTTGCTTTTCTGTGAAGCTTTTGATTTCTCCTTCAAATCTGAATGAGAGCCTTGCTGGGTAGAGTAATCTTGGTTGGAGATCTTTTTCCCTTTAATCACGTTAAGTATATTGTGGCACTCCCTTCTGCCTGCAGAGTTTTTGCTGAAAAATCTGCCGATAACCTTATTGGGGTCCCTTGTATGTTATGTTTCTTTTCCCTAGCTGCTTTCAAGATTTTCTCTGTCTTTAATTTTGCTCAGTTTGATTAATATGTGTCTTGAGATGTTCCTCCTTGGGTATATTTTATGTGGTACTCATTGTGCTTCCTGGATTTGAGTGAGTGGTTCCTTTCCCATGTTAGGGACGTTTTCAGGTATTATCTCTTGAAATATTTTTTTCTGTCACTTTCTCTCTTCTTCTTACACTCTTATAATACATATGTTGGTGCATTTAATGTTGTCCCAGATTTCTCTTAGATTGTCTTCATTTCTTTTCAGTCTTTTTTCTCTTTTCTGTTCTGCATCAGTGATTTCCACTAGACAGTCCTCCAACTCACTTATTTGTTCTTCTGCCTCCTGTATTCTGCTGTTGGTTACTTCTAATGATTTTTTTATTTCAGTTATTGTACTTTGTATCTCTGCTTGCTTAAATTTTAAATCTTGTATTTCTTTGCTCATTGTTTGCTGTAAATTATCAGTCTTTGCCACCAGTTTATTTCCAATGTTTTGCATCATTTTCAGCATTATCAGTCTTTTTCTTGGAGGCTGATAATCTCCAGATCACTTAGCTGTTTTTCTGGGGTTTTTTTCTTGCTCACTTTTCTGAGTTACAGTTCTCTTCCTTCTCATTTTTATAGGTTTTGGTGTGGTGTCCTTTTGCAGACAGTAGAGTTTTAGCCTCTCTTACTTCTGATTTCTGCCCCCCTTGTGGCTGAAGTTGGTATGGGGGCTTGCTGTAGGCTTCCTGATGGGAGGGACTGGTGCCTGCCAATGGGTAGGTGGGGCTGATTCCTATCCCTCTGGTGGGTGGGGCTTTGTCTCTGGGTGAGATTAGAGGTGGCTGTGTCCCTGGGGGTATCTTTAGGCAGCCTCTTTACTGATGGGTGGGCTGTGATCCCACCTGGATTATTGTTTGGCCTGGTACTTCTCAGCACTGTTGGGGGGGGCCAGATTTTCCCAAAATGGCCACCTCTAGAGGATCACATGCTAATGAATATTCCTGAGAGCTTTGCCTCCAATGTTCTTCCCCCACAATGAGCCACAGTCACCCCTGTTTTCCCAGCAGATCCTCCAAGAACTGCAGTCAGGTCTGACTCAGATTCCTGTGGAACCTCTGTTTGCCCTGGGACCCAGTGCATAGGGAAGCCTGTGTGCGCCTTTCAAGAATGGGGTCTCTGTTTTCCCCAGTCTCATGGAGCTCCTGTGCACAAGCCCCACTGGCCTTCAATGCCAGATATTTTGGGGGCTCTTTCTCCCAATGCCAGATCCCCAGGCATGGGGTTTTAACATGGGGCTCAGAACTCTCACTCTTTTAGGTGAGCCTCTCTGTGATACAGTAAATTTTCAGTCTGTGGGCTTCCTACCTGGCAGGTATGGGTTTGCTTATATCGTGCAGTCGCCCCTTATACCTCTTAATGTGGCCTTTTCTTTGTCTTCTGGAGTAGGATATTTTTTTGAAAGTTTCCAGTCCATTTGGTTGAAGGTTGCTCAGCATTTGGTTGTAATTTTGTTGTTTTTATGAGGGAAGGGAAGCTCCAGTCTCTATCCCTCCATCTTAACCCCATCTCCTAATTCACTTCCCTGTACACCTGAAACTATAACACAACTTTGTAAATCGAACTAATCTCCAGTAAAATTAAAACAAAGACCCCCTCCCAGAAAAAAACCCAAAACAACAACAACAAAAAACAAGCTATTGATTTCTTCTTGTTAACTTAATAAGTACCTCTGGGTGTCATGTGGCACTTTAGACATAATACTCCTTGTTTTAAGATCGTCTTGCATACCTGCATACTAGCATATTTCTCACAATCACTCCAACCGTCAGGTTTGACATGTTATTTTCTAATTAGTAAATAACACTGCTTGTTTCTCAATAGTGACCTTTTTGCAGTAGTGGCTCCAGAATTCTGTCAGAGGAACTTAAGGGTAGGAATTTTGTGGCAAGAGGAAATGCTCTGATTACACAATATATATAAGATTTTAGACTTATAGTTGTTTATGTTATAATTTTGGGGCATGGATGAATTCGGAAGTGAGTGGTTAAAGCTGTGGCCCCTAAGCTATTTTTGGCCCATTTTTTATTCCTATAATGAGCACCATACTAGGCCCTCTGTACTTCATTGCTTTATTCCTGCAGTGGTCCTCTGTCTAAAGGTGAGAGTTCAAAATAGCCTGGCATCATATGTCTAGGCTATTTTGTTTTTCTCTGTTTAGAGTTTTTTGGAGTCCTTTAGTGGCATTATTCTGTTGTCCAAAACATAAATGCCTATAATCATTCTGCTTACCAATAAAATAGAGATCTTTATCTTATTGTTCAAAGCACTTCAAAACTGTTTTGAAGTCTGACATTTTTCTGCTCCCCCACCAGCTTACACACATGTGCTACATTTGAGCCTAAATTAAATTGCTGTTCCCCCTATATATTTGTGTCATTTTCTAGTAGCCCAGTGTTCTACTTCCCTGCTCTATCTGTTAAACAATTTCTTCAACTCAAGAGCTGCCTTCCACGTGCAACAATCTTTGACATTTCTAACAGTGTAGCAGTTGGTCTGTATGTCTGCTGACTCTTGTTTCTCTTTGTTCTACACCTTGGTTATTTATGTTCCTGTATTAGAAATTCTATTTGACTCCAGGCAGATTAAGGTTAAGTCTCTGAATGATTACTTTTAATGTTTCCCAGAGCATAGATCATTGTCTTTAGTGAGCAGGGGCTCACTAAAAATGCATTGAGTGAATCAACAAGTAAAATATAGATGATAATATTTGTGTTTTCCAATCTACTATTAACTTTTAAATGACTTTACCTTTATATATAATATTTTAGTCCTCATAACTTGATTTTTTTCTATTAAATTTACTGTGGTTCTTACATGTTTCTATTTTTATTTTCACCTACTTCTGAGTTTTCCTTTTCCACATAAATGAATTTACCTTTATTTTTTAACTCTCCCAAACAATTCTGATTTTCTAGTGAATTGGTAATATTGTGTTAAAAGTCTGATTTAAGTTTCGAAGAATAGGAAGAAAATCTTTAATTTTTAGGTAGCAGTGCAATTAAAGAAGTTCAGAAGTTTGTAAGATTTTCCTTTTTCTGTTTTTATTTCCCACTACCTAGCCACATATTCAAATTTTTTCTCAAACAATGTAGTATCCAAATTCTACTTTCTTTCTACGATGTGTTTTCTCAAGTTAATATCATTTATTTAGATGAATCAAATCGGATTGTAATTGTAGAAAAATTTACTCTTCATTTTCACATTATATCAGCTTAGAAAGATTTATTTCTAAGTAAGTTATGTATCTAGGATCATGCATATAAAAATTATTTTGTCTATAATTTTCATTAAATAAAAGATTAGGACTCAAAATTAGATTGCAGCTCAATATTCTGAGTTTCTTTTTCATTTGTAAAAATTTGGAATCATCAAAAAAAATAGCAAGAGTCATATATTTGTCCTAGTATATTTAAGAATTTTCTGACAATAATCATTGGCGCATTCGTTTTCTCAACAAAGCAAAGTATTTTAAACAGGGTGAAAATAGCTTTGTTATTGTGGAATATTTTTATGATAATGAGTAATATATTCATAAGCCTATGGTTTATCTTTATTTTTAATACATGATTCTATTTAACATAAATATTGATATTAAAATCTTATATTTATAATATCTGTGAGTCTGTTAATATTCACTTGCATATTTTGATTTTCATTTAAATTAAATGGGGCAAGTATTTTTTTTTCCTTTGTTTTTTTGCTTTTTAGGGCCATGACCAAGACATATGGAAGTTCCCAGGCTAGGGGTTGAATCGGAGCTGCAGCTGCTAGCGTATGCCACAGCCCCAGCAACATGGGGATCTGAGCCTCATCTGCGAACTACAGCACACCTCATGGCAATGCCAGATCCTTAACTCACTGAGCAAATCCAGGGATCAGACTCACATCTTCATGAATCCTAGTTCGTATTGTTAACCCCTGAGCCTCCCTTTTCCCTCTATTTGATAGAGAAGGAGATTAAGGTCGGAAAGTTTATGAAATATGCCCAGTGCCAGAGTGGACAGAAACAGAATCAAGATGCAAATTCTTGTCCTAGTTACTTTTAAGCAGTTTGACTCTGTTGATAACACCCATTATGTTATATAAGGATGTTTGTTAATTGGTTTCACAATTCTAGTTGGTATTACTAAGGGTGTGTATGTCAAATAATAAATCATATTAAACTTATTAGCTCTTTTTTGACCTGTTAAATAAGTAAGGAGGAGATAGAAATATAAAATTTAATGATATCCATATATGTAGAAATGTGAATAAATGGACAAATAAGACTGTACATCTGAAGTATGGGTATAAGAGCTTTTGGAGACCAGAGAGAAGAAATAATTTGTAATTAAAGGGAGAGCTAATGGAAGTGTTTATATATCAAAAGAAATAATGTAGTGTTTCATCCAGAAAAATACACATGCATGAACTCAAATAAAATCATTGGTGGATATATGGATATATGTGGGAGCTATTTTGATGGGAGCAAATATAAAAGAGATGGCTAATATGAATTTGAAATTTTAATGCTGAGCCAGTTAAATAATGGGATTACATAATAGCAATAATTGCAAGTATCCTATGAAATATTTACCATGGGTCAGATATAGTCTTCCAGTGCTTTACACGTATAAAATAATGTAAATCTCCATAACAACATCTTGATGGTGGTTTTGCTTTTGTCCCTGTAACATACATAAAGAGAACAGAGACCCATAGAGGTTAAATAAACTGCCCAGAGACCCATAGAGGTTAAGTAAACTGCAAAAAACTTGGATTTGAGCCTAGTAAATCCATGTGTTCTTTCCTGCTATGCTAAAAAGAAAAACAGAAGAGCAAAGAGAAATGTAGTTCATTGAACTAAGGTGAGTCCAGGAACTGTCTATATATTGTTTCTCTTTCTTACAGCAGTGCCCACATTGATGAACCCTTATAGTGTTTAATGGAGCCAATAACTCTTTTCTTTAGGCCATAAAATAAATAGCAGTTAGAGCTGGAATTCAAACTCAAGTGGTTCAAAAGTCTATGCTTTTCCAGACATAAACTTAAACAACAACAACAACAAAAACAATGTTATATGATTCTTTTCTCAACCACTTATTATTATTATTATTATTATTTTGGTCTTTTTAGGCCACTCCTTCGGCGTATAGAAGGTCCCAGGCTAGGAGTAGAACCTAAGCTATTGCTGCTGGCCTGCGCCACAGTCACAGCAATGCCAGATCCAAGCCTCATCTGTGACCTATACCACAGCTCACTGCAAGGTGGGATCCTTAACCCACTGAGCCAGGCCAGGGATCAAACCTGCATTCTCATGGATACTAGTCAGATTTGTTTCCACTGAGCCAAAACAGGAACTCCCTCAACCACTTGACCACTTATTTACTCATAAATTTAGAATCTTGAAAGTTTCGTATGTACAATATACAGTGTTAGGCCCTGAGATTAAGGTAATAAACAGGCCTTGAGGACTCCTAGGTGAAAGAGAAGCAAACAAGCAATTGCAGTGTGGCAGGAGCAAGTGAAAGGAACACCTAATATTTATAGCTCTGTTACAGCATTTCCCACAGTCTAATGTTTTTTTCAGGTAGTGTATATAGTTCTCTCTCTAGTACTCTTTGATCGCCTTTAGGGCCTGGAGTGTACACTTTTTTCTTTTCTAATAGTAAATGTGGTTTCCTACATAAAATAACTGCCCCAATAAATATTAGTGAAGTGAATTCAATTCAGAACAAGCTGTAGGTTTTAAAAGGCTTTGCAGTTAAATGTCTGTTGCCCATGGCTGAAAATAACAAGGAATTTTGCAATAGAAATTGAAAAGAGGAATATTATTTTTCTTGAGATTCATTCTTCCTTCTGACCAGAGCCAAGTTCATGGTTATGTGACCTGTGAAGTCATATGGCATCATGCTCAAAAGGGCCCAGTGCTTCATATAATACTATGTAGTCACTGTCTTGAAATTCTTAAAATTTTTTGTGCTAGTAATCCCACATTTTTGTTTTGCATTGAGCTCCGTAAACTGTGTATCTAGCCCTGTTCCTGATACTTCCTTTTTGTCTAAAACTGTGTGGATGATGTGAATAGCCTTTTGGAGAAGAAGTCCTGAGAATAGATAGTATGGGAATATTGAAATTGGTTCAGGCGCAACTAACTCCTCTCTTTCAGAAATCTTTCTGAACCATGACCTCAAACATATACAAAACAATGGGGTCAATGCCTTTCCTGTATGTGTCCACCACTCAGTTTGCATTACTTTTTTTTAAAATTTTATTTTATTTTATTTATTTATTTATTTATTTATTTATTTTGTCTTTTTGCTATTTCTTGTGCCGCTCTCGCGGGCATATGGAGGTTCCCAGGCTAGGGGTCGAATCAGAGCTGTAGCCACCGGCCTATGCCAGAGCCACAGCAACGCGGGATCCGAGCTGCGTCTGCGACCTACACCACAGCTCACGGCAACGCTGGATCGTTAACCCGCTGAGCAAGGGCAGGGACCGAACCCGCAACCTCATGGTTCCTAGTCAGATTCGTTAACCACTGCACCACGACGGTAACTCCTGCATTACTTTTTATGTATATCCTCATCTATACATTGGTAGTGCCAGTGATGCGGTGTCTCAGAGAGTGGTAATTACTATTAGACTGACTGGCAGATGTGCCTAAAGGACACTAGGGAGACACTTAGAATCTAGGTATATAGCCTGTTAAGGAATTGCTCTTATGTTCTTGACATCAAATTTGTGATCCTTAAGAGTAAGTGGAAGCCTGAGACTTCTCTTACCTGTCAGGTGACCAAAAGAAAAGAAATTAAAAGAAATGTGAATCTTGAGAAGCAATGCTTATTTTGTTTACCAAAGGGTAATGAAATGCAGAAGATGTGAGAAGTGCAACAGGGACAGCAGCCATGGAAGCATGAGAAAAGAATAGCTCTTGATGAAAGAGTGGCGGTTGCATGTTTTATGTAATAATTGTACTTAAGGCAACTGAGAAGAGTCAGGAAGGCCAAGAGGCAAGGAGCCAAAAGACCAGTGGGAAAGTCAAGAAAGCACTATGTGTCAGGGCAGAAGAGAATGAGAAAGAAACAATAGCCAGACCTCGAATTTAGCTACATTTCTTCATGTAAAGCTTTTGTTATATTTTAAATTGTTCATTTAGGAAGGTAAATCATTGTTTATTAATTTATATTCTTAGTCTCAAAACTTAGGTTTGGTGCCTCAAAGAAATATATGATACAGTTCTATTCTCCTGATTGGACCTTTGTGGAAATGAATCAACACAGAAACAAAAACTGTTAAAACACTTACTTTTTTTTTTTTTTGTCTTTTTAGGGCCTAACCTGAGGCATATGGAAGTTCCCAGGGGTCAGAGCTGAGCTGTAGCGGCTGGCCTACACCACAGCCACAGCAACGTGGGATCCGAGTTGTGTCTGCAACCTACACCATAGCTCAAGGCAACACTGGATCCTTAACCCACTAAACAAGGCGAGGGATTGAACCTGCGTCCTCATGGATACAAGTTGGGTTCGTTACCATTGAGCCACAACAGGAACTCCTGATAAAACACTTTCATGAGGGAATCATTATTATTAATAGCCTAAATGATTCTGAATATTAAATTTAATATTTTTTCTTAAAACTGATATCTATAAAATGCTAGTTCAAGTCATTGAAAATTCTTAAAAATGTCATACAATTGTGTAAATTCATGAGAGGAAGTAGAAGTTATATTTAACATAGAAGGTCTTTTGTTTTACATGTATAGTTTCAATAAGAGGAACTTCAAACTAAATGTAATTTCTGCACCAAGACTATGAACATTATATTAATAACTGTATAATAACAGATAATCTACCAGCTTTTATTTGTCACTTCAAAAAGTTATTAATAATAATTATATAGGGCTTATTATGACCTAGCAGGCACTTTGTATTAGGTCTCCTTTTATAAATATAACCATTGTGTGTGTGTGTATGTATATATATATATATATATATATATATATATATAATATATAAGCTCATTAATCCTCATTTAGAGCTTTAATCCTATAAGGTGAGCACTGTCCTTCTCCTCATTGTTCTGATGAAGGAATAGGTTTAGAGTGATTCTGCAGCTTGCCAGGGTTTTCATTGCTACTAAGTGACAGAGGCAAGATTTAGTCCAGGTTCTGTGCTTTTAGCCATTTTCCTATGTATTGTTTCTAAAGAAAAGATTATTTAGCATTAAACTAGTAAAGTGAGCTATCAGTTTGCAATTTATGACCATTAGAACACTGACAATTTTAGAATAAAGTACTGAATTTTAATTACTATTCAGATAAAGAAGAAAAACTAAAACAACATAAATGCAAATATGCATACTAAAAACATTTGGTATATAACTTTACCTTTTGTATTAAGTGAATATTTAAATTTTGAATCTGAGTTTTTGGGTATGGGCAGAAACTAACTTGAAAAATCATGAAGTTAACTGGGCCAGCCTTGTTTGCTTACATGATAGGCTTCCTGGGTGCTTGTTTGTGATACTGATTAAATGCCAGTTTTTCAATGAAGTTTCCTTATCCATCCGTACTCTGAGTGGACATTTACAAAAAGAATGTGAAACATTCCTCTTGTAATACACTGCTTTTTTGAGAGATTCTATTTGTTAACACATTGCAGTCTGATTCCTTGGGATATATCTAGGTGCTCAATAAGTGCTTTTAAATAGGATGATTATTTTTATTAGAAAAATTTAAAAACACTAAGAGGAGGCGGAGCAAGATGGCAGAGGAGTAAGAGGTCGCACACACCTTCTCCCACAAACACATCAAAAAAACACATCTACATGTAAAACTACTCATATAGAACATCAACTGAATGCTGGCAGAAGAACATAAAGCTCTAAAAAGGGCAAGAAACTCTTGACATAACTGGGTAGAACAAAAGAAAAAAAGAGAAAAGGAATCAGGACAGGACTAGCATTCCCAAGAGGGAGCCGTGGAGAAAAGGAACCCACCTCCTGGGAAGCCATCTAACTGATGAAAGATTGGCTGAGTCGGCAGGACCTCAAAGTCATGGAGAAAAACTCAGCAGCTGGATTGAGATCAGCAAAGCAGAGTGAAAGAGGCACAGACCATCTGAACCACTGGCCTGGACACTACAGCCTGAGAAGCTTAGATGGGGGCTGGGTGCTGAAACTCAGGCTCTGGTGGTCAGTCCCTGGGAGAGAACTGGGGATGGCACGAGGGGCTAAGGAGCAGTGTGCCACAGGCTAAGGAGGGGAATACCATGGCAGAGGGAACCCAGGAGAAGGTCTGCACTTTCAGGAGAGGCAAGGTTCCATTGTTGGGGAGGGGAGAGGAGGAGTGGTGGGCCCCCATAGGAAACTCCCTGCATTGGAGTGTGAGCATGCATGCAGGCTTGGAGGATGGGGTGGCTCTGTGGAGGCTACAGGTGGTGAGAAGCCTCTTGCTCCTTTAAGGGAGATTAGGTGCTTCTTGTGCAGGCTACTGGAGGCCAGGCACCTATTGTGTGGGCTAAGGGCATAAAGGGGCTAAGTGCAATGTGGCGCCTCTTGCACCATCTACAGGTGGCAGGGACAGACTGTGGTGGTCATCCTAGAGGCCAGAGAGAGGCATGGCTTGCCACCACTGGGGGCCTGTGTGTGGGCTCTACGTGTGACCCCAGTCACCTCAGGGGTTGGCTGCCAACACCAGCTCAGCAGGATGGAATTTATACCCATCCTCCTTAAACTTTTTCAAAAGGTTGAAGAAGACAGAACACTCCCAAAGACATTCTATGATGCCACCATCACCCTAATTCCAAAACCAGACAAAGATACCACCAAAAAAGAAAACTATAGGCCAGTATCTTTGATGAAAATAGACACAAATTTTTTCAACAAAATTTTAGCCATCCGAATCCAACAACATATAAAAAAGATCATACACCATGACCAGGTGGGATTCATCCCAGGTGCACAAGGATGGTTCAACATACACAAATCAATCAACATCATACATCACATTAACAAAAGAAAAGTCAAAAACCACATGATCATCTCAATAGATGCAGAAAAAGCATTTGACAAAGTCCAACATCCCTTTATGATAAAAATTCTTACTAAAGTGGGTATAGAGGGAACATTCCTTAACATAATCAAAGCCATTTATGACAAACCCACAGCAAATATAATACTCAGTGGAGAAAAGCTGAAAGCCTTTCCAGTAAATCTGGAACAGGACAAGGATGCCCACTCTCACCGCTGTTATTCAGCATAATATTGGAAGTCCTGGCCACAGCAATCAGACAAACGAAAGAAAAGGCATCCAAATAGGATGAGAAGAGGTAAAACTGTCACTGTATGCAGATGACATGATACTATATATAGAAAACCCTAAGGACTCAACCCAAAAACTACTTGAACTGATCAACAAATTCAGCAAAGTCACAGGATATAAGATTAACACTCAGAAATCAGTTGCATTTCTGTATACTAACAATGAAATTTTAGAAAAATACAATACCTTTTAAAATTACACCCCAAAAAATCAAATATCTTGGAATACATCTGATCAAGGAGGTAAAGGACCTATATGCCGAGAACTATAAAACATTAATCAAGGAAATTAAAGAAGATGTAAAAAATGGAAAGATATTCCATGCTCCTGGGTTGGAAAAATTCATATTGTAAAAATGACCATACTACCCAAAGCAATCTACAGATTCAATGCAATCCCAATGAAATGACCCATGACATTTTTCACAAAACTAGAACAAACAATCCAAAATTTTGTATGGAACCACAAAAGACCCAGAGTTGCCAAAGCAATTCTGAAGAACAAAAACCAAGCAGGAGGCAGAACTCTCCCAGACTTCAGGCAATATTGCAAAGCCACAGTCATCAAGACAGTGTGGTACTGGTACCAAGACAGACATATAGACCAATGGAACAGAATAGAGAACCCAGAAATAAATCCAGACACCTATGGTCAATTAATCTTTGACAAAGGAGGCAAGAACATAAAATGGGAAAAAGACAGCCTGCTGGAAAACCTGGACAGCTGCATGTAAAATCAATGAAACTAGAACACACCCTCACACCATGCACAAAAATAAACTCAAAATGGCTGAAAGACTTAAATATAAGACAAGACACCGTCAAACTCCTGGAAGAGAACATAGGCAAAACATTCTCTGATATCAACCTTACAAATGTTTGTTCAGGTCAGTCTCCCAAAGCAACAGAAATAAAAGCAAAAATAAACCAGTGGGACCTAATCAAACTGACAAGCTTTTGCACAGCAAAGGAAACCAAAAAGAAAACAAAAAGACAGCTTACAGAATGGGAGAAAATAGTTTCAAATGATGCAACTGACAAGGTCTTAATCTCTGAAATATACAAGCAATTTATACATCTCGACAGCAAAGAAGCCAACCACCCAACTGAAAAACGGGCAAAAGACCTGAATAGACATTTTTCTAAGGAAGATGTACAGATGGCAAATAAGCAGAGAAATGCAGATCAAAACTACCACGAGATACCACCTCACACCAGTCAGAATGGCCATCATTAATAAGTCCATAAAGAACAAATGCTGGAGGGGGTGTGGAGAAAAGGGAACCCTCCTACACTGTTGGTGGGAATGTAAACCAGTAATACCACTATGGAAAACAGTATGGAGGTACCTTAGAAATGTATACATAGAACTACCATATGACCCAGCAATCCCACTCTTGGGCATATATCCAGACAAAACTTTCCTTAAAAAAGACATGTGCACCTGCATGTTTATTGCAGCTCTATTCACAATAGCCAAGAATGGAAACAGCCTGAATGTCCATGACAGACGATTGGATTAGGAAGATGTGGAATATATACACAACGGAATACTACTCAACCATAAAAAAGAATGACATAATGCCATTTGCAGCAACATGGATGGGACTAGATAGAGACTCTCATCCTGAGTGAAGGAAGTCAGAAAGAGAAAGACAAATAGCATTTGATATCACTTATATCTGGAATCTAATATAAGGCACAAATGAACCTTTCCACAGAAAAGAAAACATGGACTTGGAGAATGGACTTGTCATTGCCAAGGGGGAAAGGGAGAGAGAGAAGTTAGTCAGAAAGAGACAGATAGCATTTGATATCGCTTATATCTGGAATCTAATATAAGGCACAAATGAACCTTTCCACAGAAAGGAAAATCATGGGCTTGGAGAATAGACTTTTTGTTGCCAAAGGGAAGGGGAGAGTGGGGTGGTTGGGGAGTTTGGGGTTAATAGATACAAACTATTGCCTTTGGAATGGATTAGCAATGAGATCCTGTTGTGTAGCCCTGGGAACTATGTCTAGTCACTTATGATGGAGCATGATAATATGTGAAAATAGAATGTGTACATGTATGTGTAACTGGGTCATCATGCTGTACAGTAGAAAAAATTGTATTGGGGAAATAACTATTAAAAATAACAAAAAATAAAAACACTATAAAACACTAAAAAGCCCATTACCTCAAGTATTTTTTTACATCTGTATGTCCCTAATTTTGAATGTTGTGTAAAAGGAAGCAAAAAGGATGTTCATTTACATTGAGAATCAACTTTTTAAAATGCAGAAGCACCTTCTCTTCTGTTTATGATGGTCTCTCTGTATTTGTGGGGGATTGGTTTCAGGACCCCTTCATGGATAAAAAAATCTATTATGATACTCAAGTCTTTTATATAATAGGCCATGATATTTGCTTTTAACCTTTGGCACATTCTTCTGTATACTTTAAATCTTTTCTAGGTTACTTATAATACTTAATAATACCTAATACTTAACAATACTTAATAACTGTTTATGCTACATGAACTGAATGCTAGCATGAGAAGTTCAAGTTTTGTTTTTTTAGAACTTTTCAAATATTTTTCCTGAATGTTTTTAATACACAGTTGGTTGAATCCACAGATGTGAAACCCAAGGAGGATCTAGAGGGCCGACTTTGTATAGGATGGCTTATTACAGAGTAGAGATAGACCGGCAACCTCAGTGTGTGCCCATTGAGGTAGAAAGTGGAAATTCTAAAGAATTATTAGATTTTATAGTTTTCTCAGCACTAACTCTGCATATATCTGCAAGTGACCAACATACATTATAATTAATCACTGTCTTCCCAGTGAACTAACTTATAAAGTTCCAAAATTACTTATATAACAGTTTTTTTTTCCCAGGCAGAACAGGTGATGAAGAGAGCTAAAAACAATATCCCCCATATATCCTTTCTCCTTTTGGATGCATGTTGTAAATTACCTGTGCACCAAAGGGCCTTAGCTATAGAGAAAAGTTGTAGCCTGAAAAGTTGTAGCCTGAAAAGTTGTAGCCTGAAAAATGTACCAAAGGACAGACAAACCGCTTGTTTCTCTCAGGAAGGTGATTTCTAACATATCCTGCTGACCAGATAAAAGCTCTATGCCCCAGGAAGATTCCTGACCTTACAGGAAATACAGGAAATGAAATCGAGAAGTCCTAAAGTCAAAGAAAACATGATAAGAATATATTTGTGTACTCTATATGTATCTGCCCTTCTATGCTGAGGATTTTATAGACTGAATGAATAATCTCTTCTACTGTGGCCCTGTTGGTATCACTTTGCTTACTTCCTCCTTTGCTCTGTAATTAGCAACTACATAGAAATTCCTACATGAAAAACTGGAAAGACTGTGCACCTTCAGAAAAACCTGGATTTGACTACTAACTGTATTGTTGGGGTATAGTCAGAAAACAGAGTCTGTGTCAAATAGTTCTGTAGTAGCAATTTAATAATGAGACCCAATAAACATCATTGTTGGAAAACCTGATAGAGAAAAGGACTGCAACAAATCCAGAAATTCACAGGATAGGAAGATGTTACCATTTGAAGGCTGGAGGGTCAGAGGGTGAGGAGTGTTACAGAACCCAGGAATAGGGGCCACCTTGTGGGAGCTGGAACCACAGAGAGGGCTTCCTTGTGGTAGGTGCAACAACCAAAGGAGGGGTTGTCAAATCAAAATTGAAATCACTTAAGAGACACATCACCTTCTGGAGACACTACTCAGAACAGAAGAGGTGAACTTACCTTGGATTCACCAATCTCCTGCCAGGTGTCTCATTAGCTAAAAGGCCAGTTGAAAACAACTTGAAGAAGGTTGAAAGGATTAGCACTGTGTGATATAGACTGTAGGGGAAGGGTGGAGAATGCATGGTTATGAGAAGAAAAAGACAAATGACTGAAATATTCGGCTCAGTGAACTTGGTCAACCACTTGAAACATCTAAATTTCAATATCTTCTCTAAGATTGGTCTAAAGCCATCCATATCATACCACTTTCATTAAGATTACATTAAATAACATTTATAAAACTAGAACATATTAAATTGTGTATCAATAACAATTTTTCTTCTCCGGTTTCATCAACACAAGCTGGAAGAGATGCTTAAGAAAGGAACAGATTTTTTTTTTCTTTTTAACAAAGAACAGCTTAATGAAAAGCCTAATCCTGGCATGTCTTCTTTCATATTTGAGGTGCTGTTTTTGAAAGTATTATCGATATAACTTAGAGTTTTATTTGAGAAAAGTTAATTGGTAGTGCAGCTAAGTTTAGACTGTAAGTGTCCAATTATTACCTAATAAGTAGTTTGGAGTTGTAATAAAATAAGTAAAAAGATTTCATACCAAAATATTCGGTGTATCCCCTAAGTATCTGAGTTTATATGTGAAAACTAAAGCTAGAACATGGTATTGTATGAAAACAAACTTTTATTTTCTCAAATTTATAAATAAATATTATCAAAATATTTTTCACATTGCAAATGAAGAATTTCAAAATTTGTTTCGATAAGTGTCTATATAGGAAATTAACAATTCCAGGACAATTTGAATGAATATGTGTGCAGGTAAGCTAGTTGAATCCAAGTTTACAATATCTGAAAAATTGAAATCAACCTTAATATTCATCCATTTGGAAACTCATTAAATAAATTTTGATTCAAGTATGAAATACCATGAAGTCATTAAAACGTACATTTTAATATACATTAAAGTATGGAAAGTTGTATATGATATGTTCTTGAGTAAAATAAACATATTACAAAATAGTATGGTTCCATTATTTTATAAATGTCTTTGTATATGCAGAAAAAACTAAAATTTCATGGTAATAGTGGTTATCTCTTGGGAAGGTATTATTGTAGGTTATTTTTACTATCTCCTTTATATGTTTCAGTAGATTCTGGTATTTAAGCAATTCTGTAAAATAATTTTTCTCTTAAAATTAGAATTTTTATAAAATAAATAGCTATTTTTACTTCAAGGAATGGGTCTTCAAGTTTTCATTTTTCTTGATATTTATGTATGGAATTTTAATGTAAATATTTTGTATGTAATTGATATTCTAAGTAACATAATAAATAGCAATTACTTGAGTAAAAATATAAATACATTTGGAACCATAGGAGCTTTATATATTAATTCCTGGTTTGTTGATGAATGGAAATAATTTATTTTTAATTTAAACATAGAAAGTTACACACAAACACAAAAACAAAATCAGATCTAATTCTCCTGAAGCATGGTTACTTTTGAACTTAGTTTTAATGGACAATAGTAAGAAAAGAAGTGAGCTTTAAATCTTAAGAAGGATATTCTTCTATGATATCTCTTGCAAGGCACTAGACAGTGGTCTGGAGGATCTAAGGAAAAGCATAAATAAAATGAAGCTGTCTTGTAGGTAGGAAGGTCACAAGAAGAATGAGAATGTGTTGTAATTGCTTTTCGTTTGGTTTTTTGTTTGTTTTTGATTTTGGTTGTCAGTATGTGATTACCTAGTTAATGTGTAACCAGCAGTTGCCTTCTTTTATCATTAAATGTGACCTACTTGGGAAAGCTAAATGCCAGCTAAATTTACAGTGCAGTGGGTCAGAAGAATAAACCGGACCATCAATCTGACAAATGTGAGAATAGAAAGGCAATGTCAAATGAATGCTTTTGTAAAATTAATAGTGACAAAAGTAAGTATGGTTTGTAATAACTACCCCTGATTATATAGCACTTTATATTTATCTCGTGTAATATACCATTATATTTTTATCTTATATCAGTAAGTGAGACAAGTTAGGGAAATACGAGTCAGCACAAGTATGCTTATCTTTAAGACAGACCTGAAGCTCAGATAGTTTAATAACTTATGTAAATCTTTGATTTTCAAATTAGTAACCTTTCTAATATGATCACCTAATATACAAATTTAATACAAGTCATTTTCATATAATGTAGTGATGTAGAAACTATGAAATAATTTATCTTTAAAGAATGCAGCTTCAAATGGGCCATCCCCTCATTAAGAGTCCATGTGTTTCATCATGATGTATAAAATATCCTACCAGGATAAGTCATTTTTGTTTATCAATAACTATCATAAGAATAACAATAATAATTATAATATGTTGTCAATATAATGCATAATTGATTCATCTCATTAATATGTCATTATTGTTAGTACTATCTATGTATAATTTAAATTAATGTGTATCAAAAAGATTGATTCAGTCTGTGGCAACTTAGAATTCTAATTGTAAGAAATTATGAAATATTAACATCTAGAGCCTAGACTTTTGAAAGATCTCAAGAAGTACTGAGGAAATAAATAAATTTTTAAATAAGGCTCTTCTTGATATCAGAGAAATCATTTCTGACCAAAAACTGACCATTTAAAAATAAGAAGTCCTGGAATTCCTGGCCAAGGACCTTCCATGTGACCTGGGTGTGGCCCAAAGTTAAAAAAAAAAAAAAAAAAAAAAAGGAAATCCTAATGATAAAACCACTGCTCCCTGTTCAATAAGTGGTGCTGGGAAAACTGGACAGCCACATGGAAGAGAACGAAATTAGAACCCTCCCTAACACCATACACAAAAATAAACTCAAAATGGTTTAAAGACCTAGATATAAGACCAGACACTATAAAACTCTTAGAGGAAAACATAAGCCAAACACTCTCTGACATAAATGACAGCAACATCTTCTCAGATCCACCTCTTAGAGTAATGGCAATCAAAGCAAAAATAAACAAATGGGACTTAATTAAACTTAAAAGTTTCTGCACAGTAACGGAAAGCCTAAACAAAACGAAAAGACAACTCACAGAATGGGAGAAAATATTTGCAAATGAATCAACTGACAAGGGATTCATCTCCAAAATTTATAAACACCTCCTACCAAAAAAACAAACAACAAACAACCCCATCAAAAAATGGGCAGGAGGTCTAAACAGACAGTTCTCCAAAGAAGATATACAGATGGCCAAAAAACACATGAAAAGATTTTCAACGTCACTCATTATTAGAGAAATGCAAATCAAAACCACTATGAGGTACCACCTTTATACCAGCCAGAATGGCCATCATCAAAAAGTCTACAAACAATAAGTGCTGGAGAGGGTGTGGAGAAAAAGGAACCCTATGACACTGTTGATGGGATTGTAAATTGGTGCAACCACTGTGGAAAACAGTATGAGATTCCTCAGAAAACTAAAAATAGAATTACCTTTTGATCCAGCAATCCCACTCCTGGGCATCTATCCAGAGAAAACCATGACTTGAAAAGATGCATGTACTCCAATGTTCATTGCAGCACTATTTACAATAGCCAAGACATGGAAACAACCTAAATGTCCATCAACAGAGAATTGGGTAAAGAAACATGTATGTGCAATGGAATATTACTCAGCCATTAAAAGGGAAAGAAATAATGGCATGTGCACCAATGTGGATGGACCTAGAAGTTATCATGCTAAGTGAAGTCAGCCATACAATGAGACAACAGCGTCAAATACTTTCACTGACATGTGGAATCTGAAAAAAGGACAGAATGAACTTCTTTGCCGAACAGATACTGACTCACAGACTTTGAAAAACTTACGGTTTCCAAAGGAAACAGTTTTGCCAGGGGGGGATGTGCTGGGGTTGTGGGATGGAAGTCCTATAAAATTGGATTGTGATGATCATTGTACAACTATAAATGTAATAAATTCATTGAGTAATAAAAAAAAAGCACTGCCCTATTGAGAAGGATAGAAATGTCTTAAGCTAAGCACATGGCAAATGTGTCAGAAAATAGCTATGACAAGAAAAAAATTTACACAAGTAGCAGAACAGTAATGACAACAATTTAAAAGGGATGTGTAGCTGTTTGTAGAGAATAGGCATAATCCTGATAACAAGGAAGAAAGGTCATGAGTAGGTGGTAAATTATGAGTTTTTACCAATATTCCCTCCCATGAATACTAAAGAGCCTCTAGATGTTAGTACATCAGGATTACATTGAGTAAAAATATATTATTTTCTACCTTGTGTCCTAAAGAGTCTCTACAACCAGTCACGTTAGTAACCTGCTTGTACTGTAGAAAATGTTTTACCTAGTGTGTGATGGCTCTTTAGTGTCCTCCACTTTCACATTTCCTACTGCTTCAAACAATCCATTCAGTTTTTTTTTTCTTGCCTCTGAAAAGGAGAGTTTACTCTCTGCTCATTGGTAAGAAAGATGTGTCCAGCTAGTGATAGTGTGTTGAGGTTAAGTAAGCATCAATATAATTATCTATTTTATGGATGTGATTAACTTTATCTGAGTCATTTCAGTAAGACTAGCATTTGTTATGGACTTTGAATGACAGTAGAATGGCAATCAAAAGAAAAGTAAGAGCAGAAAACTTCCATGAAGACAGATGTGGGGCATGAGACATAAAAAAAGTTCATTAGCATCAGGGTAGTTCAGTAGGGTGCAGAAAACTAAGAGATGTATGTGTCTGTGTAGTGGTGGAATCTGAGATTTTTAATGGTTGGGTTTTACAAGAGTGTAAAGACTGAATTGACAAGTGGAGTTGGAACTGTAATTTGGGGAAAGATTTGGATGATAGACTAAGGACTTTGGACTTTATTCTTAAATAATTAATTAGGAACCATGGACTATTTATGCAGAAGAATGACAAGAATAAGATAATTTAAAGATATATGCTTTTTCAAAAATATTAAGTATTTACAGTTTTTCCGCATATAAATGGATCTCATTTCTTTTTTCATCTATTCTGTTTAAGTGCTGTGGTTTTAAACATGATATAATGATATTCAGTTTTATTCAAATAACATCAATATTTAAATTGTCTTTAATTTACATGAATAGTTAAATAGGATCTTTTAGTTGAATTAACAATTTGCCGTAACTTCAGTAGAAATTCTTTTTGTTCCTTTGAAAAATATCTATTGGTTAAATAAATGTATCCAACTGTGAAAATAATGTGATTAAAAACATCTTAATATACGTTAAAAGTTCATTGGTTTTGAATAATTGGTTTTAAATAAAAAGCTATTAGAATCAGTAAAAATGTCTACTTTAGAATAAATTTTTTTAATTTCTATACAGTTACTTTTGCTTATGATAGAATGTTTTGGTAGTGAAAACAATATGATTTGATGACTGCTTCTATTTTAGAAAAATGAAATGGATAAGACTTATGAATGTAATGGGTCAGCAATTTAAAATAAGTATCCTATATGGTAATAATATTCAAATAACTGTTACTTTTTAGCTAGAGACATGTAAAATATAATAATACCATAGGGTTGTCTGGTATTACATAGATAATTTGAAATGTTTTCATGGGCTTCCTTCACTTGATCTCCAGAGTAAAACTCCTGTCAGAAAACCAAGTGGTGAAATGTATTGCTATTTTAATGACTTATCCTAGGTTTTAGGTCTAGAATTAGGACCTATTTGTGTTTTTCTTCTTCATGTCTTTTTTACTGGTACAAGGTGATGCTTAAAATTTTTATTGCACAGAAATATTTCAATCTTTTTTTATTTTTTAGTAAAGCATTCAAAAACTCAGTCAAGTGAGTAAATATGAGCAGTTGGTCAGATATTTCACATCATCATAATACTTCAATAGGCTGTACTTTTAGACTTAAATTTATTACAGAGCAGACTTTAGTTTCTTTGCCGATATACTTAGCAGAAAATGACTTTAGGACCATTTACAAAGCATTGAAGTTCTCAATTTAGAAATTTAATTAGGATGAATGTCTGTGGATGTAAGAATCATAAAGCTATAGTTATATTTGTTGTGTATGCATATGCAGTGCTACACTTCATTAGATCCCACTATATCCTGTGCTTATTTGCAAGTAGAGTGTCTGCATTTAAATATATATATCCTTCAAAAAACCTATATTAACTTTAGTATTCTTATAACCTAGAAAATTGATTCAGAGATGTGTGTAGAAGATAACCACTGGCTTATCCTTTCATTCAAAGTCACCTTCTGAATTTTAGTCCAGTGCCCCTAGCACACACCCCCCAACATGTTTTTAGTCTTAGGGAGGCATAAAATCTGTCAAAGTCATTGACCATGAGACAATGAAGTGAGATGGACTTGGAAATTATAAATATTCAACCAGAAAAGGAAAAAGGAGCAAAACACAAATGACTGTAAAATGATTGTACTAGCACTAATTTAATACATGAAAATAACCTATAGTAATATATTTCATTTACCTATACACTGTTACGTGGACTTAATTTTGGCCAAGATCATAGGGCAGTTTTTTCCTAGGATATTTGTGTAGTTTTGAAATCAAATTAATAATAGTGTGCCACAGACAATAAGTTTATAATGTCTAAGTGTATCTACATAGACATAATAAATTTCTTAATGTTTGAAAATTGCTAAAAATCTCTTTACACAAGTGAGTCAATGTTATAATGCCTAACCAAAGCCTTTAATTGCGTCTATTTTTGAAAACTTAGGTCATATAAGTATAATTAATGATAATTAAAAGGGATATTTATTATTTTGAGGAACAGTGTTTACTTCAGTTTAGTAATAAAAATAACCTTACTTTTAGTTACTAATGCTTTTCCTGGATGGAAAAAAAAACAATGTATAATTTAATATAGATGATATCTTCCTTTTAGGATTGAAACCAGTATAAGCTAAAGATCAGTCTGCATATTAAGAAGAATATTCAGAAAAGGAAGGAGCTAAGTTTTTAAATTCACTATAACGTTAAATGAAAAGAGAACAATTTTTAGGGAATTGTATATTTTCTAAGTTAAAAATCTACTTTTTAACATACAGTAAATTTTATATACTTGGGTTCTATTAGAAATGAGCAGTTTTCTATATCTTGCTACTTTTTGAGAGGTAAATAAAGTGTTCTTTCTCCAAGTAAATAGTTAAGCAGCATCTACTAGACCAAACCTAACATATTTATTATTCATGGCTTCAATAATATCAAAAGTTAGATTTTCTGATATTAAAATATTTTTGATGAATGTTTAGACCCAAAACTGATTGAAACAGATGAATTTCAACCACACATATGTCATTACTCCTGAAGAAACAGTTATTAACCTTGGATAGTGACACATTTGACAAAGCAAGCTGTGTAAGACAGTATAATCAGAGCTGGACAGGTTGGATGTCTGCTGTAATTCCTTGAGGTAACCAGAGCTGGTCTCCACTTGCATTGACCAGAACACTAGAGCTACAGAGCTGAAGACTTTATGATAGGCTCACCAGCATCATAGGAGACAGCTGAGTGAAAAGGGGGACAATCAGCTGTGCTACAACATTTTCTCAGTCTGACTTTGTGGCAAAACAATGGCTAGTAACTGCTGTACTTCTTTGTGGAAAGAAAGCTATCATCCCGGACTGTTTAATGGAAAATATTAATTGATCCATGAATTCTATCTAAATACAATAGCAGGTCCCTCTCCTTTAGTCTTTTATGAACATTTTCTCTTTCTTTCTTTCTTTTTTTTTTGTCTTTTTTAGGGCCACACCCACTCTGTGTGGAGGTTTCCAGGCTAGGGGTTGAACTGAAGCTGTAGCTACCAGCCTATGCCACAGCCACAGCAATGCTGGATACCTAACCCACTGAGCGAGGCCAGGAATTGTATCCGTGTCCTCATGGATGCCAGTCAGGTTCATTAACTGCTGAGACACGACGGGAACTCCGAACATTTTCTCTTTCGATTACTTTGTTTCATTCCTCATATTCATAGCATGCTTAAATTTCCCATCAGTCTTTAATGGAAAGTCTTTTTCAGGGACTAAAAGGTTTCCACAAGAGATACTAATGGTTTCACACTAGTCACCAACTTGATTTTTTTCTGCTTCTCAGCTGTCTTTAGTTTTACAGTCCAGAGACCATCTGTCTAGACAGGTGTTATCTCACTGGTATCTAAAAATAGAAACTGAACATCATTATTTTTGAAATCTATTTAGAAACTGCAACTCTAGTGATAACACAGCACTAGTGTAGGCTGTGCAGTGTTACAGATCTCTTCCTTAGAACAGATGGGCTGCAAAATGGCTTATTTTGCATGGACCAGCTGTGGACTTAAGTAGTGTATAGGAACTGTGGGTACCACTTATATTGCACAGAAAAATCTAGAAAATTAACATATATGTAATTATATATTTTTGATGTCTATATAATATCAAAAATTATTTGCAGTTCTTAAGAGTAAGTAAGGCATTTATGTAGTGGATTTATTCTTCAGAAAATATCCACTGTCTGCAATACAGGGAAAACTAATATAGGCATCATCTCTCTATACCTAGGTATCATTATAAAAGCAAATTTTGCTAAGTAATATTTTAATAATATTTTATTACATATTTTAAAATAATATTCTTATTAATATAGTATTTCAAGGCCTATATATTTATGGGCTTTGACTATACTCGATGACTTTTTGTCTAAAAGTTATAGTTCACTTTGTTCCTAATTCAAAATGCCTGTATAGTAATTGCTATCTGAATATTTCTTATTGTTTACCAGTAAAAACTGCCTTATGAACATAAATGATTTAAAGATACTGATACAAAAGAAGAATGTTTAATTTGATCATGGAGTCATACTTTCTCTCCACTGGGGTTCTTAGCAGACACACACACAAACACGCAAAATTTGCAGAGGAACTCACTGTCATAGAGATGCGGTATGTACAGTGGGATCCATAGCTGCAACCCACTTTTGTATTCAATGCTCAGATCCTCCAATTCTTAGCTGTGCTACCTGGGAAGGTTATTTATCATATTGATGCCTCCATATTTGTTGTTCTCCTGTGTAAAGTAGGGATAATGACAGTTTCTATATCATAAGGCTTCCACGAAGATAAATTACATGCTATATATAATTCATTTAGGAACAATCAGACATATAATAAGTGGACAGTGAGCATTAGTGGTTATGGTTGCTTTTATTATTATTGTGTTCTAAGTAAGTTGCTGTGTTTTATCATGTGTTTCCTGATCTCAAAATATACTTTCCTGAAGGAAAAATAGATATCAAATTTGGACAGGTTACATTTAAGATGAATTCTCTTATTTCATAGTTAGATACCATTTGCTTTACTATCTTAGAAATCTTAAAGAATGCTTTTATTAGAAAGGGTTGAGTTAAATTAAACTGAATGTTTGGAAAGGAAGGTGTATACATTAATGACAAAGTATTGTTTCTGATCTATATGTGACCTGCAAACCTTATGTTTAAAGAGAGGAAATAACTTCTTTCCCTAACTAAACATGTTTCTGGATATGATTTGAAAGGCTTTTATTTCACTTTTTCTCCTTTGTTTGTTTTTATGCAAGCCCTGTTTCCAAGAAAAACTATAGATAAGAAACAGTGTAAAGCGAGTCCTTGAGTTATAAGGGAGCCCATGGTAATAAAGCAAATGGATCACATCAGTGCAGTGTTCCTGAACTTCTTGATCTAACCTGAAGATTAAACAAATGACAAGCTGTTTTGATCGAAGGTTTACATAAAACTTAAATACTAAACATATTTGTATTTTTGGCTTTATTTACCCTTCATCTATATCACAAATTATATTTAACGTAAAATAAATCATATAGAGTTCCCATTGTGGCTCAGCAGGTTTGAGAAGCTGACACAGTATCCCTGAGGATGCGGGTTTGATCCCTGGCCTCGCTCAGTGGCTTAAAGATCCAGGTTGCCACAAGCTGCGGTGTAGGTCGTAGATCTGCATTGCTGTGGCAGTGGCTGTGGTGTAGGGTGGCAGATGAGGCTCTGATTCGACCCCTAGTCAGGGAACTTATGCACGCTGCTGATGTAGCTATAAAAAAATAAAATAAATCATAAATGTAATAATTGGATATATTTTACGATAACATTTATTTTTTTTTCTGATTGCTTATTTTTAAGATGTAACATGATCTTGGGGAATGAAACAATAAAAAGAAGAAAGTAAAATCCATCTCTTGGGCTCAAATCTAAATTAGGTGAGAGGGAAAATGTAAAATAGATTAAATAAAGATGATTTCTCTACAATATATTGCAAAACCACTATAAAAATTAGTTTAAATTCAACTTAATCCAAGAAGAAAATGAAACAAAATCTTACCTACTTATAAATGTACTGCACAAGTGCATAAAATATAAACAAAATAACACAGTAAATAAAAGATAAAATGTGCTTAGAGATCCAGAAATGTAGAATGGGCCCTTATATAAACTGAGTCATGCTAGAATGCACTAAAATATATTTCTTATACTACTTTTGAAAAGGAAATAAAAATTTATATGGAGCATTTTTCTATCGCTTCTGGAAAAGAAAAAAAATATTGCTACTTTTCTATAGGAATAGATGGACAGTAGCACAGTACCTAGCTGTTAGTGGGCACTCAGTAAATATTCATTGTCTTTCCACTCCTGTGCCATGCTGCTGTCTTCATTTTAGTCTTTATATCCTGTTCCTTAGGGCAAAATATTTTGACTATCAGCATCACTTTCGTCTTTATACAGAATAGCCTAGGTAGCCATTAACAAAATTTCTTTCATCTCAGTTTGGAATGAGTTTCATATCATGCGTAAAAAGAAAAATAAAGGAATTGTGTACTTAATACTAATTTCTCAATCTAGCAGCTTGAAATGTTCCTCCCCAAAGTTATACTCCAGTCTTAACCCCTGACTGTGACCTTATTTGGAAAAAGAGTCTTTATGTTGTAATTAGGTAAAAGATCTCAAAAGGAGATCGTCCAGGATTAGCTGAGTGGGTCCTAAATTCCATGGCATGTGTCCTTATTAAAAAAGGAGACTATACACCCAGCAGAGGAGACACACAGGGGAGAAGCTATGTGAAGATGGAGGAAGAAATTGGAATTATGCAGCCCTAAGCCAAGGAATGCCTGGTGACTACCCGAAGCTAGAAGAGGCAAAGATTTATCCACTAGATTCTTTAGAAATACCACTGCTCTGATGATTACCTTGATTTTGGTGCTCTGGTCTCCTGAACCATCAGAAAATACAGTTCTGTCATTGTGAGCCTCCAACTTTGTGGCAATGTATTTTACCACCTCTAGAAAACTAATATATGTATTTTGACCTCTATATGTATAGTAACATTCAAAATGAGTTGCACGGCATATATTGAAGGAAGACAAATGGCAACAGAAGTAGGACTAAAAGTATTCTTAAATATTATCTTACCTAGTATTTGAATCAAATGAATTAATGATTGTCAAAGCCATTTGTAATTCATAAAGTGCTTGCTAATCCTGAATTCCCCAGCAGAGGCACTATAGACATTTTGGGCTGGATTATTTTTGTTGTAGAGGGCTGTCTTGTACAATTGGGAATTTTAGCAGTATCCCTGGTTCCTATGTACTAGAGATAATAGCACCCTTCTTGAGTGATGACAGACAAAAGGGTCTCTAGAAGCTCAGGAATAGAGTACTGTCAACGAGAAACTTGTCACAAGCTCAGCACCAATGGGGTAACAAAAGCTAAGTAACTGTGATAAATAATGCTTAATACAATATTTTAAAAAATAGAAATTAATGCAAAACCTAATAATAAAATACCAAAATTTTAAATGAAGACAAAGCATATTTAAATATCCCTTGGCCGGGGAGGAATTGTCCTCTGTTAAGAAGTACTGCACATACCTCACCTAAGTGATGTTGTTGTGATGATTATTTGGTATGTTTATTATTCTCATTAATCTCATCACTAGGAGGAGAGATTAAACATTCTGGCTCCAGGGGCTGACATATCTGAATCTAAATCCTTGCTCTGCATATGTTCTATATATCCTTAGGTATAAGCTCAGTTGTCAGAATTCTCATCTATATGTTGGATTAATGCGTATGCTTGCCATATGGAATTTAGGTAAATATCTGAGATCATTCTTATAAAGCATATAGCACAGTGTTTGAAATGTGCTTAGCAGTGGTGGCCATGAACATCAAAAAATAACAAATAAGAAACCTTCCATCTCTATTAATCAAAGCTTTATTTAAATTTGATAAACTACTTGTACAAAAACCATGTTGTATGCTGGACATATTAAGTGGTTTACACTGTGTTACCTACTCAAACTGTTTTTCATATATTGTATTTTTTGTCGCCTAAATAAATATCACAGAATCTTAAATTCAGACCCAGCCCCAAAGCATGATATCCTTACAAACACTTAACAGCATCTAATCATGCAACAACTCTTAAGGGTCTCTTAACAGACTGTGAGTTACCTTAAGGTATTTTTTAACTCCACTCCCATACTTCACACATGACAGAGACAATAGCCTCGTTTTTCTGCTGTTTTCTGCTGAAGTGGTTGCAGTAAGTAGAAAGCAAGGGCCCACCACCAACGTAGCAGCAATAATGGGGGACAGAGTTGAGGTTAGAGTTTTGGGACTGTGATTCAGAACCTGGTTTGGGAAAAATTGGACAAAAGAAAAGAAAACAAAAAATCCTACAATTAATAGGGAAATCCTAATATCATGGGACATAATCTGAGAATATCCTTAGAATTCCAAGTTAATTTGTAAATTTAGGCTTGCCAGCACTTTTCAACGTTTTATTCCTATGAAATTACATTGTTACTGTCTTAATTTTAATTGCACATGAAAAACCTACTGAAAAAGGACTGCAGAGTGGGTATTATCTGCAAACTTGATGGTCCTAGAAAAATCTCTGTTAATTCTCTTTGTAAATAGTCTGAAAAAGAGAAGCATTTTACGTATGAGTAGCTTTGAGTATAAATTTGAAAGAAGGAGTTTGAAATTTTAGTTTTTACAATAGAAAAAAATTAGCGATAGTCTGAAAAAGATACGTTTTAACACTGATGTCACACTTGCAATTGTCTTAAAAAACTAAATGAGAAAAAAAAGAATAAGTGGCCATAAAAAAATGAAACATATGCAAAATATTAAGAATGTACAATAATAGAAATAGAGAAATAGAGTGTGGGATACAATTCAAATAAATTCGATAGTATAAACATTTGTTTGAACTTATATGTTAATACTTTTGAACAAGAGGATATGTTAATAGTTAGACCACTAGAAATTGTGTACAGTATTATAAAAATTGCAAATAGGTTGACTAGATTATTGCCTACCCTATTAATAAATATGTTATACATATGTAAATATTATATAAAATGTAGGTCCTACAGTAGTTTTCTTTATGAGTAAGGTTTGGATGTTATAGAAATTTACTTGGATATCATTTATATCATATATTATAGATTAGTTTTATGATATAGATACACAGACACATACACCACATTCTTATGGATCCTCAAATGAATTAACATTTTAAAAAAGTTAAATAGTATACTAATCCTGTAATAGTCCTATCTTTAAATTATTTGATTGTAATGCCTGGAATTGTTGAAAGCACGGAATACCCATATTACTAATGAAATTAGTTATTAAGGAACTGAAAACAAAGCATACCATAACATGTAGAAGGTAACATACTTTTCCCTGCAAAGAGCACTCTGCAGATGTCCACTAAAAATATGATAAAGAGGAATAAAATTCTTTCAGGGAAGAAAAAAATAAACACATTATTTTATATATCTTTTTTAACATCAACAATGCAAGATTTATTCTTAAGCTCAAATGCCCCTGAGAAAAAGCAGAACCATAAAATTCAACTGGAGAACAAAAATTTCACCTTAAAAGATATCTATCCAAAATGCTGTTATCGAACAAGTGATAGCTATAAATGTTTCCCATTTTTATTATCCATGCCTTTCTTATAACTCATAAAACTATATAGATTTTTCATTATATGTACTAGGAATACTGGAAAATGATGCCCCCAGCATATTGAAAAATAATAAAAGAGAAATATGTTATAACCTTGTTTAATAGACCTGACACTTGTACAGAAAAATAATGGATCATACATAAATACGTGTCTATTAAAATGTACCTATAATTTGAACAGATTTAGACAAAATTAATATTAAATTTACTTGGGTTTCTCTTCAACTATTTCTGAAGTACTTTTTACTTTTCAACTGGAAAAATATGTGAGTACTACAGTATTCTTGGTTTTGTCTTTTAAAATTCTGTATTCCATCTTTGTTTTAGTTCAGTCTTTATATACTTTAATAAATAAATTTGATTAGTTATTTCTCACTTTCAAAAGATTGTAAGGAACCTAATTTTTGAGTTTCCATGGGATATATTGTATTAGCTAAGAAACATTAATAGCTGTGAGCAGCCTAAAGCCTACATTGCAGAAAGAATTCAGAAGAAGGTAAGTCTTGAATGAAAATTGTTATGATTTTTATCTGGAGAGGAAGGAATTTGGTTGTATTTAATAGAATTGGAGTGTGCATTGTTTAGCTACTGTTTTATGTTCCTTTCTAATGAGTTCATTTTCCTTATAAATTAAAATTATAAAAGTTATTTTTCAGTTGTAGTGATTTGTAATAGATTACCTGAAAGGAAGGATGGCTGCAAAGGAGATTAAATGGAATAAACATTTTATATGAAAAAGGTTGTTAAAAAAGTTTACCTTGGAGTTCCCATAGTGGCTCAGTGGTAAATAAACCCAACTAGTATCCATGAGGATGCATGTTCTATCCCTAGCCTCGCTCAGTGGGTTAAAGATCTGGCATTGCTGTGAGCTGCTGTGTAGGTCACAGACATGGCTCGGATCCTGTGTGGCTGTGGCTGTGGTATAGGCTGGTAATTGTAGTTCCCACTCAACCCCTAGCCTGGCAACCTCCATATGCCGTGTGTGCAGCCCTAAAGAGGCAAAAAAAAAAAAAAAAAAAAAAAAGTTTACCTTTCATCAAAAAGCAAACCAACTCTAAAAGTACTATAATGCCAAAGGCACACTTGGAAATTCTGAGTTAGTTTAGATTTAACTCAGTTCCTAAAAATACTGGCATAGGATAAGCCATGATACTGGCACAGCAACAATAAGACAAAAGGCTGCTCTCTTCAGTTATTTTATCACAGGCTTAGGAAGGTGCACAATTGGTTTCTGTTCTCATATTTAGCTGGAAACATAGTCTTCTTAAGGTTGAACAGTTCATGGAAGAGTTAATAGAAATGTGTAAATACTATTTCCCTCTATTTTTAAACTATGTATCCCATGATGTGCATGTTTCCTTTTTTAATTTATTTTTTATTAAAGTATAGTTAATTTACAGTGTTTCTTCAAGTTCTGTTGTACAGCAAAGTGACCCAATCACACAAATTTCCCTGTGCTGTACAGTAGGGCCTCATTGCCAATACAATCCAAATATTACAGGTTGCACCCAAAAAGCCCCCCAAATTCCCATCATCCCACTCCCTTCCCCTTCCTCACTGGAAACCACAAGTCTGCTCTCCCCTTGCCATGACCTGTTTCTGTTTTTTTAGATAGGGTCATCTGTTCCATATTTTAGATTCCACGAATAAGTGATATCATATGGTATTTACATCTTTTTCTTTCTGGCTTCCTCTTCACTTAGTATGAGAATCTCTAGTTCCATTCAGGTTGCTGCAAATGGTATTAGTTTGTCTTTCTTGTGGCTGAGTAATATGCCATTGTATATATGTACCACATCTTTATTTATATTTTGATGGACATTTATGTTGTTTCCATGTCTTGGCTATTATGAATTGTGCTGCTGTAGGGGTGCAAATATCTTTTTAAATGAAATTTTTTTCTGGATATATACTCAGGAGTGTTATTGCTGGATCACATGGTAGTTCTATATTTAGTTTTCTGAGGTACCTCCATACTGTTTTCCTTAATGGTTGTACCAATTTACATTCCCACCAACAGTGAAGGAGGGTACCCTCTTCTCCACATCCTCTTCAGCATTTGTTATTTGTTGACTTGTTAATGACGGCCATTCTGACTGGTGTGAGGTGGTACCTCATTGTAGTTTTGATTTCCATTTCTCTGATAATTAATGATGTTGAACGTTTTTTCATGTGCCTGTTGATCATCAGTATGTCTTCTTTGGAGAAAAGTCTTTTATATCTTCTGCCCATTTTTCAATTGGGTTGTTTGTTTTTTCGTTGTTGTGTTGTATAAATTGCATGTTTCTTTTTTAAAAAAATGCCTTGTAATAGCACAAGCAAGATAAAGAAAATTTCCAAATTTTATAAAATCATAAACATAACTTTCATATTGAAAAAAAATCAAAATGCTGATTTTATGTTGAATTATAAAATTATAATAATTTTTGGAATTTGTGATAAAATTAACTCAGGCAATATCTGCATTATTCTTAGTGCTTTCTAAACACTTCAAAATAATTTTATTTTTTGAGAGCAGTGAAATTATGTCCAAGAGTAGGACAACCAGTAAACATAGTTACATAAAAAATGAATAACTCTTACTATAATTGTTATCCCTAAGCATTTATTAACCATTTAACTACCAATAATGGTCATATATGTAGATGTATATATTTATATACACACATTATTTGGCTTTTTCAATAAATGCTCCTATATACATAAATGGCATTTATGCACGTGTTTCTCTTTACATATATTAATCCAGTATGATATATTTTATACTCCTGGAAACACAGGAATATATATATATGTGTGTGTGTGTGTGTGTATGAATAATGTAATTTTTGTAGGTTAGTGTATTTTAAACAAAACCTTTAAATTATTTTTCAAGTATATATAAATCTTTGCAGTTCACATACTATGTCCATGCATATTTTCCCATGTGGTGTTCATTATATCCCTGTGGGTTAGATATTATTATACTTATTTTACAGAAAAGGAAACTAAAAATGAAAGTACATAGAGACTTTCCAAGGTCATACACAAAGACAGATTCAAAACTTGAAATTTACTTCTTTATATCAGATATGCCATTACACCCGTTTATCCTATTCCATCACTCTTGTTTTGAAAATAAACAAAATGTGTCTGAAGAATACAGGGTGATTACAGATAGTTGTAGATCACCTTAGAAGCAAGAGGTAATAGAACCATCAACATTTGAATTATCAGTTTACTTCCAAGCCACTGCTGGATATTGCCTCCCTAGGCATAATGGATTCCAGTAAAACATTGTCTGCATTGCTTATATGTAATGGAAATAAAAGTGACCATAAACAATTCCCTTTTCCTTTCAGTTATAGCAAAACCCCCATAAAAATGTCAACATATAGAATTACATTAAATAAAGAATATGATTCCCAAATTATAAAAGAACATTTTATTTTATTAATTCTATGGATTGTTCATAAACCGATCTATTTAATTCAGCCCAAATACTTATTGTAATAAATGCTGTATATTTAATAATAAAAAATAATCAGGCTCCTTGTCCTCTCAGAGTTAAATCACCTAGTATGGTGGCAAGAACACAAATATTTGAATAGATCAGAAAATATATGCTATGACAGGAATAGTATAGCATAGGATGGAAACCCAGAGCAGCGTACTCTACCAGGACTTTCTTAAGGAATTAACCTTTTATTTGAAATCTGAACCAGTGTCCACACAAGAGAAATGGAGTTTTCAAGGAAAAAGGAAAGGAATACTAAAGTATTGAGACAGCAGGAATAGTATGTGTGAAGGAAAGAAACTTCACAATTCTGAATTGAATACAGTGCTGCTAAGTGGCTGGATTATGAACTCGAGGGTAGTGAAGAGCAGTACTGAGACATCAGGTAAGATTTAGTGTGGAGTATCTTAATTTTTCTAAAGTACACTCATTGACCTTAAGTAACAATTCCTATTGGAAATGTTAAAAGCAATGTTTACCTTGAATGGTGAATAGTTGTAAAAACCTCATAATACTGTAGTAAGATTTGCTGTTATTGGGCTATAATGATTCAAAAATAATATGCAACTTAGCATTTTAGACTATCTTCAGCAGCACAGATTTCATAAGAGAAAAGATCTTGTGTCTGTCATTCACTCATTAGCAATGAATTAGTCTAAGAATTTTGATAAAGGGCAAGTTGATGTTTCTTACTATTGAAGAAGTTTACTTTCTAATGACAAGAAGTTCTGGTAATTGTAACCTTTCATCTCTAACCTATTTTTAAATGTTTAGAAAGATTTTAGAATTAGAAATTAAGAAGAATGAGGTGATGTGAAACAAAGTCCCCAAGTGATCATATAACATGACCAAGAAATCAATCTTTTTTTTTTAGGGCTGCACTGGTGGCATCTAGAAGTTTTTGGGCTAGGGGCTGAGTTAGAGCTGCAGCTGCTGGCCTACACCACAGCCACAGCAATGCCAGATCCAAGCCACATCTGCAACTTACACTGCAGCTCATGGCAATGCCAGATCCTTAACCCACTGAGCAAGGCCAGGGATCGAACCTGCATCCTCATAGATAGTAGTCAGGTTCTTAATGCACAGTCACAATGGAAATTCCTTTTCTTTGTTTTGTCACTGAGATTTTAGTTTGTAACTACAACATAATTTAGCTCATCCTGACCAACATGAATTTTTTAGGAAATAGTTTAATTAGTTGAGATTTTCATAGGTAATATTAATAAAATTAAAGAAAAAGTGTGCCTCTCTAGGACCACCTACATAATTTTCAGGGTCCAGTTGAAAGTGAAAAATGAGAGCACCTTTATTAAAATATTAAAACTCTCCAGATGGTAAAGGAGACTCTTAAAACAAGCATGAGATCCGAAGCATGTGGCCCTATGCAGCTGCCCAGGTCACTCAGTGTGAAGTCTGTCTCATGAATACCAGATGTTGACCCTTTGTGTATAAGATGTTTGAACTAAATCATGTTGTTGAGTGGCGTAGTATGAGTATAGGCGTTGGTGAGCCAAGAGACTTAGAAGAGGAGCAATTCGTATCCTGACTTTCCTTTCTTCTAAAAAAGAGAACATTTGAAAGATGTTTCCTGTCTTCTCAGAACATAGATAGTAATATTATCTGCAAAATTTCTTTTTATTTTAGGTGATATTGGCATTTGGGGGTTAAAAACTGTAGAAAGCTAGAAAGAGTCACTGGGGTACATAATAGATGAAATTCAGTATTGCAATCAAGAGCTTTTTTCAGTAGATGTACATATCAGGAATCTACATACAGACTCATGGCCTCTTTTATTGTATCAGATTATATAACTTATTTTGTATATTTAAAAATTTGCATTGGCATTTGAACATCTATGTGGAAATAATATATGTATATATATAGTTTCAGGATATGTATAAGATATGCTATATATGTATGTAGTTTCAGATTAAATAGTATAAGCGAGTTAAGCTGCTGAGCTCTTGAATACTATGAATCCTTTTAAATATGTTTTAGAAAAACTTTGTGAATTACTTGTCAGTCCAGTTAGTAATGCTGATTCTTGCTTCTTACAGCACTTAAATTAGCATTATCCTAAGCCTTCATGAGACAATCACATTCAGAAAACTTTATCAAGAAAAATATTCACCTCTTCAGTTCACTGAGTATATTACTGTATGTGCTACTTGTATTTCTTGCAAAGTAATCTATTAACTCAACTTTCTCCCACAAAGAAGTAATCAAATTTACTTTCTAACACCACAGATTAATATCTACCTGAGAAGTACATTTATTAAATATAAATTATTTAATAAAAACTGTACTAATAGAGCCTATGACTAATTTTGAACTTAAAGTAAAAAAGATATATTTTACAACAAAGATTTCACCATCACACTGAATTTTAGCGTATTCCTTTAGGTCATTTGCAATCTATACGTTAACTTATTTTTCAATATGTATTATTTTAAAAGTTCAATATTTCAATAATGATTAATCAAATATTTATTAAATGCCTATCATACATTGCATATGTAATGGAAGCATTATAGATTTTAAAAGAAAAATAAAAAAGATTTCTGATCTCAAGAAGTTTATCTCATAATCTGAAATATGTTTTTCATAAGAAATGAACTGATTTGCCATAAAAAGTAGCAGGATGTTAATCTCACAAGTTATAATTCTGATTGCAAATGTTAAGAATGAGTTTATCAGAGAGCCTGTCATGGCTCAGCGGTTAACAAATCTGAGGAGCATCCATGAGGATGTTGCTGTGAGCTGTGGTGTGGGTCACAGATGCGGCTGAATCCCACGTTGCTGTGGCCCTGGTGTAAGCCGGTGGTTACAGCTCTGATTAGACCCCTAGCCTGGGAATCTCCATATGCCACGCATGCGGCCCTAGAAAAGACAAAAAAAAAAAAAAAGACACGAGTTTATCAAAATAAAATAATTTTAATGAACATTTTCTCTTATACAAAGAACTAACAAGGAAGACTAGATTTTGAGTGCATAGGCTTCTTTTGTTGGCACAATTATTGACTAAGATATTTATGGAGATAATGCATTTGCCACTTGCCTGAAATCCTGAAAACCCATGAATGATATTAACTTTTTTTTTTTTGTCTTTTTGCTATTTCTTTGGGCCGCTCCCGCGGCATATGGAGGTTCCCAGGCTAGGGGTCAAATCAGAGCTGTAGCCACCGGCCTACGCCAGAGCCACAGCAACATGGGATCCGAGCCGCGTCTGCAACCTACACCACAGCTCACGGCAACGCTGGATCGTTAACGCACTGAGCAAGGGCAGGGACCGAACCCGCAACCTCATGGTTCCTAGTGGGATTCGTTAACCACTGCGCCACGACGGGAACTCCGATATTAACTTTTGAGGGACATGGTTAACCAAATTATATTTAAGTGCCCTTCAGGGATCTAAAACTAGAGCTAATTTCAATATTGTAAAAGTAATATTGAAGCTACTGCACTGGATTGTGCTAGCTTGTTTTATTTTTAAGGCTAAGTTAAAAAAAAAATGCCTTACCAGTGTTCAGCAAATAGCATCATCGAAGTTTTATCTAAGTAGCATTGATTTCCAGATCAGGTGTAGGAAACTTCTGCTGATTGTGCATTATTTTTGCTAATCATTTACCATTCTCTCACTTTATAAGTTTCAAATGAATTGCAGTAGACTTTAAAGTGATGTGACTTACAAAGACTTACAAATAGCATTCATACATCTCATAAATACCAGTATTAAAACTAAATCTCAAATTTGCCTCAATAGTGGTATGAAATACACCCATATTAGTGGACATCCTCACATTCCAGAGGGGGAAATCTGTGTTAGCTAAACTATAAGTTACTTTTTAAACAATACATACAGTGTATAGAAACATTGTTTCATCAAATCTGCAAAACAGTACTTCTGCAGGTAACAAGTATTCCCTGTATGTGGTCATATCAATGATGTTCAGTTTTTAACCTTTGGGACAGGAGGCTGTCTTCAGGTAGGTAGTATAAGAGTACACTCACTTGGTGTCAGATGCCTATTGTTGTGGAGGGAAAAAAAACCGCCACACATTTGGTGACCAGAAGACCAGAGGTGTCAGAAGTGTTTTGTTTGAGTAGTAAAGGAGACACACAGGAGAGAAATATAGTAGCTAATAACAAGGTATTTTGAAATACAGGAAGTGGAAAATTGAGGTTTTTCCCTTTTTATAATATATTTCATTTTTTGAAAGAAGATAGAATAAATGGTATGGCTTCACTGCAGATTTTTTTCTTAAATGTTTTAGGATTAAAAATGATATTTCTGTACTAGGGCTTCCAGGATTGATTTACTTTGTTAAATGCCTCATAACTAATCAAATCAAAATGTCACCTAATGAAGGAAGTAATCCATGAGCAATGTAAAAATATCAGTCCATTATATCAATGAACAAACTTGCTTAAAAAATGGAAGAATTATCTGCATTTTCAAAAGGTAAGCAGTATCACAATGTAACATGTCTGTGATATAAGACACTATGATTACACTGCATCTCTAGAAAGATAGAAGGGGTTTGATGAAATGCCATTAAATCAATGTAAACAGAGAGCTTTCATTTAAGGAGATGTTAAAATAAATCAGGACTGAACAAGCTGGTAAGACAAAAGGTAAAAAACAATTTGATCAAAACTCACAACTGCTCTATGAAATTCAGTTCAGTAAGAGCGCAAAAGGTTAGGGTTAGGGTTCAGTAAGAGTTGGATGCATATCACGAGAATTCTCAATGTGCTGAAAGGCTTCCCAAGGAGTATCAAGACACAAAGTAAAAATGTAAACTTAGTTTTCTAGGATTTGTAGTATAGGAAGATGCTTAGTTAAAAAAAAGGGGGGGATATAATTCTTGACATAATAAGTTGCTCTTATGACTTAGGAGTTCTTAAGAATTTTAGGAGCCTATGTCAGGGACAGAGTCAAAGACAAATATTAGTACAATAGTTGCTCTTAGTGTTCTTATTAGGAAATTACAAGGGTTTTAGGAGCTCTGTGCCCTGAATCAGTGGTAGAGACCAAATATATATTTTCCATTATCTCACATTTATCTTGCATATAGTAGTTATCAGAAACATATTTATGAATTGTTTAATCAGCAATCAGGATGATCCAGGTTTATTTCTAGTGAGCATTAATCTGCCAAGCAATCTGAGTGTATACATATCTGCAAGGCCATGTATGACAGGTTGTCATGACAGCAGTGCAGCCGAGCGAATATCAAACAGACTGGGATTACATTCTGGCTCTCCCTGTAATTAGTAAACTGTGTCGCTTTTGGCAAAAGACTTTAATTAATTGAACTTTCATTTCTCCATGTGTAAGTAGGCATAAAAACAGCCACCTTAACATCTCTTATAGGACACATTAATTAAATATAATAACATATATATGTGTTGCATAAAGTATACAATTTAAAATACATAAAGGTAAAATATAAAGTCAAAACCAATGTTGACATCAGGAAGCATGTTGTTCTTAGAAAGGAAGAAATATCAGCACATAAATACCAGTCCCACAAAGTGAAATGAGGGAAGCAAAATAAGGAAGGGGACACATCTAGTACTTGGGTATTCAGAAGAAGAAATGAGCAAATATAACTGTTGAAAATTAAGGAAGATTTTGGATTTAAGTGCCATTTAAATGAACTCAGTTGTGAAAGAGAAGGTTTAGTGTGAAAGACTACTGTGAAAATTGTATTGTGAAAATTACCTATTTTGAGAACCACCACACTGTGCTATATTGTATTGAGCTTACTAATCTTTTCATTCATGTGGTCAAATTTCTCCCCAGAAGCATTTACTGATTTTTGCCCTAGAATAACATTGGCACCATTCCTGTACCCTTCACAGTACAAGGGCAGTAATATTGCAAATATTTGTATTTTTTTATTTCAATTTAGTTTTCTTTGATTGCTAGAGGATTCGACATTTTCTATGTTAACGTTGATCATTTGCAGTTCCCCTCTGTGAATTTACTGGTTGTGGCTTGTGTCTGTATTTTCATATAAATCAGTTTTATATGAAACTATATTGTTTTCCCCTCAGTTTATCTATATACTTGACAATGTGAAGAATAAATTAAGTTGAGAGAAAAACACCTGAAATTCTCTTTAAATCCAACTCTTTTAGGTCCTAGCACTAACTTCATCTTGGACATGTTTGTATCTCCTGTAACTTTGCTGCCTTCATTTCAAAATGATTACCTATTGATTTCATTTTATCATATTTGTATACGTAGATAAACATGCAAAGGACCAACAAAAGAACTAGAACTCCTCTCCTCATAGAGTTTATATTTTAGTGAAAATGGCAGGTATTTTTAAAAACACAAAAAGATATTTTTTAAAGTATTGAACAAGTTTGTGGAGTGGATTAGCATGATCTAGTTTATGATTTAGGAATATTATTTTGTTGATGTGTGTGTGAAAAAAAAACTGACTGGAGAAACTGGGTAGATGACATTGGCATTTACTGAGAAAGGCAGTACAAAGTGTGCAACATGTTTGGGGAGTGGATGAATCCTGAGAGAAGAATCAGAAATTATAGTTTGGATATGTTGAGCTCAAATTGTCTAAGGGCATCCAAGCAAGCAGAGTAAGTTAGATTTGGAAATATGGAATGCAGGTGAAAGTGTATGTTTGGGAGTTTAATTTGATAATCATCCTAAGGATGGTTTTTAAATTTATAGGAATTTGATGTGTTACATGAGAGTCAGTGTGGAGGGACTTAAATATTTAAAAGTTTAATAAAGGAAGATGACCCAACAAAAGATACTTAAAATAATAAGAGAGGTGAGAGGAAAACCAGGAGCTAGTAGTACCCTAGAAGTCCAGAGAGGATTTTCGTTTGGGAAGGAAGAATTGATTCACTTAAGCAAATCACTTCTGAGGGTTTGAGTAAGGTGAGCTAGTAGAAGAAAAAATTTGCTTATATTTATATATTTCACCACTAAATTAAAATTTGGACTATTTGTTAGATACAGAAAAATTCATGAAGCGTAAATATAAAACATGATGACATTTCACAAACAACTCACCCACATAACCAGCAAACATATTAAGAAGCAGAACCTTACCAGCGTCTCAGTGGCCACTTTGCACCCTGTCCTACCCAAGGATATCCATTCTCCCGACTTTAAATACCATAGATTTGTTTGTCTGTGTTAGAAATTTATATAACTGTAATTATACACTATATTTTCAGGGTAGCATCTGTTGTCTGCTGTTATAATTGTGAGGCATATCCCTAATGCTGCAAGTATTTATATTCATTTTCATTGCTGAATATTTTTCCATTGCGTGAATAGATCACACTTTTAGAAATGGTTTCTACTGCTAAAGGGTGGTTTAATGTGAGACATTATCATGAGTACTGCTTCTGTGAACAGCATTGCATATATCTTTTAGGAATATATATTGCTGTTAGCATATACATAGGAATTGGTTTGATGGTTCATAGAATAGATATATTTTCAGCTTTAGTTGATATTTATAAAGTTTTCTAAATCTAGTTGTATTCATTTATATGCTCAGGTCCATATATGAAAGCACTGCTTCTTTCAAATACTTGCCAATTGTAGGTCAGTCTTTTTCATTTGGGACATTCTATTGGATGTGCATTGGTTTCTCATTGTGTTTTTTATTTTAATTTTTATTTATTTTTAATTTTATTGAAGTATAGTTGACTCACTGCATTGAATTAATTTCAGGTGTACAGCAAAGTGAATCAATTATACATGTACATATATCCATTCCTTTTCAGATGTTTTTTGGAGTTCCTGTTGTGGCTTAGTGGGTTAAGAATCTGACAAGTATCTGTGAGGATGGGAATTTGATCCCTGACCTTGCTCAGTGGGTTAAAGGATCCGGTGTTACCATGAGCTGTGGTGTAGGTCCCAGGCACAGCTCAGATCTGGCATTGCTGTGGCTGTGGCATAGGCTGGCAGCTGCAGCTCCAATTTGACTCCTAGCCTAGGAACTTTCATATGCCGTGAGTATGGCCCTAAAAAGATTCCCCCCCCCCCAAAAAAAAAGATGCTTTTCCCATATAGGTTATTACAGAGATTAAGTTCCCGGTGCTATTCAATAGGTCTTGTTAATTATCTATTTTATGTGTATTAATCCCAACTTCTTCCTAATTTGACCCTCCCTCAAATGTTTTCTCTCTGGTAACCACAAGTTTGGTTTTGAAATCTTTGAGTATGTTTCTGTTTTACAAATTAGTTCTTTTGTGTAATTTGTATTAGATTCTACATATTAGTGATTTCATATGATATTTGTCTTTGACTTATATCACTTAGTTTGATAATCTCTGGGTCCATCATCCATGTTGCTGTAAATGGCATTATTTCATTCTTCCTTATGGCTGAATAATATTCCATTGTATATATGTACCACTTATTCTTAATCTTTTCCTCTGGCCATAGACATTTAGGTTGGTTCCATGTCTTGGCTATTATAGGTAGTGCTGCAGTAAACACTGGGGCACATGCATCTTTTTGAATTATTGTTTTCTCCAGATAGGTGCCCCGGAGTGGGATTGTTGGATCAAATGGTAGCTCTATATTTAGTTTTGTAAACAGTCTTCATACTGTTCAGCAAAGTGGCTGTACTACCTTACATTAGCACCAACAGTGTGGGAGAATTTCCTTTTCTCCATACTCTATCTTTTCTAGACTTTTTGATGATGGCCATTCTGACAGGTGTGAGTTGATACCTCATTGTGGTTTCGATATGCATTTCTCTAATAATTAGTGATGTTGAACATGTTTTTATGTGCTAGTATTTGCAAACCTCGTAACCTTCAAGGGTTTACTCTCCAAAATATACAAACATCGCATGCAGCTTTATGAATATAAAACAAACAAACAAAATAAATTAGTCAAAAAATGGTTAGAAGATTTAAATAGACATGTCTTATTATGGTTTTATTTTACATTTTAATGATTGCTAATGAAGTTGAGCCACTTTCATATGCTAATGACTTGTTTGTATACTGTTTGGTTATTCCCTCTCTTGATATTGATGACTTAAACTTAACACCATTACTTCACATCAAATAGTGGTTTAAGAAATTTTGATGACTCTTCTTATACCCAGTGGATTTTGAAGGAGTTGTATTTGCATTGGTTTATCAGTTGTATTCTAAAGGTTTTCCTGAAGTTGTATACACATTCATCTGAGAAAGCATATAGAATATCATTTTCTTAAAATAATAAAGTTGTGTGGAGTTCCCATTATGGCTTAGTGGTTAACGAATCTGACTAGGAACCATGAGGTTTGCAGGTTCGATCCTTGCTTTGCTCAGTGGGTTAAGGATCCGGCATTGCCGTGAGCTGTGGTGTAGGTTGAAGACACAGCTTGGATCCTGGGTTGCTGTGGCTCTGGCGTAGGCTGGTGGCTACAGCTCCCATTAGCCCCTAGCCTGGCAACCTCCATATGCTACAGGAAAAGGCAAAAAGACCAAAATAAATAAATAAATAAAATTAAATTAAAAAATAAGTTGTAAAATAATTCACAAAACAAATTTAGTCACAGCTACGTAAATTATCTTTATGAAATTATATTTTCCTTATACATCTAAGGAAGCAAGTTACTTCACATATCTTTTTATCACAAAATTTCAGTCTGAAATGCAGATGTACAAATTCGTTCAGACTATTTTCTCAAAATTTTGGATAGAGCTTTGGCTTTACTTGGTGATTTATCAGAACCATATATTGTCCATAATTTATGCAGTATATAATATTTTATCAATTTAAATTTGGAAATTCTTAAACTATTATCACTAGCTGGTGATTAAAATAAAAATTTTACTACCTGCATGCATGTGTTCTTTGAAATGTATACAATTAATTAAAAGTAAAACATTTTAGTCAAAAACAACTTACCAACCAGTACAACTACACAATGAAACATTATTATATTTTCATTAAGAGCTTGGATTCCACTTCAAACAGACCTTGTTTTACTTTTTACCCTCATTACAATAGCAGCAAGTTGGAAGTTTCAAGGTTATTTTGTTTCCTATACAAAATGTTAAGAAACATTCTGCTGCTTCCTTGCACAGATTCTGATCTCTGCCATTTGTGGGACTGTTAGGTTGTCTAAAGCAGTCTCAGCTCCCCAGAATGGTAGAGCTCACTTAGATGGAGAGCCTGTCAAATGAGTTTGCCCACAGCTCACTGAAGAATCTCTAGGGCAATTGGAAACTTTTTCAAAGGTAAACTATGTGCTGACCCATTTTATTACTAGCTCAGAGCAGACATTTAACACCAGAGGTGATGTACAGTCAAAACCTTAGGTCTGTTTAAAGTACTCTCAGTGTTAACACTGAATCATAGTTTCTATATTTTTGTTGAGGCACCAGGGATCAGATTCTTTTACTTATTCATAAACACATTAAACAGAACAAAACAAAACAAAACAAAAGTGCAAGCATCACCTTTAAATAAGGGGTGATTTTCTGACAGGAAGTTTGCATTTCTCCATGTTCTTTTTTCTTTGGGTTACAGATATAATTTATTTTCTGGGAAGGGACACACAGACCTTTGGTGCACCTTGCTTTAGGAACAGTTCTCACAGTTTATTAATCCAATTTATTTTCAACAAGAAGGAAGACATGTATTTGGAGATATTGAAGATGTCCAAATACATAAGAACATTTTCCTCAAGTATTCCATAACATGAGTAAAAGGCAAAAAAAATTGTTATTAAAAATTGTTGCTTCTTAGAGAAGTTTAAACGTATTAGAATAGAGATTAAAATTTAATATATGGAAACATATTACTAGCTCCATAGCAGTCTAAGTAATGGCCTCATTCACATGGGAAGTCCTGGTAAACTCAGGTTCAGAATGGTTTTTAAGATTAAATTTGTTCTGTTGCAACAACTACAGTATATAATATTTTATCAATTTAAATTTGGAAATTCTTAAACTATTATCACTAGCTGGTGATTAAAATAAAAATTTTACTACCTGCATGTAAAATAAACCACTTATCACACTTCCAATACTCTGTGACAAATCAATCCCAAATATCCCTTAAACAGAATTTTGAGTTTAACATTACAATATCAAATGGTTCTAAGAGTAATAAAATAGTAAAAGTAGCATATGGTAAATTTAACTTACAGAATAGAAAATAAAGTTGAATCTCTAATCCATATAATTTCACTTACATGTTAAAAAATAGGACTTAACTTCAGAATTTCTGTCCTTCCTATAGGAGTTAGAATATGGAAAATAATTCAGAATTCTTTTTCTTTTTTTCCCCCCAACTCATTGAAGTATAATTGACAAATAAAAGTGTAAGCTATTTAAAATATGCATGATGATTCATATAGGTATCCAAAAACTCATTGCCATGATCAGGTTTCCAAGAATTGCAGCCAGTTCCTAGATATGTGATAAATTAGAAATCTGACTGTCACATCAGCTTTCAGATATACAGTTAGACCCTTTTATAGAAGGCTAGAAGGTGGACATTTTTGCCTATTCTCTCTACTCTGAGCCCTGGGGTAACAGCCACTCTGCGTTTTCACACATTCATTAAGGACTGCCTCATTGCTTGATGAAGTCTTTGTTGGGTATTGTGGATGCAAGCCCTATTGATTTCAGAGCTAGGTGTTTTGAGGGTCTGTCTCCTGGGTGGAGTTAGGAGTCCCCTTTCAATTGTATGACACTGTGTCAGGAGTGGGAATTATGGCAAGAGTATGTCTCAGCCTTTTCTATTTGTTTCAACATATGTATTTTCTCAGGTGTCAGATGTGTAGGAATTCCTCAGTGGTCTCTGGATCTCTTTCAGAGGGAACTGCTCAACTTGTAGCTGTACATTTGGTGCATCTGTAAGAGGAGGGGAGCTCAGATGTCTCTTATGCTACTGTCTTGGTCAATTCCCTGAAAGTCTGAACGCCTTTTTTTTGTACCAGGTGTAATTTGCAATAATAATGGTAATTTAATTGATGGCAGTACTTTTCTCAGGAAAGTTTCTGTGAGAGGTTAATTCCTCTTATAACTATAGGTTTTTTATTAGACAATAGTGTGAACAGATTCAGTAAAAATGTTTCAGAAGAATTGAATAATCTAAATGGTCTTCTAATTAATTTCATCAATGGTCTTTTAGGTATGTTTGGTGTTCATGAGTGTGTCAGACAAGACAGTTAAATAGAATTTGGGATGTTAATATTAACAAGACTAGTTCTATCCTCAGATCTCTGCTGCCGTCAAGCTCCTGTTGAAATCAGTGAGCTCCTATGTGGCATACTCTCAGTATTTCATTATGAGTGCAACGTAGAGGAAGTGGGTCCAAGATGCTGAAGGAAATGTGTTAAAGGGTCTTTTCAACCTTCTAAGTGTTAAGAGGAAGTGGTTTGTACAGGATATACCTATTTGGTGTTATGTTTCTGCATCGTAAGTGGTTACTGCTGCATGTTTACCTATTGACAACTAAGATAATAAAAATAATGGTGTATTTTCATTTTAACATTCTGTTGAATTCAGTTTACTACTATTTTTTAAGGATTTTTGCATCTATGTTAGTTAGGGATACTGGCCTATAATTTTCTTTTCCTATAGTGTCTTTGTCTGGCTTTGGTATGGAGGGTAATATTGATCTTATAAAATAGTTTAGAAGTGTTTCCTCCTCTTCCATTTTTTGGAAGCATTTGAGAAGGTTTGATATTAATTTCTCTTTAAATGTTTCGTAGAAATCATCTATGAAGCCACAGGATTTTGGGCTTTTATTTGTTGGGAGGTTTTTGATAACTGCTACCATTTCTTTAGTCATTGTTGGTCTGTTCAGATTTTCTATTTCTTCATGATTCAGTCTTTGTAGGTCATATTTTCTAGAAACTTATTCATTTCTTCTATTAGAAATTATACAGAGAAAATTTCTTGAAGCTGGTTATGGCAATCATTTTTTTTTTTTTTGGTAAGATCCTGAAAACACAGAACAAAATAAAAATAGAGAAATAAGATTGAATCAAACTAAAATTTTTGCACAACAAAGGTAATAATCAACAGAATGAAGAGACAACCTATGGGATGGGAGAAAATATTTGTAAATTATACATCTTATAAGGGGTTAATATCCAAAATATATAACCAAGTCTGGCAAATCAATAGCAAACAAAAACAAAAACCCCAAAACAATCCAGTTAAAAATGGGTAAAAAACTGGACAGAAATTTGTCAAAAGAAGATCTACAGACATATGAAATGGTACTCATCATTACTAATAATCAGAGAAACACAAATGAAAACCACAATGAGCTATCAACTTACCTATGTTAGAATGGTTATTATCAAAATGACAGAAGATAAAAGTTCTGGTAAAGATGTGGAAAAATTGGAATCCTTGTATACTATTAGTGGTAATGTTATTTGGTATGGCCATTTTGGAAAACACTGTGGAGTTTCCTCATAAATTAAAAATAGAACTACTGGAGTTCCCATCATGGTGCAGCAGAAATTAATCCAACTAGGAACCATGAGGTTGTGGGTTCGATTCCTGGCCTCGCTCAGTGGGTTAAGGATGCGGCATTGCCATGAGCTGTGGTGTAGGTTGCAGATGCCTCTTGGATCTGGCATTGCTGTCACTCTGGCGAAGGCCAGCGGCTATAGCTCCAATTAGACCCTTAGCCTGGGAACCTCAACATTCTGCGGGTATGGCCCTGAAAAGACAAAAAGACCAAATAAATAAATAAAACTGCTTTATGATCCAGCAATCTCACTTCTGGATGTATATCCAAGGGAAACTAAATAAGTATTTTGAAGAGATGTCTACACTCTCATGTTCATTGCAGCAGTATTTACAATAGCCAATACAGGGAAACAACCTAAACATCCATTAATAGATGAGTGGCTAAGTAATTTGTGATGTGATATTGCTCTGCGAATTGTCCTTCAGGATCTTTTCACATGTCGTTCCTTTCACGAAGCATGCCTTTATGTTTAGGGCTGGGTGAGGTGTTTTTTCTGTTGGGATTTCCCAAAACTGTCTTTATCACATTGTGACAAATAGGTGAAATATAGTAAAATTTAGTTTTTCATTGTTGCACAATTATTCCACTTGCATTTTCAATACTAGGACTTTCAGGACTCTCTTCTATTGGTAGAAAGTGCTAATTATTTTTTTTTTAAGATTGAATCAATGATAATTATTTAGTAAATAAATACAATGAAATTAAAATGGTTAATATTCACTTAGCAAATGATCAACCTGACCTCGCTAGTATTAAAAATATATACGTTTGAAAGAACCAAGATATCATTTTTTGTCTTTTTTTTTTTTTTTTTTTTTTTTAGGGCTGCACCCACAGCACATGGAGGTTCCCAGGCTAGGGGTCTAATCAGAGCTGTTGCTCCTGGCTTACGCCAGAGCCACAGAAATGCCAGATCCAAGCCTTGTCTGTGACCTACACCACAGCTTATGGCAGCACCAGATCATTTACTCACTGAGCAAAGCCAGGGATTGAACTTGCAACCTCATGGTTCCTAGTCAATTGGTTTCCATTGTGCCATCATGGGAACTCTGAACTGAGATATAATTTTAAGATTATTTGCAAACAGTAAATATTTTAAGTAGGGACATTTAGATGTTGGTGACCATATTAAAATGCACTTTTTCTTTTTTTGTAAATTAATTTTTATTTATTTACTTTTTTTTTTTAGAGCTACACCCAAGGCGTATTGAAGTTCCCAAGCTAGGGGTCGAATCGGAGCTACAGCTACCGGCCTATGCCACAGCCACAGTGACACCAGATCTGAGCTGTATCTGTGACCTACACCACAGCTCACAGAAATGCTGGATTCTTAACCCACTGAACAAGGCCAGGGATTGAACCTTTATCATCATGGGTACTAACCAGGTTGCTCACCACTGAGCCACAATGGGAACTCCTAAAGTGCACATTTTCATATGCCACTGATGTAAGTGTATTTTTTTTTAAAGATTGTGTATATAATTTGGTATTATGTATCAAGAGATTATACTTTGTCATGCCCTTTAACTCAGTAATGCTACTTATAGAAGTCTATTAATAAAATTTTTTAGTCACACTGCTGTACAATATAAAATTGACAGGGCACTGCAAACCAGCTATGATGGAAAAAATAAAAATTATTTAAAAGATTCTGAGTAGTAGACAAATTATTGTGTGCCAAGATGCCACCAGAGTTTTATTAAAAATAAAAGAAATGTACAACATCACAGAATAGTTAAATATGTATGAGAGTATACTGTTAAAGTACAGGCAACATAATGATATTTAGGATGGGATTCCTAATGACGTTAAACATGATTATAACATATGCTAGGTAAGAAAGATAGTATTTAAAAAAATTTAATGGATACTTTGTGAACATATGTGTCAAAAAAGAATGGAAGTACATACAATAAACTGCAAAACTAACAATTTCCTGACAATAATGAAGGAATCTTTTTTCTACAGATTCTAAAATTTCTATTATGAACATGTATTCCACTTACAAGTAGAACATATGACATAAGTCCTTCAGTGTTATGCTAAGTATAGAAATTCTTAGCCATTCATTGCTTCATTCATTCATTCAACAAATATTGATTTGATTGATGAGCAGTAATACAGACATGGTACTTTGTTTCTCCATTCTGCTGAAAGAAAACAGAATACGAGTTAGTAAGTAAGAATATACACACATTAATAAAGTCAGGCAGACAAATAATTGGCAATTGTAACATGCTATGCAGGAAATAAATAAGCGATATAAGTGCATGAAAGAATGTAACTCATGGGGGAGTGTGATAGGTGGCAATTGATAATTAAAAGAGATCAAACATGTCAAGGACTGGAAAAAGGTATTCCAGGCAGAGGAAACATCCAGTGCAACAAGTTCAGGCAAAATAAGCATGATATGCTCCTGAAATAGAAGTAGAATCTTGGGTGACTAAAATGTGGTTGTGAGTAGGAAATGTGGAACGTTAGGAAGGAGAAGATCATCTGGGTTGTGGTAGGGGTTTTGGATTTTCAGTGCAGTGGAACGCCCATTAAGAGCTATCTGGCTTAATTATTTGATAATCATAAACTTTTTTTATACTACTGCTCAATAAATGTAATTGCATTTATTGATGGCATTCTATTTTTTAACTAAAATACTTGTAGGTGGATAGCAGTCATTCTACTAATTATATAGTATATTCGCTAAATTTTTAAAAAGTGCAGAGATCAGTATCTGAAATTATTTATTATGTATTTATTGAAACATTAATTCTGAGATTCCTTCCCTGTTTCGCAGCACTGTATGTCCAGTGATATCACTGTGCATTTCATGTAATTAAGATTTAATAAATAATTGTTTAATAGATGGATATAATCATCATTTCAATAGATTGTAGAAACTGTGTAATATTACTAACAGCTTTATTTATGCATTTTTATGTTTTAAGTTTCTACTCTAAACTTTTAACTTCCTTCTTGACATTTCCCCTTCCTATATTCTATGGCCCTACATTGTTCTGGCTATACATATTATATGGTCATTCTTACTCCTCTTTTCTCTAAAATACCATTTGTGTCCCTATTTAGGTGCTCTCACTTGAAAATCTCATGTGTTTCAAGGGTCTAGCTATCAAAACACTTCCCATCTTCCCTTCTCGTTGGAGGCAGAGGCATGCATACCAAATTATATTTCTAGTGTGGCTCAATCAACAGAAAAAAAACAGTTGATTTTTTTTTGCTTCAGACATCTCTACATGGGTGCTCTCTCAACTACTCCTGAACAATATCTGAAATCTATTTCTTTGTCCCTTGAATTTGCATTTCTTATTAATAGAAATAATTATATTAATCAAATCAGTCAAGTTCAAAACTACAAGTTCACCTTTAGTATATCCTTGTATCTTCTCCTCTGTTATCTTATTTACTCCAGTATGCCATCCTCCAACTCACTGCTCATTGGAAAACCATGCCTCACATGCACACACATCTGTTCTTTTACCAAGAGCATCATATTTTTTATGTATGAAATATGTCTCATATATCTAGTCTCTTTCCAATTTTATCTTCTGTTTGTAGAAGCTGAAGCTTATCAGCCATAAATAATTGAGCAGTAGGAAGAGGAAATGGTGGTATATAATACAATTGTAATTGTCATAGGCTGGACAGATGTATAGAAGAAAGGAGGCATAAAAGGACATTGAGTTGTTATGGACTGTAGATATCTGTATTTCCTCCCACTGTTAGTTGACTTTTGGCAGACACCAAGATCATGTAATGTATAAAATGTAATATTCATTCAATGTTTTATTATGAATAAATTAGACTCATGTAAGAAATGCATAACCTATTTTATTTTTAATGAAATGTTATTAAGATATTGATAATATTTTAAAATTTTGATACAGTATTGAGCAAGCAACATATATAATGAAGTCAACTGACATACTCATGATGATGTTTGCACAATTATGAAATATAATTATTATACGAAGCCTTCTTTCTGTTGCCATAAATTGACTTGACATTTCAGTTTGTTTATTAGGATTTGTGGGAATGACCCTTAGCAAGGCTATGCATATGTTATGTCTTTCAACTTCTTACATACTGAATACTACATATATAGTAATCATTAAACACCTCACTAAGGGATTCTAAAACTTAAATTTAATCAGTGAAAAGCAGGCTAGTTTTAAAGAACACATTTTATAAAGAAGGGGCAAACTGTATATCTAGAAATATAAAAAGTATTCACATTTCCATTAGAACTGTTCTAGCCTATTAAGTTTGCCCTGCCCACAATCATTTTTCTCTCTATTGCTCTCTCTCTCTCTCTCTCTTTCATTGGTACTCATTATACAAGGTAATTTCTACCTCAGTAAAGTAAAATAAGTACAGAATAGTTTTTTATTAAGCCAGAGTGGAGAATATACCTGGAAAGGGCCAAAGGAAATATTGTAAAAGGTTGTCATATTTAACTAAGTTGATTTCCATTTTTTTTTGCCTAATCTATTTTTATATTATCTAAAGAAATAAGTATTTTTAATTGTAGTACTGTTTAGTTTATACCCAGCATTTCCAGAAATAGTTTCACCTTAAGACCCCTTAACTTGACACTAGCTCAAAGCACTCCAGGGTCTGTCAAGTCTCAAACAGTAATTTTATCTATATTCTCATTATTTTCCCTAGAAAATCAATAGTTATACATAAGTCTACCAGATATGGAAAATACGAGATCAAAGGAAAAATAAATTTTCTTTTTCCTCATTTCTTTAACACTGAGACTCTTATGTTATGGACATTTTTTTGGCCCTGAAAAAGCAATGACAGGAGTTCCCACTGAGGTGCAGTAGGTTAAGCATATGGTGTTGTCTCTGAGGTAGTATGGATTCGATCCTTGGCAGCACTGTGGGTTAAGGATCCAGCATTGCCATGATTGTAGGATAGGTCAAGGTCACAGCTTCAGCTTGAAATTGATCCCTGGCCCGAGAACTTCCATATGCTGTGGGTGCAGCCAAAGAGAAAAAAAAAAGAAAAGAAAAAGAAATGACAATCGTGTATTTGTACCAGTTTTCTATCTTTAATATAAAACCAGAATTAGGCATTTCTTTAATTTAAAAAAACACTTTTAATACAATTATTAGAATTAAAATTACTTCATACTTGTGCTGGCAAATGCTTTGAATAGTCTTCTTTTGAAATGTAACTTATTTACGTAAGGTAGTTTAATTTTATATTGTATATTATATAGTGCATCCTTTCTCTTTTTATTATCTCAGTATATCTCCCTGAAATATTTTAATCAATACATATACACATACCGCAATTCAACATGATAGGTATTAGATGTTTCTATTTATTATTAGCATATTTTCCTTTAACATCTTTAGCATTTTTTCCATATCTCATTCTATACTCTATTCTAGGTATAAATCTTTCTAAGCCCATCAGGAAGATGGATAAAATGTTAAGTGGAAAACTAAAAATCCTTGTCTGGCAGCTTTAACGTACAAGCACTTGGCAGTTATATTAAATGGGAATGAGTGATTTTAAATTTTTTTTATATAAAGCTGGGTACATTTTGGAAGTTTCCTTCAATTGCTTATAGCTTTTAAACTAAATAATCTTATTCTTTATTTCCAAACCATTTGAGATACATTATAGGATGTTTTTGACATTTAAAAAAGTGGTTGTATCAGTTTTTAAGTACCTATCTATAGTTAATTTATTATATATTAGAAGTAAAACTTTTGTGCAATGAGATTTTCAGCTTTGTTAAAAGGAAATATTTCTCTTTTAGTACCTCTTAATTTTGATTAAAATAATTAGTTCCCCAAACCCACAAAAAATTAGAAAGTCAACACTAAAACATAAAATAAAGTATTGATTTCCTGAATATAGTATGAGATCTGATTAGTTTGAAGATAGGAAAATATAAAATTGGTCCTCACAAAACACAAAGATACTCTTCAGTCAGATATTCTTCTTCTAGAAGATTCTATTTTTCTCTTCTGAGCAAGAATAGATATTTTAGGAGAGAAAGACACAAATAAAATTGAAGCCACTTTGCTGAAGAACAGGTTTGGCTTTTGCAGAAGTAGCAACTACCAGATGTGAATAGTTCTACAGCGGGGAGAAAGAAGCACAGGAAGCCTTATATTTGATACATTTAGTATTGAAAAGTTGTGTGGAATGTAGAATGCTCTGAATGAAAACTACCATTTGAAAAGAAAATAACACATTCCATATATGTATTATACTAAAAATTAATCATATCTTATTATCAGATACCCAGGCAGCTAATTTGACATCAATTAAAAGAGCATTTGAAACACATTACAGGTTTAAAGGAATAGAATTATTTGAGATTCCTCCAATTATATAGTGCTTTGATTTTCCTATTATATGTTTAATGTTTCATAACTTTTATTTTTAAATTATCTTATGAATGTTTCTTTATTAAGTGAAAATAAGCTTGAAGAAATTGATATTTGATATAAAAAATAAAAATTCCTAATTGGTAATTTTGATATACAGTCACTTGGCAGTTAATTGGCAATGAGAGAGGTTTTAAAATTTTATAAATGAAACAAAATATATTTTGAAGTTAGTAAAAGTTTCTATCATTTACAGTTAAAAATTGATATATTAAATATCCGTCCTTCTTTTTGATCTAAAAATGTAATTGGTAATATTTATCCTACTTTGTTTCTTTTGAAAGCCAATGATTTCAGATCAAAAATAAATATTTTACTAAATAGTATTAGCTCTCATGGTCTCCATGCTTTTATTCTTTATGATCATAATTTGTATTTTCTATTTCTACTTTAATATTTTTTAAAGAATGCTTTAAGTTCATATAGAATGGCTTAATAAAAAAGTAATGATTTTGAAGTTACATTAATGATTTACATAAATCAATAAAAATATTTGGAGAATTTACTCTGAAAACTTAGAGATGTATAACTTTATACCAAAAACATTGTTTTTAGTGTAATCAAATCTTATTAAATGACTTCGAAGATATTTTTAAGCAAACAAAAACAGACACAGAGAGCTACACAGGGTTTAAAACTTCTATGTAGAAAAACAATAGATATCACTTCACTTCTCTTACGCAGTTTAAAAGTCTAGTTGTTAAAATTAATATAAAAACTCATGAAGTATTGAAAGAAAATGGCAAAGCAGCAAACTAACAGAGATAGAAATCATGACCATGCAAGAGAAGTTGAATATGTCAGTAGGATTCTAGAGACAAGCTTTGCCTTCCTTCCTCCCTCTCCCTTCTTTCCCTCCCTTCCTTCTTTCTTTCCTTCCTGCATCCATTTATTCATTTGTTCATTTAAATACACAGGCTATTTTCTGTATTTCAGAATGCAAGCTGTGGCTAATTATATAGTTCAGTGTGTCAAATTTTGTGAGATATTAATTTTACCTTTTTTGGTGACCTTAAACCTAATATTTTGGAGAGTTAGAAAAAGATCCTTTTAATAAATAGAAAAATTCTCTCCAAATGCCATCCAGCCCTTTCTATTCACAACATATGGCTTTTTTTCCCCCTCATAAAACATACTTTCTCTACTACCATCCTATAGTATAAAGACTATTGAAAACAACTGTTCTGTAGTTCATGGAAGAATCGGGGGTTAGAAAAATGGTTCAAATTCATATTCTGCACAGCTTTTGTTTCACTATGAAATTTATAAAAAGCAGGATCTTGAGCTACCTGAGTCCAGTGACTGTGTGATAATTCCTTACTCTTATTTTCCCCCAGACCATAATATTTCATGAGGTAATGCAGTTGTAACAAAAGCACTTTTTAAATAGCCTTATTACTCATTTCTAGAGCTTTAAATGTTGTAAACATAAGTCACCATCCTTGAAGAATTGTAACTGAATAAATCACAATTTTTCTTACATTTTTAATTTTAGAAACTTTAAAGAATTGACATGTATTCATTCTTTTGTCCAACATGATTTAGAATCTAAATCAAGAATAAACTTCTGTCTTGTTACCTATAATCTAGGTACAATTAGAAACTATCCAAGAACATTGCAGAAGCATAAGGGACTAATTTCATGAATATTTTTGGGTGCTAACTATTCTAAAGAGAAGGAATTCTAGGTGCCATATTTATAAGGAAAAGTATTTGTCCAAAGGAGAGATGTTGTGATAGTAGAGCATCTCAGATCCGTGCCACCTATAGAAAATTAAAGGAACTAAGGTTAAACAGAAGGACTTAGAAGGGTAAAATATCAACCTTTTTTTTTAACTCCAAACAAGTGTGAAAATTATAGTTTTCCTGTCAAACTTGAAATTCATAATCAGGGGCAATTAAAAGTGGTTAGAGGGACGTATTTTAGTCCATGTTCTATACACACATGCACGTGTGCATGCCCATACACACACCCACACACACACATTGGGGGGGGGCAAACAAGGCAAAGGTAAAAGATACTTATGTGGAAAATAAACTTTACCTGAGAAAGAATGGAAGCAAGAAGATTAGATAAACGGCTATATCGACCAAGTGTGAAATTTTGCTCAGTGGTAAGAGTAGTGTAGATGGCTACAGTATACACATTTTAATAATTTTTGTAAAGTCAACAGGATTTGGTGATTGAATGTGAAGAATGAAGAAAAGATATGAAAGATTATCTCTAGGTTTTTATTTGGAGCAAGTTTGTGTGTGGGAATACTGGTTGCTAACAGTAGCAGTATTGGAGGGTAGAATAAATTAGAAGCAGAGGCCAAGAGTATCTTTTTTTAGATGTTGTAACTTTGGGACTTGTAATGTTTATTAGATGTAAAATTGATGATGTCTGTCTGTTGCATGTATGTTTTCTAGAGTTTCAGTAAAGTCAGGGCTTGAAATAGAGTTTCAATAAAGTCAGCATTTAGAAATTACTTAAAGTCATGACATTTAATAATTGCATCTCAAGACAGCATGAAATTAGGGAAGAGAGTGGAATCCAGAATAAATTGAAGAAAGATGTCAAAATGTAAAGGCTGACAATGAAGATGGAAGAGGGACAGAAAGAGAGAGGAAGAGAGAAAATGAATTAGCAGTCTGAAATTAGCAGTCTCCATAAGAGCAAGAAATCTATGGAAACAGACATCTTGGAAGATATAGAAAATTCATTAATAATAATATTTTGAATGATAGTTTATATAAAATGGTACAGTTTACAGAACACTTGTTACCCCCAAAGATATCAAAAGTTATTTTATGTTTTGCTGCATATAATTACAGAGAAGTTAATGAATGTAAATGAGAAGCAATTTAATATTTTACTTTTGACTCATAAGCTTATTTCACTCAAAAGGAAATCTGTGGTAGTGATGATAGCATTTTAGTTGGTTCTCTTTGTTGACTATTTAGATTAATTTAGAGATTAAAGAAAATGCAGCATCAATTTCATAGAGTCAGATAAATTTCACACTTTGGTTATAAGGTGAGATATTTTAAATTCTCATTATATTTGTCTAAACCTAGATTTGGAGTATAGTGATGCTTTTCTTTTTTCCTATGTTTTCAAAAACAGATGTTGATTTGCAAATAATGATAACTGAATTCTATGCCACTAGTTTTTATTTTGTTGATATCAGCCCTACATACATTCAGATTCATAGGTTCCCAAAAACAAACAAACAAACAAAAAACAACAAAAAAAGAAAAGAAACAGAAACATTGAGGAAGCCGGAGTATGAGGAAGAATCAAGTTTAGTTGATACGTATTGGTCCAGCTTAGAATAATTCTGCCACACTCTTACCCTGCAATAGATGTTTCTAATGTATTTGTCACCTCCATTGTACATATTAGTTTACATAACAAACATAGCAAACAGAAGGAATGTACTATTGCTTCTTGTGTTTGCAAAAAATTAGACTAAAGGACCAAAACCAAGAAAGGGCATTTGGAAATGAGATGGTATATGGGCAGAAGTACATAGAAGGCATCTGTTAACCTGTCTACAAAATAAGTGATGTTTTTTTACAAGTTTTCCATTATTCATTTCTGGATGTAAGTTCACTTTTTTATATCATACTTACCCACAGCATGGTAGGAAATTGGTAAGATCAATTTAAATCATCATTACAAACAGTTGTGATTATCGTAGCTAAGAAATTGAACTTTTTCTTAGAATAAATTTTGGCTAACTTTATCTTCCTCTGCTAAGAAATTCATGAAATCATGTAAAAAAATTGAAAGGAAACATTTCAAAGTGAGAATCTCAGCTCCTACTGTTTTACAGGAAGGAAATTTTGGTAATATATCATATGTTAATAAAAACAAGTATCAAGAATTTTGTAAATTATAATGTGGGCTCTGTAACATGTCACTGATATCAGTAGATAAATTCCTGAATTATATTGGTTAGCAAAAATGTTCTAATGCAAAAAATTCTAGACTCAAAATATCTAATTTAGCTGGTGAGCATTTATTTTACATTATCCTTTTCATGAATTGGTAGATTAAAACATTCGATGTGATTTCTATACTCTATGAGTGAAAGCAATTCTTTTTTTCTTATAATACAAATTTATCTTTATTAAAATTATAATTTAATGTCAGTATCCTCTAGGGAATTTTTTATTACTCAATCACATCTACTTGTAAGTGGTTAAGACTATTTTATTTTTACTCCACTTACCTTCCCAAATTAGTTTGTGAGCTTCTTTTTGGGACATGAAAAATACATCAGCTCAAAGAAACACAGCCATGACTCCCTTTTTCACAAATGATGAGGATGGTCTTGAGACTTGGACAGACTTTATAGACTATAGAGCAAGTTTCTGCTCCTTAACTGAATAGCTGTGTGACCTTGAGCAAGTTACCTCAATTCTCTGTTTCAGACTTTTCAACCTGGAAGGACACTACCACTTTGCCTAGAATAAGAAGTGTTATCAAGATCAAATGGAATAACATGTGAAAACCCTCAAAAATAAGTACTCTGATTTTTCAGTGGTGTTAGGCTTAAATAACCAGCTCCTCTTTTATTCTCATACCCAGTGTCTGAGCAGTGTAGCCCAACAGGATGGCTTTGTATTATATGTAAACCTAATGAATACATGTATATGTAAAAATCTTAACTCATTAACACCCTGAAATAATTAACCAGACCTCAACCATAGCTTGATTTAATTAACCCAAGTAACTGTGAAAATGCTACAGTGATTTATATAAGCTGCAAAATACTTATAGGATGCTTATATAGTATCTCCCATTTCTAAAGAAGATTGGAGAAGTAGCCTAAGTAATTCAGGAGAGGCAAAAATAAGTGATACTGAGATCATATAAAGTAGGAATATGCAGCAATATAATCCAATTATCCGTGTGCAGAATGCTATGAAGATAAATACAAATAAATTGTGTATTATAAATATTTGGCCTTTGTTCATGTTTTTATTAAAACTGTACTGAATACAAAAAATTATATATAATCCTTAGAAGTTTTAACTTTAAATTGAATCTACTATGTAATAAGCAAAGTACCATATGTATAGCCAGGCAAATAACAGACTAATTAGCTAAGAAGGAAATAGAGGTTATAATTAAAATGTCATTTATAGCAATTTAGAAAGTAAGGTGCTACCAATATTAAACCAACACCCATTTATTGACAGTGAACATTTGCAAGGAGAAATGAGAAAAAAAGTACTTCAGTGTTTACTGGTATTCTTAACTAAATGCTCATGTATATTTACAAAGAGAGAACATCAGTGGGAGGTGATTCATTTTTCTTCTTAAAAGATGTGTTAAGGACTATAGTGAATAAGATAAAAAAGATTGTTTTGTGTGAAATGCTAAACATTTTTGTAAGGTGAGATTGTTCTTGCTTTCTGACTCTAAGATTTATACTATTTTTCTATTAATGTATATTCAGTAGTTTAGAATATGACATAACTAAAATTGCATCATGAACTCACTTTTTCTCTCAAATTAGTATGATGATTAAGGTGACTTATAATTAGTGGCCCGTTTAACTACTGAAAGGGAAATCATTTTTAAAAGCAGAGGAAATTGAAATAAGCTTTTCAATATATTTTTACAGTTCTGATATGTTAATTATAATGGAGTAATCAGAAAATAAAAGAAGTCCATTTGCTGCTGTTATTAAGGAAAAAAGTTTTTAGAAATTAAAATCAGAAAAGGAATTCAGATGCAAAAATCTCTTATTTTTCCAATTTACTTATAAAATTAGATTCTAGATTTAGTTGTTTTTCTAAAAGAAACAAACTTTCAAAGACAATGCCATTGTTTTATGCCAAAGGACAGATCACATCTAGTGGAAGAAACTATACACAATATTGTTTTTAATATTCTCAGCTTTCTTCCTCTCAGCCCCTTCTATCGTCAATTTTAATAAAATGTAATAGTAATTATAGAGGAAAATTTTAGAACTAATAGGTTATACTTGATTTTTAATCTCTGTTCATAATTTAGCTAAAAAGGATAATGGCTCAGTGATAATGAACAACTAGTATCCATGAGGATGTGGGTTCCATGCCCGGCCTTGCTCAGGGGTTAAGCATTCAGCATTGCCATTAGCCGTGGTGTATGTAGGTCACAGACGTGGCTCTGATCTGGTGTTGCTGTGGCTATATTTTAGGCCAGAAGCTGCAGCTCCAATTTAACTCCTAACCTAGAAACTTTCATATACCTCAGGTGTAGCCCTATAAATAAAAAGAATAATGGCAGAGAGATTCTGACTAATTATTTTCTCAATAATACTAGAGCTCCTCTCAGGATTTTACCTATGGGATAAATGTCTAACATTTTTAAAACGCAGTGATGAATAGTCTAGCTACTTGGGAAGCCAGTGAATGCATTGACTTTAGCCTCATAAGATCCAGATCTCACACTGAAGCCTTTGTAGTTATAAGTCCTGTGTCTCAGCACCGGCATCCGAGGACACTCAGGTGAGATGGGGAAAATTAGGAAGGTAAAAAGGTCTCAGAAAATTTAAAGAGGAATTTCTTCCACAATATCACTGTTTTATAGCTGATTACGTCTTTTGTGATGGATAGTGTAGTTAATTAAATTAATTATTTTAAAACACTGCATATAAAAAAGCCTACCATAATTATGAAGACTTACATATCACAACTGTCATGAACTAAAGAGGATCAATAAAACCAATTCCAGCAGCTTAACAGCTGTTAATAAAGTGAATTGCTAATTGTGACCCCTTGATTTCATTGTTTGGTTATAATTACAAGTGCATTCTTACCCTTTTTAAAATAAAAAACTAGTTGTATTTATAGTTAAATCTCACCTAAATGGCCTCATGTTTCTAGAGGTGGCCACAAAGTTTAAAAACTTTCTTTTTTTTGAGTAAATTTTCCATCACCAAAAAATGTTTGGGAAAAGAGAGGTTACATTTTGCATACTGAATGGTAAATTGTTACCAGTACCTGTAGAATAAATTATGATAATGACTCACTGCTAAATATAGTAATGATGAACAACCATATTTTAAATATAACTTTAAAATAGTTTATTTAAAAATAATTACCTTTCCTTGGTGATATTTCAGAGTTTAGACCCTAGGAAGTATAATGTGGGCTATATACCAAGTATTATTTTAAATTATAAATGAGTTTTATTTTTATTTTATTTGTTTGTAACTAGATGAACTGAGTTCACAGCTCATTTGAAGGGGTGGGTGTGTGTGTGTGTATTATATAATACACACATATATATATAATCTGGTATGTAGATCTTATAGAAGTCCTTCTCAGTTTTTTTATAAAGGACCCTCGATCTTTGCTAAAGAATCCCATAGAAATGAAGTACACCAGAAATGCTGATGACTGTATTTTCCCCAATAGAAATGAATAGTGATTAAATATTTAATGATATATGCATCATTTAAAATTGTAGCTCATTCTGCCTTTGCCTTAAAAGTGTCTGAAGAAAATAATAATGCAGAATTGAATACATTTTCATCCCATCTTTATTTTAAATACCTAATCAGAAAGTAGTAATAAATTATCATATTTAACTTAAAATGTGAAAAAGGTAAAGACCTATTAAGTGTATATTTGTTGTAAAAATAAAATAGCAGCCATATTCAATTGTGGTTAAAGATAAGGAAAGTACTTTTCCTTACATTTAAAATGATAGAGACCAATTTCTTATGGGTAAGTATTGTTTTGTCTAACAAAATCCCTAGGCCCAACCTGAGTACATAGAGGAAATATTAAATTCAGGATATATACATAAAGATTATTATCAAAAATTATTTTGAAAGGTCTTTAGTTAAGGCTCCAAAGTTTCCTTACTGCACTATGAATCAAAATAACTCTGCTCGAGAAGTAAATAATTTAAAAAATGAAGCTTGCATGACTAGTATTAAAAGGATTTTCCCTCTCATAAACACAGGTCAGAGTTCAAAGAAAAAATTTTGAGAAGCAGAAGTCATTGATTTTTCATTTTATCAAATAAGTCAATTTTATTGAAAAGGCAATTCCAGAAGGTGTCTTTGGTTTGATGTTTTACTGAAAGAATTTAAAACCTGGGTTAAGAATCTCCTTTTCAAGGCCTTCCCTTTTCAATACCCTAAGAAGACAGGTTATGTGTGTCAATGTGTATATATATGTCTGTGTATATGAGATGAGAGAGAGAACTGAAGGAGTAATTTTTTATTGGAGCAGTTTATACTCATATGTCATTTTATGGAAAGTAAGCAATTAGTAACATCTTATTCTTTTTTCTTTGTCTTAATAATAAAAGTTCTTTTTAAGATCTTGAGTTGGCACGACAGATAATATTGTGCCATTTTTAATCATAAATATATTTTGGATATTTACAAAGAATACATTCTGTCTTTTTTTGTAGAAATTGTTATTCATGAGAGGAAGGAAAAATACATTTCAAGAGAGAAATTTCAAAGACATTATTGTCTTGAAATATAATATGCAATATTTGATGATCATCACCATAATAACTTAGACCAAATTGTATAATAGAATTTTAGGAACAAATTAAATTTCAGTTCAATGCAATACCGACTGTAAAACCTGGGATTAAGTTCTCTCTTGATAGAGAAATTGTAATGATAAAAAAGGTGAAGATATTAATATCAAAGAAACAAAGACAACTGAGTACTAGCAATTTATTCTATCTTTAAACTTGTAAATGTACTTTTTTGTATTTAATTGCAAATAAACATAATATATTAAATAATAATGATAAGCCTTCGGCCACATCAACTTTTCTTTTTACCTTAAAATTATAATTAATGTTTTAACAGTAATTTTTTTTTTCCATTTATAGCCACACCTATGGCATACGCTGCATGTGGAAGTTCCCATGCTAGGGGTCAAATGAGAGCCACAACTGCAGACCTACACCACAGCCAGAGCAATGCCAGATCCTTAACCCACTGGGTTAGGCCAGGGATCGAGCCCACATCCTCACAGAGATTATGTTGGGTTATTAATCCACTGAGCCGCAATGGGAACTCCTAATAGTAATTCTTATTCTCATATCGTGTTCATATCATTGTAACTGGAGAAGAATGATCTTCAAGAAGAAATTTATTGTTACAATATTTGCTATTTTTTCAAATTGTATTTTAAATTTAATTTTTAATATAAAAGTTCTATGTTTTAAAGTCAAATATTTTTTCACCAATGGTGTTTTTCTTTGTTTATATAATTAGGTTTCCTAACTCAGAATTTGTTACTTATCTTTTTCCTGTTTAGTTTCTGGATTTCTATTTTTAATACTGGCTTTTTTTGTAATTTATTTTGACTTATAACATGTGATAGGGATATATGCTGATTTTTTCTAAAAAATCTACCAAATAATGTATTCCATGGGTCAGGAACATTGTGTTATTCTGCATTTTCAATACCTTAAATGATGACTGGCACATAATAGATGCTCAAAAATATTTGCTGAACAAATGTTTAATGATTGGGAAAAAAGAGATGTTTATAAAGAAAACATGTGATTATAAACTGGTTTTCATAGTCATCAGAGCTTCTTAATATGATTTGTATCACAGCTTCATACATGCCTAAGTCTCATCATATTTTTGATTGACTGTTGCCATTTCCAAACCTAAACACACCCAGTTTTACTTCCAACATTATCACTTTTAGTTTATTTTTGACACTAATCCTTGTTGGCTAATTTCCTCTTTTTATTAACCATTTTTTAAAATGTCATATAGGTTCATTATTGGGAGATAAGGAGGCAATACTACATACTTTGCTATCTGTATATGAACTTAATAACAAGGATGGGATGAACAAATACTGATAGATCTTCAAAGAAGTGATGTGTAGGTGAAGTTTTCTTGATGTCTATGTTTGTTACATGGTGGTCTGTGGACTGAACTGCTAGCAGCCAACTTTGTACTTTGTGCAATATCTTATAGTTAGTATACCATCATGATTGAATTTTTTCTTTCTTTTTTATTGAAGTACAGTTAATTTACAGTATTGTTTTAATTTCAGGTGTAGTGTAAAGTGATTTGGATATGTGTATATATAATATCTGTATATTTTTACTCTTTTGTAGTTTATCACAATATGTTGAATATGGTACCCTGTGCTAGACAGTAAATCCTTGTTGTTTAACTATTTTATATATAGTGTGCATCTGTTATTCCCATGCTGCCAATTTATCCTTTTCCCCACTTCCCTTTTGGTAACCATAAGTTTGTTTTCTATGTCTGTGATTCTATTTCTGTTTGATAAATAAGCTCATCTGTATATTTGAATTGTATTGTTGTGGGTCTATTGTTTCACCTAAAAAAATTTAGTAATGAAATCTGCCCATATTGGTAGCAGGGAGCATGAGAATTGACTGTCCTATGAAGTCATAATGTGGAAAATAATGTTCAGGAATAGAGATGTATATTAATTGAGTGGAGTCAATGCACTGCTACCAGTAAAAGAAGATTTAATACTTATGCTTCTTAAACTCTTTCAAAAATTAAAGAGGAGAAATTTTTCCCTCATTTCAGGAGGCAGCATTACCTTGGTTCTAAAACCATACAAGGATACACACAAAAAGAAAATTACAAGCTAATACCCTTGATTAACACAGATGCAGATAGCCTCAACAAAATATTAACAAACTAATTTCAACAGTACATTGAAAGGATCATACACCATGATCAAGTGAGATTTATTTTAGGAATGCAAGGATGGCTCAAAATCTGCAACTCAATCAGTAACAAAATTAACAAAATGAAGGATAAAAAAATCATAATCACAATAACTTTAGAAAAAGAATTTGACACATTCACTGTTCATATATGATAAAAATTCTCAGCAAAGGAGATATAGAGGAAACATATGCCAATATAACAAAAGCTGTAAATAACAGACCCGTAGCTAACATCATATTAAACTCTGAAGAACTGAAAGCTTTTTCTTCAAAATCAGGAATAAGTCAAGGATGCCAGTATCACCACTTTTAATGAGAATAATTTTTGAAGTCCTAGCCATAGCAATTATGTGAGAAAAATAAATAAAAATCATCCAAATTGGAATGGAAGAAATAAAACTATTAATATTTGCAATTGGCATGATACTATACATGGAAAATACTTAAAGACTACACCAAAAAACTGTTAGTTAGAACTAATAAATGAATTCAGATGCAGGATACAGAATCAGATCTGTTGTCTTTCTATAAACTAATTAGAAACTATCAGAAAAAGAAATTAAGAAAACCATTCCATTTATAATTGCATCAAAAAATTAATAGGGGAATAAATTTAACCAAGAATGTGAAAGACCTTGCACTGAGAACTATGACATTGATGAAAGAATTTGAAGAAGACACAAGTAAATGGAAAGATATTCTGTGCTCATGGATTAGAAGAATTAATATTAGTAATATGTCCATACTACTCAAAGGGACCTATAAATTCAGTGAAATCCCTATCAAATTCCAGTGGCATATTTTTAGTACTGCAACAAATAATTTTAGAATTTGTATGAAACCACAAAATACCACAAATAGACAAAGCAATATTGAGGAAGAACAAAGCTGGAGGTTTCACAGTTTCTGACTTCAAACACTACTGCCAAACAGTAGTAATAAAACAGTATGTAGTTGGCATAAAAACAGACACACATATCAAAGGGATAGAATAGAGAGCCTAGATATAAACCTAAACTTTTAAAGTCGATTAATTTACAACAGAGGAACTAAGAATATACAATGGGGAAAGGACAGTATTTTCAATAAATGATGTTGAGGAAACTGGATAGCTATATGGAACTAGATTACTGTCTTAAATCATACACAAAAATTTATTCAAAGTGGATTAAACATATGAATGTAAGGCCTGAAAGTATAAAATTCTTAGAATAAAACATGGGTGGTAAGCTCCTTGACAATGGTCATTGCATTAAATATTTGAACATGACTCCAAAAGCAAAGGCAACAAAATCTAAAATAAGCAAGTGGAACTACATCAAATTAAGTCTGCAAAGGAAACCATCAACAAAATGAAAAGGAAACCTACTGAATGGGAGAATATATTTAAAAATCATATATCTGATAAGGGGTTAATATCTAAAATATATAAAGAATCAAACAACAGTAAAAAAAAAATCTGTTTAAAAAGTAGGCAGAGGGTCTAAAAAGACATTTTTCCAAAGTCACGCAAATGGCCAACAGGCACATGAAAAAACATCACTAATTATTAGGGAAATACAAATCAAAACCACAATAAAATATCACCTCATACATGTTAGGAAAGCTATTATCACAACGTCAAGAAAGAACAAGTGTTGAGGATGTGGAGAGGTTTCTACAGGGCATAGTAGGGACATAAGGGCATTGTAGTCACTATACCTAAAGAAGTTAGGGAAAATTGCCTATTATTTAATTCACTATTATCCTAATTAATTATCTCATTCTACTTGACGAAATTGAAAAATATATCTTGACAATGATTACATGAGTAATTGAGCTAACTTTAAAAAATATGGGGGATTTCCCGTCGTGGCGCAGTGGTTAAGGAATCCGACTAGGAACCATGAGGTTGCGGGTTTGGTCCCTGCGATTGCTCAGCCCTGAGCTGTGGTGTAGGTTGCAGACACAGCTCGGATCCCCCGTTGCTGTGGCTCTGGCGTAGGCCGGTGGCTACAGCTCCTATTCGACCCTTAGCCTGGGAACCTCCATATGCCGCGGGAGCAGCCCAAGAAATAGCAAAAAGACAAAAATAAATAAATAAACAAATAAATAAAATAAAAAATGTGGGCATAAACATCAGCATCATGCATCCACGTGCCTACCTGCTCTATAGACTTAAATGTCTTGTTTGGCATCTCCAATCTAGCATATTCAAAAGTGAGCCCTTGAGGTTCCTCTCTTAACCTTTTCACCTCTAGTTTTCTAAACTTGGTAAATGATCTTTGTGTAGGTCAGGCTGAGAACCTAAGTATTTTTGCAGGTATACTTCATCTTCCTCAAATGTTCTTGCTCTGGATTTCCATAGCTTTCTCCCTCATGGTCTTCAACTGAAGATTTCCATAGCTTCCTTTCTCCTATCTGGTTTTGCTTATCTATTTTCTGGTTTTGTTTTGTTTGTTTATCTGCTTGTTTTATTTTTTCCATTGTTTAAAGTTTTATTGAAGTATAATTGATTTACAATGTTGTGATATTTCTGCTGTATAACAAAGTGATTTAGTTATACATATACACACATCCTTTCGCTTTCAGATTCTATTCCCACGTATTAACACAGAATATTAGGTAGAGTTCTCCATGCTATACAGCAGGTCCCCCTTGGCCAATCATTCCTTATACCTTAGTGTGCATATGCCAATCCCAAACCCCCCATCTATTACTTGCCTCTCCCACCTGCCCCCTTTAGTGCCATACATGTTTTCAACCTCTGTGAGTCTAATTCTGTTCTGCAAATAAGTTCATTTGTATCCTTTTTTAGATTCCACATATAAATAATATATGATGTTTGTCTTTCACTGTCTGACTGACTTCATTTATACAGTCATCTTTAGGTCCACCCATGTTGCTGCAAATAGCATTATTTCATTCTTTTTTATGGCTGAGTAATATTCCACTGTATTCCATTGTGCCACGTTTTCTTTATACATTCTTCTGTAGATGGATACTTAGGTTGCTTCCATATTTTGGCTATTGTAAATAGTACTGCATTAAACATTGAGGTGCATGTATCTTTTTGAATTAAGGTTTTCTTGGGATATCTGCACAGGAGTAGGATTGCTAGATAAGATGGTAGTTCTATTTTTAGTTTTTTGAGAAACTTCCATACTGTTTTCCATAGTGGTTGTAACAGTTTACATTTCTATCAACAGTATAGGAGGATTTCCTTTTCTCCACACTCTAATTTATTTTCTTATTTTTCTACTTTATAAAATGAGATGTCCACGTCATTAATTGGCTTACATTTTGATTTTTCTTTAATATTTGACTACTGATTTTTATGTGTACAAAGGGAACCACAGTACTACCAACATTACTAAAATTCCTAAATGATATAATCTTTACCTTAAAAATAATTTTTCTGTAGTTATACAGTTACAGTCCTTACAAGGTTATAACTGCATAGCTATATAAAATTATGCAGTTATGCAGTTATAATTTGCCAAGAATGTGATTTTATTAATATGAAATTAAATTAAGCTAATTTTAAAAGCTGCACAACCGCAAAACTTTCCACTGTAGAACTATTAATGCCACCTCTATAGGAGCCCTTTAAAGGGCCTCCTGTAAGCACCATCCAGATTTTTAAGCAATATCATCTTTTTTGTATATTCCCTAGTGTGCTTCTTTATATAGAGTTTCTTTATATATTATCATTTGGTTAATAAAATAAAACTTATTTTCTTAGTAATATTACGAAGATTTTCATAATATTTAGGAAATAAATGAAGTTGTAGATTTTAATTGTGTAAGAATTATTAGACATGATATTACATTAAAAACTAGCATAGTTTATGTATTTATTTTTTATTTGAGTACTGCAATTAACCTCCACCTGCTTTTGGTTTCCTACAGAGGTTTTCTTGAGTGTACAACTTTTTTTGTGTGTAAGCAAGTAATTCATTGTTAGTACATCTCTTATTTTTCGGTGAAAACAATGCAAATATGTAGAACTAGTTATGAATTGGAACTAATCCTGCAAGTTTATTGTATTCCTGTGTAATACATTAAACTGACTTTTAAATTTATATCTCTGATTAATATGAATGATATAAAATTAAAATCAGATGAGGAGTTGCAACTGAAAAATGATCAGTTTAGAAGTATTCATGAACTTAAGGAGAAGAACTTTAAAAAATTATATAATAGCTTATTCAAATGAGTACAAACAATAAATGAAGAACTAAGAATAGAAGTTCCCATTGTGGCTTAGTAGTTAACAAATCTGACTAGCATCCATGAGGATGCAGGTTTGATCCCTGGCCTTGCTCAGTGGGTTAAGAATCTGGCATTGCCATAAGCTGTATTGTAGGTGGCAGATGTGGCTTGGATCTTGCATTGCTGTGGCTGTGGTGTAGGCTGGCAGCTACAGCTCCAATTTGACCGCTAGCCTGGGAACCTCCATATGCCATAGATGCATCCCTAAAAAGAAAAAAAAAAAAGAAAAAAGAAAAAAAGAATCAAGAATAAACTATAAATTAGTGAGAAATTAGTTAATTAGGCTTCATTATTAGAAAGAACTTACCCATTTATTATATGGCTGTCTACTGTAATTCTGGTCAGCAGAGTAACATTTGCTTTAGTATACTTAAAGTAGTTAGAAAATATGAGAAACAAAAATACTAGGGTAATTATTAAAATATATAAGCGTTTATAAACTGCAAATAAATATTTCTGTGATAATTTATAAATGAAAATATAAAAATAAATAAAAGTGGCAATCATTTATTTTAACAATTGACTTCTTGATTAAGCATCTCAAGTTGGATATGACTGGCATTATAACTTTGTGTGGGTTTGTGCATATATGTATTGTATATGAAAAATGCATGTAAGATATGCCTGGCATACATGTTGTATCTGTGTATTTATAAATATGCAAATTTACATAAAATGAGAAAGAGTTCTCTCTTTCTACCTAGGTGTGTTTGTATATGTGTGTATTGTGTATGCTTACATATGTGTTTGTACATATATCTAGAGAGAGATTAAAATCCTCTTCTTTGAAAAAAAATCACATAGGCAATATAACCTTGCCTAGTTAAGTACTAAAATTTTTTTTATAAGTTCAAGAGTAACGCACAACCCCAACATAAAAATTCTTAAAATGACTTTGTTTATATTAGTTGTTTAATGAATATGTGTTTGGTGCAAGAATGAAATTTATTGCAGCATGCAAATTAGCATTTATCTACCAATCAGTATTTAATGGTGTTGTAAATCTGAGAGTTGTTGTGATTGTTTCACATCTTGTTAAACCATTAATAAGGATTCATAAAACACAGTTGAACATTAAGCTTTTTTGCTGATAGAAGTTATCATTCTGAAAACAATAAAGGATTCATGCATTAAATTCTCTAAATAAACAATATTTCAGAGACAAATTAGATTATAATTATGAGGTAGGACCAAGTAATCTTAGTATTCAAGGAAAGCAAATTCAACTTTTTGTACATTTTGATAGCATGCTAATTCTTATGGTTATATTTGGTTGTTAATTACTTAGTTTTACTTTAGATATCTAGAGATAAACCATTGTGTTTCCCAGAGGGGAGAGGAAAGGAAGGACACTGTTTTAAAATGAATATTTGGAGTTCTCTTGTGTCTTAATGGGTTAAGGTTCTGGCATTGTCACTGCAGGCACTCAAGTTGAGGGTTCCATCCCTGGCCCAGGACTTGTGGGCCAAAGAAGAAAAAAAAAAGAAAATTTATTTTGACACCAGTCAGAATATTTTTGAGTATAACAGCAAAACCAAGCTCAAAGTAGAAATAAATTCTTTCATATAACAAGAAGTCCAGAGAAGAAACTTCACAGTTGCGTGATTCAATGGCTCAGTGGTATAAAGAACCCAAGGCCTTTGCATTTTTCCCTTTGAATCAGTGTTTCCCATCCTCATTGCTGGCTCCATTCTCAGATCAGTACAGGAGATTACATCAAGAAATGATCCATCTCTTCACAGTAAGACAAGGTTTCCCAGGAGCTTCCTAATACCTTTACCTTAACACTGGCCTGATTTGGGTGTGATATATTCCTCTCTGAAGGTATCACTGAAAATGGAAATAGGATTTCTAAGATTTGCTTAGATCCATCATCAGTGGTTGATATTGGTTGAGGATTCACCATTGACATTCAGCATCATCCATCCTTAAACTTTTTATGATATCAGTAATATCATTGATATTGATTGAATGTTTAATCTATGGATAGTCAATCAATTCATTTTGATAACTTAAAATTTTATTCCTTGAATCAATTCATATTGCTTGAACCATAATTTTCTAGTCCCCTAGTATAGACAGTGTAAAAATGGGAATTTTTATCTCAAGACTTTAAACATAAAGGATTTGGGTACCTAGCCAAACCATGTGTACACTAGGGAGAGTCACAGATAAAACTTGAAAGACATAGTGGTACATAGGAGCCATTTCTAGACTTTCTTTTGATTTTATATCATATGTCAATTTTGAAAAATATCAATTTACACTGACATAGCACAGTGAAAAGTAGCCTAAACTTATACTTACTTATATTTACTATGGTAACAATTTAGTTTTTTTCTTTTGGATTTTTGCCCATTATATTTTGGTGAGGGTGGTCTGGGAGCCCCTAGACCTATTTGAAGAGTATATTTCATTGTGTCATATCTTGGTTTAATTCCATGCATTTTTGTTGAAAAATTCTACAAGAAAGCCTTAAAAACTTACTTTTAATTTTGTATAGATGTTATTGAAAACACTATCCAGAACACTTTTGTAATACCCAAGTGAAAACCTGCCTTAGAATTAGTTGCTTGAAAGTTCTACCTCTGAAGCAGCTGTATGCTTTTATTTTATATTAACTGAGAAGCATGTGATGCGATAGTTATGTGGATCTTTTTGTTTTCGTTGTCAGAAGGTTACACTAAATTTAAGAAGTCTTAATTATTGAAAAGAAAATTAAATGTTGTGAAAGATATTTTATGGGTTTTTTTTCTCAATATTAGTTTTCTACTACTGTTTTAAATTCTCTATGGTTCAGTTATTTCTAAAAATATTTTATTAGATTTTATAAAATCTCTATGAACTGACTCAAAATTTATTATTAAAAGGCAAGTGAAAGATCAACAGGCAGATATATTTCACCTTATATAAGTTACGTAGATGACTTGATTATTTCTAGGGTATCATACAGAAAAAGCAGGAGTTACACAAATGTTCATTGTTGTTATCAGTGACTCATTTGGCCAGCAGATATAGTGATCTAGCCTGTTACTCTTTCTGTTTTAACTGTAAATACAGCTACAGTATTTATCATTTTGTTAATATTAAACTTTAGTAGCTATGATACTTGAGTTAGTTACTTGTGCAGTTGGGAAAACAAAAGTCAAGTGAGGTTAAAGCAAAATAGGAATTTCTGTTTCTCTCTTTATTGCCATGAGTGGTGTTTTATGAATGACACTGGTGTCTGAAAAAACTTGTAGGTTTACTCCCTTCTCAATTAATACAAGGTAAACAAACACCCTTATAAATCTCTAAATCCAATGTAGCTTTACTGTAATTTTCAACTAAATTTACCATAATCTGTTATAATCTATTTTGATATAATTATCATAGGGTGAGACTTGAACATTAACAGCTATACTGTAATATCCATAGTGTAATTTTTAAAAATTGTATTGATGGTAGTTGATTTATAATATTGTGTTAATTTCTGATTTGTACAGCAGAAATTAACACAATATTATAAATTATAAATTATAAAGAATATATATTCTTTTTCATATTCTTTTCCTTTATGGTTTATCACAGGATATTGAATGTAGTTTCATGTTCTCTAGAGTAGTAACTTGTTGTTTATCTATCCTGTATATTATAGTTTGCATCTGCTAATTCCAGACTCCCAATCATTCTTTCTGCCAACCTGCCCTTGACAACCACAAGTCTGTTTTCTATGTCTGTGAGTCTGTTCCTATTTTGTAGATATGTTCATTTGTGTCATATTTTAGATTCCACATATAAGTTATAAGAAATTATCTTGGTATGAATTCACTTATGATAATTTCTAGTTCTATCCATGTTGCTGAAAATGACATTATTTCATTCTTTTTTTTTGTCTTTTTTATTTTTTATGGCTGCAGCTGCAGCATATGGAGGTTCCCAAGCTAGGGTTCCAGTCAGAACTGTAGCTGCTGGCCTACACCACAGCCACAGCAATGCGGGATCTCAGTTGTGTCTGCAACCTACACCACAGCTCACAGCAACGCTGGATCCTTAGCCTACGGAGTGAGGCCAGGGATCGAACACTCATTCTCATGGATGCTAGTCAGGTTTGCTAACTGCTGAGCCACGATGGGAATTCCTATTTCATTCTATTTTATGGCTAAATAATATTCCATTGTATGTCCTTGCTATGTCTTCTCTATCCATTCATCTGTTGATGGACATTTAGGTTTTTTCTCATGTATTGACTATTATAAATAATGCTGCTATGATCATAGAGGGTGCATGTATCTTTTTAAATTGTTGGCCAGATATATGCCCAGGAGTGGTAACTTTATTTTTAATTTTTTGAGAAACCTCCATACTCTTTTCCATAGTGGCTGTACAAATTTATATTCCCACTTCCACACCCCCTTTAGCATTTATTTTTTAATAGCTTTTTAATGATGGCCATTCTGACTGGTGTAAGGTGATACCTCATTGTAGCTTTGATTTGTATTTCTTTAATAATTAGCTGTGATCATCTTTTTATATGGCTGTTGGCCATCTGTAAGTCTCTTTGGAAAAATGTCTATTTAGGTCTTCTGTCCATTTTCTGATTTATTTGTTTGGCTTTTGTTATTGAGTTGTTCGAGCTTTTTTGGAAATTAAACCCTTATCGGTCACATCATTTATGAGTATTTTTCCCCAGTCCATAAGTTGTCTTTTTTTTTTTTTTTTTTTTTTGCTTATGGCTTGCTTTGTTGTGCGAAAGCTTATAAGCTTGATTAGATCCCACCGTTTATTTTTACTTTTATTTCTATTTTTGGGAGAATGACCTGAGAAAACTTTGGTACTGTTTATGTCAGAAAATATTTTGTCTGTGTTATCTTCTAGGAGTTTTATGTCTTTAAGTCTTTAACCCCTTTTATGTTTATTTTTGTGTATAGTGTTGAGGCTGTGTTCTGACTCCACTGATTTGCATGTGGGTGTCTTTCCAAACACCACTTACTGAAGAGGCACACAGCATAAATTTTTAAAATAGATCTTATCCCAAGGCTTATTTTTAAATTATTCTTTTCAAGTATGTATTTGTTATAGAACTAAATCTAAGAATCATGACTAGAGATTCTGAGTAAATTATAACCACTTTTGATGAGAAAATGAAATAGAACTGATCTATGGCTTCAGTGAAATATCACAGACGACAAAGAATGGTATGAGTAATCCAATAAATGTAAGAGCAAATTTGAATAAAATATATTAAAATATTTCAGCTATTACTACTTAAAGAAAAAGCAAAGAATTAATGGAAGATAAAGAAAAGGGAAATCTTTAATAGGGTAGCTGAAAGAATTCTGGACACTATGTAGAATGTTGATGGCAGTGCAACCTTGTGAATATAGCATTGAATTTTAAATTAGCTAACTTGGCTTCAATTTGGTGTGTTTGCACTTAAAAGCTTTGGACCATTGTGGAGGTGGCTGAAGCTCCCTGAGCTTCATTTCACTTACTACAGCATGATTTTAGTTTTCATGCCTCCTTGCACAGCTGAGGTAAAGATCAAATATTAAAGAGCATTTTGAACTATAAATTTATACCTCAGAGTTTTGTTCTTTATCGGCTGATGATTAAGGAAGAGAGGTTCCATATGCAACACAAACAAAACATGACTGTTGATATTAGAACACAGAATATTTGTGTTTTCCCTTGTTTTAGAAAAAGTTCTGCTTTGGAAATTATGTATGAAAATACTTATGATTAACCTCAACAGTGAAATCTGAATATGCATCTGCTAGTACTTGTAAAAGAACTAGAGTTTCTGGGATTTCTGCATTATTTAGTATTTGTGGCTTGGGGAGGCAGAGAGAAGCTCTATAAATAAGTAGGTGGATATAAAATAAAAAAGAATACATATGTATTTAATTGTATATATATTTACACACAAACAGTATTAAAATATTTTTTGAGGTAACTCTCTTAGAAATATATAGAGGAAAATAAAGAGGAATAAGAGCAAATAGTATGTTGAGACAATCTATGTATCATTATAAGGAAAATAAAGACCTTTACAAGTATCTGTTCCACTGAGAGAAGGAAAAGAAGAATTTGGGTACTATTCTGGCATTGTCCTGATGATTGCCCAAGACAAGACATTAATAAGGAGTTAGGAAAAAGAAAACGAGAGAGAACAGTTGATTGTGCATACAGTTGAATAAATTCAATCCTTTACATATCAATTAAATGATCATTTTAGCAGGACAAAATAATATCTCCATATTTCTGGAATATGTTATACAGAACCCTTGCCACGAAGATAATATGATATACAAAACTGGGATAATATACTGTGTAATGACAAGAATATAATTTGTTCAGATATACAAATAATAAATATCATGTAAATATTTATATTAAGTAATGGATACTTTTTCAAGAAAGATAAGATATGTAACATTTTGTGAAAATTAATAGTAAGGGGAATTTTTTCATTTGGAATAAGGAATAAATGATTTCTAGTTTTCTTAATAATAACCACTAATATTTAAATAGCACTTATTATATGCCAAACATTAGCCTCAGTGTTTTAGAATATCAAATCAATTAATTCTCTCAACAATCATTTGAAATAGTTCTAATACTATTCCCATTTTGCATATGAAGAAAATAAATCTCAGAGAGCTTACGTATAATTCCTGAGTTCACACATAGAACCTGTAAAAAAGGCAGTTAGGTGTGTATGCAGGCAAGTTGGTTATGGAGTTTTGTTTTTAAACACTGTAAGTTTACATTTCTTTTCTAATATGTAAACAATTAATAAAGAGATAAGTACAAGGGCTGATGATCTGAATGATGAACTTATATTAGGAGTAAGCAAATTATTGCTTTGTGGTGTATCTTGGGAAAACATTTCAAAAGTACTCTTGAATGATGGGGCAAAAACTGACCCACTACTGTGAGCTCATGGAAAGGAAGAAGCATGTTTTATTTTTGGTATCACCATGTCTCTGGTAGGAGCTCAGTCTGGGGTTACTGATTGAAGACAATTTTGGAAAGTGTGAATAAACCAAGATTTGGGGAGTTCCTGTTGTGGCACAGTGGAAACAAATTTAACTAGTGTCCATGAAGATGCACATTTGATCCCTGGCCCCGCTAAGTGGTTGAGGATCTGACATTGCCATGAGCTCTAGTGTAGGTTACAGATGCAGCTTAGATCCAGTGTTTCTGTGGCTGTGGTGTAGTCTAGCAGCTGTATCTCTGATTTGGCCCCTAGCCTGGGAACTTCTGTATGCTGCAGGTGTGGCCCTAAAAAGCAAAAATAAAATAAAATAAAATAAAATAAAAAATAAAACAAGATTTTGAAACACCAAGAAACCTGAAATCAACTTTAAGGTAAGGCTATAGGTTTATGTTGAAACTTTTGTGAAAATAAGACTCCCTTATTGGGAGTAATCATAAAGTTGGTAATTAAAGATCACTTTGGGAAAATTGCAGAGTATTGTGGCACTGTCAAAAAGGACAAATCAAGTGTGGGACTTGAGAGATGATTGATATCTGTTAAATATCTAAAATCTACAGATTAGTGGATGGTATTAAGAAGAAATAGTAAGAAAACAAAGTAACCTAACTGGTAGTTCCTGTTGTGGCATAGCAGAAATGAAAAAAAAAAAAGCCCTCAAAACAACCAAGGAACTACCAAGGGGTGCTTTTTCATATAACTAGCCCTCTAAGACTACAGTAGTTGTCTTCCCTAAAACTCATAGAATAAGAAAAATATAAACAATGTATAAACAAAAGGAAGAAGCTCAGGAGCCATTCCCAATTAAAAGAAGAGAATTCTCCTAAAGGAGCAAACAATGAAACAGACCTCTGCAGTCTAGCAGACACTAAGTTCAAAAAGGAGATAGTGAAAATTCTGAAAGAATTAAGAGCTAATATGAAGGTATTAAAAACAAATATGAACAGTCATGCAGATTATTTTAGAAAGGAACTATAAAATATAAGGAGGAGCCCAGAAAAATTGCAAAATTAATTTGCACAGTCACAAGCTGAGTTAAAATAGATAATTCAGAGGAATAAATAAGTGACTTGGAAAATAGAATAATGGAAATTATACAGATAGGACAGTAGATAAAAAACCAAATGAAAAAATATGAAAGCAATATAAGAGATCTATGGGATAATATAAAGTGGGCCAATCTATGCAGAATAGGGATTCCAGAAGGAGAAGAAAAAGAAAAGGGGATTGAAAACATATTTGAAGAAATTATGGCTAAAAACTTTCCACATCTAAAGGAAATAGTTATCAAGATACAGGAAGTATAGAGGGCCCCAAATAATTTGAACCCAAACAAACCCACACCATGACATATTATAATAAAAATGGCAAAAGTTAAAGATAAGGAAAGGATTCTAAAGGCAGCAAGAGAAAGCAAAGAGTTAATTATGCAGAACCTTCCATAAGGCTATCAGCTGATTTTCCTACAGAAATATTACAGGTAGAAGAGAGTGGCAAGGTATATCAGAGTTATAAAAGGGAAAAATTTACAGCCAAGAATACCCAGTGAGATTATCATTTATAATAGAGAATGAAAGAAACTCTCCAACAAACAAAAACTAGAAGAATACAGCAATATTAAACCATTCTAAAAGAAATATTAAAAGGTTTCCTCTAAATAGGAAAGATGTAAGATTATATAGGATGGAGGAAATCACAACTGGAAAGTAATTTAAGCCAGCATATAGACATAAAAAGAAAAAAAAAAAACTGCTTGTAAAAGCAACCATAAAGAAAATGAGCAAAAGGACAAACATGAATATGTACAAAAGGACATCAAAATCATAAAATGTGGGGAGGGAAGGAAAGTAAGAAAATCTAGATTTTTTTTTTTTAGAATGTGTTTGAGCATATATAACTATCAAGCTAAAAACAGATAACCCACATACTTGAAAAACAGGGCTGCCACAAATTACAACCAATAAATTCATTCCCAAGAACTAAAAAGAAGACATAAGCATAAAATTAAAGGAAATAATCTAAACAAATAAAGAAAGGAACAAAGGAAAAACAGAATAAACTGGAAAACAAGGTTTAAAACAGCAATAAATACATATTTATCAATAATTACCTTAAATGTCAAAGGACTAAATGCTCCAATCAAAAGACATAGAGTGGCAGACTATATGAAAAAACACAAGCCTGCAGTATTCTCCCTAAAAGAGACCCACCTTAGGACAAAGAATACATATAAATTGAAAGTGAGAGGATGGAAAAGATATTTCATGAGAATGGAAATGACAGGAAAGCCGGAGTTTCAATACTCATATCAGACAAAATAGACTTTAAAACAAAGGGCATAAAGAAAGACCAAGAAGGACACTATTTAATGAGAAAAGAATATTACACTTGTCAAATATATATACCCCTAATATAGGAGCACCCAGATACCTGCAACAAATACTAATAGATATAAAAGGAGAAACATAAAAGAGAAATTGATTGGAATACAATAATAGTAGGAGATTTTAATAGCCCCTCACATCTATGGAGAAGTCCTCTAGACAGAAAATCTGTGAGGCAACAGAGATCCTAAAATGACACAATAGAAAAGTTAGGCTTCATTGATATTTTCAGGACATTATATCCAAAAAAATTAGCATACACATTTTTTCAAGTGCACATGGAACATTCTCAAGGATTGACCACACGCTGTGGCACAATACTAACTTCAGCAAATTAATAAGAGTATAAAATTATTTCAAGCGTCCTCTCTGACCGCAATGGCCTGAACCTGTAAATCAACCACAGGAAAATAAATGAGGAAAAAACAAAACAAAACAAAAACTGACTACATGGAGACTGAACAACACGCTACTAAAAAATCAATGGGTCAGTGAGGAAATAAAAAGGGAAATTAAAAAAATACCTTGAGACAAATGAAAATGAAAACACAACCATTTAAAATTTATGGGATGCCACAAAAGCAGTTCTTAGAAGGAAGTTCATAGCAGTACAGGCCTTCCTCAAAAAAAAGAAAAATCTCAAATCAACTACTTAACCTACCACCCAAAAGAATTAGAAAATGAACAAACAAAATGTAAATTCAGCAGAAGGAATAAAACCCTAAAGATAAGAAAGGAAATCAATAAAATAGAGATTCAAAAAACAATAGAAATCAATCAATAAAACCAAGATCTGGTTCTTTGTAAGGGTAAACAAAATCGACAAACCTCTGGCCAGACTCACTAAGAAGAGAGAAAACCCAAATAAATAAAATAATAAATGTAAATAGAAATCTCAAAGGATACTGCAGAAATACAAATGACCGTAAGAGAATACTATGAACAATTATATGCCAATAAATTGGACAACCTAGAAAAAATGGCCAAATTTCTAGAGACATGCAGCCCACTAAAACTGAATCAAGAAGAAATAGATCAGCTAAACAGGCCAATCACTAGAAATGAAATAGAGTATGTCATAAAAACACTTCCTACAAACAAAACTCCAGGACCAGATGGCTTCACAGGTGAATTCTACCAAATAAAAAAAGCAGAACGTGTACCAGTAGTTCTTGAACTTTACCAAAATATGGAAGAAGAAGGAACAGTCCCAAAGACATTTTGTGAAGCCACCATCACCCTAATAAACAAAATCAGATACTACCTAAAAAGGAAATTATAAGCCAATATCTCTGATGAATATAGATGCAAAAATTCTCAGCAAAATTTTATCTAACTGAATCTAACAGCACATAAAAAAGATCATACACCATGACCAAGTGGGTTTCATCCCAAGTTCACAGCATGGTTCAGCATATGCAGATCAATCAACATCATAACCATATTAACAAAAAAAACAAAAGCCGAAAACCATATGATCATCTCAATAGATGCAGAAAAAGCATTTGAGAAAAAATCCGTCATGTATTCATGATAAAAATTCTTATCAAAGTGGGTATAGAGGGAACATATCTTAACATAATAAAAGCCATTTATAACAAACCTGCAGCCATTATAATACTCAATGGACAAAAACTAAAAGCCTTCTGGCTGAAATCTGGAACAAGACACTCTCATTACTTTTATTCAACCTAGTATTAGAAGTCCTAGCTGCAACAATCTGACAAAAAAAAAAAAAGAAAAGAAATGAAAGTATCCAAATTGAAAGAGAAGAGGTGAAATTGTCACTATATGTAGATGACATGATACTGTATATAGAAAACCCTGAGGACTCCACACAAAAACTACTTGAACTGATTATGAATTCAGCAAAGTGGCAGGATACAGGATTAACTTTGAGAAAGTAGTTGCATTTCTGTATACTAACAATGAAATATTGGGAAAGGAATATTATAAAATAATACCTTTAAAAATCTCTTCCCCCCCCAAAAAATTAAATAGCCAGGAATAAACCTGACTTTGGAAGTGAAAGACTTATACACTGAGAACTATAAAACATTAATTAAGGAAATTAAAGAGGATACAAAGAAATGGAAAGATATCCCATATTTCTGGATTAGAAGAATTAATATAATCTAAATGGCCATACTACCCAAACCAATCTACATGTTTTATACAATCCCTATCAAATTATCCATGACATTTTTCATAATACTAGAACGAACAATCCAAAATTTTATATGGAACCACAAAAGACCCAGAATTGCCAAAGCAAGTCTGGGGGTGGGAATGGGGATGGGAAATAAGCAGGAGGGATAACTCTGCAAGTCTTCAGATAATACTACAAAGCTGCAGTAATCAAGACAGTGTGGTATTGGTATAAAAACAGACTTCTGTTTCAGTGGAACAGAATAGAGAGCCCAGAAATAAACCTAGACACTTAGAGTCAATTAATCTTTGACAAAGGAGGCAAGGATATAAAATTGGAAAAAAGATAGTCTCTTCGGCAAGTGATACTGGGAAAACTGGACAGCTGCATGTAAATCAGTGAAACTAGAACACACCCTCATACTCTTCACAAAAATAAACTAAAAATAGCTTAAAGACTTAAACATAAGACAAGACACCATAAAACACCTCTAAGAGAAAATAGGCAAAACATTCTCTGAAATCAAGCATATAAATATTTTCTTAGGTCAGTCACCCTAAGTTGCAATAGGAATAAAACCAAAAATAAACCAATTGTACCTAATCAATCTTATAAGCTTTTGCATAGCAAAGTTAACCATAACTAAAACAAGAAGACAACCTATGGAATGAAAGAAAATGCTTGGAAACAATGCAACCAACAAGGGCTTAATCTTCAAAATATAGAAACTAGTACAACTCAACAACAACAACAAAAAACAAATGATGCAATTGAAAAATTGGCCAAAGACCTAAGTAGACATTTCTCCAAAGAAGACATTTGGATGGTCAATAGGGACATGAAAAAAATGCTCAACATCACCAATTACTAGAGAAATGCAAGTCAAAACTGCAATGAAGTACCACCTCAGAATGGCTGTTATTAATAAGTCTGCAAATAACTAATGCTTTAGAGGGTGTGGAGAAAATGGAACCCTCTGTCACTGTTGGTGGGAATATAAATTGGTACAACCACTATGGAGAACAGTATGGAGGTACCTCAGAAAACTAAATATAGAGCTACCTTAGGCTGTAGCAATCCCAATCCTGGGCCTATATGCAGACAAATTTTAATTCAAAAAAATAATGCATCCTTATGTTCATAGCAGTGTTATTCAAAATAGTCAAGACATGGAAACAACATAAGTGTCCATCGATAGATGAATGGATTAAGAATATGTGGTATATATGAACAATGGAATACTACTCACCCATAGAAAATAACAAGCTAATGCCATTTGCAGCAACATGGATGCAACTAGAGATTCTCATACTAAGTAAGTCAGAAAGAGAAAGATAGATACCATATGATGTCACTTATATGTGGAATCTAAAATATGGCACAGATGAACCTATCTACAGAATAGAAACAGACTGACTTAACAGACATTGGCAGCAGACTTGTGGTTGCTGAAGGGGAAATGATGAAGTGGGATAGACTGGAAGTTCGGAGCTAATAGATGCAAACTGTTACATTTAGAATGGATAGATAGCGAGGTCCTGCTATATAGCCCAGGGACCTATGTCCAATCACTTGTGATGGGACATGATAAAAGACAATATGAGAAAGAATGGGTCACTTTACTGTACAACAGAAATTGACAGAACACTGTAATCAACTATGATAATTATTTAAAAATATATAATTCTAGGTTGTAAAATAGAAAAGGAACTTTTTTGTTTTCTGTTAAAAGTGACTTATAAGCTATTAAGTAAGTCTGAGGAGATGCATGTTCAATTTTATTTTACTCCTTAATTCAAAGGAGGCTGTAGGCTGCCAGCAGCTGATGCATCCACATTTTGCAGGCACACATATAAACTCGAACCTCTTTTATAATCCAGTTTTCTTAGTGCTAAATAGTCAGTGATCATGAAGTCATGGTGTTACCACCAGCGAAAGAATTAATGTCTTGTCAATTTACAACCTTTAGAAACATTTCTAAATTAAATGGAAAAATATGCTAATTCAGTATTAAGGCTTCAACTTTAAAAACAGAAAAGTCAAGAATTACAGAAGTTATGGTTTTCATTATCATCATTAACATGACTGCATCACAAACAATGTATATATTAGTTTTTTTTTCCACCAATCCAATGAATTGCATATGTCCAACTTAATTTAGCTACACTAGAGGAATTTTAGCTTGCATTTCATGAGTTTTACAGTTCATATTTGCATCCTTAACTTTATTTTAAAATTTATAGATACCATATGCCTCCAGTGGTTAATATTATATAATAAATAAGCAAAATAATATACTAGATTGTATGTAACATTTATATAGAAAGTGATGTCAAAATTTGTATGTACATAAGACCTAGTTTTTCTCTACTGAAAAAAAGTTTGTTATTTAATTTAGCTTTGTAGATTGCCTGTGTTCCTTTCTTAAATCCTTTCTGTCTTTAAGATTTTCTTGTTTGATCTGTTAGTGCCTCCTCTTCCACTGATTAGTCAGTCAATTCCACTTTGTCATATGGCCCATATTCCAGTTTTGTCTGAACCACCTTTCCCCCTCAAAACCAACCTGCTGTATGTCCCTGTTACTTTGTATTTATTTGGTTATAAATTCCTCATTATATTGAACTAGAAACAGGACAAAAAGTTACCTGAGATCCTTAAAAAGAAGTTATCCAGACTCTATTCAAACCTCCTTAATCAGAATTTTTGGAGATTATTTCCCAGAATATACTTTTTTTTAAAGCTATTCATGTGGTTCCATTGTATTTCTTTTTTTGCTTGATGTTTCCAAGTCAAAGTTTTATCATTAACATCATTGCCATTACCATTAAAGTATTAATAATAGATAATGACAATATATTGCCCTTTTCAATTACATTAGGATTTTTCAATACTTTCAGGATTTTAACCCAGAGAAGGAATAATAGGAGAATTTCATTCAGGAGCAATGTAAATTTAGAGTTATTTCAGAGACTAGGTTATTATTAATGTGGCCAACTACTAATGAAATTCCTCAGTCAAAGCAAGCAATTTCATTTTAAACCAGAACCATATCCATTCTATAAATTCATGCCAGCAAATACCAAAAGGCGTTTTTACACAAGCCCGTGCATCCTTCATATATAGGAGGCAGATATGGTGGGAAGCAGTGTGTCAGAAACATGGGATAAAATTCCAATTCTTCCACTGCAGCTAAGTAATATTGGTCAAATTGGGCATTTCCATCTCCCAGTCCCACTGTCTGGAACATCATACCATGAAGGCTGCATGGTGACCTACTCTTTCACCTATTTTCAAGCTCTTCCTATTACCACCTTCTCAGTGAGAGCTGAAGACCTTATTTAAAGGGAGTATTGCCATCCAATACTCCCTATCCCTTCCCTGCTTGATTTTCCATAGCACGTTTCACTATCTGACTCACAAACTTGCTACTTGTTTATTTCCTAGCTCTCCCCTCTACCCCACTGTATAAGGATTATTATAGTGTCAGCAGATTAATTGGTAGATACCCAATTAATATCTGTTTACTTAGTGAATAAATGAATAAATCAAATAATTAATTAAAATATAGTATTGTCTAAAGAGGAGGAACTAGAAAAACCTAAACTAAGATTGTTTATTTTTCATAGACATTGCCTTTATGTGCTTCTCTTCCAGTAAAATCTTTTTTTCTCACATAAAAGCTTAATAACAAGCATGTATACAAATCTCTCAGAGAATTTGGAACAGAATGTGTGGTATCAATCCAGTGAATCAGACTATAGAGGTGGGTTGGTAAGGGGGTGATTATATATCCAGGGTGTGCAGCCCAACAGAGAGAAGGGGACAAATATATGTCTGAATAGTGTAGAAATCATCCTCAGTGACTAGACTTTAGCCTAGATAAAGGCAGGAAGCCTAAGGCTTATTCGTCATGAAAAGAACCTCCCAAGTTAAAGATTGCTATACAAGTAAAAGAAACTAAATGTAAAAATGTTATGCAATGCCTGTAATGTACATAGAACAAAAGGATAAAGACATTAAAAAAATTAAGATTCTATGACTTGTTCAGGAATATAGATCACCATCAAAAGCAGCAGCAGCAGGTAATGCCAGCCCTTTAGAGAACTTTGTGAAAACAGGCCAATTTCTTTTAAGTTTTACTGAAGTATAATCAATTTACAAGGTTGTGATAATTTATGCTGTACAACCAAGTGACCCAGTCATACATATACACATATTCATTGTCTCTCAGATTCTTTTCCCACGTAGACTATTACAGAATACTGGGTAGAGTTTTCTGTGCTATATAGCATGTCCCTGTTGAGGCCAACTCTTAAATTGGAATGACTGAGCATGGAGGATAATCAGAGAGAATTTTTAAGCAGCTGTGATGTTGTGATGCATCAAATGCTACTTATCATGTAATCATGTGAATACATGAAGTGAATAGGAGAGGTGAACATAGTGCATGACAGAGACAAACTCATTAACTAAGATATTGAATAGACTCAGCCAGCAATCAACTTTAAAAGCTAGCAAATCTAGAGACAGGAGAAGGGAGTAGCATTAATTCAAATTGCACTTATACCTGGAATTAATTGGAGTGATGTATTTTCTGAAAAATTGCATGTAGGTTGATTTTAGAAGACATTTTAGTCGATCTTAATAATGACTTTGTAACTATCAGATACTTTAAAATATGTACTCTGAGTCATGGAGTAAATTTTATCTTCTGGAAAATGAATGGCCCTTAATATTCAATCCTTTCAGTTGTAATACTATAAGATTTTTTAATATAAATAAAAAGACCTAGACATCTGGAATATGTACTTTGCTGTAGAAAAAAATCCACTTTTCATATGTGTATGTAATGCCAAAATTGTGCCAGACATTGAAGCTAAAATTATAAATGACGTAAGATATTGTGTTAGCTATATGGAAATATATATGAAATATACAAAACACACACACATATATAATGTGTATATATAAACAAAAATACATATACATTATGCATATTAAATTATTTGCCTTCTTATAGAATAAATGCATATGCATGTCTACTTTCATATAGCAAATATTAAATTAATTACACTATAAATAAAATTAAAAATATAACTGGCTTACCTAATTTCCATAGCTGTTTCTAAAAAGTTGATATAATTTTACAGTTTTACAGTTTACAGTTTATAGTTATAATTTTAGTTTTGCATTTATACCACCCTGAGAGTTTCCATTTTGTCTCAGTAGGTTAAGAACCCAACAGTGTCTGTGAGGATGCGGGTTCAATCCCTGGCCTTGCTCAGTGAGTTAAGGATCTGGTGTTGCTGCAAGGGAAGGCATAGATTGTAGATGCAGCTCAGATCTGGTGTTACCATGGTTGTGTACAAGCCTGCAGCTCAGCTCCAATTTGACCCCTAGCCTGGGAACTTCCATATGTCACGGGGGTAGCCATAAAACAAACAAACAAAAACAAAAACAAAACATTTATACCACCCCTGCAACTCAGGATCTAATGTAAATAAATAATCCATATGCTCAAAGACTATGTCATAGAACAGTATAGAATTTACTGTGATATTTCTTCATTTCATTGAGAATGTCACATCACAATAATTCCAGTAACTCCCACATCAGATTGGGTGCTGCTCACACTGGGTTTTATCTTCATGCTGCTATATGCCCCTTGAGACACAAATGCAGTAGATATTTTCTATAGAAATACAGCCAAATATGATTCGGAGGTGGTGGTGGTTTGAGTGCATATGTTCATATGTATGTGTGTCCTTTGGTGTTAAGGTGTGAGTTTAGATAGCACTCAAATCCTTAAAATATTGGCAAGTTGATCACTATTCTTATTCAATTATAGTTCTTATATAAGTTTGGCTACTATATTTAAAAGATTATAATCTCTCTCTCTAATATCTCCTTGAACTTTTATCTTTCACTAAAGAGTGCCCTTATCTTTAAGTAGTAATAAACCCTTTTGATTAGTAAGTACATATCTTTTGAATTGTGGGTACATTGCTTTTATTCCACTCTAGTTTTTCAATATTTTAATACTATTATTTTGAAAATGAACATTTGATATGGCAGAGTGTAAAATTCAAGTAAATGTCACTTTCATTATTTTATCACAAAGCTGCTTGATAATAAAGTGGAATGAAGCACCATTGAATTCTGTACCTCACAGTTATGCTCTACAGGAATCCTTTGTTAATTAAAATGATAGTTCCCTGTAAAGGTACCTTTGGGGCTTAGCTGACTAAGTGGCTTCACATATGGGCATTTTTTTTTCCATAACAGTTCACTAATAAATTATGTCTAAAAATGCAGCTACTTAAACCAAGTAACATAGGAGTACAACAATGTTGTGACAGAGAGAGTCATGTATCAAGGCATTCTGGGTTTTTGTCTTAAACTGTGCGTAGAACCCCTCCATGCTCTGGCTGTCATCCAAGAATTTGAGCTCCTGGAACTGTGGGAAGGAGAAATCAAAGACATAATATTTGCCCTCTCATAGGTTTCAAATTTTAAAGTGAGTGGGTTTCTTTATTTAGTCATCAACTGAAGTATTTGCCGAGAAAGGTGCCAAGTTTGCCTCCATGATAGCAACCTATTACAACAAAAAGTGGTGACATATATTCTAGAATATAATCTCTGTGGGAGTTCCTGCTGTGTCCCAACAGGATTGGCGCCCTCTTGGGAGCAATGGGATGCAGGTCAATCCCTGGCCAGGCACAATGGGTTAAGGATCTGGTGCTGCTGCAGTTGTGGCTTCAGTCACAACCGCGGCTCAGATCCGATCTCTGGCTCAGGAGCTCCATATGCTGCAGGGCGGCCCAAAAGGAAATATATATATATTTGACTGTGCAATTAAAATTAAACCTTAGCATAAAGAACACTATTTATGCAAAGAAAGAGAGCTCAGTTGATAGCAGAATGTATTAGATTCAACTAACCTATTGTAGTTTACCACTAGATTTGGGATCACTATTATCTAGAAGTACAAAAAATGATTTTTAAAAATAGTATACTGCCAAAGGACTTGAAGCGTCTCTTTATTTATATGGAAACAACAACATAGGATTGTTTTTGTAAGATGACAAAAAATAGGGTAGTTGTTTGGAGAAAGAAAAAAAAAGAAATCCCAGCATTACTTGAGGTTTGAATATCAACTCCAGGTGCTAAGAAACTTTCTAAAAGGAAGTTAGGAAGAAATTAAATGTTAAGTATGTGTCTAAGGAGATGCAGATGAAGAGGGGGAAAAAAAAGGTAATAAACCAAGTTGTTCCAATCTTCTCTTTGGGAGAACACAGGAAAACAAACAAACAAACAAACAAAAACCAAAAAATAGAAAAAAAAAATCAAGAAACTAAATATAAATTAAACCAGAAAGGATTCTCTTCTTAGATGTATGATTAGCAAGGCTTTCATGGATAGTCTGATTAGGGTAAATAAATAACTTTAATATTCTTTGATTCATTCACTCACATACTTTTAGAGTTCTTATGTTGAAAATGGTTGATGAAAAACACCTAAAATAAAACACTTGAAAGGTGAGTTAAAACGTTATCTTGATTGGGTGTACGGATGATAGTTAAGCAAATGATGACTAAAATGGACTAATTTCTTTTAAAAAGAAAATGGCTTGGTCTTCTGAACTCAGAGGTAATGGACAGTTCTTTCTCAGATGATTGCCCATAGGCACACACAAAAAATAAACAGTGAAAGCTTGAAAAAATACTTTCTCTTGTGACCTTAATTAGGATCATTGTGAAATGAGCTGAACTGTTTTGTCACCCTTTGTCTATTAGAGTACATTTTTAAAGATATAAATGCATTAAAACTGTACTGAAAAATTTAGGTGATTAAACAATAAGAGCCAATGATTCAAATTGTGTTCTTAGTTGGAGATAAAACTATATATTTTTTCTTTTGGTGAGGAAGTAGAGAAAATAAAATACAGAGAAATGTTATGATTTAAAAATAACCCCTCAAAATATAGGTTTTTTTAATATACCATGAGATATATTCTTTTGTAAATTCAGAGCAGTGTCATATATTATATAATATAATAAGTACAGACAAAAAATTAGAAATTTTCTTTAATAGTAATTATATAAAAATAAAATCTAATTTGCAACTTAAATCCCTACCAACAAGTCCTACGAGGTAAAATTAATTGTCAATTTTTCTGCTAGGTTTCATTCCAAACAAACCACATAAGAAGGAAATGTTCTATCACTAGTGGTTCCTAAAACACAATAAAGAGAAACTTTTTTCTACTATGAATTGTCTTTTGCATCTTAGCACTCATAACTTCACCTAATTTTTTCTGAAGTTTTGAAGTTTTTATCTCAGCTATCTTTTATTGAACATAAATATTTTCTTTACTGGAAATTTATAGATACATTTTAAAAATACTCATTATGTTAATGTTTCCAGAGTTCCTTAGTACAAAATTGAACTTTATATTTTTATATATTGGCTCATAGCCAGTTTTCTCAAGCAATGCTTTATAATGATTTTTATTTTTTTCCATTATTGCTGGTTTACAGTGTTCTGTCAATTTTCTACTGTACAGCAAGGTGACCCAGTTGCACATACATTCATACATTCTTTTTTCTCATATTATCATGCTCCATCATAAGTGACTAGACATAGTTCCCAGTGCTACACAGCAGGATCCTCATTGCTAATCAATTCCAAAGGCAATAGTCTGCATCTAGTACCCTAAGCTCCCCATCCATCCCACTCCCCCCCCCCTTGGCAACCACAAGTCTATTCTCCAAGCCCATGATTTTCTTTTCTGTGGAAAGGTTCATTCGTTCCATATATTAGATTCCAGATGTAAGTGATATCGTATGGTATTTGTCTTTCTCTTTCTGACTTACTTCACTCAGAATGAGAGTCTCTAGTTCCATCCATGTTGCTGCAAATGGCATTTATTCCTTTTTATGGCTGAGTAGTATTCTATTTATTCAGATTTAATGTTTACCATCCTCATAGTCATTGTAATAGGATGCTGAGTGTGATCTCTTTTTTTTTCCCTATCCTAGAATGGTTTCCATGAATAAGAACTGAAGCCAGAGTGTTCCTCAGTACCGCATTCTCTAAAGAGATATAATAACAATGTGGACAGATAGTTTCTTCAGAAAATCAACTACTTTTTCATTGTATACAGTGAAACCAGGGGGGAGAGCAAGAGATCAAGCAATTGGAGTGCCCAAGAGAATCACTTGTAAAAACTGGGATGGCTGAAAGAAGAAAAGCCTAGAATCTTTATCACTGCTAGGGTATCTGATTGCCATTGTATTTTTTGATCTTCCTTGAGCTTAGGATGGAAAAAGACATACACTGTAGGGAGAATACAAAGGTTCAAGAGAAACATCTAATATGGAGTCAGATTTGTTCTTCCCTGTTAAACTATTTGTATACAAAGAGAAATCCAGCGTTTGGGTTCCCCTACACAGAGGCAAAGGCAATCACTTAGAATGAAGGAAATATGTGGCAGACAACCAGGAGAGATTACAATCAGAAAGTAAAGTGAAAGGAAAATTATTCCCTCCTCCTTTATAACCTCAACCAGCATCACAGGAATCCACCACATAACTGAGGGTGGCCGTATCCTAGATACCACAGCACTGCCCATCTGCTTCAGTCCTTGGAGTGGGAGAAGTAATGACACAACCAACCCTTTTCCCTAGTCCTCTCAAGTCCCTGGAATACCAAGCTTAATCGGTGGGGTAGGGGAGGAAAGAGTCAGGTATGAGCAGAGTCAGATATGAGATGTGAATTTAAACCAGTCTAAAATGGACTTTTAGTTGCTCAGATTGAGCCAATAGCTATGTGAGTATGCACATATTTGTAAGGTTTTATATTATTTGCAATATAAATTTAAGATCACAATGTCTTTGACCAACTTTAATTCTCTGTATTCTTAGGCTGGAAAGCTTAAGTTTTTCTTATTTCCTTGATTTAATATTCTGCTGATGATAAGATTCAAAAGAATAGTGGCAATATTATTACAAACACTAAATCTGTTGAGAGCCTGTTAAATTCTCTTTGCAGTTCTCTTCATTCTTAAAGTTTCTGTTTTTTAAAGTCACTTAAGCCAATTATTTTTTGTGTGTGATGTTTTTGTCTCTATGTTAATACCAAAATTATTGATTTGTCTACAGTCTTATTGTTTTAACTTAATTTTATTTCTAATTATGTAAAATATTATTGAATTTAAAATATGTGCGTCAGAAACCATATAGTGGTGTACATTTGAGGAAAACCCCTGAACCCTTCTTTACCCATAAATAATCATTTTTATTATCTTTTGATTATCCTCTCCTGTATTTAATATTGAATGTATAAGCAAATATGAATGAATATATATAGTTCTTACAAAATTTAACATATATAAACACAATTCTGTTCGCTTCCCTGCCCATTTCTCTGTGTGTGTGTGTGTGTGTGTGTATTCATTTTATTTCAGTATAGAGATCTTTCTCATTGTATTTACAAGTGAGTAGTACTTTATTGTACAGATATGCCAGTTTATTTAACGTGTCTTATGATGATAAACAGAATAGTTGGGTTTATTTTAGTCTTATTATTGCAGATAATGCTGGAATGCATAATTGTATACATATGCTATTTCATGTTTTGGCAGTGTAACTTTCATATGGATCTAGAAATGAGATCGATTCAAAGGTGACTGCATATGTAATTTTGTTAGACATATTCATGTTCCCTCCATTTCTCAGTCTCACCATCTGTGTCTGAGAGTGCTTCTTTCTTTACATTCTTGCCAATGGATGTGCTCTCAGACTTTTACGTTTTATCATTCTGATAGTCGAGGAATGCTATCTCAATATTTATAAATAGAGAATTTCTCCAAGAGTTAGGTTAAGAGACTTTAATGCTTACAGGCCCACTTTATAAATATTTGAAATACAATTTTTCATTCTTATACTTTTAATATGCAAGTATCACAATTTGTTTAATATTTAGTTTATTTAACTGAGAGGTAAATAGCCAAAATGTAAGACATGTTTGTTTAAAATGTTTCTATTTTATCGAGGGTTTCCTTTTAATTCAAGTCAGCTAAAGGAAAAGTCAGTTACAAATTTAGAAAAACAATATATAAAAAGGATAGCTATATATGTCAACATACTTAAGGGTGTAATAAAATATACTTAAATGACATTAGATATTAGAATTACAAATTGTAATGGCTTTGTGAAACTTTATAAAAATTACCAAAAAATGAAATATCTGTCATTCAGACATATAGTATTAGTATATACATTATTAATTTCTTATACTATATAAGGTATAAATAAAACCACTTTATGAAGCTTAGCTAAAATGTGCTTACTTAAATATACCATATGGAAATATTATATTAAAGAAAAGCATTCCCTAGTTGGTATAAATACTTCAAACAGAATGACAGATTTTTACTTACTGTTATATTTGTTTTCTGGGGACTTTAGTTAAAAGTAATATTAACTTGCATCTGCTATAAACAGATGCACATATAGCAGCACCAAAATGCTAACTCTAACATAAATGACCATCTCCATATGTTCCCAGAATTTATGTCTTTTGGCACTTGTATATTGCACATAATTATAAACTGTGTATAACACTTGAGAAAACCAAATTGTTAATCTGGTCATGAAAACTGAAAAAGACCTGTTTGATTCTCATTAAAGCTTTTTGCTATTTTTTAATGTATCTTGTTAGGGTATAAGCATAAGCATAAATGAAATGATTATTTTACAAAATATTTTATGTAAGTTTCTGGCAGGTGGGGAATTTTCCTCAAATTAATAGGGGCTAATATACAAAGACTTATCCCACCATAAACATGAAAATTGGAATAAAACGTGATGTTTTAATACACAGCAAAGTTGAAAAATAAGAAAGAAAAAAAGACCTAGAACCACAAAAAGAAAAAAGCAAACACAAAATAAGAACTGTCAGCAGAAGTTGAAACTAAACAGATTAGGTTAAGTATGGGAACTATGCATTGAATGTTCTCTAGGACACAGGAACTAAAATTGTGTGGGAGAAGTAATCAAGAATACCGGCCCAGGTGCATTAGGGAACAACTGGTATCCTTGATGAATCAAAGAATTAGGAAAATATCTAATTATAGTACCTATCTCTAAATACAGATTTAGAAAAGTTCTGCCTCCTAGTTTAAGGATGAAGAATACAAAGTGCTCTTCACTTAAGATATAAATGACAAAAATGCCCCAAATGAAAGGCTTATATTCTATACGTGTATTGGGACTTTCACACTGCCCTCATGGTGCTCAAATTGTGAATGAAAATAAAATGACATAAGATGTGAGGCTGATATAGTGCACCCCATGGGCCCACACACAGACAAATGCAAGTGAAAACTGAAATGCAAAGAAGGCTGTTTCAGGGGAATTACATTAAAATCCTTAGCATCAAACTGTATGTTGAAAACAATTTCTGCAGAGGATGATTTCAGAGTTAAAATGTTATATCCTTAAGAGGCAAATAAACTAGACCATTCTGGAAAAACAAACAAAAACTTTACAGTGAATATGTTTTAAGACTAGAGAATCAATAAAGTAAGATTAAGACAGTATGGCAAAGGAACAAGACATTCGAACAGTAAGAATTTTGAAAATAAAATGTTTCTTTAAATATTTACTGGAGGTAATTTAATCAGAGCTGAAGAGAAAATTCATAAATTAGAAATAGATTTTAGGAAGTCACCTAAAGCTTAGGTTAAAATTTTCAAGAATATGCAGTTAAAGTTAATGGACAAAGATGATAAGGTGAAGATCTTCAAGCAGTGTTTAATAGGAGTTCTAGGAGAAATGAATTGAACAGTACAATGGTAAATAAAATTTAGAAACAGAGACATATTAACTGCAAAGATGTTATAAAAAAATTAAAACTGTGAGAGAAAATGCAGATTATTTGTATACACATACACTTTTCATATTTGAAGAAAATTAGAGGTTGTCATTTATTTATTAGCACTTTGATATTCTTAGTTTTTCTGCATACAGTTCCCTATACTTTAGTAGGTGAAACATAGTTCTCTTCTTTCAGTGACTGAATAATAATTTAACCATTCCTCTATTACTAGATAATCACTCTGTGAAGTTTGAAGTCACTCCAGATACAAACAACATAATTTTGCTCTAATCTTCTTGTTTATATATGCTTTATTTTATAGGAGAGATTCCCAGAACTGTGTCTCTTGGGCAAAAAGCTATTCATATTTTTAATTAGAAGACATGTTGTCATATTTATTCTTTTCAAATTTTTAAATATTCACAATTTTGATTAGTGATGTATAAATGGACACTTTTTACTGAATTTCTAACAAAAATAGATGGTCTTTATTTTTTAACAAATTAATTTTTAGAAATTATACTCTATTATAAATTGTATGTCTCTGATATCTAGCAAAGGTTGAAATCTTTTCTTACCTACTTGCTGTTGGAATTTCTTATCTGAATTGCCTATTAATAATATTTAAGTTTGTTCATTTATTGACCATTCCATAAGATTCTGATTTACAATTGGACTTATAATATATAGCAGTTTAAAAAAGGAATATAATTCTGGAGTGTTTAAAATATGCTGTATCTGGATCTAGAGTATAATTTAATGTATATTTATTTTCTAAAAGTGATTGAGTTGTACACTTTATATTTGGTACTAATTTTTAAATTTTTACAAATAACACGTTGTTAGTTCCACAAATTCTAAAGCCTACTTAAATGCCACCACTGATGGCTTTTACTTCTTTCATGAGTTTTTTTAAAAAAATTTTCATCAACAATACCTGTGTTGTTAGCGTGATATAGCACAGAAAACAATGAAGACTGTGAATCCAATTCTAAAAATGACTCAGAACAGACAGATTTTGAATGTGACGATGTCCTAAAAATGTGAAACTCATTTCATGTATGCTGTGAGGCAGATAATACTGTATATTCTTTCTGTTGTGCAAGCTAAATTGCTATCTACCTTTCCCCCCACTATTTTGAAGTAGAATTTTTTTAATACATTAAATTCCTACATATATTCTCTTTATTTCTGGATTTTATATTTTGACTAACATATGCATCTTTTTAATGTCTGCACCTTTATTATATATTTGGTATTTCTTACTTTAATATATGATGACCAAGTTCCCTCTCAATGTTCCTCTTTTGAAAATTAACTCTAAAAGCAAAAATTATGTTCACATTAAAAATATAAAAATAGCCATTAAGGAGTAGAAGGAGTATGTATGTCTTCTGATTTAGTATGGGAGGGGAAAGAAGAAAATATTATTAATCCAATTAAAGTCAGGAAAATAGAAAATAAGCATCACAGAAAAATCAGAGAGAACAGTGACCACATGAACTAGATGGTTTACAGTCAGAAAATCATGAGAGAAATTCATTTAGAGGGTAGATATGAGAAATTCATTGTGCAAATAATAAGTTTAACAGAAGAGGAGAAGGAATTGGATAATGAACAAAACTATCTATACATATATATTTGTAATCAATTATATCTGCCTTCTATCTCTCTACCACTTTGCCCTTAGAAAAGTCAAGAATACATATTCAAGAATATGTAATAGTCAAATAATTCCTAACAAATTCCAAAAAATGAGTGTTCTTTGACATGTTCTTTGACCACAATACTGTAAAGTTAAACTTTTATAATTTCTGATCAAAACTTAAAAGTAATAATAAGATACTAAAATAGATGTTGAAACTATGTGTAATGCATAAGAAAACACAAGTTTTTATAAACTATTAATTACATATCAAACTCTAAGGAGATATTTTATATTGAAGAAAAATTTATTATTAGGTTCGAAATTCTCTAATATAAGTTAGTTGAGAAAATAGATCCAGAATATGGAAATTCAATTTGCAAATATTTTCATATATCAATAACGTATAAATTCAAAAAATATTCTCTCCTTTTCTTCAGGCAATATCACATTTCCAACATAAAGAGTATCTTAAAAATACACAAATTCTTCTGTAAGAATTACATTTGTACCATTTCATTGCAAGAGTACCATCCTAAATTATTTGCCCTTCCTTATCCACACTCATGCTTTTATTCCTGTTTGCTCTTGAGTATGTTACTCTTTGAATGGAAAGAGCATTGGATTTAAGACAAAGAATTCTAAGTTCAGCTCTCATTTCTACCCCTTAATTTTGGGGTAACATTAAGCAGAAGGATTCACTTATTTGATTCATTAATTTTTAATTTTAAAGTATAGATAATTATAAAACTCTGATTGTTATAAGGGAAATAAAATTGTGGTGAACATTAGTACTTAAAACATTCCAGTTGTGTACAGATGGACTTTCTCTTTACTCTGAATGACAAAATTATTTATTTTCAAAAAACAGAATCGATATCACTGCTTCCATTTCTCTGATGCCTTTCTTTGCTTCTCTTTATCCTCATCTCAATGTAGAATTAAGTTGTTTTTTTTTTCCTATGTCATTTCACTGTTCTTGAGCAGTCATTTGCTCTACACTTAGCCCACATTATTGCAATTATTTGGTTAAGTTTCTCTGTTTCCCTATAATGATGAAATCTGAAAATATGCACTTTACACTTTAACCGGTGTTAGATATAGAATTGTAAGATGCAAGTGTATCAGATAAAGAGCTTTTAGAGAGAGGGGAAGTAACCTTGTTGGCTCAAGTACTTAGAGAATTCTGAGTGCTATAATGACATTGGATTTCCTAGCATGATGATAAAGAGAGGTTATGCACTGTTTGCAGGACTGTGACCTTAGGAGTCAGGACACTTGCAGGCAAGCAAATGGGGAAAATTTTCCCATTAAGAAGATAAAATTTATATAATGTTCTTCTCCTAGCTACCCTGGTTATGGATATTCTAACCATGCTTATTGGAATTTAAAGGGGAAACAAATCAAGAAATTGAGAGATATATAGCTTTGACAAGTAAGTCTTGTAAACATAAATTTTTATCATAAGGTTTATAGTGATTTGACCATTTCTATTGAACCTGATGTGAATTATAAGATGTTACAGTTGTCCCTACAAGATGATAAAAAGGAAAGTGGTTGTTCTTTTGTAACTAATTTTACCTTAAAGAATATTCACACTTTCTTGTTGAGGAGAGAGGGTTTTTGTTGTTGTTGTTGTTGTTAGTTTTATTTTGAAGGAACTATCTCTGATTTGACCTCAACATTGTGTAGGACTTTAAAAAATAAAACTGATTGTTACCGTGAAGACAGCCTCAGGTATATTCTAGCTTGTATTCCCCAATGCCATCTATGATGTCAGTATATAGCCTGTGAAAATATGAAATAATCTGTAAAAAAGAGGGAAAAGGAATGAGAGAAGGAACTAATGATATTGATGTTGATGATAATAATGAGAGATATGCTTCAGAAAACAAGACCCAGGGGCCAAGTTCACTAAGATAATAATTTGATGATGAGAATCTAGATCTAGAATGTTGACGTTAAAGATCTAGCAGAAAAGATTTCTTCAGTTTTCTCTCAAATTTCAACAAGTCCTACTGGTAAATAAATGAAGAAAAAGGAGTCAAGTTTAACTCATAGGTTTTAAGTATGAGGGCTAGGATTATGTTTGTGCCCTGATGACAGGAGGTAAGATAAAACATAAAGTGAACCCTGTGGGTGAAATTGTCATTTAGTTTTATACCAGCTTTACTCAAAGCTGAAATTATTTATGATAGAAAATGTATGTAAAATGGCTTTTGTATCAATCTTTCATTGATATAATAACATTATATGACAAACCACGAGAAATCTGGGTGCCTTTAAAAAAGCAACCAGTTCTTCTCATGCTCATTGGTGAGCTGAAGTGGGCTGATATCTCCTGGATTTGCCCCCATTTCAGGATGTGGTCAGATCTGCTTCACAAGTCTCTTATTCCTCTGAGATCTTCAGGCCACCTGGGGCAGAATTTTCTCATGAATATGTCAAAAATACAAAAAGAAGAGTGAAATCACCCAAGGTCTTTTAAGGCCTATGCTTATAACTCAAACAGTATCCCTTCCTCCCATTTTCCATTGACCAAATCAAATTGCTTAGATAAGCTCAACACAATGGATGGGAAAATTCATTCTAATCAGAGGAACTACAAAGGATGTAGCTACAGGGAGAGGTGAAGGATAACAATTTTCCCTACTTTGTTTTTGGCTTTCAAAATATAACTAGATCTTTAAAAAAACTGTCCAATGTGTCATTTGAAATAAATATAAAAAGAAAGAAAAAAAATCAAATGTAAACAGATTTGCCATGATAATGAAGATATCCAAGTACAAGGCCATTATCATCATCATTATCAACAACATCAGATGATGTAGGTCTTCTCCTTCCCCTTATCATGTTTACTTCAGCATTGCTTCCCAATGCCATCCAGATACCTGGATTTGTCCAGGTTGCTTTGATTATACTTTTGAATTCTTTTACAGGGCTGAATGCTCCCTCCTATAACTCCAGCTAGTCTTGGATTCTGCGGAAAGTTCTTCTCTGAATTGACCTATTACCAGAATCATATTATAATTAACAGTCTTATTTTGAATATTATAGCTGCCAAGTTATACTCCCTGAATACCTTTGATTTTATATGGGTATCAGCAATGTTCTGCATTATGTTAGTCATAAAGCTCCTTAAATGTTTCTATTGTACATCTTCCTATCTATGTACTCCTCATTTTATAATCAAACCAAGATAGAAATCAGTGTCTATAATACAATTCAAATTTCCACAGATTTTATTGCACGTCTCCCAAAATGTCTTTATTTTTAGGCTATTTCATCTGTGTCCCTAATTTCTACTAAGAATGACAGAGAAAGGTAGGTCTATACTCCTTTAATTATTATTGTGGCCACATGCCTGTGTAACCTGACATCAACTTTTCCAAGCTGTTCAATGTATCCTTTGCTTTCTGCTCTGTGCCACTCTGCCATAATGGAATAGGGTATGTGAAGGAGACTATAATCCTTTTGATATAGATACAAAGTTGGAAGTTCAAAGCAGTTAACACCCTTGAGGACAGGAGCTAGAGCATAAATATTATCCATTTCTGTCATTTGAACAGACAGTTCTAATATGCATTCAACACTGTACCATTAAGGGTACCAAGCAGAACCCCGTTGTCCACAGTGCTGATCAACCAAATACCATACCTTTGTATTGTCTTACCTTCCTTATCTGCCTTATAGTTCTTGTTCCCCAAATCATGTTCCTTGGATTCAATTCCCAAATTAAACTATTCAAAGACAAACCCTTGTTTCAGGCTACCTTTAGAAAAAGAAAAAAAAAAAATCCTAGTGTGGTATGTAGAATAATGGGCCCCAACACTGATTTCCAGAACTTATGAATGTGTTGGAATACGTGGCAGATGGAATTGAGGTTGTTGATAAGCTGACATTAAGCCAAGAAATCTTATACTGGATCTTTCAGGTGGGATCAGTGAAATCAGGCATGTTCCTAAGGTGAAAGAAGGAAGCAGAAATGTGGTCAAAGACATGACCATGAGAGAAGGCCATAGAGAATGCAGCATTGCTGGCTTTAAAGACAGAAGGGACTGTGAGGTGAGGAATATGGGTGGCCTCTAGAAGCTGAATTAAATGAGGAAATGGATTTTCCCCTAAAGCCTCCAGAAAGGAACACAACAGCATTAAAACACCTTGATTATGAACACTTATAAACACTTATGAACACCTAGTGAGACTCCTGTTGGGCTTCTAAACTGCAGAACAATAAATTATAGGTATGTCTTGATAAATCTGCTATGTTTGTTTATATTTTTCAGAGCAGCAACTGAAAACTGGTATATAAATAGTCTATTTTGCTTAAATGTATAATTGTATAGGTAGAAATGCCTCATTAAGTTGAAGTGAGTTTATTAATTCATATTACATTCTAAATGATCATCTTAGGAAAAACTTTAAGATCGGTACCTTTTATATTTTTGAATCGGTAGATATATTTTCCCCCTTGACAAAATTGTTTGTGGGTTAAAAACTGTGTTGAGCCAATTACTCATCTGGAAGTTGTGCTGGATCTCATAGTTTATTTAAATCATTTGATCAACAATTATATTCAATTAAAATGTGTTTGATGTCTGTCAGTTAATGACATTATAGTATGTATAAGTTAAAATTCCTTTGAAATTAATTTAAAAATGGTGATATCAAAGCTTTTTAAAATGTGGCTCACAGAAAATTGAGCAATGGCTAAGAGTTCAAAGATAATGGGAGATAGATACACAATCTTCAAATAGATTTATTAGAGTTCCATGGTGGGTCAGCAGGTTAAGGATCATCACTGCTGTGGTGCACGTTTGATACCTGGCCTGGAACTTCCGCATGTCATGGGTGTGGCCAAAAAAAAAAACCCCACAGCAACATCAAATATATTTAGCTTTTGTTTTGGATTCTTTGCCATTAGAAGTAAAGCTAAAAATACTAAAAATGCAAGTAAAATTAGGAAGCATATTAAGATCTCTTTAATGTTCTTAACAGTGTTATAAAATTAGGCCTAGAAAATGATAAATTAATCTTATTTAAACTCTAGAGTTAAATATCGTACTCTTAGTTCCTTTTTACTATATAGTATATGTGGTACAGTAGAAAAAATGCAGTTTATAAATGCTGTATGTCAATGATTATAAGCATTTTTATAAATTTAAACAAACATTTAATGAAATAAATTATGTTGAATTTTGCTTGGTATTAAAAAAATGGCTTTCTTTCTAATTACCCATATATCTGAAAATCATCTCCAGGGTTTCAATTTTGTAAGTTCAAATTCAGGACACAGAAAATACTTTAGACTCATCTTGAACAATTAATTTTAGTTATATATTTTATATGCTTACCCAAATGTGATAAAATATAAAATTTGTGTCTAAACAGTTATCAAACCTGTTTTAAAAATATGTAAAATAAACATTTTAGTATGAAGAAAGCATTGCATCATATAATCGGCACCATTTTTCCTTTCTTAATGGTATATGAAATAAAGGAGCCTCTTGAAATCAAAGGCATTTTAGATACAATAAAATGTGTTCTGTCACTGGACAAGAAAAAAAAAAATTCAGGACGCATCCAGAAAAAGAAAGAGAGAGGTAGAGAGGAAAGGATAGTGGGAGAAAGAGACAGAGAGGAAGGATGGAAGGAAGGAAGGAAGGAAGGGATAGAGGGAGGGAAGCAGAAAGATAAACCCAGTATACTTTGTGCCAGAGAAACCTTGTTAAATGGTAGTTTACCTCTTTTCGATACTCAGAATGGGAACAATCCTCACCTTAAAAATGGTGCTTGTGATTTTGCTGGTTAGAACACTGAGGCTTATGGAGACATGTTAGTGAGCCCTTGACTCCCAGTCCAGTCTTCTTCTTGGTACTTAGTTTGGTCCTTCAGTGCTGTTCTACAGTTAATCCTTTGGGCTTTGTAGAAGTTCAGAAGTACCATCTGATAGCAAAACATTGACTAATTGGCTTGTCCCTGGGTGGAAAACGTACTTACAGTCTTTTTATGTAGGAGATTTATTCCCAAATATAACATATAGATTTCGCATTTACATTTTAAATTTCTATCATGTAATAGAGTACTGTGGAATTTACTATGAGAAAAACAATTATGATAAATATTTTTGTCAACTTAATGATCTCCTTAAAAGACAATATTAACTGCATTTGCAGATTTTCATATAACATTTCTTAAAGCAAAGGATATATATATATGTCATGTACTCTCCTGTTGCTTTTATAACCTTAAAATGAAATTTCAAGCTTGGAAATATGACTTGTAAAAATTATATACTAATGCAAAATAAATATTTAATTATCTTCTAAATGGTACTTTTCATTGAAAAGTTTACCTACAAAGCTCTGTGTTAATACAGGTAGACTTCATAACAGTTTATTGTGTCCTCTGTAAGTATTATTCATGTAATCAATTTTATACACTTTAGGGAAAATGTGTCATTGCTTAAACTAAGGTAATTGTTAATTATCTCAGATTCTTGAAGTGTAGACCATCAGAACTCAAAAATCTTATTAAGTTATATTTGCACTACATGTCTAAAGAAATATTTAAGTTTCTGATGTTATTGAGTTGGAAAATCATCTATAAATCAGAGAAATACTCCAAACTGATGTAACAAGTCATTCTCTGCCTGAGCCTTTTTACGTGGATGTTCCTAAGGAAAATGTTAAGTGTGTGAGATCACTCATTCCTCTTTTTCCCTGTAACAGTTAAGAATGTTCATATTATTGAACCTAATATTGACATATCTCCTCCCTGTGGCTGAATGATTAAACTGACTCTCAAAGGAAATTTAATGTTAAAGGGGGAAGGGTAATTTTTTCTTTTGCCACTTTGTCAGAAAATGATGACTAGCTTCTGGCCATGGCCAAAGTTATGTCAGCATCATTGTGTGACACCTGTGATCAGTGCTGAATGGAAGAGGTTTAAGAGGGAGAATAGAGTATGTAGCTGAAAAGTTTCTCTACAGTGTTAAATGCACTACTCAATCCCCTAAAGTAAAGTAAATGGCCTGCAGCGAGGTCTGAAGAAAATTCTGCAGTGGCATGAATATAGCTGTGTGAAAGCTGGCACAGAGGTGTGTTCAGTCCTGAATCTGCTTTACTTCAAAATATTAAGCCTACGGTTGATTGCAGCTTATATTTCTGAGACATTTTTAGCTCATTGTGCTGAACAGTTGTACTTTCTCAGCTTGATTGACATTCTGGAAAATATTGATCCGACAATTCAGTGAACTTACATTCTATTGAATGTGTTGATCACATAACATTAGGTTTCTTCAGTCCAAAGTGCAACAAAACTGCATTTCAAACAAAAATTTTATATTTATCTTAAAAAGAAACTCATCTAATAATTTAAATTCGGAATTCTAAGTGTAGTCTGAAAATGTTGCTTCTTTAGAATTAATTTGGAATAAAATATCTGACAAACTCAAATAAATAAGCAAACAAAACAAAACAAACAAAATCATAAAAAAACCACTCTGGAATAAATATGTTTTCCTAATTACTGAATAGTTCAGAATTCCCTGAAAAAGTTTCTTCCAAGGGATCATATTTTGTTCTAAGGGTGAGGCATGGTAGCATGAGGCAGCATTTCCTATGACCCTTCTCCTTAGATTTATCTCTACTGTAGAAGCTGTTTGATTTTGACACCTAGAGCTATGTTGCTACCTTCCTGAGACTGCCCTTAACTCCCCAGGATGGGATCTGCTGCTCCAATAATCAATATCTTACTTTCTCTTTGTATTCTCTCTTCCCTTTGGCCGGATCACAGTCTAAAATTGCTTCCAAAGAAAAGGTATATTGGAGAATTAAAAGGTATCTCAGTCTTCACTCTTCTAAAAATATTTTTATTCTATACTTTTACTGATTGATAGTTTCTCTGGTTATAGAACTGTGGCTGGAAATCATCTCTGAGTTTCAGTACTGAGTTACTTAGTGCTCTGTGAGGGCAAAGTGACTTTTTTCTGGTCTGTAACATCTTTTGTGACTTCTCAAAATTGTCATATCCTGTACATACCAATCAGGAGATTTTATGGTCACTTGGTTTTCTGGAGTTTTTTTTTATTATAATTTTTTAAATTAAATGTCTTATGCCTCTCACCACTCTTGATTTCCCATGATTTTCCCCCTTACCTTCACTTTATGGAGTCTCAATTTATGGCAAGAAAATTACATGTTTCCAATTTATCATCTTTCATCTGAATTTCATAACTGTGACTTTCTAAAGTGTTATATAGAAAAAACATTCTTTGGAGTTCCTGTCGGGGCTGCTTAACGAATCCAACTAGGAACCATGAGGTTGCGGGTTCGATCCCTGGCCTTGCTCAGTGGGCTAAGGATTGGCGTTGCCATGAACTGTGGTGTAGGTCACAGAAGCAGCTTGGATCCTGCGTTGCTCTGGCTCTGGTGTAGGCCGGCGGCTACAGCTCTGATTTGACCCCTTGCCTGGGAACCTCCATATGCCGTGGGAGTGGTCCAAGAAATGGCAAAAAGACAAAAAACAAACAAACAAAAAAAGCATTCTTGGATAAATAAAAATTAACTAAAATAAATTTCTTGTGAACAAGATAAATCATATTAATAATCAAGGTGTTTATTTGTTTATATTGTAGGACAAGGTGAAATTCCTAGATTTCACGACATTACATTTGCATATTCCACATTTAAAATAAAAGTAGACATCCCCTAAATAAAACAGTTTGAATTTTAGAGTATTGCCACCAAGTAAGATCATTCCACATCTTTCTATCAGCTTCAGCAATCTAGGCTCAAAACAGAGAAAAATTAAAAAAAGGAGGAAACTTTTGATGAAGATTTATTGTCATAAGTGCTGCTCTCAAGTATGCCTTCCCAGAATTTTGAAAACTTTCTCTTCCGTTTATGGAGTCTTTACATGGTATTGACTTACTTCTGTAAGTTTAGTCTCTTAAATCCTCCCTTTCTCCATAACCAAATCTTCATATTCCTTTTTATGAGTATAATTTCTGTAAACTCTAGAGGAGAATGTTATGTGTTAGACTTCCACCCAAGCAAATGCCATAGTCCATGCCCATACACTGATTTGTAGAAGATGACACTTCCTCTGTCAGATTCATGATGCTATTTTTTTTTTATATACACTATCACCCCATCACAGACACAGGAGCTTCGAATTAGTTGGCCAGAGATGTGATTCATGTGTAGGAACTTCAAGGATGAAGCTGAGAATTCAGCTATCTTAAGAACTGATCGATTGCCGAGGGTAAGCTAAACTCCCTCAAATCCCAGTATTTATAAGGAGTGGTAGCCTACATCTTATATAATTCTATTATAATAACTGAATTTTTAAAAAGGAATAGCATATTGGAAGGAAAAGATTTGATAACAGATATACCTAGATGTCATGTCTTTCCCATACAATGTTCCTGTTATTTATTTCTGTAAAACAAAATACTCTAAAACTGTGACTAAAAACAAAAATAAATTATTATTTATTAAGTTTCTATAAGTTTTTTGGGCTGGGATGAGCAGTTCTTACTTGAGGTCTGTCATGCAAATGTGATTAGATGGCAACTGAAGTTAGAGGCATTTTGAATGTTCAACAGAGCTAGACACAAAGGCAGCTCACTCACCTGGCTATCACTTGATGCTGACTACTTGCTCGGAGTTAGCTGACGTAGTGGACCAGAAAACCTTCAAGTGACTTAATTTTATGGCTTCTCACACCATAGTAGCTAGAGTCTAAGGAAGGGGGTAAGATCTTAAAAGCAAGCATTGCAAGAAACCCAAGAAGAAGCTGCAGAGCTTCTTATGACTTAGCCTCAGAAGTCACTGAGTCATATTCTGTTGGCCAAAAGGGAATCACAGGACCATCCCAAATTCAAAGAAAAGAGACTACACAGGGCACAGATACCAAGAGTTGTGGTACATAGAGGAAAGGGAGATATATTGGAGACTAGCTCCCTAAAAGTATTTAAAATAGACAGTTGTAGACTGGTGAAGGTTGCTCTGGACTGGATGTTGGTGTCCTTCCAGAATTTGTATTCACTGATTCATATGTTGAATCACTAATATTTAGGGTTAGAATTTGTTTATAAGGATGGGGCCTTCATGATGGGCTTACTTCCCTTATTAAAAGAGGAAGAGAGAGATAGGAGAGTTCTCTTTCTGTGCCATGTGATGACAGAGCAAGAAGGCAGCCCGGTGTACACCAGGTAGAGAGTTTTCACCAGATACCAAATTCATGGGCATCTTTAACTTGGATTTCTAGCCTCCAGAACTGTGAGAAATAAATTTCTGTTGTTTAAACCCCCTAGTCTGTATTATTTTTCTCTAGCACCTGGAACAGACTACGATATCCCACATTGGAATAATTAGTGTACTCATGTTACAGCTCTTTTGAAATATCTTTCAGTGAGTACTGGAAATTATTAATTAACTTCATTTTAAAGTATTAAAATTATTTAGCCAAATCTATATGTACTGATAATCACAATTCAAATACTACAGAATACCAGTTGTTACCCATAAAATCCCTCTGTAGCTATAGTTCCACTCCTCAGAGATAGAATTTTAAGGTTATTTCTGATCTTACCTTAAATTTCTTTAAATTTTGATTGTTATATTTATTTTAATTTCCACATTGGTAACATTAAAATCTTGAAATGAAATCTTTAAATATCTTTCTTTTCCAACTTTTTTTTTGCCTGCAGTGAAAAAGCAATTGATTTTTTCTTTGTTTTATTTTCTTAATGTAAGCTTTTAGTATTTGTATTTTTAACAATTTTTGGAATGATAATCTAAAAATTCCATGGGTATAAGTATGGCATTTTTAGTTGTTTTACTCACCATAAAGAAAACTTTGGCTCTGGTAAAGCTATTTTCTACATATCTTTTAATTATTTATCTAATCATTTTTTTTCCTCTTTCACTAATTGGATTGGTCCTCTCTCTCTCTTTTTTTTTGTCTTTATATATTTCATATCTTTTTTTCTGGATGATAAATGATCTATTTTATTATCTAGAGGCATTTTATCAGTTTAATATATTTTTAATCTTATCAATAATTCTATAATTTATAATATATTTTTGCTGATTTATTCATTTATTCATATCTTTTTTTGAGGATGCAATAACTTCTTGAATCTAAATAATATAAAATTTAGAATGATTTTTGTTATTGGTTTACTTCTGTTCCTTGATTTGTTTCCTCTGTGTCAGTTTATCTGCAAAATTATTCTTAATATTTTTCTGTGATGTGTATGCTTTTCTCTTATATCTGCTATCCTTTATTGTGTATTCTTTTATAATAATATACCTAGTGTGGGTTTCCTTTGGCACTGTGCAGGTAGATCTGTTTCTAAAAGTTCTATTTAAAAGTGGAAAGTCTTCCTGGGGAGGAGCTTCATCAAAGTGGGGAAAACTTATTCTCTGCAGATGAGTTTTATCTTTTAAATGAAAATTACTTGCTTTTATTTGATTTGTTATTCAGTCTGGGGTTAAATACTGGGCAGCCTGTGCTCCACAAGCCTGGATAGGAAATCCAACTTACCAGTAAATTTCCTGTTTTTCTATGCAAATTTTTCCATGTGTGTGTGTGTGTATGTGTGTGTGTGTGTGTGTGTGTGTGTGTGTGTGTGTGTGTGTGTAATTTTTAAAGTTCTTTGAGGGATTTTCCCCTTGTGATGCAGTGGGTTGCAAACCCAACTATTATCCATGAGGATGTGGTTCCATCCCTGGCCTTCCTTGTTCATGGGGTTAAGTATCCTGCATTGCTGCAAGCTGCAGTATAGGTCATAGGTGGAGCTTGGATCCCACATTGCTGTGACTGAGGCTATGCTTTAGGCTGGCAGCTGCAGCTCTGATTTGACTCCTAGCCTGGGAACTTCTATATGCTGCAGGTGCCCCCCTAAAAAGCAAAAAATTAAAAAAATGAATAAATAAAGGACTTTGAAATAATTTTTACCCTCTTATTGTCCTAGATGGAGCTTAGTATAGTTTTAATCAGTAGTCGTTTGCATTGGCAGAGCTTTTTAGTCTTGTCATCTACCTGGTTTGCGTGTTTTCCTTGACTTACTGAATCTCTTCCACTAAAATATTTTTAACAAAGTCAAGCACAAACTTTGAATAGCAATTTAAAATGCAAAAATTTTCATTCAGCCTTTTTTTGCCAAAAATTACTTTCATATGTGACAGTGTATCAAAAAAGAAACAAACAAGTAAACTAAAACAGTATTGTAGCTGTTTTATAATTTCTTAGATGATGTTAAATTACTGTCTTTTAGGGAATGACATCAAATTATATTTTCAACACATAACAAACATTGTAAAAATGGGTAAAAATTACTTTTATGGCTGCTAGTCTGATCCAAAAGCAGTATCATAGAGCCCTGACTATAATTATTTTTGTTTACTCTTTCTTTGAAAGTTTAAGTTGTGATGAAATGTCATGACTGTTCAAAATCTGTGATGGGGATATTTGAAATCTTTTTCATTAGTTAAATTGATATAGATTGAATAATTTTGAGACATATAAAACTGTTAACAATATTGTGCAGGAAAAATCTGTAGGGTATACTGCATGCAATAATTATAGCAGCAGCTCTCAAGAGAGTAAAGCTCTAGAAACTGTACTGTCCCAATTTGTAATCAGGTAAATTAATCCTCAGAGGAGACATGTATCACATTCTCAGGTAATCAGTAATAATTGTATCATATTGTTGAAGCACACTCCAAGAAGTATAGTTTTACCTACCTATCGAATTGGCCTGTAAGAACCAAAATGTATTAAACTGGGACAGAAATTCAGGCCTATGAACAATGGAAACCCCAGAGATTCAAGTACATAGGTAATATTACTATTATGGTTTTTCTTTTCCCTTTTTTTCTATTTTCTTAGCTTTATCTAATTTTATGAGATAAATTTTGCTGGTAATGCATTTTTATTTACCATGATAAAAAATAATTTCAAGTGCTTAAAAAATTAAAAAACATAGAAAATAATTTTGCTTATAATAAAGTATAAACATTTGGACAAAGGGATTTACTTACCATGTTTACATGCTTTAACTTTGAAAAAGTATCTTCATTTTTAAACAGTCTACCATGTGGCCATGTAACAGCATTTTGCAGAAAGCATATATAAACAGTACATAAAAATAAAAGTTGTATTGCAATTAAGTACTACTCAAAGCCTGGGTTAATGAATTTAACTGTAATTTGAATTATTTCAAATGTCTTTGTTAGTGCTAATGTCCTTTCCAAAGCTATCAAATAATGTTAATTAAATATCTGCTTAATTTCACAGTTGTGTTTAATTAGCTCAATCACTTTTTGAAATGTAACAGGCTATAAAAAGAATGATCTATTGACAGAATATTTAATGGCAAATTGTTAGCTGCCAGATTTGATCCCTGAATGATCATTGAGTATGTGTAAAAGTAAAATGCATAAAAATCATTGCATTTATAAACAGGCTTTGTAGATTAAGGGGTTAGTACATGAAATTCAGATGGTTTTCTTTCTAAATTGTAAAGGAGTTAACACCAGATGAGTTTAATGGCATTTGTATTATGTACTAAATCTTTTCAATAAAGGCAAAACTTATATTTATAATACTCTTACTATTGTTTATTTCAAATATGCTTTTGCCTAGATAGATCTTAATCTTTGGCTTTAGAAAATAGTGCCATAGGAGAAGTATGGATTTTAATACCGCCTACGGGAAAGTTAAATTAATTCCTTAAGGAAAAAATGCCCTAAGGATACATCTTCTGCAAAGAGTCATAATTCTTACTAAGCCAATGTAATGATATATACTTTCTTGAACAAATTACAGTAGGTTTACAAACAAGATTTCAGTTAAAGTTCACTACCTAGAACATAATAGAAAGCAAGCTGGGCTGTTTTTTTTTTTTTTTTTTTGTGGTGTTTCATAAAAGCACACTTAATTCCAGACTTTTTTTAAAAATAGGTAGAAGTTAGTGTGAAAAAAGATTTTGTTTAATCTAGGAAACCGTCAATTTTCAACTGATCATTTAAGACATGGTAATGAGGAATGGGATTCAAATATAAGAATATATAATTCTTCAATCAAAAACAATTTTACTATCTGAATAGTTGACTTGTTAAATTTTTTTTATTTAAAAAATTATGAAAAAATGCAGTTTCTTTTTTAAGGAAGCTATCTGAAAGAAATAAAGAACAAAAATTAAAATCCCAATTATTAGTATTTTAAAATAATTATTATAAAATCAAATTCAGATTATTAAGATTATGTAAAAATTGTTCTTAAGCTGTTCCACGCAATGTGATCTTATTACATTTTCTTTCTTAGATTTTTGCTTTGTTTTTTATTATTGCCTAATTTTTTTTTTCTGATTGAAGGCTCTAATAGAGTAGATATGCTTGTTTCCTTTTGTTCACTGATGTATCCTAAAGTATCTAGTACAACAAATGAAACAGTATAAGATCTTAAATATTTTTGTCAATTTAAATATATTTATTGTGTAAACTCTAATAGAACTCACTGTCTATATGAATAGTCACATTAGCTTATTCTATGTTTCTGTTTTTATTCTTAGAGACACATTCTGTAAAACCCTTTTATTATTCCCATTGGGTAGTTTTCTACTGCATAGCTGTGATGCTAGGATATAAATTATTGTCATCCTGGAAATTATTTGTCTTTTTTCTGTATAGGATTTTTTTATTTCTTGGATTATTTAATATTCTCTTTATTTGTTTACTCACTTATCTTGGTGAAGGGTATTCTTTAGTATCCTCCTGTGAAAGATGGAGCGATGGAAAAATTTTTTGCCATGTAGTTAAAACTGGCTATGTGTTAGAGTGGCTAGAAAGTAATTTCTATATTAAGAAATAGTTTCCTCATTTTTCCTTAGGTCAGATTTCCAGTAATGCTTTTGTAAATTCTGATGTCATTTGATATATATGTGACATGTTTTGTGATATGGCCCTCTAATCTAGAGACCATGTTATTTGAAAGTCTATCGTACAGTTCTGAGAAATTTGATATTATTATTTCTTGAATCATTTGTTCTTCTTGTTCCTCCCCTCTCTATGCTAATTTTCCTTAGCATCTCTTGATTTAATCACATAATTTTCTCATCTTTTTCTGGTTATTTTTAAAAATTCTACTTTTTGGAAAATATGCTCAAGATTTTCTCAACACTATGATTGCTGTTTTTTTTTAACTTTTGCTAGATTATTTTCAATTTTGAATTTCATATTCTTTGAATATCACTTTTTAATACTTTAATATCATTTAATTTATCATGGATTTTTTACTGCTCATATTTCAGCAAAGATATTTATCATTTTATTTTCTTAAAGTTATCTTTTGTTATGTTAAATATTTTCTTTATTGACTTAATTTAGGTTTTTTGATTTTTTTTTGTCTTTTTTGTCTTTTCTATGGCCTCACCCACAGCATATGGAGATTCCCAGGCTAGGGGTCTAATCAAAGCTGTAGCTGCTGGCCTACGCCAGAGCCACAGCAACGCAGGATCAGAGCCACATCTGCAACCTACACCACAGCTCATGGCAACGCCAGATCCTTAACCCACTGAGCAAGGCCAGGGATCGAACCCGCAACCTCACGCTCCTAGTCGGATTCGCTAACCACTGAGCCACAATGGAAACTCTGTTTTTTTTTTAATTATTTTTGAGTTAGAAGCTCCTGGTTATAATTGGTTTTATATTTTTAGAAATGCAGTTTGGAAGCATTGTGTATATTTGGCACATCTTTCAAACAAAATAGAGTCTAGGTAAAGATAAAAGCATACTCAGAAGTACAGAGTCTTGAGAGAACATGGCGTCATAGAAAACAAAGTACTAAAGAATGGTTAGAACCTGGAGATTAGAGAAAAAAACCTAATCTGCAAAGAACTCTCAGGAAATTAAAGTGTCAAAGCATAAAACAGATATAAGGAATATTCAAGTGTAGCTCTCTATACTGTAATGATTTGTTATCTGGACTAGTTAACCAAAAAATGTAGTTTGCATTTGTTGTATGAACTTTGACTAATCTATATAATAAATTTATTGCCTCGGGACCACCTCATTTTCTTTCCAACCCTGATTTCATTGAGATGCTAACAACCACAGGAACAAGGTCCAATTGACAGATTGTTCTGAAATTTCAGACACTTTTGCATTCTCTAGTAATCTGATGGCCCTCGACCAATCTGGTGAAAATTGTTTTTCCCTGCACTCACAACCGTAGAATGTTTTATGCATTGATCTAAATGTTGATTCACTCAGTTCCATTCTGTCAAAGAATTTTGGGTTTCAATGAATCTCAGAACTGTGGAATTCCAGTAATACTATAAACATTAGTCACCATCTAGCCCAACTAACTAGCTAATGCTGGAATTCTTTCCACAATATTTATGCTAGTGGTTATCTTTATTGAGTGTGAATATTTCAAGTGATATTTACCTAGATACTCTCAAATAAGTCCATAATTTACACTTCTGTGGATGAAATTTATTTCTTGTATCATTCCTGTGGTCATAGTTCTAATTTTCATGACCTTGGAAGTTGTAAATAAGTAGAAACTATCATGAAGTGTTACTTTAAGAAATGGAGGTAATGGATTTCCAATACCTTGCCCAGTGTTTGGGTGTTCGGCACTGAGAGAATGTTAGTGGTTATTTGTTCTTCAGATAGTGAAGGCAGAAATCAAATTATCCTCCTCCCAAATTCAGGCTTGTCTTCCCGGTGGGAACCAGCCTACATGTCTTTAATTATGGCTCAGCTGAGAGGATTTGTAGTCCACTAAAATTTGAGATTTCTCCAGATCCTTTTTTTAAATCATTCTTAGAGTGGAGAAGTCACTATCAAGTTTCTAAAGTGGAAACAAAATTAGCAATGGAGAGGCTATTGGAATCATCCAGGAAGAGATAATAGAGGTTAGGCTAGGATGGGGGCTGAGAAGATTGAAAGAAACAGATTTTAGTGGTAAAGTACATAGGACTTCCTACTGGGTTAGAGTAGAGTTAGGAGAGGCTAAAGGAGTCAATGTTGATTTCTCAATATTTGGCTCGAATAGCGCAGGGATTTGTGGTAACATTTATGAAATGGGGAAAACTGGTGTTGGACAGATTTTGCTTTGGACTTTCATTTGAAATGACTAAAAGATACTCCAGAGGAATTCTTTATTAGGATATTGGATGAAGATGACTAACAGAAACTTATCTCACTTTAAAATCATGACCGTTAACCTCAAAAGTGCAGCTTGTCTTTTGGACTGTCCTGCTATATTTCCCATATCAGTTTGCTCTACTACTCATTTAGATTTGATGGTTCTCGAAGTTAAGGTGCACACAAATCACTTGGAGATCTTATTAAAATGAAAGTTCTAAAAATCTTGTGAGATACTTGAGAATACATTTCCAGTAAGCTCTGGGTGGCACCAATGTTACCATTCCTCAGATTTACTTTAATTTGCAGCCCTTTTCCACTTCCATTTAATCTCACCTTTCCTGATCCTCCTTCACCATTAATGATATTGTGCCTCATTTAAGGAGAAGATAGAATAAATAAGAGAGAATTTTCACGTATTTAACCATTAAATCTACCAACTCAATCAACAAATCTTCCCTCTTTCAATAGTGGCTTTCTGAATTAGGCCAATTTATCTGCTCATTTACTAGACTGTATTCTCTTAGTTTATCAAAGACATCCATCCCATCATTGCTAACTCCAAGTATCATCACATTGTCGCTCTTTTTTTTTTTTTTCTTTTTAGGGCCGCATTGGTAGCATATGTACGTTCCCAGGCTAGAGGTCAAATTGGAGATACAGCTGCTGGCCTGTGCCACAGCCACACTAATACCATATCTGAGTTGCGTCTGTGACCTACACCACAGCTCAGTGGTGAAGCTGGATCCCTTAACCCCCTGCACGAGTTCAGGGGTGGGACCTGCATCTTCCTGGTTCCTAGTCGGATATGTTACCACTGAGCCATGACGGGAGCTCCCACATTTTCACTTTTTATTGACTAATTCTCTTCAACATACTTAAGTGCTGAGGTTTACCCTAGCCTTTAATATTTAAAAAACAGGAGAGAAAAATGTATTGATATTCCCTTTACTACCATATGTCTTTGCTTCCTATTAAAGTAAAGCTTTCCACAAAAGCATGTATATGTACTTCTTTTCTCCACTGCTTTTTTTCCATTTTGTGGTGATAGTTCTGATAAATATCTATTGTTAAAACCAATAATTTATTTTACATTGTCAAATATAATGGTAAAATCTAAGTTATCATTTTTCTCATTTATCAAAATTATTTGCATTGTTCTTGAAACACTAACTTTCCTTGGCCTTTGTGACACCAACTTTTCTTCCATTTTCCTCTGACTTGACTGGTTTGTCTTCCCTGCCTTTTTGCTGGTTTCTCATTCTCTTTAATCTCTAAATTTTGGAGTATTTTGGATCTCAGTTATGGGGCCTCTTCTTTCTTATATCTATGTACCAAGTTTACGTCAACTCATATTGTTTCATGACTTTAAATCCTGCATGTCTTCTTGATTCCGAGAAAATTATCTTTAGCCCAGATGATTTCACTGACCTACAGCCCCATATCTAAGGTCACTGTGTAATTTACTGTTCAAATTAGAACACTTCTGAAATATGAGAGTAATGATTTTGTGACAGCATTTTTAAACTAGGACTGATACTGTCTAAACAGTTTTAGATGATCCCACATTTATATCCAATTGCTTATTCGCCAAATACATTTAGATTTTATGACAAAGATGGTTAGTTATCAACAAATAATCCATTTTTGCTTTCTTCTCCAGTGATAGAACACTGGATATTTAGCTGAACACATAACTTCGTAGATAAGGACTCACTATTCCACTGCCTCCTGCAGTTGAATATGATAAGGTGGTTAAGTTTGGAACACTAAATTATAAAGTAAATCCATATGTGTAGCTTCTAGGAAATGACTTAAATGGAGTGAATATGCCCTTCTTTTATGAGTAGTTTGACCCTGAATGCATCTAGCAGACAGTTCTTGCAGGTAGAGACACATCCAGAAACCCTAGGTTAGGAGTATGCTTGTTCTAGGAAAAGTAAGGAAGCTAGTGAAGTAGGAATTGGATGTTTGGGGGGAGAGCATGGAGATGAGGTCTGAGAGGTAATGGAGCCAGATCATAAAGATCCTCTAGACCAAAGTAAAGATTGGCTCTTACTCCAAGTAAATAGAGAGGTTTTGCAAGATTCTAAATGGAAAAGTGACATGATCTGACTTTAGGTTTAGTAAGATCTCATTAGCTGCAATGTGAAAATATACTGTGGAGGGGAAGGATGTAGGAAAGGGTAGAAGCCAAGAGACCAGTTTGTGGGCTACTGTTTAAATAAAGGTGAGACATGATTATAAACTCAGTATATCCTAAATACAATACTTAATTTCTCACCACTGCCCCAGCCCCAGTCAAAATAACTCTTTCTGCAGGCTTCTGTATCTCAGGAAATAAGCACCTTCATTTTTCCCAGCATTCAGGTCAAAAACTTTTGGTTCATTTGGAATCATTCAGAGATAAAAGCACAGAGAAGCTTCTTGATATATAGATATTAATACAGGTTTTTCCTGCAGCCCAGTTGAAGCCCTGTCTTTCTCAGTTTTTTGTTTTTTTGTTTAGCCATTGTTATAATTATGCTTGAAGATATAATATTCTCCCAATAAATCCTCTATGCCAAAGCTAATTCATACCAGTTTTATGTCATTAGAAGACATTTGGTCACCAAAGTGTTTATAATTATATGCAATTACAGGTCACTAATCTTGCTGAGTGGAAATAAAATCTAGTTTCTATTAATTATTCATTTTGCAAGTAATTATTAAGTGCCTACTCTGTGACATTTAATTCAAATATTAAAAACGAGCAATGGCTTGGCTTGTCATTCTTTAGAAATGAAAAGAAATCTTCATTAGTACTTTGGAATTCTGAGTATATAAATATTACCCCACCAAAGAACCTGAGTTGAGAAATATGAGCCCACTTTTGCGTTATGAGTTGTCATTGCCTCTTAACTGTGTTATATTCCTTGCCTGGAGTATGCTATAAAGGAATTGAAAATCATACTTAAATAGTTTTTCTTTTATATTATCTTCCATCATGTTCCATCCCAAGAGATTGCATGTAATTCCCTGTGCTATACAGCAGAACATCATTGCTTATCCATTTTAAATGTAGTAATTTGCACCTACAAATATAGATGTGTGTTCCTATTTCTGTTTTGTAGATAGGTTCATTTGTGCCATAATACGCTTTTAAAAAATGTGATTTCCCAACAAAGAGATGACGGTGATTACTAAAGTTATATTTTATTTTATTTTTAATTTATTTCAATTTAATTTATTTATGATTATTGCTTTTTGCTTTTTAGGGCTGCGCTTGCAGCATTTTGGAGGTTCTCAGTCTAGGGATTGAATTGGAGCTACAGCTGCCGCCCTATGCCAGAGCCACAGCAATGCCAGATCTGAGTGGTGTCTGTGACTTACGACACAAGCTCATGGCATTGCCAGATCCTTAACTTACTAAGTGGGGCAGGGATCAAACCTGTGTCCTCATGGATACTAGTTTGGTTCATTATCACCGAGCTACATCGGAATTTCCCTAAAGTTATATTTTAAAGATTTCATTACTATTACTTACATTTTTGCATTTTATATCATAACAGAACAAATGTGTTTGAAAGGAATTTATGTAATTTAACTTGTGGGTTTTTTTTTTTTTTTTGTCTTTTTGCCATTTCTTGGGCTGCTCCCGCGGCATATGGAGGTTCCCAGGCTAGGGGTTGAATCGGAGCTGTAGCCACCGGCCTATGCCAGAGCCACAGCAATGCGGGATCTGAGCCGCATCTGCGACCTACACCACAGCTCGTGGCAACGCCGGATGGTTAACCCACTGAGCAAGGGCAGGGACCGAACCCGCAACCTCATGGTTCCTAGTCAGATTCGTTAACCACTGCGCCACGACAGGAATTCCTAACTTGTGTTTTTTAAAGTGGTACATATCCAAAAAGTCATACTAACATCTCTGGGCTAATACCAGGAGACACCATGTACACAAATATTATGGTATGTTCCCTTAACCCTGTATAGTTCAACATAGACAATATAAAAGTATAAATTAAAGTAAGGGATTCAAATAATTATAACTCTTCACCCGATTAATAGGATGCTTTTCCTTAAATATCAATTTCTTCGTCAATCAAGTGGGTGGTGTAGCCCAGAGAGAGATAACCACTTCTGGGATTATCTCACTTGTCCTGAAATCTAGATAATTTTCAAAGAACTTAAAAGTATTAGCAGTTGGAGGAGTAATTCAACTAGTTTGAAATTAGGTAAGTAAAATTCAGGGGATTAAAAAAGAAAAACAATTATTACAAGGTATGATTACTAAACTCCATGTCTGTATAATTCTGGAATTCAAAGAAATTTAGTTTTGCTGATATTTTTAATTCACTTGTGGATGACTTTACATTTTCAAATAATTTTAATTCAGCTTTAAATGAATACAGTATGTTTCCAAATTTATTTAACTCCCAATTGAGAATAATATGAGGAAATGATTAAAATTTCTTCATGCTATCTCAAAGGCACAGATTACAGACAGAAAAAAAATAGATCTCTTTGAAATGCTATTCTTCAGCTTACTAAGGGATACCTCTGATCATTAGGACTTGCTTTTTTTGTTTAAAAACTGGAAAGATTGATTAGGTTTATGCATAATAATACATTACCTAAATTCTTTTTTGTGACTCAAGAGTGACATAAATGTCATATGCATTTAAACAAAGCACATCTTTACAGGTTATTCTTCCCCGTTGGGAACACAGTAATAGTTATACCTTTCTTTTTTTACTGTTTTATTAAGATTAATAGTCATAACCTTTTTATTCTTCTGTGTTCCTGGAGCATGATTTAGGATGGAATACATTTTATATATTTTTAAATTAAATTAAGTACCTATAATGATATCCAAATCTTTATGCCATCTTATATTAATTTTATTTAGAGGAACACATTAAACTAACACATGTAAACAATTCATAAACCATTTTAAAATGCTGGGAATTAATTTAGTCTAAGCTTTCATTTTATCTATTGCTATAGAACATAACACATGTCATATTTTTATTATCATTATTACTCTCACTTTTATTTTATGAAAGAACATTTTACTTTACTTTTTATGTAGTGGAGTGTATGAACAACTAGCAGGTAAAATGATTTAAAAACACTACATCATGGAGTTTCTGGTGGTCTAATGGTTAGTATTCAGTGCTTTCACTGCTGTGGCTCAGGTTCAGTCCATGGTCTGGAAACTGAGATCCCACATAAAGCCACTGCACACTGTAGCCTAAATAAATAAATAAATAAATAACACTACATCAATATATTTATTTAAATCATAAAGTCCTTATTTTTTGTCCTAAGATAATGTCCATATATTGATACCATGCATGTTTATATTTACAAAAAAATTAAATTGAAACAACAAAAATTATTTTATTTTTCTTTGCTTTTATGTGCTACTTACTAAGACAAAATATTCATATTTTACACAGATATAATGAATGGATGCAACTAATGTAAATTACTTGCAGTTTATAGATTATATACATGTATAAAAATGTTCAAATTATACAACAAAACTGAGAAGAAGTATATACATATATAGACAAGAAGAAAGGAAGGAGAGGGAGGAAGGAAAGAGGAAAGGAAGGAAGGAAAGTACAAAGAAAAATATAGAAAATGTACTAAGCCATGAATTAACCCAAAATGAACATAAAATATTTAATTCAGACTTAACTTTGCCAAGCTTTCTTTTCTCTGGAAATTGCTCAGAATTTTGATTGTACATGTGATTAAAACATTAAAATAGAATTTCCCGATCAAACTTATTAAAATTTAACAAGCCAATAGATGAAACATTACATATTACATTCATAAACCAAAGCTGCATAGCATCATTCATTTATAAGCCACTGCATTTTGATACTGATTCAAACTGAACTTCTAAAGACTGCAGTACTCAGACCTTTTATTGAATTAATTGCCCAGTTTCTTGATTGTCATTTAAAATTATAAACCATTCCAATTCTAATATATGGTATAAGGTTTCTGTTGTAAGAATCACTTCTCTTGCAAATCAATAATTTAAATTTGATTTGTATTCTTTCTTGTCTTTATTGTTAATAACTGTTTATGATTGATTTAAGCTTTCTTTAACACTAGGCACCTAAAAGAAAAAAAAATATGAGCCATTTATTAAGTATGTAAGTATGAAGAAACAGAAATGCACCTGCTCACTCATTCTTCATTTCTTGGTCAATTTACACTTTCTCTTAAGTGCCCATGATGACTATGGCTCTGATAGAACTCAGCCTCAGTTTCCATTGTCATCATATTTTCTGTGCCAAATAGAGACAGAAGTGGGCCCAAAACTGATAGCAAATCAAACATAGTGCTTGCCACAGTAGCCTTGTGTTTAATCAGGAATTGTTTTTGTTAGTACTGAAACCCTGTCTAACCACCAACCCTATCATATCCTATTCTATTCCATTCCTATTTGTGTCCCTCAGAGGAAAATAAGATCTCACTGATTCCTCTCCACAGCTGTTATAAGAGAGTGAGAGAGAAAAGTGGGTCTAAATAGTCTTAACTACATTACCCATTTAGGTAGATAAATTTAATAAATCACAATGTATCTTTTGTTCCATACTAACACCGTTCAAAGTATAAATCTTTAGTTTCATTTTGAACTAAAATACATTTATTCTAAGAAAATAGTTTTCTGTCTTAAACTTGAAGTGCTTCAGTAGGAATTTCTCACTCTTCCAGAAACTCACCGCATTGTCTGGCAGCACCAATCTTCACAAAGTTCTTCTTCATAGCAAGTGGAAATCTGCCTTCTAAAGTTTCCTTTCATTGATTCACCCCTTGAAACCAGTGATAATAATTCTCAATTCTGCTACCACATATAAAGTTCTCAAATACTGTGAAGGGCTTTTTATGGTCTTTCTGAATACTCTGTTCTCCAGCTAAATTTTCCGTATTCCTCAATCATTCATTATAGAAGACAGTTTTAGAAATACAGTTGTTTCCTTGGTCCACATAACTGTTTTTTCTCTCCATACACCATGAATGCCAAACAAAAAAGAATGGAGCTTCATAGTCCCAACAAAAAGCTATACTGCAGATAATACCATCCAATGTACTCATTTCACTTGGGATATTATTCTAAAATAATCCAATGGATGTTCAATAAGAAGGCTGAAGGCAAAGTGATAAAAATGGGAAATATTTTACTTTCCATGCTACAGTTTAGCTTAGGGAATTCTTGAAACTATTTCTCTGATGTTTAAAAATAGAACTATGCTTCTGTCTAATAAATACATAAATTTCATATATTCATATATTTCATTGTTATTCCAGCATTACACTAATGTAGGAAATTATTGTTAATGTGGTTTTGACTTTTTCATTAATGAGTTCATCCACTATTTATTACAAAACACCAGAAGTAATCTTTAAAGTACTTACCTGTGGAGTCCATGCTGCGGTGCAGTGGGTTAGGAATCCGACTGCAATGGCTTGGGTCACTGTGGAGGCATGGGTTTGATCCCTGGCCCAGCACAGTGGGTTAAGGATCTGGCATTGCTGTAGCTGTGGCATAGGTCACAGCTGCAGCTCAGATTCAGTCCCTGACCTGGGAAATTCCATATGCCACAGGAGTGGCCATTAAAAAAATAATAATAAAGTACTTACTGTGACTAAAAATAAGCTCAGAGCTGAGCAACTCCTCTCTAAATATGACGTAATTACCCTGAGGAAATAATAAAATTAACCTTTGCAATAAGATAAAATTTCCAATTGCTCTAGAATGTATTTATAGTGGATGCAGTGATGTATAGGATAGATCTATCTCTTTCTATGTGAAATCATTCATTGTGCCATCTGGTGAAAATGATGATGACTGACAACTCACAGCTGGGTCCCTTCCAGTGTGGAGCATAGCATCATCCAAGGTCACATACTCTTTACAGGGCAACCCACATCCAGTGACTGGCCAATGTGGAAACATAAAGGCCTCACCCTCAGGTCAATGATGACTCCAGTGCATTTATTCTGAAAAATAGAAAAGTAGAATCATGACTTTTAGAAATGGGATGACATTTTGAAGAGTTGCTTTTGACATTTTGGAGAATTAAGTTTTGGAAGGATTATCAAGAGCTCATCTGGGAGACATGTTAAGTTTGAGACAACTCTTAGACATTTAAGTAGAAATATCCATCAGTTAGAAGAAAATAGAGTTTGGAATTCAGAGGAGAAATTGAGTCTAGTAACGCATATTTGTTTGTTTTTAATAATAAACAAATGGCATATAAATCCAAATGGCCAGATGAAATATCCAAGGCTATAAGTACGAATGAAAAATCCAAGAGGAACTCCAACATTTAAGGGGTGAAGTGATTGCATCAATAAATAAAGCAAAAGTAATGGAGATGGGAGAAAATTGAAGCAAAATGGGAATCTGGTTCTCCATCTAGTGACATGGAGGCCATAGCAACAGGCCGTCAGAGGCCTGAGAGAAAGGAGTGAAGGAGAGAATGGTTACTGCTAAAAAGCAAACAGGCATATGAAATCATTCATATTTTTGTAAATATTTCACAAATGATTTTTCATGGAGCAGAACCAGTCATTTACCCAGCAGAAGTCTCTTGAGAATGTTTCTTTATGACTCAGAAGTTTAGATGCTCACTTCAAAAGCATTTAAAAGGTGGGATTTGTTTTATCTTCCTTAGATAATCATTACCTATTATCATGAAGAATCTTCACTCTATTGGATTTGCCCCTGACATTCTCACTAACAGTTCTTTTGACCTATCCAGAATTAAAATCTGTGTGAGATTTCCTAAATTCTCTACTAAATTCATGTGACAAAAATCATATATTTCTAATGTGATACTCTGTTGAAAGCTTACAGATTTTTTTCATTAATTAATACTTTTAAAATGAAGTTTATTGAAAGTTTCTTTTTCATATATGCTAGAAAATGTTGGTAAAAAGAATGAGTATTACTGCCATAGATACTTTGGTGTATTATTTTAATAAAACATTATGTTTTATTTATTTTCTTTTATAACATGTATTTAACCATCCATAGTGGATTAGGGTGAGAGGTTGATTACTCTACAATTAAGCATGTAAATCATAAAGGCGCAGAAGAGATATATTTAACTCTTAAAATAAATGAGGAAATAATCAAGAAAGACCATTTAGTCCTGGAGTTAACAGTCATTTTACTAAAGTACATAAAATCATTTGAAGTAATTATGAAAATAATTGTATTTGATAATGTCTTATAAACTCTTCAACACATTTAAGAGTTCATGATATTTTATTTCAAAAACCATGATGGGTCAAATTTCTTAAGTGCCTTTAAAATATGGCCATATCTATAGAAAATCTCTAGGCTCTAAGAAAATAACTAGAAATGAATTCTAGCTGGTCTATCAAAGAATTTCAGTTCTAAATGAGAAATATAAAAGTATGCTTCAAAACTAAAGGAACACCAATGTGTGTGTCCTTAAAACACCCTTACTCATACTTTTGGTATATACTTACACAAATTATAGACAAGGCACCAAGTACTTATTAATTCAATGTCCTCCAAACTCTGTAGGTCAAATCTTCTACTTTTTTGCACGGATGACTTTGAATGATATTCCACACTGTGCACATTCTCAACGAACAACTGTCTGGTCACCTTGCACTTTATGTATTCCAGCCCTGTATTGACCTCATGTGTACATTTCGTCCCTTACATCTCTCCTCAAAAAGTCTCCCTGCCAACTGTACCTGACTAAAAGGCCATCTCCACTGTAAAATCTTCCTCTGAAATAAAAATTCTACCAGAGTACCTTAACATATATATGGTATCTCTATATGGAAAAGCTACCTTGAAACTAATATTGATATATTTTCCTCTGTTAAGTTCCTAATAGTCAGAAATCATGTATATGTTATGTATTCACATCTGTTCACTTCTCTGTGTCTCATGTTATTTGATACATGCTACTGGTGCTTGATATATTTTGGTGAATTCAGTTAAATTGTTATAAAACAGAGCTCCTTTCCAATACATTTTATTAGTTGTTTGACATTAGATAAATTAGTTACCTTTCTGAGCATTAGTTTTCACAGCTGTTAGATAAAGTCAGTGCTATAGGTCCTATAAGGAGTTCCATAATGTGGTAAATGTGAAAATGATTATCATATTGCTTTACATATAACAGTGGAGAAGTATCTAAGAAATTTTAGTTCCTTTAATTAAAAAGATCACTTAAAACTTATGATTTGCCTACATGTGACTATAATATTTTGTTTGTGTTTGATTAGCATCATTTCATTATTTGCCTGGAGGCTGTTATAATATATTTCATGTTGGTAACAGCCTAAAAACATGTGGACTCAAAAAAAATTACCAGTAGTCAGCAAAAAACGAAACGAAACGAAACGAAACAAAAGAACGTTTACCTTCTAAGGTAGTTATTTTGACATGCTAGTAAAGGAAACAAAATTATTATTTCTGAACAATTTCATATACCATTTCTTTTCAAAATTCTTTAAAATGATGAAAATTCTTTAGATCATATGTTTAGATAAATTATTAATAATGAAAAAAGAGCTTGTGAAAAAATGTGTGATTTGAATACAAAGTTATTTTTAATTAAAACACTTTTCTTCTGATTATAAAAATAAATGAATATTTGGGAAATATGGAGGCGTGCACAGAAGGAGAAAATGTCATTTTTTTTTCCATTTAGGAATATACAATGTTGATTTTTTTGTTCTTTCTATCTAGTTTGTGTATTTATGATAATAGTTATACTTAAATATACATAACCATATATCTATATCTATTTATATGCAATACTGTCACTATACCAGATTTTTTTTTTACCCCATACACAGCAAGTCAGAACACTGAGACCTCAAGGTTTACAGGAAGAAGAGGGTTTGTTCACAGGGCAGCCAAGGGAGGCAAGAGGCTTAGGCTATTTATAGGATAAATAATAAAGAAGCAGGGTAGTTTGAGGCATGGGGAGCGTGGGGGAAAGTGATTGAAAAAGGAGTGATAATTGTCATTTTGTGTAAGCATAGCTAAGTTGTAGGCCTTGGCAAGGTCAAAAGTCACCAAGCAGATACTCCTGCATGCCCAGTTAAAGTGTCACTACTCCCATCCAGTCTTAACCAGCTCAACCCAAACCTGGAAGCAGTTGATTCCAAGTTTCTGGAAAATAAATAACTTGGGCAAACATTTTATTGTTTATATTACATGCAGTTGGGAGGACACGCAAGTCCTAAAATGATTTGATTAGTGAAGGAAAATGAAATGGATTTAACTAATAACCTAGGTTCTAGTACTCAACTTTTGTCTCAATTTAAAATGTGGATATTTTTACATATCATGAACCATTTTGGTAGTGCAGCATAAATTCTTAGATAACATTTACCAAGTATCCTATAACTGATTGGGCTACTACTTAGTTGTTGGATATTTCCTCTTTTAGTTTTTTGGGGCTTTTATTGTTTTTTGTTTGTTTGTTTGTTTTGCATTTATGAAGAGAGTTGGATTATACATCTTGACATATAATCTTTGTCTAGATTTCTGATTTGTCTCTTTGGATCCCAAGAAATGGATTAACCTTTATGAATATACAAACTTTACGTAGATTTTAACAGCATAAATGCCCAATTATAGGGAGTGCACTTAAGTTGCTCTTATCAGAATATGGCATTACTGCATTTCAAATTTTATTCTAATTCATTTGTATTTTCTTGAAGTAAAAATTTTTCTCATAAGTTCGTATTGTTTTTCTTAAGTATTGATATTTTGATTTTCTCATAAAAGCTTATCATATAGTTATGAGAAAAAGAGAATGTATACATGTATGTGTAACTGGGTCATCATGCTACACAGTAGAAAAAAAAATAATGTATTGGGGAAATTAAAAAAAGTGATTTGTTATATGCATTAACACTTTGCACATTTATGGCAAAAAAACTAGTTTCTTCCTTTTTTTTTTTGTTGTTGTTGTTTTTGTTGCTATTTCTTGGGCCGCTCCCGTGGCATATGGAGGTTCCCAGGCTAGGGGTCTAATCGGAGCTGCAGCCACCGGCCTATGCCAGAGCCACAGCAACGCGGGATCCGAGCCGCGTCTGCAACCTACACCTCAGCTCACAGCAACGCCAGATCGTCAACCCACTGAGCAAGGGCAGGGACCAAACCCGCAACCTCATGGTTCCTAGTCGGATTCGTTAACCACTGCGCCACGACGGGAACTCCGTTTCTTCCTTTTAAATTATGTACTGTTGTGGCTCAATGGGTTAAGAACCTGACATTGTGTCTATGAAGATGCAGGTTCAATCCCTGGCCTCACTCAGTGCTTAAGGATCTGGTGTTGCTGCAAGCTGCGGCATAAGTCACAGGGGCAGCTCAGTTCTGGTGTTGCTGTGGCTGTGCTGTAGGCCTACAGCTGCAGCTCAAATTCAACCCCTAGCCAAGGAACTTCCATATGCCATAGGTATGACCATTTAAAAAAAAAAACCTTTAAAAATTTAGAAAAAAATGTTATTTTATATTTTTTAAAATGCATATTTTCAAAAAAATTAAAAATGTATATAGTCAAATATTTTACTTCTTTATGATTATTTTTGCATTTATATTTTCGGCTTGCTGATATGTATATATTTATTTACATATATACATATGTATATTTAGACTGGTGTTATATATATGTGTGTATAAATTTTTAAATGTAAAATGATACCACCTAGAAATAATTTTTCAGCTTTTTCTACACACATTTTATGCATTTTTATGGTTTTTATTGCATAATTAGCATAATACTCTATCTCCTATTTTGTAATTTTGTCATATATGTTGTGAGCAATTTGTTGTGCCATTGTATATCCAAGGTAGCAATATGCATGTTATAATATGTTATATTGAGTAAGTAAATTCACGAAATCATTTTATAACTTAATATTGGATATTTTATCTAAAAGCTATACTTAGTTTTGAATTATATATGAAATACATATATTATTACTAATGTGTATTAAATATAGCAGACCTCTCTTTTCTTGACTATATGCTAAATTAATGAAATAATATGTTTATGTCACTTTTGTAGGTCATACTAACATCTAGCAATATGAATAGTTATTAAATATTGCATAGATTTTTTTTCTATATTACTTAAATATTAGTTTCTTAACCTTGGTCATAAAGTTTAAGAAAAGAACTACTATACTTTTAAAATGATTATTTCTATCCCTTGAATGATAAAAACTATATCATAATTATAGGAAAAAGCAGGACACAGCATGAAGCCAATAAGGAGAAAAACAGAGTAAAGCACACTTTATTTCCAGGAGAAGCCAATAATTGTTACTCAGAACACATAAGGAGAGCATGATTTTAAACATTTAGAGGAAATCATGAAGGCATGAAGGGCTTTCCTCCAGGGGCACCTTGGAGGAATTTATGTTTCTAAAATAGGAAACATTTATCAAGACTTTGAGTACAGGAGCAGTTTCATGCTACAGTGTCAGCATAACTAGAGCAAATGAACTTTCTGTCCTCAGTGGTCACTGTGCTACTTCTGTCAACATAGTTTGCTTTTCTCTACCAAAAAAATGTGCCGTGTGTGTATATATATATATATATATATGTGTGTGTGTGTGTGTGTGTGTGTATACACATTAATGGAAAATAAGAGAAGAAATTCTTGCTACAAAGATACTGATTTTTTCAGGAAAACAGGTAAATTGCAAATTAAATAGCATGATTTTATTAAAATTTCCCAAGACTAAATTTTTGTGACTGTTTTCTGCTGGAATTAAATTTATATCCAATGTTTCTTTTATTGTTAAATATTCATACTTCAGGAGCTTGGGATAGCATTTTTTCTCCAATGGGAATGGCCAATTTTAGAATAATTTATTTCCTTTATAGAATTGTACAGGTTATTCATTTTTTCCTTCCAAGAACACAGTCATTCTGGCCTTGAAGGGAACAGAATGTGATAACAAAAACAATTACAGCCCTTTTGAAAACAAAAACTTGAAATAGTTAACCATAAAATCTGACGCTTCAACTTTGGAGGTGAATTCACTTAATTTTAGGGAAAATTTTAAATTATCAGAACATATGTTTTCCATTTTTAGATAGGAAAAGTCTATATTATATGTGATTTGCTTGTTTGCGTGTTTGCTGTGTGTTTCTTATTTTAACATTTAATAAAGAGGCTTAGGAAGAAGCAGAGCAAAAACTCAATACACGAAAAATTTTGTCACAATTTAAAGCAAATCATCAGTGATTTTTATGGTTTTGGCATTACAATATCCTATTAGTATCTAGCTATATTATTTTCTTTTTAATTCTGTACTCAGCTTAACTTAAAGTGGGATAAAAATGTTTTATAATTTTAGTTTTATAATAGATAACTACCAAAATGTCATAGTACTAATCTGGTATTAACTAGAATTGATATGTACTTATCCCTATGGTCTAATAACTTTAGTTGACTGCTTGCATTCCTGGATTGCCCTCCTTATTTTAGCAATTAAGTTCATCAAAAAGTGAGCTTCTCCCTTGTGTAAATTTTTATGTCTAGGATATGGAAATATAGAAAATGTTAAATATATAAAAATAAGAAATATGTTTCTTTAATAGAAATAAGGATTTAAAGTGCATTATGGTATCACAAATGCAGGATGGCTTTTCCAGCTAGCAGAGGAGTGGTGATAAAGGTTTCCTGAAGAAAGTCATCTTCAAGTAAATTTTTTTTTTCCTTAAAGCAGGTGTTTAGGACATTTTTCCCTCACAAACATGTCCACATGGCTACATTTAATTTCAGATAACACAAACAGAAGTTTATTATAGTGCTTTCTCGCAGCTGAATTGAATTATCCTAGATAAACCTTTTCAAACCCAGAGAAATGTTATTCACTCATAGCAAGAGAAGAATTATTTATAGTTCTCCTTAAGCAGCTCTTTCTGAGTCTCTTGTAATCATTAAAAATCCCATATGAGGAATTTTCCTAACTTTATATTTGAAATTCAGACAGAAACTAAACAAAACAAAAAAATAAAAACATTTCTAAAAACTTATTCTATATGGAAATCTGAATTTTGGGAGTGTGCTGATTGGCATACAGGTGCAAATAACATATAGGTACAAATTTTAGCATCTTTCAAATCTCTTCAAATAATATTCTTGGTTTATGCATGGTGATATTCCTAGACCCTTTGTATTCCATATAAAATACCTGGTCAGAGTTACCATAAATAAATAAATAAATAAATAAATAAATAAATAAATAAATAAATAAGAAGAAATTAAGTGGAGTTCCCGTCGTGGTGCAGTGGTTAACGAATCTGACTAGGAACCATGGGGTTGCGGCTTCGATCCCTGCCCTTGCTCAGTGGGTTAACGATCCGGCGTTGCTGTGAACTGTGGTGTAGGTTGCAGACGCGGCTCGGATCCCGCGTTGCTGTGGCTCTGGCATAGGCTGGTGGCTACAGTTCCGATTAGACCCCTAGCCTGGGAACCTCCATGTGCTGCGGGAGCGGCTGAAGAAATAGCAAAAAGAGATAAAAAAAAAAAACAGAGAGAAATTAAGTTATACTCAGAGGGTATTATTGTGTAGTGATGGGATACATCTCTAAATGTTACTCATTACGTGGATAAAATAACTTGTTCCTATATAAAAATAATTATGTTTTTCAATATAGGGAAAAAATAAAGGAGACCAGGGAATTATCTAAAGAAAGGAGGGAAAATCTAAAATATGCAAAAGCAGAAGGGGATCCAAAATAGAGAATTCTGTGTTTCTCCATGATGTATTTCTAGAACTTAGAATTATATCCACATATAGAAAATGCTCAACCTTTGAGTATTTTCAGACATTGCAGAGCTTGTTACTTTCATTAAGTTTTATTATGTAATTCTACCTATAGCACTCTGTGTCACTGTACCTATATTACATGACTGGGTTATTTGTTTTGTATGTCTCCCCAATTACTCATAATTATCATGTAGTATGTGGACTAGGTTATAATAATTTTTTTGTTTCCACTATCATAGGGTTTTTGTGCCTAATAGACAATCACCCACAGTGTTTTATAGACTGAACCAGCAGAGGTACTGTTGTATCAATAAGCACCATCATCATCAAAAACAACCCTTCTGAGAAACTGCTTAGCTTGCCATGTTTACTACATGGGAAAACAAAGAAGTGCATTGTGTAGTCTGATCTAGAGATACTTATAAAGTCAGTTAGGAAGCAACAATGAAGTGGCTAATGATTTTCTGAGGCAAGCCTTTTTTTTTATAAAACAAAAACTGCCCATGTCAATCAAGCAAACCAAAACTATCTTGATAGTTTCACTTAATTTGATTCCCATATATATTCATAAACAGACATTGAAACTCACCTTTAATGGTTTAGGAAAGTGATTCATTATTTATTCAATTATCTTGTATAGACTTCTATATAACAGAAAAATTAGGAAACTGGAGAGAACATTTAAATGAACTTCAGCATATATTAAAAGTGAGATGAATGAAGAAACAAAAGAAAAATTGATAAAGGTTGCAGATAAAAAATAATCATCCATGAGGCTAAATATGTATACTTTATTTTTACATGTACATGTTTATAACCTATTCATGAATGAACCACAAATTTCAGCTGAGGTTATCTAATTGCTGAGAAGAAAGAAAAAATATTATCAGTTGCATTATTTAGTATCCCCATGATTAAAACATAAAAAATTACTAAGTTCTCAGGAAAATTACATTTATGCAATTATTCTTGAATTATGTTACAGATGGCTCTGTAATAATAGTAAAAAATGTCTTTGATGATATCCTTACAATAGGCATGTTTTATGGCAGTTATCAATACAATATAGCCTGAATACGTTGCTTTGTCCACTTAGTTAGATCTAAGAATATTTTAAAATATTTGAATGATTGGTTGGTCTTCTTTCCCTTCGCATTATACCTCTGTTGAATTTTGAATATATAGTATGAGCTATCTTTAATTGGTGAAGTCAAATATCTGGAATGCCAGAGGAATTTCCTTGAATAAAGTTTGGACACCTTTGTTTTAGAAGACAACTGAGCTGGGATTAGGTTTTATTAATTGTAGTGACAGAAAGTGACTGAATATTGCCTCTGGGATAAATCGAGAGGGTACTTCCTATCATGGGACATGACAGTCTTTTTAAAAAAAATTGATCTGAAACTATTCCAATGCAGAGCACTGAATGAGCACTACAACCTCCAGTGATCGAGTGGCTCAATGTGCTTTTAATCTGGAAAGAAAAAATCCAGTCAGAAAAAAATATTCACCGTGGCCAAAATACATTCTCTTTAATGGTGTACCAAGCATTGTGCACTATATAGGTCACAGTAATGCTGAATATGCCCACAATAATTACATGAGTGAATTTGATTTTATAATTTAAATATTGGTGAGCACTGGTTATTTTCTCTCTGCTTTTTCTCCCTTTTGTTTGTTTGTTTGTTTCTTTTTTTTTTTTTGTCTTTTTGTCTTTTTGCCGTTTTCCTGGGCAGCTCCCACAGCATATGGAGGTTCCCAGGCTAGGGGTCCAAGCGGAGCTGTAGCCGCCGGCCTACGACAGAGCCACAGCAACGCGGGATCTGAGCTGTGTCTGCGACCCACACCACAGCTCAAGGTAACACTGGATCCTTAATCCACTGAGCAAGGCCAGGGATGGAACCCGCAACCTCATGGTTCCTAGTCGGATTCGTTAACCACTGAGACGCGACGGAACTCCTTTTTTTTTTTTTGATCACTCCAGTGTGCTCCCTCCTTCTTCTTCTTACTTTCCTTTCCAGAACTTTCCTTTCCTCTTTTCTCTTTTCCTTTGGCCATATCATTTCAATGATTTTTAGATACCTGAAACTAGATGCTGAGCAATCAAATAAACCCTATGTAGCTGTCTGGTCAGGCCATCTTGTTTGAGATATTAAAATCATAGCATTTGCGTTGCTGTGGCTGTGGGTAGGTGGCAGCTATAGCTCCAATTATAGGAGCTATAATTGGAACTAGCCTAGTTCCCTAGCCTGGAACTTCCATATGCCACGAGTGTGGCCCTAAAAAACAAAAAACAACTAACAAAAAAAATCATAGCATTTGTAAATATCAAGAGGTATATATTTTTGGTTCTCTGTCTCAAGAGGATATGTATTAGTGTATACTAGAATTTAATCAGATAAATAAGAAAATCAAAGCAGTGAAGACTGGGAGGCCTCGTAGCTTTGTTTACTTTTATATATCATTTTTGAGCTTTATTTTAATATTTACAAAGCTCAAGACCTCCTACCCCTGCCGCATACAGACACGGAGACACAGACGCAAACACACACGCAGCAGGAAATAAATCTGAATTAGATTAGGCCAAATTCTGGTTCAGAGGTTTACTGGATCTACATGATTAGACAAATTATTTATCTTCTCCAAGCCTTAGTCTCCTCACTGGTAAAATAGAGATAAAAATAGTATCTTTCTCATAAAATTTGTGTGAGGATTATTAAGTGATGTGACATAAAGTGCATGTTATTGCCTAGGAAATCAAATGTCATTTAGAAGTCAGTTATTAATAATAATGTTACTATTACTTTGAAAATTAAAACTGTGCATAAATTGCACCATTGTTATGATGTGATATATGGTCTTCTAGTCTTTTTCTATCAATACCAAACACATTAATAACAATAGCAGCTGAATATACTGTTTGTGCATTTTTGCTTGGCAATTATCATGAATATTTTTACTTGTCAGTTATTGTGAATATTGATTCAAATAATTAATATGCAATGTTAATGTGACGTGATGCATAATAGCTTTCCATTATAATGATGCTTAGTGACATTGATATTATTTTCAATAATAATAATGCTGTTATGGACATACTTATACATTAATCTTTTCATTAAATTTTTTTTTCCTTAAAGTCCATCATTAGAACTAAAACTGCTCCTTAAAAAAGTTTAGTTACATTTTAAAAACTCTAAATGTATAGAGTCCCCACCTTCCAGAAAGCTGTTAAAAATGTATACTTTTATCAATATATTAGAATGTCTATTCCAAAATCCTGCTGACACAAAATTGTTTCACTACAATGGGACTGTACAAATATAATACATTTAAAAATTCATTGTTTTCATATGCAATATTTTATAATGGTGATTAAATATTCATATGTGTATTAACAATTTATAATTTTTTCTTTGTGAGCTGTATGACTGTAACTCTTTGTCATTTTATGCTGATAACATAGTTTTTCCCTAAGAATATTTGAAAAAAATGTTTTCTGTGTATGTATAGTTATTTAATATAATTTTTGAACTTTATTTGAATTCTCAAATTTGAAGTTGTTTCTTTTTGATGAAAGTGAACATTACTTTTATTTGCAGTCTACCAATAATCTTTTTCATAATTGTTTATGTTAGTATTATTTTTATAAATGCTTAATGCAACCCACAATCATATATTCACCTATTTTCTTAGTTTCTGATATAATATTTGTTTATTTTAATTGAAAGTTTATTTACAATATTATATTAGTTTCAGGTATATAATATAGTGATTAAATATTTTAATAGATTTTTAATATATTACCCAAATGGTTATATTTCACTGTCCTGTACAATATATCCTTGTGCTTTATCTATCTCATACGTAGTAGTTTATATCTCTTAATCTCATACCTTTATCTTGCCGTACTCCCCTTTCTTCTGCCCACTGCCGAACACTAGTTTGTGTTTTATATCTGTGAGGCTATTTTGTTTTGTTATATGCATTCATTTTTTCTTTAAATTACACATGTAAGTGGTAACATAGTGTTTATCTTTCTCTGTCTGACATAAATTGCTAAGCATAATACTGTCTAGGTCTATTCACAGTGTTGCAAATGACATTATTTCATTCTTTTTATGGCTGAGTAGTATTCTGTAGTGTGTGTGTGTGTGTGTGTGTGTGTGTGTGTGTGTGTGTAATGTTGATGAAATGTTTTACTTTTTGCTTATATGTCTCCTGTTCTAAAATGGTAGTCTTGTTGGTTAGAGTATCCTAGGCTGCAAATTTTCTCTTTCAGTGCTTTGAATATGTTATGCAACTCCCTTTTAGCCTGTCAAGTTTCTGCAAAAAAAAATCACCTAATAGCCTTATGGGGGTTCCCTTCTATATGACTCTTTGTTATTCTTCTGCCTTTAGGATTCTCTCTTTAACTTTTGCTGTTATAATTATGATAGGTCTTAAATAGTGAGTCTGTTTAGGTTCATCTTGTTTGGACCTTCTGTGCTTCCTATACCTGGAGATCTGTTTTTTGTTTTGTTTTGTTTTTTTCAGATTTGGAAACTTTTCAGTCATGATTTCTTCAAAAATATTTTTTACCTCTTTTTCTGTTCTTCTTCTAGGACCCCTATAATGAAAATATAGGTGTGTTATCACAGTGATCTCTTAAATTGTTATCCTTTTTAAAATTTGTTTTCTTCATGTTGTTCTGATTGGGTGATTTTCACTAATGTCTCCTTCCAGATCACCTATTCTTCTGTGTGTTTCTGGTCTGCTATTAATTCCTTCTAGTATGTTTTTCTTTTTTTTTTAACCTGTCAAAGTCTCAGACTTTATTATTTTTTTCATTACACCTGGTTTAGAGTGTTCTGTCAATTTTCTACTGTACAGCAAGGTAAGAAACAGCTCAACATCACTGATTATTAGAGAAATGCAAATCAAAGCTACCATTAGATACCACGTCATGCTATTCAGAATGGCCACCATTGATAAGTCCACAAATAACAAATGCCAGAGAGGATATGGAGAAAATGGAACCCTCCTGCACTGTTAGTGGGAATGTAAATTGGTACAACCTCTATGGAAAATAGTATGGCGGTACCTTAGTATGTTTATCATTTTAGTTATTGTATCCTTCAGTTCTGACTGGTTCTTTTTATATTTTCTAGTTCCTTGTTTAAATTATTACTGTGTTCATCTATTGTCCTCTCTAATTCAGTTAGCATTCTTTTACCTAATGCTTTTAATTCTTTGGTAAATTGTTTATTTCTATTTAATCATTTGTTTTTTAGGTGTTTTCCGTGGCTCTTTCATTTGAGAAAAATTTTTCTGTTTTTTTCATTTTGCATAACTATCAATCTCTGTGAAATTAGGTGAAACTGTTTCCTATTGTGTTCTTGAAAGATACTCCTAATGTGGGAGTGTTTCTGTACAGCCTACCTGTGCCCAGTCTCTTTGGCGAGAGAGATGGATTTGGCATGAACACAAGTCATGTCTTTCCATAGTTTGTGCTGGCAGCTATCCTCTTGGTAGGAGCTAGGACTGGAGAAGAAGAGGCTAGGCCTGGAGCCAGTATGAGCTGGGACTGCACTGCTGTTCAGTGGCCTTCACCACCTTATTGGGAAAGGGGGTGGGTCCCTAGTTGCTGGAGCAGCAGCCCCGGGGGTTAGTTCTGAGCTTGCTCTGTTTCCTTTAAGTGTCGTTTCTCCTCTCTTCTAGCACCAACACCCTTACTCTAAAGGGGAGCATTATCTGAAACAAGAGGGGCCTGTGCAGGCTTTTGATGCATGTTGCAGCATGGGCTCTGGCAGTCTAGCCATAGAGAGAGTTTAGAGCTGCTTCTGATGCACTGCCTGTATAAATACTGATAATGGCTGCCCCTGCTCTGCTTAGATGGTCCTTCATGGATGTTGGCAACTGTGTCTTCTGGCCAAGGTCTTTCCTTGCTTCTGTGACCCTCCCTCCTGTATTGAACTGCAAACTGCATTATGTGGGTTTAGGGCAATTTCTCAGCTCAAGTTGGGCATGGTGGGGTGGTCACAGAAAGCCAGTCACCTGCACAGTTTCATACCACCCTGTCCACCTGCTTGGGAGTAAGCAAGCATTCACTAGCTCCTCCTGAGTAGAGCCCAGGCTTCTCACAGCCATTCTGTTAGTCCCACCAGCCTTCCAACCAGCTAAGGGGCTATTCTTCCCTGTGTCAGACTCTGCTGGGATAATGAAAATGTGACTTGTACCATTCACTTCCCAGGGAGGGTCTCCATGAAATCTCCCTTTTATTCTAAACCCCCCCCTGGGTCACAGTTCTCAATGTGAATTCTTCTCTTCCCTTCCTACTTGATTCTGTGTGGATCTTTCTTTCAGCCTTGGTTTTACTGGAGTCTTTCTACCACTTTCCAGTTAGTTTTCTGTGAGAATTGCTCCACATGTACATGTATGGTTGTGAGTTCCATGTCCTCCTATTCTACCATCTTGATCTCCTTCCAAGGCATCATATTTAATTCTTTAATTCATGTAGGTAAAATTGGAATTCTATAGTGTAGGATATATGTTAGAAAATATATTACTAATTATCATTAAATACACTTGCTTAAAAATGTGTTTGTTCTTTAATAATTAGGCCTCCATCATAGCCAAATACCTGTATGTACCTAGTTTTGTTTTTTGAACTTATATTTCACTCAACTGGTTGCTCAGTACATTCTTAAGTCTCTTATACCATTATAATTATTATAACTTTATATTTTTGTATTTTGCAACTGTACCCACTATCCATGGTTTCATAACAAATCATTGCCCAATTTAGTGGCTCATAAAAACAGCTGTTTTATGTGCTAGCAATTCTGAGAAATAGAGATATTGGTTGGGGATAAGGTGGGTGATTCTTTTGTTGATCCTGCCTTGTGTCACTCATAGGACTGTAGTTACTTGGCAGCTCTGTTAGGATTGGATGATCAACAAAGTCTTGCACATGACTTGTGGTTTTCAGGCAGTATGCTTAATGTCTTTATTATTTTCCACATGGCATCTCCAGTAGTCTAGCTCAGAATTTCATATTGTAGATTCAGGGTTCTAAGAGCAGCCAAAGACAGAATGTATAAAAACTTTTCAAGTCTCTGCTTGTGCCATACTTGCTATTAATGTTCTGTTGGCTAAAATAAATCACACTGCCAAGTCCAGATTCAGAGTGAACAAGTAAATATTATTTGATAGGGAACTGGCAAAGTCATAAGGCAAAATGCATATGAGAATAGAAGGAATTATTGCAACCATATTTGCAAATAATCTTCCACTGGTCACTGTTTTTAAGTATTTTCTTAACAATTTTGTCTGTTTTATTTATCCAGATTAAATGTAGAGTCTTTATCAAGTTTCCTTTTTCTTTATTCAAACTGGTCCCTTATCATACCCAATCCATTTGGAGTTCTCAAGAGACTTACCATTATGTTTATAAATAATTGCTATCTTTAGAATATCAATTATTTCTCCATGTAACTATATCATTTTTTCTTATTCTAATTTTATCTTATATTTCTAATACATATTTGAATTTTTGTATAATTTCTATAAGTTTCTTGAGCTCGTTTTTATATTTTTCTTACCATGTGTTTTATTACATTATTTTCCAACTGGCTATTCCTCATATAGAAGAGTATTCTTGTTTACTGGTCATTCCCTTTTTGTAGAGTGGCTCTGTGGATAATTAATTGTAATTTCTATGGGTTTTGAATTTATTTTTATTAGGCATTAATACCACCCCACAATAGTGAAAAATATATATCTGCTTTTTAAATAATTTTTCATTTTCCTTTTTATGTCTCACATTTTATTTATCACATTATTGGCTACCATCTACAGAACAAAGGCCAAGAAAAAGTTAATAGAAGCTGTAAATTGTTATTTTGTTCCTGACGTATTTTTCCTAAAGGTGGTACATTATATGAATAATAGAGGTCTATGTAAAATAATTATTTTAAAAGGTTGAAAAATTTTATTATATAATTTGCAAAATAATTGCACTTTTTAAACTTGGAAATAATACTCTCTAAAGTAATTTGTGTAGGAAAATTATACAGTAATATTTAGTATGGAAAGTAGAACATTGCATCTTCGGAAAACTGGATAAAACATATTACACATCTGTCTACATGGGATCATGCCTGTGGAGCTAACAAAAAGGAGTAAATTATTAACTTGATTCCATGTAGAGGCATAAAGCAATCTCCCCTGGAGGACTGTTTGGCTTAGTGTCCTATAATGGGACAAGTTAAATGCTTTAGAAAGGTACTGGATTCTGTTAAAATATATATATTTAATTCGTAGGTCAGGAGAATTAATTTTCCAGATATGATTTTGAATCTGAGTCTACACAATCTCAATTACCAGTTTCATTTTTTTAAACTATGTCCTAGAAACATCTACCATTTCTGAGCCTTACACATGAGTTCAGGAACTCCTGAATGGTTATAATTTAAGAAATATTTTTTGATTAACTTAGAGAAGTTCATTATGGCTTTGTTAAATGAAAATCTTACCACTTCATACAGTTCAAAAGTGTTATGATTTTGAAACATTAACTCTGCAGAAGAAACAGTTTGTGAATAAAAATTATAACTATCTTGATACTATGCTAATTTTTTTCAATTTTTCACTATTTTCTCACAAAGAATAGTGTGTATCTTAGAACTATTATAATTGATTATAAATGTATTCTGTCCATATAATATCTTCACCTCACATGAACTTTATGTAGTTGTCAAAATCCCTTAGAATGAGTAAAATGATTAACATAATAATATAACAAATATGTTTATAAATGTGTAAATGTGTTTATAAGAAAGTCATTTATCATTTTATAATTTTTGTGACTATAGACAACTTGGCAAATGCAGAAAAGCAATAACCCCCAACTCCCAGATATAATTTTGTTGAAACCTATGATATTTTATTTATAGATTTATGTAGTAATTTATTTCTCTATTCTTCTGTACCTCTTCACTTGTCTTATTTCCTATTTTTCATTAATTATAAATAACAGCATAAGAAAATTACTTTACAAATATATTTGCTCATGTAACAGATGAGTAAAAATACATAATTTTTAAAATAAAAATGCATTTTTCCAATGAGGTATGAAACTTTATAAACAACCAATGGAACTGAAACAGTGTAAAAATTAGTTTCTGATAATATTTTAAGAAGTTACATTAAAATTGAGATTTAGGCTTAATATTGAATGAAAAAGTTTTAAATTATTTTCTGATTTCACTGTTTGAGTTTTGAGGGATAATGTTTATACAAGTATGATTTTTTTATTATGGATCAATGATTTTAAAAGGTGTAGTCCCTAATCCAAGTTAATGGAACATTTTCTTATATAGTCATAATGTCTCCCACATATTAGGTGACCTCCATTTTTCCATATGAATTGCTTTTAAAATTGTTGAGGGATGGAAAATTACTATGGGAGGGTGATTCTGTAAACCAACTGTGGCTTTGCATAGATAGTCGGATACTTGTTCACATCTAATAACAACTCACCTCTTTTCATAGTCCTCATGTGCAGATTTGTCAAAGTTATGACAACTAGGATGGGACTAGATGCCATGAATAGTCACATTAGAGACTTAAAAAAAAGTTAAAGGTTGAATAAATCCTATTTTGGTATTTTTATTCATGTATTATTGAGCAATTTATTCCTAGTCATAATAATATTTATATAACCCTTGTTCCAGATGTACACAAAAATTGGCATGGTAGGTTTTTTAGGTCATAAACTAAATTTAACATATAATGTAATTTTTAAAATCATTTTTCTATTACTATTCAAATGCCCACTCTTTTATATGATAAAAACTTTATATCAAACAATTAGGGGAAGTTTCCTTTGGTTTTTGCCTAGAGTTTTTTAAAAATCTCATTAGACTTTGAAACCAAGGTCTTTGAGAAAAACATTAAGAAAAACAAGGAGAACAATCCATTAGTTATATGCAGAGGAGAATGAACAATAGGCAGGGATAAGAAAGCAGGCGTTTTCTGATCCCACAGGTTACCAGTGACTGTATTCTCTTTGCCCTATTCAAAACCAATAACAAGGTTCATCAGCTTGCTGTACCCTAAATAATCTGCTCTTGGACTTACAAGAAAACATTTACCGACTTCCACACTGTATGAAACTCCCTCAGGGCTATCTCATACCCAACTGCCCATAGTAGGCAATGAAGTTCGTCTCTTCCTCCTTTCCTTCCTGCCCCTTCTGCTCCTCCTCCTCCTTCTTTACCATACTTATCTCGAAAAAAAAAAAAAAAGAAAAAACCTGGGATCTTGAAACTTTTGGATCCCTAAACCATTCTAGGAGGTTCTGTTATTCTTTTGGATTCTAATTCTAAACTCTGTATAAGACAATTTATAATATATGCATTTTTGTAATTGTTGTAACATACTAGTAACAACAACATGAATAACCAGTGTCAAGTGTGTGGGCTTCATGACAAGGAAAAAAATGCCACTTGAATTCCTGTGGTCAATTAAATTAATCTCCAGTCCTAATCTCATGATTTTCTGAAAAAAAAAAGTTGATTCAAACCGTGCCTAAAATATACTTTAATTAGGTATCTTGTATCTTCTTTTTTATCCCTTAAAGGCATTACTTTGTCTTTTTAAGATCTCAAGTAAAAGTAGTAGAAAAAGAAGGAATTATTCTTCACAAGATTTTCATCGGCATTTTTTCAGAAATTTCTGAAAATATGCTGTGCATTTTTCAGTGCTTCTAAGTGTTTAGAAGAATCAGCATGATCTAGGGACCTGATGGAAATTAAAATTTAAAAATGAGAAACTTTGTAAAATTAGAAATTAAAATTGAATTTGAATCAAAAGTTCTGAGAGTAGGGCCCAGAATCTTGTTGTTTAACAGTCCCACCAGATGATTTTGATGCAGCTATGTTAAATTACCCTTTCTTTTTTCCACATATGTAACTATGCTTTCCTGTTTCTCTCCTGCTGGTCATACAGATTAAAAACATAGTAAAAATAGTTTATTTATGCATCATTATTAAAGAAAGAGAAGTTTAACATCAGTTAATTTCACAGAGATAAAAATCTAATTCATTTTATACCACAGCTTAAAATAGTACATACTTCCACATCTCCTTGCCTTCATCTACTGCATTTTTGGATTTTTTTTTTTTAATGTCAGCTTTTATTCTTTCTCTGGCTTGTGATCACATTCTTTGAACATTTGTTCTTCATTTTTCCTAAATTTTGCAGCACTCAAAGTCTATATAGAAAGAGAGGGTTTATTTGTCATTTGCCCAGCCTCATAGGACTCTAACTTAGTGACCTAGCAGCATGGATTTGCCACCAGGAAAAAAAAATGCTTGGACAGTCATGAAGAGGAAGCAGCTAGCATTTTTTTTTTTTTTTGGTATCTAAGGATCACTATCATAAGTATAATTTACCATTGCATATTTAATGTTATTTTTTTTCTGATCCAGCACAAATATGATACTAGAATGCTTGGCCTTTTTGATTTACTGTTTTCTCTCGTGAATTGTGATTCTGTAATGATTACTTCTATGTGCTTATGTATGTGTGACACACGTACACACATTTATTTTTTCTAAGGTAAATGAGAATAAGAAAACCAAATAGCTAAAGTTTTTTTATCATTTTATACAGTAAAAATAAACTCTCTGTGGGGTTTGGATTGACCTATCTATAAATAAATTAACTGAGATTTAATGCCTGCTAATTCTGTTACATTCTTAAGCAGAACAGTTTCACTAAGACAGGTTCTGAAAGGTATAGCTAACTCTGACTTAGACATTGGTGTCCCAATCCAGCATCAAGGTAGTGTAAAACAAATGCAAGAAATGTGGGCTAGGCACTTAGAATCATAGCGTAGCAGAAGCACAATAAACATTTGAAATTTGTTGAATGAATAAATGAAGGAATAAAATTTTATGAACAGGAGATGCTTTGTGAACTGATAGAATCGAACCTATCAAACTAGGAACTAGCTTATTACACTTAATTTAAGCATAAAAACTTTTTTTTTTCTTTTTAGTGCTGCACTTGAGGCATATGGAAGTTCCCAGGCTAGGGATTGAATCAGAGAGGCAGCTGCCGGCCTGCACCACAACCGTGGCAATGACAGATCCAAGCTGTATTTGATACCTATGCAGCAGCTTGCGGCAATGCCAGATCTTTAACCCACTAAGCCTGGCCGGGGAACCCACATCCTCATGGATACCAGTTGGTTTCTTATCCTGCTGAGCCATAATGGGAACTCCCAAACATAAAAACATTTAAGCATAAAAACACATACCATTAATAATAATGATCATTAAAATTATGAAATTGATCCTCTGTTCTGCCACACTAGGCAGATAACAGCAAAATAAAACAAAACAAAAACAAAATCTCTAACTAGTGTGACTAGCGGGATAATCTCTGTTTGGGTCTAGATTTCTATCGTGATAGCATTTAGCCTTAAAACTAAACACAGACTATGTTACTGTAAGACTTTAAGTATTTGTCACTATTGAAAAACAAACTTGCAGTACAAAAATTATAAATGTAAAATTTACTGTTTAAAATGGTCTTAAATGAGTAATTACTATAAATCTTCCCCACAACAAGTCAGTATGTAAATATACACAATTTCAGACTTAATAGGTATTTTATGACTCATATGTCTTTCTTATTCATCATCTATCAGTAGCAGAATTAATTTTTTTCCAAGCCTTTATTTTTATTTCGAGGTCAATCTCCATCCTTACTAATGAGTGTGCTCAGAGTGTCTTTGTGTATGTACTTTACCAATTTATTTCCTTGGAAAGTGTGCTTCCTCCACTATAGTCTGCACAATTCCAGCCAATATTTATGGGGATTTGCCAACAAAAGACTTGGTGTTCTCTATTCTGACTATTCCTTCCTTTCTCCATATTTTTTCCTTTGATACCATTCTTTCTAATCCCTTGATGGTGAGAACTGTATTCTGCTCTTTTGAGAGAGAAGAATGACAATGATTAAGGAATAATCTGAATATTACCTCTTCTTTAGTTTGAAATGCAAGCGCTAAGATTTTACACTGAAGTTTAACTTAAAATAGGGAGGGAGTTGTTCTGATTAACCTTTTCACACTCAACGAAATGTAGGCCATGCAGTAGTATAATTACACTTGTGTGTGCATATAAATAGTTTTTTTTTCAATTGACGTTTTAGATTGAGAAAAAAATCTTTTCCAGTTTTCACTGTGTTCTTAATATCTCTTTCATAGCATGTGGGCCTTTTATAAACCTGATGAAAAGGAATCACGATTGAATAAGTTTAGGTAACACTGCTTATTTATCTTGTGTGGAAGAATCACAGTTCACAATCACATAGTAAAACCTACAAGAAAGTCTGTAGTAAAGAAATACATTTAAATTTTGTATTCTACACTTTTTCAAACACTTTTTTATTATTTTTCTTTCATTGATTGGAATATTTTTCAAATTCTCCAACTTTGGTGTTCTCTGTCGTTCAAATCAGAGAACTTTAAAAAAAATTGTACTTTTTAGATAACAAGGTGATAACAACTCAAACCATACAAAAAGTATAATTATGAAAATGTATGCAACTTTAACACAGAGGCATCAAGGAAACCAAAATAAAAGGTATACAGTAGTCCCTCACAAATGGAAAACAAAATGTAGCAAAGGGATTTGCCAGGATTGGATACAATGTGACAAATGGGGAGTTCCCGTCATGGCGCAGTGGTTAAGGAATTCGACTAGGAACCATGAGGTTGTGGGTTCGGTCCCTCGCCTTGCTCAGTGGGTCAACGATCCGCCGTTGCTGTGAGCTGTGGTGTTGGTTGCAGACACGGCTCGGATCCTGTGTTGCTGTGGCTCTGGCGTAGGCTGGCAGCTACAGCTCCGATTAGACCCCTAGCCTGGAAACCTCCCATATGCCGGGGGAGCAGCCCAAGAAATGGCAAAAAGACCAAAAAAAAAAAAAGACAAATGGAAATAACATTATTTAAAAATGAGATATGATAATGCTTTGAAGTAAGACATTGGCCCATTAACATGATGTTAACCAACATTTAAAAATTGACTGATAGAAGTGTGGATCTATGGAGAGAGCTATGAAGAAGGAACATATTTCAAAGGAAAGAAATTCTTAAATGTATTATTTTATTCAAGAGCTTGTTGGTAAAATCACCCTAAAATGTGCATCTGAAAATAACTATTAATCAACTCTGCCTTATGTTAGTAATTAATTGTCTGTCTCTTCCTTTTGAAATAATCCAAGGGCAGATTATTTTTCTGTTTTATTCTTAATCTTATCCCTAGTGCCTAGTTTACTCATAGCAGACAAATGACTTATAATAAATACTTGTTGAGTCAATGAATTATTATAATAAGGTAACAATAATTTATGGTTTACAGTCTGTAAACTTTTTTGACTTTTCTAACTCTTCTTATTCTTTCTTTACCACAAGTACCTTGTGGACCTAGAGTTGTACCTAGAGAACTACAGATTTGAGGCACTATTTCTGAAACAATCCTCTGAAATCATCAGCATGAAATTACCATAACAGTTGTTAAAAATCCTACTCCATACGCACTAAATCAGACTCTTTGGTATGCAAGTCCAGGAATATGGAAAAAAAAAAGTACCCCTAAGTGACTTTTTGGAAATAAAAATTTGAGAACTACAGGCTCTAGCAACATAGCAACATAGCAGGACTTAGAATTCCATTAATGTGTCTTTATCCTACCTTTTGAGTAACATAGTTGTCTTGTACTCACCACAGTCTTTTAGAGCAATGAAAGAATAGTGTTGGGCACTTAGGTCACACTTAGAAAATACTGATAGTGTGATTAGTTAATTGTGAATCTAAAATCAGACTCCTGAATAATTTTCAATAAAATCTCCTTTTGACAAAAATGTATATATAAAGTAGATTATCAAAATAGTATTATTTTGTTATAATTCTAATATAGAGAGGTATATGCAAAAATTATTGACATCATTGTCAACTGCATACAATGAGGCGCTTATTGCTTCAAACATATGCTAAAATTAAAAATATTTATATGTATTTGTACTGTTGTTAATCTTTGAGTGTGTCTACCTGCAATTAACTCTAGTAGAAAGGTGGCTAAGACTTGTTTCCCGAGATATATACTTGTACTCTATATTTATATCCATTGCTATACCTCGGTAGTTTTAATTTTCATTGCGTAAATATTTGTATACAGTGTGGAAGGTAGAGACCGTAAAATAGCTTTGCGGTATCCTGACCATATCTCCCTAAAGTACAGTAGTTGGAATTCACATCTTTGTCATCTAAAATCAGGATTATCACCTTCAGTACTATTAATATTTTGAGCAAGATAACTCTTTTTTAAAAAAATTATTAAAATATAGATGATTTACAATGTGCCAATTTCTTATGTACAGAAAAGTGACTCAGTCATATGTGTGTGTGTGTGTGTGTGTGTGTGTATACATTCTTTTTCTTATATTATCTTCTATCATGGTCTATCCCAGGAGATTGGATATAGTTCTCTGTGCTGTATATAGTAGGGCCTTATTGTTTATCCAGCTAATTCTTAATTTCTGCTGTATAGAAAAGTGACTCAGTCATATATATATATATGTATGTATATATGTGTATATGTGCATATATATATATATATATATATGTATTATATACACTTTCTTTTTCTTATATTATCTGCTGTCATGGTCTATCCCAGGAGATTGGATATAGTTCTCTCTGCTATACAGTAGGACTTTATTGTTTATCCAGATAATTCTTTATTGGAGGGAATGTAAGGGACTGTCCTGTGCATTGAAGGATGCTTAGCAGCATCCTCAACCTTTATTCACTAGATGCCAATAGCACACCAGACCCCACAAGTTGTGACAATCAAAGATATTCTCAGACATTGTCCAGTGTCCTCTGGAGGGCAACTTCATCCTTGTTGAAACCTACTGGTCTAAAAGGATCTGGGGTTATGTTTTTCCTAGGATATCATCTTAAATGACATTAAACAAAGTGATGGGAACTTATGTCACCTCATATTCATAAGCCTGATTTGTTGAACCCAAATTATATGTGCATGAAGTTCCAGCAGTTGGTTTAGGTATTAATTTACTTGCTTCCACCTATTAAGAAAGATGAGATCTAAAATCATATCTTCATATCACAAATTTAACTGCAGCAATGGTTCTTATCCTGTGTACACATTTTGTGCTGTTAGCCAAAGCAGGTAATGCAGCAAAAACTAGAGTTGTTCATTATCATTATGAATGTTGAAGTGGTCTGAATTATACTACCCACACATTATTAAATCTAATTGTATAATAACTGACAATGGCAATAAGACAATGGCTATAAGCCAGCAGGTCCTTGGAAAATTGTCATACTGTGTGATAAAGTTGGCCTCAATACCCAAGGTTTACAGATTAATGATAGAAGGGCACTTTTTATGTTGTCATAGGGCAAGAACCATCGTTAAACAGAATTGCAGTGCAAGTAATACCAGTCACAAGTTCCTGGGATGCAGCCATGATATCAAAATTGAAGCTATGAATGCCCCTATAAATGTTTCCAAAGGCTATGTGCAGGATGATTATGGTAGTATATTCTAACAGCTGCCAAATAGTAATCTCAAGTGTGAAATCACTGTATTTTAAAAATATCTTTATGAAATGAGGCTTAGCATAGAAATGCTAGGAAAGACAAACCATCCTTATCTGATTTTTTAAAATAAACTGACTGGTTCTTCTTTCAGTATAAACAATATTGAGACTGTGAGGTTAAATATGACAACAACAAAAAGCAGTATTTGACAAAAACAGAGATAATTGCTAATTATGGGCTAGTCTCTTTGTGCGTATGATACAAAATAGCTATAAACCAACAGCTTAGAACAACATAATGTATAAGCTGTTGGTTTGCAACTTAATTTTTGGCTGAAAAATTTTTATATGACAATTTATTTGAGAATTTATCTTGATAGAAATTTATGTCTTTACTAAAAGTTGAAGAGTCAGAAAGTCAAAGTGATATACCTTAATAGTATAATCAGATATTCATATAAAATTTTCTCTGTGCCTTCCCTTCTATACTGTAAAAAAAACTTTGAAATTTTGTTGGATAATTTTAGGAAGTTATTAACATTTATTATCATAATGGATGTTAAAAAGTAGGGAAAAGACACAGCATACCAACAACAATAACAACAACAACAAAAAAAGAGATTTACATTTAGAAAATTGAGGTACACATTTTGACTCCATTCCTAATTGTTTCAATTATGTCTTCCTTTTCTTCATTTGTAAGACTAAGTTTTATATGGAGTAAATAACATGATGCATGCTTGTGAAGAATTTACTCCAAAGTCTGATGTATCATAAACACACAGTTTATGATAATTCCTTTTCTTCCTTCACTTCAAATATGAGGATGCTGACCTGCTCTGTCTTGCTATATTTCAGTGGCCTGAAAACTGATGTGGCAAGAACTTGCTGAGTGGTATAGGTGTCTATTATTGTATTGGACATGTAGGAGTACAATAGTTATGATTAGCTAATAAATGAGTGCATTTTGGCAAAAAAGACAAAATAATAATAGTTACTTACTGAGCACAAACTATGTGCCAGAAATATTCTGAGTCTTTTAGTAGGACTGTGTTATTCAAAATCCAAAATATTCCCTATAGTAGGGACTTTTATTGTTCTTTCACTAATGAGGAAACTGAGGCAAAATTTTATCTAATATCTTGCATCTGCTATGTGGGAGCCTGAGATTTATATCAAGATAAGAGAATTACACTCTGTCTGCCATGGTGTACTTCCTCTCCATTCAAACTTTTACAAAGCTACAATTCCTTCTAGCGTTTGTAAAAGAACAGTGCAAACGTATTCAGTATGAACTATATTTCAAATAAGCCACAAATAGAGGCCTTTTTATTTATGTCATTACATTCAGACAGATTATAGCAAATACGGCATCCTGAAAAGGTTATTTCTGAGTGTCATGTAATAGGTCAAAGTATTAATTTCTATTCTCTACTGACAGAGGATTTGGGGATGAACCCATTAGGATTGCTGGTTGGTTCTCAATGAAGACATCTCAAGCACTGTTTTGCATTTTTGTGATAACTTAATTGAATAAACATATTGACATAATCTTGGCATAAATATAGCAATTAGGTGATGAGGCTCTGAATAGTGGTTTCTCCTGTGTTGCAATAATTGAGTAACTTACTTCTCCACGGCCTACTGGGCAAACCTATTGCACATAGCAGAGATTGCTTTGGAATAGGTCCTTCCTTTAATGTTGTATTGTGTAGTCATTACTTTCCATTATAAATTCATTGGATGTTGATTAATGTCCAATACCCAATGCAATACCAGGAAATATATAAAGGATACTAAATCTTAAAAATGCTTGAGAGTAATAAATTCTTAATTCATTGATAAATTTAAAATAGTACTGGGAAGATCACTTGATATAAGATTGTCAATAATGTCCATTACAAAGAAACCAGATATAAATGTATTAAAAATCTAAGGAGGTGCAAGATATTTACTGTTTTTTTGTAAGTTCATCTCTTAAAAGTCTGAGATTCTAATGTGAACAGTATTGTCTGAAGAAGACAACAAAGAAGGTATTGGAATTAATACCTATGGTATTAGAGTATTATAGATTTTCCCAGAATAAAAGTTTTTGTTGGGAAAGAGTAACTTTGTATAGACAATTTCAAAAAATAAAATTTTATTCAAATTTGAAATGGTAATAATTTTGATGATGTCACAATAACCTAGAAGTCAGATATACCTCTCCAGGAAAGAATAATGTATTAGTACTATCCAACTATGTATTGTCTTTGAAAGTTCTCCACATTGTAAATGAATAATGAAAGGCATAGAGGAATTTGAAAGAAAATATTTTACTTATTTTTTTATTTTGTTGCCTCGATTTTCTTTCCATCCATAGTGTTAAAAATGACTTAATATAGAAGAAGATATATGATAGTCATTTTGATAGTATTAACTCTTCCAATCCACGAGCATGGTATATCTTTCCATCTATTTGTGTCATCTTTGATTTCTTTCATCAGTGTCTTATAGTTTTCAGAGTACAGGTCTTTTGTCTCTTTAGGTAGGTTTACTTCTAGGTATTTCATTCTTTTGGATGAAATGGTAAACGGGATTGCTTCCCTAATTTCTCTTTCTGATCTTTCATTGTTACTGTATAGAGATGCCGTCGATTTCTGTGTATTAATTTTGTATCCTGTGACTTTGCCGAATTTGTGGATGAGTTCTAACAGTTTTCTGGTAGAGGTCTTTAGGATTCTCTAGGTATAGTATGTCATCTGAAAATAGTGATAGTTTTACTTCTACCTTTCCAGTTTGGATTCCTTTTATTTCTTTTACCTCTCTGATTGCTGTGGGTAGAACTTCCAAAACTATGTTGAAGAGTAGTGGTGAGAGTGGACATCCTTATCTTGTTCCATCTCAGTGGGAATTCTTTCAGCTTTTCACCATTGAGAATCATGTTCGCTGTGGGTTTGTCATATATGGCCTTTATTATGTTGAGGTAGGTTCCTGCTATGCCCACTTTCTGAAGGGTTTTTATCAGAAATAGGTGTTGGATTTTGTCAAAAGCTTTTTCCATGTCTATTTAGAGGATCATATGGTTTTTATTCTTCAGTTTGTTAATGTGTATCACACTGATGGATTTGTGGATATTGAAGAACCCTTGCATCCCTGGGATAATTTTAAAAGTTTGTTTGGAAGCACAAAAGATCCAGAATAGTCAAAGATATCCCAAAAAAGAAAAATGGAGCTGGAGGAATGAGGCTCCCAGACTTCAGACTATACTACAAGGCAACAGTCATCAAAACCATATGGTACTGGCACAAAGACAGAAATATATATCAGTGGAACAGGTTAGAAAGCCCAGAATTAAACCCATGCACCTACAGCCAACTAATCTATGACAAAGGAGGCAAGGATATACAATGGAGAAAGGACAGCTTGTTCAATAAGTGGTGCTGGGAAAACTGCACAGCCACATGGAAAAGAATGAAATTAGAACACTCCCTAACACCATACACAAAAATAAACTCCAAATGGATTAAAGACCTAGATATAAGACAAGACACCATAAAACTCTTAGAGGAAAACATAGGCCAAACACTCTCTGACATAAACGACAGCAACATCTTCTCAGATCCACCTCTTAGAGTATTGACAATAAAAACAAATATAAACAAATGGGACCTGCTCAAACTTCAAAGTTTCTGCACAGCAAAGGAAACCCTAAACAAAACAAAAAGGCAACCCACATAATTGGAGAAAATCTTTGCAAATGAATCAACTGACATGGGATTAATCTCCAAAATTTATAAACACCTCCTACTGCTCAATACCAAAAAAACAAACAATCCCATCAAAAAATGGGCGGAAGATCTAAACAGACAGTTCTCCAAAGACATACAGATGGCCAAAAAACACAGGAAAAGATGTTCAACATCACTCATTATTAGAGAAATGCAAATCAAAACCACTATGAGGTACCACCTTATACCAGCCAGAATGGCCCCCATCAAAAAGTCTACAAACAATAAGTGCTGGAGAGGGTGCAGAGAAAAGGGAACCCTATAACACTGTTGGTGGGATTGTAAATTGGGGCAACCACTGTGGAAAGCAGTATGGAGATTCCTCAGAAAACTAAAGATAGAATTACCATTTGATCCAGCAATCCCACTCCTGGGCATCTACCCAGAGAAAACCACAACTGGCAAAGACACATGTACTCCGATGGTCATTGCAGCACTATATACAATAGCCAAGACATGGAAACAACCTAAATGTCCATTGACAGAGGAGTGCATCAAGAAGATGTGGTACATATACACAATGGAATATTACTCAGCCATTAAAATGAACGAAATACGGGGTTCCTGTTGTGGCGTAGTGGTTAACAAATCCGACTAGGAACCATGAGGTTGCGGGTTTGGTCCCTGGCCTTGCTCAGTGGGGTAAGGATCTGGCATTGCCGTGAGCTGTGGTTTAGGTCGCAGATGCAGCTAGGATCCCATGTTGCTGTGGCTCTGGTAGGCTGGTGGCTACAGCTCCAATTAGACCCTTGGCCTGGGAACCTCCATATGCCACAGGAGCGGCCCTAGAAAAGGCAAAAAGACAGAAAAAAAAAATGAACGAAATACCAGCATTTTTAGCAACATGGATGGACCTAGAAATTATCATGCTAAGTGAAGTCAGCCATACAATGAGACACCAACATCAAACGCTTTCACTCACATGTGGAATCTGAAAAAAGGACAGACTGAACTTCTTTGTAGAACAGATTTTGACTCACAGACGTTGAAAAACTTATGGTCTCCGGAGGAGACAGTTTGTGGGGTGGGGGAATGTGCCTGGGCTGTGAGATGGAAATCCTGTGAAACTGGATTGTTATGATCATTATACAACTACGGATGTGATAAATTCATTTGAGTAATATAAGAAAAAAAAGAAGATATATGATCTTTACTCTGTCAAATTAATATGAGATAACAGTGATTCCAGGTGTTCTTGAATGTAGAAGGAATTTTTTGAGGGAAACAAGGTAAACCAATTCAAGCAGAGTTATTTTAAATGCCTACAAAAAAGACAAAAAGGCAACATGAAATAACTAGTTAGTCAGTTATTTGTAAAGTTTTTTCTAAAGTGCAACACTGATACTCAATTTAACTAGTAATTTAAATGTATGTGGTAATTTGTAGAATAAATGTATTTTTAAATATAATACTTGATTTTCTGGCCAAGTGTCTGTTTGTAAATTGCTAATTATAGAGCTAGAGCTAACCCCATTGTTAAAAAGGAATAATAAGGGCTTTCTGTATTTTACGTGAAAAAAAAAATTAGCCTAATGAAGAACAAAGTAAGAATGTTAAAAGTTAATAAAGAGGTTTTTTTGTTTGTTTGTTTGTTTGTTTTCAAAATTTTGTGATAGTATTTTTTTCCCAAAATGCAGAAATGGTGATTGGAAAGCTTGCTTACATACACAGTTGTATGAATAAGCTCTTGGGTCTTGTCTTGAAGAAGGCAATGATAAAAACAAATACGATAAATAAAGTCCCTTTGTGAACCTAGCTGGAATAAAAAAGGCAAGTAATAATTTCCAATATTCAAGTTAATATAGAATTCTTTATAGAAATTAGTTTACATTTCTCTTTTGAACAGCGTCTTCATCGGGGACTTCAGGCCTCATCTTCCTTAAAGATTCTTCCTTGTTTCTGAGACCCATCTCTTACCTGATTCTCCATTTTCTCTCTTTACTCCTTACTCTTGTTCTCTTTCAACTATTCTTGCACTGATAATTTAATGATACTTATTTTCAGAGGACCCTTCATGAATCTCTTGTCTTTTCACATATGTCTTTCTTGTCAATTTGGTAATCTTCTCGTGCTTCAACTATAATTCATTTTAGGCCAGACATTTTTGAATTTTGCTCTTCAATTTATAATGAATATCTCCAACAGATTTTTTTTTTTAAAAATAAAATCACATCTGAAAGTTATTTTTCAAAATTGTTTCTTTTTTCCTGAAATTTCTTCTGGAATTATTCTTTAAATGCCATATTTCATCAGTTAGGAGTCTTTCTTTTGTAAATGACCAAATGTCCAACTCAAACTGGCTTAAGGGGTGGGAAGGAGGTTCTATGGTCTTATGTAAATCAATGGTTCAAATTTACACTCCTATCAACTAGTGTGTCAAAGTCCCTCTAGACCTATCATTTCACAAACATTTTATATTAAACTTCTGGTTACTAATGTGGTTGGTTGTTTTTTCATGACTTTTGGTTATTCAGATTTTTCTTTGTGAAGTTCCAGTTAAACTTTTTAGCACATTTTCTACTGTATTCACTCCTCTTTCATGGTCCATGTGCTAATCCATTAGAGATGTATGTGCTACAGATAATTACTTCCTGTCATAACATAGTTGAATGTATCAGTATTATCCTTTATGATTTCTTTTTATGGCTGCACCCATTCCATGGGCATATGGAAGTTCCTGGGTTAGGGGTCCAATCAGAGCTGTAGCTTCAGGCCTATACTACAGCCACAGCAACACTATGTCAGGGCTACATCTGCCACATATGCTGTAGCTTTCAGCAACACTGGATCCTTAACCCACTGAGCAAGGCCAGTGATCAAACCTGCATCCTCACGGACGCTATGTTAGGTTCTTAAACTGTGGAGTCACAATGGGAACGCCTTTTCTGCTATTTCTAAAGGTAGTAGTAGAAGTAATACCATTAACTATATTTTCTCCAGATTCCTTATCACTGAAGTCAAATTAAGTTGATAACTCAACCAGATAATTTTTTCTGCACCTATTTTAGTATTCTGTCTTCTTTAAAAAAAAATTTCAGTATCACTTATTTTTATATGTATAAAGTACAGTTTAAAGCATTATATTTCTATGATAGTATATGTTATGTATTCACTCAGTAAATATTGTTGACATGATAAAATTTTCTTATGATGTCCCAATATTAACAAGTTGTAAAATGTAGTCAATAAAAGTTGATCCTAGAAAATACATAAGAAGGGTGCAGAGGCCCTAATATTTTTGTTAAAGAAAAATAGTTTTAAATTTGTCCAGGAAATCAATTTACTTTGAATAATGTAGAGGCACCTTGTGTCTTATTGTACACTGCTTGGTTGGGCTTCTCAGATAATGTGTTTTTTTGCAGATTGAAAGTTCATGGCAACCCTGCATCAAGCAAGTGCTTTGGCACCATTTTTCCAACAGCATTTGTTCACTTCCTATCTCTATGTTATGTTTGGGTAATTCTTGAAATATTTCAAACTTTTAAATTATTATTATGATGGTCTATGTTGATCTGTGATAAGTGATCTTTGATATTACTATTGTAATTGCTTTGGGGTGCCATGAACCTATTCGTATAAGATGGCAATCTCAAAGACTGAGCATTTTGGGTGTTCTGACTACTCCACTGACTAGCTATCCCCCTGTTTCTCTCCCTCTTCACAAGCTTCTGTATTCCCTGAAACACAAAAATACTGAATTTAGACCAATAATTAATAACCCTACAATGGCCTCTAAGTGTTCAACTGAAAGGAAGAGTTTCATGTCTTTCATTTTAAATTAAAATCTAGATATGGTTATGCTTAGTAGGAGGGTATATAGAAAGCTGAGTCAGACCGAAAAAAGCCTCTTGCACCAAAAAGTTAGTCAAGTAGTGCACACAAAGGAAAAGTTCTTGAAAGAAATTAAAAGTGCTACTTCAGTGAACACATGAATGATAAGCAAATGAAACAGCTTTGTTGCTGATATGGAGAAAATCTTAGTGATCTGGATAGATGATCAAACCAGCCACAACATTCTCTAAACCAAAGCCTAAACCAGAGCAAGATCCTAACTCTAATCAGTTCTGTGAAGGCTGAGAGAGGTGAGGAAACAGAAGAAAAGTCTGAAGTTAGCAGAGGCTGGTTCATAAAGTTTAAGGAAAGACGTATTCTCCATAACATAAAAGGGTAAGGTGAAGCAGTAAGTGCTGATATAGAAGCTGCAGGGAGTTATCTAGCTTAGTTATTCAGCTAAGATAACTAATGAAGGTGGTTCCACTAAGCAACTTATTTTCATTGTAGATTTAATGAGTTAAGTTGGAAGAAAACACAGTTTGGGAATTTCACAGCTAGAGAAGAGAAGTCAATACCTGGCTTTAAGCATTCAAAGGTCAGATTGACTCTGTTAGGGTCTAATGAACTTGGTGACTTTAAGTTGGAGCCAATGCTTTTTTACTTTTCCAAAAATGCTAGTGCTATTTAGAATTATACTAAAGCTACTCTGCCTCTGCTCTATAAATGGAACAACAAAAATCTGAATGAAGCATATCTGTTGACAGTGTGGTTTACTGAATATCTTATGCCCACTGCTGTGGTCTACTGTTCAGAAAAAAAAAAATCAAAAAACAACAAACAGTTTCCTTTAAAAATATTTAAATATATTTAATAAGCTGCCATAGATGGTGATTCCTCTGATGGATCTGGGCAAAATAAACTGAAAACCTTCTGGAAAGAGTTGGACATTCTAGGTGCCATTAATAATATTTGTAATTCATGGGACAAAGTTAATATCAACATTAACAGGAGTTTGAGAGAAGTTGATTCTAAGCCTCATGAATGACTTGGAGAAATTTAAGACTTCAGTCAAGGAAGTAACTGCAGGTATGGTGGCAAGAGTATGAAAATTAGAATTAGAAGTAGAGCTTGAAGATGTGACTGAATTGCTGCAATCTCAGGATAAAACTCAAATGGATGAGGAGTTTCTTTTAATGGATGAATAAAGAAAATGGTTTCTTGAGATGAAATTGACTGGAGAAGAGGCTGTGAAGATGGTTGAAATGATGACAAAGAATTTAGAATATTACATAAATTTAGTTGATGAAACAGTGACAAAGTTTAAGAGGATTAACTCAAATTTTGAAAAAAGTTATTCTGTGGATAAAATGCTGTCACACACCATTGCATGCTACTGAGAAATAGTTCATAGAAGGAAGAGTCAACCAACATGGCAGACTTCACTGTTATTAAGAAATTGCCACAACATTAATAAATTCAGCAAAGTAGCAGGATATAAGATTAACATTCAGAAGTCAGTTGCATTTCTGTATACCAGCAATGAAATATTAGAAAAGGAATACAAAAATATGATACCTTTTAAAATTGCACCTCACAAAATCAAATACCTCGGAATACACCTGACCAAGGAGGTAAAGGACCTATATGCCAAGAACTATAAAACTTTAATCAAAGAAATCAAAGAAGATGTAAAGAAATGGAAAGATATTCCATGTTCCTGGGTTGGGAAAATCAATATTGTAAAAATGGCCATACTACCCAAAGCAATCTACAGATTCAATGCAGTCCCTATCAAATTACCCATGACATTTTTCACAGAACTAGAACAAACAATCCAAACATTTATATGGAACCACAAAAGACCCAGAATCGCCAAAGCAATCCTGAGAAACAAAAACCAAGCAGGAGGCATCACTCTCCCAGATTTCAAGAAATACTACAAAGCCACAGTCATCAAAACAGTGTGGTACTGGTATCAAAACAGGCAGACAGACCAATGGAACAGACTAGAGAACCCGGAAATAAACCCTGACACCTATGGTCAATTAATCTTTGACAAGGGAGGCAAGAACATCAAATGGGAACAAGAAAGTCTCTTCAGCAAGCATTGCTGGGAAACCTGGACAGCTGCATGCAAAGCAATGAAACTAGAACACACCCTCACACCATGCACCAAAATAAACTCAAAATGGCTGAAAGACTTAAATATACGACCGGATACCATCAAACTCCTAGAAGAAAACATAGGCAAAACACTCTCTGACATCAACATCATGAATATTTTCTCAGGTCAGTCTCCCAAAGCAATAGAAATTAGAGCAAAAATAAACCCATGGGACCTCATCAAAAACTGAAAAGCTTTTGCACAGCAAAGGAAACCCAAAAGAAAACAAAAAGACAACTTACAGAATGGGAGAAAATAGTTTCAAATGATGCAACCGACAAGGGCTTAATCTCTAGAATATATAAACAACTTATACAACCCAACAGCAAAAAAGCCAATCAATCAATGGAAAAATGGGCAAAAGACCTGAATAGACATTTCTCCAAAGAAGATATACAGATGGCCAGCAAACACATGAAAAAATGCTCAACATCGCTGATTGTAAGAGAAATGCAAATCAAAACTACCATGAGATACCACCTCACACCAGTCAGAATGGCCATCATTAATAAGTCCACAAATAACAAGTGTTGGAGGGGGTGTGGAGAAAAGGGAACCCTCCTACACTGTTGGTGGGAATGTAAACTGGTACAGCCACTATGGAGAACAGTTTGGAGATACCTTAGAAATCTATCCATAGAACTTCCATATGACCCCGCAATCCCACTCTTGGGCATCTATCCGGACAAAACTCTACTTAAAAGAGACACATGCACCCGCATGTTCATTGCAGCACTATTCACAATAGCCAAGACATGGAAACAACCCAAATGTCCATCGACAGAGGATTGGATTCGGAAGAGGTGGTATATATACACAATGGAATACTACTCAGCCATAAAAAAGAATGACATCATGCCATTTGCAGCAACATGGATGGAACTAGAGACTCTCATCCTGAGTGAAATGAGCCAGAAAGACAAAGACAAATACCATATGATATCACTTATAACTGGAATCTAATATCTAGCACAAATGAACATCTCAGAAAAGAAAGTCATGGACTTGGAGAAGAGACTTGTGGCTGCCTGATGGGAGGGGGAGGGAGTGGGAGGGATCAGGAGCTTGGGCTTATCAGACACAACTTAGAATAGATTTACAAGGAGATCCTGCTGAATAGCATTGAGAACTTTGTCTAGATACTCATGTTGCAGCAGAAGAAAGGCTGGGGGAAAAATGTAATTGTAATGTATACATGTAAGGATAACCTGACCCCCTTTCTGTACAGTGGGAAAATAAAAAAAATAAAAAAAAAGAAAAAGAAATTGCCACAACAACCTCAACCTTCAGCAGCCACCGCCCTGGTCAGTAAGCAGCTATCAATATCAAGGCAGCACTGTCTGCCAGACAAAAGATTATAACTTGCTAAAGACTCAGATGGTATTTCTCACATTTTTTAGCAATAAAGTATTTTTAATTAAGACATATACTTTGGTATTTTTATTCATAATGCTGTTGCCCAAACAGGGTATTGTATAATGTAAAAATACTTTTATTTACTCTGAGAAACCAAAAAGAAATTGTGTGGCTCTCTTTATTGCAACATTTGCTTTACTGCAGTTGTCTGGAACCCAACTTGCAATATCTCTGAGGTGTGCCTGTGCTATTTTAAGCAACTTGATGTTTCTTAATGAGACTTTGCAGTGATAAACTGTGAGAAAAAAAAAAAAACTAAGATAATGACCCAATGGGAAAAAGATGAAAGCAGTAAGGGCAATATTTATCAAGATATTATTTTCGTAATATATATTATCCTTAGCAAAGTTTGTCAGGAAAGTCATAGATTCATCACTTCAGTAGAATTGAGTATTGAACATTTATTAGATATATAGTGCAGTTAATATTAATGCCAGAAATGAGTCTAGTGATTTAGGGGGGCTTATTTTTTTAAAAATACAGCTAGAAAATTAAAGAGTTGATGAAGAGTAATTGATTATAAATTTGTATATATTTTGAACAAAAAAGTAAAAAAAAAGAAAAAAGTTACCATGAATATTTAGAATCAATGTTTTCTAATGCAAAAATTAAAGAAAGTTTTTGCTCAATATAATTCTGTAAAGATTTTAGTGTGATTAATAATATTTCACTGATATACTGAACATAATAATTAAATGAAAAGACTAGAGGCAGATATATGAGATGAATGTGAATTTAAAATAACTAGTCTGGGGTTCTTGCCATGGAGCAAGGTGTTAAGAATTCCGCTGCAGTGGATCAGGTCATTGCAGAGGTGTGGGTTTGATCCCTGGCCCAGAGTATTGGGTTAAAGGATCCCATGTAGCAGCAGCTGTGGCATAGGTCACAGCTGCACCTTGCATTCATTCCCTGGCCTGGGGGACTTCCATGTACCACAGGTGTGGCCATAAAAATAAATAAAACTGATCAACAGATTCAGCAAAGTAGTGGGATACAAGATTAACATTCAGAAATTAGTTGAATTTCTATATACTAACAATGAAATATTTGAAAATGAATACAAAAACACAATACCTTTCAAAATCACACCCAAAAAAATTAAGTACCTAGGAATAAACCTAACCAAGGAGGTGAAAGACTTATATGCTGAGAACTATAAAACATTAATCAAGGAAATTAAGGATGATTCAAAAGATATTCCCATGCTCCCATGTTGGAGAAATTAATGTCATAAAAATGGCCATACTACCCAAAGCAATCTACAGATTCAATGCAATCCCTATCAAATTACCCATGACATTTTTCACAGAACTAGAACAAACAATCCAAAAATTTATATGGAACCACAGAAGACCCAGAATTGCTGAAGCAATCCTGAGGAACAAAAACCGAGCAGGAGGTATAACTCTTTCAGAATTCAGGCAATATTATAGAGCTACAGTAATCAAGACAGTGTGGTTCTGGTACCAAAGCAAACATACACCGATGGGACAGAAATAGAGAATCCAGAAATAAACTCAGACACCCATGGTCAATTAATCTTCGACAAAGGAGGCAAGAATATAAAATGGGAAAAAGGTAGTCTTTTCAGGAAATAGTGCTGGAAAACTGGACAGCTGCATGTAAATCAGTGAAACTGGAGCACACCCTCATAACCATGGACAAAAATAAATTCAAAATTGCTTAAAGACAGAGTTCCCTTTGTGGCTCAGTGGTGAACGAATCTGACTAGAACCATGAGGTTACAGGTTCGATCCCAGTCCTCGCTCAGTGGGTTAAGGATTTGGCGTTGCCATGAGCTGTGGTGTAGGTCACAGATGCGGCTTCGATCTGGCATTGCTGTGGCTTTCGCGTAGGCCAGCAGCTACAGCTCTGATTAGACCCCTAGCCTGGGAACCTCCATATGCTGCAGGTGCAGCACTATAAAAACACAAAAAGATAAAAAAAAAAATTCTTAAAGACTTAATCGTAAGACAAGACACCGTCAAACTTCTGTCAGATAAAACACTCTCTGACATCAGCCGAACAAAGGTTTTCTTAGGTCAGTTGCCCTAATTTGCAATATAAATAAAAACAAAAATAAGCCAAGGGGACATAATCCAACTGACAAGCTTTTACACATCGAAGGAAAGCAAAAAGAAAACAAAAAGACAACGTACAGAATGGGAGAAAATAGTATCAAACGATGCAACTGAAAAGGGCTTAATCTCTGAAATACACAATTTATACAACTCAACAGCAAAAAACCAACAACCCAATTGATAAATGGGCAAAAGACCTGAATAGACATTTCTCCAAAGAAGATGTACAGATGGCCAACAAACACATGAAAAAAGGCTCAACATCCCTGATTATTAGAGAGATGCAAATCAAAACTACCGTGAGGTACTACCTCACACCAGTCAGAATAGCCATCATTAATAAGTCTACAAATAACAACTACTGGAGAGGGTATTCAGAAAAGGAAACCCTCCTACACTGTTGTTGGGAATGTTGTGTTAATTTCTGCTATACAGCAAAGTGATTCAGATATACACATATACTGTCTTTTTTATATTCCTTTCCATTATGGTTTATCACAAGATAGTGAATATAATTCCCTATTCTATACAGTAGGACCTTGTCCTTTATCCATCCTATATGTAATAGTTTGCATCTACTAATTCCAAACTCCCATCTCCCCTCCACCCCCATCATACCTCCCTCTTGGCAACCACAAGTCTGTTCTCCATGTCTGTGAGTCTGTTTCTGTTTTGTAGATAAGTTCATTTGTGTCATATTTTAGATTCCATATAAAAGTAATATCTTATGGTATTTTTGTCTACCTGATTTATTTAGTATGAGAATCTCTAGTTCCATCCATGTTACTGCAAATGGCATTGTCTCATTATTTTTATTGCTATTTTCCTCTGTATATATGTTTATCTGTCCCATTGTGTATATATATATGCATATATATATATACACACACATATGTATACATACATATATACAAAATTGCAGTGTATACATATGTCAGATATTTAGATTTTTATATCCATTCATCTGTCAATGGACATTTAGGTTATTTCCATATCTTCGCTGTTATGAATAGTGCTGCTGTGAACATACGGGTGCATGTACCTTTTGCATTATAGTTTTGTACATATATAATCCCAAGAGTTGGATTGATGAATTATATAGAAGCTCTGTTTTTAGTTTTTTGATGAACTTCCATACTGTTTTCCATAGTGGTTGTACCAACCTACATTCCCACCAGCAGTTTAGAAGAATATATATAAATTTTGATTGTGTAAAACTATATTATTTTTATGGTGAAAAATTGTCAGCTGGCTAGAAATACTTATATACATGAATGACAGGTAGTATTTTCTTCTTTCACAATTTCTTTTAAAGAATATTCACAATTAGTAAACATACTCAATATTTCCTTAGTGCTAGCTAAAAATCAAAAAAAAGAAAAAGAATGTGCAGTGAAGGGCTAATTCACTGGAGTTCTTAATAATCTGTATGTTGAGAGACAAATGATCTGTGGCTTAGGTATGTTTGTTGCACAACCGGACTTCTAGACTATTTATAGTGTATACAAATGTCAAACATTTAGATTTTTATAAATAAAGGCTTTCTTTGGTCTTACTGTATGGTTTTTTAGAGAAATGAGTGTTCTTTTGAAATTGAAATGGCCCAGCAGCTGTTTTTGATAGAACTGCCAGAAGCCATCTATGAAATTATTGAAAGAGTTATTATACTTGAGTTCAACATTGTTTTGGAGAACAAATTGTGTGTGTGTGTGTGTGTGTGTGTGTGTGTGTGTGTGTGTGTGTGTGTGTGTGTGTGTGTGTGTATGGTTATGTTTCATTTGACCACTAGGGGCAACTGGACTGTAAAATCTTAGAGTTATTTTGATTGCAGTTATTTTGTAAGTTTCAGAGGATGTTAATAGATGTTATTGTAGTAAAATGCTAAATAAAATGATTCTTTAGAAGAGTGTAATGTATGCATTAACCAATGGAAAAGATTCATATAACATGTGAGATATATATTTAAACTAACACTTCCTATAAGCAAGTGATTTATTTCAGTAGCTTTGTTAAACAATTAAATTTGCATAGATAATATAAATATAAAGCAATTAATGCAACTAGCTTCACAAACTATATACAAACTCATAATATTATTCTTTTAGAGTAACCTTCTATGTTTTCATTATAATAAAACCAAGTTTTTGGTTTATTATAGCATTTAACCTGCAATCACACATGAACTCTCCTTTGAAATTTAATTAATATGTGAAACAAGTGAAAAGTCAATAATTGCAAATAAAAATTAGTACTTATTTCATGCATGATTAAAAAGACTTCTAGGAACTATATGTTTTAAGTATCTTAAGGAAAAAAAGGGTAATGACTTTATGATCGTGATGAGAGGATACTGATAAAAATTATAGATGAACCCTTACTTTGTACTTACTGTCTACCTAACAATCTCATGTTTTGCTCGTATTATCTAAGTGTCCACAACAACCCTGTGAGGTGGGATATTATTATCCCTATTACATTTAAGACGAAATTTAAACTTTAAAAAGTCAAAATATTAGTCCGAAATTACTCAATGCTAAATAATAGAGCCAGATTCAAATCCTGGTCTGCATTATTCTCTGGGACCGATACACGTGTAAAGAAGTTGCAGGAGCTTTCAAAGCAAAGCAATAGGTTAGAGCATTGCTCAGTTGGACAACCTAACATAGGCGAGTGGAAAATAAAGACCTGTATCCACAAACTGCATTAAAAATAGTTTTTTTACTAGTTTGTAAAACCACAAATTTCTAAATATATATATATATATATATATATGTATACATATATATATATATATATATATAGTTAAGAGGAACTATAATTTCAGGATGAGAACACTTTATAGGGATCGATGCAGCCAGTTTAAAGGACATAATGGATTTTTATTATAGTTTCTCATGAGTTGAAGTCATAATTTTTTTTTTTTTTTGCTAATTTTGTTCAGGCTGCACCTGTGGTACATGGAAGTTCACAGGTTAGGGGTTGAATCAGAGCTACAGCCGCTGGCCTATGCCACAGACACAGCAATGTGGGATTCGAGCTCTTTTTGCAACCTGTACCACTGAGCAAGGCCACATATCAATCCCGTATCCTCATGGATCCTGTTCGGGTTCATTAAGTTTTGAGCCACAAAGGAAACTCCTAGAAGTAAATCATAATTCTTTTTTTTCATAATTCTTTTATATACTTATTTGTAATATTAAAGTAGTTATACTTAGCAAGTTTAGAATTCAGGTAAAGTATTCGAATGAACTTATTCATTCTGAACCTAAAAGGGAGTTACATGAAGACAGTTAATTTCATCATAGGAATAGTATGCATAAGTGACCTAAGGGGCAAAGCTTTAGGTGTTATAAAAGAAGGAGAATTTGGAAAAATACAAGCAAAAGTATGTGAAAAATCATAATCATAATTCTCTGTTGTGCTGTAATATCTATGATGTAATCAAGTGATCAAGTACATTTTGTTATTTTTTGAAGTCAAATCTTTGCATTAGGTATCATTCCTGCTTCGCACCTGAGGGACATGAGAGGTTGACTCATCAAGATGCCACTAGACTAGAATGGAAACTTAGCAAAATTGAATTACACCTTTGCTAGATGGTAGTTCCCCCCATACTCCCTGATCTCTGGTTTTGCTTTCTGGGATTTTAGTTATCTGTGGTCAACTACAGTCTAAAAATATTAAAAGGATATTCCAAAAATAAACAATAAATTGTAAATTGAGCACTGTTAATTGATTAGTGTGATGAAATCTCACACTGTCCCACATTGTCCCTCTGGAGATGTGAATCATCGTTTGTCCAGTGTATCCACAGTGTATATGCTACCCGCTGGTTAATCACTAAGTAGCAGTCTTGGCTGTCACATCGCTTGTCTCTGATAGCCCAGTACTTGTGATCAAGCAGCCCTTATTTTACTTGGTAATGTCCATAAACCACAAGATTAGTGATGCTGGTGCCTAATTTTAAGTTAAACTTTATCACAGATATAGATATGTAAATAGATATGTAAAAAAAAAAGCATAAAATATATTGGGTCAGTACTATCTGTGGTTTCAGGCATCCAATGGGGTTCTTAAAATGTACAAATTATATAACAATATACATATATTTTCATGAATAAAAATAACCATCTATCCATACTTTTTTGTATTCATATCCCTTCTTTTCCATGCTAACAATCTAGTATTTTTTTCTCTGTGCTTCTATTCCTAAAATTCTCTACACACATATAGTGACATTTTTGCATATACATAATATATAATATAATATAATATAATATACACATACATATACTAAGATTCTCAACACAATCACTCTCATCGTGGCTTGATTACTTAATGATGGTTACATGCAGTAGTGAGCTGGTATAGGTCTAATTCACTCCTTACTGGTATATGCCACAAACACCTCATATGTTTCTCTACTGTTGAGCATTCTTTATTCTGATGTGTTTCCATTCTGAACCATAGTGCTTTTATTTCCAGAGTACAGGTTCAAAGGATAAAGACTGTTGAGACTCGGTTGAAAGAAATACGTTTCTCGGTGTGTTTGTGTGTTATGTGCATTCTAAAATATAATAGAGGTTTCCAAAACTGCTTTTGTAATTACTGTAACATTTCACATTTCTAGTGACTTTGAAAGAGTACACTTCACTCTCAGTTTCTAAATACATATTATAGCTTTTGTTTATTTTTTCCAGACTTGTGGTATAAAATAAATTGTTATTATTATAATTTCTATTTTCTAGGCTGCTAGTGAACTTGAACATCCTTTAATATTATATTAGTACTTTGGATTTGTTGTTCTGTAACTGTTTATTCATAATCTTTGACTATTTTTCACTTTTCGTTTTTTTTTTCTTTCATTTTGTAAGTCCTTTTTGTATAATATAAATTTTAATCCTTTGGCACTCAAAGTGAAAATATTTTCTAGATATATTGCTTTCCTACCAACTTTGTTGTTGGCATTTTTCATCATGAAAATGTTTTACATTACAATATAATCAAATAAGTCTTTTTTAAAAAAAATAACATCTGGGGTTTCCCTTATCGCAAGTATAGATTCTAGGTTTTCTGGACACTATTAATTATTTTTATGTATGTGAGTATTTAATTCAGATGTATACATGATTGTGTGTGAATTGCCTTAAATACATATTGGGTTTGAAGAGATCAAACTTTTTTGTTAAGACTCAGGCATTTTTAACCAAGAACATAAGAGTACGGAATGGATTTCCATTTATTCTTACATTGTTTTTTAGCCCTCAGTTTAATTTATATAGTAGTCTTCACAAATGTCCACTACCTTTCTTGTTAAAGTTTTTGTCTCTATGAGGGTAGAATATTTTTTTATATTTCTACTCCTATGTGTTTACCACTAAGATATAAGAAGGATAATTTCAACATCATAATAATAGTATTTTGAGTGTAAAATGTCTCTTGAATTTTCTCTTTACAATGATATAATGAAAATGAAATTTTTCTCTTTTCAATTCTTTTAAATTTTCTTCTTTTATTTTTAGTAAAATATAACTAGGTTTTTTCTCAAAACTTGGCTCAAGCAGTTATTTTTTAAAAATATGTACACAGCTAAAAATTAATATTAAAAATCTTGTTTCATATGTATAATTTTATCTTTAGAGAATCAGTGTGTAGAAAAGGATGATCATGAACCTTCCATTTACATATTCATAATCATTAACTGTATGTCCTTGAGCAAATTAAACCAGTTTCATTGTCTATAAAATGAGAATAAAGTAAATCTCAGTATATTTTCTAAATATCTATGACACTTATGATGATATTGGGATACTACACATAATATGCAAATATATATTCACCCGTCTAGAAATTTCAAACTCCTCAAAAGTGAGAAGTAGTTATTTCTTTTACTCTTAATTGTATTATGCAGGCATTTGGAATTACCAAATTGAATTAATCTTTAAAGGCTAAACTTAAAAAGATTATAGAAATAACAGTTTTGTTTCAATTCTCAAGGTTTCTATTTATCTTAAAATCTAACATATGGTTATTTTCAACAAGTAAAACATTTATCAGCAAAAGTGAGCATATCAAAAGTACTGGACTATTTAGAAACAAACTAATAATGCAAAGAAATGAACTTATAGAACATTACACATCACATGTCCCATGAATCTTGGGTAAAATATAAGTAATCAGAAAGTCAAAATGAGTCTTGGAGTTGATTCATGATATGTAATTGAGATTTTTTTTAATTAAAATGTGCAATGTTCAATAAACAATATCCTTATAATGGCAGCTAATAGAAATACCAATTTAGTAGCTTCTATTTGATGGACTAAAATGTTGCATTGATTATTTAAAAAGTTTATAATTGAAGCTGTTATACCTGATATATATGTATACTAGCAGTTTTATATTTATGTGTTTTATTTACATAGATATTATGGAAGATTGTCAGTAACCTCACAGTAGCAAAATAGAAAATATAATTATAAACCAATGAAATCCTATAGGATAAATATAAATGCTATTTGCCACAACACTGTTAAAAATTCTAATAACTCATTTTATATAAACAAAATTGATATGTTAATTGACTTTGCCTTATAGTTGGAAGGTCAGACTCTGATATGTATGTGTGCCAGTTCCAAAACATAATTTTCATAATAAATACCAACATAAATGCCTTTGAAGATAGGTGTAGCAATGTAAATATAATTTTCCCTCTATGCTTCTAGGTTCTTGGATGAAACCTCTGTAATAAAAAGGTAATTAACAGGACAAAAACAAAAATAATTTTAAATATACATGGGAGATACCCAGGAAAATTGAGTAACTCTATGAAATGGTCCAAGCTACCACCTTAAATACCACTGCCAGCTAAAGATGAAAGAAAGGAGTTACAAGAAGGTCCCAAGATGGCACAGTAGAAGAATGCTTGAGCTCACCTGTTCTCACAGGCACACAAAATTATAATGATTAATAGAACAGCTATCAGTAGGAGGGGCAGAGTTACAGTGTAATCAAGATTCACATCTTGCATGGGTGACCCACAAATGGGAGAATAATTACATTTGCAGAGGTTCTCCACAAGGAGCTATTGCATCTGAGGCCCATATTAGATGCCCTGGCCCAGGTGTCCTGTACAGTGTAAATGAGCCTTCAGAATGTTTGGTTTTGGGGAGGGCAGTGAGGAGTACTTTCTGGACAACCAGAGGGCTGTGAGAAATCCAGACTCCACAATTAAAGGGTGTGCGCAAAATCTCACATGCTCCAGGACCCAGGGCAGAAGCAGTAATTTGAAAGAAGCTTGGTCAGACCTATCTGCTGATCTAGGAGAATCTCCCAGAGAGGCATGAGGCAACTGGAGCTCATCCTGGGCACATAGAGACTGGCAGCAGCCATTTTGGAGAGCTCCTTCTACCATGTGGACACTAATACCAACAAGTGATATTTTGGAATCCCCCTCCTAAATTATTAGCCTCAGGACCCAGCCCTGTCCCTACCTACCAGCTTGTAGCCACCCTTATTGAAATGCCTCAGGCAGAGCTACTAACTGGGTGGGGAGACAGCCCCACCCACCAGCAGACAGGCTGTTTTAAGACTCCCTGAGCCCACAACTACTCCTGGATACTGGCCTGCCAACCAGATGCAAAGGACAGTTCTTAATTCTATGGCCTTAGTAAAGGTGCTTATCTCCAGGCTTGTTTCCTCATTTTAAAACAGAGACAAAATAGAACCTACTCACAAGGATTTAGTAATGAATAAATAAACAATAAGTATGAAGGCCTTAATATAAAGCTTGCAATAAACTTTAAAAATATGTTTCCTGTTGTAAAAATTAATAATTATTGATATCTAGGAATACTTCTTCCTATTATTTCTTCTCTAGCTGAGTTTCAAGGCTCAGCTTAAATTCAGCTTAAATTCAGCACACTCTATCAAACTTTGAATTTTGGCATAACTGACCTCCCTATCTTCTGGACCAAAAAAGCACTTGCTGTTTATAACTTTCTTCTTTTCTCTTTTGAAGTTCATCTTATCTTGTACATATGAAATGACAGTACCGTAAATGAATAACAAGTGAAGTTTATACACAATTATTTGAAATTGTGTTAATATACAGCTATGTGTTACTCTTTTTTTTTTTTTTGTCTTTTGTCTTTTTAGGGCCGCATCAGCAGCATATGGAGGTTCCCAGGCTAGGGGTCGAATTGGAGCTACAGCTGCTGGCCTATATCAGAGCCACAGCAACGCCAGATCCTTAACCCACTGAGCAAGGCCAGGGATCGAACCCACAACCTCATGGTTCCTAGTCGGATTTGTTTCCACTGTGCCAAGAAGGGAACTCCTACTCTGCTAATTTTTTAGAGACCCTTTTAATTTAAAAATATTAAATTTTATTGCTTTAAATTTTGTATGCATTTTCTCATACAGAGTTGAGGTAGTTGAGGGTAACAGTAGCTTACACTTCTCTTCTCACCCTTGCAACACCTAGCACAGAAGTACATTACTGCTGGTTTTTTAATAAATACTTCTTAGGGTGAAATGCATTAAGAAAGGAAGCAAAGATGAATGGATTCATGTATTATAATTCCTTTTTTTCCTCCTATCCCAGAATGGACTTCATTGCATGCTGTGGGTTTGACCACATAAAATACACTGCCCATGTGATCCCTAACATTAAAACAGTGAAAAGTCCTATTTTCTTAATAAGCCCTTTGAAAATTGATGTTAATTTGGATTTCTAACAATTGGGAAGTAAGTTTGGGGATAGGCTGATATATCATGGTGTTTTTATATATCTGCTGTTCTCTTTCCCATGGAAGATTTTTCCATGTAATGTGTCACTAATGAGCATAATTGCTGCGCCTACTTTTCTTCTCAGTTCCTTACCTTTATCATGAAGAACAGATGAATATCTTTCTAAAAAGTTGCATGATGTCTAATGATTATGTGTGCCAATTGAACTTTATTGTCTATAAATCTCACGTTATCAAAAAAATTTAAAAATCCTATACTGCTATACATACTATTTTATATAAAATATGTTGTATGTGGTGCCCCTCAGTACGTTCTGAAGAAATTAATTTTTTCAAATTAATTTTTCCACAAAATTAATTTTTATAATGAGACATGCTCATTATACTCTGAACATCTAGGAAAACTGTACAAAGATAAGTATGGTTTAATGATCTTTAGGGAAAAATGGAGAAAAATCAAAATTATTTTATTTCACTTATGAGAAGTAGCCAAGTGATACTTTAGCTTTTATCCAAAGCAACAATCCTGTACATATTTGAAGTTAACAGAATACACTAAATCACCTAATCAATTTATAATTTATCCTTTATTTGATATTCTGTTTATAGTTCTGATAGTATTTTGCAAGTAGATTTATTCTCCTTAATAATGCAGGGATTGTAAGGTAAAAAATATCAGTTAGTTATTTGAATAAAAATACTTCCCAAATACAATCTCCAGTTTTAAAGTAGTATTACTTTTGCACAGATGATATCTATTTCTCTAAGTATGGGCAGTGAACAGCAATGATTATTCTAAATTTTACACAAGAAGACATTATTTAATTATACCTGCTTATCTTCCTAAAAGTTTGTTAAATTAGAATTTATGGGCTAAATAATTTACATGCAGAATTTGTTTGGACATTGTCATACCTTTTAAATATTTTGTTCCACATTTAAATATTTTCTCATTTTGGGGTTCTGGTTGTGGCTCAGTCGGTAAAGACCCAGCTAGTGTCTGTGAGGATGCCAGTTTGATCCCTGGCCTTGCTAAGTGGGTTAAGCATCTGCATTGCCACAGCTGCGGCATAGGTCACAGATTCAGCTCAGATCTGGTATGGCTGTGGCTGTGGCTTAGGCCCGCAGCTGCAGCTCTGATTCAGCCTCTAGCCTGGGAACTTTCATATGCCACAGGCGCAACTGTAAAAAGAAAAGAAAAAAATTTTTTTCTCATCTTATTGTAATTCATTAAATGTGATTTTAAGGTAAAAACTTCTATAGTATGAATCTATAAACATAGATATTATGAGAAACATGGAATTAAATGTTTGGCCACCAATGGATAATTTTGTGAGGTGTTGTATTTTGGGCTTGATGATGACAATTCACTGGGCACTGGAATAGAAGAAATTCAGAAAGTAATAGCAGAAGTAAAGAAAGACAGATCTGGGAGTTCCCATCGTGGTGCAGCGGAAACGAATCCGACTCGAAAGGTACTTAGAAGAGTAAGGTTTACAGAGAAAATGGTTTAGCAAATTGGGATGAGAGTAATCTTGGAGAAAGAAGTGTTCTTCTTTCATGCAACTCTGTAAAAACAGGAAAAATGGTGGATCTTTTAGAACTGAGCCCAAATAGGATTTTTACTGAATCATTTATTTTAATAGGTGTTTAGCAAGGGGGAATATAGATTTATCATTGTTATCATTGCTTTTGCCACTGGCAACAGGATCATCATATTGAAAGTTAATTTGGGACCTTGGCCCTATTATTTGGCCCTCTAATTACTTGGCTTCATGCATAATGTAGACTCTAAGGACAATAAAACTAGGAGTGACAGCAGGTCAGAAAATTGGAATGATTGAAGCTCTAAGCAAAATGATCAGTTTGCAGAAAGAAAGTGGAAATATTGGGTATCTTGTTTGAAGGGGTTTCCCTTCCTATTTTTGAAAATAAACCGCTGATTGACTTTATGTTGTGATAATTTTTAGCAATTTAGATGGAACTTTGCTATTTTACTCCACTCCCACCCCAATCATATTTGAAATCAAATATTTATATCTTGCAAAATGACTCATCTGTTAGTAGGACACTGGTACATTCTGCTTTTTCCTTCCATAATATTCTTTGCTACCTTATTGAATAATGTAAGCTTTAAAATAATGATAAAATCTCATTTGTTTGGTAAGTAGCTATTGAGTGCCTACCATATACTAAGCTCTTCATTTGGCATTAGTGATATAAAGATGAATACAAGGCTACCGTTGAATATGTACATTACTTAATTTGAATTTCAGTGACGGAAATGAATGAATAGATATGACAGTATGACATAATATATTCATGATATGAACATGCAATACAGAAGGAGAACAGGGAGTTAGTGACCAACTTTGGACATAGGAAGCTGGAAATGCCGGAAGGATGGAAGTAAATTGAGAAAAGAGATGGCGTTTGAGCTGTTTCTTGATAAATGAGTAATAATCTTCCAGACAGCTGTGATGGAAGTAACCATTTCAGCAGACAGACAGAGGAATGTAAATAACAATGAAAACAAAAGCCACACAGTATTATTATAGAACCGAAGGTAGTTCAATGTGGAACATCTAGGACAAGGGGCACAAGGCAGATTTAAAGGGATCTTTTACTTAATACTAGTGAAAAACTGAGCTGTCATATGTAAGTAGTGGAGAATGATAGAAGGCTTTAAAAGGGGGTGGGGAGTAATGGATAAGATTTGATTCCTAGGACTTCTCATTTGGTATAATTACAGAGAGGAATGAAGAATTTTGACACTGATAACAAGTCAACTAGCAAGCAGTGAAATAGTCTGTAGGACAATACATTCCTGAAGTAAGGCATTAGCTATTGACAGTAGTATTTCCATTGATAAAGTTATTCATAGGTAAGCCAAATTTCCAACTAATTCTAACATGAATCAATAATCACTTGAATTTATGCATTGTTTTTAAGATGAGGCAGAAGTAAATAATGGAACTATCTTTAGAAATATGTAGAATAGGAAATAGAAAATAAATCCTCTTTTTTAAAAAATTGTCCTTCTAAATGTAAAACTCAGTCTTTCTAAAGACTTAGTCTTTCTCAAGACATACTCTTGGTTTCCATGTGCCCTTCAATAATATAACAAACACTGATCCTTTTCCCTCATTACGAAGGGTAGAGAATGAAATTTAATTAAACCCCTTTGTCATTCAGTCATAGAAGTTTTGTCAGTTTAATTGATACTTGGTCAAAGCAATATTGACCTGATAAAAGCAAATCTATTCCTAACCCTAACAATTAAAACATTTAAATAAGCCTCCATCTTCTTTTAACGAAAGGACATAAAACCACTATCAGCTGCTCATAAAAATCAATGAAAACATTAATAAATGAATTAGCATCCATTTCGTTGTATCCCATTTGTTTAACAGTCTAATGTACTAATACATAAAAGTGTATGAACTCCACTGTGAGCTCCAGATAGTCATTTATTCTCTTTCCCTTTCTCTCTGACTCTGACACTCTCTTTCACACACACACACACACACACACACACACACCCTCTACCCCAGTGCTATAATATTTCATAGAAATCACAAGTCTCATATTCTAAAATTTATATGTGGAACTTATTTTCTGCAGAAACTCCTCCAGAAGTATATTTCTGTATAATGAAAGGCAGTCTCCTCTTGTCAGAGCAAAGATTCATATGTAGTTGTTTTTATTCTAAAGGCTAACATTTTTTAATATCTAAGCATGGGCTCAGTCCTGTATGGGTGCAAATTGAACTAAGAGCATGGGTGCAGTCACGGGGAATCATTATTCATTTAGATAAAGTGTCTGGCAATCCCAAATTTAAATCTTCACTCTGCTGTTTTCTGTTTGGCCTCAGGCAATTTCTTTAATCTCTCTGACCTTCAATTCCCTCAACTATTATGGGATTAAAAGAGTTATTATGAGATTAAAAGACATAATGTATATAATATATTTAGGACAGTGCATTAAACCTAGAATAGAAAGCTATTTCAGGAGTTCTCTTGTGGCACAATAGGTTAAAGATCTGGTGTTGTTGCTGCAGTGGCTTGGGTCTCTGCTATGATGCAGGTTTGAGCCCTGGCCAAGAACTTCCACAAACTGTGGGCATGGCCAAAAAAAAAAAAAAAAAAAGCTATTTCAGTTAAATAAAGGGTCATAGAAGCCAGTAACTGGATATAATTAAGGAGTTGGAGAATCAAGAAAAACAAAGCTGGGAATAAGCAAATCAAAAGTTGCCAAAATATTTTGACCATTTTCAAGGATCTCAGTCACTTTAATGAGACTATTTTCAAGACGATTGAAAATTATTAAAGTAGGCCATTGAAAAGATACTGAAAGAATACCATCATTATTCCCTTCATTGTTTGCCTGAAAACAAATCCTCTTGCAATGAGTTTATTTCTTGCATTTTAACTATGAAAAAGAGAGAAGTTATAATATCTTTAATGTGAAAACCAAAATATTTTGTCTTGTAGTATGCAAAATCAGTGAGGAATGATTCTTTCAACACACATCAACTACATTTTCATGGAAATATATGGTTAGACCTATTCATTTGTCCTTATGGGAAAAAAGGGTATGGAAAAAGTATAAGGTTGTTAGTGTAGTTGGCTAATTTCTTTCATAGCATTGGTTTCATTCTTACCTGATTTCTTTTAAAGCATGTACTGAGACGGGCCATGGCATTTCTTTGTACCTACGCTTAACCTGGATAGAATTTAAGGGAAAATTCTGTTGTGAAAAGGATGCTAATCTTCAATGACCCTAAAATCAGAGTAGAGTCTTGCTCTGCAAAATCAATCTCTTAATGTAAGCATTTGGCCGGTTTTATGCTGAAGAGTGGGATCACAGCAATTACGGGCTTGTAATTCCTGGCAGGGAGACAAGCAAGGATAGATTTCCTCTGTTTTATGTTTGTGTTAATTTAACCTGTCAAAGTTAATCATCCTGTCGAAGTGCCAAAGCACTGCAATGTTGAGCACCAGTGAGCTGTCTGGTGCTGCCTCCTGTTTACATCTCTGCTAGAGACTTACTGCGTGTCCTCTGTTAGACCCATTTGTCTCTCTTATTTTCCTTGTTTTTAAAACAGAATAATTAATAATCATCTCCTATCTTTATGCTGTGTTAGACCTATCTGCATAGTAATTTTTAATGATGCAAAACTGTAATTTTATTTTCCATCTCCTGATTTTTTTCAATTGTGGTGGTAAGAGGAAGCGAACTAAACTATGAATACAAAGGCTACTTGCTAAACAGTGTACTTAAAAGTGTTGGTAGGTTTGTGGCCTGGCATTTAACATTGAACTGTTCATAGAATGTAGTTTTTCTTCTAAACATCATTTGTGTAGAAGAGAGCGTCTTGCACTGTGTGTGTGTGTGGCAGGGAAGACATTTCTTAAACCATTTTACTTTCCTCACAGTAAGAGTAGGAGTAGGAGTCTTCCTTCATGTCTAGAGATATCCTTATATTAAGAAATATTGGAATTCCTGTGAGGAGGCCAACAGCTGCAGCTCTGATTCAACCCCTATCCTGGGAATTTATACATACCATGGGTGCGGCCCTGAAAAGACAAAACAAAAAAAAAAGTCAAAGAAAAAGAAAGAAAGATATTGACTGGACTTCCATTTTGATGCTGAAACCTATTTGTCTGTCTTGTAGAGTGCACTACTTGAAATATAAATGCATCTATTATATAAATGTAGATTTATCAGAGAAGTAATATAAAGCAACTCCTATAGGAAGATTTTTTTTTTCATGAGCACAATGTCTCTTAGAGAAAAACAATCCTATAAAAATTAGACATAAAGTGAGCAAATCGATTCTCATAGCAGACTTCATTTTATAAATGATAATATGTGATTGTCTAAGTTGGGTAGTTGCTATACCTTTCTTCTGAAATATCCAGCACTTTATCTGGCAAGAAATGCAAAAGAAAAGGTAGACTTGATAAATAAATGTTTTAAAGTGGGAGACCAGCATAAAACTGTGTAAGGTTGTTCTGCACCTCTCTCAATCTGTTTATTTATTTCCCAGGTCTTTACTTTAGCACTCTACTCTAGTTCCACCCCTGCTCTTCGAGGCCTTCTAATGACCTATCCTGAATTTTTGTATTATGATTTGAAATGTGTGTATTTCATGGTACATGTATGTAAGTAGTGTTAATAACACTTTACAGTAGGTATTGAAAATATTGTATCAATAAAGAGTGTATGTTCAGAAAAAGTTCTTCCAGTTTAATCTGTAGAGTCTTTCTGTGAAAGCAGAACTCTCCTCCTCATTTTTGCTATGATTCTGAAAAAATTGTGAATCAAATAATTTTTTTCAGCACCTTCTTAGCACAGGGATTATCAGTAGAAAGAGCAGAAATTCTCACCCAGCATTCCTAATATTATGCCCGTTAGCTGCATTTCATATATTTAAAGAAAAAGAATGCTGCATTAAAATTCAGTCTAAAAGGTAATACCAATACAACCGTTATGGTTCTGTTCCAGCCAATGTATTAATTATCTCTATTAGACAGGGTCTCTGCACAAAGTGCATTTTCATATTCAGTGATCTGATAAATCATTAAGATGACAATCAGAGATGTTACCAACATACTTTTTCAGACTGTTAGCTCCATGAGGCAAGGGATCATGTTTGTCTTCCCCACCATTACATCTTCAGTGTATAGAACTGTTTGTATCATGATAAATATTTGCTAGATGAGTGGGTGAATGAGTGCATAAACCAGCTGAATTTACCTAGTATTATATTTTACATTTCTAAAATGACTTAAGTTGTCATATAACAAAATTTATTTTGTGTTTCAATAAAGTTAATTTGTATCTTATGCTGTAAAAGTTAATTTAATCAGACATGAATTCTGAACTTGAAGCAAGGAAGTACTTGCTAAAGTGATATAAAACATTAACAGAAAAAAACACCTTTTCTATTTGTGCTAAACATTTTGTTAAAAACACAGCTGGTAAACAAAATAGAAAACTTTCATAGGTTATATATATATACACACACAAACTTTCATAGGTTATATATATATATAACCTATATATATATATTTTTTTTTTTGCTGTGCCCATGGCATGTGGACGTTCCTGGGCCAGGGCTCAAACCCAAGCCACAGTAGTAACCTGAACACAGCAGTAACAAAACTGACTCCTTAACTGCTAGGCCACCAGGGAACCCCTAATTGATATTATATTAATGTTTTCATCCTAATGAATGTTAGTGCTATGTTTAGGTTGTTAGAAAACAGCAGAAATAATTTTATTTATGGGGAGGTAAAATACATATTAACATTATTTATATTTACAATAAAACTTTAAATGCATTATAGAATCTCTAATAATGGTAATAATATTACCAAACACTTGTATTGGTTATCTAATTTGGGTTAACAAATTACTGCAAAATTTAGGAGACTGAAAAAGCATATGTTTATTATCCCACAGTTCTAAGAGATTTTTAGCTGGGGGAGGCTTAGTTGGATGCTTCTTATGAAGTTGTCAAGATGCTGGCTGGGACTGCAGTGATCCAGAGACTTAACCAGAGCTGAGGATTCACCTCCAGGGTGGCTCACTCATATGGCTATCAACAAGTGGCCACAGGTCCTTATAGATGTTGTCAGGAGGACTCCTGGACCTTTCCTTAGGCTTGCTTTAGTGTCCGGATAATGTAGCAGTATCTTTCCCCAGAGTAAGTGATACGAAAGAGAAAGACAATAAGTCTTCATAATCTACCCTTGGAAGTTACACTCAGCCATTTCCAACACATTCTGTTCTAAGAAGCAAGTCACTGAGCAACAGCTCACACTCAAGGGGAGGAGAGGTAAGCTCCATTGAATATAGGTATATCAAAGACTCTGTGGTCATATTTTTAAATTACACACAAAACATATATTACTTATGTTCCTGTCCATCCTACAAGGTCTATACATGAGGACTTATTTAATTATAGCTTCAACTTTATGATGTAGGTGTTATTATTAGTCCATTTACATATCAGTATATGAGGTACAGAAAATCTAAATGTGGGAGTTCCCGTCGTGGCGCAGTGGTTAACGAATCCGACTAGGAACCATGAGGTTGCGGGTTCGATCCCTGCCCTTGCTCAGTGGGTTAACGATCCGGTGTTGCCGTGAGCTGTGGTGTAGGTTGCAGACGCGGCTCGGATCCCGCGTTGCTGTGGCTCTGGCGTAGGCCGGCGGCTACAGCTCCGATTGGACCCCAAGCCTGGGAACACCCCATGTCCGCGGGAGCGGCCCAAGAAATGGCAAAAAGACAAAAAAAAAAAAATCTAAATGTATTTCCCAAGGTCACAAACTAAGTTGCTGTGTCATATTTCAAGCTTGGATCAGTTGGTTCTGGAAAGAATGATTTTAAACACTGACTTATGCTGTCTCTATAATTGTGTTTGGCACCATCAACAGAGACCAGTTTATACAAATAGTAATGTTACTTTTCAAATTGAAAATCACAATTCATTGATTTGTCAGCTTACCTTGAAATTTTGTCATTAAAAGACTTGTAGAAAAATAACTAATGCAAACTTCTCCTTTAATCTCCAAGAAATACTGTTTTTACTTAATTTTATTTCACCTAAATTAAATATCATTTCAATCATTTCTTTCCATTCATTCAGATATATTCTGTTCCATAACATGGAAACCATGGTGAAATGCACACAGTGTTAGAAATTAATCTGTTCTTTTTGTGACTTACATTAAAGAATGTAAGAATTAATCTGTTCTTTTTGTGACTTACATTATTGATACCATTCAAATATAGCAAACGCTTAAGCCTTTTCATGGTAACTCTTGAAAGAAATAGTTCCATTAATTCCTAAATCGTCATATTTTATATTTACATATGTATATATATTCTATAATACACATATTTATTTTCAACTTAAACCAGTTAAAATTCAAGTTAATGTCAGCAAAATTGTCCTAGTGTATCCTTGTCACTGATTATGTCCTTATTACTGACTTTTTATTATTTAAAGCAGCATTTGAAGAAGATCATTATCATAATTCCTATTGAATTCAAATTAGGAAATTTATGTTGAAAGAGTTAAGCATATGTTACATTTTTTAAAGTAGACACTGAAAGCATGTCTAAACCATTTTAAATTTATACAAAGTAAACAGAAGTGATTATGCATGAGGATACCCTTTTCAGCTAAGAGAATTCCAGAAAGAAAAATGACTCCAGAGGTAAGAGGAACTGGTAGACAAATCTGTGAGTCCTGGAATTCTAAGGAGGTTAGTCCTAGAGAGAGTGAGGGGAAATCCCAAACTATAAGCAACTTCAACATTGATTCTTTTTTTTTTTGGTCTTTTTAGGGGTGCACCCATGGCATATGGAGGTTCCAAGGCTAGGGGTCTAATTGGAGCTGTATCCACCAGCCTACACCACAGCCACAGCTACACCAGATCTGAGCCGCATCTGCAATCTACACCACAGCTCATGGCAATGCCAGATCCAAAACCCACTGAGGGAGGCCAGGCATTGTACCCACAACCTCATGGTTCCTAGTCGGATTTGTTTCTGCTGCACCACGACGGGAACTCCGACATTGATTCTTTTTTGAAGCCTTTTTGAAGGTTGTCACCAATTTGATTTTATCCTCTAGACTCATTCATGTGCATTAATGTTGAGAAAAAAGAGGAAACAAAATTAATTTTATCACCTTGTAGATGATTCTCAAAACAAAATGGCAGTTCACTTAAACAAAATGTTAAATGTCATTGAACACAATATTTGCTTCTCTAGTGTATCCCAAAACGAGTCAGATTTACTTATACAAAACTGGTTTTCTTGGGAAATGAAAATTATTGATTTATATTTCTTCCTGGTGTTTTTCTCTCTCCTGATTCATACTGAAGTGAGAATAGATCTGAATGAGAAAAAAAATCTGCCCTTTCCTACTAGCTAAGGTGTCACATGATCAAAATATAGAAATAAATTCTTCCTGAATGTATCTGTCTTTTCTGGTTTACAATTTGATTTTGATACATTTTTGAGGGAATTTAAGGTAATTGAGAAGTTTTTAATGTGTTCCCAGTATTATTTCATTCATTGTAATTTATAAGTATGATTAAATTTGAAAAATAACCACACATTTAAAAATCTGTTTCTACTTACGTTTTAATATCTTCTGAATAGTCAAATCCCCTTCAAAGAGTACAAGTTATATAACTTTATTATTTTTATTGGCTTTTTTATTGATTGATATAAAAAGTACCTAACTTCTTTGAAATGTTAAGGATGAAAAAGACTCCACCTTTGAGAATTCATCCTCTATAACTGTATTTACCACTAGCCACATATAGTTTTTTGTATTTACCTTTAATCTAACTGAAATAAAATACTAAATGTTTGATTAGGTTCCATTGGTTTATTTTTGCTTTTATTTGTGTTGCCTTGGGAGACTGACCTGAGGAAACATTTGTAAGATTGATGCCAGAGAATATTTTGTCTATGTTCTATTCTAGGAGTTTGATGTGGTCTTATCTTATGTTTAAGTCTTTAAGCATGGTGTGAGGGCGCCAGTTTCTTTGATTTACATGCAGCTGTCCAGTTTTCCTAGCACCACTTTCTGAAAAGACTGCCTTTTTCCCATTTTATATTCTTGCCTCCTTTATTGAAGATTAATTGACCATCTGTGTCTGGGTTTATTTCTGGGTTCTTTATTCTGTTCCATTGGTCTGTATGTCTGTTTTGGTACCAGTACAATACTTTCTTCATTATTGTAGCATGTACTATTTCCTTGAGTCTGGGAGAGTAATGCCTCCTGCTTGGTTTTTCTCCCAAGGCAACAGAAATAAAAGCAAAAATAAACCAATGGGACCTAATCAAACTGACAAGCTTTTGCACAGCAAATAAAACCATGAAAAAAAGACACCTTATAGAATGGGAGAAAATAGTTTCAAACGATGCAACTGAGGGCTTAATCTCTAAAATACACAATCAACTTATACAACTCAACAGCAAAAAAACAACAACCCAATGGAAAAATGGGCAAGAGACCTGAATAGACATTTATCCAAAGAAGATACACAGATGGCCAACAAACACATGAAAAAAGGCTCAACATCCCTGATTATTAGAGAAATACAAATCAAAACTACTATGGGATACCACCTTACACCAGTCAGAGTAGCCATCATTAATAAGTCTACAAATACTAACTACTGGAGAGGGTATTCAGAAAAGGGAACCCTCCTACACCGTTGGTGGGAATGTAAGCTGGTACAACCACTATGGAAAATAGTATGGAGATACCTCAGAAAACTAAATATAGAACTACCATATGACCCAGCACACCCATTCTTGGACATATATCGGGATGAAACTTTCCTTGAAAATGACACATGCAGCCATATGTTCATTGCAACTCTACTCACAATAACAAAGACATAGAAACAACCTAAATGTCCATTGACAGATGCATGGATTAAGAAGATGTGGTATATATACACAATGGAATACCACTCAACCATAAAAAAGAACGACATAATGCCATTTTCAGCAACATGGATGGAACTAGAGACTCATACTAAGTGAAGTAAGTCAGAAAAAGATAAATACCATATGACATCACTTATATCTGGAATCTAATATATGGCACAAATGAACCTTCTCATTGAAAAGAAACTCATGGACTTGGAGAATAGACATGTGGTTGCCAAGGGGAAGGGGAAGGGAGTGGGGTGGACGGGGAATTTGAGGTTAATAGATGCAAACTGTTGCCTTTGCAATGGATAGGCAATGAGATCCTGCTGTGTAGCACTGGGAACTATATCTAGTCACTTATGATGGAGCATGATAATGTGAGAAAATAGAATGTATGAAGGTATGTGTGACTGGATCACCTTGCTGTACAGTAGAAAATTGACAGAATACTGTAAACCAGCTATAATGAAAAAAATAGAAAATCATTGAAAAATAAAATAAAAATTAAAATGTATTTCTTTAGTAACGCTGACCACATTTTGGCTCCTCAGTAGCCATGTGGCCAATGGCTATCATATTGGACAGTGAAATTATCAAACATTTCTGTAATCACAGAAAGCTCTATTGGACTTTTATTCAATGAATGTTAATGCATTTGGAGAATAAAATCAAATAGATAACCTTCACAAGTGCCAAACAAGAATTAGAAGTTCCTTCTGTTATTTTAACCAGTTGCATCTGAAGTCTTAATAATTTAGGAACAATAATTGCAACTTTCTTATGAATTCTTTTACTTATTTTGAGGTATTTTTCTCTCTTATTAAAACATATCTCTAGTTTAGCTTTAGGGTAATAAGATCATTAATTAATAAAAATTAATCTCAAAATCACATGTTTTTTCTTACCTAACTGAAATATTTGTTAAAATTCTTAAATATTAAACTACTTATTTCTCCTTAACAGAGGAGGGAATCTTGAATTTAGTAGGTATTTAGTAGGTATTTTTTAGATGGTATAATTTATTTTGTCTCACTTCTTAATTCAGGAGCTTAATTCTTATAAAATCTTCCTATAATAGTGTAAATGAGCAGAGACACTAAGATTCTGTATTATTTTAAAAATTTTTCTGAGAAACCCTGTTATGTGGTTCAACAAACAATAAATGACTGCCACATAGTAAATATTCAATTAATAATTTATATTTGTTGGAATAATTAATTCCAAAACTATGGAAATAAAAATAACTGTGATTCACATTTCATTTTTTCATATTAGTGAGGCTGGTAGCAATCCTCATCTAGAGATAGTACATAAATTAAAACTGCATTTGAATGTGTACTGTGTGTGTGTGTGTGTGTGTGTGTGTGAGAATATTCTAATGCTGGCTCACCACATTTTATCTGTGAGACCTGTAAAAAGTAGTTTATGTCTCCAAAACCAATTTTCCAAATCAGAAATGAGAAAATACCATCTCTTAAGTAACATGAGAAAATGCCTTCAAAACATTTAGGACAGTGTCAGCAATACTCAGTAAATACTATGCATTATTATTATTCATTATTAATAATCATAGTGTTATCACAATCACAAATACATCATAGTACATCATAATATTATGAATATTTTGTAATTTGGAAGTACAAATTATGCACACATTCAGGGTTTTATATATTTTTCTTCAGACATAGACTTGGAAATGCTTAGATTTATGTTTTTGCTATGGTTATAAGATATTTACTAATATATTATGAATGGAAAAATTAATACTATCCTCATGAAATACTACTCCTTCTATAAATCCCAGTAGAAAAGACAAGTTAATTGACAACCCAAAACTTAATCAATAAACACCCTTCATTTTCTTGCTTTTTACCCTTTTTGTCCTTGTCTTCCTTCTTTAAATATGTCTGCATACCTTAAATTAATCATTCCTCTTCTGTGTGATTAAAACACTGCATTTTACTTACATTTTGTATAATTAAATTGTGTGTTCATGTTTAATCTTCTTATCTATGCGGTGCTTACTTAGTACATTGCTTTTTCATTTAATATGGCTTACATTTTGAACGAGTAAACACATTTATAAGGCTATTGTATTAATTAGTGATTGCATCATAATAAACCAGTCTAAGACTAAGTAACTTAAAACAGCAGCTGTTTATTATTGTTCATGTGTTTACAGGTGGGCTGGATTCTTCATGCAACCATGAGTAGCTGTGAGGTGGGTGGATAGACTTTCTGTCTTTGGATGACCTGGCATTACTTGGGCCTTCACTGGACCATCTAAGCTTACCCTGCTCTGCCACATGGTCTCTGATCACCCAGCAGGTTAGCGTGCACTTGCATACCTGGTGACTGAGCAGGGTGTTAAAAGAACAAGTAAAAGTCTGGAAAGCCTCTTGAAGCTCAGGCTCAAAATTGGCACATGCGTACACCTGTTCTAAACTCTGTTTGACTAAAGAAAAAAAAATTACAAAGTCCATTCTCTTACAAAGTCCATTCTCTTGATGGGAGGTAAAGCAAAGTCACATTGAAAGGTCATACATACAGGAAGTGGAGTAATTGAAGCCATTTTTGTGGATAATTAACCACAGGCTGACCCACTCTACTCTTCTCTGCCTTGCTCTTACCCTAGGAAACTGGCAATATGAATTTCATCATGGGAATTCTTTGACCTACTGGATTTCCCATTATGTTCACGTACAAGGCATCAGTAGGGAAAGGAAGGCAAGAAGTGTGAATTTGTGGGTATCTATTTTCTACTTCTACCTCTATTAAGCTGCTACCAATTGGCTTTATTCCTCTACCTAGAAGCACTAATTCTTTTAGTGCTCACTTAAAGCTTTTTCTCTTCTCTCTGGCTTCTGGTAAATGCTTCCTCCCTGTCCCATGCCCTTCAAGGCTTCAAGTGCAAAAAGCTCTCTGGCTCCCGACTTTTGCCAGCCCCTAGATTCTTTCTCATCTCTGCCTGTCTCTCTTAAACAAAAAAATCTGTTCGCACTTTCTTAAATATTCCATGATGTAACTTTCCTCAATTATCTCATTAAGTTCTTTGTTTCCTGTTGAAATCCTAACACAAGTACAATGTTTATTTGGTTTCAAACTTAAAATATTTTTTGTATTCAGTTGAGGTAGTTTAAGAAATTAGCATATAGTAAACTAAATATGCCCATATTTTAAAAGGTTTATTTGCATTTCACAAGTCTTAAAATCATAAAAGTACATAACAAAACATACTTATGTATTTGAATAATCAAACATTTAATGATAAAATAATCAAAGATACTTAACATTGCAGGTCACCCATTTGAATTTTGGCCACTGTCTCTCTCTTTCCAGAAGTAATTAAAAAAAAAATGTTTTTGTTTTAAACAGCAGACATTTACTTTTCACAATCCTGGAGGCTGGAAAGTCCAAAATCATGGTGTCAGCTTGTTGAGTTCTGGTGAAGCTTTATTCTTGGCTTGTGGATGACTGCCTTCTTGCTGTGTTCTAACATGGCAGAGAGAGTGCTGGTGTCTTCTTCTTCTTAACAAGGGCAGTGATTCCATAAGGAGGGCTTCACTTTGATGATCTCATCTAGACCTACGCACTGCAGTTTAGAACAATTCAATTCTGTAGATTCAAATCACAGCTCTACCATTTTCTTTGTGACTGCTGGGCAAGGTACTTTTTCTTATCTGTGAAGGGACTTACCTTATAAGGTTATAATAAGAATTATATGCAGTATTAAATGTGAATTATTTAGAACATCTGAGAAATCTTAGCTGCTTAATAAATAGTATACCAGGAGTGCCTGTCGTGGTGCAGTGGTTAATGAATCTGACTAGGAACCATGGGGTTGTGCATTCGATCCCTGGCCTTGCTCAGTGGGTTAATGATCTGGCGTTGCCGTGTGCTGTGGTGTATGTAGGTCGTAGACGCGGCTCGAATCCCGCATTGCTGTGGCTCTGGTGTAGGCCTGCAGCTACAGCTTTGATTAGACCCCTAGCCTGGGAACCTCCCATATGCTGCGGGAATGGCCCTAGAAAAGACAAAAAGACAAAAAAAAATACCAATAGCAGTAGCATTAGTTGTAGTGGTGGTAAGAATATAAGTACTTATTAATAAATTCGTATTTGGCTATGTATATATATATATATGTATACTATATACTCTTCATAAATATTATTTTAAGAACTAAGATTTTAATCGTTTTAAGACATAAGTTTATCATTCTGTTTTTATAAAATATTTGAAGTATTTCTAATGTCTTCCTATATAGAAATAGCACTATAATCAAGATCTTTGCACATAATTATTTTATAATTAGGATTATCGCCAAAAAAAAAGAGAGCCAGAGAATTATGACTGTTAGAACAAATGATACAAACTGAAAAAATATCTTAAACTGGAGTTCCCATTGTGGCTCAGTGGGTTAAGGACCCTACATTGTCTCTGGTGAGGATACAGTTTTGATTCCTGGCTTTGCTCAGTGGGTTAAGGATCTGGTGTTGCTGCAAGCTGTGGTGTGGGTCACAGATGCAGCTGATTTGACCTTTGGCCTGGGAACTTCCATATGCCACAAGTGCAGCCATAAAAAAAAAATCATGTACATATATTTCTGTTGCTACCCAGTTTTGTTAACTGCTTAAACCATTATGACTGAAATATGAAGGACCTCATTTACTACAACAACCTACGTGCCATCATTTTGAAAGTCTTTCCTAATTTTGTAGATGGAGTAACATGCCTGTGTTCTTCTAGGTGCCACTGGGAGAGGATTTGTATTAGATACAGCCCCTGTATCCTATAAGAAACTTATTTTTTTAAAATTTTCTGCCAGGTGTTTTTCCATATACTTATTAACCAGCTGTATTTTTTCTATTTTGAAGTAACTACTTGTGTCATTGGCCTGTTTATTACTGTACTTACAGCATCTGAATACTAATACTCTGTCTTCATATTATTTCTCCCCTTGATGTCTTATATTTTATGTAGTCATCTCCTGGACTTTGATGCTAGATCTAACCTCTGCAGTACATGCAGTACTTACACCGTTGAGACTTGCTGTGCCTGGAATGGTCCTTTCGGAAGCATTGCTCACTATGTCATTACCACATTGCTATGTAAAGACCAGTGACAGCCTGTTGTTTTATTTCTTGAATTGTACTGACACCGTTGTTTTCTTTCTGGGACATTGTGTTTGTAGTTCATGACAAGAGAAGACTCGTTTCCTTTTTTACCTTCTCATTTCAAATAGCAAAATAGCATTTTTCTATTCGCAGTATGGAGCTATATTTATAACGCCTCCAGTCATAGAGGAAGGACTGATGTGTAACTAAGGAATTTTGGTTTCTTTGATTCCAATTTTAAATATAGGTCTCTGAAAACTAACATGTATCACAGGTAAAAAAAAAAAATGTTAAAAAATAAAGCAATATTAGGAACTGTGATGGATACAGAGGTAAAAGTTGAGTAGTGTTTGCTACTGAAATATTTGTAAAACCGTGGAAGGGTTTACAAAAAGTCTGGATCATTGCAGCAGAATGTAGTCAGGTAAATCCACAAATGATTTACAAAGAAAGGAGATAAAATTATTGAGATCATTTTTTTTCATGGAAACAGATGTGATATTGAGCCTGGGTTACCATGTGTGATATTTCATATAAGTTGTTTATATACAAACATAGGAAGCAAAGCTTTGTGTTCAGAGTCAGGAAATCCTGCTGGCCCCAGTATTAACTCACAAACTGTCCCTTCATATACTGCCAGTATTTTTTTTTTGCAGAATGAGAATCTATTGTTATAAGATGAAAATACTTGGAAGTTTAAAGGTGTTATTGAATATAATATTTATTATGTGCTCACTTTTTGCACTAGGCAAGGCTTTCAATTAAGGTAATTCATTTATAACAATGATATGTGAGTTATACATATGTTTAGCAGATATAGTGGTGCAGATGATGTAGGGAATTAAATAGTCTATAAACAATTAATATGGATATCAGTTCAGCCTACAGGATAAACATCCAAGGATGCCAACATCCTTTTTTTTTCACCGTGGCACATTTTCTAGAAAGTGAGATACTTCATAGAAATTTAAGAAATTTTTATAATAAATTGTTTCAAAATCTTGTTCTTGAGAGCAAATTTGGTATGGAGTAACAGAGAAGATGGTGATGATGAATAGTTACAATATTGAATACCTCATGTCATAGGCACTTTAATATATGCTTCATATAACTTACCCTCATTAATTATCAAAAGAGCCATTATCCCAAAAGCATTGTTATGCCCACTGTGCAAGATAAACAGATGAGGGAGTTCCCGTCGTGGCGCAGTGGTTAACGAATCCGACTAGGAACCATGAGGTTGAGGGTTTGGTCCCTGCCCTTGCTCAGTGGGTTAAAGATCCAGCGTTGCCGTGAGCTGTGGCAGACGCGGCTCGGATCCCGCATTGCTGTGGCTGTGGTGTAGGCCGGTGGCTACAGCTCCGATTGGACTCCTAGCCTGGGAACCTCTCATATGCCGCAGGAGCGGCCCAAGAAATAGAAAAAAGACAAAAAAAAAAAAAGATAAACAGATGAGAGCTTATATACCTTATCCATGATCATCTTAGCTAATAAATATCTCAGTCACGTTTAAGATGTGTGACTTATCCACTCATGATCGTTAATTATTATAATTCTACACAGTAATCTGTATTAAATATATATCACTCGTTTACCTGAAAAACATATCATAGGTCAAAATTCAAGTCACACATGTCACTTTCATGACTTTCACTATATTCTTGGGGTTAGTGAATTCCTGACCATATAATGAACAACTTGGATACTACCACACACTTGTCATGTATTTTATAATGACAAGTGAAAATACTAATATACTAGAGTGAAATATCACACTCTTAAAACTTCTACTTCTCAAAATATTGTATTCTTGCCACTCTAGTATTCAGCAGTTTTAGGTTTTATTATTTCAATATCTCCTCTTAGTGCTTTTCTATCTTAGTTACATTTAATTTTTCTGTTGAACCTATTTCCCTCACTGCCTGCTTTTTTGCATTCTTCAACAGAGTCTGTCTATTGTTACTAAAATCAGAAGTGGGGGACTCACAGAAGTACATGTGTGTCTCAGCAAATGAACCTCAGTTTGCTGATTGGCCAAGACACATTCTGGTTCTCATTAAAAGCCTAGATTACTGGAAATATTTCGCTCTCATCTACCAAAGGAAAAGCAGTTGGTGCTTGCTGTGCTGTCCTGAATTCTAAGGCAGACTAATCAATCTAATTCCGTCTAAAACTATTTACCCTGTCCAGGAGATCTGCTAATGAGGAATGCCAGTAACTCCTAGTTCTTGACACTGCTCTCCAAAAGTGAGTTAATGAACCAATTTAAAGGGACATGCTTGACATTTGCAAATTAGTTTAACTTGCTTGTTGGGGCTTTGTATTGCATTGAACTGATATGGTTGTCAATTAAACCATTCCTTCATGTGAGAGTTTTATACTTCAGTAAACTTTAAAAGATATCTTAATAATTAGATATGTTTATGTTATAAAGTAGTATTTTTAGAGTTTCTTATTATTTATGATACCGAAGTATGGAATTTTAAATTGTTATTCCTTCAATCTCCATAATAATATTGCCCAATTTTGTGATGATACCTGTTCTCAGGTGAAAGTAGGAACATTTTCACAAAAGTGTGTATTGTCAGTAATTAAGGGTAGTTCAATGCTTCCAAAAAGTATAGATGGTGAATTTGATAGCTTAAATATCTGCCTTATAGGAAAAAAAGGCAAGACACATTCTTATGTTTCTAGGTAACAGTGTATATATAATATATCTGCTCTTTAAGATCTACTCAAAAAGGGAAAAACAAAATAGAAAAAAAAAAACACCAAATCAGTTATTTGTGAAAAGTAATATAGTTTTAATTATAATAGAACCATGTTAATTTTTAAAAAATAGAACACTGTGAAATTATTCATTAATCTATTTTCCACCTCTGAGCTAAAAAGCATTGGGGATTTAAATAGGAAAGACAGAAGGATATTTTTCCTCATGGGGCTTAAGTCAAGATGGAAAAGATTGACTACTCCCAAAGCAACAGAAATAAGAGCAAAAATAAACCCATGGGACCTAATCAAACTGACAAGCTTTTGCACAGCAAAGGAAACCCCAAAGAAAACAAAAAGACAACTTACAGAATGGGAGAAAATAGTTTCAAATGATGCAACCGACAAGGGCTTAATCTCTAGAATATGTAAGCAACTTATACAACTCAACAGCAAAAAAGCCAATCAATCAATGGAAAAATGGGCAAAAGACCTGAATAGACTGTTTTCCAAGGAAGATATACAGATGGCCAACAAGCACATGAAAAAATGCTCAACTTCTCTGATTATAAGAGAAATGCAAATCAAAACTACCATGAGATACCACCTCACACCAGTCAGAATGGCCATCATCAATAAGTCCACAAATAACAAGTGCTGGAGGGGGTGTGGAGAAAAGGGAACCCTCCTACACTGTTGGTGGGAATGTAAACTGGTACAGCCACGATGGAGAACAGTTTGGAGATACCTTAGAAATCTATAGATAGAACTTCCCTATGACCCCACAATCCCACTCTTGGGCATCTATCTGGACAAAACTCTACTTAAAAGAGACACATGCACCCGCATGTTCATTGCAGCACTATTCACAATAGCCAGGACATGGAAACAACCCAAATGTCCATCAGCAGGTGATTGGATTCGGAAGAGGTGGTCTATATACACAAAGGAATACTACTCAGCCATAAAAAAGAATGACATCATGCCATTTGCAGCAACATGGATGGAGCTAGAGAACCTCATCCTGAGTGAAATGAGCCAGAAAGACAAAGACAAATACCATATGATATCACTTATAACTGGAATCTAATATCCAGCACAAATGAACATCTCCTTAGAAAAGAAAATCATGGATTTGGAGAATAGACTGTGGCTGCCCGACAGAGAGGGAGGGAGTGGGAGGGATCAAGAACTTGGGGTTATCAGATACAACTTGGAATGGATTTACATGGAGATCCTGCTGAGTAGCATTGAGAACTATGTCGAGATACTTATATTGCAACAGAACAAAGGGTGGGGAGAAAAAAATGTATACATGTAAGAGTAACTTGGTCCGCATGCTGTACAGCAGGAAAAGAAAAATTCATTAGAAGAAAATGTGTTACATGCAAGAAAATATAAGGAAATATATAAAAAAAGAGAAAAGATTGACTAGCAAAACTCAACTGAATAATTAAATTTTTATATATTTCCACATATATGACGTAAACCGTAACCACTGAGAAAATTAATGAGAGATACTGGAGAGCTTTTTCTATCTAAATTAAAATAGTGTTTAATAATATCAAAAGCAGTGAATCAGGGGATTATAGGAGATAGTTGTGGTCTGCCCAAGGTAGAGAGTTGGAACTGAACCCTGCATAAAAGGAAAAGAAAATTTAAAACATGTGCATTAGGTGAAAAGGATTACATTGAATTGGTAAATTGCTTTCAGTACTTAACAGTTCAGTTCAGGGGAGTTCCCATTGTGGCTCAGTGGAAACGAATCTGACTAGTATCCATGAGGACATAGGTTCAATCTCTGGCCTTTGTTCAGTGGGTTAAGAATCCGGCATTGCCCGGAGCTCTGGTTTAGGCCTCAAATGTGGCAGGGATCTGGTGTTGCTGTGGCTGTGGTGTAGGCTGGCGGCTACAGCTCTGATTCAACCCCTTGCCTGGGAACTTCCATATGACATGGGTGCAGCCCTGAAAAGCTAAAAACTAAAACACTTCAGTTCAGTTCAGTACTTTCAGTACTTAACAATATTAATTCTTCCAGTCCTTGAATATAGGCTATACCAAGTCATCCCTTGGTATCTGCAAGGGATTGGTTCCAGGAACTCCTACTTACACCAAAATTTGTGGATGCTAATTAGTTCTCTTATATAAAATGGTATAGTAAAGTGAATAATTTATCCTACATATCCATGGGTTTCATATCTGAGGATTCAACCAACCAGATGGAAATCAATGGTTTGTTGAATCTGCAAATGCAAAACCCACATATATAGAGGGCTTACTTGTATAGTTATTGAAAAAAAAATCCATTTATAGGTTGACCCATGCAGTTCAAACCTCTCTTACTCAAGGGGCACTTGTATTTCGGTTTTAGTGTCTCAGTTTCTTTCATCATAGACTTATTATTTTTAGTATAAAGACCTTTCATCCCTGGAGTAAATTTATCCCTAAGTTTTTTTTTGTTTTTTTTGTTTTGTTTTGTTTTGTTTTGCTTTGTTTTTTAATGTACTGTAGCTGGGATTGTTTTCTTAATTTCTCTCCCCATTGGTTCAGTGTTAGCCTATGGAAATGCAACTGATTTTTGTACATTGTTTTTCTATCATACAAACTGTACTTTTATTATTTCTAATGTGTTTTTCCTTTTGGGGGGGCGGAAGCTGTAGGGGCAATTTTACCTCTTTCCTTATTTGGATACATTTTTGTCTTTTTCTAGCCTAATTGCCCTGGCTAGGTTTTTTTGAATACTATGTTGAACAGAAGTGGTGAGAGTGGGTATACTTGCCTTGTTCCTAACCTTAGAGGAAAACCTTTCAGGTTTTTCATTGCTGAGTATGTTGTTAGGTACAGGCTTTTTGTATATATTTTTATTATGTTAAGGTGCGTTCCTTCGGAACCTAATTTGTTGAGAATTTTAATTGTGAAAGGATGTTGACATTTTCAGATTATTTTTCTGCATCAATTGAGATTATTATATGATTTTTATCCTTCATTCTGTTTATATATTTTATCACATTGATTTGTGTATACTGAACTGTGCTTTCCACCCAGGAGTAAATCCAGCTTGACCATGGTACACAATCCTTTTGATGTGCTTTTCAATTTGTTTGCTAGTATTATTTTGAGGATTTTCGCATCTATAGTCATTGGGAAAATTGGCCTGTAATTGTCTTTTCTTATAGTGTCCTTCTTTAGCTATGATATCATTGTAATGCTGGCCTAATAAAATGAGTTTAGGAGTGTTCCCTCCTCTACTAATTTTTGGAAGAGTTTAAGAAGGATTGTATTAATTAGTCTGTACGTGTTTGTTGGAATTCACCAGTAAAGCCAGCAGGAAGTGGGACCTGTACTTTTCCTTGTTGGTAACTTTTATTGAGATTTCTGTATGAATATTTTTTTTTCTGCTTTTTAGGGCCACACCCAGGGCATATGGAGATTCCCAGACTAGGGGTCCAGTTGGAGCTACAGCTGCTAGCCTATGCCATAGCCACAGCAACTCAGGATCCAAGCCACATATATAAAATTATATGTATATGCATGTATAATACATGTATATACGTATTTTAATGCTTTTGTTCTTTAATCTATATATTAGAGTTAAGTGTTTAGCATACAACCATATTACAATATTAGAATATTCTGAATTTGACTATGTACTTACTTTAACAATGTGTTTTTAGTTTTTACATTACTAGTTAGTGTCCTTTTGTTTCAACTTGATCAACTCCTTTCAGCATATTGTATATGGAAGATATATGGCAGATATATGTGAGAGGAATAGGAAAGTCTTTATCTCTCTTCATTTTGGAAGGACACCTTTGACGGGTAATGTTATCTTGGTTTGAAGAATTTTTTCTTTCAGCGATTTTGAATATATCATTCTCCTCTCTCCTGAACTACAAGATTTCTTCTAAGAAATTTGCTGATAACCCTTATAGATTTTCTTGTATGTGGGGATATTTTTTTCTCATACTGTTTTTAATTTTTTGTATTTAACTTTATAGTTGTATTATAATGTGCCTTGGAGATATTTTGGGGGGTGTTAATCTTTTGGCAGACATAGGAGTTTCACGATATCCAAATCTCTCCATATATTTAGGAAGTTCTTAGCCATTATTTCTCAAATAAGCTTTCTGCCCCTTTCCTGCTGTCTTCTTCTTCAATTTCAATAATATATATATTTTTTCCACTTAGTAGTTACCCATAACTCACATAAACTTCTTTACTCTTTATTTCTTCTTTCTCTTCCTGTTGGATAATTTCAAATGGCTTGCCTTTGACATTAAGATTCTTTCTTCTGCTGGATCAATTCTGCTTTTGATGTCAATATTACATTTTCTTTTTCTTCATTGTCCTCTGAGAGCCCAGGCAGCTCTTCTCTTAGCATTTCCCCACTCCACATTGTGAAGCACCCATGGTGCTTATTGTTGATGGGTCAAGAAGGAAATGGGCACTCACCTGGGGTAGCTGGGCACTCACTCTCAAATTCACACTTTTCCCCATGGGAAAAAATCACAGGCCAATAGAGTCTTTGTTGGTACTGAGCTTATTAGCACTGAGGTGTGCTGTCTTGAGGGAGGAGAAGCAAAGATAAGGTGAAACAGGTTCTTTTACCTTCAATGTGTGTAATCTCAACCTTTTTTTTTTTTTCTCTAATAGTGTGCTAAAACGTCTCTACTGAATTGTTAGACTACTACAAAGACACTAATATCTGCGCAAGATAGTTATAGTTTCTGTTCTGCAGGGGGAAAAATGTTAGAAAACTTCTATTCCACCATTTTGCTGACATTACTTTTATCATGCCTGAATTCAGTGTCTCAAGGAATTTATGAACAATAATCATATTCAATTATTAAAATCCTATTTTGTCCATAGCATTGTAATACACACATTTTTGCTTGTTTGTGGCTAGCACTGTGCTAAGTAGTACAGTTTTAAATCCATGGAATTACTCTAGGACACAAAATTGTATAGTATAGGATGTTATAGCTTTTATTTTTTAGGATTGTCTAACTGCCCTAAGAAGAAAAAAAAAATGATTTAGGTTCAACTATGTGCATGTAATTGGGGGAAGGGAAGGATATTAAGTTTTGGAATTGATTACTAAGAAATCTTTAAAAAGAACAACACTCTTATCTAAAATGATTTAAGAGAAGCATGCCTCATAGCAATACAGGGTAGTAGGTTAACTTTTGAAGGCTGCTTTAGACATATATATCATATTTTTGTGTGTGTGTTTACATATGCTTTTCTTTTTGACACATATGCATCTGATCTTCAAAATAAACTTTAGCATAATAATGTTGCTGAGATAATATAACTAATAGAAAAAGTGTGTCTATCAGCCAGCAATTAACTCTGTATACTCCAGGATTTAAAGTGAATCATAGTTCTCTTATTGATTTCCCAGTCTTCATCAGTCTAGCATTTACTACCAAATTAATCATATATGGGAGGCATACTGTTTATTGAACTTATTGGGATTTGAGCCCCCTCCTCAAATTCTAGAGAAATATTACCAACAAATGATAACCATAATATAATTCACATACACACAGAGCAGTACTTATTTTAATAGTCATATAGTTCTATCTTAACAAAGGTTTATTTTCAATTATCTATAAATAAAATATTTAAACTTTTTTTCTGTCCTTAGAAATTATAACTGTAGTACCAGATCTATGGCTCTAGTTTTGAAAATTTCCTTAAATACTTTACATTCCAGTGTCTAGCTAGGATCTTGACTTCAGCTGCCTTTCCATAATTATTTTTTAGATTGATTGTTTTAAACCATAGATAATTATTGAATATATATATATATATATATATATATATGATATATAATGGTATGAATACATGTCATGAATATGTAAATGTTATCACTATTAATTATACATAGTATATTGAATTTGTGTATTATATATAGCACTAGAACCATAAGATATTAATCTAATAAGCACTAGTTCTCTAGTTCGTTATAAGCCTTTCTTCTTCACAAGGCTGAACTAATTGAGAAAGGAGTTGTAGCTTATAATTCTTTTCATCGTCATGGCTTAGTGCAGTGTCAGGTTCATAATATGCCCTAGATAAACATTTTTCATCACTATCTATAGAGTAGTAATAACAATTTAAGTTTGAAAATCTGTATCTTGCAGTTAATGACACAAGGTAAATTACTAAATAAAATGTTACCTTTTCATGAAACATGTGGTAATGATCACATTTCCAGCAACCTTTTACTCTAAACATAAGATACTGGAGATTAGATAGGTAGATGATTAATAATAAATAGATAAGGGATATTAAAGAGGAAAGCATTTAACATTTCTTAAATGTGCAAGGATATCAAAGAGGAAAGCATTTAACATTTCTTAAATTGTGCAAGGACAGGGGTCAAACCTGTGTCCTCATGAATACTAGTTGGGTTTGTTACCGTCGAGCCATAGTGGGAACTCCATGTTTTATTTTTTAATCTTTTATAAAATATATTTTTTATAGTTACTTTGAAAATCTAGAAAATCATAATAAATAAAAATCAATGTGATTGTGAAAAATAAATGGAAATGTCTTTTTGTATTTTTTTCAGTCTTCCAAGAAGGCATATAATAAATTCTTAGAATTTCACTGTGGACTTATATAACAGATGAGCTAGTTTTTTTTTTTTTTTTTTCTGTGACTAAGACAACCTTGTTCTTTTACCTCTATCCTACTAACAGCAGAAATTATCACAATTTTGTAATTCAACTATATTTCAATAAAATTAAAAAAATGAAAACAATGATTATTGGCTAAACTGTTACTTTCAGAGTATTTTTCCTTTTCATCTCACTCTTTCCATCAGCCAAAAGGTATTTATGTGTAGCAGAAAATTTTTTCACCTGTCCTGTGTGGGAAGGGAATGGTGTTTCATATTTGCTTGTGTACCTTTGTTGCTTTGACACATGCCAGGGTAGGGAGCCATTACTTTCAAGTGGGAGATTCAGTAAAGAAAGGCCCAATTACTAGGTCTAGAATATTTAAATAAGCATAAAGAGTGGTAGAGACATATATTCAAAGTAAAGAAAAAAATATGAAGAATTGAGGATGAGGGAATTAGAATTTAGGAAATGGCAATGGTTAGCCCTGAATGATCTGCTATAATAGTAAGCCCTCCTGTCTGTGGGCAGACAGGAGGGCCTATGGCAATTGAACATAAATAGGACAAGCAGAGAAAATAGGGTTCCAGAATCTTCATATTTTACTGCTTACTTTTAATGAGATCACCGTTTCTTCCCATTTTCTATTATTACTGTCTGAGAGGAGCTGATTTGGCAAAATCTTCTGTTGTTTTAAAAAAGAGCTTCTTGTTCTGTTTCAGCTCTGCTTTCTTAAATCTGTAGAGCACATACAACTCTTCTATACCCAATCTGTTATCTGGCTCTACTACTCAAGATTCTTGTTCTCTCATCTCTTCCCAACTCATCTATTATGCTGAGTTGCTAAGGGAGTGAACCTATAGAAACAGAAATGCTGGGAGAGAGATAAGACCTGATTCAGTATGATTTTTGAACTTAGATTATAATGTAGCTGACAGATGTCATATTTTCAATATAGATGAAGAGAATTTGAGTGACATATTGGTCTAACTCATGGGTTCTGTGAAAGATGTAAGGCTAAAAATATTACTTAATTGATATAGTCCTGTAGGAAATACTTTAAACCTGATGAGCTATCAGTGTTCTCAAACTCATTGAAAAGTTAGTCAGTATAGATTGTCAAACATAATAATAAAATAAGCCTGTTATTTACAAAGCTTTACTTCAAAAACATGTTGGTAGTTCCTGAAACTAAATAAAAGAGTCCATAAAAATAAAAGTTATTTCACAGTACATCTTGATTCATACATTCAAGCAAACAAAATTAAAAACCCTTTTACGGTATAATACAAAAAAAAAAAACTTTTACTGTCAATGGAATACCAAAAGATTTAAGCTAAATTCTCTAAAATAAAAATGGGATATTTCTCTTGGACTATTCAAGAAACAAATCACAATATTAAAAAAAAAAACTTTCAAATCTTAAAAAGCTATTTTAATAGTCTTCTAGAGGTAGTGCTAAGCTTACTTGCACTGTTTTCTGAATTTAGTCATGTCAAAGGCATCTCTTTCAAGAAAATTTTTAAACTTTTGAAGAATATATGTATTGGCTGGAAGGAGAAGCTTTGGTAAGACATTACTGTCTTTAAATATTTAAAAAGCTATCATTTGAGACAATGATGTGATCAGCTTCCTTTCAATGGAAACATTGAAAGCAGAAGCTATGTAAAAACTTGTGATCCTGTAAGCAGAACACCTAGGTAGGTGATTGAACTTGCTGACAGTTATTTTTCATTCTATCTTATGCCCTCAATTAGGGATTCCAATTTTTAAAGGTAATATGGGTGTTTCTGAACATTAAGCATAAGAAATAGAGATGGCTTAGTGAGGTTTATGTAGAATGTTTTAAGAAATATATATATATATATATATATATATATATATATATATATATATACACATATATATGTATATAAAAGTATGTTTTTTTACAGAAAAAATATATATAAAAGTATGGTTTTTTACAGAAAACCAGTTCCTTCTAGGTTAAGTTCTTTTTACAAAACTGTCTCTCATTACCCAAATACTCTTCCCTCTCATTCTCCAAAAAGACCAATGTCTTATAGTTAAGCTAAGAAACTTCCATCCTTAGAGCTTTGCTTATCCAAATTATGCTGTTCAACTAATTTCTTCCCATTACAAGTGGGTTATATATGACTGTGGAGCACCAACATATTAAAATAGAACTACACTTGTATGATACAATGTCCAAGAATTACTTTGAAGAATGTAATAGTTTACTTTGAAAGAATGATGATGATTACATTGTTATATGTCTCTCTCTCCTTTGAAGGCATATATTCACTGCAAACTAATGAAAATATAGCTTTATAATATTACATCAGAAAATTATTATTCTTTTAAGAACTACTTTAATGTCACCATTTCACACCTCTTCAACAGCTAAAGTAAAATATATCATAATAATGTTAAATATAAATGTGAAAAAGAAAGAGGAGGAAGAGAAGAAAAAAAGAAGAAGACAAAAGACTAGGGGACAAAATAAAAAAAAAAAAGAAGAAAAGGAAAAGAAGGAGGTGAAGTAGAAGGGAGAGGAGATGAAGAAGAGAATTGTTGTTTCCATACTCTCTTCTCAGTTAATTCTACCTTCTCCAGTTCCTTTATCTTCTTCATTTTAGTATGTTCAGTGTGTTTTGTCAGCTCTGTGCTGCAGATGTTAATGCTTATATGGTAAAAAGAACAGGAAAAAAATGTTTTCTTTGTATTTTTCCTTGCTGACATCCAAGCATAAGCAAAAATGTATGTAAACAAATCAGCCAGATGATTATGGGTAATTAGCTGATGGAATATATGAAAGCAAGTTGTTTCCTATATAGAAGCATTTTTTAACAAAATTATATTATCATTAAAGCATATCTGGAGCCAGCCAATTAGGGCAGTCTCTTTAATTGAGCCAATTAAAAGTCAACTCTGAACATTTCTGCAAGAAGTTTTCTAGAATGTTCAAAAGGGTTTGTGATTTTGAAAATGATGTAATTGCATCATGATGTTAATCTAATGATATTAAAAGAATATAGTAATTTAATCTTTTTAAAATGATAACCTTTAGTTTAGGCCCTTATCACAGTATTTGGTATCATTTTAAACTCTATAATGAGGTAATTGATCTCATTGTTATTGTGTGCCAATTTCAAGATACATAATTTGCTTGACTGTCATTTATCACACTTTATCATCACCGTGGATGATGACTACAGCTTTAATGTAGTTCTGTTTTGATTAGTGTAATGTCATTTCCAAGTTTCATTATCTTCAAAGGATAGAAGAATTGTGTCTCTATGCCTGTCAAATCTTACACTTACATGAACACTAAATTCACTTCAAAAGGTCTATTAATACAAATTTCATTAAGTCACCCTTCCTTAAGTAAAATGAGCTGTTATTTTGAAAAACTACATTTACAATAATAAGAATCTTAGAGTTGCTTAAAGAGCTAACAAAGCTAGGTCACAATTTCACTAGTTTGTGAATACAAAGTCAGGAAGAACAGACTTAATGTATATTATTTATTCTTATGTATACTCTCCAGAGCACAGAAACATCTTTATTGGAAATTGAAGTTATGTGGTTTCCAGATTTTCATGAAGGCATTATGAAAGAGTAGTATTGATATGGTCAGATCTAGTTTGCATTCTTAGTTCTACCACTTACTACCATTTTGTTACTTAGAAAACTTACTTAGGATTTCCTGTTGTGGCTCAGCAGGTTATGAACCCGACTAGTAGTTCATTTGTTGATGTTATTAAGGAAAAAGAAAGCTTTTAGAAGTTAAAATCAGGAAAGGAATTCAGATGCAAAAATCTCTTCTACAATTTACTTCTGAAATTAAATGCCAGATTTAGTTGTTTTTCTAAAAGAAACAAATTTCCAAAAACAATGCCATTGTTTTATGTCAAAGGATAGATCACACAACTAGTACAAGAAACTGAGCACAATATTGTTTTTAATATTCTCAGCTTTCTTCCTCTCAGCCCCTTCTACCCTTAATTTTAATAAAATGTAATAGTGATTATATAAGAATATTTTAGAATTAATAGGTTTATACTTGATTTTTAGTCTCTGTCCTTAATTTGGCTAAAAAGGATAGTGACTCGGTGGTAACGAACCTGAGTAGTATCCATGAGGATGTAGGTTCTATCCTTGGCCTTGCTTAGTGGATTAAGGATCTGGCATTGCTATGAGCTGTGGTTTAGGCCAGTAGCTGCAGCTCTGATTTGACCCTTAGCCTGGGAACTGCCATAGGCTATGGTTGAGGCCTTTAAAAAAAGCCAAAAGACAAAAGAAGTTATTTTCTGATTCTGAATTCCTCATGTATATAATAGAGGTAATGACATCAAGTTCCTAGCATTACCATGAGCTGAAAATATATAGGAACACACCTAACATTGTCTGACCTAATAGAAATTCAATGTATGTTAAGTCTCTTCCATCTTCTATAATTTTTTTTTTCTTTTTAGGGCTGCAGCATCTGTGGCATATGCAAGTTCCCATGCTAGGAGTCAAATCAGAGCTTGCAGCTGCTGACCTATGCCACAGCCACAGTAACGCCATATTCGAACTGCATCTGTGACTTACACTACAGCTCACAGTAACGCCAGGTCCTTAACCCACTGAGTGAGGCCAGGGATTGAACCTGCATCCTCACATATATCAGTTGGGTTCATAACCCGCTAAGCCACATTGGGAACTCCCTCTTTCCCCTTCCATAATTTTATTAAGCAATTTCTTTGCCATTACTTATGGTCTATTGGTATTTTTATGTCTTTATTTTCTATTGAAGCTGTTTAAATTTTAATAACATTTCTATCAATTAGGATAAACTAGGGGTAGATTGTTTGGCTAGGGGAGGAATCTTCTCTCCCTCTTTTTTTTTTTTTTTTTTTCCTATTGATATGCCTGGGATATCTACAATCATGCATGAGAAAGCATAGCTGCTTAGCCTGGATTACTATAGCAAAAAAGCTAAGCAGCTATGTTCTCTCATGCATGATTGTATTTTCCTTGTTGAGTACATCTAAGTAGTTTTAAAATATAGATGTATTTCTAATCATTTTTTGATGATATTACTCCTTTCTTTAGAATTGTATAGTGACAGTTGGCTAGTCAATAAAAATAAACCGAATATTGTTGTTTCCTTAAGTGTTATTCCTTCATATTTAAAACTTAATCCCTCATTTACTGGGTACTCATTGAGTGCTTGCCATCTTATTTAAGTTATTTAATCTTCAAAAAATCCGGAGAAATACCTTTAATATCCTTGTTTTAAAACTGAAGATGAAGAAATTGGTCTGGTTTAGGAAATATGGTTTGTATTTTTACTGTTTTTCTCTTGTAGTTGATTTTTACTCTCATAGCATTGTGCTCAGAGAAAATGCTTGAAGTAATTTCAACTTTTTCAATTTACCAAGGCTTGATTTGTGGCCCAAGATTTGATCTATCCTAGAGAATAATCTGTATTAAAGGGATTTTCTACCTTTATATTATCTTTGCCTTTATCAGTGACTTTTCTCATTTGAAATTTTCTTGTTTCTGATTGTGGCTTTTTCTTTTCTGCCTAGAGAAGTTGTTGTAGAGCTGTTTTGGTAGTGCTGGACTTTTTTAGTTTTTCCTTGTCTGAAAAGTTTTGAATCTCTCCAGCAAGTCTGAATGAGAGCCTTTCTGGGTATTCTTAGTTGTAGAGTCCTCCCCTTCAATACCTTAAATATATCTTGCCACTCCCTTCTGGCTTGCTGAGTTTATGCTGAAAAATCAGCTGTTATCCCTATGGGGAGATTGCTTGTATAATATTTGTTGCTTTTCCCTTGTGGTTTTTAACATTCCTTTGTATATATTTTTTGTCAGTTCGATTAGTGTCTCACTGTGTTCTCCTTGGGTTTATCCTGTATGGGATTCTCTGTGCTTCCTCAACTTGAGTGAGTGTTTCCTTTTCCATATTAGGGAATGTTTAGTCTATAATCTCTTCAAATATTTTCTCTGGCCCTTTATCTCTCTCCTCTCCTCTGGAACCCCTATAATACAAATGTTTGTAGGTTTTATAATGTACCAAAGGTCTCTTAGACTCTTCTCATTTCTTTCATTCTTTTTTTGTTGTTGTTGTTCTTTTCAATGGCATTGATTTTCACCACTCTGTCTTCCACCTCATTTATTCATTCTTCTGCCTCTGTTGTCTTGATATTGTTTCCTTCTAGTGTGTTTTTCATTTCATAAATTGTGCTATTCATCTTAGTTTGCTTGTTCTTTAAATCAGAGACTTTGTTAAAATTTCTTGTAACTTTTCAATCTCTGCCTCCAATCTTTTTATGACATCTTGGATCATGTTTACCATCATCATTTTGAATTATTTTTCAGTTAGATTGCCTATCTCCTATTCATTTAGTTGTGCTTTTGTCTTGTTCCTTTGTCTGAAATCTATTTCTTTGTTGTCTCATAATGTCTAACTTTCTGTGTTTACCATCTCCTTGACAGCAGGTATGAAGATAGAGCAGTTAGTGCCCAATCCTGGAGTTCTTAGGTGTGGTAGTGACTCACGTGTATCCAGAGCATGCTACCTCCCCTGAAGCTGGGTGGCTGCAAGGAATGGGGTCCATGAGAGAGGTTGCAGTGATTCACGTTTCATGAGATTGCTTTTATAGCAGCAGTGGCTCCTGTGACCCCTCCTGTTACCAGGTGGCTCTCAGGACACTTTCCTGTAACTGGCAATGACAGTAACTGTTCCTGTAGTTACTTCCTTTGCCAGGGAGGCTCTCAGGACTCTTCTCTGTAGATGGGGGGACAGGGCCTTTATGCAGTCACTTCCTTTGTTTGGCCACTCTAGGGAGCATTCTCTGTAGCTTCAAGGGCAGGGGTTGCTCCCTAATTGTTGCTGAAAGGCCCTCTCTCTAACTGTAGGACCTGCAACATTCCTGTGTTCCCTCCCCTTGCCAGACCAATGTCAGAGTGCTTCTAGTAGCCACTGCAGAGCAGAGCATGCACCAGCAGGTCCCTCTCAGCTCTCTTGGTGAGCCATGAAATGTATTCCACTACCTCAGTCCCCTGCCTAGCTGCTCGCAGGGATCATGGAACTTGTGCTATTCTGAGATCATTCAGACCTCCCCACTGGGCTTTTATAGCTCCTGGGCCATTTGGGCTGTTTCTGCAGTTACTCTGTCCACCCACCAGGTGTTTGTGACTCCTGTGCCCTTTGTGTTATTGCTGCCATCACTTTGCATACACAGCAGGATGTTCAAAGCTCTTCACTCGCCCTCCAGGCTGTTTATGACTCCTGGTCCCTTTTGCACTGTTTCTGTGATCACCTTGCCTGCCCACTGGGGTGTTCTCAGTTTCTGTGACCATGTGGGAGATGCATAGTGGTTCTGTGTTCCCTTGCCTGGCCACTGGCAGGAGTCACGGGGCCTGTGCTATTCCTGAGTTCCCTCTGCCTGCTCTGGATTCTAAGTAGCCCTGAGGGCAGGGGACTGCTCCCCAGCTGTTTCTAGGCAGCAGCTGCTCCAGGAAGGCTCCTGGAGCTGGATCAGTTGGTGTATTTCAGTCTGAAAACACCTGCAGGGAACAAGTCTACAGTGGAGGATTCCACCCCTTCTTTCTAGTACCACCTAACAATGGCAGGTTTCCTTGGCTTACACCCTCAAATGTGTTCACTCTAGATTCCAGCCCCTCCATGCTGTCTCCATGCAAACAATTTGTTTTTTCCCATGTAGCCAGCTGTCTCTCAGTCTGATCTCAAAGCTGTTTCAGGTCCTGACTTCTGCCCATACCCGCATATGGTTGGGAAGTGCAGGGCAGTAGCACTGACCACTTTTGGAGGACTATTTCTGTTTTAACTGCTTCACATGGATTGCTGTGTTCTTCATTACTCCAAAGTTCTTCCTCTGGCTCAGCTGATCTCCTTGTTGGTGGGGGAGCTTCCAGGATGCAGGAGCTTTTCCTTTTTCAAGCCCTCTTCTGGGGGTGCATGTCCTATCCCACTTCCTTTCTCATTTTCTCCCTTTTTCTTCCTTCTTTTTCTACCCAGTGTCATGAAGTTTTTCTTACTCTATCAGAATCCTGAGGTCTTTTGTCAGCGTTCAACAAAATTTCTGTGTGAATAGTTCCACCTGTAGATGGATTTTCAATGTATTTGTGGGAGTAGATGAGCCTCACGTCCTACTCCTCCGTCATCTCTCCACCATCCATCTTTTCTCCTTCCTATCTACAAGGAAATATGCCTTGTATATAGTAGATATTGAATACAAGTGCTTGTCCTTACAACTCTAAAGCAGGTGATCATAATTCCAATACTTTTTACTAAAATTTATGTACATGTGTGGCCAGAAAGTTGAAACCTCTCACGATTGGGTAAACATCAAGACTCTCCAAAACAATTCAAGGTTACCAGAAACTTACCATGGGCAGGCTGTCCAAAGAGCACTGGAACTAACACAATAAAAAATGTAGAGCTGGCATTTCTCTTTTTAATTCCACTTTTTCTTCAAAAGTTGTATTGCATCACTCATATGTTGGGATTGAAGATTAGGTAGGGAAGAATTGGATTTTTTTTTTCCTAGCTACTGGACATCTGTTTTATGTAGGAAATAATTAGATTCCATTTCCAAAAAGGTCACAGCATATTTTCTTAATCAATAGAAATGAAAGATATAACTCCAACAAGCCTTCCAAAGACTGTCTCTCCTCTACTATATACATCCTTCTTTTTAATTTTATTGGAGAATGGTTGACTTATAATGTGGTATTACTGGACACATTCTTCTTATATTTAGTAAATCATTTCTGTATTTAACTGCTTCTTACAGTAATCTCTGATGAAATGCTGGCTTGCTGAAAGTTCTCTAACTTTTGCTAGTTTCGTTAAAGTTCTTTATGCATTCAGTAATTTTGATAATTTGATATAATTTATATGATACCCTTATCATAGCATAATGTTCTGTACTTGGCATTTTATCCAAGATATTCTGTGCCATTAAATGTGTTTTATAGCCCATTCCCACTGATTGTATACATAGCTAAAAGCAGTTCTCTGTCTAAATGTGTTACTAAATCTTAGCTCTTGAACATTACAAAAATAATAGGTTCAAAATGTGTTTCTGTAGCTTATTTAATAGGTAGAGTAAACATATAAAAATCTGAGAGATTATTTCATTAATGCTAGGGTGTTTTCCAGTAAAAAAAAAAAATGGGTTAAGTCCACTACATTTCCAGTTATCATTTTCTTAATTTATTTAATGCAGAATTTAGAGTATAGGTTTTCAAAGGTCACTTCTTGGTTAATATTATTCAAGTATGATATTTTTGCAGTAATGCAACTTAAACTATATTTTTAAGATGATAGAATAACAGTATCTATAAATAAGCATATACTGTCTTGATTTGTTCCTGCTGCCATGAGAAGATAGCCTTCTCACAGCTCTGGAGGCTGGGATGTCCGAGATTGGCTGTTTCAGTTCCTGGTGAGAGCTCTAGTCTGAGCTTGCAGATGGTCACCTTCTCACTATGTTCTCACAGGGCTCTTCTTTGGTGTGAGCATCTCTCTCTCTCTCTATTTTCCTTTTATTAGAACACCATTAATTCCATTATGAGGGCCCAACTTCTGACCTAACCAAGCCCTAATCATCTCCTAAAGGCCCTATCTCTAGATATCATCACATTTGGGGTTATGGCTTCAATATAAAATTTTGTGGGGAGATACAAACATTCAGTCCATAAGACATACTATTAAATAGCTAATGCATTGCCATAAAATACTATATATAAAATATTATATCTTATAGTAACTGAATGTGTTGTAGCTACTTTTGGCTCCATTTTTGCTATGTATTAGTTAGAAAATAAGATCTGATTTAACTTTTCAAAAATTATTTTCTATAAAGATAATTCTTCAAACATGAGAAATTTAAATAACATGATTCATTAAATAAGTGTCCTTAAGTGTGTAATTATATAAATTATAGCTACATATTATGTAGTGTGTGACTACATACTATATTGTAAATGTGCTATTAGAAAAGTGAATATTTTCTCTGCTTTTTAATCCATAAGAAAAAAAAAACAATTAGCTGTTCTCCCAGAAAATGCCTAAAACAGAAAAAAAGTTGTCTTGAATGTGATAAACGAGCAGGTGGCTAAGCAATGCATTTTGACTGAGCATAGTGGATTCACACTGAGGCTATCAACGCCTTTTATTGATAATCTTCCACCATCTGTTCTAAAGATTTATTCACATAAAGAAAAAGGCAGGTGAGAGGAAAGAATGCAAATAAGTGGCAGTACTTAAATTCTGAATCATGCTGTGATTTTGCAAAGTGGATCAATGCTACTGTTGCTTTTAAAAACCATTATAATGTTTGAACCAAGAAATCTCATAGTTAACTTCCATTGTTGATATATTTGCTAATATAGACAGAAAGGTACTTCCAAAAATAACTGACTCATAAAAAGTTAATGAAAACAGCCTTAAAGTAATTTAATTTTTGTATGTGACTGACACTTTCAGTCTGGCAAAAAGAAAAGAATAATCTACATGATCATGAGCATCTCAGTTAATGAAAGTGGACAGGCAAAGCAATACTATAAGCAGAAGAGAAAAAAAAATACGAAAGTTTGCAGTGTTAAAAAGAGTTGCCATATTAACAGTACTTGTTAGGTAGAGTCCTTGAAAGGTAATGATCAGTGGAAGGAGAAAATGTGGTAGGTCACAGTAAGGCTAAATTTGGAAGACAAAAGGAAGTGGGACTTACCAGTGAAATCAAAGAAAAAGAGAGCACCTGTGTATAAGGAATTAAATAAAAGGACTGGAGATGGGGAAATATGGAAATAAAGATAGGTAAAGAGATAAACTACTTATCCTGAACTAGGAGTGGGAATATCCAGGTGTTCTGAGGGGTGTCAAATGGGTTATCTTCTTCCCAAAAGAAAAACTACCTAAGATGATTATAATCAGAATCAGAGGACTTTGAAGTGACAGTTAGGCTTTGGAGTGACAGTTATGACTTTGGAGTGACTTCAGAATGACTATTCAAAAGAGATGTGTTGACATTGTATTCTGGAATGGTGGACTATGAACCTCAGAGATATAGCTCAACAAAGCAGTGAAAATATGGGGGGGGAGGGATAAACTATTTCAGAATTCTGGCAACTATTCAAAGCTATAGAACTAACTGAAAACTCTTCCAAGAATAATTATGGAATCTCAGTCACAGAGTGAGGTCTGTAATGTTTCAAATTGGGGCTATCCCATCTTTCCTCCCTTCCCAGCTGAATATAGTAACCAAAAGCCAACAGTCTTGTAAATGATGGAGAGATGTAACCATGTTTACAAGTGTGTGCAAAACCCTATCTATAGAACATAGTCAATATTTTAGCAAATTTGCATTTTCTTGGGAAATCTCCAGTTTCAGAGAATGGTGGCTATTTGATTTGACTCAGTTCAGCTACCCTAGGCAAAATCCACTCCAAGATCATTGCTGAGACATAACAAACTGGCAGCAATATCTGCGATGCCTGAGGCTTCGATCCAGCCAAGACCAAGGCTCCAACTTACTCCAGCAAGTCTGTCAGTGGAGTAGTGGCAAGCCAGGAGCAACAGCTAGGGATGGTTCCTTCCTCTGAAATCCCAGGTGCCATGGCAAAGCCCAGATGATCCAGCCCAAGACCCTGGAGAATGCCAACCTCAGCAGGGAGAGACTCTTCCTCAGGGGATAGTTAACCACCCTGGGAGCCCTGTAGGTCATTACTGGCTTGCTTTATATGCACTGTAGGAGTATTCTGACTGCTGCTCTCAACTTTGTGGTGTCTTCCACTACTTCCTGGTAATCCTGGCCAGAAGAATGCTTTTCATCATTGCAGTTTCAGCCAACCTGATTGTCATGACAAATTGCACGATTCCTGGGATAAAGTTCAACATAGGGCAGAATGTAGTCACTTCCCTGCGTGATAGCCTTGGGGTGTGTGTCAGCAGTAGGTATGCTCCAATGTCCCCAAAAGAGTCTCTTGTTGTTGCTGCTGCTGCTGCTCTTGTTTGTCTGGAGCTGGGTATCACCTCCTTGTCCACCTTCCTGGGCTTCCATACCACCTTCTGCTGTAACTGGATGTACCTGAACTCAGCTGAGGATGTGCCTATGGTTATAGCAACCCCTTGTGATAGGCTACCACAGCAGGTGCAGCCACCTGAGCCTAAAGCACCTGCTGTTCCTGGAAGCTGAGCTCAACATGGCCTCTGAGGACCCTTTTCCAGACCCAAGCTCTCTGAGGTTCTGCTCTCTCCCCACATTATGACTCCAGGGAGATGGCCCATCCTTCATCATACCAGATCCATAGATTACTACACCACTCCACACACACACACACACACACACACACACACACACACACACACTGTCATTTAGTGTCTGGGAAACATCCCTAAATGTTGTTGCTTTGCAATCAATAAAAAGTTGACATAGGAGTTCCCGTCGTGGCGCAGTGGTTAGCAAATCCGACTAGGAACCATGAGGTTGCGGGTTCGGTCCCTGCCCTTGCTCAGTGGGTTAAGGATCCGGCGTTGCCGTGAGCTGTGGTGTAGGTTGCAGACGCGGCTCGGATCCCGCGTTGCTGTGGCTCTGGCGTAGGCTGGTGGCTACAGTTCCGATTAGACCCCTAGCCTGGGAACCTCCATATGCCGCGGGAGCGGCCCAAGAAATAGCAAAAAAAAAAAAGTTGACATAAAATGATGAAACCTTTTTTAAAATTTCAGTTACTGTAAAACAGAACATGGCTACAAATTTAAAAGGAATTCCAGAGAAATAGATTACCATAGGAAAATTTGGAAAGCTCCAACATATCCCTGAATTTATAAAAATATTCATGCATGATCAAATTTATGTGTCTGCCCAGGAAACACCCGGAAAGGAGAAGGCACCAGTCACTAACCTTTGGCTGACCATAGAGGTCTTGAGCAAGCAAGAGGTAAAAAAAAAGCTGTCTTATAAACTGATGTCCCTTAGGAAGGGTGAAAGACATACACACAAGGCATTCAAAGAAATCTTCTAACCAATCTTTGGCTAACAAAGTATAGTAATTCAAGTGTGGACTCTATAGAGTCAGTTTTAAAAATACAAATAAAAACTTTTAAAAAGTAACAGAGTAGCAGAAAATTCAATGGTTATATACACCATAGGGAACAGAATGTACAGAATTATCCCAGGAAAATGCTAAATAATTTGTACAAATAAAAACAACCAATAACCCCCACCCCACAAAAATACAAAACAAAACAAAACATCACGACAACAAGCCTTGGGAAGAGGCATCTCATACCAAAATTGTCACAATATATTATCTAAAATGTCCATTTTTCAACAACAACAAACATATTCAAGGCATATGAAGAAACAGGAAAGTTTTCATCTGCACAAGAAAAAAAGTTCAGCCACTAGAAAATGTACTTGAAGTATACAAACAACTACACAACTCAACAGCAAAAAAAAAAGCCAGCAACCCAATGGAAAATGGGCAAAACATCTGAATAGACATTTCTCTAAAGAAGATATACAGATGACCACCAAGCACATGAAAAAATGCTCAACATCACTGATTATTAGACAAATGAAAATGGAAACTATATGAGATACCACCTCACACCAGTGAGGCATCATTAATAATTCCACAAATAACAAATGTTGGAGAGGGTATTCAGAAACGGGAACCCTCCTGCACTATTGGTGGGAATGTAAATTGGTACAACCACTATGGAAAACAGTATGGGGGTATATATCAGAAAACTAAATATAGTACTACCATATGACCCAGCAATCTCACTCCTAGGCATATATTTGGACAAAACTTTCCTTGAAAAAGACACATGCACCCCTATGTTCATTTCAGCATTATTCACAATAGCCAAGACATGGAAATAAACCAAATGTCCATTGACAGATGAATAGATTAGGAAAATGTGGTACATATATACAATGGAATACTACTCAACCATACTAAAGAACAAAATAATGCCATTTGCTGGAACTAGAGACTCATACTAAGTGAAGTAAGTCAGAAAAAGAAAGACAAAGACCATCTGATATCACATATCTGTAATTTAATATATGGCACAAATGAACCCTTCCACAGAAAAGAAACTCATGAATTTGGAGAACAGACTTGTGGTTGCCAAGGGGGAGGAGGAGGGAGTGGGGTAGGACGGGGAATTTGGGGTTAATAGATGCAAACATTACCCTTTGTAATGGATAAGGAATGAGATCCTGCTGTATAGCACTGGGAACTGTATCTAGTCACTTATGATGGAGCATGATAATGTGAGAAAAAGAATGTATGAATGTATGTGTGACTGGGTCACCTTGCTGTACGATAGAAAATTGGCAGAACAGTGTAAACCAGCAATGATGGAAAAAATAAAAATCATTTTAAAAATGTATTTGTGAAGGCACAGATTTTGGACTTCGTCAGACCCTGACACTTAGTGCTCCTTGCTTGCCTCCTTTTCACAAATACTTAACAAGAGGTTGTTGAACTATACTAAATGATAAGCAACATTTCATTGTATTTTATAGCTTTATTGAGGTATAATTGATATGTAAAAAACTGTGCATATTTAAGGTATACAACTTGATGAGTTCAGACATAATATGTACACCTGTGATGCCATCAGCATGATCAGGGTAGTAAACATATTCACCACATTCGAAAGTTACCTGATAATCATTTTTAAATAGATATGCTCCACTCTAAGAAAACTCTAAAGAACTTTAAAAATTATGACACAGATACATAAGACGGCATTGGTGTTTTGGGTGCGGGAGAAGTTACAATTACACTACAAATGATTTTTTATATAGTTAAAATGTCTTTAAAGATAAGTGTTCTTTATTAAGTAAAAACTTAAGATTCAACATTGGGAAATTCACTTTTGCATCCCTTTTTAGGGACGTTTGTTTCATGAACTAAGAAACACATAATTCCTTTTCTAATAAAGTCTTTTTTTTTTCTTTTTCTTTTTCAGCCACCTCCATGGCCTATGGAAGTTCCCAGGCCAAGGATTAAATCCAAGCCAGAGCTGCGACCTCCGCCAGAGCTGCAGCAATGCCACATCCTTAACCTACTGCACTGGGCTAAGGATCAAACTTGCACTTCCACAGAGACAAACCAGGTCATTAACTCACTGTACCACAGTAGGAACTACTCTAATAAGGTTATTTTTAATAAGAACTGTTTAGGAGTTCCTCCTCTGGTGCAACAGGATCTGCCTTATCTCTGTAGCACTGGGACACAGGTTCGATCCCTGGCCCAACAAAGTGGGTTAAGGGTCTGGTATTGTAGTATGTCACAACTTTGACTTGGATCTGATCCCTGGCCTGGGAACTCCATATGCCCCCCTGCCAAAAAAAAGAAAAGAAAAAAAAGAAACTTATATTTGACACAAAAGGAAGCAAGAATCAAAGAACAAAATGACATATGACATATAGAAAACAAATGGCAAATGACAAATTCAAATCTAACTTTCTGAGTAATTACATTAAATATAAATGTAAATTGATTAAATACCCCTGTCCAAAAACAGAAATAGAATGGACTGAAAAAAATAGAAGGTGTAAATTTCTCTTGTGGTGTGGTGGGTTAAGGATCTGACATTGTCACTCAGTGGTTTGGGTTGCTTTTGTTACATGGGTTCAGTCTCTGACCTAAAAACTTTCTTATGCTGTGGGTGTAGCCAACAACAACAACAACAACAAAGTCCAACAATATGCTATTTACAGGAAACATACTTTAGATTTAAAGACACACAGAGGTTGAAAATAAAGTGATGGAAAAAGATATACCATGTAGATGTAATCAAAAGAGTTGGAATGCCTCTACTAGGATCTGACTAAACAGAATATAGGACAATAACTTTTACTAGGGACATTTTATAATAAAAATAATGCCAACCTATCAGGAAAATATGATCAGAAATGTTTTTGCAACTAATAAAAGAGCCCCAAAACACATGAAACAAAAAATAGAACTGAAGGGAGAAACAGACAATTTAACAGTAATAGTTAGACATATTAAACCCCACTTTCAATAATATATAGAATATCTGAGCAGAAAAAAAAGTGTAAAACTGGGACAATACTATAAAACAGGTAGATCAGATAGACATCTAGAGAGTATTCTACCCATCAACAGAAAAACATATATTTTTCTCTACTGCACATGGAGTATTATCATGCATGGACCATAAACTAAGCCACCAAACAATCCTCAATAAATTTTAAAAGATTGAAAGCATACAAAGAATGATTTCAAACACAGTGTAATTAAGTTAGAAATCAGGGGGACAAAAATTTAAGTGATTGACAAGTATGTGAAAAATAAAAAACACACTCCTAAAATTACCTATGGGCCAAAGGGGAGGGAAAAATTATAATGGTATTTAGAAAATACTTTGATATGTATGGAAAGAAAAACACAACTTATCAAAACTTTTAACAATCATAGCAGACATCAGAGGGAAATATAGCTGTAAAGGCTTATATTAAAAATGATGAAAGATCTCAAATTGCTAAATCAACTGTCTGCCTTAAGAGATCAGAAATAGAAAATAATCTAAATCCAAAGCAAGTAGAAGGAGTGATTCAAATATTAATAGGGACTATAAAAGCAATAGTCAGTGGCACTAAAAGTCAGGTCTTTGAACTGGTTATCAGGATAGTCAAACCAAGTCAAAACCAAGATGAAAACAGTCTACTCAGTTTAATGAAATCATGAATGAAAGAAGAGGCAGCATTTTTCATGTTACGGAAATAAAAAGATAATAAGAAAGTGCTGTTAAAAACTGTATACTAATGAATTGGATAACTTAGAGAAAGGAATGGGAAGTGAATGCTAAGGATACAGTTTCTTTCCGAAGCAGTGGTATTTCTCTAAAATTAATTTTTGTTGGAAAACTCAGAGAATAGACTAAAAATAGCTAAGCTGTACACTTTTAATTGATGGATATTATGGAATGTGAGCTATATTTCAATGACAAAAATAATAATAATCTTATGCTTAAGAAATGTATCAAAAATGTTGAACAAACTGGTTTTTAGAAGGTTCTCAAAATGGAAAGGGGCATCAGAGGGTATTGTGATTTTCAAATAGGGGTATTCATAGCTATGAAGTTGGTAAAGATTTTCTTGTGAATGCTATTATAAATCAAATAAATACAAACACTTTCCTTGGTATTTACTACATATATTTGATTTATGCTTGTTGAAATAGATATATAATGCTGTTTATAGGTATTCCTCAGTTTTTTAAAGTTCACTTTATATAGTCACCTCACTTTCATGAAAGATCTACATTGGTACATGTTTTTGCTAACCAAAGGAAATACAAAGAGGATTTTAGCTTCTACAAAAAAAGGCGAAAAGTGAAAATAGTGTTCAGCATTTGTTTGGCATTAAGCCATTATGGAGGCATCATGTACCCTGAAAGCAAAAGTGGCACCACCAGTCTTCTTTCCTGAGGAACCACGCTCAGCATCTCAGAATTGTCTATAAGCATACATTCTTTGCTCCATTTATTTTGTGCATCCCTTAGCAAGATGTGTTCTATGCCATTTTGATTTAACGATAGGTTTCATAGGAACTCTCTACTTTCAGATAGCAGGGAACCTGTAGAAACTGACATGCACATACATATACTTATATATAAAATATAGATAATGTGCAATATACTAAATGTACCTATGTATATGTATATATATTAAAATATATTATCTAGCCTTTATCAGGATGTTTCACAGCTCTTAACGGATAAAACAACATTTTAATATTTATTAGTTTTGCTTATTTTTGCAGTTATGCAGTGATGAGAACCATATACTTTTTGCATCTGGTGTAATTTATTTATTTATTCACTAGAACCCTATTGACCTTAAGTTGCATTCCATGAACTCTTCAGTGTTTATTGATTTCAGAAGAGAATTAATCTTAAATATTAAATTTTTGAATGTGTTACTCTCTACAGGTATATTTAAATAGGCTAGTGTGCTCATTTTTTAAGCACTGGACTCTATTTATAAAATATACTGAATAGATAGTGTTACAATATAAAATACTAAACTTAGAATCAGAACATAGGACTTTAAATAGTGAGTAGCTGTACAAATATTAATTAGTATTACAAATTTGAAACACATTTATCTTCAAAGCAATTTAATGCAAATTAGAGTGAATGATTAAATAGCAGCATAATTACATCTACCTTGTGACCTACCAAAGATAGGAAATGGCACATGAGAAGGAAAGAATAGAAAATCTTAACCCAAACTGCCATCACTGAAGTTCAGTTACATGCCACAAAATGCCAGCTATACCATCTACTTTTTTTTTGCCAGGAAACTTCAGTGCTATATTCCCTTCAGAAATCTATGTTCCATGTCCTTGAGCGAGAATTCATCAGTACCGGTGTTAGCACTCTGGGAATCAGGCACATCTCCTAAATGATTGTATCGGAATTTCGACTGGTGATATTTGAAAGTTTGAAAAAGGGAAGATAGTGAGTATGTTTATGTTTAGGACATCAACTCATCTCGATCTTAATACTGTCTTCTTTGAAAGTTGAACTCACTCTGAAGTAACATCATACTTTTTTAAAAAGCAGCATATTTGTGCTCACCTATAAATGGCTTAAAGTAGCTCCTCTTTTTAAACACTACCTTCAGAAGTTTCTTCACCCAGGAGCTTCTTTCAATTTAAGGCCTGCATCAAAACAGAGAAAGTCCCCTTTCTCCAAGTACCTTATGTTTTGGAAATCACAGCATCCAAAATGATTTAAAGCTAAATCAACATCTTGATGTGCGGTAAGGGGATAAAGAGAGCAAAACTGAGCCTGAGAAGTTTGTGATATAAATTAAGTTTGTCTTTGAAGTGCCTGAACTCCCTTCACCCAGTACCTCTCTTGCTGTCTGCCCTACCACTGTAATCTAATGGTTCTATCAAGCATGGTACGAATTGATCTTCCCAGACCAAGTCTACCTTGAACAGTCCAATATTCTAGAATTGCCTCTCGACCTACAAACTCTTTCATCAAAAATCATTTTCCTAGTACACTTTATGCAAGGAACGAAATCTGGTTGAAATCATTTCCATATAAATCAATTTGCTTTAATTCACCAGGGTACAAAGAAGTCCCCATTACTTTAAATAAATAGTTTAGGACTAATTCCAAGCTCCCTGCAAAAATGTCATTCTCTATTCTGAAAGTAATTTAGGAATTATTCTGTGAACAATTTATATTTTCAAGGTACTATCACAAATCCTGGCTGCAGCTGACTCATAATACAATTTTTAAACTCAGACTCACTACCTTAGATTTGGAAAATAGCTTGACTAACTTCAGAGCAGGATGCTAAAAGTAGGTTTCAGTGTTGTGCCTGTGGGTGACAGATTCTTCACTGTCCACTGAGAATAAATTAACTGTTGACCACAAATCTTACTGTCAAAGAATCAGTAACTTACTTCACTACTGAACCATTGTGTGGTTTACATGCCTTTGCTCAGAGATAGCTGAAGAATCAGCATTGACTGTAATCATGCCTCTGCTTGACCAAGGCTAGTATCTGGTATGCAAAAGAAGGAGGATGTGATGCTTAGATATTGTTGCTAATAGATTTATCTATCAGCCCATTAACAGGTGTATAATATTTTAAATATTATTTTATTTTCCTATGTCCAAGTAGTAATTCTAAAGAATAGCCACTTCAAAGAATAGTGTGGGAATTTGTTTAAGGAGGTGATTCCAACCATAACCCTTTCAAAATGAAAGAAGTGCATGACTAAGAGCAATGAAACTGTTATCTTCAGACAAAACCAAAATAAAACTCAGAGACCAGAACACTGTCTTAACAAGGCTTTGTCTCTCTGAATGAATTATGAGATAAAAATAAATGAATATGTGAATAAATCTCTCCATAAAGTTTAAGGTGTTTGAAGAAAGCAGGTAGTCTCTATTCCTCATGTTTTCCTAACACAGGAGACATTCAATAACATCTGTTAAGTTTTCACAAACAGCAAAAGTTGGCAGTCTGTGAAGTTCTAATTAAATGAAACCAAAAGAATTTGAGACTTGGTAAATTTTCTTGATTATTGATGCCTAAAACTGACAGAAATAACGAAATAATTTTAGGCCATTTTTTTCATTGATTGATATGCTAAAAAGTCTTACCTTTAGGCCTATTATAGATAGTCTTCCAAATAACTGAAAAAAATATTTCCTTTCAGTAAAATGAAGTGTTAAATTTAAATTTCACAACAGTGTTAGTAATAGCATTGTTATTTTAATTTTCTAAATAGAAAATGGAAAATGTTTTAGTTTTTTTACTTTTGTTGAAAGAGTTTTTTATGTGATAGAAGTTATGAAAAAAAACCCCTGAAATTTCATAGTTTTTTTAAATGTTGAAATTTTATTCAAGCTACCATATTTTTCTAGGAAACTATGTAACTTAAATTATAGGGAAAACCTAGACCTTAAGTTTTTAAGATAAGCAGTTGGATATTAAACTTTGTATCACAGTAGGAAAATTGAATTTAACGGTCAGACAAATGATTTTAAATTCAAGCTGTGGTAATTGATATCACTGGACACTGAGTAATTTACTCATCAAATCTTAGTTTTATTTTTCTCATGTATAGAATAACATCTTTTATAGTTGATGTGCATTCATACAATAAATAAATAGATGAAAAAGGTAAATATATGAAGTATATAAGTTCAGATATATAAATGAAGTAAAATACCCATAAATAAAATATAGTGCCCAATAAAGTATTCAGTGAGCTGGCATTGTTAGTGTAGTAATTAGCAATATAAAAATGTTTGCAAGTTATTGTTGTTGAATCTGAATTCCTATGCCAAACACAGTGAATGGCAGGCTTCATTCAGGTTGTTGTAATTCTGTGATGTTTGTTGGTGGGGAGGTAACCAGGTGGTGTTCCAGGAATCTGAAACATCAGCCTTCTGGTTCTAGCCAGTCTAGGGTCAACTGCTTGTGCTCAGTCTGAGGTTACCATCCTCTACCACCAGGGGGGAGGGAGGAGGGTAGTTGGAGAGAAGAATTCAGAATAAGTATCAAATTTTTATGCATATCTCCACCACCCCTAGGAAGAATTAAGGCTAGGCCCTCTGGCTACACTATTGTTTCTTTCTGCATTCCCTCATTCTCCTAACTTGTAACTGTTAGAATCTGGCCTTTGGAACTCAGGGAAGGTTTAAGGAGCTGAAAGCCTTTTTCTTACAAATAAGAAACTGGGGTGGGCAGAAGTACAGAAAGGCTATTGTGCCTGTATGGGCACCACAGTGTTCTAGGTTTCATTATTATTCTAAACTCTGCATTGTTTGTATGTACTCCTCTTTTAGTATAAACTAAATTAAAACCTTTAAACTAGTTTTCTATGTTTAAAAAAAGTTTTGAGGTAAATACACGTAGCACAGATTTACCATCTTAACCATTTTTAAGTGTACAGTTTGGTTGTCTTAGGTACAAAATCCTTAACCTTTGAAAGTATTGAGAAATCACAAACAAACTTTCTGATTTTTTATATATGTATCTATTTGTAGTAAGATACAATATATGCATGAGTATGGTTTCAGTTTTCCTTTTTCCATTAATGTGGCCTGCATTCAGTTAGCATTGTAATTAGAAATAAAAATAAAAGCAACTATAATCAATTACTTATGAAATATAAAAGTAACTTTGACTCTTATGTATTTTTTTTTCCCCTGAGTTTAAAACTAATACTTAGTTGATATCTCCCTAGTCTTTCCAGTGATAGAGTAGGAAACCAAGGCCTAAATTAAGTGAATTGTGTAACAATAAAGTCTTTCCAGTGATAGAGTAGGAAACCAAGGCCTAAATTAAGTGAATTGTGTAACAATAAATTTATCAGGATTAGCATTGAACAAAACTGATTTCTAGTTAATCTTTCTAAAATTTTAGCACTACTTTATTTAAATGAAAAAATTGTTCAAGTGCAAATAATTATTTTTCTTCTCATGGTATTTTTCTTCTTTTTTTATTGATTTCCTTTTTTATTCTTTGGCAAAGATGACTCTTTAGTCTTTTTTGATCTTGTCTCGTTTTATCTCTAATAAGACCACTGTAGCACTTTTGTTATTTTGTTCATTTACTGAGAAATCTAAAGAAATGTATTCTAAACATATGTGTTTTTTTGTTTTGTTTTGTTTTGTTTTTTCCTTCTGAATGCATTCAGCTTTACCTAACTGTAGTACTTGGATAATTATATTATGCCTGTGTCATTTATCACAGATTCATCTGCCTATACTGAAATTAGTGTAAGAGGCTTCTGTTTGTTGGATCAGAGCTCTAATATTATTCAATCTGTGAGCTGCTACCTATTTGAATCGATAAAAGGCTGAGAGGTCTTGACAAGCTATATTTTTTCTAATATTGATCTTGATGACCAAGCTGGTGCCCTAGAGTCTAACCATTGATTTTAAAGGGGAGGCCTGTCAAGTTGGAGGCCAATTTTGTGCTATTAAACAGATCAGGCCTTGTAATTAAAGAAAATGTCAGGCTGTCATATTTTACAAGAGAGCCATGGGAGTATTTTCACACAGTTTTCAAGCAAATTAGAAAATATGCAGACCTGCTGGAGCCAAACACATACACCAACCTAGCATAAGTTTGTGCAGAAACTAAATCAATGTTCAAATGGTATGTGATTCATTGGCTTTCTATTTTCCCAAGACTCAGTGATTTAAGGAATAATTTATGATTCCTGGCTTTAATAACATGCGCTACTGCATCAACTTAAAATGTATCAAACTCTTCTGAAAGAAAGTAACATCCAAATGAAAAGCTAATTTACTGTCAGGATAATGGAGACTGTCCAAACCATATTCTGTAGCCTTTGCTTCCTTTCTGTTTCTTTTCAGTTCCAACTATAAATCATAACTGCTTACTCTGTTTTTATGATATATTTCTTTATTCTTTTGTCCATTCAAGAAAGATTTACAGAGAACCCTCAAATAAAGAGCTGTTGAAGAGCTCCTAGTAGAAAAACAGACCAATAAACAAAAATGATATCGCATCTGTTGTAATGTATTCATAGTACAAGTGCTTTCAAAAGATAAGGGAGTGACATATTTAGGGAAGTTTTCACAAACCATATTGAGAAGAGTTTGGGTTTACTGTATAAAAGATTAGGAGTCTTTAAGCATTTTTATAAGAAAATACAAAGGCTTATTAATGATTTAGGATTGATTTCTAGGGAATACTAGAAAATTTATAATAATAAAATATAGAGCTTTTACAAGTAGAAAATAGTGTATTGAAATACCAAGAAGAAAGTGAACCAAGAACACGAATGAACAAAATGCCCAAGGAGGAATTCCACATGGGTATTAGCATTAAGAAAAAATATCCATCCATTATTTCTTTAAATATTAATTTTGTCACAATCTGTCCTTTCTGGAAATCTTATTGTATATATGTTAGGACTTTATATCTCTAGTTCTTTATATTTCTAGGTTTCATTTAGGCTTTATATCTCTCATTCTTAATATTCCCTCTCAATTCTGTGTATTTTCTATTAACTTGTCTTCAAATTTACTAATGTTATCTTTGGCTTTGTTGAGTCTGCTGTCAAGCCCATTCAATGAGTTAGTAATTCTTGATGTTGTATGTTGCGACTCTAAAATATAAATTTAATTTGTATATACATTATAATTCTATATTGAGATACTTGATCTTTCATCTCTTTTCTATATTTTTTATTTAAAGTAAATCATGGTTATTTTGAAATTATTTTCTGCTAACTCCAATGTCTGGATCATTTATGGGCATGTGTCTATCCACTGCTTTGTAACATTTTATCAATTTTTCTATTTCTTTAAAATTTTATTTTGTTGTTGCTGTTACAACCCAGCAAGTGGGTTCCTCACTGGGCAATTAAAACAACAAATACTGAGACAAAACTCTTATGCAGATAGAAAAGGCTTTATTGCAGGGGGAAAGCAAGGAAATAGGAGGCAAAGCTCAGATCTGATTGGCTTTTGAGCAAGATATTTATTGTGGGAGTAGGGAGTAGGGAGTAGGAGGGTGTTAGGGCTAAGAAATAGTTGGTGAAATGGTAAAGGTATGTTTCCTCTGTTCAGACACAACTGTCTTTACTCTCTTCGTGGGACACGTGTGCAAATTTGGGGCATGAGTGGGGTACAGGAGGGTTTCTGTGTGTTACATATGGTGGAATTTTGGCATAGGACGTCCAAAGTTTCACTGATGGGTCATTCTAGCCCCTCAATATCCTGTGCAGCATTCGCTCAGAGGAAGTGGTTGGAAGATTTCTTCCACCTCTGTGGTTTTTCTGTTGTACTGTAAGTTCAGCTCAAAAGTCTTACTTAGTCATTTACCCAGTGAGGGAAGGGCACAATTTCTCTGTTTTATTTTGTTTTGTATGCTGAATGTTTTGATACATGCTGTTGAGATCCTGATTAACATTTTTGTCTTCTAAAAAATGGTGTACATTGGTCTAGTAGGCACCTTTATCCTGAACAGCCCTAGATTTTGCTTTGTAAGATGGGTCTCCAATAGATTTTTTACCCCCTTGGGCTTAACGCATAGTTGTTATTCTTACTCCAAGTGGCAGGTCCTCTGTGGGGTTCCAGTGGAGAGTACAGGGTGTCTACTAACCAGGACACTAATGTCTTCTCTGCACTGGAAGATCTGATTCTTCACTTGTTCTCAGCTTCCCAGAAGCTGCTATCTCTAGGAATTTCTCTAGTTCTTCCCTATTCTTTTTACAGTCCAGAAATTGGCCAAGGGTCTGAAAAGTATTTCCATACAAATGTTTGTGATACCTGGTACACTCTTCTTTATTCAGAACCCTGCTCCACCAAAAACAAATACTTCTATCACAGCTGCAACCTGTAAAGTATGCCTTCTCCATTTATAAAGACCATTGGTTCTTGTTTGGGCTCTACCTCCCCTACACTGAAGCCCAGAAATATCTCAAGACATAGGTGAAGGTGGTACTCACTTTGTGCTCTCACCCCTCTCTAAAAAATTCTACATCGGTTATCGTTGAATGCCAACAATTCATTGTTTTATATAATAACACATAGCAAACACTTGGTTTCATATAATTCTATTCAGGAATAAATACATAGATTAATCTCAAATTTGCTTGCTTAGTGAAAGACAGACAAAAGTGATAATAGCAAATGATTCTATTATATAAACAGCTATAAAATACAAAGTAATCTATAGGGTCAGAAAGTGGAGCAGCAGTTACCTGATAATGATATTAGGAGGAAGAATTACAAAGAGACATAAGGAAACTTCTAAGGACATTAAAACTATTCATTACCTTGGTTGAGGTGAAGGCCTCATGTGTGTGTACATGTAATATAACTCATAAAATTATACACTTTATGTATAATTTAGAGTATATCAGTTATACCTCAAAAGTTGTGAATACATGTTTATGTATTTGTATAAGTTTAGATATGTAGATCTAAAGAGAGAAATGTATAGCAAAATCATAAATCAATATAGTAATCAACATAGCCATATAATAATATAGTTATTTTCTAAAGCAATATCGCCATGTGCATCAAGAGATTTCTTTTTTTTGACTTCTGTGTTTCTATAGAAATTTTAAAATTATTTGTTCTAGTTCTATGAAAAATGCCACTGTGGAAAATAATATGGAGGTTTCTCAAAAAACTAAAAATAGAACTACCATGTAACCTAGAAATTCCACTGCTGGGTGAATATCAGAAAACAGATAAAAACAATTATTCAGAAGCATACATGCATCCCAGTGTTCATAGCTGCCATATTTATAGTTCCCAAGGTATGAAATCAAGCAGTGTGTCCATCGTTAGATTAATGGATAAAGAAGATGTGGTATATGTATACAATGGAATACTATTCAGCCATAAAAGAACAAAATTTTGCCATTTTTAGTAATATGGAAGGATTAGAGGACAATATGTTACATGAAATACATCAGAGAAAGACAAATGCTGTATGACATCACTTATATGTGGAATCTAAAGAAATATAGCTAGTAAATATGACAAAACAAGAGGCAGGTTCACAGGAATAAAGAATGAACTAGTTATTACCAGTGGCAAGAGGTATGGGGAGGGGCAATACAAAAGTGAGGGAGTGAGAGGTACAAGCTATTGTCTATAAGACAGAAAACAAGGATATATTCCACAACATGGGGGATATAGACAATATTTTGTAATAACTGTTACTGGAAAGTACATTTAAAATTGTATAAAAATAACAAGTAATAAAAGCGTAAAATGTTTCAACTTCTTAGACCCCAAGTCCCAAGGAAATGTTTTACATTGAAAACAAATATGTTTTCAGAAAGACATTTATGGCAGCATAATTTAAAATCTCAAAAACTGAATATAAGATAAATTTCCCACAACAGTATTTTTAAATATGGTATAACCATATGATGGATTATGATGTTAATTATTACATTGGAAAACCTTTCATAAAGTTTTTTGCCCTTTGCTACCCTGTTGAGTTGTTATATCACATAGAATTAAATTCTCTTGTCACAAGTCTATATCTTAATGTTTTGAAAAATATATACACCTGCGTAACCACTATCCCAGTCTAAATATAGGATGTTTTGATAATCTGAGAAGAAGCCTTTTCATACTTTAATTCACTTCTCACTACAAATAGGCAACTACTTGCTGATTTATATCACCGTAGATAAGTTTTCCCTGTTCTTGAAATCAATACAAACGATATCATATAGTATATACCTTTCCATTTTGAAATTTTCCTTTCAGTAATGTTTGAGATTTGTTAATTCTGTTGTATATATCAGAAGTCTTTCTTTTTATTTGCAAAAATGTATCAGAATTTTTAACTTTCTGTTGGTTGAATTTTTTCAAATAATTTTTCCTCCTTTATTAGGATGAGCATGTGCCTTTTTCTGTCCTTTATTGCATTAATATATTAATTTGACTGTTTTTAAGTAGGAAATTCATCTGACTTTTATTCTTACTGTGCCACAGTATACTATATTTTTATATGTCTTACTATGTCATGATATACTGTATTTTACATGTTGCCAGATTTGCTTTGCTAATTTTTTTTTTGTCAAAGAATTTTGTGTCTGTATTTAGAAGGCTCTTTTCATATATATATGTTTATCTTATAATTCTAGTCTCAGATTTTAGTTTTAGGGTTGTGCTGACCTCATAAAATGAGATGGGGAGTTCCCACTGTGGCTCAGTGGTAGCAAACCCAACTAATATCCATGAGGATGCGGTTGGATCACTGGCTGTGTTTAGTGGGTGGAGAATCTGTCATTGCCTTGAGCTGTGGAGTAGGTCACAGATGCAGCTCAGATCTGGCATTGCTGTGGCTATGGTTTAGGCCTTTAGCTCTGATTTGGCCCCTAGCCTGGGAACCTCTATTGCCTCAAGTATGGTCCTTAAAAGAAGAAGAAGAAAAGAAAAAAAAAAGAAATAGAAGGAAAAAAAGTTAAAAATAAAATGAGTTGGGAATTGAGCCACCTTAGCCCTCAACTAGGAGTCCCATCATCTTGGCCACACCCACCAGAGCGGGGCTTTTCATCGCAGTAGAGGGGATGAAGGGATGGATAGAAGGGATGGAGTGAAGGAGCAAGTCATGGCTCAAGCACTGTAAATTCTGGCACCTCTCACACAGATAGAGTAGATTTCCTTGAACAATTTTTTTTTTAATTTGCTGTGTGCTCTTAGGACAATTTTCAGAGACTTAAAACATTTTTTTAAAATGACTTTTGCTAGTTGTGGTTGTTTCACTAGGGAGATCATTCAAAGAGCTTATCACATTTTCAGATTTGTCCCTTGAGTTTTCTTTTTATTAAAAACAAAACATTTTTAATTTGATCTTTTCCAAATGTGTAAAAAAGACTCAAAGTTAAATTTATTTTTTAGTGGTTCTTGAAATCTAGGCCTTTTCAAAAAGTCTAACTCTTGAAATCAATAGCCTCATAAGTTTAGGGTAATTATATTTTGTTATGCTAGTTTGTTGTAATATTAAAACCAACCATATTTTTGTCTTTTTTAAAAATATAGTTTCCTGTGCTATACAGTAGGGCCATGCCCTCTATCTGTTGTAAACGTAACAGCTTGCATTTACCCACCCCAAACTCCCAGTCCATCTCTTCCCACCACCTTCTTTTTGGCAACCACAAATCTGTTTTCTTTATCTGTGAGTCTGTTGGTTTTGTAGATAGGTTCATTTCTGTCATATTTTAGATTCCACATATAAGTGATCTTATATGGTATTTAAAATTGACCATATTCTTGGATGTTCATATAATATTCTAGTACCTTTAGTTCTCTGACTGTTTTGAAAACCCTGAGGAAAGATTAAGAAATATTTTCTTTTAGCTCCCTCTCTTTATCTGAAATTACCTTCTTAACCCTATTCACTCTTTAGAGATATAACTTGTTACAAAATTCTTTTCAGACTTTATATCTCTTAAACTATTGTCTCTGAAGACGTCACAACAGATGGCTATTTTGTTGACTGCCATTGCCTTTCAGACAGGAGAATAATTCCAGGAGACCACCAAGTCATCTTTTTTATTTTTATTTTTTTTAGATTTTGCAAACAATTGTAATATATTTTAGAGTAAAACACAATTTGCAGTTCTTTGAAATGCTCACTGGTAAGCCAGTTAACAATATGCCAGAGAAAATTATTTTCAATAGATTGGAAATGCTATGATCTCTTCTAAGAAAGATTTTTAAATAGCTAATATGTTTTTTTGCTTTTACAATGATCATCACAGCCAAATTTTATAGCATTTCCATCCCAAACCCCCAGTGCATGCTGCCACATCCCAACCTGTCTCATTTGGAAACCATAAGTTTTTCAAAGTCTGTGGGTCAGTATCTGTTCTGCAAAGAAGTTCATTGTGTCCTTTTTTAAGATTTCACATGTAAGTGATAGCATTTCATGTTGGTGTCTCACTGTCTGACTGACTTCACTTAGCATGATGATTTCTAGGTCCATCCATGTTGCTGCAAATGCTGTTATTTCTTTCCTTTTAATGGCAGAGTAATATTCCATTATGTATATGTACCACATCTTTATCCATTTCTCTGTCGATGGACATTTAGGTTGTTTCCATGTCTTGACTATTGTATATAGTACTGCAGTGAACATTGGAGTACATGTATCTTTTCGAGTCATGGTTTGCTCTGGATAGATACCAAGTCATCTTTGACTATGATCAAGCCTGCATCATCTGAAATGAAGTATCAGCAATGAACTAGCGAAAATGTATTCCAATAATTTTTTTTTGGACGTAACTGTGGCATGTGGAAGTTCTGGGGCCAGGGACTGAACCTGCACCACAGCAGCAACCTGTCCACTGCAGGGGCAACACCAGATCCCTAATCTGCTGTGCCACAAGAGATCTCATGTTCCATTAAAACTTGGGTACTGGAGTTCCCATCGTGGCTCAGAGGTTAACGAACCCAACTAGTATCCATGAGAACATGGATTTAATCCCTGGCCTTGTTCAGTGGGTTAAGGATCTGGCATTGCCATGAGCTGTGGTGTAGGTCACAGATGCGGCACAGATCCCGCATTGCTATGACTGTGGCGTAGGCCAGCAGCTACAGCTTTGATTCAACCCCTAGCCTGGGAACTTCCATATGCTGCAGGTGCGGCCCTAAATAGATGAAACGACAAAAAAATAAAATGAAAATAAAATTTGGGTACCTGTTTTGTATCAATCCAACAGATGAAAACAGAACAATAAATAAATAAATAAATAATACATAAGAGCAACATATATATCGTTTGCGTCCTCAAAAATTGCAGTGAAATGGTGACCCTTGGTAGGAAAAAGATATGACGAATCTGGATTAAAGAAAACATATATTGTTTTGAAAAATAATCCTGCCATATATTTGCTTTTTGGCCTGAGGTAAATTATAGACCCTCTATGAGTCTTGGGTTCCTTATATGATAAAGATCTTAATGATGACTCCTTTATGACTTTGTTGTTGTGAACATTAAATATAGATAATGTTTCACGCAATGCATGTTTCAAGAAGTGCATTTTTCCCTCCGTATCACACTTAATAGTTTCTATTTTAATATCCTTCCTTCTTAATCAGCAGAAGGCAATATAAAAAGCCTGGAAGTTAAGAAAATGTGTTCTACTTAATCGGCCTATATTGAATTGTATAGTATTGATGAATTGTTTAGCCTTTCTACAAAGGATTGTTGTGAGGTATCATTTAAATAGTGTATGTGAAGTTCTGAGAACACTCTGCAGCATTTAGTAAGTATTCAGTAATCATTGTTATATTCTCAAAGAAATTCTATATAATAAATAGAAAAAAACAAAGGGGTTCAGAGAAATTAAGGTATGTATTCTAAGTCCTTCAACAATTAAAAGGCAAAAAGCAATCATAAGAATGGAGATATAATTGCAGGTGTTCTATTAAAAAGAGAAGGAAACGAGATTTTAATGATTGTAGTCATTTTATTCATAAACAGGGGGGAAAAAGAGTTTTTAGTAGAAGGGTGAAGAGCAGGAAGAAGAAATTAAAGAAATGGAGCACCTGAACAAATTAGAATTACACTTCACCTATTTTCTACAGACAGACCAGCTTTTCTCTCAGATATCATCATATTATCCAAAGTTTCAAGGTTTTTTTCTTGCTGTTTCTCTACTACTATTATTTTCTCTAGGATACAAAGCTTAATAAATAGATATTAAATGTAAACCAAATAAGGGTTTAATTATCAGCATATAGGATCTCACTATCAAAATAATTTCATAAATGTAGGTCATGGTTCACAAATAAACCAAATTAACTTGAAATATGTAAATCATTGTGACCCATTTTTAGCTTGAATTATTTGTAGTTTGACACAGATCTTCATTTCTTTGGCTATAAATGTAGCCTTATTAATCCGTAGTCTATTTGAATCTTTAATTTCTGAGGCTAACACGTTCATCCACTAATTTATTCTAGGCTAAAGATTTCTATAGATAGCCTAAAATGTGCTTAGAAGGTTTTAACATTGAAACAGCAGGGAAATTCTCACCTATTGGATGAGAGGATAAAATGATTTATTTAGTATTTTATGAAGATCCTTCTTGTTTATATGAATTTAGTTTACTACAGAACACAAACCCTACGTATAATATAAAGCATCTTACTTTAGATCAGTGTGCATTTTTAAAGAAAATTTTGTTTCTTTCAAAAATAATTGATTTCCATGTAATTAATATTCAGTATTTTTGTATTTCTTAATTGCAAAGACTATTTACCAAAATCCATTTAAATTGTGCCTTTAATAATCAAGACAAATGAAAAGCAGAGATTCAATATAATAATTTAGACTTATAAGAGTTCCTGTCCTGGCGCAGTGGTTAGTGAATCCGACTAGGAACCATGAGGTTGTGGGTTTGATCCCTGGCCTCACTCAGTGGGTTAGGGATCTGGCATTGCTGTGAGCTGTGGTGTAGGTCACAGATGCGGCTTGGATCCTGTGTTGCCGTGGCTCTGGCATAGGCTGGTGGGTACAGCTCTGACTAGACCCCTAGCCTGGGAACCTCCATATGCCATGGGTGCAGCCCTAGAAAAGACAAAATAATAATAATAATAATAATTTATATTTATATTAATAGTGTGTTTGCAAAAATGTATCATAATTTTATAACACTTTAGCCTTGATCACAGCCCAGACTGTTTTAACTCAATAAGCAATTTGTCCTTAGGAAGATATTCTAGAATGAACATATCCTGGGCTCCAAATGAAGAAAAACAGTAAGGACTGTCTTTCTCTTAGCTATCTAGGAACATGAGCCAGAAAGTAGATATGAACTGATAATAAGCCCAAAGAGGTCAGAACTAGATGATATGTGGAAGCCATCTGACCATGTCTCAGCAAATTTTATGATCCAGGCAGTCAACAAATACTTTATAAATAGAATAAGGCCAATTTTGAAGGTATGCATAGCTTCTCAGTAGTATGTATGAAAAGTTATGGACATATATGAAAATCGTGTCACATAAATTTTCTATCGTTTGTCTATTTAACAAATGAAACTATTGCTAGTCCAATCGAAGTGTATGTGCATGTATGTTTTATAAAATATTTCAAGTAATTGAAATATTTTAGCAATCCACAATTAGTCTTCTAAAAAATTATAACTGTGCAGAAATAGTTAAATAGAAAGAATATATAGTATTATACTATCACATGAAAAAATTTTAATTGTTGCTTCATTCAATTTATGAATATGGATATATTGTACCTTGTATAGTTGAATGTACAGCATTTCATTTGCATATAACTTCTGGTTTGGTGGTGATTATGTTTGTGAAGGCTAGTTTTACTTTCATCATGAAAGAGCAAGAGAGAGTATTTAATTTCTGGGCAAAGAAAAGAACATCCAGCTTTGACTGAAGCAAGATTGGGAGGAAATTTAGGTTGGAAGAAAAAATATGAGCAGTTGATTGGCACACAGCTGGAGATACACGGCTATACAACGATTACTATTACTGTTGCTATTAACAATAAGAAGTAAAGGAGAGTAAGAAAAGCATAAAAGAGGAAGGAAGAGGAGAAAAGGAGAGATGAAAGGAGGAAGAAAATAGCAGCGGGAGGGGCATTCAAGTGTAATTAAAATATCCAGAATGCTTTAGGATATGCATCATGTCAGATGTGTAAAGAACATAGTGGGGAGGTAAAAATGAGAGTGGCTTCATGGAAGAGATAATATTTATTGCGTATAACAGAAAGCATGGTTTTGTAAAATTGGGTATTCAGTAGCCTGGAGTGGACCTGAGATTCTGCATTTCTAACAGTTTTCCAGGCAGTGCTGATGTAGCTGTTCTGCAGACCAAACTTTGAATAGGGAGGTAGTAAAGAGTGGGAAAGATGATGTCTATTCTAGAGTGAAAAGTACATTTTACATCCTAGAAAAATGAAAGCATTTAATGTGGTGAGTAATTCAGTGAGCATAGGGATACTATTAGATAATGAAGTTGGAAAAAGTAGATTGTAAATAGACACAGGCTATTATTTTTTGGCAAAGGGAAGTCTACACATACCTCTGTTCATAAGAGTGGCATGGTCGATTTGTTTGCAAGGAATCAAATAGTCTATAGTTTAAAGAACAAGACAATTGACATAGTAAGAAAAAGAGAGGCAAGAAGAAAATGTTAAGAGTCTGCTGCTATTGTCCAAGTTAGAAAACCTCCAGGCTGAACTTCAGTATTGAAAGTGAAAAAGAAGGTCTAAATGTCACTTATTTCTGACAGGATATAGTAAATGATTAGTTGGGATAAAAAAATAAGTGTCAAGGAAAATGATACTTTATATTTTCTTTTATTTTGCTTTATTTTGTTTTTTGCTAAGGAACTGCATGAATGATAAAGCCGTGGGAAAGTTAAGTGATAAAGAAAAAGTGAAAGTTACGGGGTATATGAGAATAATAAGGTTGAGGGGCCTGTAATATGTCCATAGGGGTATATTGATTAGACACTTAAAGGTTTGGAAGATAAATCCCAGAGATAGGCCACTGACAGTGATAACTAGAGTGAAGAGGACTACATTGAATGAACATGTACTGCAAGCCAGTGATTTTTTTTCATAATTATTTCTTTTAATAAGAAGGTTACTGTAATCATTGCAAAGCAATTATGATCGAATGATACAAATAACAGAGATTTTTTTTTAACCTCATGGAAATGTGTGTGTGTGTGTGTGTGTGTGTGTGTGTGTGTGTGTGTGTATACATATGAAATATAGACTTGGGAAAGTAACGCCTATGACATTTGTCCTTTTAATTGGGAGATAAAGGGAACATATGTAATTTTTTCTAAAGAGGTCATTCTTATTTTCTGATTGTGTGCTCTGGTGGCAGATGTCCCCAGAAAAAGTGTCCATAAGCTTTGTGCCAAGGCCAAGGGCATCCTTCTGTAAATGCTGACAAATAAGTTAGTAAATTACCATATCCAGAATTAAAGCTGATGATAACTTCAAATTATAAAGTAATTGATAATGCCGAGCAGTTTATCAATACTCAGATCTCTGGGAAAGGCATCTTCCCACTGCCCCTTAGCTGTTATGGCATTGTACCAAAATCAAATCAGAGAGTTTTAGGAAAGATAGAATATAATAGAACTCTTTATACATTTTGATAATAAATTCTAGAATTTCTTAAAGACTGAAAATCACTTATATATAGACAGTTTCTCTACTTAAAACTCATAAAGTTATCAAAATAAACATTTAAGTGCTCTACGTCTTTCGTGTGTTTGAAGAAGTTTTTTCAAATGTACTCTCTTCTTAGAAGACTCTGGTTGGGGAATTGGGGAACACATTTTTATTCAAGAAATTTTCTCCCATGACACACATTTATGAACTACAGAAAGCTGAACCATGATATCCTAAGCACCTCAGTTAGCATTCAATTTTGAAATTACATTTTTAAAGAGTCAAAAAATACCCTTTCATTCTATTGATGTGAAGCAAATCCCTCTGCTTCAATTAAGAGCAATTGAAGGGAAGAGTGATAACAGAAGTCCAGCTCCAAGCGGCATATAATGAGATGATTACAGCCTCTGGCAGCCAGCCAGACTGCCAGGCTCTTTTTCATGGGTGTTACTTTACTGACAGTACCTTCATGACATTTGTACCTTGACACCAGAAGTGCTAACAGCTGTAGTGCCAGTGCCAGAAAGGCAAGGAAGACCTTTTTCAGCTTTAGTTGCTCTCACAGATTCTCAGCACACTGAAAGAGTAAAGTCTATAAAAACTGACTTCAGCCTGCTGTCTCATTTGTGAAGATTTTTGCTGTGGTGTCTGAAAAAACAGTTTTGTTCCATGACATTGGACTTAGTAGAGATAAGTTTCAAGATAAAAGACATGTGTGGGAAATATATGACCAATGGCAGTAACACTGTTTGTCTGCTTTTTCATGGTTTTGTGAAATGGGATATTTCAACAACCGATTCTGTGCTTGGTTACTTGCTGCAGGGAGCCCTTTTGACCCCTCACTGAGGAAGCCAAAGAAGGACTAAGGGAGAAAAATTCTAGTTTTCTTGAAGTTGGATGGTATTCTTAACTAATAGTGACAGATGTAACAGTATGAGTTCTAGTGGCTGCTACTAATGGCAGAGCTTCAGGGTGTCAGGAAATGAGGAAGGTTGGAAGATAAGTGCGCATATGTGAGAAAGGAGTTCAAATGATAAAAGGTGAGACATGGATTTAGAAAAGTTTATTTCTGGAACTCGGCCAGTCTCTCTTGTTTTCAGAGTTATTCTTGGTGCATCAGTGTGTCTCTAACATTTGGACATGCTTTTGAGAACCAAGGTCCCAAAAGGCACATATTACTATTTAATATTAGGAAGCCACTGTGCACTGATAGCTCTTTTTTTTTTGATATATTAAGCTTCTTTCTTATCATTTTAGTGTTGGTACTATTTTGGTCTTAGAAATGGAAAAAATTCTTTGGCTAAAAATAATTTTCTATAGTCAGAAGTACATTTAGGAGACACTGTAACAAGTAACTCACTGTAAGAAAGTTTCCTATATGCATTTTAATCATTAATACTTTATAGCATATGAGAAGTTTTGTAAAAAGTGTGTGTTTTTTATTTTATGATAATGGCTGTTTTTGCATTTTTATGAAAACTCCATTTTTGAAAAATCGAGTATTAAACTTTGTTGGTATTTTAAATATTTCATATACACAATAGAAAGATCTTTAAACAGCATGATAATCTGCAATTACTGAAGAGATATTTGAGAGATAAGTAATCTATGAATAGCTTCAAGTAAATAAAACTAAAGGAAATAAGAAAGGGAGATAAAAGTCTATAATTAAACACAGTTCAGTCACTGTGCCCATTAAATTCTCTTTTCATCATGTGCAATCTGATGTCCAGAGGAGTTCAGAGAACTATATGATTCTATGAAGGTAATGAGTGACTAGAATTCAGTATGACAGCTCCCAGTCCCAGGGTTCTTTCCAATGCAATATCCCTAGACATTCAGAGAAAGCAAAAACATTACGGTATTTTTTTTGTGGCTTTTATGGTTCATGTCCTAATGGGAACTTCACCTCATGTTGAGGAAATATAAATTAATTAAATCTGATGGCATTACATCATAGTAATTTCAAAAACTTTAAAAAATTAGATAAGTTATTGTTGTTATTTTGTAATTAACTCTCAACTGAGCAATCAGAGTGGAGCCTTGGAAAAAAGAACCATGCATCGTCCAAAATGTCCACAGGGAAGTCTGCACATTTTTTCCATTTCATTGCTAATGAGTCATTTTCACCTGATGCCTCCTCCTTACACGCCTCACCTAAAGAACCAGCTGTCAGTTTCCACAGCTGAGCACGTTTGGTACCAGACAGGTGGCAGCAGGGTGGGGGAGAAATCATGTCAGTGGGATGTTGTTAATCTGGAATTAGGATGATCCACCTGGTCTCATTAAAAATTGCCTGTATTTTCTAAATAGTTCACTACAATATAATCAACACCTAAATTTAAAGTTAGGGTTTTAAATATCCTTGAAGAGATATATAAGAATATTTGGCTTTAATTGAATATTTGGGTAGTTTTCTACTGTGTTATATGAATGAAGTCTATTTAGAAATGATAGAATTTTATATCACATTTATAGAAAAAGTGGATTGAAGTATACTATTCTGGGTTCTTATATTTATTCACTCTTTAACCTTCTGTGTGCTATAGGGTCTCTGAAAAATGTTGTGATATCACTAAAACCATGTTGAAGCTTAAATGGATTAATATATTTGGAAGTGTTTTGTGACATGGTGTATATATAAGTATATAGACTAGAATCATCACTGGTAGGTGTTCGGTAGACTATTTTAAATTTTTATAACTACCTGGAAAACAATTCTAAGTAACGATGTAGTAAACAAGATCCTAACCACATGACCGAACTCATTTCCCTGACCACACCTCTGGCACTCCATGTTCTTCTGTTTTCTTCAACTTGGAAATCACCTCTTTCTGAAAGCCTTTCTTGAATGCTGACGTTTATTATAGAACTTGTCACACAATACTGAAATAATCTATTTTTCAATCTTGCTATTTCACTGGATCTGCTTCAGAGCAAATCTTTATCTTGTTCACATTTGAAATTCCAATAACTAGCACAGGGACTAACACATAAGTAGACAATAATTTATATATATAAGTATAGATAGATGGATATATAGAGAAAATGGAGGCTAATTAGTTGTAGGTATATAAAGTACAGAAGCATATAAGTAAGAAAAAAGCACTCATATCCAGCCATTTATCTGATTTTCAGTTTGAACTGACATCTGGCTATGACATGAAGACTATTCTAAAGTGAACATGCAGTGGAACACAGGGAGGACAATTCAATAGCAAATGCAGAAAATAGGTCCATGTAAATAAGACTGGTAATGTAAATAGAGAAGACGAAGATCTGAAACATACATAGGGAACAAATAAACATGATTTGGCAAATAATTTTTGCCCCAACCATTTAGCTCATGGTTGAGAAAAAATGAAATACCATAGATGGCCTTAAGATTTGTGGCTTTTACAAGCTGGGAAGATGGTGGAATCGTTCACTGTGATGGAGAACACCAAATGATGCTATGGTTATTGCTTAGGTTGTTGGTAAGGTTGATGAAGGCAAGCAGATATAATTTCAGGTTCCAATTTCATACAAGTTCATTTTGGCATGGCTTTGAGAAATCCAAGGAGAAAAAAGCTTATAAATTTGGCAGTTGTTTGTGTGTATAGTGAAGTCTGGATTACCTAGGAGGAGATTATAGAGTAGCAATTAAAGAAGGTCAGGATTGAACTTTGAAGACTCCCACACTTAAGAGCCTGGTAGAGGAATATAATCCTGATAAGGCTTAAGAAAGCAAAATAGAATATTGAGAATGAAGGTAGATATCAACAGAAAAAGGAATGAATGTGAGGTGTGAGAATGAAGACAGTAAATATAGTTATCCGTTTTGAAGAATGCAGTTGTGTTGTGTAGAAATGAAATTGGGAAAAGTTAATGGAGGATTTGGGTCTGCAGAGACATTTGGTCAAACATTATTCTGGGTGTGTCTCTGAATGAGATTGACATTTGAATCCATTGGCTAAGTAAAGCAGATTGCACTCCCTAATGTAGGTGGTCCCCATCAAGTGAATTAAAGGTCTGAATAGATCAGAGTGATTTTCATATGTATAGGAGGAAATTCCTCTGCCCAACTGCCTTAAAGTTAGAACATTAGTTTTCTCCTGCCTTCAAATTTGAACTGAAACACTGGCTCTTCTTGGGTCTGGAGCCTGTCAGCCTTCAGCCTGGACTACACTGTTGACTCTTCTGGGTCTCTAGGTTGCTATCTTCAAATCTGGGGACGTTATTCTCCATAGTCACATTTCACATCAGCCCAATTCCTTGTTGTAATTGTGGGTATGTACACACACACACACACACACACACACACACGCACACGCACACGCACATGCACATGCGCGCACATGCACACACACACACACACAAGCTTTTTTCCTTCCATCCCTGTCCAATGAGCCAAGCCATTTGCCACTGTCAGTGGTCCATTTGTATATCCTTACTTGAACCTGTTCTCTCATTCTGTCATTGCACAGAATTGCACAGAATGTCACTGCACAGTATTGACAGACACACTTTATAGGAAAGGTGATAGACAAGTACATGCATGACAATGAGAACCATTGATCCAATTCACTTAACACTTTCTGGTTCTGATCATGTCTGATCTGGGATGCTGTATCTACATTTTAACCTAGAAGGAGTGGACCACATCAGGAGGCTCATAAGCTATATAGAATTTTTGAGTGTTTTAGCTAGATGTCCCTATTACAAATCTCAGCATCCCACTTCTTTCTAATCAAGACTCTTCCCCTGAGGTGACAGACTTGTTAAGTTTGAGACTGCAGCCTTTCTGAGTTCAGCTATTTTTATAATTAACTCATGGACCTAACCTCAACTTTTTAGCCCTCTGCTTCTGAGAGATAATAATCTTTGCATGCTAATTAAGAAGTGCTCTAGTTTTACATTTTGAGTTGGTGATTAGCAGTGGTGTACTAGTAAACCAAACCAAATCAGTAAATTTTAAAAATCCTAATTTATAATGTTTACTGATTCTAGATTTAAATATTCCCATCTTGAGCTGAATTAAAATACCAATGGTAGCTTGAAAACTTTTTTTTTTTTAACAATTGGCTATTTTCATGTGATTTGTCTCTAGTACACCTCTGGAATCGCTCTAAGCTTTTCTCTGTTTTTCACAAGCAAATTCATAGAACCTAACCAATTCTGAAGAGTATTTTTATTCTTTTCTCTCAGTGGCTACAATATTTGAAGCAAGAAAATCAACAAATTAATTTGGAAATTATGATTAGAAAAAACAAAGAGTTCCTGTTGAGGCTCAGCAGAAACAAATCTGACTAGTATCCATGAGGACACAGGTTCAATCCCTGGCCTCACTCAGTGAGTTAAGGATCTGGCATTGCCATGAGTTGTGGTTTAAGTCGCAGACACTGCTCGGATCTGGCGTTGCTATGGCTGTGGTGTAGGCTGGTGGCTACAGCTCTGATTTGACCCCTAGCCTGGGAACCTCCATATGTCGTGGGTGTGGCCCTAAAAAGACCAAAAAAAAAAAAAAAGAAGAAATGATATTTGTTCAGTTAGAACATAGCATAATGATTTAAATTCATCATGAAGTGATTATCACGTTGTTTAGTTCACATTTATCATACCTTATAGATAAAAAAATTAAATATTTTAAAATATTTCCTTGTGAAAGAATGCTTATGATTTACTCTAACAACTTTCATACATAACATACAGCTATGTTAATTATATTCATCATGTTGTATGTTATATCCCTAGACTTGTTTATCTTATAATTGAAAGTTTGTACATTTTGACTGCCTTCATCCAGTTCCTCCTTACCTTATCCCCTGCCTCTGGTAACCAAAAAATCTGATTTATTTTTCTGTTTGTTTACTTGTTAGCTTGTCTTTTAAGTGTAATTGACCTACAACGGTATATTAGTCCCTGTTGTAGAATATAGTGTGTTGATATTTATATATATTTCAAGATGATGACCACAATTGAGTCTAGTTGTGTCACCATGTAAAAGTATTACATGGTTAACTATATTCTCTACACTGCACATTTCATCCTCAAGACTCGTTTTGTAGTTTGACATTTTTACCTCTTAATCTCCCTCATCTACTGCTTTTTTCCCCCCATACTTCTCCCCTCTGGCAACCATTTCTTTGTTCTTTGTATATATAACTCTGCTTCTGTATTGTTCTGTTTGTTCAATTGTTTTGTTTCCACATATAAGCAAAATCATATAATGTTTGTCTTTATCCATATGACTTATTTCACTTAGCATAATACCCTCTAGGTCCATCCATGTTTTCTCAAATGGAAGGATTCATTCTGCTCTGTGGCTCAGTAATATTCCATTGTATGTATATACAAAACGTCTTCTTTATCTGTTCCTCTGTTGATGGACACTTAGGTTGTTTCCACTATTGTAAATAATTCTGCAGTCAACAGTGTTTTTGTTTTCTTCAGATAAATACAAAGAAATGGAATGTCTTGCTCATATGGTAGTTCTATTTTTAATTAATTAATTATTATTTATTTATTTATTTTAATTTTTAGGGCCACTCCCATGGCATATGGAGGTTCCCAGGCTAGGGGTCAAATTGGAGCTACAGCTGCTGGCCTATGGCACAGCCGCAGCAATGCAGGATCTGAGTCATGTCTACAATCTACGCCATAGCTCACAGCAATGCCAGATCCTTAACCCACTGAGGCCAGGGATTGAACTCACAACCTCATGGTTCCTAGTTGGATTTGTTTCTGCTGCACCATGACAGGAACTCCCCATATTTTTAATTTTTTGAGCAACATCCACTGTCATTCAAAGGCATTGAACCAATTACATTTCCACCAAGAGTTCCCTTTGGATGGATGTTAATCCATGCCAAAGCTTGTTATTTGTTGTCTTTTTTTTTTTAATAGCTATTTTGACAAGTGTGAGGTAATAGCCCATTGTGATTTTGATGTGCATTTCTCTGATAGTGATACTGAGCATCTTTTCATGTTCCTTCCTATTGACCATCTATCTGTCTTCTTGGGACAAATGTCTATTCAGATTCTCTGCTTTTTGATCAGCTTGTTTGTTTTTATGATGTTGAGTTGTATGTGTTCAGTGTATATTTTGGACATTAACCCCTTACTGCATATATTATTTGCCAATATCTTCTCCCATACACTAGATGACCTATTACTTTTGATGGTTTTCTTTGCTGTGCAAAACTTTTTAGTTTGACATAGTCCTCTTTGTTTGTTTTGTTTTGCTTTTGTTTCCCTTGTCTTAGGAGACATATCCAAAAAAAGATTACTTAAAAGACATGTCAAAGAAGTTATAGGGAGTTCCCGTCGTGGCGCAGTGGTTAAGGAATCCAACTAGGAACCATGAGGTTGAGGGTTCAGTCCCTGCCCTTACTCAGTGGGTTAACGATCCGGCGTTGCCGTGAGCTGTGGTGTAGGTTGCAGACGCGGCTCGGATCCCGCGTTGCTGTGGCTCTGGCGTAGGCCGGTGGCTACAGCTCCGATTCAACCCCTAGCCTGGGAACTCCCATATGCCGCGGGAGCGGCCCAAGAAATAGCAACAACAACAACAACAAAAAAGACAAAAAGACAAAAAAAAAAAGAATTTACAGCCCATAATTTATTCTAGAAGTTTTATTGTTTCAGGTCTTACATTTAGGTCTTTAATTAACTTTCAGTTATTTTATGTGTGTGCATGTGTGAGAGAGTGGTCCATTTTCCTTGTTTTACATGTAGCTAACCATTTTCCTAACAGCATTTACTGAAGAGCCTGTCTTTTTCCTATTGAATATTCTTTCATCCCTTGTTGTAGATTATTTGCCTATATAATTGTGGTTTCATTTCTGGCTTTCTATTCTATTGCATTAGTCTATGTGTCAAATTTGTGCCAGCAGCATACTGTTTAATTACTGTGGCTTCATAGTATAGTTTGAAATCAGGGAGTTTGATACCTCCATCTTTTGTATAATACCTCCATCTTTTGTATCTCAAGATTGTTGTAGCTACTCAAGGTCTATTGAGTTTCCATACAAATTTTAGAAGTATTTGTTCTAGTTTTGGGAAGAATGCCATTAGTGTTTTTAGGGATTGCAAGGAGCCTATAGATTGTCTTGGGTAAGGTGGTCATTTTAACAATATTAATTTTTCTAATCCATAAACATGGTATCTCTTTGCATCTGTGTCATCTTAAATTCCTTTTATTAATGTCTTATAGTTTTTTTAATCTTACAGGTCTTTTACATCCCTACATAGATTTATTTCTAGATATTTTATTTCTTGTGATGAAAATGTGAATGGAATTGTTATCTTAAATGTTCTGTCTTATAGCTGTTGTTAGTGAATAGAAATGTGACAGATTTCTATTACTTTTGTATCCTGCAAAATTACTAAATTTATTGATGATTTTCAGTAGTTTTTCTAGTGGCATCTTTAGGATTTTCTATGTATAGTATCATGTTATCTGCAAAAAGTAACAATTTTACATCTTCCTTTCTAATTTGTATTACTTTCCCCCTTTTCTTTTCTGATTTCTGTGGCTAGGACTTCCAGTACTATGTTGACTAACACTAGTGAGAGGCACATTCTTGTCCTGTTACTAGAATTGCATAATTATTGACAGTTTTATTGTGATCTATTTCATTGAAATATGAGGATGAATCAGCCTCAGAAATTAGCATTTTTTGGCACCTGTTTGGTAATTCCAGTAGAAAAACAACTTATAATAAAGAAGAATGTCAACTGAATATCTCATGTCTAACGTAGGTCATTTTAAAGGAGAGTTGAAACAGCCTGAAAGAGTAGAAGGATGAATGTAAAAATGTTCTACTATTGTCTATATCCATCCTTAACCTGTCAGGTTTGTTTCTTTGTTACTGGTATGTTTCTGAGAATTCTTTAACTTTCCATTTAATTCTTTAATATGATTTTCTTTGTTTTGGAATTGAGTATACTTTACATAAACAAGCAGTGTTGAGACCTATAGTGTCAACAAATTCAGGGCTTTGTGTACATATTTTGATGTAAATTTAACATTTCATTGAAAGATTTCTTACTTAAGGTTAGAAGGCTTTAAAGATGTATGAAGAGCTCTTGGAGTGGGGGAAAGAAATAGATATAGTGTATGGCAATACTTCTAATAAAAAAAGTTGTATTAAATTTCCAAATAAGAACACAAAATAATTAAACCTGCCTAGAGTTGTCAGGAATCCTGTTCATGCCCAAACAGGATTTTTTCTTTTTAGATTAGCCTTTTCTTTTTTTCTTTTTTTAAAATGATTTTTATTTTTTCCATCACTGAACAGGATTTCTAATAAGAATGGAAATTCTTCAGGTGGAGGATAGAAAGGTCCTTTGAAGCATAGAGCAGTGCCAAATTGAAGTTATGTCTTGGAATTAGTACATTATTAATAATGATTAAATATCAATTTAAGGCTTATTTATAACATTTTTTACATATTATATTTGTTTGCCTAGTTATTACAGAATGGAGGTAGGAAATTAAAGTGGATTCTATTAAAGGCTAAAAGATTAATTTTTAAAAGATTAACCTTGAAAAAAAGACTAATTTTTTCTAGCCTGATAATGGAGAGAAAAGGGAAAAACCATAAAGAAGATATATGCATTGGAGATAATTTGAAATAGAGAAATTGAGGAATGTAGAAGAGAAAATATGAGGCAGTTGTATATTTTTTACAATTTTAGGATGGTTATAAGAACTTAATTTTTTCCTTGTGCAAAGTAGAGTTCATGTTAGATCTAAAAAAAAATCACAGCAGAACCACATAAGAGTAAGTGAGACAATTCACTTCCTTTTTGAATAAGTTACCTAGGACTTCTGGGTGAAATTTGATCTACTTTTAAAAGAAATGTTAAGAAAAAGATGACTTGGCAAGAGTCATAACCTTTCATAAAGTCTGACTTGAGATATGGCCATTAATATGTAAAAATTAGTTTAGAAAGAACTTCCTCATCTATTATGTCTTCATACTTTTTTAATAATACTTCAAGTAGACAGAAGATCTGACATCATTATCCCCATTTTAGGGAATTTTCTCAGAATTGCTAAATGACTTGATTAAGATCTAGAAGTAAATTGGTGGCTAATGTCTGAAGAAATATAACATTGACTCCAAATGGAGAAATTTCCTCACCACTACATAAAGAAAAGTGTGAGCTTATTTCAGAACCACACCTTAAAGACAGGGCATGAGCTTATTTCAGACAGCAGACTGAAAGGCTTTCCTTCTGAGAAGCAAACTTGAGAAGGGAATTTGAAGACAGCAACATGAACCACAATGACACAGTCATTCATTATGATTTAGTTTTTGTTATATTAACTTATAATTAAAGTGAGAAATTAATAACAATTAGTAATATTTAATAAATGCTCAATGTATGTCAGGCATGTTGGTATTTTATGGGCATTATCTCATTTAATTTTCTCAGTATATTTCCATGAAGTAGGAAAAAATGATGCACCATGTCATCTTTAAAAGGTAATGATAATAACAGGAACATGGGATTCTGACTTCCAAAGAATTCTTTTTTTTTTTTTTAACATTATTCTATTTTTTTTTTTCCCACTGTATAGCAAGGGGGTCAGGTTATCCTTACATGTATACATTACAATTACATTTTTCCCCCAGCCTTTCTTCTGTTGCAACATGAGTATCTAGACAAAGTTCTCAAATGTAAGTCCAAGCCAAAGGAAGCCTAACTCTTCAAGTTATTAGATAAGTTTTTACTGTTTACTTAGGTAACTGTCTATCTGCCAAAGTCTTTAACTTCAGGGGGAAAAAAAATCATGCCTGCTTTAAAAAAAAAAATGTATTCTAAGGTATGAGGTAGAAATTTATAAATGTCTCAGTACTAAGAAAGAAAAGGAAGAAAAGCAAGAAGGAAGGAAGAAAAAGAGGAAGGAATGGAGGGATGAAGAGAGGGAGAGAAAAAGGAAGAGGAAATTAATGTATAAGCCTGTCTACTCATGATTCCCCACTGAAAAATATAACAGTTTTACTTGTTAAGTGCCCAGTGAAATGTAACATCAGATACTATAAAACTTCTTAAGAAAAACATAGGCCTAACATTCTTTGACATAAATCACAGCAATATTTTTTTTGGATCCATTTCCTAGAGTAATGGAAATAAAAACAAAAATAAACAAATGAGGCCTAATTAAACTTAAAAGCTTTTGTGCAGGAATGAAATCATCAACAACATGAAAAGAGAACCCATAGAATGGAAAAAAATTTGTAAAAGATACTTACCAACAAGGAACTAATTTTCAAAATATACAAACAGCAAATACAGCTTAATATTAAAAAAGCAAACAGCCCAATCAAAAAAATGGGCAGAAGACCTAAATAGATATTTATCCAAAGAAGACATAACAATGGCCAACAGGTACATGAAAATATTCTCAACATCACTAATTACAGAAATAAAAATCAAAACTACAGTGAGGTACCACTTCACACCAGTACAAATGGCTATCATTAAAAAGACTACAAATAGGAGTTCCCGTTGTGGCTCAGTCGTTAACGAATCCAACTAGGAACCATGAGGTTGCAGGTTGGATCCCTGACTTTGCTCAGTGGGTTAAGGATCGGGCATTGCAATGAGCTATGGTGTAGGTTGCAGATGCAGCTTGGATCCCCTTGTTGCTGTGGCTCTGGCATAGGCTGGCAGCTACAGCTCTGATTAGACTCCTAGCCTGGGAACCTCCATATGCCATGGGTGCAGCCTAGAAAAGACAAAATAAAAGTCTACAAATAAGAAATGCTGGTGGTGTGTGGAGAAAAAGGAACCCTACTAAACTGTTGGTGGTAAGATAAATTGGTGTACCCACTATGAAGAACAGTATGGAGGTTGCTTAATAAACTAAAAATAGAGTTACCATGTGACCCTGCAATTCCACTCCAGGGCATATATCTGGAGAAAACTATAATTTGAAAAGATACATGTACTCCTGTGTTCATAGCAGCACTATTTGCAATAGTCAATACATAAGAGCAAACTAAATGGCCATTGAAAGATGAATGGATAAAGAACATGTACATATGTAAAATGAAATATTACTCAGACATAAAAAGGAATGAAATAGGAGTTCCTGTGATGGCTCAGTGGTTAACGAAACTGACTAGGAACCATGAGGTTGAGGGTTCGATCCCTGGCCTTGCTCAATGGGTTAAGGATCCGGCATTGCTGTGAGCTGTGGTGTAGGTCACAGATGCGGCTTGTATCCTGTGTTGCTGTGGCTCTGTTGTAGGCTGGCGGCTACAGCTCTGGTTCAACCCTAGCCTGGGAACCTCCATATGCCGAGGGAGTGGGCATAGAAATGGCAAAAAGACAAAAAAAAAAAAAAAGAATGACATAATGCCGTTTTCAACAACTTGGATAGAACTAAAGATTCCCATGTTAAGTGACACAAGTCAAAGACAAATATCATGTGATATCACATATGTGGAATCTAAGAAAATGATACAAATGAGCTTTATTTATGAAACAGGAATAGACTGACAGACACAGAGGAAAAAAAAAACCCTATTGTAACCAAAGGGGATGGTTTGAGAGATAAATTAGGAGTTTTGGATCAACATATACAGACTATAAAATAGATAAACAACAAGGACCTAATGTGAGGTCCTATAGTCCATATCTGGTAATAACTTGCAGTGGAAAATAATTTTAAAATGAATATATACAAATATATGTATATATATGTATGTGTGTGTTTAAATGTATGTAACTGAATTGCTTTGCCGTACACCTGAAACTAACAGCATTGTAAAGGAACTATACTTCCATTTTTTTAAAAAAGAGCACAATTAAGTTTCTTTTGAAGTGATCTTAGAATACATTATCTGTTTTCTGGCATAACTTTGTACTTGCAGTATTAATTTCAAAAAATAAGATATTAGTTTTCTGTTTTACAAAAAAAAATAAAAGTGACTTGTATACTACAATGATATATAGACTTTGGACTTGATATCAGAAATGCAAACCAGGATTAGAGAAAACTTTTGGTTGGCCCATATGAAATTACTGGTGTTCTACTCTATTTGGCTAATAAAAAGGTCAATCTCCTGTGATTCTGTTCTGACTAACATAAGCAAGACTCATAAAGATCTTTGGTGGTAAAAATTACAGGCAATTGAAATCTGTTTTTTCCTACCTGATCATGAAATATGCACCTTAGGTTCTCTTGATTCTTGGTAGTGTCTTATCATGATCTCTCAGTCACTGGCTTCAGTGACTCTGAAGTCATTAACCTAATGTTACAAAAATTTACATAACATTTTAGTTATTTGAGATAACACATTGTATGTAGGGGTAGGTATGCTCTTGTTTTGATGCTGCTACACTCACAGCCACAGCAACACCAGATACAAGCCATGTCTGTGACCTACCGCTCACAGCAACACCGGATCCTTTAGCCACTGAGAGGCTAGGGATCGAACCCGCATCCTCATGGATACTAGTTGGGGTCTTAATACACTGAACCACAATGGGAACTCCTGATTCTCTGTTTCTCTGAGTTTTTGTTGTTTTTTTGTTTTGTTTTTAGATTCTACATATAAATGATAGAATGTCATGCATTGTTTTCTTTCTTTGGCTTATTTCACTTCGCATAGTATACTCAAGGTCCATCCCTGTTGTGGAAAATGCAAGATTTCCTTCTTTCTCATAGGTGAACAATATGCCATCATATATATACATATATACATACATATATATGTATATATATATATGGCACTGACTTGCTAAGAAAGTACATTTACAAAGGGTTTGAGAAGCCCACAAAAAATAGCAGTGCAATGTTACTCTAGTGACATGAAAAGATATTAGCAGTAGAAGGTCTAGGCTCCATTGTAAGAGAGTTATTACAACAAGAAAGAGTGTTTAAGGGAAAAAAAAAAAGACTCATGTTAACTTGAGAAGAATTTCACTTTTTTTACTTTGACTTCAGCATGCAGTGGCTTGATGTGAGATCTCAGTTCCCAAACCAGGTATTGAACCGGGGCTGCAGCAGTGAAAGTGCCGAGTCCTAGCCACTAGATCACCAGGGAACTTCCAGCCTTAAGGAGAGTTTTGTGTGCAAAGGCTGAAGAAGAAGGGATTAACAATGGCCTGTCTTCCTAGGAGCTCTCAATTAAACTACTTCAGGACATGCATCCCCTGAAGTGTATTTTATTTTCAAGGTAGAGAGAGAAATCATCTCAGTGTTTCCTAAATCCTTTGCAGGATTTGATAGTCTATCCCTTTGTTCACCAGGAATGCAGAACTGCCATTGTGACTGTCTATCAGAATAGCTAGCCAGAGTTGGTCAGGTGTACCTGTGTGCACTACCTGTGTAAGCGGAGAAGGGATGATTGGGGCAGGTGCAGATCCATGGGCCGTGATAGTAAGGAAAGCTTGACTTTTTTAAAGTGGAAAATCCCCAAGGGTTTGTACAGATATTCCTTTCTTCCAGAGAAGGCAGGCTCTCTTGAGTTCATTGTAAAATGACTGCTGCATCAATAAAGCTCTTGGCTTATTAGTTTAAAAGAAAAAAGTTATGTCATATATATATATCATATCTTCTTTTTCCTTTCACCTTTGAAAGAAACTTAGGTTGTTTGCATAACTTAACTATTGTGAATAATGCTACAGTAAACTTGTGAATGAACATATATTTACAATAAAATATTTTATTTCCTTTGGATATACAGCCAAAATGGTATTCTGTGTCACGGGTTAGTTTTATTTTTATTTTTTCGAGGATCCTATTTACTGTTCTCTATTGTGACTTCACCAATTTGCATTCCTACCCACAAGGGCACAAGGAGTTCCCTTTTCTCTACATTCTTTCCAGCACTTGTTATCTCTTGTTTTCATGATAACCATTTTGAAAGGTGTGAAGTAATATCTCATTTTGGCTTTGACTTACATTCCCCTGATGATTTGTGATGTTGAACATTGTTTTATGTACCTGCTGGCCATTTTTATGTCTATTTTGGGAAACTCTTCAGTTCCTCTGCCCATTTTAAATTGGATTCTTCATTTTATTTTATTTTATTTTTTGTTTGTTTCTGCTGTTATTTGAATCCCTTGTATATTTTTGACATTAACTCTTTATCTGACAGATAATTTAAAAATATTGTCTCCCATTTCATTTTTTTTCTTTTAATGATTTTTATTTGTTTTCCATAATAGCTGGTTTACAGCGTTCTGTCAATTTTCTACTGTACAGCAAGGTGACCCTGTCACACATACATATATACATTCTTTTATTCTAACATTATCATGCTTTATCACAAGTGACTAGATATAGTTCCCAATACTATACAGCAGGATCTCATTGCTCATCTATTCCAAAGGCAATAGTTTGCATCTGTTAACCACAAATTCCCAGTCCATCCTGCTCTCTCCCACTCCCCCTTGGCAACCACAAGTCCCTTCACCATGTCCATGATTTTCTTTTCTGTGAAAAAGGTTCATTTGTGCCATATATTAGATTCCAGATATAAGTGATATCACTTGGTATTTGTCTTTCTCTTTCCAACTTACTTCACTTGCTATGAGAATCTCTAGTTCCATCCATGTTGCTGCAAATGGCATTATTTTATTCTATTTTAGGGCTGAGTAGTATTTCATTGTGTATATATACCATATCTTCTTAATCCAGTCATCTGTTGATGGACATTTAGGTTGTTTCCATGTCGTGGCTATTGTGCATAGTGCTACTATGAACATGTGGGTGCATGTGTCATTTTCAAGGAAAGTTTTGTCCCGATATATGCCCAAGAGTGGGATTGCTAGATCAAATGGTAATTCTATATTTAGTTTTCTGGTGTACCTCCATACTGTTTTCCATAGTAGTTGTACCAATTTACATTCCCACCAACTGTGCAGGAGGGTTCCCTTTTCTCCCCACCTTCTCCAGCATTTGTTGTTTGTGGACTTAATGATGGCCATTCTGACTGGTATGGGATGGTACCTCAGAGTAGTTTTGATTTGTATTTCTCTAATAATCAGTGATGTTTAGCATTTTTTCATGTTCTTGTTGGACATCTGTATATCTTCTTTAGAGAAATGTCTATTCAGGTCTTTTGCCCTTTTTTCAATTGGGTTGTTAAGCTTTTTGCTGTTGAGTTGAATATTTTAGAGATTAAGCCCTTGTTAGTTGCATCATTTGAAACTATTTTCTCCCATTCTGTAAGTTGTCTTTCTGTTTTCTTTTTGGTTTCCTTTGCTGTGCAAAAGCTTGTCAGTTGGATTAGGTACCATTGGTTTATTTTTGCTCTTATTTATGTTTCTAGGGAGACTGACCTGAGAAAATATTGTAAGGGTGATGTGAGAGAATATTTTGCCTATGTTCTCTTCCAGGAGTTTGATGGAGTCTTATCTTCTATTTAAGTCTTTCAGCCATTTTGAGTTGATTTTCTTTCTTTCTTTTTTTTAATTTGTTATTACTCAAATGAATTTATCACATCTGTAGTTGTATAATGATCATAACAATCTGATTTCACAGGATTTCCATCCCACAGCCCAGGCACATCCCCCCACCCCCCAAACTGTCTCCTCTGGAGACCATAAGTTTTTCAATGTCTGTGAGTCAGCATCTGTTCTGCAAAGAAGTTCAGTCTGTCCTTTTTTCAGATTCCACATGTGAGTGAAAGCATTGGATGTTGGTGTCTCATTGTATGGCTGACTTCACTTAGCATGATAGTTTCTAGGTCCATCCATGTTGCAAAAAATGCCGGTATTTCATTCTTTTTAGTGGCTGAGTAATATTCCATTGTGTATATGTACCACCTCTTCTGGATCCACTTCTCTGTCGATGGACATTTAGGTTGTTTCCATGTCTTGGCTATTGTATATAGTGCTGCAATGACCATCAGAGTACATGTGTCTTTGCCAGTTGTGGTTTTCTCTGGGTAGATGCCCAGGAGTGGGATTGCTGGATCAAATCTATGTTTAGTTTTCTGAGGAATCTCCATACTGCTTTCCACAGTGGTTGCCCCAATTTACAATCCCACCAATAGTGTAGTAGGGTACCTTTTTCTCCACACCCTCTCTAGCACTTATTGTTTGTAGACTTTTGGATGATGGCCATTCTGGCTGGTGTAAGGTGGTACCTCATCGTGGTTTTGATTTGCATCTCTCTAATAATGAGTGACGTTGAACATCTTTTCATGTATTTCTTGGCCATCTGTATGTCTTCTTTGGAGAACTGTCTGTTTAGATCTTCTGCCCATTTTTTGATAGGCTTGTTTGTTTTTTTGGTATGGAGCTGCAGAAGGTGTTTATAAATTTTGGAGATGAATCCCTTGTCAGTCGATTCACTTGCAAAGATTTTCTCCCATTCTGTGGGTTGTCTTTTTGTGTTGTTTAGGGTTTCCTTTGCTGTGCAGAAACTTTGAAGTTTGAGTAGGTCCCATTTATTTATTTTTGTTTTTGTTGTTAATACTCTGATAGGTGGATCTGAGAAGATGTTGCTGTCGTTTATGTCAGAGAGTGTTTGGCCTATGTTTTCCTCTAGGAGTTTGATAGTGTCTGGTCTTATATCTAGGTCTTTAATCCATTTTGAGTTTATTTTCATGCATAGTGTGAGGGTGTGTTCTAGCTTCACTGATTTGCATGCAGCTGTCCAGGTTTCCCAGCAATACTTGCTAAAAAGACTGTCTCTTTCCCATTTTATGTTCTTGCCTCCTTTGTCAAAGATTAATTGACCATAGGTGTCTGGATTTATTTCTGGGTTCTCTCTTCTGTTCCATTGGTCTGTATGTCTGTTTTGGTACCAGTACCACACTGTCTTGATTGCTGTGGCTCTGTAATATTCCTGAAGTCTGGGAGAGTTATCTCTCCTGCTTGATTTTTGTTCCTCAGGATTGCTTTGGTAATTCTGGGTCTTTTGTGGTTCCATATAAAATTTGGGATTTTTTGTTCCAGTTTTGTGAAAAATGTCATGGGTAATTTGATAGGGATTGCATTAAATCTGTAGATTACTTTGGGTAGTATGGCCATTTTTACAATATTAATTCTTGCAACCCAGGACATGCAATATTTTTCCCTTTCTTTGAATCCTCTTTAATATCCTTGATTAATGTTTTATAGTTCTCAGCATATAAGTCTTTCACCTACTTTGTCAGGTTTTTTCCAGGTATTTGATTTTGGGGGGCGTAATTTTAAAGGGTATTGTATTTTTGTATTCCTTTTCTAATATTTCATTGTTAGTTTACAGAAATGTGACTGACTTCTGAATGTTAATCTTATATCCTGCTACTTTGCTGAGTTTGTTGATTAGTTTGAATAGTTTTGAGGTTGAGTCCTCAGGGTTTTCTATATACAGTATCATGTCATCCATATACAGTGACACTTTTACCTCTTCTCTTCCTATTTGGATACATTTTATTTATTTTGTTTATCTAATTGCTGTGGCTAGTACTTCCAATACTGTGTTGAATAAAAGTGAGGAGAGTGGACATCCTTGTCTTCTTCCAGATTTTAGTGGGAAGGCTTTCATCTTTTCTCCATTGAGTATTATATTTGCTGTGGGTTTATCATAAATGTCTTTTATTATGTTAGGTATGTTCCCTCTATACCCACTAAGCATTAATTGTAAAGGAACTCTGATAAGTCTATCAGCTGATTTCTTTACAAAAACACTATGTCAACAAATTTGACAACCTGGAAGAAATGGACAACTTTCTAGAGACTTACAGCCCACCAAAACTGAATCAAGAAGAAATAGATTGACTGGACAGAGTGATCACTAGAAATAAAATTGAATATGTCATAAAAACACTGTACAAATAAAAGTCCAGGACCAGATGGTTTCACAGGAGAATTCAACCAAACATACAAAGAGGAATTTATACTCATCCTCCTTAAACTTTTCCAAAAGATTGAAGAAGAAGGAATACTCCCAAAGACATCCTATGACACCACCATCACCCTAACCAATGCCAAAGATAGTATCAAATAAGAAAACTGTAGGCCAGAATCTTTGATGACTATAGATGCAGACATTTCAACAAAGTTTTAGCCAACTGAATCCAACAACATATAAATAAGTTCATACACCATGCCAAGTGGGATTCATCGCAGGGTCACAGGGATGGTTCAACATATACAAATCAATCAATGTCATACACCACGTTAACAAAAGAAAAGTCAAAAACCACATGATCATCTCAATAGATGCAGAAAAAGCATTTGACAAATTCCAACATCCGTTCATGCTAAAAACTCTTAACCAAAGTAGGTATAGAGGGAACATTCATATTTCATTTTGTTAATGATTTCCAATGCTGTGGAGAACCTTTTTGTTGTTGTAGTTGTTGCGCCTGCAGCATATAGAAATTCTCTGGCCAGGGATCAAATCTGAGCTGCAGCAACACTGGATCCTTAACTCACTGCATCCTTAACTCACTGAGCTGTACTGGGGTTAGAACCCACACCACCAGAGGCAGTATTGGATCCTTAACCCCTTGCACCACAGGGGTACTCCTGTGAAGCTTTTTAGTTGTATGATCCCACCTGTTTTTTTGTTTGTTTGTTTGTTTGTTTTTGCCTTTTTTTGGCTGCACCTGCAGTATATGGAGGTTCCCAAGCTAGGGGTCTAATTGGAGCTCTAGCCACTGGCCTATGCCAGAGCCATAGCAATGCCAGATCCCAGCTGCATCTGCGACCTACACCAGAGCTCACAGCAATGCCAGATCCTTAACCCACTGATCAAGGCGAGGGATCAAACTCACAACTTCATGGTTCCTAGCCGTATTTGTTTCCACTGCGCCATGACGGGAACTGCTGGTCCCACTGGTTCTTACATTCATGTTTTTAATCCATTTTGAGTTAATTTTTGTGTATTTGATGAGATGGGGTCTACTTGTCATTCTTTTGCTTTTGGTTTTCCAGTTTTATCCTCATCAACTACTGAAGAAACTATCTTTTACCCATATACATATTCTTGATTCCTTTGTTTTAAACTAATTGACCATATAGTTAATTTCTGGGCTATCTATTGCGTTACATTGATCTATGTGTCTGTTTTTATGCCAGTACCATACTGTGTTAATTACTATAGCTTTGTAATACAGTACAAAATCAGTAAGCCTGATGCCTCCAACTCTGTTCTCCCTTCAGTTGTGGTTCTATACAAATTTTAAGATTTTTTTCTATTTCTATGAAAAATGCCATTGGGATTTTGATATGGATTGCATTGAATTTGTAGGTCACTTTGAGTAATATGGACATTTTAATCATATCAATTTTTGCAGTCCATGAGCACAGAATATCTTTCCATTTTTTGTATCTTTTTCATCAATATCTTACAGTTTTCAGTGAAGATTGCTTTCCTCCTAGGTTAAATTTGTTGTTATGTACTTTACTGCTTTTCTTTAAATTATTGAAATATAGTTGGTTTACAATGTTATATTAGTTTTAGGTGTATAGCAAAGTGATTCGGTTTTATATATAAATGTGTATATGTATTCTTAATTATTTTTGATGTCATTTAAGTGGATTATTTTCTTAATTTTTCTTTCTAATAGTTTATTACTAATGTATAGAAATGAAACTAATTTTTTCATATTGCTGTTACAACCTTTAACTGTAATGAATTTTTTCTTTAGTTTTAATATTTTTTGTGGAGTCTTTAGATTTTTCTATATGTAATATGTCATCTGCAGGTAGAGGCATTTTTATTTCTTCCTTTCTGATTTGGATGACTTTTATTTATTTTTCCTTGCCTAATTGCTTAGGCTACAAATGCCAGTACTCTGTTGAATAAATGTGGCATGAATGAGTTTCTATGTCTTGTTCTTTATCTTAGAAAGCTTTTTATTTTCATTGTTTAATATAATATTAGCTGTGGGCTTATCATGTATGGTTTTAGTGTGATAAAAATTATTGGTATACATTCTCTCTATGCAGAGTTGTTGAGAATGTTTATCATAAATAGATGTGCAATATCACATTGATTGATTTGCCGACAATGAACAACAGTAACAAAAAAAATCATAAGAGCATCTGAATAAATGCAGATAAAAACATTTCACAAATTCAATATCTATGTATGATAAAAACTTGTGTTTCATGTATTCATGAGAAAATATGTATTCTGCTGCTGTTGGATGAAATGTTCTGTGAATATCTGTAGTTCCATCAGTTCCTATATGTAGTTTAATTTCAATTATTTCTCATGACTTTCAGGTTTAATGATGTGCTAAATATTTTAAGCTTTTGAAATCCATTAAAATTTAGCTTGTGGTGTTAGTTTTTATTAGTAAATACAAATTACAGAGAAAATTAATCTTATAATGCAACAACTACGTGAATATATTTAATTAGAAGTATTAAAATAAGGTTATCGGTACATAGCGTAGTGATTTCCTATGTAACTAAATAGAGTATTTATATAAGATATTTAATAAGAAAAATGGATTTTGTTTAAATGATAGAAAGTTGAAAGAAAAATTATTTGTAACAGAATATTTATCTTTTCTTACAGGTGACCTTAAAGGATTGACATTTAGTATCATTCAAGATCTACTAAGCATCATTTTTGCATGACTAAAGCAAAAGGATATCTACGGAACCATTTCCTTTTTGAAGTTCATAACCAGGGCCCTGTTTTCAGACAGAAGGTACAGTTAATCTTTTATTAATACACCTTTGAAATTGAATAGAGTGTTGAAGGGATAAAAACATAAAGCTTCTATGTACCACATATGGAACTCTTTAACAACAGCTCAGTATATTAAAGGTCAAATTTTTTTTTACTAAAAATTAAGTGTTTTAACTTTAAATTATAAAAAAAAATCTTAAAAGTGTTAGTAATCAAACCATTTTACAAATATTCTGATTATAATACTAAAGTGAAAATAGTAAATTATTTTGTCTTTATTAAATTTTCAGTTTAAAGATGAAAATAGCAATTACGTAAAAATTGTTTTAAACTGCTGAAAACTATAAGAGAAACAGAACTCTCATATGGCCTTCTGTTTTATGTCTTCTTCAACCAACATATAATGTGCTAGTGGATGGATTTTGTGTGGTTGAAAGCTTGAGTTTAAGGCAGTTGCTTAGGTTGTATAGGCCGGAAGTCATGGACAGAAAGAGGCTGAGTCATCTCTACCTTAATATGAAGTCTCTGAAATGAAAGTGACTTTTATGCCATTTTCTCAGCAGCTCCACATTCTTATATACTTAGGCAACAACCAAAATCATTAAATATTAATTACATCTACTTTGAGTAAAAATTACCATTGTGTAATTAAATAAGAGTCCTTTAAAACGAATACCTTAAAATGTTTTAGAATACATGACTGGACATGTTTAATATTCACAACTAAGTGGGCATAAACAGATTATTTCAATTTAATCCACTGTGTGCTACTTAACTATAATACATAGGGTGTATTTTTAAATAATCAACCAAGGAGCTCAACCCATTTTGGATTGTGATTTATTTATCCTTGGTTTCTAATTATTTATAAAATATTGACAGAATCCATCATACCCAATTTCAAGATATATCTATCCTTTACTTTGTCAGGCTAATTGAAGTTAATTGATTCAAAATATTGGAAAGTATTTTCCTAAGCCTATTCTATGCTTTTAGTTTCTTTAGGCTTGAAAATTAGAGTAAAGAAGGAAAGTGACTAAATCTGACTCCTGAATTCTGTAGGAGTGTGTAAGAGTTAAGAGTTTGACATGCAATTTTGCTTTCTACTAGTCATGCCCAAATTCTGGGAGATCACTACAGACAATTTACATTTCAAGTTCCTTTCATTAATTCCACTAAATCATGTCAGTTTTTCATTCTTATTGAAGGTTCTAACTGTATCAGGTATTATTAAATTAATTTCATAGAGAAAAACGGCCTAAATTTTTCATTTTCTCAAAGACTAGAAAATAAGGGGAGAGAAAAGATAAGGAATTAGATTGAAAGTCTCTGACAGGGAAACCCCAACAATAGAAAATAGTATGTTCCCCATAAATTAGTTTGTTGTTATATCCTAATATTGGACAAATTTTCCAGCCAAATTTGCCATCATAGTTCTGCTTGTCACAACAAGAATGATCTCAAAATAGGTTACATATAAAAAATAAAATTAAAATACCATTTTGTGTTCTGCCTGTTAAAGATTTACAGACATTTGGAAGCTATTTCCTGTATGTAAAGTGTTTTGTCCTGAACTCTTAATCACTGGAGCATGTTAACAAATCAAACTCTATATTAACTTGCTACTTCTCTAATATCTGTGAATACCAGAGATAAAGTTTATTCAGACTCCTTAATTGAATTTTGCAATGTTCAAAATTGTTTATGTATGGTGATGATGACATTTTCAAAGAAAGACAACTGAACATAGCATAGCAGCTGTAGGTAAGAGGATTTTGGATCTATTGCTCGCTTCCAGATGGATGATGGATATGCAATTTAAATTTATGGTAGACATATCAGCAGATGGAAAGAGAATGGAGTAAATGCCTTTACCACCTGTGAACTGGTACATTTTATCATTTACCAGCTGAACTGTGTTAAATTCACATAGTTCAATGGAACTCTAATTTTTGAGAAGAGACTTTTTTCAGTCTATTAATAAATCTAGGTTTCAAGTTTAGGATGGGGAACATGTTTTACTGTACAGAGAACCTATGGACACAGGTTTGGTGAGCACAGTTCACTCTTGTTATGTCACTCATGCTATTATTCTGCCTGGCTAATTGAAAAGCATATTGGTGGAATAGGAAACAATTGAAACAAATGAGACAGATTGAGCATTCCAAAAAGACATAAGTGAGTTAGAATTGATGAATCTGATGAGTGTGAATTCACAGTGTCACTTTAAATAAAGCCCCATCTCATTCATGTACTTGCACCTAATCTGTCACTGCAATCACTAAAAACATTCAGTGGAGGCACTGACAGTTTCATATTGACACAATCAACTAAATCCCTGCCCTAATAAGAAGTAACAGATATTAAAAGGGGTCCTGAGTTCAGCCTCTGACAATGAAATGTTCCACTCAATAACTTGCACAATTCTATCTGATAGGCATTGGCACGGTTCCAAGAGGAAGAGCTTCATTCCATTAGAGAAGAGCCCGAGTGGCTCTAGGTTGATAGATTTTCAGAATTGGCAGAATTCTTATCATCTAATGAAATAAGCCCTGTAATTCTTCATATCAACATATGCAAATATAGAGCATGACAGCTGATAAAAAATAAAGTGGGATGTTCTCTCATTTTAAAAAATTAGAAATTTAATTTTTTATCCTTCATGTTCCTGAAAATTGCAAAGAAATTTGAAAGAAAAAAATCCTTTCACATAATTTAGTTGCTACATATTTATTGTGTATGTTTACAGCACTTCTACTTGTTATAATGTTTACAGTGTAGAATCCATAATTGACAATTTAAAATAATGTGGAAATTCCATGAAGATAGTCTTGGCTGAATATTAGAAAGACGTTTTTAACAGCTGGGATGTCCATGGTAGTCCTTCAGGGTTAGTGTGTTCATATCAATGGGGAAGCACCATTCCTAATTGTCAGGAAAGGAGATGGAAGAGTTCCCTCCAAAACTGTTATTCAATAATAAAATTCTACTTTATGTTGAGATGTTTGTTATAAAGATTAGTATTTTGCCACTTGTAAAAATTAGTTAATTTTAATTGTATTTATAGTTTTTTACCTTTTGAAACATACTGTTTTCAAATATTTCATAGGAACGTTTGTTATATAAAGTATACAAAAACACCCAGATACGTGAACCAACATAGGATAACTTAAGTAAATAATATAAAATATATGATATTTGGTATAAAATATCATACAATTTGAAATGTATGAATTTCTTTCTTTCTTCCAGTTGTAGAAGTGTGGGAGGGGATGGTTTGAGTTGGCTACCAAGTGATTATCTTCAGTATCATTTATTCATAGAAGGCATGCTAGTGAATTAATATTTCTCAAGTTGGATTCCCTGAGGATATGAAGAAAAATAAGTTTGCCCAAAGCAAGAGGGGCAAAAGATAGTAATAACTTTCAGTGTATTAATATGACAGATTGCTGCCTAGTGTTATAGTATATGGACCTTTTTGCTTGCATGATACAAGACACTCACAAACTATAAGCAACCCAACGCTTCAAGCCATGTGAATGTATGAAAAATACCTCATATGTGATACTTGACCAGTAAATAGTAACTTTTATTGAATATTTCTATTTTGGAATGAATTTATAGAAACAGAGGAAATATTGACATTTAGGCTGTTGTGTTTTCATATACCTTTAGATACCAAGGAAGATTGAGTGAGGAAAATAAAAACCAAAATGATATTCTAGGACAGTTTTCAAATATAATAAAGATTGTTTAATCCTGCTTAGATAACAAGCGATAGGAACCTTAGCCTGAATGCTCAGCTACCTGAGTGCTTCAAGGCTACTCTTCAAGTATATGAGGGGCTCTGTCTCTACCAGCAGATATCTGAAATTCAGTTACTCTTCCTATATTAAGCTTAGTTTATGTGGAAAATCCCAGATAGACAAATGATTAATAAGGTATAGACTTTTTTCCTTAAAACACATTTTCTGAGTATTTTGACATGATTTTGACAAAAGTAAAGATTACAGGCTTTAGAATAAGGTAGACCCAGGATTGAATCTCTGCTATAAATTTGCTAGCTGTTGAGGCTTGGGCTTAATTGTTATGAACCTCAAGTTTCCTTCGGCTTAAAAACAAAGACTCATTTTTCAAGGGTACAAGAAACTAAAAATTTAACAAAATATCTACTAGTCTATCCATTTATAATCTATTCATACACATACATTTTGGCTAGTGTTTCTTATGATTTCTATTGTGATAGCGTGGGTACCACACTATTTTACCACGGAGAAGGAAGGAAGGAAGAAAGGGTGAAAAGAAGGAAGGAAGGAGACCAGGGAGGATGGGAATTAGAGAAGATAGGGCAGAAGTAGGGAGGGATGAAGGAAAGAAACAAGGACAAAAGGGAAACAAAAGAAGGAAGGAAAAGGGAAAGGGAGCAAGAAAGAAGAGAGGAAGGAAGAAAGAGAGGAAGGAAAGAAAGGAGAAAAGGAAAGTAAAGAAAGAAGGAGAGAGATGGAGAGAGGATGAGGGGGAGTAGCAGAAAGTAAAATAAATATGGCCCCATTAGAATTAATAATGCTTGCATCTTGGGGATGTAGTGCGATATAAGATAAACATAAAAAGTGATTCAGCTGACATAAATTATTAGAAAATTGAATGCAAAAAAAAGTTCCCATTCAGAATTGAAGCCATGAGTATATGATACTCTGCTCGTTTTTGTGTTGGCACATAGCACTATTTCCTCATTCTTTTCCTCTTCAGTACGTTAGAGGGCCTCCTGAGCTAATAATTGCACTTTTCAGGAGATCTGCCAGTGAGACTCAGGATTAGGTGCCACTCAACAGGAAACATGAGATATGGAAGGTATAAGAGCAGTAGAAGTCTTATCATTGTTCTCCCAGATGCAGTGACCATAGATGCCTTTCTTAGTATCTTATGTCTCAGTTCTGGAAGCTATGATCATTGCTGGCAGATATCTATAAATTTTGCAATTTCTAACTGTTTGAAAGCTAACAGTTAATTGAAGATTTAGCAGTGATCCTTCCTGACATTTGTTTGTCAGCCCTTTTTTGCAGTTTATAAGCACCTAATATCTAAATTCCTTTCTGCTTGAAATATCAAAAGTTTTTTTTTTTCCTTGACTTTGGCAGATAAAGAAAATGCCTAAAGATAAACAAACAGACAAAAAGTAGACACACACACATAACAAACATATACCAAAGCCTAAATAAAAGCATAAAATATATAACATGAGACTCAATTTCAAAAGTGTCTTATCAGAGTTCCTGTCATGGCACAATGGAAATGAATCTGACTAGGAACCATGAGGTTGCGGGTTTGATCCCTGGCCTTGTTCAGTGGGTTAAGGATCTGGCATTGCTTTGAGCTCTGTGTAGGTCACAGATGTGGCTCAGATCCTGCATTGCTGTGGCTGTGGCATAGGCTAGTGGCTACAGCTACAATTCAACCCCTAGCCTGGGAACCTCCATATGCCGCAGGTGTGCTCCCCCCCCTCCAAAAAAAAGTGTCTTATCCTCCCTCAGTAAGTTCTGTTCTGGTGTAACATCACAAATAATGAAGATAGTATGTTAATGGGACAGGGTAAATTCCTGAGATAGACTCTGGAATAAAATGGAGAGCACAGAATACATTCTGTTTCTATAAAAAATGTGATACACAGATCAGTGGAGAAAGAATGGGCCATCCTTAAGTTATTCTAGCAAAATAGGTTAATTATAAGAAAAATAAAATCAGATCTCTCAGCATGCCATTCAATAAATAAATGAATAACTCTAGTTATATTTAAAAACCTAAATTTGAAAGGCAGAATTTAAACATTAAGAATAAAATATTGATAGTAATTTCATTCCCTCAACATGGAAAGAGATATTTTTAAACTTGAAAAGCAGTCTATCAGTGCACAAAATAACAGATGTGAATACAATTAAAAAAGAAAAGGGAAATAAGATTATAGTGAAACATCCTGGTACCAAACTTTTAATAGCTCTCTTTTGCTTGTGAAATATAAACAGACTCTGATGTTGGCCATCGAAACTTTTACTTAAAGATCTGTTGTAGAATGACTTCCAAGTTTGCATTTTGCCAATGTAGTGGATTGTAATGTTGTGTTTAATTCTCCAACTCTCTCTGTAGCTGTATTATTTGTCACAGGACTTTCCAGTTTTTCTTAATAAAGGAATAAAATGTATTTATCTGTCCTTTGTCTTTGGGCTTAGCCATTTGACTTTCTTTGGCCAATAGAATGAGACAAATTAATAGTGCATCCACCCTGTGGTTAAATCGTCCCTTTACTTTTCTGTTGGGACTATGACTAGGGAAGAGTTCAAATATAAATAAGCCAATTGACAGTCATGCCTCTACAGATGTCAAGTTATCTCCAAATAATGATCTACTGTCCTCAGGGCTAATAATGTCAAATTAAGGAAGTCAGAAATCCCTATCACTAATGTATGGTGAGTTAACCTAATCAGACTTTTAGCAATAAAGTCTATACTGTAAATGATTTCCAAATGACAGGATCCTGCCTTAGTAAACTTTAGAGGCAATAGCTGGGTTTGGAAATAACAAAAACTGGAATGTTATTTCTAGAAGGACATACTTTACACAAAGACATTTCTTTGAAAACAAACTATCCATATTTTCTTGTGTGGTACCTTAGAAATTGGTATCTCTATAAGCTTTTTAGTGATTCATCCATGTGTAATAAATTGTCTATAAGGCTTTTCTGGTAGCTTGTAAATTGCACCCAGTGACACTAGATCCCGTGCTTAGTCAATTCTATTCTATGGCCATCATTGAAAATGTCATTTTAAAATATATATGCTTTTTCTTTAATACTGTATTATTTACTTTTCAAACCATGTTTTCTTACGTAATTTTCTTCCAATGTGTTGAAGATGGGAAAAAAAGAAACAATATTTGCAGTAAAAAGTTTTTGGTCACACATGATATAGGTGATTTGGGGGGCTATGTTTACACATAAGATGGAATAAGTAGATTTCAGGGAGATGAAGAAGCTTAAGATTTGGGGTTGCTTATAGAACTTACTTTTAAAAACTCATTCCTTCTTTCTGCTTTATGGAATGCTTGAAATCTCTAAGCATTAGCCTGACCACTACCTTATAGGTTTAATCTAAGGAAAATATCTGTATTGTGCTTAAGTACTTCAAACTAACCATGTGTTTCTCAAATACGTAAATTCTTAAAATAATTGAACATTATATTATTATATAATGAATATCACTTTTAATAATATTTTAACATTTAAAATTTTTAATAAGCTAGCGTGTTGAATGGAAAGTATTAAAGGATCTTTGGGATTTATTTGGGGTAAAGAAAAAGGTGAAAAATGATCTTTGTGTTTATATGTCACTATAGCAAATCATATTGTTCTAAGATTTCAGTGATGCGTAGCAGTGGAAATAACAGAGATGAAGACAATAGACTTTTCCATAGACTGAGTTTTCCAGGTCATTTAATCCTCTCTTGTGTCTTGAGAGCAGTCCGACAGAGTTAATGATAACAGATTGTCACATTATTGTCCACATGATGACCTGTTTAGGTAGAAATTTAAAAATGCTGTACTTCCAAAGCTATGGGTAAAAATATAGTGATCAACAATTTATCAGTTTTCTACACACTTTCTCTCAGTACACACACACACACGCACACAAACACGTGCACACATATCGTGCATTGGTATATTATGTCTTTATTAGAAAGTATGTATACTATTGAGAATGCTATCAAGAGATGAGAAAACGTTTTCAAAGTCAGTTATAGGCAAGCTGGAATGATAAAAGATATGTCTTTTACTCTTAAAACTTCTCAGACTCTTAGAACCATGTGAGCATTTTAAAAAAGCAATTCTAAATGGTGTTTTTATAATTCTAAACCTGAAATTCCTTTATAATTCTAATGGATTAAAAATAGAATGCAAGACAAGAGCTGGGCTTTTAGAAATAGATAAAGGACCATTCTATGAATTGAGAGCATCACAATATTAGACAGAAGAAACTGTAAGGAATTCTACATGCAAAGCAACTGAAAAATAATTCATAAAATAGAAGCTATCTAAGAGAATACTGTAAAGAAAATATTAGGCTGAGCCAAGGCTGTGCTATAAAATAAAATTAGTCACATGTTGTTATTCAGCACTTGAAATGTGGCTAGCTTAAATCAAAATGTGTTGTGAGAATAAAGTACAAAACATATGTCCAAGACTCAGTATGAAAAAAGGTAAAATATTTTATTAATAACTTTGTTTTTATCCTACAAAAATAATGTTGTGATTACACGTTGAAATAGTATTTTAGATACATTAGTTTAGCAAATTATATTATTAACTTTACCTATTTATTTTTCCTTTAAAAGTACGTATTTGGCTTGCATTTGTGGCTCATAAATTTATATCAAACAGGGATCATCTAAGGAATTTCAGCAGCATCACATGGTTACTGATTAAGGCAATCACAGGTTATCTAAAAGTTGAATGCATTCATTTTTCATTACCTATCTACCTCACAACTTTTGTCATAAATCTATTAGACGTATTCCCTTTCAAGGAAACATAAAGAAAATAATTAAAAGCTATTGCCTGAACCAGTTTCTTACCTTCTGGGAAACTCAATTCCACAGTCTAGAATCTTTCAAGTTATTTAACTACTTATCCAAAGCTTCTGGATACTGATTATTTTTCTTCTAAAGAACTCAGAGATAATCCAGGTTTTGTGCTTGGGTATGAGAGTTTTCAGTGAAAATCATCTGTGCTGCTTGAAGAAGAACTGGCGTGTCCCAACTGAAAGTGTAAATCACTGGTGTAGAACCAGCACCTAACCAAACCAAAGCCCATGGCACAGATCTGGACTACTCTCAATGCCATTTATGGCTATGTAGTAGTACCCATATGGTAATTACACCAGGATCAAACAGTACTTGCTTCAGCTCTGCTTCCCAGTTTTGGCTCTAGGAGTCACAGAATGATTAATCAAACTATGGCCAAGAAACAGGAAAGAAGAGAGAAGAAGGAGCTTAAAGACATTTATATAAATAATAGAACTTAAGAATCTTGAAAACTCTAAGTATCAGGTAAGACAAATATCTCAGTAATACAATATACATTTATCTAATTTGTTCAAAAGGAGAAAGATGACCTAAACCTAAAGATCAGAACACACAATACCTCAGCTTTCTTCTGCTGCACTGGGAAAACTCTAAAGTCTTCAATCTCTTAATCCTACCTATCAAAAAACAAGTTTATAGAGCCATGTTACCTCTGTGGTGTCCATGATAATAATTCTAGATATTTTAAGGTATGTTTCTAGATATCATCTTGGTTTGGTTTTCCCCAAGCATACCCTGATAAACAGGTTTCGATGTTGATAGTTTACGAAGGAGTTGATCCTAGGAAGTGCAAGCAAGAGTAGGGATAGCAAGACTTGTAAGAGAGAAAAGTTCAGATGGAGCACAGTGATGAGCAGCCCCAACAGATGTAAGAAGTTGGAGCTCCATTTTGCACCAATTTCCCTCTGGAATTTCACATAGAACATGCCTCATAATTGTTGTGCCAGAGATAGGAAACTGGATTAAATATGTCCCTCACTAATACACTTGGGTGAGGGTTGACTTTTGGAATAAACAACTAGGGCACTTTGGAGCTGCCCTGATTTGGCTGAAAAAGGTTCCAAGGTGCTAGAGAAACAGGCATGTGGTGTAGACCCCTGAGGAGGAAAAAAATGTCAGTGAGTGCAGGAACACTCTTCTGGGGCTATAGGTGGATGGAGGGATTATGGATTGAGACATTAACATTAATCTGCAAGTGAGGCATACTTACAGTATAGTCAGATTCTCTGAAAATACAGTGAATTCTACTACAAATTTCTTAACAGAATATGTGAGCCTTCTTTGCCCTAAACTTAGTCTTTAGCTAAAAATACCCTGTTTTATACTGATTCTAGCCTTCAACTTATTGGAAGGGTTTGTCTGCACATGCTAAGAAACTCAGCAAACATGAAGTAAATGATTGTATCTAGTACATCAAACACTAGGACTGTTCAATCTAAAATATCAATCAAATTACCTATTAGATGTAAAATAATCAAAGTCAGTTGTTTGAAAGAATGTTTTACTTTTTTGTAATGTGCGCATATGTTGAATGAAAAACCTGAGTATAATTTTATGATTAGAGTTTCTGTCGTTGCTCAGTGGTTAATGAACCCAAATGCGACAAGCATCCATGAGGACATGGGTTCAATCCCTGGGCTCCCTCAGTGGGTTAGTGATCTGGCTTGCTGTGAGTTGTGGTGTAGGTCACAAACGCAGTTTGGATCCTATGTTGCTGTGTCTGTAGTGTAGGCCAGAGGCTACAGCTCTGATGCGACCCCTAGCCAGGGAACCTCCATGTGCTGTGGGTGTGGACCTAAAAAGACAAAAGACAAAAAAAAAAATTATGGTTCACTCAGAGGTGCTTGAATAGCATGGCCTTACACGGGTATGGATGGAAACTATTGTTGAAGGTCTGAGCTATTATTTATTTTATAATTTATCTTCTATTCCAACTGCTTTGGCCTATATCGTGAAAGACAGGCTATTTTTTTTCTATTTATTTCAGAATTTTTATTCATGTCTATAAATTAAATAATTAGAAATAAAAGCTAAACTGGTTAGATAAATAACAGGTATAGGAAGATGAGCAGTATGACAATGATGTCATTAAGAGGGACACATTTTTAGAGGTACAGATTTTCATAAGAATTGTAAAGTCTTAAGTTTTAACTAAATATTCAAATGATTGTGTTTTATATACTTTAAAACTTAAGTGGGATTAGAAAGTTATTTTAACTTAATCTTCAAGGAGAATAATTTTAAAATGATATGGATACTTAACAGCATTTGTTAATACCTTTTGGAGTTGGAAGGAAAATCATAGTGTAAGTTTTTGGTAATTTTACTCTGTAATTTGTTTGGGAAGGGGCAGTCCATTCAATCTTTTCCTAAAATTTAGCTGCATGAGAAATTATGATAAGCATAATCTTAGAATAGACTTTGGAAATACATATTATACGTGCAAATATAAATTAGCTTGTAAATATTACAGTAAAAATAGTAAGTCACACACTTTTCCAGACATATCTAGTTTTTCCTGCTTGAGGCTTTTCAGAGAATAAAAATGAAGATGTGTTGAGAAATATTTTAAGAATATCTGAGTGTAATGTAAAGAATCATTTCTGTAAAAAATGATCTATAAAAAATCTATAAAAAACAAAATTAAAACAACAAAGAAAAGCATGGCATTCCTGTCATGGTGCAGTGGAAACTAATCCGACTAGGAACCATAAGGTTGCGGGTTCCATGCCTGGCCTCGCTCAGCCAGTTAAGGATCCCACATTGCTGTGAGCTCTGGTGTAGGTTGCAGATGCAGCTCAGACCCCTTGTGGCTGTGGCTGTGACATAGGCCAGCAGCTGTAGATATGATTAGACCCCTAGCCTGGGAACCTCCATATGCCACTGCAGGTGCAGCCCTAAAAAGCAAAAAAAGAAAGAAAAAAAAAAGGAAAAGCATGCTTAATTTTATTTTATTTACTATTTAAATAAAAATAGAATAATTATTAAATTAAATATTCACATGTCATAGTATTATGTGCCATGTTATGTGCTTTAGTTTAAATGCATAAACTTATATGTGAAAATTAAATTCATGTAATATAGGAAATGTTTTTCTGTTCTTTTTGAAAATAGTCCCTCTACTTGCATTAGTGTAATGTGTTAATTTTGTACTGTTTTTAACACAGAACATCTTCAAAGATGTAGTACAACAAAATATCTGTTTTTGTATTATATTTATTTACATATAAAATATCTTCAGTCATTTGAAAACGTTTGACCTAAGTATTCTAAAATTTATTTTTCCCTTGAGCCAACCAGACAGCTATATACCTGAATGTTGTTATTTTTTTCTTTCATAAAATTGCTTGTGCTGAATTGCCCTTTGGTGTTTACTATTGATTTGTATTGAGGGACATAATAAGAATCGGTTGTACTCAAATTAGAGGAATGAGTTAGACATGTCATCTACCATGTCTGACAGTATTCTATTAAGGGGTTGGGCTACAGTTGGGGAATGTCTGTCTTTACTTACTACCGAGAACAGTTATTCACCTCCTGAAAAACTTTGTTATATTCTATTTAATTGTGTTGCTATCATTATTGTTTGGTGAGGATGGGGGGCTTGTTCCTTTTAATCTCATAAAGTCTGTAAGCAATGTCACTTGTAGTACTTCCTTCTGTTTGGCTGCTACAAGATTTATCCCAAATGACAGCCATATATAGCCACTGAACTATGCTAGGTTTTATGATATCCTCCATTTTGTATTCTCATTATTTCCTCTTCATTTTTATATGCATTTATTTATTTTGTTTGCCTATTATTTGTTTATATTTTTGTAAATTTTATCAGCTTCTGTTACGAGTTGTGTAATATATCTAATCTATGAAAATCATTATAACATCTTCTATTTCCTCATTTTCTAAAATATTTATAATTCTTTATCAACTTTAAGTATTTCATCTACTCATAGATATCTGTGATGTGCTATTATAAATGATCTAAAAAATAACCGTGAATAAAATCTGAAAAAAAATTCTGTTCTTTTGAAATTGACTTTCCATTGTGGAAAAAGAGGAGCTGAAAAAATGTACAAATAAAAAAGTCCAATAATTTTAAGTGATTGATATTTTGGAAGAAAAGAATCAGAGTTGGACATATGAATTTGGAGTTTAAGAAAGCTAAATTGCCTGTAATGCTGAGTATATTTGAGGGGAAATGAAAGGAAAAAGCAAAGAGGGGAAACCCAGATATTTTTGTCTAAAGCAATAATCATTAATATTAATGATATTAGTAATAATTATATATAAGTAAAAATTAAACAAAAGTAAACAATTGATTGTAAAAGCTGCGGTACCCTGATTAAATAAATCTGCACTGAAAATATTCACAACTACAAAATATAATTCATTTATTTTCTTAGAAATTTTTTTTCAGGCTCCAAATTTTCAATATTTTGAGTAAAATTTCTGCTTACTTCTGCTTCTTCTCTAAGTCTTCATCACCTGATTCAGCAGTAATCCATTAAAGATCTAACTTGTTGAGTAACTGAAATAACTGATGTCTCATAAAAATATTTGAAAGGAGGCTTTATTATCATATTTGCTTGTTACATCTTTTGTAAATTATTCAATATCTAACAACAGATGAAGTGAGAATTCAGTGTCATAACTGTTGAATAGGCTTCTACATGAAGTGCTTCTTATTCTAATGAATACTCATAGCTAACTAAAATAATTTAACTCCCAGAGATTTTATTAAAATTTAATGATGATAAATAAAAAGTTGAATATTGATTTCTAATAGATATAAATATGAACTTCAAAACAAAATACAATGTTATCAAAATTAAACAGCTACAATTTATTTTTAGATTAAATGTATACAACTCCAAATCATTCAAATTTATAATCTCATTTGATAATGTTTCTATATTAGTTTTTAAGCTTGAGTTTTGATAAAATAAAACTTAGAGACAGTCTGAAAATTTAAATGATTTGACCATTTCCTATCAGAAATCATAAGTCCTAATTCTGCTACTTCAGAACTGTATGATATGTAGCTTACCCATAGCCTCAGGTTTCACACTAATAAAATTGTGGTAATCAGAATATGATCTATCATACTGGATAACCATAGGGTATATAGGTTGCATACTTTGCACTCTTTAAGGAAGGAGGAATATTTTATCTATGAACAGTGAAAAATGGGGGGAGAGGGGGAAGCTAAAAGCCTACATTTAGCCTCACAAAACATTTTTGTTCTGAGGACAGTCTGTTGATTTATTGAGAAGACAAAATTCTAGACATAGCGACCCACATGAAGTATGCCTTGAATCTAGTCTCATATATGTGGAGTTCAAGAAAAATTGAATGAATAACATAATTGAAGAAAATTACTGTGAAACAACAAAACGAGTAGGGGAATTCCTGGTGCAGTTAGCATTCAAATAGAAATCACTACATTGAAGGAGATGACAATGATAAATTATGCAAATAATAAAAGTGATAATTTAAAATTGATTCGAGAGTACTTCACCCTGCTTTAACAAATAGGCTAAGTTATATTGAAATCAACCAGTGATGATAATTATTTGTTATAGTGATCTTTTCCATATTTAAAAGATGTTTATTAATATCAGGAAACATTATTGAGCAATAATGTTAAATAATAGAAGATAGTCTACTTTTTAATAAAAATTTGCAGAATTTAAAGACATTTTAAAAATTAATACCTAGTGAATGTAATTTAACTTACAGACTTCCACAAACTGTGTCTTTATTTATTTATTTTTGGCCACCCCATGGCATATGGAGTTCCTGAGCTAAGGATCTCTGAGTCACAGTTAGGGCCTACACCAACCACAGCAGCAATGCTGGATCCTTTAACTCACTGTGACAGGCCAGAGATTGAACCTGAACCTGCCTTCTGGTGCTGCCCATCCATTGTGCCACAGCAGGAACTCCCACAAACTTTTTCTTATAACTATCTTCAAGGATACCTGGGTTGAGGAGGAGGTGAGGGATAGAAGATCTGAATCATTGTTATAATGGCAAATAGTTAAATACTGAGATATTTACCTGTAATCTAAAACAATATATGATTATCATTTTTAAAAATTATCAAATTTTTATGAAAATTAAAATTGTGTCCTTTTTATATCATTTAAGAAGTAGGTAGATTTTAATGTCTGAATTAAAATGAGTTCTTATACTATTTATTTTAAATAATATAGTAACTATTTGGATAAAATGAATTAGAACCAATTTTATACTTTTGTTCCAGCCATGATATCAATATTTTATTCAATCTTATGGAAAACAATAAGAATCATTTGTTAGCAGAGAAAACTTATGACCTATACAAAAACAAATAAACAAAAGACAAACTAAAATGAAATGAAAAATGTGTATTAGATTATATAATTCAATAGTAATAAAAAGTGGTTACTAAAAAATGATAGTAAGAAATAGTATCCAGAATGAAGACTGCTTTGGTGTCTCTCCACTCTGGTCTGGTCAGATACCATCTGAAAGAGAGGCATTAACAACCTGGAGGTGGCTGGGTGAAAAGTTAGCAGGGGTGATGAATTATTACCACCTCAAAAAGAAGACAGAAATTGGTTCTATGTAGTGTGGAGAAAAGGAGACTTAGAGGCAATATGCATGTTCTCAGCTGTTTTAAAGGAATACCGTAAGGAAGAGAAATTAGTACAGATGAGCCTTGCTCCAAAAAATAGAACTATAGGAATCAGAAAAAAAAAAAAAAGGGAGAGAGAGATTTCACTCAGTATGATAAAAAGATTCTGACATTTTTAATAAGTATATTATGTCAGTGAATGCTTCATTATAAAATATATCCTACAGTTGGAAGAGTATGATATCCAAGGTCACTTGCAACACTGAGAATCTTTGATTTTGTGAATTAGTTTCAAATGCCTATTCTAAATTTTAGTTAGAAGCTTTGCATAGGGCCCTAAGGTAATCCTAAAAGTTTATATTTGTATACCCTATTTCTATTTTTGTCTCTCATTTTTAATTGAATTACAGTTGACTTACAGTGTTGTATTAGTTTCAGATGTAAAGCAAAGTGATTCAGTTATACATTTTATATATATATATTCAAATTCTTTTTCATTATAGGTTATTACAGGATACTGAATAGAGTTTCTTATATTATACATTGGTCCTTATTGTTTATGTATTTATATATAGCAGTTTGTATCTGTTAATCCCAGATATCGCTATTTTTCTTTCTTTTTCCCTTCCTTATTTCTTTACTCCCATCTTTCCTTCCTTCTGACTCTCTTATTTCAAAATCTTCATAAATTGTATAAGGAGAAAAAACTCATATTGTATGTTCTAATAATCCTATATTCTTAAAATGGAAAAAGTCATAACAGTTGGTCATTTATTAAAAATTGATCAAATTTTGACCTACAAAAACAGCGATTTCATATAAATACATTCATCATATAGAGGTAATTCCTGAGAAATTTATTTCGCAGACTGCTCAAAGATAATTCTTTTCTAAATAAGTATACTCAAGACACACATTTCCTCAAAATGCACAAGTAAGCTTGAAGTAGAGCATCGATAGCACAGGGAAACTGCCATCTCATGCTTTCTAAAGGCTTTGTAAGCTAGGATTTTCCCCAATATTAGTTCTATACATTGCTATTAAATAATATAAAGGAAATGTATAAAGCCTTTTAAAAATGGCCTTTCACTTTGTCCATCTTGATCTTTTGTCAACCAAAACATAGAAAAAAACATTTTGGTCTTCAGATTATCTCAAGTTTTGGTTAAAGAGGTCAAAAATGGTTCTCATAAAACTCTCCTGAATAAAAATTGTATTTAATATTGTTTAATTTTTTAACCTTTTTACAAATCTTCTTCTAAGAGAGAATAGTCATACCAATGTTTATTGTCTCTATTACATTAAAAAAATCAATCTTGGGAGTTCCTGTCTAGCATCCATGAGGACGCAGTTTCGATCCTAGCCTCGCTCAATGAGTTAAGGATCCAGCATTGCCTTGAGCTGTGGTTTAGGTTTTTGACACGGCTCCGATCTGGCATTGCTGAGGCCGTGGTGTAGGCCAGAGGCTACAGCTCAAATTAGACCCCTAGCGTGGGGACTTCTAAATGCCATGCGTGTGGCCCTAAATAGACAAAAAAATAAATAAAATAAAATAAAATAAGTAAAAAAAAATCAATCTTGAAAAATAGATCTGAAGATTTTCAGCTCACTTTAATTCTAAAAAATAAAAAGTGAAGATAAATGAGATATATCTATGAGATAAATCAAAGGTATCTCATCTAATGAGATAAAACAGATGATAACAAAAAATATAAAATAGTTATGGAGTAGGAGTTCCCACTGTGGCTCAGTAGAAATGAATCTGACTAGCATCCGTGAGGACACAGGTTCGACCCCTGGCCTGGCTCAGTGGGTTAAGGATCTGTCATTGCTGTAAACTGTGGTGTGGGTTGCAGATGCGGCTCGGATCCCACGTGGCTGTGGCTGTGGCATAGGCTGGCAGATGTAGCTCCAATTGGACCCCTAGCCTGGGAGCCTCCGTGTGCCATAAGTGCAGCCCTAAGGGGAAAAAAAAAAGTTATAGAATAATAAGAAAATTTAAATCAAAAACCTTAGAAGTTCCCTCCTGGATCAGCAGCTTAAGGATCTGGCATTGTCACTGCTGTGGCTCTGATTACAATTCTGGCACAGATTTGATCCCTGGCCTAGAAATTACCGCAGGCCATGGACGTGGGGAAAATCAATCAATCAGAGAACTTAACATAGAGCTAATTGTCTACTGCAGAAGCACTGACATGAAGAATTCAATGCTTGATGGCATATACGTACAGCTGGTAAAATGATTGACTATATTTACCCAGTTATATTTGGGGCATACAAAAATTAAGGAAAGTGTGTTTAAAAGAGAAATTTAAAAATGAACTTAAAGATTTTTTTAAATCTAGTTAATCGCTTATTCCTCAAGATCATAGTATATTTTAGTCGCTGACCTTATAAGATATTTCTGGACTTCTTATTGGGTGGATAAGAAAAGTTAAAAGTGCATAGTAGCAGAAAGTAGAAAAGAATATAGTCAGAACCCAAGATGTGGAGTTTTTCTTTCAGACCCATAGTTGAACCAGTACCTATATCATGTATTAATTCCAAGTGTTAGATTCCTCAGTGTGGAAATTTAGGACTCCTTTGCAAAGCTCGGGAATAAGTCACTTGTATACCTATATATACACACGTAAGTATTTGCTATGGCAAATTAAATGTTGTCAAGGAATCACATGGAAAATCAGAAAATATGAGGATATTATTGCTCATGTATTGGCACTCAATTTTTTTCTTTTTACTAGTTAGTTGTACATTGTTGTGAATAGTGCATTATAACTTAACCTAAATATTCATTAGGATGATGTTTTTTGATTGGTCTTTTCCTCTGAACTACCCCATTGCCAATTTTACCTCTCTACTTGAGTATTTCAAAAGTAACTTAAATATTTCTAAACCAAAACTCACAATTGCACACCCTTATTTTTGTGGTGGATTGAACCATTGTTTTCAGTTCTTAAACTTGGAAGCAACACAAAAAAGAAGGTGTTATTACTCCCATTTTATAAATAAGGACTTTGTGGCTAAGAGAAGAAATATACACAAAGTCACAAAACCAAAATGGGAAAAATTTAAGAGTTGACCTCATATCCAAAGGCTGTTAAAGCCTGTGCCTTTTTATCACATAAAGTATAAATAGGAATAAAACACATGGGGAATTCCCTTGTGGCACTGTGGGTTAAGTGTCCAGCGTTGTCACTGCAGCAGCACAGATTTGATCCCTGACTTGGGAACTTCCACATGCCACAGGCATGGCCAAAAAAACCCAAACAAACAAGCAAAAAGGAATAATATATTTATAAAAAACTTTCGAAGCTTGGTTCTGTTCAATGTAAATTGTATATATTTGCTGCTATGCATATGTAAATTATTATTTTAAATTATGTACATTTGCTGCAATCCATATGTAAATTACTATTTAATTCTCTCCAGAATAACTATAAAACATTATATTGTTCCCATTATATTGTTCCCAAAGGTAATAGTAACTTAAGTATAAAGCCTCAAGTATTTAAATCAAAACTTCCAAAACAAAATATACATTAGAAATTGATTATATATAGACATGTATTTTTAAAAATTGCTTAAAGAACAAAAGAAAGATGAAAAATTATTTACCTACATTCAGTCCACGATAATAATCTATTTTTAGTTTTGTGTTTTCCTTCAGTTCTTATCCATAGGCAAAAATAATTTCACAGAGTTATAATGATAGTATAGAAATAATTCTATATTTGACTTTTTCCTTGATAATATGTCTTACGCAGGTGAAGATTGCTTTAAATATTGACTTTCTATATTAAATATAGCTTATTAGCTTGTCACATAAGTACTAAAAGGCAAGGCAATAATTCCACTTAATTGATGATCAAACAGAAAGGAAATTGAATTAATTTTAAAGATGTAATGCAAAAATCGTGAGCTAATTTATTTGCACAAATGTCTATGCGGTCCTGAATACACCTGCATCCCTTTTCTGAATCTCACATATATTCAGCCTGTGCTGTGCTAAGAACGCCTTGATCTCCTCAGGCCTGTTGGCCCTTGTTGTTTAGACTCAACATAGGTTGTGACTACTTCACAGACCCAGGAGAGAGGCTATTGAGTTCTCCACTGATGTGGTCAAGAACTGTGAGCTCTCTCACAGATTTCCTTATTGGGAATAGTCACGGCTCCACTAAAGAAGTGAACCCATCAGGGCAGAGCACATTTGTGAATGAGAAGTCGGATGGGTGCAAGGATGCAATAACAATGGAAAGAATAGCAGTTGCTACCATTGCCATTTCCTAACAAATACAAGCATTTCTGAGAAAATACTGTGGCTTTGGATTGGGTCTACTAGTGATCTAGCTTTTTCCATTGTGGCCCCTGCTCGGGTATCCTACTATGTTCTAAGACAATTTAGAGTTTTAGAATAACCCCATTGTACCATACAGAGACATTTTTATTTACTTATTTTTAAGAAAGATGTGAAGTATTTCTCAATAGAGTCCCCAGATGAAGGTCATCACCCTTTTAGGAAATAATTTATTTTAGGATGATGAAAGGAAACATATTTGGTGCTTATTATATATTTTCTTTCTCCCTCCCTTCTTCTTTCTTCCCTCTTTTCATTCCTTCTTTCCTTTTTTCTTCTCTTTTTTTTTGTGTGTGTAAATGATGATTTAACCCATCCTCCCTAAATCATCATACACAGTTGATCAGATTTTTCACTCCACAAGTTTCATGACCGAGGAGGAAATTTGGGCCTGAAAGCCCATCATACTCCATGAGCCAAATAAATTAAGACTGTATCTTCCCAGATAGATGTGTTTTTCTTATTCTCAGAAAAGCTCATGAAGCTACTGGCAGCCTTGCCCTCCCTCCTCCTGCCATAGGGCTATTAAGATCCTGCCTATTAGAGGTGAATCAGCCACCTCTCACAGGTCAGTGAACCCAAAGAATCAATACATGCAGGTATTGTGCAATAATTATTACTTTGTCTTTCTCTGTAGAGAGAACCTTATCAAAAGGTTCGAACAAATGATTGGCAGAAATAACTATGCATGATCAGGAAATATTTATTTGAATTGAAAAATGTAATATGTATATTAAATTTATATATAATTAGATGTATATTTAATTTAGATAATGTATATTTTATATATATAAAATCTAAACTTAGATCCATTTATTTTGCACTTTACATGACTGGGAAAATAAGGAGATATTAAAAAAATATATAACATGGATAAGCAGTTATTTGGTATTTATTAGTTTTCAGTTTCTTATAACTAAATTACAATTCTGCCACGATAAAATCCACACTTATTTTTGGATCTGAGATAGGTGGAAGTTGTTTCTGTCAGTGAAACTCTAGCTTAAACCACATCGCCATCATTTTTTCTCATTATAACTTGCTAATTTAGTTTACTGAAAATGACATCCTTCTGCTATTGACAGTAATGTACATGGATTTTTGGAGACTATGGTCAAGGTTAGACTTTATTGTAGGCAAAAATATTATGCATCAGTTTTTGAACAAAGCAGAAGAATTTGTTGAATAATATATTTACTTATATATTTGAATTATTAATAATACAGTCATGTTTTAGTTTATAAAAATAGGTTACTAACAAATTAAATAAATTCACAAAAGCTTTGCTGCTATGACTCTGGCTTCCTAAAACATATTAGAACATTCTCCTGAAGAAGTTAAGAGTCCTTGACATGTAACTGGTTCAAACTTCAAGGCTTAGAATGTAGTGACAACTAATAACACCATGTAATTTTAATACTCTTTTCCTTAAAGGTATTTTTTTTTCTTTTTTGGCCACCCCATGGCGTATGGAGCTCCTAGGCGAGGGATCAGATCAGTTCAGAACCATAGCTGGAACTTAGGCTGCAGCTGTGGCAATGCCAGATCCTTAACCACACTGTGCCTGGCCAGGGATCAAACCTGCTTCCCAGTACAGCAGAGATGCCAATGATCTCATTGCTTTAGTTTTAATATTCTTGATTTTATTTGAAGAGCTCTGTTGAGGTGAGGCTTTCTGCCTTTGAGGGCACCCCAAATAATTTGAGCTACTAACTTCTGTTTGAAAAAAATCAGTTATAGACTGCCCTCTGACATTTTCCCAACTCCTTATTTCTCTAACTTAGTCCCTCTCCTGGATAGGTGACATGCCCAAGACCCATCATACCCATTTACCACTGGTTAGCCTTGCTCTGTCTTGTTCCAGATGATCTTAATCTTCCTCATTTGCTGGTTGATAGTGTTTATGTAACACATATCACTTTTAATATTATTACTTTTAGCTCTGGTAGACTTCCTAGAGTATGTATAGCATGGATATAAATTTATCTCCTGAAAGGTGACCCCAGTGATGCCTAAATAGGTTTGATATATTCATTTATACATGCATTCCATAGGTATATAGTAAACATTATGTGCTACAAATGAGCAAAGCTAACAGTGAAACAAGCATCCACTATGCTATAAGCTTTCTGCCATCACAAAGCTTATGTTATAGTGGATGAGTTCAGTAAATAAACAAATTAATAGTTATTAGGAAGTGTTAAGTGTAACAGAAAAGAAGTGAACGTGTATAAGGAGGCCCAAATTTGGAATGGTGATCATGAAGGTCTCTTGAAAACACAACTTCAAAGCCAAGACTTGAACAGGGGATACTCTCCTAATGAAATTTCAGATATATACCTATGAGAAACCTAAGTCTTTCAGTATTCTTCCATAGTTCGTCTGTAGATTTCTTGTTTTTCTTTGGGTGACAGGGAAAATTCTAGGCAGAAATGTGGGTATATTGGCTACCCTTCTCCCCACCACCCTTAAGGCAAGTCATTTAGCTCCCTGGCCCATATGACAGATTCTTTTTTTTTCTCCCTAGTTTTGATCCAGTTTCCTGGCAAGCTGGGCATAATCTGACTCAGTCCTTACATTTCCACTGCCAAAGAACACTGACATGTTTAGGCATATGGTCGTGTTTTTATGATCTTTTAACCTTTATTTATTTTATATACACCATGGTTTAATGGATCATTTGGGAGTATTGAACACTTGGAGTGGCAGCAGGTCTGGTTGAGGCCATCTGGATATTCTGAGAACGGGCAAGTTTGCTTCCCTGTGGAATGAGCTTTAAAGGGGGTTATATAAAATTAAATAGAAAACTTGCAATAACTCATTTAAGAGCAGGATATGGGAGTTATCTTGTGGCACAGCAGGTTAAGGGATCTGGCATTGTCAATGCACTCAGAAGGAGTACCTGGAGTTCCCATCGTGGCACAGTGGAAACAAATCTGACTAGGAACCATGAGGTTGCAGGCTCAATCCCTCAGTGGATTAAGGACCTGGCATTGCAATGAGCTGTGGTGTAGGTCGCAGATGCGGCTCCGATCTGGCGCTGCTGTGGCTCTGGTGTAGGCCAGTGGCTATAGCTCCAATTCGACCTGTAGCCTGGGGACCTCCGTATGCCGTGGGTGTGGCCCTAAAAAGACAAAAAAAAAAAAAAAAAAAGACCAGAAAAAAGAAGGAGTACCTGTTGTGGCTCAGTGGAAATGAACCTGACTAGCATCCATGAGGATGCAGGTTCGATCCTTGGCCTTGCTCAGTAGATTAAGGATCTGGCATTGCTGTGAGCTGTGGTGTAGATCACAGACGCGGCTCAGATCTCAAGTTGCTGTTGCTGTGGCTGTGGTGTAGACCAGCAGCTGCAGCTCCAATTCAATCTCTGACCTGGAAACTTCCATATGCCGCAGGTGCAGCCCCTAAAAAGCAAAAAAAGAAAAAGTCACAAAACTGTAGGTAAGAATAATCTTTTCCATTTTGTAGATATAGACATCAATGCTGAGAGAGTTTGGACAACTTTCCTTAGAAGTTTGTGCAGGTTCTGAGGGTGGAGCTCAAATTTAGGCTCATCTAACTCCAAAGCATTATAGTTGTTGTGGTGCAAACCCCCCCATGCTTATTTCTTATTTTCCTTTCATTCTAAAATTGTTTATACCTCTGCATTTATTTTTTCATGTTTATTATAACTTACCTATAAAAAGCTTAAGCATCAATATTTTCTAAAGTAAAATATGACATAAACAACTGGACACAAAACATAACTATTCTTAAGTTGGCCCCAGTTTACCAATATCTCTCTTCATTACTAGCTTCCCAAATTGAGTGTAGAATTCCAGACTCTCCAGTGAAGTGCTATGTAAATCAAATTTGAAAATACGGAGTTCAGTGTTACTGAGGCTCTCATCTGAGTATAAATGCCAAAAGATTACACCCATATCTTTTTTTCTTCTGCCAAACAGACCCAGCATCTGCCAAGGAAGCTCAGGTCTCCAATGGAGCCTAAGTTGAGCTTGAAAATATAGAGTTAAATAACCACTATAGCTCGAACCTGACTAGAATGTATCAAAGGTTTATAACATTTCTTTTTACCCTCACCAAATAGACTTTGCTCCTGCCTAGGAAATTGAAATCTGAAGCAGATGACATTGACAGGACAAATGCCATTAATAGAGATGGATATGTGCCATGTACAACAGAGATTGAGACATTAAATGCCCAGCATTAAATGAAACTAGAAAGTTCAGAATTCTTCAGTGTGTCAGATCTGTACATGATAGCTATGTGAATATCCAAGAATATGAATAGGCCTGAGTAATCTTGGAAGAGCCTGTTGTGTTTTCACAGAGCCTGCTTTTCTGAAAAGCTGTGGAGTGACCTTACAACGTTGAAAAGGCAATCTGGAAATAAATGTTATCTATTTATGATGCCTATTAAAGCTGAAGTATTTTATTCTTGAAATTGGCAGTCTCACACAGACAGGTATTTTGAGAGTATCAGTGCATTTGAAATGGCTTTTACTGTTCCTTTTCTTTTCTATAATATACTTATCTTTCTGACTCAGCTCTTATAATTTACATAATAGCAGCAATACCTTATGGAGAAAGATAGAAATTGAATCATGATAAGCTAAATATACCAAATTTTAGTATCTTTTATTTTCTAAAACTGATCCTTGTTGCTTTGGAGCACCTATTCCTAAAGTCAGACCAAAGAAAACAAGAAAAGAAATAAAACTTATTAAATAAAATTCAGTCTTCTCTACTTCCCACAATTTCTGTGTGAGAAAATATTCATTTAGTTAATGAAACTCCCTAACAGAGCATTAGCTCCCCAAGCAGGAGGCCCATTATACCTCTTTCTCTCTTCCAGTGTTTTTGCTTCTATTCCAACTTGTTGAGCAAGACGAAGAGGAGGCACAAAGGCACCCTATTAACCCCACCTTTGATCCCATATGAATCACTATTTTTTATAAATTCTTGATTTTTTTTTCGCACTGACAAAAAATTATTTCACTTCCATCTAGGTTTTATAGATTATTAGAAATACATAATTTTTGTAAGATAGAATGACTCAGAAAATTCTGGGTACCTGACCATTGTTTTAGTTCCACACAAGAGAAACTTAGGTATGTGCTTATCTCAAAGGCTGAGTGGTGAATGATGATTCTGTTCTGGTCCATGTATATTTTTCACTGGACCTAGCAGTTACGTAGAATTTTATAACTCTTGAGCTTAATGGTGTGCAGACAATCCAATTGTTATGATCTCTAGCATGTATACCAAAAAGAATCATGGCCAAATTTAGCTTTGTCTATTTACTATTAAGTCAGAAGAGGAGCACTTCATCCCCTCAGTCTTATTATCTGCAACTCTGTTCCAATAAAGAGGATGATTTGAATAACCAGGACATTTGCATCTCTGTCACTGGAGAATGTGTTTGATTTGTCTGTTGTATGTTCTGATTTTGCAGATTCCTTTCTGTAACCTTTACATAAACAAAGCTTGTTTTATTGCCCACATCTTATCTATGTTTGTGTTCACCATCAGTCTCAATCTGTTATTGACATCTTTTGATATAGTGGTATCATTTATTGGTTGATTTATTCTTGTTTATAAGTAATTGCTTTACAAATAAATTCTCACTGCTCATATAAGGTTGTTACCTTGTTGTTTAGTTGGTTGATGGCTGTGTTTATTTTGATCTATTTGACATTATGACCCTCTGTCAATCCAGAAGATCCTCCAAGCGTATATGCAATATATATTGATACTATATTGAACAATGATAGCACATTCTAAGACACCAATCAGTAATTGAATTAATGTTATGTTACCTCACTTAACTACAGGCTTCTGATGTGCAATAATTAATCACTTTCCCTCAGTTGACTGCTGTATCCCTTCAGCATAGTAAATGCTCGAGTAATACAGTTGTACATGTATATGAATACATACAAGCACAAGTGAATAAATAACATACTATTAACCATCATCTCTCTCCTGAACTATGGCAGCCATTTCCTATTTTCCATGCTTCTACCTTTGCTTCCTTATTTTATCTCAAAGCAGTAAAAACTATTCTTTTAAAATATATACCAGATTATAACAGCTCCCTGCTCAACATCCTGTCATAGTTGTAATAACACAAAATAACATTTTAAAAAATCTTGGAATTCCCGTCATGGCACAGTGGCTAACAAATCCGACTAAGAACCATGAGGTTGCAGGTTTGGTCCCTGCCCTTGCTCAGTGGGTTAACGATCCGGCGTTGCTCTGAGCTGTGGTGTAGGTCGCAGACGCAGCTCGGATCCCGCATTGCTGTGGCTCTGGTGTAGGCCTGTGGCTACAGGTCTGATTCGACCCTTAGCCTAGGAACCTCCATATGCCGCGGGTGTGGCCCAAGAAATGGTAATAATAATAATAATAAATAAATAAATAAATAAATCTTTACTCTGGTCCACAGGACCCTCATGAACCTGTGGTTTCTGGTTATCTTTCCACCCTTTCTTATTATCCTTTGTTCAATATACTGTGGAATACAGGCCTCCTTGCTGTCCCTTAAACACACCTGTCTCAAGACCTCTAAAATTTCTATTAGCAAGAACCTACTGTATAGCACAGGGAGGTCTACTCAATAGTTTGTAATAACCTGTATGGGAAAAAAGAATGGATATATATAACTAATTCACTTTGCTATATACTTGAAACTGATACAAAATTGTTAAGACAGTTATACTTCAATAGAATTTTCTTAAAAATTGCTATTAACTATCCTGAATGGCCATGACTGCTGATATTCACCTGACAGGCACCTTCATTTCATTTAAATCATTAATCAAAAGTCAACTCCTCAGATAAGCCTTTCCATAGCATGTTATCTTAAATAGCACAGCTTTTACTTCTCATCAATCTTAACACTATTTTTCTTCAGTTGCACTTATTGATACATGTATAACTTATTTGTTGGGAGTTCCCTTCGTGGCGCAGTGGTTAACAAATCCCACTAGGAACCACGAGGTTGCGGGTTTGGTCCCTGCCCTTGCTCAGTGGGTTAATGATCCGGCGTTGCGTTCCTGTGAGCTGTGGTGTAGGTTGCAGACGCGGCTCGGATCTCGAGTTGCTGTGGCTCTGGCGTAGGCCGTCGGCTAACAGCTCCGATTTGACCCCTAGCCTGGGAACCTCCATATGCTGCGGGAGCGGCCCAAGAAAGAGCAGAAAAAAAAAAGACCAAAAAAAAAAACTTATTTGTGTGCTTTATTTTCTGCATATCTTATCCAATACTACAGGTGCTCCATGTGGTGAACAGTTTTGTTTTGTTTTGGTAGCATATTCTCATTCTGTAGAACATGCTTTGCTAATACGAAGCATGGAATACATAAATATATGTTTTGTATGCTTTGTAATCTTAATTCTTTTATTCTTTTTGGAATGACTACAATATTGCCAAAGTGTTTTTCTTCAGTGACTTTAGCATCTTTAATCAGGCTCTTGTTCCCTGGTGCCTAAGTCCCTTACTCTCATGGCTGACCCTGGTTCTCTTTGGACAGTGACCCATAAAATAGGCCTTTAATTTTTCATTTTCCCTGTCATTTCAAATGCATCTGTCCTGTTCCACATAATTCTAACAGGGATATGTTTTCTTTACATTAGTTGTAGTGTCTTAACCACCACCCCCCCAACACACACACAAATTTAACATGGTTTTCAGGTTTCCCGATGGTAGAAGCAATTTAAAGAAGTGTATTTTCAGAGCTCAACAGATCTTACATGAGCTTGTGTCAAAGTAATCATAACAACCACTCTTCATTGAGCATTTCCTGTGTGATTGGCACTCAGCACTTAATCAAGCACAATCCAAACTGTAATCTCTGTTTTATAGATGAGAAAAATGGGGTAGAGAGAGGTTTATTTATAAAGCATGGTCAAGATTAGTCAGTGAATCTTAGTAATCCAAATGCATGTTTTTACATACTTGTCAGAAGGACAAATTCCACTTTTCATGGACTACCTTTCCCAACATTATCAACAAGCATATGTAGCACCTATAATATACAGTGATTTCATTTTTCAAACACTTAACTGGAAGCAGCCTGTCCATGCTCCTATCAGCAATCTTATGGTACTTTTTTTTTCTTTTTGACTGTGTCCATGGCATGTGAAAGTCCAGGGCCAGGGATCGAACCCAAATCACAGCAGCAACTCGAGCTCCTGGATCCTTAACCCACTGCTCCACCAGGGGGACTCCCTCTGAGAGTATATTTTACCTTTAACAGTAAACCCAGGATAATTAAGACCTTACACATATAATACTGCTTTTTAATAAAAATTCACATTTAATTAATATTCATGAGAACAAAAGGGATAAAATGCAATTATATTTAGTTGATATTAAAGGAATTATTATTAAAGTAAATGGCTTTTCTCATTTGGCAGTATTTGATAAGGGAAATAATTTCTTTATTTTGTCTTAAATTAAGTTTCTATTTTTAAAGACTACTTTACCTCTACATTTGGGAGAATGAAATAATCTTTATTTAAATCAATGATAAACAGATGTGAATAACACCAAGCTTCAAGATAGTCAAGTACAGGAGAAGGAAGCTAATGATCAGTAATTACTTATTTTGTGCTAAGTTTTTAATTTAATTTTGCTTAATGTAATTTAATGTAACTTAGTAACCCAGTTAGGTAAATTTTAATTTTCTTTTGAAAAAGGGGAAACACATTTAGAAAGTTTAAGGAATTTTCCCAAGGATACCTAACAGGTCAAGAATATAAGTGGCATTGAACTCACATCTATGTAACTCCGAATCCTACTCTTTTATTACTATCACCTTATTGCTTCCCAGCCTTATTTTGTTTTCCTTTTCCCATCTTCCAACATTCTCTTCATACTCGGCATATGTTGGGAACAGCATGTAGAAATAGCTAAGTGATGAGCATTATCTTAGAGAAGATCTCTCTTTATAACTGAAATTAAATAATAGCACAGAATTATATATTTGAAATCATAGAACTCATTTGTAAGCTTAAACACACACACAATCCCCCATACAAGTTTTATTGCCAACACAAATAACTAATACAACATTGAGAATCATAGTAATGGGAAGAATCATCATCAATGGAATATTAAAAATTAGGGAGTTCCCATTGTGGCTCAATGTGTTACGAATCCAACTATTACCCATGAGAATGAGGGTTTGACCCATGACTTTGCTCAAATGAGTTAAAGATCTGCCACTTCTGCAAGCTGCAGTATACGTCGAGGATGTGGCTCAGATCTGGCATAGCTGTGACTGTGGCCTAAGCTGGCAGGTAGGGCTCTGACTCCACCACTAGTCTGGGAACCACCATATGCCTCAAGTATGGTCCTTAGAAAGAAATAAATCAAATATGATCTCTGCAGTATATGCAAAACAATAGAACATAAACTTTCATTACAATCGGTTTTACCTGTTATATAAATCAAACTAGATTATGTGAGAATAATTTCTGAAAGGACAAGCTTTATAATAAATGTAAATTAGTAGTATTCATTGTTACTTTAGAGGACGCTAGAATATAAGAAAGGACAAGATATCCTACTCCACACTCCCTCTCCGCCACTGGCCACCACTCATCAACTATGATTCACTTTCATATGTTCCCAGATTAATACTTTGGTAGTCTTTCCTTTGAAAAAATTTTAAAGACTAAAGGAACCTTACCAATTAAAATGGAATGAAATAATCTCTACTTCAAGTGTTCCCCTTTTTCAATATTAGTATATTCCTTCTGATTACATTTGGTAGAATGCTTTAGTTCTGTTAATGATCTTTAAGAACCCTCATTCCTAAACTACCAGGAGTCTCAGCCCAAGATTAAATTGAGGCACCAGTAAACTGGAAGATCACTGAGAATTAGGAGATAAGTATTTCAAAATTAAATATGAAATTCAAATTATGGACTGTAGATTTACTTATTTTAGCAAATATTAGATTATATGTGACTACATTTAACTAAAGTCATTCAGTCTACTAATATTACTTGCTAGTATTGATTATTTGTATAGTTGCCCAATTAGATTATAACTGGAGAACTCAAAACCCTTAGGATTATGTGCACATTGATTAAATGTATTTCTCCACAATGTGGAAACAAAATTAAACATAAACAAATGTATTTGTTCAGTCATTAAAAATAAGCAGACCAAATTTTTAGGTGGAAAACTTGTTCCATTTTTCAGTTGAATTAAAGGATGTTAACATTTCTTTTTGGATATTGTCTTTTTATTTCTTGTTTCATCAGTTTCTCTTTTACTGCAATTGTCTCTGAAATGTCATTGTGAAGCATCAAGTTAAACGTGTTCTCTCTAAATTTTGAAATTTTCTTTTAGAGCCGTTTCAATTGAATTAATTTCCATTGAAATCAATAAACAAATATTACCTCCATGATATCTCTCATATAAAGTGATAGACACTTTTCATACCTATAAATGGTAGTATAAACTCTTATTTTTTTTATTCAGGAATGCATTTTCTAATAGAGACATATGTATGTAATAAACAAATACATATGTAATATAATATAATTAAAATACATATAGAGTCTAGTATGTGAGATCACTGGTGTTTGGCAATCACTAAACATCCTCTGAACCAAAAGTTATTATGTAACCCAGTGAAAGTCTGCCTGAAGTCTGGTCTCAGGAAACAAAAATAAAAACAATAGTTAATAATATTGCATGCTTCTTCTGTTCCAGCCATTGATCTCAACACTTTACTGAATAAATTCCATTTATCTTGATCTGAAACATACGATGTAGGTATTGCTATTATCTCTGTTTGGAATATGAAAGAACTAATATACAGATAGATTAAGTAGCTTACTCATCATTACCCAGCAAGTCTGTCAGTGAAGCTGAGTTTGAACCAACATTCTCATTCTAAAGCCAGAATTTGTAATTACTTCACCATAATTTACAGACTTATGAGGTTGTAATGAGCTAGCCTGTGTAGTGTGCCTGAAAAATAAAAGACTCAAGAAAAGTGAATTACACCCTTCAAAACATTCAGTATTCTGGGAGCAAGGTTGGGGATGGAAATACTTATTTGGGAGATAGCATGTGAAGTCGAAACAATATGGGGCTTTGTGTCCAGGCAACCATGGGCTCTGTGTCATCGTAGCCATGTAAGTGTGGTCAACTTATATGACACCCCTTAAATTTCAGGTTCTTCATCTATTAAGACAGGAAGAGTACTGTTTCATGGAGTTTTTGTAATGACCAAATAAAATAAGGTGTGATACATATGTAGCACAGAATCCGTGCCAGAATATTATACTCAATAAATAATTGAAAGTAGTTTGGCAGGGTCAGAGATTTACCATCCTAATAGTTGTGCAGGGGTATCTAATTGTGGTTTTGACTTGCATTTCCCTAATGACCAATGACATTGAGCATCTTTTCATGTGCTTGTTGGCCATTTGCATTTTGCATATAATTTTTTGAGCAATGTCTATTCAAGCTTTTTTGCCTATTTTTGTTTTTCTTTTTCTTTCTCTTTCTTTCTCTCTCTCTCTCTCTTCCTTCCTTCCTTCCTTCCTTTCTTTCCTTTCTTTCCTTTCTTTCTTTCTCTCTCCTTCTCTCTCTCTTTTCTCTTTATCTTTCTAGGGCCGCACTTGTGGCATATGGAAGTTCCCGGGCTGTGGGTCAAATCAGATCTGCAGCTACCAGCCTACGCCAGAGTCACAGCAACATGGGATCTGAGCCAAGACTGTGACCTACACTGCAGCTCATAGCAATGCCAGTTCCTTAACCCACTGAGCAAGGCCAGGGATCAAACCTGCATCCTCATTGGTACTAGTCAGATTCGTTTCCACTGCACCACAGTGGGAACTACTTTTGCCTATGTTTGAATTAAATTGTTTTGTCATCATTGAATTGTAGCTTCTCCATGCATTTTGGATAATAATCTCTTTCAGATACAAAATTTGCAAAATTTTCTCCTATTCCTTGGCTTATATTTTCATTTCACTCTCTTGATGTTATGTTTTAATGCACGAAAGTTTTTAATTTTGATGAAATCCAGTTTATCTACGTTTTCTTTTGTTGCCTGTGCTTTTGATGTTGTTTCTAAGAAGTCATTGGCAACTCAAAGTTCATAAAAATTTCCCTTTATGGTTTCGTATGGGAATTAAAATTTTTTTTAAGGGCCACACCTACGGCATATGGAGGTTCCCAGGCTAGGGGTCAAATTAGAGCTACAGCTTCCAGCCTACACCATAGCCACAGCAACATGAGACCTGAGCTGCGTCTGTGACCTACACCACAGTTCAGGGTAATGCCGTATTCTTAACCCACTGAGTGAGGCCAGGGATCGAACCTGCAATGTCATGGTTCCTAGTCTGATTTGTTTCTGCTGCGCCATGACGGGAACTCCGGCCTATTAGAATTTTATAGTTTTGACTGTTATGTTTAGGTTTTTTGTCCATTCTGAGTTAATTTTGTGTATGATATAAAATAAGGATCCAACTTTATTCTGTTGCATGGATATCTAGTTTTATCAGCAGCATTTATTGAAAAGATGGTCCTTTCTCCATTGAATTGTCTTGGCACTCTTGTCAAAAATCAGTTGATCAAATACATGAGGATTTATTTCTAGGTTCTCTACTTTACAGGTCCAACATCATCTTTTTGCCAGTACCATATTGCTATTATTACTGTAGCTGTGTAGAAAAATTTTCATCCTGGAAGTGGGAATCTTCCAACTTTGATTGCTTTAGTTGTTTAAAGTCACTTAATATTTCTTATAGATTTTAGGGTAGATTTCCCTCTTTCTGAAACAAGGAAGCAGTAACAACAATAAAGCCCATACCAGTGGAGTTTTGATAGGAATTGCACTGGATCTGTAGATTTCTTTGAGTGGTATTGTCATTGTAACAATATTAATTGTTCCAGTTCGTGAACACAGGATGTCTTTATGTCTTCTTTAATTTATTTCAGTGGTACTTTGTAGTTTTCAGTGTGTAACTCTTTCTGTCTCCTTATTTAAATTTATTCTTAAATTGACTTTTAATTTATTTATTATTGTTTATCATTTATAATTTTGATTACCTAACAAGGAGCCTTTGCTATACAAAAATTTGTCAGGTAAAATGTAGAAACTGACAAAAATTTCTAATTACAGGTAGGGAGGACATACTGTGAGTTTTTTCACTAGGTTATGCTCTAAAAGTACCAATTCGCTGTCAAAATAACCAAGGTTTTGGTTGTTCACATCAGGACAGCTTTGGGTTTAGGGCCGAAGCCCTGGCTCGATGATAACATGGAACTGCTCCATTCTTCTTTATCTGGGAGCCATGCTGAAGGACAGCCCTACTGGGGACATAACATTTTCTAGTATTAAAGGACAATACCAGGAGGGCAAACAGAAATACACAGTATTTTTCAAACATTTTCCTAGGAGTTAGCTGACTGTCAGTTTCATCCATATTTCTTTGCTCAAAGCAAATCCCATAGCCACGTTAAGATTAAAGGGGCAGGGAAATGGCAAGGGCAAAGAGGGAACAAATAATTATGAACAAATAATTCCTATTACAGGAGCAAATAAGAGGTGATCATTCACTGTTGTGATTGTTAGTTCCTTGATCTCTTTTATCTGGTTGCTATCATTAGAATTATCCACTTGCTTTCTTTGTGAAATGAAGAAAATTCCTTCTTCCCCCCACATGTCAAAAACACTAAATGAGAGCACAATTATAAAGTGCCATGAGCAAATGAGAACAAACGCTTATCAATTTCCAGTTTATCACACTGACTAAAAAGAATTGAGATTCTTTGTATTTTAAAATAGCAAATATTCATTAAAGAATGCCACAGGGCTTAGAGGGAAAGTAGATAAAATACATTCTTGATAAAATTTATGAATGGTGCCATATTTGTAAGGAGTAAAAAAGTTTCTTTTTTATAAATTAAGACTGAATGTAATAATTGTGTTTATTTTTTAATTAGATATTTTAACTAAATTAAATTTCTTGTTTGCAAGTTCAGAAATATCAATATGCTGTATTATCACAGTTTAAGCAATAATAAATTCTTATTTTTACTCAAATACTCAGGTGGTTATAGAATTAGCATAATATGCTAATTTTTTTAGCTTATCCAACATATTTTAGCATATTTTGCTCACTAAAGTGCACACAGTGTTTTCCAACAGCCTGCTTACTTAAAGGTAACTTAAGATCTTCATCTAAAATTTAGTTAAAGGAAGTGAATGGGATAATTGCGTAAGGAAAGGACAAGACAACTTTCTATGATTCCACTTTAGTTTTTAAGACAAGCAAAAGTCCAATACTAGTTGATATTTTAAGCATCAATAATGCCCATAATATCAGAGGATAAAGATTTTGTGAAAAGTTGGATTCAAATTTGAATAGAACTATCCAATCATTTTGTGAGAACAAGATAGCTTCAGCATGATTAAATCTTGAAGCATATATGAGAAGGTAGTGAAATCCTTGGGAAAAAGGGATAAGGAAAATGACAGTAGGAGTGAAGCCCCTGTATTGTGTTAAGCCATGGTGAAGGTGGGCATTTGTACTTTAGAGAATATTGCCTCTTGACAGGCCCTCAAGGTGCTGTTGAGGGATTTAGGAAACAGTGGAATATGGTCAGATGTACATTTTAAAGAGATCTTTCTGCTAAAAAGAAAAATAAAATAAAATCAAAATACAAAGGAGTTTCGTTGCAGTGCAGCAGAAACGAATCTGACTAGGAACCATGAGGTTGTGGGTTTGATCCTTGGCCTTGCTCAGTGGATTAAGGATCTGGCGTTGCCATGAGCTATGCCGTAGTTCGCAGATGTGGCTTGGATCCTGTGTTCCTCTGGCTGTGGTGTAGGCTGGCAGCTGTAGCTCTGATGAGACCCGTAGCCTAGGACCCTCCAAATGCCGTACATGCTGCCCTAAAAAGCCAAAAAAAAAAAAAAAAAAAGAGAGAGATCTTTCTGGCAACTGAATTAGGAAGTCTTTGAAGGGAGAAAAGACTTGAGGCAGAGAGATACTTGTAAGGCACTAGCTGGAATTGAATGAAGCTCTAACTGAGCATGTAAATTAGGCCAGCAGAAGAGGCCAAGTGATCCAAAAGGTAAGAGTTTGGTTTTACCATCAGATGGACCTGCCTCCCCCTGCTCCCCAGCTCTGCTACTTAGCACTTTGATACTGTAGAATATTCCTAATCTTTCTATCCCTCAATTTCCCTTCTCATATAGATTTAATGAATAAGACACATACACATTTAACATCATGAGTAACAATATATGAGAAGTAATGTTGTTAGGGAGGAAAATTCTTTCTAGATTTTTTGGCTTTTCTATAATTAAATTAACATGGGGTAGATTTACAAAGAAAAACGAATTTAATAATCTTCCTAGAGGGTCATATAAAAATATGAATCCCCCTGGCAGTGAGGCAGTTGAGGCTTGTATAATATCCTTAACTAAAGAGTAAGACATAGGGGTCTGTGATAAAGGGAAAGGAGGGAAGACAATTTAAAGGAAGATGGGAAAAGTAAATGTTTGGTAAGCAAATGTCTATTATTACCATGTTATGCAAGGACAGTGGAACACGGAGAGGACTTTGAACAAATAGGCCTTGCTGAGTCCCCTAATGTACCACACCTAAATTCACATTCTTTTTTTTTTTTTGAGGTGGGGCTGCATCTGAGGCATATGGGAGTTCCCAGACTGGGGGTTGAGTTAGAGCTGCACCTGCTGGTCTCTGCCATAGCCATGGCAATGTAGAATCTGAGCTGTGTCTGTGATCTATACCATAGCTCATGACAATGCCAAATCCTTTAACCCACTGATCCAGGTCAGGGATTAAACCCGCACCCTGATGGATACTAGTTAGGTTCCTAACACACAATGAGAACTCGTAGTTCACGTTCTTTGCCATTATCTCTGGTGATAATTCCCTTCTTGTAACAGGCCCTCTCTCTAAATTCTTTTAGACAGTTAAGGGGAAGGTAAAAAGAACAACTTTTTGAGACTTCTGTTTCTTAAAACTAATCAGCCTGAAATAATCCTTATGCCAAAGAGACACATTGGCGGGGGGGGGGGCAAATTTTGCCTCTCTATATTATAATAGGCAAAACAGTTTTCTAAATTTGAACTTTTAGAGAGTGGCTTAGCACAAACCTGCTACTAGGCCTTCTGACTCAAATTTTGTGGATTTTTTTTTACAGTACCATACTACCCCAAAAAACATGTTGAGAGAATAGAAGACAATTTTAGAGAGTTTTAGAGGCAGTCTAGTATTAATGCAGCGGATATACAGCATGACCTTGCCAATCCACTTCAGATATTCTGATAAGTGCCCTCCTGATATCAGAAGTTCGTTATGATTCAAGGTCTAAGTGTGATATCTTTCCAAATAGATGAGATATGATATGGAATAACTTTAGCTCCTCAAGGACTCAAACTGTTTCCAATTTTCCTTAGTATTTATCCTCAGTGCCTAGTATAGGATCTGACAAAGAACAGCCCCTCATTAAAGGGTTACTGTATGAATATATTACATTATTTTTAATAAACAGCTAATCAAATGTGGCATAATTGATTTGAAATAAAAATAACAGATCTATGCAAATAGCAATGGAAGAATGGTCAGGAAATGCAAGTAAGTATTCCCTGTGCTTCTCTGGTAATATATTGTGGATGCCTTTCCATAGAAATTCCTTGCTATCAGGGTTGGCCTGGGGGATAGGGTATTATATAAAGTTTGGAAATGCCATCAAAAACTTAAAGTTGCCAGAGGAAAGCCTGAGGCCCCAGCATCTCATGCACCCTCATTATTAGCAGATCTTCCAAATAAACCTGGCTTTAATACAAAGTAGGATTACTGAAAGCCTTAATATTATTGCTGGTTTGCTCACTAATGATTCATTTTCTTCCTCTGTTTCATAATACACTGCTTGGAAAATCTGTTGCAAGTGAGTGGCTGGAATTATACTTCTTTTAAGGAAGTGATTTCCACATGTGGTTAATGATTTTTCATCTTCTTAACTCAGCCTTTACACCCCTTCACTCCTGCCCAACTCATATGGTTATGGACATTATTCATATCACAGTACAGGAAATGCTCTATTTTAATGTTTAATAAATTTACAACTATTCAAATTGATTATTGCAATGTGAATGTTGGTAATCATTACACTTTAATGCCATAAACATATCAGAAAAGGCTGAAGAAGGAAGGCATCCATTGATACCAAAGATGAAACAGCAAATATTCATGCAAAAAGGAAAAAAAAAGTCCTTTCTTCAACTTTAAAGAAAATTAATAGTGTGATTATAAATCACTCTATCAGTACGTATTGACTCAGACCCAGCTGAGCTCAGCAAATACTGCTCACAGGCCAAATCCAACTCCGCAGGTTGGTAAATGCCTCTGTGACGTTGCCACAGGGAGTTGGTTCTCTCTCCATTGACAGAAATGAGGCAGTAATTAGAAGTGACTGACAAGGTGCTTTTCATCTTTGACGAGGAAAGATTTTTGGTGTCAAAATATCTCACCAGAGGAGTAATTTTCTCTGTGTGCCTTTCTTGTCCTGACACATTTTGCATGATAATATAAAATGGGAAATTGTTTCTGAATGTTGCTTAGTGACAAATAGCAGATACACTGTCTTTGCAGATAACAAGTGTCTGAATGCTGTCATATTGTGATATCGACAGGATCCTAGTAAGCTGGGGATATTTATACTGAGAAATAATTTGTTTTTGATAGAATAAAATCAAAGATATTAAAATGCTTTTTATGGTATTATGCCTCTAAAAGTTTAAAATTACCTGACAAGATTTAATCATCCAATTCTAAAATGCATTTTAAGGATTTAATCACCTGAAACTTTCAGCACAATGAAGAATCAAAATACTCAGTATAATACATTTGCTGTTTCATAGAACCTACCTTGTCACTCGACACATGGCTACTGTCAGTTTAAACCACTTTCAAATAATTCATCGTTATGCTGAGAATGGCCTATATTGACTATTCTAAATCAGAAAATTTAATAACAACCATTCATTAAGTTTGAATGATTTGAAACTTAAAAAAAGAAATTTTAAAAAGTATAGTGACAGAAAAGTTTTCCCTCTTGGTTCTTTGGCTGGCCTATTAATTAAATTGACATTAAGAAAGATTAACAGGAGCTCCTGTCATGGCTCAGTGGTTAACAAATCCAACTAGGAACCATGAGGTTATGGTTTGATCCCTGGCCTTGCTCAGTGGATTAAGGATCCGGCGTTGCCGTGAGCTGTGGTGTCGGTCACAGATGCAGCTTGATCCTGTGTTGCTGTGGCTCTGGCATAGGCTGGCAGCTGCAGCTCCGATTAGACCCCTAGGGGAACCTCCATATGCCAAGGGAATGGCCTTAAAAAGACAAAAAGACAAAAAAAAGACAAAAATAAAAAGAAAGATTAACAGAGGGAGTTCCCGTTGTGGCTCAGTGGGTTACGAACCCAAATAGTGCTTACGAGGATGCAGGTTTGATACCAGCCCTCCCTCAGTGGGTTAAAGAGGATTCAACTTTGCCATGAGCTACAGTGTACAGTGTAGGTTGCAGACGTGGGTTGGATCCTGCATTGCTGTGAGGCCAGTAGCTCTGATTCCACAACTAGCTGGGAATTTCCATATGCCACAGGTGCAGCCCTAAAAAAAAAAAAAAAAAAAAAAAAGATTAACAAGAGAAAAAAATGTTTAGTAACATGTTTACATGAGAGAGACTGTAAAACGGAAACAGGAAAGCTATCACCTTACATATTTTCCTCACCTAGAGACAAAACAAGACCTTGAGAGTGAGGAATCAGTTATGGGAGGGTACTAGGAAAAGTACAGTAAACAAAAGTAAGGTTGTTACCCAGATTTAAGTTGTTGCCTTCGCTAGTGAAGAGTATTGGGAGATTTAGAGTCATTCCCCTCTTCTTTGAAAGAGAGGGAGGCATCCTGACAAATAGAGATTTCCCTTGAACATGTAAGTATGTCTTACAAAAAGTCTTATGCTTACTTGGTTTTCAGAGCTTCTACTGTGTTTGCAGTTTCTTAAAAATAATCAGCTAAAATAATCCTTATGCTAAACAGTATATTTTGAAGTGGCAAATTCTGCAACATCTTTGCCTGGCATTGGCATCTATAAATATGAAAGAAAGAGTTTGATCTTGAGCTTGGAATGGATAATGTTAAGAGAACGTAGTGCTTTCATTATTTCTTTCCAGTATAAAGAGAGCTTTTTATGGAATGTAAATTAGCATACAGTGATCAAATGTAATAGCAGGTGGAAAGAAAGGCAGTGCTTAACTGGAAATGTGAATCTGATTACACATTGCTGTTTGCATTAATACAGGTGTGCAGTTATGAAAAATGTGGTAAGATCAGCAATTTCTAAAGAAGCCGTATGTTAACATCACCCAACTGAGAAAATTTCAGAATATAGTCTGTCAAAAAAAAAAAGAGAGAGAAGTTGAAATTTATTATTGAAATTTAAAGAAGAAATTGAATGAGTTAAGAACATCAATACTCAACTATGAATATTAGGTTGAAACCCATATTTTAGCGGAAATATGAATTTCAGTCTGTTTTCATAACACTGAGATTAAAAAGTAGTAGACTTGACAATAAATTACTATCCCATTTTCTGAAAGTCAGTTTTCTGAATATCTGTATTATATTAGGGCTGCTATTCCCTGATACCAGTTTGCAATAGATATTATGAACCTTATCCTTCAAGATCCTATGCTTCAAGGGATTTCGATGTGATCAGAGTTCTTGAAAAAACTGGGATCCCAATGCTAATGTTTGCACAAATCAGATGCCTAGAAGACTAAATAATTTTGTTTCTTTTCCCCTTTTTACTATTCACACATTCTATTTTTTCAATTAATTCAGAAGAATTGTGAGAACTTAACATTTATTGGGTCATTCAATAATACCCAGGAGTATAATACTCAGAACTCTCAGCCTGAAGAAAAAAATAGCTCCATGTTAGTTTGAAATACCCATAGTTATTTTCAGATTAAAATCATTTTAAAAACATTAACTTTTTTTCTATGTCCTAAAACAATAAATTTTATAATAGAAGATCATATACTGAAGTATTTGATATGTTTTATTTAATTAGTTAAAAATAAACCAGTGCTCATAATATGTTATACAAGGTTTATGTTGAAGACTTTACACATGTATTTCTCATACTAGTGCTGGATACATTACACATATAATTCCCGTTTATATCAATCAGAAAATAAGTGCTTAAAGTGCAAAGTAACTTGTTCTAGGTCTCATGGTTACCAGATTCTTTACATGGAGTTTGAGTTATCAAAACAGAAATTGCACTGAAAAAAGTTGAACAGGCAAGGCTATTGCAGTAAGGGAGAAAGATTAAACATATCTCTAGTGAATTAAACATATCTCTACTGAACAAAGATGGTTTCTAAGCACTGAGTGAGCTAGCAGAAAAGTTAGTAGGACATTACAGATAAAGTAGATTAATGCAGTATTTTGAGCACATTGAGTTATTCCTGAGTTTGTTTGTTTTTTTTTTTTTCCTCAATGATTAGGCCTCTATGTTTCCTAATTGGTACTGATCAAAGTTAGGCTTGTACCCTCCCATAGAGACTGGGAACTAGGGATGCAGTCTTCTTTGATGAGTGCATTTCAAAGAGGTGATTCCTGGTCCTTGCCAAAGACATTCTGTGGGTCATAAAACTGACAAGAGGCTAGGAGAAGATTTATGTACATTTCAAATGGGCAGAGAAGTAATTTACAATTGCAAGTTTTATAAAGTAAATGTTCTAAGAAAAGGGAGGTCAGGGACCTAGAGTGAGGAAGAAACCTGTGTAACTTGGTTAAGCTGAGGGGATTGTCCTGGTCAAAGTCCATATCTGTCAGACCCCAATGTAGATGCTCCTATCCCTTACTTTATACCAAATCTCATTTATATTGGTTTCCCAATAACAGAATTAGTAGCTCTTTGCCCACAGAACTGCACTTTATTTGTTGGTGATATTTCCCCCCAAATTGTAGTGTAATTTAATTGTGGCATAAGTTAATTTCAGTTAATATTTATTTGCCAGGTGTGTTCTGAATATAAAATGTCTTAAAGACATTTTAGTAAAGATTTGAGTAAATTATTTCAAAATAGAGTTGAGAAATTGAGTTTTGCTTATAAAAACACATCATCTAGGTAATGGTGGAAAAGAGATAAAAATTCAGATTTCCCAAAATTTCATAATTAATGCTCATTCCACTTTCCAGAATATATGGGGATTTACTAACTTTACTGAACAAATAATTATTCAACAAATAATACAGCAGTGTACCTGTGTCTTCTGGGCACTATGCTAGGTGCTATGAGCAAGAGAATTAAGATGTCTTCCTGTTGGAATTTCCAATGTAAGAAGTAGTAACTATTTTATATATAATTTTATAAATAATTGGTTACCATTGTGAGATGTTCTATGAAAGACGTCCTGGTCTGTACACATGGGTCGGAAAAGAATTTCCAGATCCAAAGCAAAGTGAAGAAAAGATAAGTTTATTGAGGTAGGAGACACTGTTAACAGAGCGGGTGGATTTCCTGATAACCAGGGAGAGCCTAGCCCTGGGTGCATGGTCTTGTGTGTTTTTATAGCCCAGGGAGAGGAGAGGTCTTGCAGTATACCCGCTGACCTGCTGATTGGTTGGGAAAAGAGGGGTTATAGGATACTGCTTGTTGGTTGTTTGGGGGTGTAGTGGCAGGGTGAGGAGTGGGCCATACACCTACCTAGTAAGGGTAGAAAGGTGTAGGTCAGGTTGCTCAAGGTGTGGGAAGGGGCAATGAAAAGGGTCTGTTAATTCTTGTCTTAGCCAGAGGCTTTGAGTTCAGTCTCCTTGAAGGGTCTTTGAAGTCCAACAAAAGAAAAAATAAAAGGTCCTGTGAGTACATAGAACACAGTTTCCAAACACAGACAAGGTAGATTTCCCCAAGGGTGCAGCTGAGACCTGAGTCTGCCAGGTGGAGAGAGAATCTGACAGAGTGGTTGTGGAGGTCTCATAGTGTTTGCTTAAACAAGCAAAGGCATTTAATATTGACAAAAAATAAAACATTTTTATTTTATATTATTTGAAAGGACAAAATGATATAGCAAAATAAAAACAATCAAACCAGGAGTCAGGAAAACCTAGTTTAAGTTCTAGCTCTGCCACAAACTTTGTGAACTTGAGAAAGCTGGGAATCAAGTCCATGTACACAATAAATTATCTTCAGATTAATTCTCAGAGATATCATCATCACACTATTTTCTTTTCTTTCTTTTTTTTTTTAAATCTATTTTTGGATTGATAGAAAGATGAGTAAGGATCAGTTTTTAGGCCATGAAGAAAAGTTTCATAGTTACATTTCAGTTTTGACTAAACATACTATTAATGAAACCAAGCAGCATGCTCTGGCGCCTTCCTGGATATAGAACACTTTCCATGACCCGTGTTTCTTGTTTGCAGGGAAAAGATTTCATCCTCCTAGACTTTCCTTGAGTTTCAAATGGTAGATTTAAACACTTGTTAATTAGAGGGGGGGAATGCCAAAGCAAAGGAAGGACAGTCAATAAATAATAGTGCAGTAGGGGTAGGATCCTGGTCCCTCCTCAAGAGATATACATAACAATATGATAAAAATCTGTGTTCTTTCATAAGAAAGAGTCCCTGCCCAGATGGAATGTGGTAACTTCAGCGTGAGAACAGGCATTCAGAGTCAGACTGCTTGGAACTGGAAGGCTAATGATTAAGATTCCTGGGATGCTACTCTGTTACTTCCCCACCAACCTATCAGAGGAGGTTTATACACCTTGCATCTCCCCCCACTCCACTAAATTTTGCCTATAAAAATCTTCCCTGCAAACCATCAAGGAGTTTGAGTCTTTTGAATACAAGCCCTCCATTCCTCTTGCTTGGCCCTACAATACACCTTTCTCTGCTCCAAACTATGATTATTTTGGTCACTGTGCTTTGGGTGCATGAACTTGGGTTCAAAAAATATTAATGCAATTACTCACGTACCTTATTTGCCATGCTTGACTCAAGAAGTATCAACTACTTCCAAAATGCAAACCTATCTTCAAAAGATGAATTTTTGCCACCATTGAAAAATTCAAGAGTATGTGCTATGTAATATAATAGAAATCCCATCAAATTAAAAAAAAAATTTATGCACCCTCATGTTCATTGCAGCACTATTCACAATAGCCAAGAGATCCCATCAAATTTACACTATCTTTGAAGTTATTTTTCTTTGTGTAAATAAAAGTCATTTATTCGTCATCGCATCTAGTAAACATTCCTTGGCTCAGAGAGTTGGCGTTAAAGTACAGAAATGGGATTGGTGGTCTCTAGAATCAGGCAGGCAAAGGTGAAGGATGCTGTCACTGTCTTGTATTCCAATTTATATGTTATAGCTGCTTAAATTTGGTCAGGGCTAGTTTGTACACAGGACTCTTTTGATAAAGCTGAAATTATTTGTTAAGTTTTTGAAAAGACTGGAATATCATGAAATTTAAATAATAGTAAAGACTGATAATAAAGCCTTATGCCTGTGGGTGTTTGTTTCCCAACTCGTTTTCCTACAGTGTTTGGAGAACATGCCTGGAGGTGTTAGTGGCACTGATTTCCAGCAGCTGTCACAGAGCAGGGAGCTGCCCCTCATCAGGATGCACTTGCTGCACTCAGAGTAATTGGCTCCACAGGTCTCTGCTGAGGGGAGGCAGCCTGACTCTTCAGGTTTCTATTTTTGCTCTTCTTTTTTTTTGAGTATGAAAATGCATGATGTTTTCTATACTGCATATAAATCCTTATCAAGTCAAAAAGTCTTTGTTGATAGAGATGAGAAAAAATAATGGTGGATTAGTTGTGGGAGATATTTTTAAAAATAGCATGCATCATTCTATTTTCAAGTTATATTCATTAAAAACTACAGATTAAAAATTATATATGACATAATTATATAAAAATGCTTTTGGCATATATACTTCCTTGATATATATAGTTGTCCCTGAAAAAGCTATATATACATGTATACTCATTGCAACAAATGTATATTGAGTTATCACTCAAAGTCAGTCAGAGTTGAAGGCTGGAGAAATGCACAAATAAGATGTTACTGTTCAGTGTTTTTACATAATTTTAGTAATACTGAGGTTAGGGTTAGAAGGACTAATTTTCAGAGGAAAATTAAAATGAGGTTACATTTAATTGATGGAGTTTTATGTGTACTTTGTTAGTCAATATTAAAGAAGAAAAGAGAACCAAGATTACTCTGGGTACAGAGATCAGACTTTAGGTGTCAGATTATTCCTAAATTTTATTTTCATCTGGAGTTTTTTTTTATGTCTTATCATATACTATTTTTAGTGTTTATTAACAATGCTTTTGTTTACATATATTTAGTATTAAAAAACCCTACTCAAAAGAAAAAATATGACAACATGAAGTATAATTTCTATGGCCTTAGGTAGCATTATCTTTCCTTTAGATATCCAACTGTGAAAAACCTCCTATCCATTTTTCATGGTGTATGTTTATGTCTTTGTGTACACATTTATGTATACATGCTTAATTGTGATGTACCAAACCCAGTAAGAAAGAATGAAACCTCATGGAGTTATTGACAGTATATGAAACTGAGTCCTCCTAAAACTGAGTTCCCTGCTGAGTTTATGATTAAGCTCTATATCCAGAACTTTATTCCCTGTGTTATCCCATTCCTATTCCCCTCAGGATTGAGAGGTATCAAAGAAAAGGGAGATGGAAACTGAGTAGGACCCTCCAGGGCTCTCTCAGGTACAAAAGCTCTTCTTTGTTCCCTATTTTGTTCCCCCTTTCTTGTGTGTAGAAAAAAAAAATATATTTTAATCTCCTAGGCTTTCTCTGAGCTTCAAAGAGCAAACTCCAGAAGTCACTAATTAGGGAGGTGAGGGGATGCAGACACAAAAGAAAAGCAGTCAAGAAATAGTAACGCAGGAGTTAGATCTTGTACCTGTTTGGTGTCATTAGGAAGTAACTTCTCTTTTAAGCCTTCTTTGCACAAAATTAGAGAACCCAGAATAGAAACCAAACTTTCATGTTCCCTGTAGATTTAGAAACTAGAATAAGGGGCACCCAACGCAAAGCATTGGGAATTGGCTTCTGAGTATTCCCAGTATGGCCCAGTCCACCCCCTCTTCCTGTAATGCTCTTGGGAGCACTCCACCACCTTCGACCTGTTACCTCCAAAACTCGCTGGAATTTCCTATCACTTCTACACATAGAAAAGAAAAAAGGATGTGAGAGACAGCCTCCTTACATGGCCCAAGAAGCTTTATGCTCTACAATTCTAAAGTAACCACCTTAAACTCCCATCTGCGATTATTCCCTCCCAGAGGCCCCAGGAATATTTCCAGGGAACAGGACCTCTCAGCTATCAAATTCCCTTAGCTCATGGACCCGGACATTATTTCTCAGAGGGCCAGAGCATGGAAAATGGAGACACTTGCCTTCCCAAACTCTTAAAGATTTAGCGTCAACACTTACTCTGGGGGATTCTTGAGGCTCTAACTCTGCACTTGAATTACTTTGGAATAGATCTAGGTTGTTAAATATCTTTGAGGTTTTTTTAGCCCCGTTTCTAAAGGCCATGTAGAGGGCCTCTTCAGTGGAATGAATTCCTCATAGATGATACAGTTTTAAAGCATAACTCTCTCTGAATAAAGGCAGGTAAATAAACCTACATTAAAACAAAAACAAAAAATAACCCCCTCTCCTCCCCCAAAAAACAAAACAAAACAGAGTCCTAATTTCACCTCCAGGGATATGCTAACAATATGATGCACATCTTTGAGTTAAGGAGGGTAGTAACTACATGCTGACCACATGCACACAGACCACAGACTAGTTAGAACAAGAAGGTTGATGATTAAGAATCCTGAAACATCATCATTTTATAATACCATCAACCAATCAGAAGAAAGTCCATGAGCTGAAATGTTCACCTCATATGTAACCTTTAAAATCCCTTCCCTGAAAGCCATTGAGTTTGGGTTTTTCAGCATGAGCTGCCCATCCTCTTTACTTGATGCCCTGCAAATTAATGTTGTAGATTCCTTACCACAACCTAGTGCTGGTAGATTTAAGGGTAATAGACCTAAGTTCAGTTAGGTAACATTTACAAGGAGCAGAAGAGAATTAATATAAAATGGACTAAGGAAAAATACATGTCAACTATTAATATGATAAAGAGCTGAAAGAGGCTTTGCTTTACATGCATTTTATTTTATTTTATTTTATTTTATTTTATTTTATTTATTTATTTTTTTGTCTTTCTCTTCTTTAGGGCTGCACCCGCAGCATATGGAGGTTCCCAGGCTAAGGGTCCAATCAGAGATGTAGCAACCAGCCTATGCCAGGGCCACAGCAATGTGGGAGCAGAGCCACGTCTGTGATGTACACCACAGCTCATGGCAGCACCGGATCCTTAATCCACTGAGTGAGGCCAGGGATCGAACCTACCTCCTCATGGATGCCAGTCAGGTTTGTTAACTGATGAGCCACTACGGGAACTCCCAACATGCTTATTATTTTACAGCAGAATAGTTCTCATCATTGTTCATACACTTATACTTGCTATTGGAGAAAATTGAATTAGCAGGTCATGTTTTAGCTTCAAACTCACATGTATACAAGTCCCGCCTTTACTCTTTATTGGTCATTTTAAAATATTCCAGTTTTCCTATTTTGATAGCCCTTAGATCAATATTATATAATCAAAAAGTATGTATCTAAAAAAAGCAAATGATTATAGGTCCCTATAAGTTGTAGTGCAAAGAAAATGACACTAATAGTTTATAGTATGGCATGTCATTGAATAGCAGAATATAAAAATGATAAACATCAAAATATAAAACATTACAAAATCTAAAGGAAGGCACTTGGCACAACAGAGGACCTCTTGGGGAGGGGAAGAGCTAGAAAGTTCCATATCTGGATGGAGACTTATCAGTGACTGCCAAAAGTTTGCAATTTTAAGATCCATTTGAAGAAAAGGGATACATTTTGGTTAGAAATCAACACTAAATGAAGCTGTTTCAGGAAGGGGAACCCTTTCCAGGGCCCAGATTCAAGGGCTCTTGTCTAACACTTGGAAATAAATTGTCCAAGAGACACACATGCTGACAAAGCAAAAGACTTTATTGGGAATGGGTGCCTGGGCAGAGAGCAGCAGGGTAAGGGAACCAGGAGAACTGCTCTGCCATGAGGCTCACGATCTCAAGTATTATGGGAATGAGGTTAGTTTCTAGGTTGTCTCTCTGGCTAGTTGTCTTGCTGGGCCCATACTTGGTCTGTCCCAGGGTCCTTCTTGGTGGTGCATGCACCTCTCAGCCAGGATGCATTCCAGCACCGAGGCTCCTGGGTAGGTTTGTTGTCTCCTTCCTCCTATTGGCCCCTCCCAAATTCTCCCTATTGGTCTTCAGGGCAGCACCACATTCCTTATCAGGGCCTCTGGATGTGAGACAATTCATACAAGTGGCTATTATCATGTTTGTTCAATCTGGGCAGTTTCAGTAAATGGTCCCTTAGCAAAGCTATAGAATAAGGCATTTTTCAAGTATTTTTTTTCCATTATGCAACTGTGATGCTCTTATTTAAAATATTTACTTCAGGAGTTTCCACTGTGGCTCAACAGGTTGAGAACCCAGCTAGAATCCATGAGGATGTGAGTTCAATCCCAAACCTTGCTCAGTGGGTTAAAGGAACCAGCGTTGCCACAAGCTACGATGAAGGTTGCAGATGCAACTCAGATCTGACATTGCTATGGCTGTGATGTAGGTCAGCAGCTGCAGCTCTGATTGACCCCTAGCTTGGGAACTTCCGCACATGTGGCCCTAAAATTAAAATAAAATAAAATAAAATAAAATAAAACATCTAGTTCATAGTATATACATGTCATGCTTAGATTTACCTACAGAATCCTCTGTCAAACAATTTGACATCTAAGATTATGTTGAAAAGGAAGAAATTTTTCTCTACCCTTCTAGGTTCTTCTTGCTGGTCTAGGAATTAATTTGATGTGAGACAGATTAACAGGAGAAAATTTTAAAAGTGTAATAATAAGTATATGTGGGAGAAAGCCAGGAAAACGAATAACTCTTGCCAAAATGAATGAAGACTTGTCCTTAAATACTATCCATAGCTCAACATAAAAGAAGATGTTGAGGAGGAAGTCAGTTGGGAGGTTACTGGGAACAGAAAAATAAGGCTAAGATCATTTATTCAGATTTAAGTCTTTTTCATTGATAAATTTCTAGAGATTTGGTCAAATTCCTTTTCCTAGTACAGGAATCCCTTACAAATGGAAATTTTCTTTACAAATGCAAATGTTTCTTACAGAAGGGTAACTCCTAATTGGTTTTCAGAATGCTTACCAAGTTTTCTGTTTCTCAGAAAATAACCAACTTAAAACAAATGCCAATATATGCTAGGGTGGCAGAATCTACCTCCTTGAAATTAAAAATCCCAAGATCTCATAAGGAATAAAATATTTTTTACTAATCACTTGAAACATGCCATTTAAACAGGAGCCATATGTACATTTTAATTTAGGTATTTAAAAATATATATATTAATGAACTATATAAACTATGATTTGTCATTTTTGAATAAGTAAATTTTATCCAGAGAATTCAGAAGGCATGTGAAATGAAGACAACATAAAATAATTACTAAGATAATTTGCAAAATGTTTCAGTTTCTTTTCAGTATCCTTGGGGAGTTTGTTCATGTCTCCATTATAATGGTTACTATATTATATGACACTGTATCTATTTATACTTCTTTCTCACCTAAGGGTCCATGGATTTTACAAAGTCAAAGATTTATAGCATGTTTTTTTTCCTATTGTTACCAAAACTCGGCCTCTGTCTGCCATTGTTAAATAGGAACTTGGAGACAGTATTGGTGAAGGAGAAAAAGAGAGCTTTATTGCTTTGCCACGCAAAGGGGGGCACAGCAGGCTAATGCCTTAAAGACTGTGTCCCCCTTTGAAGGGATGAGGAGGTGATTTTATAGTTTGGGGAATGGAAAATAGGACCACAGATAAGGATTAGGGTAGAGGCAAGCTTGCATTGTCTTTCAAACTCTGGTGTTTAGTGGCCCCCAGGACAGGTTCTGGTGGTCCTCCTTCTTACTGGAATGAAAAATGTTTCATCAAGGAGTTCTTTCATTTATTGGGGGTTTTAGTTCTGCAGAAAGACTCCAAGAAGATATTATTACATAGATTCCTTAAGGAGGAACCAGGACCCTGCCCCGAGGGGTCATCTCCTGACTGTTCCTCCCTGGTCTCTGCATTTCCTCCCTTCTCTGTTTAGTAACTGCCCTTTGGAACTCAGGGAAGGTCATGGAGTCTGAGCCTAGCTAGGGCACTAGCTCAGTTACACCATTACCTACTTCCAAAATGTTGGTAGAGAGTGATGGTAAGCATTTTACTTTTTTTTTTCCAGCTTTACTGGGGTATAACTGGCAAAAAGCAATTATATGTACTTAAGGTCTACAGCTGGATGTTTTGATATATGTATACATTGTGAAACTGAAACTGACAGCACTAATATTCTGACCCTAGCCAGAACACAGATTGGGTCTTAAACCCATGTGCCAGGACTTGAACCCAGCCTAAACCCAGCTTTGGACTTAAACTCACGGTTTTAAATTAGCATGTGTCTGGACTCTGTGAGGTTCAGGTTCTTCATGTCTCTGCTCAGAAGGAATTCAGTGAGAGACAAAGTGATAGGCAAGAAATAGATTTATTAGGATAGCATGCTTGTGAGAGATGCAATCAGGCAGGCAAGGAAACTCTGCCTTGAGGATCTGGTAAGCTACAGTTTTATCCTCCAGTGGGAGTAGGGGTTAGAAAAGCCCACCTCTTTCTTTCTGGGAGTAGCAACTCCTCCTTGGTATGCGTATATTCAAATCAGCAGAAGGGTCCCCAAACTCTTGTCCTTGCTCTTAATCTGAATGCAGACCTAATTCCATCCCTCACCCAACGATGTGAGGCAGTTCTCACACTTCACTAGTGCCTGCCTAATTCTGATGGCTTTTTCAAGCAATTTATTTACTTACGGTGATCTCCCAATGTCCCCTAAGTTTCCCTCTTATCTGTGGTCCTTCACTGAGACTTCTAAAACTACCTGTGCCTACTCCATCCCTATCAAAACTAGTTAGCATATCTGTCATTTCACACACTAACTTCTTTTTTGTTAGTTTTTGTGATGCAAATACTTAAGATCTACCCTTTTAGCAAATTTCAAGTGATATAACACTGTATTATTTACATTGGTTACCATGCTGTATGTAAAATTCCAGAATTATTTATCTTGCATAACTGAAACCTGAGTGATATTTCATCCCAGTTTTAAAATTTAAAAGGCACATCTATATATAAAATCTTAATATTTAAAGACTTGATTAGTAGAAGAAGATTTGTACTTATCTGCTATGATTCCAGGGAATACATATTGTTGACAATCTTGGCCTCTGTCCACTGGTGCCAAATAGAAACATGGAGACAGAGTTTTGAGGAGAAAAAGATAGCTTTCATTGCTTTGCCAGGCAAAGGAGGCCACAGCAGGCTGATGCCTTAAAGACTGTGTCTTCCCTTGGAAAGAACTACAGTGGGGGTTATAGTAAAAAGGAGAAAAACTTTTTCAAAGAGGAATCAGTATTGGGGCAAACATGCATTCTTCTTTCTTTGGGAGAGTTTTAGTCATCAAAGTTTTAGTCATCAACATCAGGAGATTGGCATGATCATGGTGGTTGTCTTCTGGGTTATTGCTTAGAATAGCAGTACTTATGAAAAGGGTGTATTGATCAGAGATTAGAACAAACTAGGGAAGTTCCTGAAAAACATCATGTGCTAATAAAATTTAACACACAGGCAGTTGTGCTCAGGGTGCCTATTATTTAGCCTAGAGTAGATGATGTGTAGGGTGTAATTAAGCCAGGGAGAAGCACAAGGAAGGACTCTAAGCTGTTCAATTTTAAAATATTAATTTCTTTTTTTTTTTTTTTGCTTTTAATGGCCACACCCATGGCATATGGAGGTTCCAGGCTAAGGGTGGAATCAGAGCTGCAACTGCAGGCCTGCAGCACAGCCACAGCAATGCAGGATCTGAGTAGCATCTGCAATCTGCACCACAGCTCAAGGCAATGCTGGATCCCAACCCACTGAGCAAGGCCAAGGATCAAACCTGCATCCTCATGGATCCTAGTCAAGTTCATTAACTGCTGAGTCACGAAAGGAACTCCTAAGTATTAAATTCTAAAACAAGCATAAGAAATATACCTTTTAAGTGTAAAAGATGCCTACCTCATTATGTATATATCCCTTGAGAGGGAATCAGGATCATATCCTAGGGCTGTACTATTGTTTCTTTTTTTTTTTTTTTTGTCTTTTTGCTATTTCTTTGGGCCGCTCCCGCGGCATATGGAGGTTCCCAGGCTAGGGGTCGAATCGGAGCTGTAGCCACCGGCCTACGCCAGAGCCACAGCAACGCGGGATCCGAGCCGCGTCTGCAACCTACACCACAGCTCACGGCAACGCCGGATGGTTAACCCACTGAGCAAGGGCAGGGAGCGAACCCGCAACCTCATGGTTCCTAGTCGGATTCGTTAACCACTGCGCCACGACGGGAACTCCTGTACTATTGTTTCTTGACTCTTCCCTGACTTTGCATCCACTTCCTTCCCTGATCAACAACTGCCTGAATCTGCCCCTTAGAACTCAGGGAAGGCCATGGAGGCTGAGTGAAGCACATTTCCTAAAAATACGAAATGGGGAACACAGAAGGCTTTTGTGCGCAGGAGCCCCAAAGGACCCTGCTCAGTTACACTATGTCCTTTATATAATGTGTTTAAAAAGTATTTTTTGAATGGAAAGAGTAGTAGCTAGTAGGATACTAGAGCTCTCATGCTGAAACCAAGATTTCAGGTGGCTTTGCCACCTCAGAGTGGAGCAGGAATTCAGATTAAGATTTCCCACACAGAAAGGTAGAAGTTAAATATGCAAGAGGGACTTAAGTAGAAATTTTCTAAAAAGCTTCTCATAGTAGCGCTAGTATTCATAAATTGACACTAGTATTGATAAATTGAGCTTCTGGCTCTTACTTGTTTCACTGTAAACCACATACCAGATTCCTCTGTCAGTAAAGGATGTTTACCACTGTCACATTTCTTAGTGTCTGAGAGATAACCCAGTTGAGAAAAAAAAAAAAAAAGGTAGTGAAGAGTCAGACAATGCCAAATAAAGAAAGGAGGAAAAATCAAAAAAGCTATTATTTTAATTAGAGGTTTTAAATCCAGAAAAGCAGGATACCAGCAGGAGAGTGATTCACATTCTCAACTTCGGTTTCCAGGCTACACAGGAGAGAAGAGGGGTCAAAAAGACAACTAGACCTGGAGAAAATGGAAAGCTCAAGTGATTGAAGAGTTAGAGATAAAGGAAGAATAGTAAATTTTAGTAGGAGGAGTAAAATATTTGACCTGAGGTTATGAGAGAGAGAATTGTCTAGTTGGTAACAAGCTTGAGAATATAGCCAAGAGAATTTATTGAGAAGTGAAGGTTATTGAAAATGAGGTTATTAAAGAACAGTGAATCAAGGTTATTGGATGGCATTTTTGTTGACTCCTGTTCTGTAACTAATAATCTAAAAATGTAGTGGCTTAAACCAACAAGTTAGTATTTCTTACATATCTGACAGTTGGTGTTTTTTCTGGGAAATCATTTTTTTTTCCCCCTGAACTAGGCTAAAATGGATTTCTTATGTTATGGTCTTCTATTGTCTTCACCAGTGTTCCAAACTGGTGAATCAGGAAGCTGAAAGACTTTCTGAAGTCTTCATACCAGAATTCACACAGAATAACTTCCACCACATTCTACTGATTGTAGCAAGTCAGAAGGTCAGCCTTGGTTCAGTGAATGGAAATATAATCTATCTTAATAAAAGAGGATTTTATATATATATATATATATATATATATATATATATATATATATATATTTATTTACTACAAATGGGTTATCTACATGGATCATAAATGTCCCTAGGATTGTGGCTGGATTTGAATTGAAAAGAATGCTTAAGATATGAATGTATTAACAAAACCAGTCATCATTACAGATGACTCAGGGAAGAAAGAGAAAGGTTCAGGGAAGTGGGATGAGTCACAAAAGAAATTATTGTATGATTATAAGAGTAATGATTTGGAGGTTGTATGTGGAGAATTTTGACCCTTACTTTTTGTTCTAGGGATCCAATGTACTAGTAATTAGTATTCTACTCCTTACTTTTTGTTCTAGGGATCCAATGTATTAGTAATTAGCAATTTGCTGTCATAGTAAATAGTCCCAAAATAACAGGAGCTTTAACCGTAAGTATTTATTCCTTACATTATCTGAGGATCACAGTTCACCTGAGGTTTCACACTGAAATATAGGTGGATTGAGGATTGTTTCAGATGTCTCATCCTTATAGGACCAGGTAGAGGAGTGTCCCTATCAGTGACATGGTGTTCTCTTAGTAGAGGGAGGTAAAAGTGCTTAAAAGCAAATTTAAATGTAGTTTTTTGTTTGCTTGCTTATTTATTTTTTTGGACATGCTAAGATGTCTAACAGTGGCATTATAGTCAAGACACAGTTGACCTGCTTTATCAGGGATATCGGCCCATGTCATGGTCAGAATCCTTAACCAATGCTGGATGGCAAGAAGTAAATCCTAGTGCACTGGAAAATATTGGCAGTTTTGGTTTCTTCCAGTTACCCCTACCACTGTCATTTATCCAATCTCCACTAACGTGAGTCGGAAGGAAAAAGAAATATTTTGAACTGATAGCAATGACTTTTCTCTGATGAATATTTTAAAAATAACACTCCAGGAGTTCCCGTCATGGTTCAATGGTTAACGAATCCGACTAGGAACTATGAGGTTGCGGGTTCGATACCTGGCCTTGCTCAGTGGGTTAAGGATCCGGCGTTCCATGAGCTGTGGTGTAGGTTGCAGATGCAGCTTGGATCCCACGTTGCTGTGGCTCTGCTGTAGGCTGGAGACTGTAGCTCTGATTAGACCCCTAGCCTGGGAACCTCCTATGTCGTGGGTGCGGCACTAAAAAAGACAAAAAGACAAAAAGACAAAAAAAACCCCGCAAACACTCCAATTGTAGTAATTAATCCCTGTATTACATATCTTATCAGAGGCTACCAACAATTAAACATTCTTTCTCTTCTCATGATGTAGACCAGCAATTCATTCTGCATGACTTAATGACTTATCTAATGTTGAACAGTTAGATTTACTGATGTTGCAGCAAGGAAGATCATATATCACAGTGAACTGTAGGGTAGGTTACTAAGGAGTTCAGAAAGGCTCAATATATGGTATGGGCTTTTGCTGAATGATTTAGAAAGGAAGTGGGGGATCTGTTTTGGATTAGGTTCTCTCAGGATTCAGGATAATTTGATGATCCGGTGTCTTAAACTTTCTTTTGTCTAGAAGATGTATAGAACAAAGCAGGGCTAGAGTTGCCACTGTTTAAAAAAAAAAAGCAGAAGTCACTCATATTTTTGGTGAAGTGGGAATTTTTTAAATATTTGTATGGTATCTTTGTCTTATATTCCAATATATGTATGTGTGTAGGTCTTGTTTTTGCTTATTTCCACCATGTCACAAAATGCCTTGTCTTATTACTGTTAATATTCTGTAGAATTATTTGTTTAGTAGAGAATTTTGCTATCATTATTTTTAAAATATCTTTCTCAAATCTCTGGGGTTTTTGTTTGTTTGTTTGTTTATTTATGTTAATAATCCTGTGTTTCTGCAAGACCAATTCCAGGACCTTCTACAGACAGGATACTAAATCCTCAGATGCTCAAGTACCTTATATAAAATGATGTGGTATTTTCATATAAGCTATGCACATCCTCCTATATATTTAACATTTTCTCTAGATTATTTATAATACCTAAAACAATGCAAATGTTATGAAATAGTTTTGAATGCATTGGAAATGCTGTATGAATAATTTCTGACACACAGCAAATTCAAGTTTCACTTTTTGGAACTTTCTGGCATTTTTTCCCTGACTATTTTTTGGGTTGAATCTGTGGATGGAGAACTGTGAATATGGAAGGCCAACTGTGTTATCTTTTATTCCTTATTCTTAGAAAGACCTAATTGTTTTTTGTTTTTTGTTTTTGTTTTTTTTTGTATTCTCAATTTATTCTAGAAATCTTAAAGCTTCATTTTCTAAAATAGACTTACTAATTAATCTTCATCAGTTAGACTTTCTATAAACCAGTACCTGACATTGACATATAACCTATTCCTACTCTCACAACCTCCATTTACAAATATGGGAATATTTAGTAGTAACGACTGGGGTGTTATAAATTTTTCTCTTGGAAGTGCCTAGAGCTGTCCATCTTTGGTTCTTATGAGAAACAATGTAGGGACAGAAAAAGTACAGATTAGTTCTTTGCAAAGTCTTAGAATGCATTCTGCACTTTTAGAGTAAAGTTACAATAATGTAACTTTTAGAAGATAAAATGTTCATGTTGTCTGCAAAAAGAGTAGGGATTATTTCTGTTGAGCAGTTTGCTTTAGCCAGCCAGAGAAAATAAAAAGTTACATTACTGTTTGTTCTCTTGAAAACACAACTAAGAAGGGACCCTTGCTTCTTTCACAGATTGTGTGTAAGACAGTGAATTCCCCCATACAGTTTTAAGAGAATTTTAGAATATGTTACTAGCCTAATAATAATGTAATATATTTTAGATACAAATATAAGATTTATAATTACATTTAACTCTTATTTTTTTTGTCTTTTTTTTTTGTCTTTTTAGGGCCACACTCATGGCATATGGAGGTTCCCAAGCTAGGGATATAATCAGAGCTGTAGTGGCCAGCCTACACCTCAGCCACAGCAATGCCAGATCTGAGCCACATCTGCGATCTACACCACAGCTCATGGCAATGCTGGATCCTTAACCCACTGAGCAAGGCCAGGGATTGAACCCACAAGCTTTATGGTTCCTAGTCGGATTTGTTTCCGCTGTTCCATGACAGGAACTCCACGTTTAAGTCTTTTTTTAGCCCTGGCGATTACATAATTTTCTCACATACTTTATCTTTAAAATTTACGGGAACATTTCTTCTATAATACTTGGACTCATGACCTTCAGAGGCTTCTGTACCTGTGCTGGGAATATTTTCAACTGAACTTTTTAGTTAACACAATAATAATAATTTTCTAATAGTTAAAATTGTCCAGTTCTGCTTTGGCTATCTCCTAGTCGTTACCATTTCATGTGTTTAAGTATTCTATTCACATATGTTGGCTTGGTTTTTGTAGAGGGACTACAGGCATTAAAGGATGAGTTATACTAGATAATATTAGAATTTAATTCCAATCTTAAGAATCTATGATTCAAAGAACAGTAATAGAAAAAAAACCCAAAACTTTACAACTCTAAATATGTAGTTTACCACCCTATCCAAGGACCCCAGCTGACTATGTTATACTAAACAGCATCCCTAGAATGAACAGAGGACTAAATTAAAAAAAAAAAAAGACAGAAAATGAGATCTGTAAGTTCACTACAATTAGTTAATATTATCAAAGCTAATATTATAAGAACATGGGAAGACAGTTCATCATACACTGTATTATAATAGTAGCTTTTATTTATTTATTTTTATTTATCTATTTTATTTGTTTTTTCCACTATACAGCATGGGGACCAAGTTACACTTACATGTATACATTTTTTTTCCTCCCTTTGTTCTGTTGTGATATAAGTATATAGACCTAGTTCTCAATGCTACACAGCAGGATCTCATTGTAAATCCATTCCAAGAGCAATAGTTTGCATCTGATAACCCCGCGCTCCCAATCCCTCCTACTCCTTCCCTCTCCCCCCGCGCAGCCACAACTCTATTCTCCAAGTCCATGATTTTCTTTTCTGTGGAGATGTTCATTTGTGCTGCAGTTATAAGTGATATAATATGATATTTGTCTTTGTCTTTCTGACTCATTTCGCTCAGTATGAGAGTCTCTAGTTTGATCCATGTTGCTGCAAATGGCATTATGTCATTCTTTTTTATGGCCAAGTAGTATTCCATTGTGTAAATATACCACATCTTCCGAATCCAATCATCTGTTGATGGACATTTGGGTTGTTTCCATGTCTTGGCTATTGTGAATTGTGTCATTTTTAAGGAAACTTTTGTCCAGATATATGCCCAAGAGTGGGATTGCTGGGTCATATGGTAGTTCTATGTATAGATTTCTAAGGTATCTCCAAACTGTTCTCCATAGTACATTCCCACCAACAGTGCAGGAGGGTTCCCTTTTCTCCACACCCCCTCCAGCACTTGTTTGTGGACTTATTAATGATGGCCATTCTGACTGGTGTGAGATGGTATCTCGTGGTAGTTTTGATTTGCATTTTTCTTGAAATCAGTGATGCTGAGTATTTTTTCATGTGTTTATTGGCCATCTGTATATCTTCCTTGGAAAACAGTCTATTCAGGTCTTTTGCACATTTTTCCATTGGGTGATTTGCTTTTTTTATAGTACTAGCTTTTAGATGAGAGAGACATATAGCATTTGGGAAAAAAAGATAAAAGTAAATATACAAATTAATTAATGAAGTAAGATAAGAGCAAGGCACTACCTCTGACAATAGTTTGATATGAATTGAAGAGGTTTGTTGTTGTTGTTAACATAATATTCTGCACATGATATCCAGTAAAATAAACATATAAATTAGCACTGAGCCTTCTATATTCCCCTTATATTTTAGTTTTCTCCTTAGTATGTGTAGCCTCTCGATAGTTCATTAATTTATTCTTTATTACTTGCTTTGCCTATTTTCCCTGACCATCAGAAAGTTACCTTCTTATGAGCAGGAGATCTTCATTTGTTCTTTTTTTTTTAAATTCTCTCCTAAGTGCCAAAAATAAAGCCTCATGTCTATTAGATTTTTAAGTATTTATTATATAAATTAATGAATTATATGATTTAGTGAATTTGAGATCACGTCACAAGTTCTCTCTTTTGTTTAATATTATCTCTAATTGAAAATTTAATAATTAAAAGGATCTGTGGTGGGTGTTAGGCAGTGATGGTAGTGAGGAGTGGGAGACTTTTAAATAGTTATCAGTGAATGATTGATTTCTGGTTCAATAGCTTTCTCAATTGAGATGTCAAATCAAATTAGCGTTCCGGTTTAAGTGCCAGCTGAGACTGAGTAGAATATAATCAATATGACATGAAAGGAGATACTAATGATTAAATGTTATATCTCACCCAGAGAAAACACTATCAGCTCTGCCCATATTACTAACTCTGGGTGTGAGCTACTACTGTAAAAGTTTTTTATAAACTAATAAAAATCACTTTACCTCAAAAACATATAGACATATATAAAAATATATGTGTGAGTTTATGTGTGTGTGTGTATATGTATATATGTATATATATATATATACCTCATACACATGCACATAGACATGCACACATACACACATATATACAGTACATGCAGATAAATGTTGCTCTTGAAAAACGTAAAAGTCAATGTTCTTATGCCCAAGATAATAATTTGAAAAAATACATGACCTTTGTATGTTACAAAGAAACTAATGGTATTTCTGTGATTTTTCAGGGACTACCATACATCTCAGCACAAAATTGGTATCCTGCAGAATATCTACAGCTTTATTTAATTCAAATGACTGATCTGTTCAAAATATTCTCAGAGAAATGAGCAAGTAGAGATAATGAAAATGTTTTGTAATCTATAAAACCCTGTAAAAATGTGCAATGATCATCATACTATACCTATTATTATTCAAATGAGAACATTCTTCAATTTGTTCATTCAAATACTATTGTTGAGTACCTCCATAGTACCAGACATGTTTTTGGACAGCAGAGTTACAACAACGAGGATCCTGATTCTTTTGAATTTCCTAACTGGTACAGTAGTTTTAAAACCTTGCTAAATATTAGAGACATCTGAAGTTGTTTAATGTTGGTCCATGTGTGTGGGTTAGAAAAATTATTTTCTATTACCATAGCAGGATGAAAAAAATAAAAGGTAAGTTTTTTGAGATAAGAGACCTGCTAGTGTAGCAAGGCGACTTCCTTATAATCAGGGAGAACTTACCCCAAGCATGTGGTCGTGTTTCTATAGCCCAGGGAGAGAGGAGAGGTCTTTTGATACACCTGCTGACCTGCTGACTAGTTGGGGGAAATAGAGGTCTTATGATACACATGCTGCTTGGTTGGGAGCACATATAGTGCCACTGTAGAGGGGGTGAGGTGTGGGTCACATACCTTTCCTAGTAGGGGGTAGGAAAGAGTAGGCTAGGTTGCTCAAAGTGGGGGAGGGGGCATTACAATGAGATGGGTGAGGAATGATAAGTGTCTGGTAATTCTCATTTTGGCCAGAGGCTTTGAGTTCTGTCTCATTAAAGGAGCCTTGAAGTTTCACATTTAAGAAATACTAAAACATTGAAAGCAAGACAGACTAAATAAATTGAAATTGTCAAGAGTGGGACTCAGACATTTGAAAACATCCAGAAGTTCTCCAGATAATATCAGTGTAGTGGCCATATTGGCAGGTACTTGTTTGAAGGCTGGTATATACAGGAATATTTTGAAAATTTCAAATCAGCATGTCAAGTGCTATGATAATGTAAGATTCCATAGAACCAATGGGATCAAGATACCAGGTAGGGGGAGAGGAGGAAGGCAGTTTTAAAAGTCTTCACAAACCAAACCAAACCAAACCAAAACAAAACAAACAAAAAAACACTCTTCACAAAGGAAATATCATTGTATCATTTAAGCTGAGATTCAAGGAACAAAAAAAATTGAAGAAAATCAGTCAGGGTTATGTAGACAAAAACACTTAAAACATGTTATACAGCTTACGTGCCATTTTAAGGAATATGGACTCCATTCTAAGAGCAATGGATAGACCGTAATAGATTTTAAGTAGGATAGTGATGAAGAATTTTTATTTCTCAAGGGTAATCAGATGTTATCCTTCTTGGGAGTTCCTGTTGTGGTGCAGCATAAACAAATCCGACTAGTATCCATGAGGATGTGGGTTTGATCCCTGGCCTCACTCAGTGGGCCAGGGATCTGGCATTGCCTTGAGCTGTGGTGTAGGTTGCAGATGAGGCTCGGATCCTGTGCAATTCAGCCCCTAGCTGGAAACTTCCATATGCTTCAGGTATAGCCCTAAAAAAAAAAAAAAAGTTTTCTTTTTCTTTCTCTTTTTTAACAATATTTTTTGATATGTTTAGAGTGTGCTTTTCTGCATGATTTTTACATGGTATGATGTTCCTGTTTTTCACAGGTATAAAAGCACAGTCAACTTCTCAAATAGAAACTTCCTATGACTCACATTCTTTATGAATCCTATGATTTTTGTGGTTTTTTTTAGAGCCTATTTCTTTAGCTTTAGAGCAGTGGTTCTCAATCTTTTTTCAGGTCCGACATAATGGAAATAAAGACTAATGAAAGCAATTATTTTCAAGAGACGGGGCAGAAAAAGGAACTAAACTATTCACTTGGGTAATGAACGCATCTCTAGCTTGAAAATGACACACCCACACTCAAATTATATGCACCCTATGGGTTTAGGGGAGGAGTCCTGACTGATTAACACTGAATCTTAGTCTCTCTGTAAAATAAAAAGGGACATGAAGCTTTTGAAGTTAGAATTAGGGTTCGAAAACTGTCTTCGAAATTTTCAAGTGCCTTAGAGAAATGACTTATAGATCCTTGCTGTGAGAGCCCATTGATTGGCTAAGCTTGATTCAAGTATTCTCTTCTTGAACTAATGACTAAGACCAGGAAAGATGATAGCTTTCTTCCAGAACATGTGGTGAAACCTGTTGTCGTGGTCTTGCCTCCAGGAGAAACATAGACACAGTCACTGAAGAAACTAGACAGTAAGCAGCCCCTTAGAACTTTCAGCATCTACAGAAGAAATAGGGCAGAAATCTGATGCTTTGAGCTCATAGAAAGGCACAAAGTAATAAGGTTGCAAAGGGAGATTCAAAATATAATTAAAGAGACTTTTTTGTTGAACAAAGATTAGAAACAACCCCTCCACTGCTAGGTTTGACAGGCCCTAATTTAAGATATGATTTACAGCCATAGTAGTTCCTATTTTGTGACAAAAGATACCAAGTACATGTAGGCACCTTTTTTTTTTTTTTTAAGTTCCCAAGCTAGGGGTCAAATTGTAACTTCAGCTGCTGGCCTGTGCCACAGCCACAGCCACAGCAATGCTGGATCCCAGCCACATCTGTACCAATTCTCAACCTACTGAGCAAGGTCAGGTATCAAACCTGCATCCTCATGGACACTATGTTGGGTTATTAACCTGCTGAGCCACAAGGGGGAACTCCTGTGTGTGTTTTTTAAATCATTTATTTGCTCTTTTCTTCAATATCCACCTTCCCCATCTTGTATGATACTATAAAAGCCAAGTGACTTAACATTAACTCACTAACATATGATGTTCACTGAGACAAGCAGAGACATGTGATCTAGAAATAATACTGGTTTCTTCACGCTCCTTTAATGTTTTCTTATTTGGGGAGGGTCTTCAGCTTCTAACAGGAATCAGTAAAACACAGTTCATTCTCACACAAACCCGAGGAACCAGGCAAAACATATCTTACTAGTATTTCTAAGTAACTTTTATTTCATTAAAAATATTTTTTCTGGAAATGAAGTCATCATTTTTACCATTAGTCTCTTTTGTATATGAATATTTAAAGCCCTCAAAGCAATAAGAACCAAAAGACCTGAAGTAACTGGCTTTATTGCTTTTCTGACAGTCTGCTCCCATATGTATGTGAATACTGCTGAACTGAAAAAAAAAAAGAGCAAAATAAAAAATATTTTAGAAATTGTTTTTTCTATATGCTGCAAAGAAAATATTGGGACATAGACTGTCATTTATCTCAAGTTAAGTTGTTGGTTTTTGCTAGCTTTAGCTTATGAGTGATTTTATATAAGATCAATGGTACCATAGGAAGCAAACCAGTTATTCAAGGGAATTATTACCTGCCCACAGTTGGTATTTATTGGATTCTCATATGTTTAGTTTGAGAAGATTGTTTTTGATATTAGGCCTACATATTTCTAGAAATTACATTTCTATTTTACTGGGCAGGAGGACCTATAATATACTTCAAATATTTTTGTAATTTTCCATGGCCACTGTAATTTTCACTGTATATTATTTGGAAATGCTTGTCTTAAGCAGGCAGAAGCTGCTTTACCCTGGGCTTTTACACATGGAGGATCTTCTGATGATAATGACACATTTCCAGCAGTGTCAGGGAGACTTACTAGGGACACCAAAGGCCTGTGCAGGTGTCAGGACTGCTGGGTACCGCACTGCCATGGTTGATGCACTCAAACTCTAAAGTCTCTTTAAATTCTTTTCACATAAAAGAGGAAATCTGAAGTTCAGCCTCCAAGAAAGAGTATTAAAAAGACCAGAAGGGTTTCATCCAAGTTCCATGGGTGATAAAACACATCAATCTGAAACATTACTAGTGAGTTGCTGATTCCCTAGTCATTCTTCCATTTGCTGGAGCTGAACAAATGATAGTGCTATTCCATCAAGGGAAAATGATCCCTCCTCCCCTCAAAAAGCTTTTTACAAGGCAAAGCTATAAACTGCTAGATTTATTAACAATTTCCATTTCAAGAGAGGCACTGTTTGTGTGGCAGTAAAGCTATGCTTTAATGCAAATGCAGCACTTTGAGCCTGTTTTCCTAATGCCTTCACAACTCTTGTAAATAATGCATCCCTGGGTGGCATCCTTCACTTTTAAACAATTTGGGCAAACTGGTTCAAGTTGTAAACATACTCATGTACTTCCTTTAACATAATGATAGTTTTACCAACATTCTGGAATTTGCCAATATGCTTTTCTAAATCTGATTGCTATTTGATAGTAAACTGAGAATATGCTTCAGTGAATTTCACCCCCAACCAAGGGACTCAGGATAGCAGGTAAGTGAGGATATTTTATAGCAAAATTTGAACAGTGGTAAAACTGTTTCATGGTATTGAGAAGAACTCTATCCAAGTTTTATAAATTGAAAGTATTTGTCCTGGTCTGTGCACGCAGGTCAGAAAAAGAATTTTCTGGCATAGTGAGATGAAGAGAAAGAAGAGTTTATTGAGATAAGACAGATGCTTCTAGCATAGCAGGACAACACTGTGGGTGTGGGTGTGTTCATTGCCTGTTTTTGTAGCCCAGGGAGAGAGGAGAGGTTTATGATACCCCTGCTGATATACTTACTGGTTGGTTGGGGGAGTATAATGCCCCTGTTTGTGTGGGGTGAGGAGTGGGACACATACCCTTCCTACTATGGCAGGGAGGAGTAGGCCAGGTTGCCAGGGTCAGGGGGTGGCCTTACAATGAAATGGGTAGGGCAAAGAGTCTGGTAATTCTCACCTTGGCCAGAGGTTTTGAATTCTGTCTCCTTGAAGGGGACTTGAAGTCTAACAGTGTTATGAGAAACTTCTTTATTCCCTTTACCCATGTTACATTTCTGACTCCAACAAGTTTTCATTGCATTATTTTAATTATCTTAAGCAAAGAAGCCTAATTCAGTTTTATTCTAAACTTCATTTATTTTCCCCTTTACTATATGTTTGCTTTCTAAAAAGCATTATAAAAGTGTCAGTGTACCGGTTAAAAGGATAAAAATGCAGTTCTCAAAATATTTATTATTTGGCAAATAATAAATTCTGTCTTGTCATACACATGAGGATTATTTTTAAGGTAAACTCCATAAAAAGGAGAATAACAGATTTTGAAAAATAAAAGTCTCTCCAAAAGTAGTATAACCCAGCTTGGGTCAGAATAAACATAAAACTGCTAACTAGGATTTGAACTGAGGTGAAAAGATAGGTGTTACATTTTATTCATAAACCAATACTTTCATAAGCAGTGTGTTAGCAAAAGAGAAAAATGCATTAAATGGGTTTGGTGACCAGTTGAGTTATGGCAAGATTGTACAGAAAAGTAATCTATAGGGCATGATATAGTAGATATCATTTGGAAGAAAGGGGTCATAATCATAAAGCTATTTTTTCTTTAGGGTGCTTACCTATCTTTTCTTTGGGTATTGTTTTAGGCTCTTTTTGTTGCAAGTGGCAGGCAAACCAATTTAAAATGGCTAAGATGGTAAAGAGAACCTACCAACTCATACAACTGAAAAGTCCACAGTTTAAAAGTTTAGCTCAAGGATGTCATGAGAGATCTCTGGTCTGTATTCTGTAAGATCAGCTTGTTACTGAAGCAAACTCAGGTCCACTCACCCAACGTGCAGCAAAAGCAATCTTCTGACACTGGGTTGTGATGAAGGAAAAGTACAGGTTTACTGAAAGGCCCCAAGCAATGAAATGAGCAGCTAGTGCTCAAGAGACCTGAACTTCTGGATGACTTTCAGGCAAGGTTTTTAAAGGCAGAATTAGGGGTGAAGGTCACAGTGTATGTCATCAGCTTATGAACATTTTTCAAGTTGGTGGATGGTGAGCTAACAGGGTGATGTTTCTGGAATCTTTAATATCAACCTTCTGATTCCAGCCAGTCTGGGGTCTAAGTGCCTGTGGTCAGCATGTAGTTGACGTTCTCCACCAGGTGGGAGTTTTGCAGAACAACTGATATGTTCTGTAGAACACCAAAATGTGTCCGATTATTAGGTAGATCCCCTGAGAAGGAACTGGGAGTCCTATGGTTCTCTTTTATGGTGGAGTTTCCGTTTGAGCTCTTACTACTTTTCTTGCTTGACTGCTTTTCCTTTGTTTCTTTGTTCCCTCACTTCTCTAATCATTAACTCTTTGAGTCTTTGGAACTAATGGAAAATCAAAAAAGAAGTGGAGGACTCAAAGGGGTTTGTACTCAGAAGGGCCCCAGAGGGTCCTGCTGGGTTTCAGGCTTCTTCCTTCCACAGGCTTTCACATGTTTTCACAATGGCTACAGCAATTCCAAGTTCCACATCCACACAAGTAGCAAAAGCATCTCTGGTATAGCTATTTTAAAAGACTTTGATGGAACTTCATGACCTGGAATCTTTAGCACAGTTCCCTTTGATGAAGATCATGTGGTTTCCCCTGATCAAATCTCAGAGGACAAGGACTAGTGGCATATATTGAGGGACTCCAGCCTCTTTTTCTAAACCAAACACCATGGAGAAGTAGACAGCATTGCCCTTACTGGCCTTCAGTAATGGAGAGCCCACCTCTGCAGCACTCATGAAATGTGGGGAAATGATAGCTAATTGAACAAAATTCTCAGTACATAGTACTGAGCCAGACATTGGGAGACAGATACTGGGTAAGCAAAGAAGAAATGTTCACTATTCATAAACATTTCTCTCCAACATTAACTATCTTATTTCTACTTAAACAATAATATTTATTAAAATTTATCTGATTTGGCCATTTATTTCACTGTGTTCATTCCCCTCCCCCCCGCCCTAGCTATCTAGTGCTATTTCCGGGGAACATTATATTTATTTGACATTTCCTGTTAATTTATTGACACTATAATCACCTGAAAATGTTTTGTCTATCTAGTCCTATGTCCTTCTCAGTGTTTTCTTGTTAGTCCCATAGACTTTCTCCATCCAAGCTGTAAATGGCAGGGAGGATAAATAATAAAGACTTATTTATTATAGATTTACCTTATGAAAAGCCTAAATCATAGGAAACTGTTGTAACTAATCAAAATTGCAATTATCCTTAAAAATTCTATTCCCCCAATGTTTATTATTCTCCAGTTAATACCTATGATTTACTATATTCTCTGTTACCAGTAAATGTCATTGTGTATCCAAAACTACATTATTTTATTTTTGCAAGGAGTATCTTTTTTACCATACTGGAATGACAAGAAATTTATTTCCAAGTCACTTGGGGTTAAATATATGACAAATTCATAAATCTCATTTCATTCTTAAACACAATTTCCGTTAGCTATACTTTAACTTAAATAGGTTGCAAACTGTTAATTATGGGTAATGGTGTATAATCACCTATAGAAACTTAGTATTAAATGGCCAGAATGGTTTAGCATCAGACAGATATCTGATAATCATGAGATATTTGTCCCAAGCAGCAGAAATGCCCCTTCTCCCAGGCAGATGAAGTTCTGCCCCTTCTTTCTCAGCCTCATAGTACCCAGCTGCATAGCTTCCCCTGCTGCCAAGGACCCTCTGGCTCCATCTTCCACACTTCCCCCTCCCTTCTTCTTGGACTCAAGCTGAAATATTTTTAAGCATTCAAACATCTCCTTTCCTCAGCTTCGCCTTTCTCATGTCGTTGCCACTGCCTAGAAGAGCAAATAGTTCTTAACCTTGACTGCACGTCAGAATCACTGATTGAGCATTTAAAAATCTCAGCCAAGGAGCACTCAAGACAAATTAAATAATAATATCTGGAGGATGAGGCTTATAATCAGTATTTTAAAAAATACTTCCCAGGTGAGTCCATTGTCCAGCCAATATTGCACAATATTGCAACCTTCATCCTTCTACCTTCTGATTCTCATTCATGTTTCTACTTCAGTAGCTTTAGAGAAACTTCCCCTCACTTTTCAGATGAGGTTTGGTCTTCTGAAAGATGCTTTAACAGCTCCTGTATTTGTAGTTCACAGCATTTTGCATACTTGTAAGCTACCTGAGAGCAGTTATTGTATCTGTTTTGTTCACAAGTGTTTCTTTGGTTCCTAGAATGATAGGCAAACTGTAACTACCAATTGATTTGTTCTGCTCACTGGGACAAGCTCATTGAAATTAGATTGCTGTTCATTGTGAAACCAATAGGAAAGCTACTACTACATTTTAAGTATGCACTTCAAGCTCTGAGTGAGTAAGAGAAACAACACAACACTTTCATAGACATTACTGTAAGATCAGCTTTGTTCATAGAACTTTGGTTTAAATCTTCACTTAGGATAACTTATAAACACATAGATTTGTCTTGTTCTCGATCCCTTTCTATGAATGAAACAGGTTTATCTCACCCTATCTCCATCATGCGTACACACACACACACACACACACACACACACACACACACACACACACACACTCACATGCCCACCACAACCACCAAATTATGTACTCTGGGTATAACTTGTGGTAGAATGCAGAACAAATCACCTAAAACTCAGAGAAAGATGAAAAACATTTCTTATGTCAATTTCTTAAAATTTTTTTTTTAAGATCTACCTCACCAGTCCTTATTTCTATCCCACTTAAAAACTTTTCTCAATGGAATGGACAGTAGAAATAACCACTACTTCAAGAGAAGTCCTACACATACCTATGTTGTGTATAATGAAGTTCCTACAATAATTCAACAATAACCTATTCTAAATTATAGAGTCCTTTAACTTCAACCTTGCAGATAAAGAACACTACTGATTAAAGCAAATGGATGATTTTTTTCATTAGTTTAGAATTAACGTATATAAAAACTGGCTTCAATGTAATTTTGCATTGCACATACCAACACATACACCCTCAAACATACAAATAAAATTGTGATATATTTTATATCAAGCATAATAATATTTGGATAGAAAATAGCAGAGTGAGTAATAGTTACTAAATATCAAAATACAGGCAGATACAAATCAGAACCCAGTATTTGCCCTAAGCGGTAGGAACAGAATATGATTAGAGATTTAAATTAATTTGGAAAGTTATGGTGTAGAGTTTCATTTAGTTATTCCTTAATGATTTCTTAATTAATAAAAATCACATTAACCAGAATGGGCCTTTCATTTAATCGAATCTGAAAGTTTGATTACTTTTGGATTCAAGTTCAAATTTAATTTTTAAGTCAGTTATTATAATTCTTAACTCTCAGATTGCTCAATCCTAAATATCAGATGCTGAAGCATAGCTTAATTATTTTATTAATGCTAACACATAGCATAGTGCCTGATATATAGTAAACGTCTGATAAGTACAATTGGATGATTTAGTATTTAAACAAAATAAAATCCTTGTGATCAAATGGAAAAAGGAAGGCAAATTTTGTTTCTAAAATTTTTACTTATTTGTGAGAAAAAATAAATGTATTCTAAAACAAATACATATTTTACATTATAACGAGTTGATGACGTAGTATTAAAGATTTACTCATAAGACAAATAGTTACTTCAGATTCTTATATTGTGTCAAACTTAGAATATTTTACTGCATTTGTCTTTACACTAATGAGGTCTAAGTAATTTAATTTTGTTCAACCTTATTGAGGTATAACTGACAAATAAAATTATAAAATATTTAAAGTGTACAACACAATGATACGATATATACACACGCTATGAAAGGATTACATCAACAAATTAACAAATATGTCATCTCACATATTTCAGTTTTACTTTTTTTGGTGAGATATTTAAGTTTTATTCTTTTAGCAAATTTCAATTACACAGTGCAGTGTTATCAACTATAATCACCATATTATAATTAGATCCTCAGGTATAATTTATCTTATAACTGAAAATGTGTGTCCATATACCACCCTCTTCCTATTTCTTTTAACCCTTGACCTTTGGCAACTATTTTTATACTCTCTGTTTCAATGAGTTTGACTTTTGTTTGTAGATTCCTCATAAAAGTGATAGCATGTGGTGGTATCTTTCTCTGGCTGGCTTATTTCATTTAATCTCAAGATTCATTCATGATGTTGCATATACAGGATTACCTTCCCATTTAAGGATGGATAATAGTCACTCTATGTATGTATATGACATATTCTTTTTTTATTTCATCAAATTTTGAAATTTTGAAATTTTTTATTATAGTTGATTTACAATGTTCTGTCAATATGCCGCATATTCTTTTTTCTTCCCTTTGAAAGCAATTTTAATAAACATAGTTTCAGCATTTTTTCAAGCTATATAATTTTTATTTTTTTCCATTATAGTTGGTTTACAATGTTCTGTCGATTTTCTACTGTACAGCATGGTGACCCAGTTACACGTGCATGTATAGATTCTTTTTTCTCACATTATCAAGCTCCATCATAAGTGACTAGACAAAGTTCCCAGTGCTACACAGCAGGATCTCATTGCTTATCCATTCAAAGAGCCATATATTCTTGATCCATTCATTTGATGGCAGACACTTAGATTGTTTTCATATCTTGGGTATTGTGAATAATCTACAGTAAGCCTGGAAGTTCAGCTACCGCTTCAAGATAATAATTTCATTACCATTGGATTTGATCCCAGAAGTGGCATTGCTGGATCGATCATATGATAGTTCTGATTCCTTCAGAAACCTACCTACTTTTCTCTGCAAGGGATATACCAGTTTATACACCCACCAATAGTACATAAGAGTTCCCCTTTCCACAGGTCCTTGCCAACACTTTTTATTTCCTGGTTTTTGGATAATAGCCATTCTGATAGGTGTGAGGTGATATCTCATTGTGGTTTTGATTTGCATTTCCTTACTTATTAGGGATGTAGAGCACCTTTTCCTGAGCACCTGTTCGCTATCTGTATATTTTCTTTGGAAAAATTATATATTCAGTTATTCTGCCCATTTTTAAATTGGATTGTTTTATTTTATTTTTGCTATTAAGTTGTTTGAATTATTTATTTATTTTGGATAACTCCTTTCAGATACAGGATTTGCAAATATTTTGCCTCATTCAGTAGAGTGCCTTTTTATTTTGTTTATGGTTTCTGTTGCTATGAAGAAGCTTTGTAGTTTGATATAGTCCTAGGTGTTGATTTTTTGCTTTGATTCCCTTTACTTTTGATGTCAAATTAAATATATATATATGTATTTCATGTATTTTATATATATTATGTTTATATATATTTCACCAAGACCTACATCAAGGAACTTATCACCTGTGTTTTCTTCTAGGAGTTTATTGTTTCTAGACTTACATTCAAGTCTTTAATCCATTCTGAGTTAATTTTTTATATATAGTGTAAGACAGTGGCCCAGGCCCATTTTTTGCATGTGGCCATCCAGTATTTTTAGAGCTATTAAAGAGACTGACCTTTTCTCATTGTATATTATCATCTGCTTTCTTGTAAATTAATTGACCACATAGTCATAGGTTTATTTCTGGGATTTTTTTTCTGTTCCATTGATCTATGTGTTCACTTTTCTGCCAATACTATACTTCTTTGATTGCTGTTATTTTTGTACTACAGTGTGAAGTTAGGAAGTAATATTGCTTTGGCTATTCAGGATTTTTTGTGATTCGATAAAATTTTAGAATTGTTTGTTCCATTTTTTGAAAAACACCACTGAAATTTAGATACAAATTGCATTGAGTATGTAGATTGCTTTAGGCAAAATGGATATTTTAACGATATCAACAACATTAATTCTTCCAATCCTTGAGCACGTAATCTTTCTTTTTTTTTCTTTTTTTTTTTTGTCTTTTTGCCATTTCTAGGGCTGCTCCTGCAGCACATGGAGGTTCCCAGGCTAGGGGTCTAATCGGAGCTATAGCTGCCGGCCTAAGCCAGAGCCACAGCAATGCAGGATCTGAGCCATGTCTGCAACCTACACCTCAGCTCACGGCAACACCAGATCCTTAACTCACTGAGCAAGGCCAGGGATCGAACCTGCAACTTCATGGTTCCTAGTCGGATTTGTTAACCACTGCACCACAACAGGAACTCCTCTCTTTCCATTTACGTGTATCTTCTTGAGTTTCTTTCATCAATATCTGATAATTTTCAGTACACATGTCTTTCACCTCCTTGGTTAATTTTTTTCTTTTTTTTTTCTTTTTTTTTTGTCTTTTTGCCTTTGGAGCTATAGCCGCTGGCCTATGCCAAGAGCCACAGCAATGTGGGATCCGAGCTACATCTGTGACCTACACCACAGCTCACAGCAACACTGGATCCTTAACCCACTGACCAAGGCCAGGGAACGAACCCTGCAACCTCATGGTTCCTAGTTGGATTCGTTAACCACTGTGCCACGACGGGAACTCCCTAATTTTTTTCTTTAAGTATCTTATTCTTCTTGATGAAGTTATAAATGAGATTTTCTTAATTTCTCTTTTGTATAGTTTATTGTCAGCATATAAGAATGTAAGATTGTTTTATATTGATTTTGTATCCTGCAACTTTACTGAATTTATTAGCTCTAACAGATTTTTGATGGAGTCTTTTTAAGTTCTTCTAAATATAGTATTAAGTTAGTCACAAATAGTGAGAGTTTTCCTTCTTCCTTTTTGATTTGGATGCCTTTTATTTATTTATTTTTTCTTGCTAAATTGCTGTTATTAAGCCTTCCAATGCTATGTTGAATAAAAGTGATGAGAGTGCACATCTTTATCTGGTTTCTGATCTTAGCGGAAAAGCTTTTAGCTTTTCAGCATTGCGTAAGATATTTCATTTGGGTTTGTCACATATGACCTTTATTATACTGAGAGATGTTTCCTTTACATACACTTTGTTGAGAATTTTTATTATAAATGGATGTTAAACTTTGTCAAGTGCTTCTTCTGCATCTGTTGAGATGATCATGTGATTTTTATCCTTTGTTTTGTTAATGTGGTGTAATTATTGCTTTATTTGTTGATGTTGCACCATCCTTGCGTCTCTGGAGTTAATCCCACTTGATTGTGTTGTATGATTATTTTAATGTATTATTGAGTTCGGCTTGCTAATATTTTGTGGAGGATTGTTGTATCTATATTTATCCTTTCACTTCCAATCTGTGTGTCTTTAGACCTGAAGTGAGTCTCTTATAGGCAGTGTATAGATGGATTGTAGTTTTTTTTTTTTTTAAGTAGACACCCTGTCTTTTGATTGGAGCACTCAGTCCATTGGCATTTAAAGTGGTTATTGATAGATATGTACTGCGATTTTGTTAATTATTTTCTGATTGTTTTTGTAGTTCTCTGCTCCTTTCTTCTTTCAGACTTTCATTACAGTTTGTTGATTTTCTTTAGTGTTATGTTTCAGTTTCTTCTCTAATTTCTGTGTATCTATTTTTGGTTTTATATGTGTAGATATATCTATATATGTATATGTCTGTTTTGGGCTAATAGTTAAGTTCACATGTGTTCTAAAAGTACTACATTTTAACCCCCATTTTATTTTTTTGATGGCATAATTTACATCTTTTTACTTCGTGTATCCCTTACCTGCTTGTTACCGTGATAGTTGGCTTTAAGATTTTTCTCTTTTAACCTTCGTATTCCTTTTTAAGTGATTTATCCTTTATAGTGTGTTTGCTTTTACAAGTGACATTTTTTCTTTCATATATTTTCATGTTTCCAGCTATGACCCTTTTCTTATTGTTTAAAGAAGACTCTTTAACATTTCTACTAAGTCTGGCTTAGTGATAATAAATTCAGTTTTTTCTTATCTGAAGCGCTGTTTATCTCCCCTTCAGTTCTGAATCATAATAACATTGCCAGGTAGGGTATTCTTGATTTTAAGTTTTTTCGTTGTAGCGCTTTATTTATATCATAATGTTCCCTTATGGCCTGCTGAAAATCAGGCTAATAAGCATTCGGGGGTTTCCTTGTATATGTCATCATTTTTTCTCTTGATGCCTTTAAAAATTCTCTCTTTAACTTGTGCCATTTTAATTATGATATGTCTATGTGTGAATCTCTTTGGGTTTATTTTGTTGAGCGCTTTTTGTGCTTCCTAGAGGTGGATGTCTTTCTTTCTCCAGGTTAGGAAAGTTTTCAGGTTAGGGAAGTTTTCAGCCAACATTTCTTCAGATAATTCTTCTGCCCCTTTCTCTCTCATCCTTCTGAGACCCCTATAATGGAAATGTTTGTACACTTGATATTATCCCAGAGGTCCCTTAAAGTATTTTTATTTAAGAACTTTTTGTTGTTGTTGTTGTTTTTGCTGTTATGACTGGATGATTTCCACTGCTTTGATTTCCTGATCACTTATACATTCTTCTGGATCATCTAATCTGCTGTGATTCTCTCTAGCATATTTTTCAACTCGTTTCTTATTGCATTTCTTCAGCTCTCATTGGTTATTCTTCTTTTTTTTTTTAATATATTCTACCTCTTGGTTAAATTCTCACTGGATTCCTCCATTCTTCTCCTGAGTTCATTACCATCTTTATGACTGTCACTTTAATTCTTTATCTGGAATTACCTGTTTCTGTTTCATTAGGGTTTTTTTTTTTTTTTCCTGTTGATTCATCTTGTTCCTTCATTTGGAACAGATTCCTTTGTTTCTTCATTTTGTTTGAATTTCTTTGTTTGTTTCTATGAAATAATTGAAACTGTTACCTCTCCTGGACTTGAAGGCTTGGCTTTCTATGAGTGTCTCCTATGTAGACTATGTATGCTAGGTGGCTTTGCAGGACAGGTGGGGTTGGAGTGGGTATAATCTAGAACTTTCCTGGGGTACATTGGGACAGAACCAGACCACCTTGGTAGGATGGCTGGAGTTGGGGTAGGCACAGGCTGAGGCTTCCCAAAGTGCCCTAATATAAAGATAGACTTTTTAATGGAATTAATCATCTTATATCTAATTTTGTAGATAAAGCAACAGAACATACCTAATCATTGAGAAGCAGAAGTGAAATAGTTATAATAATTTACTATAAAACAACAAACACTGAACATTAGCTTTGAACAGCACATGGAAATAAGGATGCAAAGATAAATAAGATTGTCTACTGGGAGAGACACATGTACAAACAGAAAATTACTGATTTCAATGGTTTAAATAAGTTACTATAGAAATCCAGACATAAGATAATAATTTTTCCCTAGCTAATTTAAGAAGGGCCTTGTCAGGGAAGAACATTAGGCTATGCGTTAAAATATTAGCAGGATTTTCTTAGTAATAAAAATCCCCAACTGGACAGAAAAGGCAATGAGTGGTTAAAGAGGTAAAGATACAAACTCATGAACATAGAAATGTGAGACGTTTATGATATTGCAGAAGTATACTTCAGGAGGTGCTGAAGAAATAGTATGTACAATCATAAGCATGTATTGAAATAAAAGCCAATAGGCTGGTGGTTGGATTTTATTCCAATACATGCTTATGATTGTACATACTATCATAAAGAGTGATCTAAAGGTAGCTGGCAGACACAACTGTGTGCCAGGCTCTGTGACAAATGTGTTAGGTTTGGTATTATTAATCCTCACAATTATTTAAGGTTAATAATGTCATAACCCCTTTTGCTTCTTTTCCATTATTCCTTCATGGTTGGAGGAACCAATGTCGGTCACACAGCTTGTAAGTAATAGAGCTGGGATTCAGACCTAAGTATTATAAGACTTCATACCATACTTTTTAGCTGTGTCATGTTGCCTTTCTCCTTTGGTCATCCTTTCTATCATTTACTCTTCATTTATTTCCCTTTATTGGTTTCTCTTCCTTCATCTTACCTGTTGAAATTCCCTAGCATTTCTTTTCAAATAGCACTGTAGGGAAGTATATAAAATAATGTAGTAAATTTATATGAAATGTGCAAGCATTGTAGTAAATAAACAAAACATTGTGGGAAAAAATACGAATACTTTCAGAGGTGTTATGATTTGATTGGTGGGCACATAGTAAATTGTAGAATTAAATACAGAAAACCAGGTAAATAGCCTATAGGTACCCATCAAACTGTTTAATTAGTGTGAGAATAAAATGATTAAAAATTAAAATTACTTAAGAAAGTTCTTAGGCAAATTCTCATCTTGATTTCTTTCTTAACGAGTCTTTAATTAGCTGAAATTACATTGGGGAAGTTTCATGCCTTCTATATCTTTGCCAATGTACAAAATATCCATTTTATTCACAAACGATAGGTGTAAGTGGGTAATGAAACATATTACTCAGGAGAAAGGGAAATTGTAGTCAATTTAGTATTATTGAATATCAACTTGTGTATATTTTTGGCTGAACAAAATTAAAAGTCAAAAACAAACAAGGGAAAATTTCGTTAGAATATTTGATGTTATGTTTGTTTTTCATAATTTCACTGCAAAATACTTTGAAAGAAGAAGTATAAAAAGTATTTTGTTATACAGATTTAAAGAATTAAACAAAGTAATTACCCATGATTTGCATTAAACAACTATCCTTAAAAATATAAAATAAGCACTATGCTAAATATACAATAACTTCATCTTTTGGCTATTCCAGCATCAAAGTAGAACCTAACTTTCTTGTGGTTTATGAGAAACTATCACATAAGATAATTTTCAAATTGGTGGTTTTTTAGTGCTTATTCTTAAAAACAAACAAGAAGACAGGTCAGACTTTTCTAAAATATAATGGAAGGAGGAACTAAAAAGTTTGTGAAATATCTAAAAGACTTACAATCCTTAAAGTAATTTTTATTTCTGAATAAAATATAAGATGAAAATGATCATAGTCCAGATGATTGTGACTCTGCCATTTTAACAAATCCAGAAATATCCAGTAGTGTCATTTATACTTGTGATTGTAAACACACAACCCTCATTTATAAACCTCAATCACTCAGTATCCTTAAAATTTTCCAAATGTTAATGAAGTAACATTTCCCTTTGGAATTCATTAAAGCATAAGACATTTAAAGTTAACTAAGAGAAAAAAAATACTTTTACTATAAAAGGATTGTATATATGAAGCCAACAAAATATTTTAATGGAGTAAAGCATTTTTAAGGAAGTTGCTTCTGTCCTAAGTTAGATACATATTTACAGCTGCTACAGAAATAGACCCCAACACTAAAAATATAAGGCTCCTCTCATATTTTATTTTAATAAAGGGACAAAGCATAAAATAATAGCTAACTATTAGGAATGTGATGCCACTCTTTAGCACTTTACAATGAATTAAACTTCTGGTGGTACATAAAAGGAGAAAGAAAAAGAAAGCCAGTATCTATTTAGTGCTTCCAGCATTCCAGACATTTACAAGGTCTTTTATACATTATCTCATTTAATATGAATCATTTGGCTTAGGTATTATCATTTCAACTTTAGAGATGAGAAAACTGAGCATCTAAAATAGTTCCTGGCTATTACAGTTTACCTAAAATGTAATAGCCAGGAAGATACAAAGTCAGTATTTTCCCCTAGAATTCTGAAGTCAAAATCCAGCCTCCTTTAGGTTATGACCATTTTTTCATCCTTCAATGTTGCTGATAACCTTGACGGTTTGGGAAGTATTGGTCAAAAGTTGTATATAATACCAATGAATTGAGATTTGACTGATTTTTTTTTTAATCATGATGAGAATGGAGTTATAGATTTGGGGGTGGAAGATCATACAAGTGAAGTACAGTTCTTAGCAATCACATCAAGAATATATAATATCAACATGACTTATCACAGTTGATGTTGACCTTCAGCAGTGGGCAGAGCTTTCTCCACCTAAAAGTTACTAATTTTTTCCCTTTTCATTTTGTACTCTTAGAAAGAAAGCAATTATATACAATCAACACCTAAGGAGTGGGATTATATGAGCATATTTATATAAATTATTTGGAATTCTTCTGCACAGATTTTGAACATGGCAAAGTATTATATGAATCATCTAGAATATATATGTACAACATAAATATATAATATGTAATTATTATTTGCTGAAATAATATAGTTGCTATTTACATTAATTCTCATTTCTTTTATCCACAAACAATTTTTAGTTATTATCCTCAAATGGCATGGAGATAAATGCTATTATTCTGATCAGATTTTATTTATGTAGGAGTTGTTTGTCTACAATCAAAGTAAATCATAAATTAATATTTATCTTGGTAGTTTTGTTTAATATAGAGTTGAAAGTGAGGAAGGAAATTCTAATGTGCAGACAAGGAAGTAGTGTAGTAATAGTTAAACTGCAGAAGTGAGTGAACTAAATTAATTGCTTGGAAAAACCATTGCGGCCATCAAGTACAGATGATTTGTATAGCAAAATGACTTAACAAGAAAACCAGAAATGGAAGTTAATTTGTGAGAATAATATTGCTACTTAAAAGAAGAAAAAAGAAGTGACATTAGGAAAGCCAAATAAATTATGTTAAGAAGGAGAGCTAACTATTGTTATTTTTTGAGCACTTAAAATATTCCAAGCCATGAACTTGGTGCTTTCACATGTCATCTCATATAATTCTCAAGAAAGTTATTTAGTGTGTGTGTGTGTGTGTGTGTGTGTGTGTGTGTGTGTGTGTGTGCGTGCATGTGTGTGATGATGGAGTGTGTGTGTGTGTGTGTGCATGTGTGTGATGATGGAGTCTTATTCACATATTAATCATTTTATTAAGTTCCAAGGAGTTTTAAGGTGTTATGCTAGGACTGTCATAATTTCTTTTCTTGATCTTTCTCTCTTTTTTAGGGCCACACCTGTGCCATATGGAGGTTTCCAGGGTAGGGGTCCAATCAGAGCTGTAGCAGCCAGCCTACACCAGGACCACAGCAACGAGGCATCTGAGCTGCATCTGCAACCTACCCCACAGCTCATGGCAATGCCAGATCCTTAAACCACTGAGCAAAGCCAGGGATTGAATCTGCGTCCTCATGGATGCCAGTCATCATTCATTAACCATTGAGCCATGACAGGAACTTCCAGGACTGTCATAATTAATAAAGTTATATCCTTTATCAAGGTCAAGTTTGCAAAACACAGTAATAAGCAGGTCATAACAAAAAGGGTGATAAATGTTTTGATAAAATCATATATGTATATCGGGGGATTATGGAAGAAGTAGCAAATCTTCTTTGGTTGTATCTTAGAGTTTCTTATCTAGAAACTGAAGCAACTAAAATTTAAATTCATTCCACAAAACATGTGGCCTTATTTTATTTGTTTCAATTTATAAAAACATGGGCTGTCTTTTTTGAGTTTACAGAAGAACTGGCACAGTTAAAGCAGTAAGTGAAAACAATGCAAAGCATCAAATTGTAGAAGTAAAATGAATATGTTTCCCTTTCTTCATGAAAGGCTGGAAAGCTAAATCAATATTGCTAGAGCAATGAAAGAGTGGTCTAACTAATATACTAGATGCCTTGATGTGAGTCATAAATATAAAACAAAGGGCTTCTAAATGTAATTTATAAATATTTTTCTTGATGATTAAAGGAAAGAGATCCAAACCAGACAGAGAGAGAGAGAGAGAGAAAAGAACTACAGAGCTGTAAATTTCTTCAGAAAGTGCTATTCAAATTCTCCTTAATTTTCCCTGAACAACAATCAGCAAAAGTCTCATTAGAAGGAATTTTAAAAGGGTTGCTGATTTGCAAAATGTGGCATGAGTGATGTATACATTACTTGCATAATTGTTTTTGTGCGTACATATGGCACATGCTATTTTGGAAATGTACCCCCACTGTGTTCATTATAGCTATTGCTTACTCTATTCCCTGATAATCATTTATAGTTACTCGTCACAGCTTATTATTAGAAAAGTAATGTATCAGCTGTTTTATGTACTCTCCCTTAACAACCTAATCTTAGAAGTTTCCAAACCACAGTATATAGTAATAGAAAGCAAGCAGATTGCCCAAACTTATTTCTAGATAGTGGGCTGTGCATTTTTCAGACATTATTTAAACTTAAGTAAGTGTTCCCTGTCATCGTCCAAAAGAATTCTACCATTACTCTCAAAGTGAACAGTTTGGTTTTTATAATAACACAGGTTAATCTTTCAATAAATCTGTATTGGTAATGTAAATTTATTTCCACATTTTCTCTAAATTTTACGTAGCTGGATTTTCCCACAAACTGTTGTCTATACACAATCTATAGGTATAATTTTCAACTGGAGAAGCTGAAGAACAGGTAAGTGGGAAAAGAGGGGACATTAGCTCTTTTCACTATACCTTGGAGATGAGCTCAGGAGAAGTACCACTCAGAAGACTGCTTTTATTTAAATATCTCTATTTCACGTAACACCTATTTCTATAGTTTAGGGCCCCTGAAATTAGAATGTTTGCCTTTACTATTTTCTAGATCTTCAGACAAGGATTTTAAGCAATGAAGGGTTTACAAATCAGTATTCTAAGAAAAACAATCATATTGCAAACATATGTAATACCATTTTATATCTTAGATTTTTTTTTATAAAACAATCTTTAGACTCTACAAATATAAGAGGAGTTAAGAACTCACATACTTCTGTTTTGAATGATGCATAGGATATTTCTCTCCCAAGTGTGAGAAGACTAATCTGACTTCTCAGCAGACCAGATGTGTTATCTTGTATTATTTTGACACCTTGGAAAGCATACCACCATAATGACAAATTTCTGGACAAATGAGACTATTATATATTATAATTTGAAGTTATTTCAAGTTATAGTAAATGTCTCATAAATGTGTAACATTGTCCTGTGTGATTTTTTTTTTTGTCTTTTTGCCATTTCATGGTCCACTCCCGTGGCATACGGAGGTTCCCAGGCTAGGGGTGGAATAGGAGCTGCAGCCGCTGGCCTACGCCAGAGCCACAGCAACACGGGATCCGAGCCATGACTGTGACCTCACCTTAACCCACCGAGCGAGGTAACACGGGATCCGAGCCACGACTGTGACCTCACCTTAACCCACCGAGCGAGGCCAGGGGTCGAACCCGCAACCTCATGGTTCCCAGTTGGATTCGTTAACCACTGAGCCATGACGGGAACTACTCCTGTGAGATTTTTATATCAGAAAAGAGCACTATCTGGACCTTCTTAAGAAGAAAGAATTCAAAAAAGTTGTCATACGTTTTAGAACATTGTTAATACTCTAAGTGAGGCACTTCCTGTAAGCTTGTGAGGGACAGGAGGAAAACAAAGTTGGGTGGCTAGTTTCTGAAACTCAAAATGCCATGCAACATTTATGAAATATGTTCTGTATGTTCCATATATACAGGAATATATAGAAAGGAACAACTGCTGTGACAATTCAAGGGAATATATAGAAAGCACCTATCTTCAAGTTACTCAAAATCTTTATATAGTTTCCAATACTTCTCCATACTACTAGCTAATTATAAAGACTGGTTTTAAAGAATGAATACCAGTTAGCACTGTAATCAGTTTCATAATTTCATCACTCCCATCTTCATCACCATCATGATCTAACATATTATATGCAGTACTATGTGCCAGATACTGGGCTAAAATTTTTTTTTATTTTTTATTTCATCTAATCCACACAATGACTCTATGAAGTAGATGCTATTGTAATCTCACTTTACAGAAAGAGGAATTGAGCCATGAAGAAGTCATATATAGTTCCCAAGGTTACCATTATCAGAGTCAGTATGGACACAACTCTGGTCTTTTCAGTACAACATCATAGTACATTCTCTATCAATTTTTCCTTCAAAGAATAATTGATATTATACAGTTGTTTTAACCCATAAGTTAGGCTGTACTATTGTTGAGTTTTCTGTAGATAAAGCAACATTTTAAATTTGAATAGAAAACTAGTAACAAATAATCAGAACAGGATGAATATAACTAATTTAATTATTTTAAATTCATAAGGTAAATCAGCAAGCAGACATAAACAACAAATTGCACATTTGACCTAAGACTTCATTATAAACTATGGTAGCAGATGGATTCCAAGGCCATTGACATAGCTTATCTGTTTGTACCTTGTTAACCTTTTATTTCACTGTTGCTTAAAGTGAGAACTAAGAAGTCAGAGATACATCTGCCTCTGCTGTTTTTCTAGAGGCAAATTAATCTCCATTAAAGCGTCTTAGAGAAAATATCTTGAGTCAAATATTAAGGGAAGGTATATCTTCATAGAATGATTAACACACAGCAGAAAATGAACCCCAAAGCACGAGACTTAATCACAAATATCCTGGTATGACAAAGAGTAGCTAACTGATAATATGACAAGCCATCACTATGGAATTCAGCAAGGATAAAATATCAGTAATCCTGTTTAGAAATCTTCTTTTTTTCTCTCATGTTTTTATTGTACTGAACAATTAAATTTATATATAATCCAAGACTCTCATAAAATGTTCGTAAAGTTGGTATTAAGAAACTTGATTTGCAAGTAAAAGTACTAGTATTTATTATCTCAGCTTGTCTGCAATAGCCAATTTTTGTGTTTAGAATAAATTGATTTTTGGCTGTGCATAAATTAAATGTCAACACATCTCTCATAAAACTACTTATGGGCAGCCAAAAATCACGCTGTTGAGCTAGAAAACAAATTTAATACAAATAACTGGATCTTCCGTTTATTCAACAAATAGACACAAAAGAAAAGGAGCTTTAGTCATCCCAAGTTTGTTGGTGTTAGTTGATTTGTGAGGAGAAATTCTGCCTCCTTTCCTCCCCTCATAAGGGTCCAGGAAAGCTGTTATATATTATCTTTCTGTCCAGATATGTCTTATAACACATTAGCTCCAGCTGAACAAACACTGAGAATAATAAACATACTCATGTTTATAGTATAATATTGCTGTTGCTGTGCAAATACATTCAATTTAAATTGACCCTCTAAAAAGGTTTCAACTGGGTGCATGCAGGTAATGCTATTCCTCTGTCCGCAGGAAAAGACAGTGTATGCATATGTGTATTTAATGAGTACCTACTGAGTGCCAGAGATTCTTCTAAGCACTGTGACTTGGAGATGCAGTAGAAAAGAGAACAAAATTCTTAACTTTCAAGGAAGTCTAACAATGCACAGCACATATAGAGTACATTGTGGAATAGATATGTGTTAGGAAGAAAAATAGAACAAGGTAAGGAGAATGAGTAGTGATAGAGCATGGGGGGAATATTTTGAGAGATTTTCTTGGTTAAGGTGACATTTGAGCACAGAGTTGAATGTTTGGGAGGAAATAGGGAATGTGGATACCTGGGCAAATTATTTCCAAGCAGAAAGAAGAGTACGTATAAACTCGAGACTAGATTCACCTTGATGTTCTTAAGGAATGGCAAGAAGGCCTTTGTGTTTGGAGTGGAGTGACAGTGGAAACAATGATAGGCCATCAGAGATATACCCAGGTTAAGGATTTTCAATTTTATTTTAACAGAGAAAGGAAGCTATAGGGGATGGTATTGTCAGTTTTTCTTAAAATTGCACTTGGCTCAGTGTTATGAATAGTTATTTATATTATCTTTTGAAAGAAAACTCAAATAAAATGAGAAACTCAATATTATAATCTGAAAATATTTGTTGTCATGGACTGTGCCAACAGGGTATCTGAAAAAATAAATTCTGTGATACCTGGCACCGCTGATATGTTAACCTTTTAACATGTTGTTACATTAAATTATTTTCGCATTCCCATTATTGTCAGTTTGTAATTTTTTAACACTTTAGAATGGTAGGGAGACATCAAAGGAATATTGTGAAGTAAGAAACTGAAATCCACAGAAGTTGAGTGACTTGTCCACACTGAAAAAGTGAGTTAATTGTGCTCTTGATTTTTGTCGCTAATGTTTATTTGTTTCAAAAACTTAAATTTTTGAAATAAAATCAGGCAATGTAGAGCATAACAGACAATGGCCTGCTAGAGGCAGCACATACCTCATTCCACAGTTTCATGCCCATTTCTTCCCAACTCCAGACTCAATGATACCACCTTGGCAACTTGTAATCAGCCATGGGTAGGCATATTTATACCATGGAGGATAGCAAATGCTCCAAATCAGAGCTCTATTTTTCCTTTTCTTTTTTTGAGGACCTAATGACCATGCATGTTTGCATGAAAAAAGGAACATTTTAGTATTCCTCCTGTATTGAAGCATACATTTTATTGAAAGTATGTGCTCTGAGATGTTAAATTCCAAGAGGTAGAAACTGATCTAGTCATTTATGTATCCAGCCTATAATCAAACAACAAATGTGTGTAGACTCTAAACACTATTATCTTACCTGAGAAAACGTCTGATAAATTATCATTAATTATTACTTTTTAAATTACAATTTCTTCGAATAAAAAATGGACCTAGTATGCAAAATAGCAGCTTGACGGAGTTCCCGCCGTGGCGCAGTGGTTAACGAATCCGACTAGGAACCATGCGGTTGCGGGTTCGCTCCCTGCCCTTGCTCAGTGGGTTTTATGATCTGGCGTTGCCGTGAGCTGTGGTGTAGGTTGCAGACGCGGCTCGGATCCCGCGTTGCTGTGGCTCTGGCGTAGGCCAGTGGCTACAGCTCCGATTAGACCCCTAGCCTGGGAACCTCCATATGCCGTGGGAGCGGCCCAAAGAAATAGCAAAAAAAAAAAAAAAAAAAAGACAAAATAAATAAATAAATAAATAAAATAGCAGCTTGATTATATTTTGTTTTTTTTTTCAGTCACTTATTTTTATATCAGGTAAGGTTGGTCTAATTTTAGAGCATAACGTGAATGATTAAACACATCCATAGGTTTGATAGGCAAAACTTGATTTGTGAAAAATACAGATTATTAAAGCACATTTTTTTTTACTAGCCAGAGGTTATAACCAGAGTAGAAATAGAAATCCCAAGTGTACAATAATGACATGAGAGAATGTCAATATACACTTATTATCCAATAAAACACTATCCACAGTGTAAATACAGTCAATTTAGCATTAATGTTAAATTTTTTTGGAAATGCACAGAAAGTATTTTATTAAGAATTAAATTAATTTTGGAGTTCCCGTCGTGGCACAGTGGTTAACGAATCTGACTAGGAACCATGAGGTTGCGGGTTCAATCCGTGCCCTTGCTCAGTGGGTTAATGATCCGGCATTGCCGTGAGCTGTGGTGTAAGTTGCAGACGCGGCTCAGATCCCGCATTGCTGTGGCTCTGGCATAGGCCGGAGGCTAGAGCTCCGATTAGACCCCTAGCCTGGGAACCTCCATATGCTGTGGGAGCAGCCCAAGAAATGGCAAAAAGACAAAAAAAAATTAATTTTATTTGTGAATGGGTCTAATAATATTTATTGGTCCTACAATTAAGTCTTTATTGTTCCTGTTGAGTGTTCAACTGTTCCCACTATTTTATATTATTTTATTATTATCTAGGAAGATAAAAGGTTAAAGAATATAATGTATATTCAGTAATCAATACTCTAAAGCCAGAGACTCAGTTTCTATTCTTTTGCAAATTCATACTGTCACAAGTGCAATTTCAATTTACATTTATTTTCAACAAACACAAATTGTAAATCATGTTCTTTGAACACTAAAGTCATGACTGGATAATGTTACATTTAGTAGATTTTATTATTTTATTGAGATGAAGCATTAAGCTGGATGGATTGAGATGTATTTAATTGTGGTATCAGAAAACATTTGTTTTAAAACAGATCTTGGAGAGTTACTTTTGTAAACTTTATGGTGATATGGACAAAGGTTTTATAGATTTATGAAAATATAGTCTTGGTCACAGAAGTAATTTAAAAATTAAGCTATTCAGGGTCTTCAAAGTATATGATGCCCTGCTTTTATATTCCTGCTGGTAACAGTACTGCTAGAAAAGTCAATCTTGCAAAGGTTAATCCAAGATTAAGCATGCAATTTCTATACGATTTCAACCATATTAGGGAAGAACATTGAAAGAAAACTATTGGAATGAAAACTATTTATTCAAAATAAACAGTTTCTAGTTTTGGAATGCATAGAAAAAATATTAAAGAACTGATCTGGAAATTACTTCAAAAAGAACATAAGCTAGTCATGCTCTGTATGGGTAGGAAATTATGTAAAGACTTTTTTTGTTTGCTTGCTTGCTTGTTTATTTAACTAGATCCATAGGTGAGGTAAAAACAATAAATATCAAGCTGACATCAAACCACTGAATATCTAGAAAGACATCAGTTGTGTTAAAAGCTCAGATATGATGTCTAAAGGGGCAATTTGTACTGCAGATATTTATCAGCTATGAATGAAGACTGTTTGCATGCGTCTAATTCCTTACGTGGTAACAACAACAACAAAAAAGGCACTATGGAAGATTTTCTAAATGTTTCCTCTCTTTTCTCCTCATGACCTCCTAAAATATAGTTCTTAAAATACATGACAGAAAGGTTTGCAGTAGTATATTTTATGTTTGGTGAAAGAGACATATGCCAGCAGTCCTAAGGAAGGATATAGCAATTTTTTTCCCCTGTTATTCAGATAGTTTTGGGGGTTGGATTATCCTTCTAATGCTTAGACATTCTGATATCTCTTCTTTTCAGTTTGATTTCCATCCCTGAATTTTCCAGGTAGAGAGCACTTGGTCAGATTATTTTTATCCTCAGCCAAAATTGATTTTCATTTTGGAGGCTTTTGGTATAGACAGTGATTCCTGATTACTAAGACTAACTAGATGCACTTGGTTTTAGAAACCACTTCAACTGCCTTTAAAAATAACCCCTTGGGGTTTCTTTCTTCCCAAGGCACTAGTATAATTGATGGTCATGTTGAGGCTCCTTGGCTTCTTCAGTAAATTCCACCCAATATCTGTTCCATTTCCTCTTGGAAGTTATTTTTCTAAAATTATTTATATAGTTATGTCATGATCCTGAATAAAGGTTCTTATGTCTCCCTGTTACCTTCACACAAAGTTCATATCCAGTTGGTGACATGCTAGTCCTTTAACTGTTACAGAATTACTTATGTGAATTGCGGGAAAGTTCAGAGTATGGAGGCAGACAAATCTTACAGGTTAACTCATACTTTGCCATTTAGCTAGCTATGGCAATTATTTCTTCTGTAACTCAGGATCCTCAAATATAAAAAAGGGAAGATTATACATGATAAGAAATATAGTGTCTCTATGTCACAGTACCTGCTGCTAAGCAAGTACCAAAGTAATCAAGCAACAAAGATTATTTCCGCTTCCCCATCTATTTCTCCGAAAATCTCTTTAAGTATATAGCAGAGATCCTGCTCTCATAACCTTCTATGTCAGAGCAGTTGCCCTGAATACCTCAGGATGCTCTTCAAATGCAGTCAATGTGAATTGTACCCTCTGGAAATGTGAATAGACCATGTCACTTTATGTGGTGACTTCACTCATTGTCTAGAGCTTAGGCTCTGCCTTTTGGTGGGCTGAATGGCTAATGAAACAAACTATTTCTCAGAAGTTAAAAGGTTTATTTTATATCATTAAAATTTTGTTTTACAAATTATTGCAATTCTTTATTTCTGGTTTAACTGATTGCTTCTGCTTTTATCCTCTAAATCTGAATGAATGTTGAAAGCATGCTGTGCCTAGAAGGGCTAATTGGTTCTTTTAGCTTGTTAGGGCTGGAAGTGTTAAATACAGAGTCTGACAGCAATGAAATTAGGGCCAATACTAAACCAGAGTTATATGGACTGTAGCTAATGAATGGTATGTATCATGCCCCATTTTAAAATGGTATCTTTTACTTACAATAGATTGGGTTGTTCAGTGGGGATAGAATGAGGGGAGGCTAGAGAAAGTGATGCAAATTTCTGGGGAAATTTAAATTGGCAGGGGATTGGCAATTTCTTGTTTCAGGATCTTTCTTTTGTGATATTTACCTTGACAATTAAGCAGTTGCAAAAATTCTTGTTATTCTTATATTCCAGTGAGTCACTTCTTTGTATAATGCATAAGGCTCATTAGTTAATCTTATTAACTGAATAAATATTCAGAAAATGCTATGCACCAAGCATAGTGTTATTCACTAGGTGTGTTGCAAGAAGCAATATGGAAGTTTTGCTCACCAGGTGGTCATAAACTAAGGAAAGAAACAAATAGTTGAAATAGAGAAGGGTAAGTGCTGCAGTCACGGGGTGTTAGGGAAATGTGTCCAGGGCTGAAAGATTGTTAGAAATGATAGAGTACAACTCTCTGTAATGCAAAACCATGAGTCCATTGACTATTGCCTTGGTTTGGTTCAAAAGCCCTCTTTAGTGAATCTTGGATAACCAGTCATCTAATTACTTCAGTGAAACAAATATGGAAAAAATAAGTAAAAAAAAAAAAGGAAAAAACACTGTCTCCAAAAGGAGGTAATAAAAGGAGTATGTGTCATGGTTTAGATAGGCATGAGTTTTTTTTCAGTTCGCATGCAAAATACTGAGATTTTAGAAAATCCAATTTGAAGTGCTAAACAAGGCATTTAGATGTTAGTGGTAGTAATTATAACAGTTCACATGTGTGATGCCATATCATCAAAAAGACTGTAGTGCTGTAATGAAAACAGCAAGATTCTAGAGCTCAAATCCTGGCACTTGAAGAATTTGAACAATATATCTCTCTTAAGCCTTAAAATCCTTGCCTAAAAGGGGCACAATAACTTAACATAAATGAGAGGATTACATAAGATAGTGATGAAAAAATACTCTGTTGAAAGCCTGATATACTGAAAGTAGTCAATCAAAGACCACTTAAAAGAAATTGATATTTAACTAGCAACTGGCAGGTCTCATGATTACATAAGAAAATATAGGCCAAATAGAGCTTTACTCTGCTTGAAATAAAATTCTGATAGTGTTTCCCATTTCCAACTTGAATTTTACCTTCATGGGGACAAAAAAATTGGAGCAGTTCTCAGCATTCTTAATATTTGTTGTCCATGTAAAGGCAGCACTGCTTCTCAGTTGCACCCTCACAGAAATGTAAATTCTGGGAAGCACAGACAGCAGGACTTTACTTTCATATGCATTCTTCATTCTTTCCTACTAACCACCTTTATTGCCTAAATATTATAAATCATTCTTTTCATCAGAAAGTTTTCTTTTTAGCAGATAGAACACACAAAAGCAGAATAGGAAGAATTTTCTCTTACAGAGTACCATCCTGACTGTATGTTATTCATTGAAAAGTTTCTTCTAATACATATTTAATGAGTGCCTACTATGTGCTAGGCATTGCTTTAAACTCTGGTGATACTGAGGTGAATAATTCATGTTTCAAATCCCTTTACAGAGTTTAAGCAGTACTGAGGAACAAAGACAAGATAAATAATTTGAACATGATTTGTAGTCCTGAATAATTTTGACAATAATTTAATGCTTTAATTTCACTTTAAAGAAGATATACAAGGAACTGGGAAGGAGAAGACTGTCTTCTGTATGTTCTTATTGTTGTAAGAACAGCAGCTGAATTTGTTGTCACACCAAAGTTCATTTGCCTGATGCACAGTGAGGTCAAACAAACTGTAACATCTGAGTTTGAAGCAGAGAAAGGTTTATTGCAAGGGTCAAGCCAGGAGTACAGGCTGTACATGCTCAAAAGACCTGAACTCCCTGGTGGGTTTCAGGGAAGCATTTTTAAAGGCAAGGTGAGGAAGAGAGTTGCAAGGGGCATAATCATTTCATACACAATTCTCTGACTGATGATGATAAGGTGACAGGGTTGGTTTCACAGGGGTTAACATCATCAGTTCTCAGGCTCCGGTAGGTCTGGGGGCTTCATGCTCATGGTCATTTTGCAGTTAGCTTCTTCCATCTGATGGGGTTTTAGCATCTGCAAAACAACTCGGAAATGTGCATCATAAACTGTTATCTATGTCCTTCAGGGAGGAACTGAAGATTTTGTGACTGCCATATGGGTTGATTTACAGTTTAAATTGTTACAGTTCTCCTTGTCCAACTGATATTTTTTGTCACTACATGCTCATATTGTTTAAATCATTCACTCTTGAGCCAGCCTTTTGTGACTCAGGGGAGGCTTAGGAGACCAAGGCTTTTCTGCACATAGGAAGTAGGCAGGACACGGGGGTGGGGTGGGAGCGGGGCGGTCTGTTGAAGGAAGGCCCAGTAGATTCCTGCTTGGGTTGCAAATTCAGGACTAAAAAAGCATCCTCTTTCCTTCCCTGTTGCAAGTAGTTACCTTATAAACTCCCCAAGTAGAACAGATTTTATATCAAAAATATCTACTGCATTCAGTTCCTAAATGTGATTTATATTGCATGATATTGGTTCATGACAATGTTGAGCTGTGAAAATATTTTGTCATTTTTATGGTGGATTTCTTCCAATTTTTGAGTGATAGTAGCTTATATGTTTCATAATTATATATATACACACACACACACATATATATGTGAAATCACTGTAAGATTTTCTTGGTCTGATAAAATTAACATAGAATGCACTTTGACTTGTAAGTCTAATTCAGAAATTTGAGTCAATCTGACTTCTCCAAATCTAATTCACTCCCTTATTTACTTTGCCTTTTAGAAATGTGGCTTTTAGTGGAAAAAATAGCTGTCCTACAAATCTTTCAAATAAATCTACAATTTATCATAGATTTTACATGCATCACAAAATTGCAGAGTCAAATTTGTGGTAATAATGTCATCCTGAAAAGAGCTGCAGCTGTCTATTCAGGTGTGTTCAATCTCTACTTGATAGGAATAATTACCTTCCACCCTCGGTAGGTAATTGCCTTTTGATTGAGGTCATCAGAGCAATCAAGACAGTGAGAGGTGGAAATCTGGAGTAGGCTAGGAGACAAAGGGAAGAATCATGAACAGAAATTTAAAAGGAGAACAAGACAGAAGAGGTTTAATTTGTATCTAATATTTCATTCTGCAGTAATAATTTGAATAGCAACAGTCATCAAAATCATCATAATGCACAACTTAGGTTAATTGGTTTGACAGCTTTATTTTTTTGAAGTGGAAAACTAAATATTTTTAAGCATTTGATTAGGTTCATTAACACATTCATATGGATGAAAACTTACTCCCCAGTTTAGTCTGCAAATATTCATTGTACATACATCTTGTAAAAGGTACTATTCTAGGTAGATAGAGGTGGGATCAAAATAAAGAATATTTCTGTCCTAATAGAGTCAACTTTCTGATGATTAAAAAAACAAGAGGGGTTTGTATAATCTTGGATATTAATAAACAAATTTTGCAGAAGTGAAAGGAATAGAGAAGTTTTTGATAAATGTGAAGAAATATTTGATAGTTTAAGAATTTTCTTAAATGAGACATCTTGGGGATGAGTTTGCATGCGGAGAAAACAGCAGCAGTTTAAAGTGTTTAGAATGTTTAAGGAACTTTAGGGCATCAGTGTGGCTAAGAGCAGTGTGAGCAAAGTGTAAGTTTTAGATGTTTGCTGATTAATGAGCACATCCCCCTACTTCCAAACTAGGACTTGCAGATGTTGGGAAAATATAATTAAAAACAAGTTCTTCCCTGAAAACTTACTCATATTGGAACTTAAATCCTTGTGCTAGGACTCTATGCCAGCCAAAACTCAGAATGGGACTCAAACCCACTGTTTTTTAAATTAAAACCACACTAACTTACTGAAGTTCTCAGCGCAGAAGGAATTTAGCAAGTGGCAAAGTGAGAGGTAAGAAATAGATTTATTAAGAGATAGACAAAGGGTGGGCTGTCTCAAAGGCTAGAGAGCTGCCTTGGGAGAAACACACAGAGTGTGGGCCATCTCAAAAGGCAAAAGGCTCTGGAATATGGGTGGTGAGTTTTTATGTGCTGGGCAATTTCACAGGCTAATGAGTGGTAAGAGGATTATTCCACCTATTTCTGGGAAGGGTGGCAGTTTCCAGGAATTGGGCCACTGCCCACATTTTAACCTTTTATGTTCAGCCTCAGAACTGTTATGACACCTGTGGGCATGTCATTCAGCTGCTAACGTGTTACAGTGTGCATGTAATGAACTTTCAAGGTCCACTGGAAATCAAATCATCCACCATCTTGGACCTAGTTGTTCTAACCAGTTTTTGTCATATTCTCAAGGACTGTTATTCTTTTAAGGATTGTGCCCTGCCCCCATCCCTCCTGTTTCACTTTTATCCCAGAAATCTCCACAAAGGTAGCAGAGAAGGAAAACAATTTTATTAATGAATAGGCATTGAACTAGAATGTGTTGTTGCATCACAGATAATCAGCTAAGTGACTGCAAAGACAGAAAGGAATCTCACCACTTATGTAGCCAATCAAATACAACTTATTATGTACATGTTCTCAAAATAAACAATAACTAGTCCTCAAGTAAAAAGACGTGGCAATACATTTTGTCATACATAGTGCATTCTAACTTTACCTAGTAATGCTAGTGACTATCTATGTTACTTTCTTGGCTTTATCGGGGAAGAGGGGGAGGTGGGGGGGTAAATAAACTTCAATCTTTGTAGGTAGTTTTGCAACTTGGAGCAGGGTACCCACTGAAGTTAAGCACCTACCCTTCAACAAAAACTGACATAGAAGGGCACTATTTTCCTTGATATTTATATTTCAAATAGATGGCTCCTAGGTCCTTGAGAAAACCATTTCTAAGTCACAAAGCTGACAAAAATCTTCTTTTTAAAAAAGTTTCTAAAGAGATTCTTATACATTTCAAAGAGACAGAGAAAGTGCTTATATTTTCAAGTTTTCTAAGGTAAATGCTCCAACAAAAAGTGAAGAAAGGGAAATCTTTTCCCTTATTTTCAAAAAGGGGAATTAAGCCTCTTACTTTTAATTGGTAAACATGAATTAAAATGTCCCTACTAGAGGAGTAATACCTACATCTGTGCCTTTCAAACTTTAATGTGAATGAAGATTGCCTGGTGATTTTTGAAATGCAGGTTGTTTTGCTGGGTGTGCTGTGGGCCTGAATGTCAGTATTCAAAACAAGTTCCCTGGTAATACCAGTGCTGCTGGTCAGAGGAACACACTTTGAGCAGCAAGGTTAGATGTGGAGCTAAGATGGGCAACAAGGGAGCAATGACTAAGACCAGGGTGCAGGTAGGTAGGTAGGTAGGATCAGGTGATGTAGTCCTGTGGATTATCTAAAGGACTTTTGGTTTGAATGAGATTGAAGCATTAAAGTGTTTAAGCAGAGGAAAGACATGTTCCAGGATATGGTTTTAAAGGGTCAATCTGGCTGCATCATGGAAAATAAAATGTAGAGTCCGAGTTCCCATTGTGGCACGGTAGAAATGAATCCGACTAGTAACCATGAGGTTGCGGGTTCTAATTTTGGCTTTGCTCAGTGGGCTAAGGATCTGGTGTTGCCCATGAACTGTGGTGTTAGTTGCAGACACAGCTCAGATGCTGCATTGCTGTGGCTGTGGCATAGGCCAGCAGTGGTAGCTTCAATTAGGCCCCTAGCCTGGGAACCCCCAAATGCAATGGGTTAAGCCCTCAAAATCAAAAATTAAAAATAAATAAATAAAAAAATAAACTGTAGAGTGACAAAAGCATTAGAAAAGACTGTTGCAATAATTCAAGTAAGAGTGGGTTGTGGCTCCTCCCCACAACCCACAATTTGAATTCCAATTGTTCAAATTCAAATTCCAATTCCAGCAATGATTGTAAACCCCATGTAAACCCCTGATGGCACAGAGTACTGCTGCTTTAGAGTTGCCTAAAACAGATTGTATTTTATTAACTGTATTGTATTTTATTAACTCCACCTTTGTGGAGGTGGCAAAATGTAGTATGAGTCTGGATGTATGATAAGGGATATGGGAGAAAGAAGGAAATTAAGGATGCTCACAAGGATTTTGATTTGAGAGACTTGGAAAAAAAATCTGTGCCACTTATTTCCACCATGGAGAAAACATGAACAGTGGGAGCAAAGTTGGAGGAGAAGATCAACAGATACACAATGAGAAGGTAGATATAGTATTGAGGATCTCTATATTTTGTCTCGAGATACTATCAGCTATTCAGATATAGGAAAGAGTAGAGGTTTTAATCAGAGTTGGGGCTCTGTTAGGGGAAAGAAGGGAGGGATATATTGAAAATTTAGGCAAGGGAGTGTTTACGGAAAGAATTATGATATCTTAAGTTGGGTGAGGATAGAATGATAACAGGAGAGGAGAGTGGAAGAGTTCCTGTGTCAGTAGATTAGAGGTCTTTTTTGGAATCAGGGGACTAGAGTGACTGAGTCAGAAAATAGATGGTGGAGATTGGAGAGGAGAGTTTGTAAAAGTCTGTGATGAAGTAAATCAGATTCTTGGTAATGACATTATGCAACATTTAATACTGAATAGTTGCCTCAAATATGATGAGTAGCTAGATTATTAGCATAAAGGTTGTGGAACTGAGAGGATAGTTTATTGAAATGATTGCTATCTTGATACTGATGTCATAAAAGACTTTCACATTCCTGAGGGAGGAAGGGGCCAGTAGCTAAATGTTAAAATTTCAAAGAATAAGGTCAGTGACTCTAGAAGTATAAAAGACCGGAAAGTTAGGTGGGCAATGCAGATTGATGTCCTGACCTTCAGTCAAAACTGGGCTGTTTGGAGGGGAGAGAAGGCTAAACTTCTGAAAGCAGCAATGATATTTACCTCACCTCTCAACTCTGTGCTTTGCAGAGTGCTGTAGAGAGAACATGACCACATTGAATACAGCAGTGGGGAAAAGGCTTTGTTTAGGGGAAAAAAAAAAAAGAAGATAATCTTGCTAGCAATTGACTAATTTAAAAGACACAGAGTAAAGTCAGTAATTGTGGTTTACCTTGTAGTTTATTTGGTAAAATAGAAAATGTATGTGTGTGTGTGCGAGCACATGCATCCATATGCCCATACACTTTAAACTTTTACTTTCAGATTTCAGACTCCATTATAATCATATAGCTTAAGATAATCAGATTGTGTTCACATCTATAATTATATGCTTAGTATTAAAGGTATTATTTTTTCTTTTGGTTTACTAGATGAATGGGATCTGTAATCTTGCCTGATTAAAGTATTGCTGAAGTCGAGTCCAATATTTGACCTTCAATGAGTACCATTATTGAATAGAATGATATAATAATATTCAAGACACTAAGAAGAGGCTTTTCTAACGTATAGCATGACATGAATTCAGTCTATACAGGAGAGTTGTCATATGCTAACAAATGTGGCTTATGGAAAGGGTGGTTTCTTGAAGTAATTTTGAAAAGGAGGGGATTGGAATTTGAACAATTCCAATTCCAGCAGTGATTGTAAACCCCCATGTAAACCCCTGATGGCACAGAGTGCTGCTGCTTTAGAGTTGCCTAAAACAGATTGTATTTTATTAACTGTAAACTGTGCTTATAAGACTAGAACAACTGAAAGTCTGTTTCAGAAAGCAAGGAAGCAGATCAAACAGGACTTGTCAGAAAATACTGTTGTCATTATTACTCTTGTTTATTATATATCCACTGCTGTGGTGTACTCAATGCCATGGCACTTATAAAGATTACAATACTAAAACAGGGAAAATGCAATTTTAGGAGAAGAGACAAATGGTTTAATTTGCGTAATCCTTTAGTTAGCTCATTAAAGAAGGCAATGAGTAAAGCAAGATTAGGTATATATAGTGCATTTGGCTCTACAGCCTTGACTTCCTCTCCAGTGTCAGGAGAATATTGGAAAAATACATTTTGGGGCAGTGTCAATACCCTATCTGTCATCCAGGGAACTTCTGATAAAACATTAGCTTACAGTCATTCTTTTGGAAATATTTTGCCGTTTCTAAATGATATATGAAAACTGATTATATTCCATGCTTAAGTTTGGATAGTAAATCTACTTTAGTTTAGTGAGTTGAGGTTTGGAGGTTTTTGTTTTATGAAACACTGTATCACATTATATTTTATATTGCAGGTGAAGCTTAATCATTTAAATCATTTAAATCATTTCATAGATTTACCCTATGAAATGTTTCATTTCATAGAAACAGAGGGTAAAATGCACAGCTTTTCATTTTCTTTGCTATGCTCAGAAGTCTTTACTATAATTTAGCTATTCTCACACCTTTTGAAGTTTGTGTTAAGAAATAACTTAAGGCAATTTATTTCAACATAGGACCCAAATTCTCTAATCAGAATCATTTTAATATCTTCTTTTTACCAAAAGAAACTCTTAAAAGCTGTGTTTGTATTATTCATTTTCAGAAGCATGTTCCTATATAATAGGTGTCCCATAATTGCTGTGGAAATGGTGTACATATTTAGAAAGCCCCTGTTTATACCAGACATGTTGTTTTTACAATTTAAGAAAAAAATTCTTAATTAAAATGAACACCATACACAATTTCTCAGCAAAGTCAGTAAGTGGGAACATTTGGTATATATTATTTAAAAATTTAATCTCATGTTCAAATTCAGGATCATAGTTGATGTATCTCTTAACAAAGAATATAATCTCAAGCATGTAAGTGATATGCTTGAAGGGGTATTAGGGTTTAAATATAAATAAATTTATTGATGCTGTTGATTATAGATTTTTTTCAGCATCACTCTCCTTTTAAGTTTGAAATAATGCTTATGAAGAGAATATTATAATATGATGTCAAAAGTGCAGATATATTCTTCCTTTCATTGTTTGAAAAGCAGTATGACAATTCTCTTATGACATGAGCCAAAAGACTTCTTAATAACAATATTCATAATTACCATTTTTTGCATGCAATTATTTTGCTCAGCTGTTCATGTTCATTGTCTCTATGTTTACAGCAACCCCACTGAACTGTCTTTTTTGTAGATGAGAAGTACATTTGTCAAGATAGTGTGGATATGCCATGTTAATAAATAATTTCCAAATCAGTGATTTAAGAAAAACATAAGCTTATTTCTTCCTCAAGAAAATTTTGCTGTGGTCTTGGTGACTGATCAGCTGTTGTTCATGAGATAATTCAGCAATTAAATCTTCTGGGATTTTTGTGGTCTTACTCTCTCAGCAGGGAGCCTCAACACTAGAAAGGTTGAGAAGAGAACAATGCACAGAGAACTCACACTGAAATGCGCACCCACCCTCTCTGTGCTTCACCCTAGTGACACATCTCTTCAATTCATAGTACTTTGCCCACACGTTATCACATGGATCTGCTTAGCAGGAAATGGGGCTGGAAATGGAAGAGAAAATATGTAAAATTTGATAAGCAGTATGTACTCTAAGTCTCAGATATAACTTGTCTATAGTGTACCATCAATGTTCTGTCTGTGACCAAGCCTGTAGCATTTCTTATATCTTGGTGTACTCTTCTTTACTGGGGAATAATACATATGGAGAAGCTTGAATGGTCATTTATTTCAGGTTATAGCATCTATCTATGGGCAATAAAATTATATATGAGGACACACATGGGGAAGGCACAAATTAAATATTTCTGTCTGTCACAGAAATAATCATGGTTACAGTGCAAGATTTTATAGTTATTAGGAAAGGTGGAAATCAACTTTAAAGTGATTTATCATTTGATCAAATTTTCATAGACATTTTGGGGTTGAACATGTTCTCCAAAGTCTTGGAATATAACTAATACATGAACTCCTTATATACCAAATCTGTTAATGGTCTTATCATTCTAGAGTAGTGAAAAGAGTTAGGGACACCTGATTTGAATCCCAATTGACTGTAGTGGTGACAGTGATGTTAATTACTACATATTGAGGACTGAGTTGGGGATTGTGATAAGCACTTTATGAATATTACTCAATTACTCATACAGAGAACATGATGAGGTAGGTGCTATAGTTATCCCCATTTCACATTTGAGTAAATGGAGACCCAGAGAGATTATATTATTTGTGTTGAAATTCACAGTGAGATTAGTCAGATACCATGGTCATGGCTGCTGATCGTCCTGACCACTAACTAGTTTTCTGATATTTTGCACTGCTTACTTATTTTTGAATGTTAGTCACTTCACAATATTTGTTCAGGATCCTTTCTGAGGTACAGTTTTGTCATCTTGTAATTATTTTACAGTGATTGATGTGTCTTTATGATTGTTTGTCATTGACACATATCACCTTGTTAGATTTAGTTCATCTGATCCATTATCCAAAAACTTTACTATCATCTCCAGATTACTTCAGGCAACATTTCTCCCTTATTTTATGAAGGTGGTAATAATTTTTATGTATATCCCATTATATTTACAAACTACTATCAAAGTCAACATTGTCTTATCTTCTCAAAATAATTTTCATAACAATTCCCTTGACCCTCACACATTTTGTCCTCCTACTTTTCTCACCACCCCTCTTTGTTCTTTGCAAGCTCTTTTTCATGTGCTCAACGATTTGATTTCTCCATTTCTAAGTACCCGAAGACTTCATCCTGGGTTATCTTTCCATTACTATTTACAAACTTTTCCTAAGAGGTTTTCTCTACCTCCAGGGTATTAATTCTCTTGACATGCTGGAGACTTCCAAATTTACTTCTTTATCACCAATTTTACTTGACATGCTGGAGACTTCCAAATTTACTTCTTTATCATCGTTTAAAAGTGAAGTCTGAGTTACCCCTCTCAAGGTTTCACCAAATTTTTATTTATTATTATCATTTTCAGTACTTAACTGAAAACAAAAATTTCAAAATGTTATACAAGCCCAGAGTTACACAAGTTACCTGTTAAAGAATACTCACTTAGATCATGCCAGCTAAATATCAGTGATCTTCAATGTTAAAAATATGGCTTTCCTTAGAGTCACATGGCTAGTAAGATCTGGTATGGGAATTACAGGTGGATTTGTTGCTATGTATTTCTCAGTTTGTTTTCCATTATATAATTGCCTAAATTTTTTATTTTATTTTATTTATTTTATTTTATTTTATTTTTTGTCTTTTTGCCATTTCTAGGGCTGCTCCTGCAGCACATGGAAGTTCCCAGGCCAGGGTTCTAATTGGAGCTGTAGACTCAGGCCTACGCCAGAGCAAAGCAACACGGGATCCAAGCCACGTCTGCAGCCTACACTGCAGCTCACGGCAACACCGGATCCTTAACCCACTGAGCAAGGCAGGGATCGAACCCGCAACCTAATGGTTCCTAGTCAGATTCGTTAACTGCTGTGCCACGACGGGAACTCCTAAATTTTTTTATTTTAAACATCACTGTATTATGTTTAATAAATGTGTTTTATGGTAAAGTTAATTGTGGAAATTAACCCAAAATAGTCTAATTAAATAATATAAATGTAATTGTAACATCATTTATATAAAATATTTAAACATTATTTTTCATTTTATATAGCTTTTTCATTATTTGGCTGACCATAAAATATATCTGAAGTAATGAACTTAAAATTTTAAAAATCCTAAATTTCTACTGTTATGAGGCAATCACTATTCCAATGCTAATGTATTTCCTATTTAATTTTTTCTATTATTTTTTAAAGATGAGATAATGTTCAGTATATAGCAGGGCATTCTGTTTTTGTTACTTGTATATTTGTTTATATAACAGATGTTTATGAGCCATCATTGTAGTGCTACATTTAAACTAACAAGTAAAGATTTAGTCATGTTAGAAGATTAATAGTCAAATAAAAATGATGCATCTCACTTCACAAATTCTATTTGATCCAACAAACATTTAATCGGACATGATTAAAATATAGTTGACGCTCAGTGTCTTCAGGGGATTGATTTGGACCTACCAAAGGATACCAAATCCAAGGATGCCCAAGTTCCTTAAAATGGTGTTGTATTTGCATATACTTAATGCACATACTTTAAATCATCCCTAGATTGCTTATAGTAACCTAATAAAATGTAAATGCTATGTTGCTATGTGAATAGTTGCCAGTGCATAGTAAATTCAAGTTTTGCTTTTTGGAAATTTTTGGATTTTTTTTTCAAATATATATATATTTGTCTTTTGTCTTTTTAGGGCCACTCCCATGGCATATGGAGGTTCACAGGCTAGGGATTGAATCAGAGCTATAGCTGCCAGCTTCTGCCATGGACACAGCAACGTAGGATCCAAGCTGAGTCTGAGACCTACAAACACAGCTCACAGCAACACCAGATCCTTAACCCACTGAGCAAGGCCAGGGATCAAACCCGCATCCTTATGGATCCTAGTTGGGTTCATTAACCACTGAACCATGATGGGAACTCCTTTTTTTCAAATATTTTTGATCCATGGTGGTTGAAGCCATGGATGTGGAACCCATGGCTGTGCAGGGCCAACTGTATTCTAAGATAATTTATTTTATATTTCAGGAATCTTTTTGTAAAATAAAGATTTTTGAGTAATTGAGAACATTTATTGCTGTTTACTATACTTTGAGTCTGCTATAAGGAAGTAGTAATATTATCTCCCTTTTACTAATGAAAATGCTAAAGTAAAAAGATAATATGTCACATACTTAATCCCTTCCAGCCAATAATTGTTGGACAGGAATTGAGACCTGAGTCTGACCTTAGAACCTGGCCTCCTAACCATACTATTCTGTGTCCCCTGAAGGATCCTCAGGTATCTTCTCACTACTTTATTTTCCTTAGCTTCTAGTTTCTTCTTTTTCCCTCTCTTTCTCCATCTCTCTTTCCTCTCTCTCTTTCACACACACAGATATATAACTTTTAAAAAATTTAACTCCTTAATTTTTGAATACATCATATATCATCATATTTTAAAAAACATACAAATATATAAAAAGTATGTTTTCCTCCAAAGCTTTGATACCTTGTCCATTGAGGCCCCCCACTTAGTGTCACAGCTAATTACTCATCAATTTTGTGTATCAGTCCATAATTTATATATATATATATGTATATATACATATATATATGCTTCCAGCATTTATTTTATAGCAAATAAACATAATACATTAACTGTCATATTTCAGGGCTGTGTTAACTCTTATGCACAGTGTCAATATAGTCTACCAAGGCTTTGATTGTATTAGAACTCTGCAGTACTAGTGATAGGTAATAAACAAAATAAATAATAAACAAATACGAGTTAAGTTTATGATTGTAATAACCACTATGAAACAAAAATATGAGAATAACTGGGGTAGACAGCCATTTGTGAAAAGATTGGTATTTTAGATAGGATGATCACAATGATGAAAATAATTAGATTTGTAAAAATGTGCATGAAGAATATCCAAGTGGGAGAAATAAATTTATATTAAAAGTCCAAAGGTCAAAACACCTTTTATGTAGTCATGAACTAAAAGATGAGCAGGATGACTATAGCACAGACAGTTGCAGGAGAGAGATGAGATCAGGAGTCAGATTAGTGCTAGTTCATGAGGATGTGTAGGCTGCCACATAGAATGAGGATTTAGGGGCTAGATATGCACCTTTAAATGAAAGAACTATTAAGATAAAAATATAGGATCTCAGTTTTTAAATACCCCTGTTCAAATATGCCAAATTTAACTTTTAGTAACATTGCATATTTGTATCTAAACCTAGATATCTATTTGTATCTATATAGATAGAGATCTTCATTTTGCTTTGTCCAACAATGAAGATTCTTAAATCAGTGTATACAAGGAAATACATTAGCATTTGGAATAGATTTTAAAATATGCACAAAATATCTTTATCAATGCAGATGTGAGTAGAATGAAAAATAAAAAAATATATAAAGCAACCTAGATAATTCAAATAAATTAGAAAAATAGCAAATGTTAAAGCATTAAAATGACTGAGGACAGCAATGGATATGTTAGTGTGTGTCTGGTTATGCTGAGAATTTAATTAACTTCAACACATTTCCTTCAGTTAAAAAAAATGCTTTCTTCACATTCTTTCCATAATTTTCAATAAATGAGGATAATTACATCTAGAAATGATTCATCTTGATAAGTGCTCTTATAAATTACAGCAGCTAATTTTTAGTGAATTAGGTTTATTGGGACACTGCTGGGTTAAAAGGGATATGTTTTTCTGTTGAAATTTTCTTATTAAGTTAATGACTTCTTCTGCAACTAAAATGACAACTGGAATCATTACTGACATTTAAAATCTAAACTATTTTGCTTGAACATAAAACATAATTTCTTGTTTTCTTGGTTTAGGCACCTATAACAGAGATTTCTTTCTTTATTTAAAAATGTTATTAAGAGAATATTTACATACCATCATACCTAACATGAGTAGACAACTTAGTTTTTCTAATACCCTGCATTTTCTGCAGAGATGTTCAGAATTGTCTATTGGATAGCTTGTTGAGTAGATGACTCACTAGCTAAGCTGGATTGTTAGAACCTACAAATGTACCTTCTTTTTCATTTCATGCATGCTTCACATTTGGTAAAGTGAGGTGAGGATCTTAGAAAATTAGCAAAAGTAGAAAAAGCATGGAGAACTAAGTTTGGGAGTGGAAAAGGACCAGGTCTGAAAGTCACATCCCTTTGCCTAGAAATTCAATCACATGATCACCATACCTAATTACCAAGAAGCCTGAGAAATGCTGTTAGCCTTGTGCTCGGAAAGAACAAAAAGCACAGATTGTGGTGAATCACTTGCATCTTCTACTCTCTAGATAATGTTATAGCAGAGGAAATAAGAGAACATTTTGTATGTGATAACTTATTCTAAGGCTGAAGTTGTGTGGCCTTTGTGCTTTCTGTTTAGCACTTTATCTCCCAAATGGGCATCAAAATATTGAGAGTAATTTCTGTTTAGGACAACAGTTCAGATACCTCTTATTAAGCCCTTTTAAACAATTATATGTGGGGTTCTCTTCTGCTTTTTTAAAACAAACAAACAAACAAAAATCACTAGCATCAAGCAAAGTCTGTTTTGTCCTAGTTTCTGTGTAGGTCTTCCCTAGAACTTTCTAACATTTGAGCTATGAAACTCTCCCACTCTGATGTGTGGCATCCAACATTGACTCTTACTCCTCACTCTAGACATATGAATTAGGTTCTGGGATAGCCCATACATAATTTCTTGAATGTGAAACTGTCACATTGTCAAAACCTACATATGTGGCGGCTGTAAACTAACTTCTGGGAGTTCCCATCCTGCCTCAGAGGAAACAAATCAGAATAGGAACCATGAAATTGTGGGTTCAATTTCTGGCCTCAATGGGTTAAGGATCCGGCATTGCGGTGAGCTGTGGTGTAGGTCGCAGACATGGCTTGGATCTGGTGTTGCTGTGACCCTGTCGTAGGCTGGCAGCTGCAGCTTCCATTAGACCCCCTAGCCTGGGAATCTTCATATGCCGTGAAAACAAAACAAAGAAAACCAAAAAAAAAAAAAAACCTTCTACATCTTTTGCTTGATTGGATTCAGGTGAGCCAAAGTAACTAATTAGAACTTGACACAAAATGTGATTTGAACCATTCAGATTTTTTCAAGAAATTAAATTTTAAATTTGGAATGAATCAAACATTTAGGCATCAGCAGAGGGTATCTTGACCATATTAGGGACTCTAAAGCACTTCAGTTATAACTTGGCTCAAAATTCTTCAAATTTTTAAAATATACATTGCAAAGAAAAGACTGAAATATTTGTAACTGTAATTATTTTCTTTTGAGATCAGACCCATCCTTTTCCATCAATGTCCGGTCCAACTGGGCTAACAGATTGAGCTTTTGGACTAGGCTGCCCCCAACTTTTCCTTCTGGTTGGACTGGGGAGTTGATTTCAAGACATACTATCCTTTCCATCAAATCTGAATCAGCTACTATCTCTGCTAAGGCTATTCCCTGATCATCCTAAGTAGACTGATGGCCTACTTTCTGTTGATTTTTTATGTTTTTCCTTGTGTCATAGCTATTCTTGCATATGCTAGCTTTATTTTTTGACAAGTATTGGACTCATTTAGGTTACCCATAGCTGTGACAGTTCCTGTTTAAGTAAACCCATGTTAGTCAAGAGTCAGAATTTTTGTGGATGTTATGGGGACAGAATTCAGTGGGTCCTTGGTGTCATTATCTTTTCTCTTAATCTCTATTATTTGATGTGATTCTATTTGCCAGTGTGTGCTGTGTGTATGTGCATGCATGTCCATGACAGCTAAATTAGACTAAAGACATTAACATCATTGTTTTGCATTTGTAAAATCTAAGCTTCCTTTCCCCTTATTTATCCTTACCGTGCTGGGGATGGGGAAAAAAATACTCTGCATTTCAAGCGTCTGTAGTAAAGGAAGAAGGAAGCAGAGGAAACATAATATAACCAGCAGTAATGAGAAATCTGTGGTCTGTGATAAGGTCTTTGAACCAAATAGTACAAATCTTGACTCCTTGAGAATGATTAGAGTTTGAGGTGACTGAAGGGTAACATTCCTGTGAAGGGGTTGATCCATGGGATAGCATTATGATTGACTAGTCTTAACGCACGTCTCACTGACTACAGAAGATGTTAAAAAAAAATTCTCCCAATTTTTATTTATTTATGATGTCTAAGATTGTACCACTAATGTAATAATTGTTCAAAAACAATTGAATAAACTTATAAAATAATTCTCAAAAGAATTAATATGTGAGCTTTAAAGTGCTTTGAAAGTTAAAAGAAATAGATAAAGGTCATATAGATGGGAGAAAGTGAGGCAAGAATTGAATTCCCTACTGGCTTGTTGGTTAAAAGAGTGTCTGCATCTACTCATCAAAATGCTCTAACAAATGAAAACATGGAAGAACTTTCTTTGATCCTAGCAGAGGTGGATCTGAATTATAAGTCATTCAAGAATGATTAGCTGCTGCCCTTTTTCTATCTCATTATGTAATTGTAGTGAATTATTCAGAAAGATGCTGCACAGTTTCAAACAAATTATTGTTATTGATGCTTTATTATGCAAATATTTAAACATTGATTTTTGATAGTGAGCAGCCTGTGTACATTTTGATGGCATTTTGACAACAGCTTTACAATAAGTGTCACAAGTCAGTTTTTGCTGACAGTCAAAACCAGAACTCCAGGAAAAATGCAAATAGATGTCACTTCTCATTTGTAAGAGGCCTGAGAGTTATGAATTTATAAATATTTAAAAGCAGTGGGCCAAACGGAAATTTGCTCTTCCCATTAGAGTTTATGTCTGTTTATGCATGTAGTATATATACAGAAGCTTTCTTCAGTCAGTGCTGCATGGATTAAAAAGATTAGAAACAAGGTAATGTTAGGTGGTTTTCTAGGAAGTGAGTCATTGTCTGGTGACCTAAATATTGTACTTGGAGTACTTGTTTATGGATAGCTAATTTTCCTCAGTCTGAAATTTATAGAACTGCTAGTGATATTAAAGTTTATCCAAATTGAACATAAAATACAGTGACAATTAAGAACCCTTTCTATGTAGACTTTAAATAACTTCATTGAAAACACTGTTTATTCACTATGAAGGATTTCCTGTAAAGGTTATATGAAGTCAGAAGTTATCTATTTGTCAGAAAACAGTACTGAACAGAATAAAGACACAAATATTCAGGCTTATGTGATAGTGTGATGTTTAATTAACGAGCAATTTTCATAGGTATAAAAGATGATCTTTATGTGGAAAAAGTCAAGAGCTGAAATGACTAATCTTACCACATTTACACTTGCTGTGCACATATTAGTGAGCAAAAAAAAAAAATGTATGTGAAAACACCTAACACATGTTTATCAATTGTCTATTCTATATTTCTTTTACAAGAAGATATAAAATTTACTGTTTACTTGTTTCTACTTTAGAGGGAGAGAAAATTTAAGTGTGCCTATCTAAATATATCACCTCATTCTACCTGAGTAAACACTTTATTTTTTATTTTTACTTTTCTTCCTTTTTATCTTTTTTTAAGGCCACACCCGCGGCATATAGAGGTTCCCAGGCTAGGGGCTGAATCAGAGTTGTAGCCGCTGGCCTACGCCAGAGCCAAGGTAACGTCAGATCTGAGCCGCCACTGCAACCTACACCACAGCTCAGGCAATGCCGAATCCTTAACCCACTGAGCGAGGTCAGGGATTGAATCTGCATCCTTATGCATGCTAATCAGATTCTTCTCTGCTGAGCCATGAAGGGAATTCCCTGAGTAAACACTTTAAAAGGCTGAACATTGGAGTTCCCTTTGTGGTGCATCAGAAATGAATCCGACTGGAAACCATGAGGTTGTGGGTTCAATCCCTGGACTTGCTCATTAGGTTAAAGATCTGGCATTGCCGTGAGTTGTGGTGTAGGTCTCAGATGCAGCTCAGATCCTGTGTTGCTGTGGCTGTGGTGTAGGCAGGCAGCTATAGCTCAGATTCAACCCCTAGCCTGGGAACCTCCATATGCTGTGGGTGTGGCCCTAAAAAAAAGCATTAAAAAAAAAAAGGCTGAACATGTAGGTATATATACATCCATCCATCCATATACTTGCTTTGTCAGTTTTATTTAATATTTATTTTTGAAAAACTAGGCTCATTAAAAACCCTTAGTTATTTTAATTTTTCAATTTGATTTTCTATTTTATTAAATATTTAATCTAATGTATAGACTCTCATTTAAGATGAACTTATATCCAAAATTTAAAGAATATAGAAAAAGGAATATAAGCAATTTGGGACATTTGAATAATTTTGATAAAATTTTTAGAAATTTAGAGTATCTTGAAATAAAGTAGGGTAAAATTTGGTATTATCCCTCCCAGAAGTGTGTGTGTGTGTGTGTGTGTGTGTGTGTGTTTAAAGTTCAGGTACATCTCTGAGGTCTCTAATATAATCTTTTAAGGTAATTTTACTTTACACATGGTCGAATCTAGGCTTTCTTTTTTCCAATAAATATTCATACAGCAAGATTATAACCATGTTGATATTGGATAGTTAGTACAATTTTTCTTCATCTAATATACATGTCTGCATATTAATATAATCTATAACTTAATCATAAAATAATTAATTAATTTGCTTTACAGTTTGTGGCTTAGTTTCCCACCTTATAGGATGATAATATGATATATAATTTTTATTTTACTATTAGGAGTTCAGATTTCCAGCTACTAATGAGGTAAGATGTTGGTCATAAAATAATGATAATAAGTTTATAATAAATACAACATTTTATTTTCCTAGCAACTTTCAAAGTGTTCATAGTGGCTAAAAGATAGTGCTTCCTCAATAAAAGTTAGTTCCCTTCATTTCTTGATGAATACATTCTGTATGCCCAAAAGGTGGCTCAAGTTTCTTAATTTTATATTATATATTTAAAAGCAAACATTTATCTTGTGTTTAGTGCTGAGGATGCAGGTACATCTTTACATATTCATCTATATTTCCCAAATGTAAAAGATAATTTTTCTTTGCTCTTTTATATTACATCTGTTGTCCTCCTCTTCTACCTTCAAATAATTAGGATGTTGCTGGATGAAGCAAGAGAGGTGTTAACTAAGCAAATGGACAGTGTCCACTATTCTTTATCTGTGCAATCCTCCCCCTCATTTTCAGAGGAAGTACTACTATTTAGCGAATACACAGTTTGAGGAATTTTCCCTCTTCTTTAAAATACTTCCCTGGGTTTGTTGAAGCCTCTTGTTTCTAATTCCTGTAATGGTACCCTATGCAAGTTTCCTCCTTGCCTCACAGATGACTCCTATTCAGTTTCTTGTGTTGATTTCTATTCTTCCCACATTTTAGCTGTGGACATTTCTGAAGGTGTTCGTATTATTCTTTTCTGTGACATTTTGCATAAGACCTGTATTTTGGAGACTGTGCTATTTATCACATTAATTAAATACTATCTTCTCTCCTTGATCTGATCAAAGTTCCCACATATCTTTTTTGAAAACTATTTTTCACTTGGCTATCTTAGTATCACTTGGCTATCTCAAAGTTATCTTGATTTCAATAAATTTACCACTGATTTCACTATTACTTTTACCCACAAATTATATTATCCTATTTTTTTTCTATTTTAGTCAGTGAGACTAACAGTTTTTATGTAATGAAGATTTAAAACCTTGAAATAATCTGTTTTTTATTATTCTCTTCCTCTTTTATCATCAGTTAGGCAGTATGGTCTATATATTGTATGAATGTCATTTGAAAAGTGCTTTATTGAAGTAAGGTTTATTAGGATGAATATCATGTATTACATCTGAATCTTTCTTTACATTTCTATTTCTGTCACCAAAAGATCCCTTGTCTATTAATTTGCTAGGCTACAGTCCCAGCTGACTTCCCAGCTCAAATATAATCTAGGCTAGTCTACCTTGTAGACATTTAATTGACCCTCATTTCTCTATTCAGAACTTTCTAGTACTCATCTCTTCAACCTGGCTTTCAAAAATCAAATTTATCCAGGGAGTCTCCCCCTATTTTTTTGGAGCGCCCTTCTCTTTCTTTTGAATCTTTGACAAATTTCCCTATGTTTCGAGCCAAAAGAAAGTCCAGCCCCTCTTTATCCAGCTCTGTTATTAAGGTTTTCTTCTCTGTGCACTAACAAAGGGAGCAACATACTCTGAGCCACAGAGACACAAGCTTAGACATCAGCATCATCATTTACTGGCTGATTAGCACTGGGTAAATGATTTAAACTCTGAACTTCAATTTTTTCACTTATTAAAAAGTGATAATTTTATCTACCTTGTAGGATTGTTGTAGGTATTAATGTTCACATGGGTAAAAGAAATGCTATTGCTTAGTGCTAATAAGGATAGTTTAGTATAATTATTCTCCATCACCCAGCTCAGCATTAAACTTAATGCTTTCTTGTATGTATGCCATTTTTCATATTTACCAAGCACTTCTCAGGTGTTTGTCTCCTTGACCTTTTAAACTTAAAAATGATATCTTGTAATTCTCTTCCATCTCTTTGAGAGTTTAGCACAATGCTGAAAACAAGAAAATACAACTCAAGTTGCTTGGGTTCAATTTCTAGCTCCACTACTTAACAGCCATATAACCTTGAGGAAATTACATAAATTATGTTTTCCACAGTTTATTCATTTTTAAAATAGGAATAATACATTCCCTGACTCAAGGGTTACTGTGATTATGTTTACTCACAATCAACATGAGTAAAGCACTTATAAAATACTGATCAAGTGGAAATTGCACTGTAAGTGTCGGTTCTTATCATAGAAGCAATCAGCATGAGCTGCTTGAGTGAATTATTTTATAATAATTTCATACATTTATTGTACAAATATTTTTAATAATAAATGAATATGTATTTTTTGAAATTTGTAAAATGTATGTTTAAATATGTTAGCGAAGCAGTACATCTGCAAGGAATGAGGGGCTTTCAAATGTCATCCTTAATTGTAAAAATATAGCTGGAAAGCATCAGGCAGAGACCTACAATGTATTAATACAAGAGATACAAGAAATGATAAATAAAATTTCTAGGTATACTACCTACAAAAGAAGCAGAACTTTGACTATATAGATAAACAAGGCATTTAGTTGGCATAACTTGTAAGAGGCTGAAATTTGTAAATGTGTTTGTCTGTTAATAGCTAGTGAGTACATCATACATATATAAAATTTACTACGTTTGAAACTTGTAGTAAATTTTATATATGTAATTGTAATAGTAAACAGAAAAGATTATGAGTCTAGGAATCTTTCACTTTTATAAACATTGATAACCATTTATCTAGTTAATTTCTCTGTTAACAATTAACCTGTTAAAACCTAATATTACTACATTTTTTTTTGTGGCAAGAGTGAGACTCGGAGTTTCTGCTGTGGCACAGTGGGTTAAGAACCTGACTGCAGCTGCTCTGGTCATTGTGGCGGCCTGGTTTTGATCCCCAGCTTGGTAGAGTGGGTTAGGGATCCAGCATTGCTGCAGCTGTGGCATAGGTCACAACTGCAGCTTGGATTAAATCCCTGGCCCAGGAACTTCCAGATGCTGTGGGTGCAGCCATAAAAGAGAAAAAAAAAAAAAGGAGTGAAACTGTACCCTAGGAACTTTCATTCTTTGGTTTCATGAAATTCTACTTCTCATGAGGAACCTTCTCATAGTTCCTAGGAGAGAGATTTACACTTGTTATTTTGTATAGAAAGTCCTCATTACCTAACATGAGCTTGCCATTATGCTAGTGGACACAAAAGAACAAAAAATTGCCTGTTCCTTCAAGGAGCTTCCAGCTGCTCAATAGACTTTTTAATGAGTTTTTACAGTTTTCAGAATTATGTTGAACATTTGTGAATTTTCCTAACTGCACTGAAAGTTCATGGATAATGATCTTGAACATTAATTTTAATGCTGACTTAAATAGAAGCCATTAGCTAAATAGAAATTATTGAATTTTGATCTTCTTCTGCAATCTGTTCCCTGGGGAAAAAAAAGGAAAATGTTAAAGAACTTTAATTGCTTCCTCAAAACTTATAATATTTGTATGGTTTGAAAATTAATAACAATATTTAAAATGCTCTTTCCAGTATGATCAAATAATACTTGAGGAATTTGCTGAATTTGTGTGTAATGACTTACTTCAGTTAGCCTTTCCTATATAATGAATCACCTCAAAATTTAGTAACTTAAAACCATAACATTATTTCTCATAGTTCTATAAGTTAGTTTAAGTTCTGCAGTTCCCACACGGACTCATGCATGTGGTGTCTTTAGCTATAATGTCAACTTAAGAGTGGCTCCTCTAGGGATGCTGATATATCTGGGCCTGTCTCTCTCTGTCTCTCATGGTGGCCACACCAGGCCTCTTCCTGTGGTAGCAGCAACATTCCAGAAGGCAATCTTCTAAGCACTTATCAAGCCTCTGTTGGTGTTACTTGTGCTCATGTCCACTTGCCCAAGTAAGTCATGCTGGTGTCAGGCCCAGAGTCTGTATAAATGAGGCCTACCCAAGAATCTGGATTTTTTTTTTTTTTCTGCAGACAAGGCTATTGGACAGATTTGGAAATTTTAAAATAAGAAATCTGGAAAGGGCAGTAAGAACCTTTCATATTTTTTTGATCATATAGTTGGTGCAGATAAAAAACTAATTGACCAAGTTAAACTCCAGTTACATGTAAAGATAGATTTAGTATTAGGCCAGTTATATCATAAGGCCTTCTAGTTCAATGCATTTTCCAATATATTTTTGCAAGTTATTGTCAGGAATCAGTAATTATAGTAAGGCATTATTTCAAATGAATATACAACCTCATGATAATGCATTGAAATCAACTTGTGATTTAACAAATGTATTCTGAAACATTTTTAGGGTTATTCCTTACTGTCTGGGGAGAAATAATTATTAAAAAAGAGTTAGTCAAGCCATTTTAACAAATAGAGACTTGTTTTAGAAATTGGAAATGATAATCTTTATATATTTAACTGTTAGAAATGATTAATTTTTTAAGACTTCATTGTTTTAGGTTCACAGCAAGATTAAGAGGAAGATAACGAAGATTTCCCATAGACCCCCTGTCCTGATGCATGCATTGCTTTCCCTGTAATCAACATTCCCCAGGAGAGTGGTACATCTGTTACAATCAATGAACTTGCATTGACACATAACAGTCATTCAAAGTCCATGTTTATATTAGAGGTCACTTTTGTTGTTGTACATTCTGTGGATTTATACAAATATATAATGACTTGTATCCATTATTATAGTATCGTACAAATTATTTTCACTGCCCTAAAATTCCTTTATACTCCACCCTTATTCCTCGCTCACGCCCCCAATCTCTGTATTGTTTCTGTAGTGTTGCCTTTCCCAAAATGTCAACTAGTTGGAATCATATGGTATGAAACCTTTCAGATTCCCTTCTTTCACTTAGTAATATGCATTTAAGTTTTCTCCATGTCTTTTCATGACAATTATTATCTTTCTTATTTATTTATTTATTTATTTATTTATTTATTTTGCTCTTGCAGGGCCACACCCATGGCATATGGAGGTTTCCAGGCTAGGGGTCTAATAGGAGCAACAGCTGCCGGCTTAAATTTAGTAACTTAAAACCATAACATTATTTCTCATAGTTCTATAAGTTAGTTTAAGTTGGCTGTGGGTCACAGCCACAGCAATGTGGGATCCGAGCTGCATCTGTGACCCTCACCACAGCTCACGGCAACACCGGATCCTTTACCCAATGAACGAGGCCAGGGATCGAACCTGCAACCTCATGGTTCCTAGTCGGATTCATTTTTTCTGCGCCAGGACAGGAACTTCTTTATCTTTTTTAGTAATTAACTTTATTAATGTGTTTACTCTGAGTAAAATTATTTACGAAAAACTTTCATCTGATAGAATGTATAGATTCATCTTTAAAAATATTGTTTGATTTTAAATTGACTCTCATCATACACATAGGTCTTAGAAGAACAATGAAGATAAAATAACACTATGCCAATATAAGGAAATCACTTGTACAAAAAAATTTTTAAAAAGTCATAATAAAAATAAGTAGCTCCATGTTAGGTAGAAAATCCAGAAGTCTATTTAAAAATTAAAGTAAAATTTTTAATTTGGAATGTTGAGGGGAAGAGCCTAATGTAACAGAAAGAATGTCACTACTAGAATCATAGCACTGAGATTAAAACTCCATTACTTACTTGCTGCATGTCCTCAGGAAAAACAACCTCTGTATTTGTATTTTTCACTCTTCCATTTTACACCTGTAGTAGGTACCACACTCTGAAGTTTTACATTTAATTAGTTGATCTAATGTTTAATATCTATATTTCCCACTAGGCAGTAACATCCTTGAGGATAAGAACTCTAATATGTTTCATAATATATTCCCAGTATCTAACTGAGCAGGTGCTCAATAAATAATTGCACAATAAATTATCTAGGAAATAAATTAACTGAGAGTGTAGTGATGAAAGTTAGTGTTTCAAGACAGAAAATGTCCATTGGTCTGAATGCAGATCACTTTCAACATGACTAATCAACAATTAATTTGAGTATATTTATTTATCTATTTATTTATTATTAAAGCATAGTTGATTTACAATGTCTCTTCAATTTCTGTTACACAGCAGAGTGACCCAGTCACACACAGTTCCCTGTGCTATACATTAGGGCCCCACCCATTGCCTATCCATCCCAAATATAACAGTTTGCATCCACAAACCCCAAACTTCCCATCCATCCCACTCCTTACCCACTAACCCCTGGGAACCACAAGTTGGCTCTCCTTGGCCTTGATCTATTTCTATTTTGTAGTAGGATCATCTGTGCCATATTTTGAGTATTTTTAATATAGTTCACCTATCTCTAAATGTAGCATCCTAAGAAGCGTCTCCTTTTTTCTATCCTTATAATTGCCCCAATTCCAAGTAGTACTTGCGTAAATCACCAATGCTATTGATGAAAATGTAGATAATAACAGTAATAAGAATGGTTACTGGTTAATGACTACTTACCCTCAGCCTTTTTAGATATTTAATTTATACTTTTTTATCTAACTTATTCACACAGTAATCATCAAAGAAACTCTGCTTCTGCTAGATTAAGTAGCAGAGACATGGAAAATTACTTTATCCACTTAGTCAGTGGCTATCTGAAAATATGCAAAGTGGCAGGCATTGTGTGTAACCTATGTAAAATTAAACATCACTGATAATACAAGGCAAATTGGGGTTAAATTCAAATCTCTTGATTCTACTGCTATGTTCTTTGTTATATTGAAGAAGTTTTCATTCTGCTATGTATTGGCAATAGTAGAACCAAGTATTTCTAACTTTATTTCTATTAAACTGGAATGACATGTAGACTGATGTATAGAGAGAATTATAGAGATGTGTAGGACTTTAAAAATGTTTATTCAGTTTATTTAAACTAAATCCTAACAAAACAGAAACCAGTTCATCCATTTCTCCCAGCCTTACAACTACTAATCTATTCTCTGTATCTGTAGGTTTATTATTGTTGTTCTCATTTTAAGACTCTACATATAAGAGAGATCATGTGGTACATATCATCTTTCTCTTTCTTTTTCTGACTTATTTTACTTAGTATAATGCCCTTTAGGTCCATTTATGTTGTCAAAATGGAAAGATTTCATTCTTTTTTTTATAACTGAATAATATATATGTGTGTAAATATATGTGTGTGTGTATATATATATATATACTCCATATTTTTTATCCACACATATACTCCATATTTTTTATCAATTCACTAATTGATGGACACTTCACTGATATTTCCATATCTTGGCTATTAAATAATACTGCCATGAACATGGGGGTGTATATACCTTTTCAAATTAGTGTTTTTGTTTTCTTCAAATATATACCAAGAGATGGAATTGCTGGATCATATGGTAGTTCTGTTTTTATTTTTTGAGGAACCGCTATACTATTCTCTATACAGGTGCATCCTCTATACTGTTCTCCATACATTCCCAGTATATTCCCAGTATAAAACAGTATATTTAAAAAAATCATAATATGATTTGGTATGTCTTTCACACTCTATAATTTGTTTAGTTAATCATTGAAGTCACTTCCTGTAAATTTCTGATGGTAGAGGCAATTCATTGAGATGAATATATGGTTCAAGAAAGGGAAGACTGGATCTTTATTTCAAAATTTATTTTATCTAATATCTAAAAAAATGAACAAACAAAATGTAAAAACAGGGAGTTCTTGTCGTGGCGCAGCAGAAACAAAACCGACTAGGAACCATGAGGTTGCAGGTTCAATCCCTGGCCTCACTCAGTGGGTTAAAGATCTGGTGTTGCCATGAGCTGTGGTGTAGGTTGCAGACATGGCTTGAATCCTGCATGGCTGTGGCTGTGGCATAGGCCGGCAGCTGTTGCTCTGATTAGAACCCTAGCCTGGGAAGCATATGCTGTGGGTGCGGCCCTAAAAAGAAAGAAAAAAAAGTAAAAAGAAAAACAAGTGAAAAATTTAATAACCATATCAAATACAATTATAACCTAAATCTGTACAAAAAAAATCACAAAACTTATGAGCAAATGAATAAACTGAAGGAAAATGAAGCAACTAAATCTTGAAAAGTGTGTTTACTACCTCACACCTGGAAAGAAGCTAACTAAGTTTATGTCCTTAGGTTCCTCCATTTATAGTGAACTATAATAGTAATGACTGTGGGAAGGAAATGAGAGAAATAGGAAACATGAGCAAAGGGGATGACTGTCTCTGACATAAGTGAAAATTGCAGGGTTACGCAGTGAATTGATTAAGCTTTGAGTGCCCCTCTTTGGGAAATGGGATACACCTTCAAGCGGTGTGAATCCTGTGTAGGACCACTAGGAATGTCTCAGAAGAAGTAAGAAAGCTCAATTATTCTGTTAAAATTTGATTATTTCTTCATTTGATTTCATACCCCAACTTTTATTTAGGCTATAGAAAGAGAGTATGAAATATCCAGCTCTAAAACTCAGCTTGAAGGGCTATGATGTAAAGGATAACACAAGAAATTACCCACAGGTTATTTACCTAAAGAGATTTCTGAACAGAGCTTCTGAGGATAGCATAATGAAAGGAAGCATCAAAATGTCAAATACTCTACATGGAGAGAGGAGAAAAAAAAATAAAAGTAGGATATAAAAATAAAGATTTCCAGCTGGAAAAAAATAGACAAAGGGAAATTATCACAATTGTTTCATGCTGTACTGATAAAATTAGAAATCAAACTACATGCGAGACATTAGAAAAGAAAATAGCAAGACTTCCATTTGGTAGACTGACTACCCTGAAGTCAACAAAACTATACCTAGTTTATTAAAGCATATCTGTGTTCTGGCATGAGGGCCACTTCTTCTCCCCGCCACCCCAGAAAACAAACAGAACATAGTTAATATTAGTAGTAAGCATTAAACAAACACAGTACTATTTTATCTATTTGTCAGTTGGTTTTTTGAGGACAAATACACAGTACATAGAATCTGCATCTTATCAAGTGATGGGTGGATTTGCTGAACGTGAGACATTCAGGGCAAACCAGTAAACTGTAAAGTGCCCAAATTATGTCAGGTTAATAGTGTTCTTTGGCTCAGGCAGGAGGAAATGCAAATCATTTTTAGAGAAGACTTACTCCAATTTTGGCCCTAAAGTTTTGTTTTGTTTTTCACAAATAAAGATCAATAAAATACAACCTCAAAATCAGAAAAGCTCTTTTAGCACTCAAGAGAAAACATGCCACCAAGAGTAACAGTTGGTAGAAGCAAGACTCCAAAATCTTAGTTCCCAATCCCAAATATCTTGGAATAACTGAAACAGTATATAAAATTTCCACTTTCAGTAGACAACTAAAATAAAGGAGAGTAAGTAATCAAGGAGAGAAGACTGTATAAGTAACAAAGATTTTTATTTTCCTGGAAAATATCTAGGCTTTAAAGAAAAGCATAAGAAATAAGGGGATAAACAAGTAAGGCTGGGGCAGAAATTAGGGAAATGATCAAGAGAGTATGGTGCTGCTGAAATCAAGGGACATATTACAAGAGAAAAGGCAGGAATTCAAGAACACAGAAAGGTCACTGGGTTTAATACTGAAGTCAATCAATTTATTTTTATTTTTATTTTTATTATGGCTTGTTCTGTCAATTTTCTACTGTACAGGAAGATGACCCAGTTACACATACAAGTATAAAGTCTTTTTTCTCACATTATCATGCTCCATCATAAGTGACTAGACATAGTTCCCAGTGCTACACAGCAGGATCTAATTGCTTATCCATTCCAAAGGCAAGAGTCTGCATCTATTAACCCCAAGTTCCCAATTCATCCCATTCCTTCCACTCCCCCTTGGCACACAAGTCTGTTCTCCAAGTCCATGATTTTCTTTTCTGTGGAAAGGTTCCTTTGTGCCATAGAGTAGATTCCAGATATAAGTGACATAATATGGTATTTGTCTTCCTTTTTATGACTTACTTCACTTAGTATGAGAGTCTCTAGTTCCATCCATGTTGCTGAAAATGGAATTATCTTATTCTTTTTTATGGCTGAGTATTATTCCATTGTGTATATATACCACATCTTCCTAACCTAAACATCTGTCGATGGACATTTGGGTTGATTCTATGTTTGGCTATTGTGAATAGTACTGCAATGAACATGTGGGTGCATATGTCTTTTTCAAGGAAAATTTTGTCCAGATATATGCCCAATATAATATGTAATATGTATATGTGTTTGTGTGTGTATATATGTAGGCTACATTTATTTATATATATAAATTCTCAAAGGTCTGTTTTGGCTCTGCCCATTGGTCACAGCCAGAACAGATGCTGTGATGATCAGGGACTCTGTCAATACAGAAGCCTTTTTGTTTTAGAAGTCCATTTAATGCAAAAAAAATCAATTCTCGAGTATCTAAAGACAATTTTCATTGAAACTTCTCAGTACTGATTTTTCTTATTAAACTTTTCTCATTCAGATAATTTCTGAAAATATTTTATTTCAAAACTCATAAAATGAAATCATTCTGTTAAGTTGGTTGCAAACACTCCTGAAACTAAAAAGAGTGAATATGAAAAGGAAGGTCAACTGAGAATACACTTTAAAGGATTATCAAGCTACCTGCAAAATAGGTTTTCCTCAGTGGAATGACAAGATAGTTTTGTATGTTTCAGCCTGATGAAAACTGAAGAAAAAAAATTGCAGTCTATTATTTTTGAATATAATTTCTGGAATAAGAAATAATGTTAAATATCCAAAAGTGAAGTGCATTTGAATTATTAAGGACACCTTATTAAGAGAATTATTAAGAGGATAAATTATTCCCTTATGCTCAGAGCAGAGCTATCTAAATTATTCTCCAGCACTAAACAGAAACCTTACTGTCATGCTTCTAAGCAAGGGATTCAGTAGACAAAATGACAGCTTTAATTGAATATTGTGACAGAAGAGTTCATCTCAAAAATAATGTAGACTTCTCTGTCATTTACATTTCCTTATGCTGCCTTTCCAACTATGTTATTTTAGCATTTGAGATTGAAGGCCTAAGTTTTGTTTAATCTTCACTTAAAAAAAAAAAGCTCTCATGGACTAAACCACATCAAGTGAATGAATCAATATGCCTAAATATCAGCATGTGGCAGTATCAACCAAGAGTTTCCTATAGTTACTTTAAAGTTGAGAAATTAATTTTAGGTCATATTATCAAAAAGCATTGCTAGGTATTTTAATTTAAATTTTTAATAAATGTAATTATTGACATATATTCAACACATATTCAACACATATTTGAATAGTTCTCATGCATCAGGCAATGTATAGATACTTTTGATAGGATGGAAAAGAAGACCAGGAAGGCCCTTGCTCTAATGGAACTTATATTCTAATCAACATGAGAAAATGCATTTTCTGTATATTTGCAAAATTATTTGAGATTAGTGGATAAAATTAATAGTATGAGAGATTGAATGAATACGCATGTATGTCAATGTATATACATACAATGACAAAAGCAGCTCTGGTGAGACAAAATAGATATGCTATGCAAGAGTAACACACATAGTAGTGACCAACAGAGTTTAAAGGAGGAAGATTTTGGGTTACCTGGGGTTATAGTTTAAAGAAAAAATCAGGATAGGAGTTCCTGATGTGGCTCAGCAGGTTAAGAATCTGACATAGTGTCCACTAGGATGTGGGTTCAATCCCTGGCCTTGCTCCATGGGTTAAGGATGCAGTTTTCCACAAGGTGCAGTGTACGTTACAGATGCAGTTCAGATCCAGTGATGCCATGCCTATGGCGTAGGCCTTGGCTGCAGCTCTGATTCAACCCCTAGCCTGGGAACTTCCATGTGCTGGAGGTTCAGCTATAAAAAGAAAAAACAAATAAATAGATGAATAAAAAATAAAATAAATTAAAAAGAAGCAGGGAAAGTTGTGTCCCTCTTGAAGAATGGTCCCAATAGTCTTATTTTTTTGTGGAGACAAAAATTAAACAAATTCATTAAAGATTTTCATAAATTATATACTTAATATGTTTAACATGAAAAAAATATATGTACATATTTTGTCTTTTTGCCTTTTCTAGGGCCGCTTCCACACCATATGGAGGTTCCCAGGCTAGGGGTCTAATTGGAGCTGTAGCTGCCAGCCTATGCCAGAGCCACAGCAAAACCAGATCTGAGCCACGTCTGCAGCCTACACCACAGCTCACGGCAACGCCGGGTTCTCAACCTGCTGAGGAAGGCCACAGATTGAACCCGCAACCTAATGGTTCCTGGTTGGATTCGTTAACCACTGAGCCATGATGGGAACTCCCGAAATACAATTTTTATCAAAAGTTTATCTTTGAGAACTATAATTCCAGAGATTATAAATATTATTAGTGAAGATGGCTGATGGAATTCAAATGTATTAGCAACTTGAAAATCACAATTATCTAAATGTTCAAACTTATCTTTGGTATATAGAAATTATAATTTATTTTTCTCCTTGAACTCAAATTTTCACTTAGTTGATTTTCATAATTCTCCCATTGACTGTCTTATCTTAGTTCGCAAGAACTCTTCATTTAAATTCCCTATGACCTAACGGACTCTAAATATTAATACTTTTGAATTGAGAAATTATTACAATGATATTAGTACATAACTGATAATATATGAATATATTGAAATTATGATGTTACTAGTAATAAAAAAACTATTTAAAATGGACATCTTAGGAAGATGAACAAAACTTTGTTTAGCTTGTTTCAGTATCCAAAGATATTAATTATTCTAAGAAAAAGACAAATTGCACCATGAATTTTATCCTTTTAATAGATTTAAGTGCTAAGAAAAATTATTTACAGAACTGTGTAGATGGAAAAAGGAATTTCAAAATATCAATACCACTTAGCTGTATGATATATCTTATTGTTACATGTTAAAACTTAGAGATCTATAATTTTTTTTTTTCTTAAGGGCCGCACCTGCAGCATATGGAGGTTCCTAGGCTAGGGGTCATACTGGAGCTGGAGCTGTCAGTCTATACCACAGCCACAGCAATGCAGGATCTGAACCATGTCCGCAACCTACACCACAGCTCACAGCAAAGCCAGACCGTTAAGCCACTGAGAAAGGCCAGATTATTGAACCTTCATCCTCATGGATCCTAGTCAGATTTGTTAACCACTGAGCCATGACGAGAACTCCCCAAAATCATTTTTAGTGTCAATCAGCATATACCCAGGGCTCACGCATGAGTTACGTGCTATAGGAAAGAATCAAGATGATGAGAGGTAATGCACGTTTTTAATAAAGAATGAAAAAGGTAAATGTAAAAGGAAGTTAATTGTGAACTGGGAAATGGTAAAGGAAAATCTTCATCTACATTATAGCTGTGTTGTCATGTGAACCAAATTTAGTAAAGGAGCTACTACCTGTAACTTGAGGTTCTGAAAATTGATTTCCTTAAAGCTGTCAGTTCCAATATTGTATACTCCTTGAAACATTTTTGCAAACCCACATTGGTGCCCATACTTGAGTTTGAAAACCATGAGAAGGATATACATCTAGTCTTGGAGCAGCAAATGATTCCAGGAAACATTCATAAAAGGTAGCCCTAAGTGTCTGAGGGATGGATCAAGTAAAGTTGGGTTTCGGGGTGGTAACTTGTTAGGCAATGGTGATTGCATTTGTAAGTCTAGGAATTGAGTGAGAGTATAACGTCTTGATAGAAGGAAGGGTGAAAAGTCTGTGTCACCTGAGGTAAAATATGTAAGACTAGAAGCTGCTGAATAATGTGGCTAGAGAGGTAAATACCAAATGGATACCAGAAGATGATGTGTTAAAGGTCAAACTGTGATATATAGACTTACCCTGAGGACAATGGTGAGCTATCAAAGAATTATTATTATTATTATTTTTTAGGGCCAATACCTGTGGCATGTGGAAGTTCCAGGCTAAGGGTCTAATTGGAGTTGTAGCTGCTGGCTTACCCTGCAGCCACAGTAACACCAGAACCTTAACACACTGAACGAGGCTAGGGATTGAACCCATATCCTCATGGATATTAGTTGGGTTCATTTCTGTTGAGCCACAAGCGAACTCCACCAAAGGGAAAATATATCAAGGTTTTGGTTTGTTTTTAAGACAATCTAGGGACAATAAGGAAAATACTTCAAAAGGAATATGAAGTAACAGGAAGATAACTTAGTAAATGCTTGGGGTAATCAAGGAATAAATGATGATTGCTTGAAATAAGCTGATGACAAAGAAGATGGAGAGAAACAATCAAATTTGAGAGTTATTAATTAAAAAATTAAATAAAATAAAATAGGAAGTTCCCATTGTGGCTCATCAGATTAAGAATCCAGTCAGTATCCATGAGGATGTGGGTTCAATCCCTGGCCTTTCTCAGTGGGTTAGGATACAACATTGCTGCAAGCTCTTGTGTAGGTTGCAGATGGGATTCAGATCCAGCATTTCTGTGTCTGTGGTGTAGGGTGGCAAATACAGTTCTAATTTGACCATTAGCCCAGAACTTCCATGTGGCATGGGTTTTGCCATAAAAATAAAATAATAAGAATTTTTAAAAAGTTAAAAAAGAGCTGAATTCTTAAAAAAAAGAAGTATTTTCATAAATAAACACATAAGGAACATAAAAGCAAAGAATTATTTTTATAAAGCTTAAAGTCTAAATCAGAAGATTAGATAAACTTTGTGAGATTTAAAGTATTTAGAAGGAAGAGAGAGATGGTAAACTGAAAAATACCTATTTCTGGTCAAAAGATAGTGACTGACAGGATTTATTCTTCTATCCAAAAAAAAAAAAAAGGAAACTGGAATTCTCATACTCTGCTAGTGGGACTGTAAAGTGATTGCAGTTTCTATTATGATCAGTGAGAAAATAAAAATATACAATAGCAAGAAAAAGAAAAAAAGTCTTTTTTCTCCTTTTGTTCTTTTTTTCACGTTTGCGAAATACTCCACAAGCTAGCAAAAATATCAGAGAAATTCTTCCATTTTTTAACTGACATGAATAAGCATTGTATTGATATCCTGTGGAAGAAACACCAGCTCACCAGGATTTCACTGCTGTAGATTGATTCTTACTAGCTCCAACTGGTATTGTGATCATCAGAGCATGAATATTTGAAGTCTATTCTTCTTTTTGAAGATGAAATTTGTAATAATGACATTGCTACTCAGTGAAGAAAACATTAGAGTTAATGTCTCCCAAGGAAAAACAGTAGGGCTGAATGCGCCCACCCCCTTGCTACCTGAAACTTGTAATTGTCACTTATTGCCTGCTACTTTACTGATGAAATATTGATTTGGAGACTGAGACTGCAAGAGCACAATAGAAACTCCAGCTAGAAAATACATTAGAAGAATGAATGAGGAATCTGGGTTTTGGTGAAGAATTCAACTCATTATACTTTTTTGTTAAAGTCTGAAATTTCAAGCTGGTACATTCTATAATGAGCATAAAGTACCTGAGATTGGTTCAATCCTTCATAGCTGTAAAGAAAATAAAATAGCATTTAATATTTTATAGATTTCTTTGCATTGTTTGTAATATTTGTTTTGTAAAAGTCACTATAGCATCTGAAATGAAAATTGTAAACTTATTTCTGATATTTGAAATTAATTCTTTCTGTAAATAAACCTGAATAAAGACAGAGTAATCAAGAAAGTAATTTTATATTCCTTCTATTCAGAAACTGGTCTTATTATAGAACTATATACTTTAACAGTATTAAAATAAAATTAGATGTATTAATCTTTCGGAACATAAAAATGATACTGACAGCTAAAATGCAATGAAATAGAAAGTAAAACTATACTGTATCCTCCAAAACTATAATATTGTGATGAACATAGCACACTTCTGTTGCCCTCTTTAATACTTTCTTTAACTAGGTTTGAAAATTTCCCCCACATTATAGTAGACAGATGCAGCTATTGAAAGAAGACTTAGAGAAAACATCATGGCTTAGCTGGTAGGAGTGTGCTAAGCATTCCGTGGACTCTCTATTAGTGATTTCTGTGTTCAGCATATACATTTAGGGGTATCATATTGTGCCTTTGAGTATAATCACAAGTTTTTTGAAGTATGCTCATTTTATTAAAGTATACAGCTGTTCTAGAGGAATTGTGGATAGATGAGTCCATTTTTGCATTGGAAGTAGTTGAAATAGTCCTAGATATTCATCTTTTCTGAAGAGATGCCAGCTTTTCATTTCAAATCACAAATCTACCCATCAGATATTTTCATCGATGGTCTGTTTTCAGGGTATTTGGTACGAACACGTGTCAAAATTATCAAGTAGACTTAAATAAATGAGCGTTATGGTAAGCCCTAAAAAAAGAACATGTTGAAATTCTCCATGTGCTGTGGTTACACCTTCTAAGTCCCTAAAAAGATAACAGAAAAGATAACTGTTTCTTTAGATTAAAGCACTGAAACCCAGTCATAGACTTTTGAGTATTTTAAAACCTCAAATTTATATATACAGTTTCACCATTTCTAACTTATAGATTTGATATGGAAATTAAAATTATATATATTGATTTCATGTGAGAAAACTGGATTGGAAATGAATTTTTTTTCTCCCTGAATAAAATAAATAGTAACCTATGAGAAATGTATCATTACTCACTTAAAAATAATTGCACAAATTGTTGTTATTGGAGATTGGTCACCAAGTGACCACAGTATTCATTGTAGTTTACAATTTCATTATGGTGAGTTTTGCATTTACAGCATTTTGCTTTTTTTTTTTAAATGGAATATTATGGAATATACAAAGAGCAATGCTTAAGACAGTCAAATATTTCGTTAGAAGTTCTTAAAAATAAATCACAATATAGTTTGAGAATGGAAAACATGCAGAAAAATATATGCAGCAGAAAGGAAATATTAATGTATATTGTGTAAGACAAGTCAGGATTTTTAGCAACCTACAGAAGGATACTTCTCCAGAAGTGGTGACTTTGTGAGCCAGTTTGGAATCTGGTGAATGGACACTTTGAGTGTTTTTCTTCTCATATTCAGTCTGTGATTCTTGTTTGGTCTGAATCACCACAGCTTCCTTTTGTCTCTTCAACACTGCAGTCAACTTTTAATGTACTTTTATTGTACTTAAATTGCTTTTACTGCAATAAAAATATTTTTCTATACCATATGAGATAATGCAAATATATCAAACACAAGTTCTTACTAAGCAGCTTATATATTTTTAATATTTACACATTATTACCCATATATTTAATATATTGATTATATATTTAACTTTTGAGTTCCAAGTAATGTATTAGTCCATTATTTCTAGAATTTAAGCTTCATGTATTATATCGTTCAACAAAGTTTTATTCTGTTATGTTTTATGCTTTATGACTAGTTTCAAGAATATTACTTGGCACATAGTAGGAAATCAGTACATGTTTATTAAACAAAATAATTAATTTGGGGGAAGCACCACTCCTCAAGTCTTCTGGATATTTTACTATCCTGGAAATTACTTTGCCTCTGTCAAATGTTTGCCATCCTTTTTCTAGAACTCCATGGTTTATTTATTTATTTATTTATTTATTTATTTGGAAAAAATAAAGTGAATGATGGTATGGTCATCATTCTTTCATTTCAGGGAGGAAAATTTTTTAGACTTTACTCAATAGAGAACATTTGGCTGCCATGAATTGAAAAATAAATCCCTAAATCTTACAATATCACAGTAAGAGTTGACTGTACCTGCCATTGTCTAATGCCTGAAGGGGTTAGGGGGACTTTGGAGCTCTGTTCCAAGCAGTTAAAGACCTATACTCCTGCTATGTATTCCACTACAATCATGGTCGTCCAAGCCTCTGCGAAAGGGGCAGAGAAAGCTTGGCTGACCACATAAAGACATTTTAGTTTTTTAAACATAGGAACTTTGGGTAGTATGGCCATTTTTACAATGTTGACTTTTCCAATCCATGAATATGGAATATCTTTCCATTTCTTTACATCTTCTTTGATTTCTTTGATTAAAGTTTTACAGTTCTTGGCATATAAGTCCTCAAGCAGATGACATGATAGTATACATTAGAAAACCCTAAGGACTCAACCCAAAACCTGCTTGAACTGATTAATAAATTCAGCAAAGTAGCAGGATATAAGATTAACATTCAGAAGTCAGTCACATTTCTGTATACCAGCAATGAAATATTAGAAAAGGAATACAAAAATACAATACCTTTTAAAATTGCACCTCAAAAAATCAAATACCTCAGAATACACCTGATCAAGGAGGTAAAGAAATGGCAATTCTAAACAAGTCAGTGATAGCATGTAATTATAAATGATCAATTCTTCATGTTTTTCCTATTTTAACTATAACTTTTTTTTAGTTTTTAAAAACTTGAATGTTTATTTAGTTCATTAAAAGAATCGTGTTCTCCCTTGACAAATTCTTTCATTCTTAGTGTTTATATCAATTTTATTTTTCCATATTTATCACCATTTTTCTCATTTAAAGTATTGTATTTGTTTTGCAGTGTTGGACCAGCTCTCTCATCTTTTCATTTATAATACTTATTAAAGTTAATTCTGTTCTTAAATATTAATATATACACCAATGTATACCTGAATATTGCTGTTCAAATCTTATGCTCAAAAAAATGCCTCCTCATCTCTTTCTTTCCACTTGACTTGTTTTGATTGCTTTATGTTTCATTGCATTTTGAGTCCCTCTCAGGCTGTTTGTTCTCTTCTCATGGCTTTTTGCTTACATTTTAAAAGCACCAAAGTACAGGTCTTTTTGTCTCTTTAGGTAGGTTTATTCCTTACGGTCTCTGGAGGAGACAGTTTGGGTGATGGGGGATGTGCTTGGGTTATGGGATGGAAATCCTGTGAATTTGGATTGTTATGATCATTATACAACTACAGATGTGATAAATTCATTTGAGTAATAAAAAAAATAAATGGGAAAAAATAAATAAAAGTAAATAAATAAAAAATAAATAAAAATTAAAATAAATAAATAAATAAAAGCACCAAGCATTTTTGTGCTATACTGAAGATGGGAAATAGAAGGTTTCAAAAATTTTGATTCCTGTTATAAATAAATTTCCAAGACATGTTTACCTCTTTTTCAAGGTAATGTAGCATGCTTGCTTTTTGTGTTGAGATATTTTTTAATAATCATTTTGCTATTAATTTGATCTCTTTTCCTTTTTTTACATGGGACATTCTGCTGTCTCTAGAGGTAAGTAGATGGATGAGAGAGTGGATTGCCTCCCTTTATCTATGCTCAGTATGCAGGTTCAGTAAACTTGAACATGTACACTGAAGACAAAATAATAGTGTGCATGGCTATAAGTTTGCTTATAGTGTCTTACAAGCATACATCCTGTAAGTCCTTAGTAGAGTTGGTGGGATCTTACTCTGTCCCCATTATTTTACCAGTTGAACGAATGACTTACTACAATGCACAACATGAACTAGAACATGTATTAGAGACCATCTATCTCTATTTGAACTGAGAACACTGTTTATGAAAACAAGTCCAATCAGAAAGTGTAGTGAATTGCACCCAAATCCCCCTCTTCTCATTCCCAACAAACGTATCTCTAAGTCAACACTGTGAACACTAGCAGCCTCAAGCTGCTGTAATTATCAGTCTATGTGATAGATGCCTACCCTATGTAGCCTATGTAAACATTCCAATATTTGCTTACATTTTTTTCCAGCCACATTCTTTCCATCTTCCTGGTTGTATATTAATCTTACTTTAATGAAAGTATGATTTTCTTCTTTTTTTATATTCTCATAAATATTTTAGTGGAGATTTTGGAGAGGCTGAATTGAATGTTTATTTCTAGAAAACATTTCATATACATATTAGTGTTTTTAAGGACATCTTGTTTAAATATCACTGCTGTTTATTTGTGGTAAATTGAATAAATTGACAAAAGACATAATATTCAAAATCATTTTTGTTTATCTTTGATATTTATTCTTTGGCTTTTTCAGTGTTCATATCATGCTATTTTCCTAAGGTTTACAAAGTTTGAAATTAATTACTAATCACAAATTAGTTTATTTCTCCTTTCAATTTACTTTATATTCTCCACACAAGCTTTTTCAAATTCTTTTTGCAAGCTCCCAAACACTTTGCCCAGCTCTGGGTCCCATTCTTAGAAAATTAGAACAATGGAGGCCTCAAAGTGTTCTTAAAATTCAAATATTTATCTGTATTTTCATACTTATTCTCCTTCTTTTTTCCATCCCGAATAAGGTAATATTCCTTCTCTTTCCTATGTGTTCATTTGTTGTACTCTTATGTCTCTCCATCTGAATTCTTTTATGTATTTACTTTGTTAGTGGTAAGAGAATGAAACATGAGTAAGCCTTCAACTTACTTCATTTTCTTTCTCAACTGGTTTATCTTCCAAGTCGAAAATTTTAAAAGTCCCTTCTTTGACTACTAGTATATATTTGAGGGTATGTATCTTATCTCTGTCACCCACAAATAGTACTCATTTCAACTCTTTGTCCACAGGAAGTACCCAAACTGACATATGAAAAAGAGACTTCAAACTATAGATATAAATCTGAAAAAAAAATGTATAATATATAAGCTTAGTCTTGGAAATGTTTATTTTTTTTTAATTTAAAATTGAAATACAACCTAAATGTCCATCAACAAAGATGTGATACATATACACAATGGAATATTACTCAGCCCTAAAAAGGAATGAAAGAATGACATTTGCAGCAACATGGACATAGAAATTTTCATGCTAAGTGAAGCTAGACAGTGAGACACAAACATAATGGGCTGTCAATTATATGTGGAATCTAAAAAAAGATACAATGAGTTTATTTGCAGAACAGAAATAGACTCACAGCCTTTGAAAAACTTATAGTTACCAAGGAGATGGTTTGGGGGGTGAGGGATTGGCTGGGGGTTTGGGATGGAAATGTTGTAAAATTAGAATATCATGATGGGTGTACAACTATAAATATACTAAAATTCATTGAACTCAAAAGAGATATAGATTCAAAAAATAAAATTGAAATATAAAGAAAATCAAGGGTATAAAAGCTTTTTTATCATTGAAATTATATCCCAATTAATTTTACAGTTGGACATTTTAAAACACTTTCATTGATACAGAATATGACAGAATTTGAAATAAGTAAAATGTAGATCTAATTTGTTTCTCTAAGTGTCCATGAATCAAGGTTGTTGGCATCCCAGAAAGAATTATCATTGACACTTTTAATTCTGGGTTCAAAATAATGTCCATATATACCCTCAAGATGAGGCATCCTGAAATCACAGAGAGCTCCTGGTCTCATTTTACAAACACTTCAAATATATACTTTTGGAGATACAACATGATGTGTATTTTTTATTTACAGTAATATTGCTAAGAACAATGTAAAAAAATAAATTCTCAAACTACTATGAAAAGTAACATAATAATAACTCACAATGATAGTTTATGCCTCCATAAAGACCCATCTTCTTCTGAAATATAAAATGTCTTCTAAGCCCAACTAAATGATAGATATAAGTAATCTACATATCCTGAATTTGGAATCACATGTTTATTTTAATATTGTTAGAAGTAAAGCCAATTTTTATTTTCATGTATTTTCTGTCTAAATCATACCCCCATCTCCCTCCTTTTTGCTTGGCTGAATACTACCTATCTTTCAATTTGCATTTCTCCAGGAAGTTCCTTTCCTGGTCTAAACTGGCCATTTCATTAATGACAGAGCAGATTAGCTAAGAAATTAAGATCACAAACTACTCTGAACCCCAACTCTGCAGTTTAAAAGCTGTGCCACCTTGGGAAAGCTGTTTAATATTTCTTTGCCTCATTTTCTCACCCATATATGGAGATGATTACCTACTTCAAAATTTTTCCCCCCCTGGGGACCATTTAATGCACAAAACAAACTTAGAACAGTGCCTGGAAATACACGTTGTGTATTAGTAATAATTCCTATGTTCTGCTAGAGTACTGTATACTTCCCTTTTCATGGCATTAACCACTTCATAATTACTGCTTTTTCGGCTGTTCTTTTTTCCAGAAAGAGCATAAATTTCTGTAATTCTGGTAGAAACTGTATCCCTATTTGCCACAATATCCCCAGTGCCTCTCATAGTACTTAAGACACATAAATGCAAGTTTGTTAAATGATTAAATCTGTACTATGTCATAGGGACTGAGATAAGAATTTTACATATATTTTACATATATCATCTTTTTGAAATTTCATAGTAACCAATAGACAAAATAGTATTATATTCTACAGGTGAGGAAACTGAGCCTCAGTCTCAGTGGTCATAAGACAAATTCCAAGTTACTCAAAGCCCATATCACAGTTTTCCACTGAATCTTGATGATTTCTCTTACAGGGCTCCATGCAGACACAAAGCCAAAGCAAACCAAAGAGAAGCAAAATTTACAAATTAAGTCTGTAGTGTGAAGATATGGATATGCTAAAATTATGACTGGGTCCTCATTTTTCAGAAATAAAGATTACTTTAAAAATGATGTGACAGGAGTTCCCGTCGTGGCTCAGTGGTTAACAAATCCAACTAAGAACCATGACGTTGTGGGTTCAATCCCTGGCCTTGCTCAGTGAGCTGTGGTGTAGGTTGCAGACGCAGCTCGGATCCCGCGTTGCTGTGGCTCTGGCATAGGCTGGTGGCTACAGCTCCAATTCGACCCCTAGCCTGGGAACCTCCATATGCCGCAGAAGCGGCCCGAGAAATGGCAAAAGGACAAAAATAAAATAAAATAAAATAAAAATGATGTGACAATCCCGCCTAGATTCTGTCTTTGTACAAGAATAGTTTATCATAGCGGCATCTCCTTTATTTCTTCTTTGCACCTTCTTGTTTTGGCATTTATTGGAAATTTTGTGTACTCTTCTTCACATTACTGTAAGCTTGCCTCTCTGTCACCTGATCTATATTTATATAATTATACATATGTCATGTTTTATACTATGCTTAACTCAGTCTTTGATCATTATTATTTTTCTTTGTTCCTTACTTTTAGTTGTGCTTGAGTAATACTTTCTCTGAAATTTTCTCTGCAATGACCAAGTTTACATTGAAATTTTGCAGTTAAGTGATATCCATGTATTGAAAGTAGATAGAAACATCATCATACAATAACATATTTTAAAACAGATTCCTGTAATACTATAGCTAATATATAATGTACAAATTGTTTTAATCATATATGTGTATATACTGCAAATGTATTTCAAATTTGTGTACATACATATATGCACTTGAAAATACATAGATATATATTTATTATTTTATTATATTTGAACATATAAGTATATTCTTAAAAAACATTTAAAAATTTTAAACATTTAAACATTTTAAAAGCATAAATTTCAAAATAAATTTATGAAGTAAATAACTTAGATATTGATAGGCATACCTGAGTTTACTCATTTTCTTTCTGAGGTACTGCTAGTATATTATATACTAAAACCTTAAAAGTTTTTCTGATTCGAGATTCAATCTCTGATTAACAACTTGAGGAACCACTACTCCCAAATTATTCCATTTACACAAGAGTCCACCAGCTCTTAACAGTGGATCTCAGTGCTGGCTACCAGTTGTAACCACATGCAAAACGTTTAAAAGTACCTATTGTAGGGCCTAACCCTAAGGAGATTCTAACTTAATTGTTCTTGAGTGTCCATTACCCTCCATCCTTAAACTCCCTAAATGATATTAACGAGGCCAATGTTGACATTCCCTGAGTTATATATTGTTAAATCTTAAGTAATTTTTGCTCATCAATATTTATTTTTTAATTTTTTAAAACAGCTATCTAACTTCCTATTAGACATCTCTAATGAAGTAAAGGCTTCAAGTATAACATCGCCAAATAAATTATTTTGCTCTTTCTTTCACCCAACTGCTTTATATTTCATACCTTTGTCACACTATACACTTTGAGATAAAGTTTTTTGGGACATCCTTAAATTCCTCCTATCCCTTAGTGATGGCATGCAATCTCCACACCCAGTGATCCAAGAAAAGTAATAGTTCTTGAATCTAATCTTTCTTTTAGTCCATTTGGTATAGTATAGGCTTTAGTTTAGGTATTCATTCTTTCTTAGCTTCCATCTAAGTCTCTGTGGTGGCGCCTCCCTACTCCAGTCTATAAATCCATGTTCTTTACTAGGTACTAATAGAACAGAGTTCCGATTTATATTTTGTGTAATCGTTTCTATATTCTAAAAGAAAAAAATCTGAACACTAAGATGTCTGAAAAGCCTCTTTATACAAAATTTCTTATGTTCTTAAGATTATCTTTTGTACATACTATCTTCTTTCTTGAAAAATCCTACTTATGACCACCAGATTAAAATACATGGACTTTTCTTGATCTTTCTGAAATTTTCCCATTAGAAATATATATTTAAGAAATTTAGGAGTTTGGGATTAGCAGAGGCAAACTATTGTAGGATGGATGAACAACAAGGCCCTACTAAATAATTGCACAGGGAACTATATTCAATATCCTGTGATAAACCATAATGGAAAATAATATGAAAAATAATGTGAATCACTTTGACATACAACAGAAATTAACCCAACATTATAAATCAACTGTACTTCAATAAAATTAAAACAAAAACTGGAATGGGAAACTGAGTAGCACTCATTCAGAAAAGTCTGGTTGGTGGCCCAGTCAGGTCCCCTCTACTTTTGACTTTGGTAATCTGACTGCTGGCTCTGCAACTAGATAATATCAGTGTCTTAGAGCTGATGGGATTCTGAGATGCTGACTCAAGGACAAATGTGATTACAAGTCAAAAAACTGATTTACTACCAAGGAGTTCAGATACTTGCATCAGTCTCACCAGGGCATTTTCTGCCTAAAGGCAAACTACATGGAAAGCCACATTAAAAAAAAAAATATATATATATATATATATATATATATATACACACATATAAAACTGTGTATCTTTCTAATTTTCATTTTATTACAATTTAGAGCATATTTCACTCCATCTCAATATTTTAAAATTTCAAACTTCCACTACTTAGAATTTTCTTTAATAAAATATATTTTTTATTTCTAGAGTAACAAAAATGTAATTTAGTATATTTTGCATATTTAGAAATGATTTTTAAGAATGATTTCATAAATTATAATACATGTCACCTGGACATGTGATAGGAAATTATACTACACAAAATTATACATTTTGTAATTTAGATATCTTGGTCAACTTCTAGCAAAAGTACTAGCAACATGAGTTATGGTCTCTTATAGTCTGATCACAAAAGTAGCATTCTTTTACCTCTGCTGTACTCTGTTGGTTCAAAGCAAGTTTCTAGGTCAGCCCACAGTCAAACTGAAGAAATTACAAAAAGTTGTGAACATCAGAGGAGGGGAAACTTTGGGGGTCATCTCAGAGTCAGCCTGCTACAATTTCCTTTCTTCTTTCCTTTCCTTTCTTCAAAATAGGCACTTCTAACCATGTGAATATATGGATCATCTTTTCAGGAATGGTTGTTAATCTAAAGACAACATGTAAAATGAAGCAAAGGTAGTAACTATTTTTAAAATTTAAAGTTATTAACTTTAGTAATTGAATATAAACTATATGTTAGGAAATTTATGTTAACTTACTTCAGCCATAGGTGCCATTTCTCAACTTTTAAAAAACAGATATGTATTTCAATGTGTCTCTTTAATAGAAACCTCATATTTCATAGACCAAACAATTTAATATATGCTTTATTGTATCTAAACTGAAAAGGTTTTATATATAATGTTTTAGATTCCTTTTGGTTGGTTTTAAGTTGTATTTAGGATTTCTTTTAGTCCCTTAGTTATTTTTGTCCATTTACAACTTTATTCTCAGTAAGCATAAAGAGTCTGTACTAGACTTACCAAAATGAGAAACTCATTGATTGGTTTTATTTGATTTCATTCTAACATATTAGAGGGTAACATAAAGAGGACTTAAATTTTTTTGTAAATATGTTGAATGAAGGAAGATGAGTAATTTTTCATTGAAGTCAGTTTTAAAGGTAGATACAATTTAAATAATATAATTAGAAATAAGTAGTGACCGTACTTTTCTTGCCTTTAAATTGTAAATCTAGAAATATGTAATACTCAGCCTACCACTTGATGTAAAGATGTAGAAAAAAAAGTTCTTTTAATGTTTTGTATTTACAAATTGTCTCTTAAAACTTTAGGTAATATAACAGGCTCTGTTTTTTCAAAAACATGCATAAAAATATCCTACTTAGTTAAATCTACAAACTGAAATTTCATTAATGATAACTTCCATTAACAAATGTCTATATTTTGAGATACAGAACAAAAAGGGTTATTTGTGGACTATTTTAATTGTATACTACTTTAAGTTTTCATAACCGTTCACTTCATGTTTTGTCCATTTCAGTTTATCTTATTTATCAGAGCTGGATAAAGACGTGTTAGACTGACTTCATTGCCAGAGGCAAAAAGCAAGCAAAATCCTTCATTATAAGACACAAAATTTTAATTTGGTTAAAAGGAGAAACGCAGCCTAAGGTATAGAATATAGATAATAGATGACATTTAAGGCCATTACTACTCAAACTTAATCAGATTTTGAATATCTTTGACCTTGGCTATAGATTGGGGCCATGATTTTTCTAACACATTAATTATATATTGAAATATGATTTTTCTATGAAACTATGCCTGTTGATAAAGAATATGCTCTACTCAAGTTTAAATACTTGCTCTCTCCTGTTTTTTTTTCTTTTTTTTATCCTCTCCATGCCTTTGCTTTGCTATTTTCACTCCTTGAAATGGTAAACCTTCTCTTCTATAGAACTGTCAATCAGTATCAGACACTTGGCCTGCCACACAATATAGACTCTGGAGCCAGATAGCTGTTTCCCATGGATTCAGTGCCATCTTTAGCAGGTTATTTAGTTTTTATGTACATCAATTTCCTCATCTATAAAATGGATATTTAAAGTATCAAGTTCATCAGATTGTTGTAAGGTTTAAATGGTTTGATATCTATAAAACATACACAACAATGGCTGGCATAATTATAAGTATCATATGAGCATTTGTTATTAATTTTACTGGATTCTTGAGTTTTTGCTTATCTTTGAGATTCACTAAATGTTTATTCTTTTGTCCTTGCTTTACAACCTGTTTCCCTAACATCTAAAGTTGTTTAGCCTCTGTGAACATCCAAATCTATACTTTTAATAAATAAAGTAGTACTTTTTTTTTATTTATTTAACCTCTGACTAGTGGATCTACCCAGTTGCCATTCATGACCTGATATGTCACATGCAGTGAGATCCTTGTATGGCTCACCTAGCTTTGATCAGCAGTGTCGGTACAACATCGGGATATCTTTCACTTCAAAAGATTCTGAATGAATGCTCCAGGGAAAGTAGGGGATGATTTTTGCCTCAACTGAAATTGATTAGGGATATTGTGAAACTAAGGCACCTATGAAATTCATTTGAATGGGTTCTCCAAATCTGTGAGTAGAATATGCATATACCAACATCCTACTTACTGCACTCTATGATGAAGAGAGTGGGTTGAAAACTTGCCTATACCAGGTCTTATATTAAAGTCCCATACACACATGGTGTTATATTCTATAAATATTTCAGTGATCGCTTTGTTTCTACTGGACATTTGCATTCAAAAGTTCTTGCCACTGAGAATTCAATAATAAGACATTCTAGTGGCTTTTTAAAAATGATTTTATTAAGGTATAATTAACTTTATACATAAATTAAACATAATTAAGTATGCAACTTGATGAGTTTGGAGACAGGTATTTACCCATGAAACCATCACGACAACTTATGCCATAAATATATGTTTCATCTGCAAAAGTTTCCTCCTCCCCTTTTAACTTATTTGTTTTGTGATAAGAACACTTAGCATAAGGTCTTTTCTCTTAGCAGTGTTTTAAGTGGGCAATTCAGTAGTTAACAATAGGTACCATACTATCCAGGAGATCTCTAGGGCTTATTCATTTTGTCTAACTGGAACTTGGTATCCTATGACTACTACTTCCCCATATTCCCTTTCTCTAACCCCCAGGAAAACACCTTTCTCTTCTTTATTTTTGTAAGTGTGACTATTTTAGATTCCTCATGTAAATGGTGTTATGTATTTGGACTATATCTAGCCTATTATGCCTTCTGGATTCATCCATATTGTCCCAAATGTCAGTATTTCCTGTTATAAAAGGCTAAATTGTATTTATTATATAATACTACCTTTTCTTTATCCATTTATCTGTCAATGGACATTTAATTTGTGGCCGTCTTGTCTATTGTGAAAAATGCTGCAGTGAACATGGGAGTGAAGACTGCTCTTTGACTTCCTGATTTCAGTTCCTTTGGAGATATATCACAAATAAGATGATTGGATCATATGGTTAGTTCTATTTATAATTTCTTGAGGAACTTCTATGCCATTTTCCATAATGGATGCACCAATTTACATTCCCAGTTTCAGTGTATATAGGCTCCCTTTTCTTCACATCTCACCAAAATTTGTTATCATTTTTAAAAATCACCCCTGACAATGTGCAGTGATAATCACATTGTGGATTTGATTTGATTTCCCTGATAATTAGTAATGTTGAACTAATTTCTTTTTTTTCTTCCTCTTAATGTAGGTGTTAATTACTATAAACTACTTATTTGTACTGCTTTCGTTGTGTCTCTTAGTTTTGGTATGTTGTGTTTTCATTTATGTTTGTTTCAAGGTATCTTCTAATTTTTATTTGATTTCTTCTTTGACACCATGATTTTTAATATGTTCTTTAACTTTCATGAAGTTGTAACTTTTCCCATTTTTCTTTTGTATTTATTTCTAATATCATACCATTCTTGTCAGAAAAGACACTTAGAATGATTTCAATCTTCTTAAATTTGTTAAAACATTTTTTGACCTAGCATGCCATCTATTCTGCTCTGTGTGAGTTTGAGGAAAACATGTATTCTGCTACTATTGGCTAGAATGTTCTGTACATGGCTGTTAGGTCCATTTAGTCTTTAATGTTGCTCAGGTCTGCTATTTGCTTACTGATTCTCTGTATGTATAATCTGTCCGTTATTGAAAGTGAGATATCAAAATCTCCTACTATTATTATGCTATTGTCTGTTTTTCCTGTCAGGTCTGTCCAGGTTGGGTGTTCTGCCTTTGGGGTTAAATATTGCTGTTATATTTTCATGTTGGATTGACCCTTTATCATTATGTAAGGACCTTTTTTGTCATAAAAGTTTTAGACAAAGTCTATTTTGTTTAAAAGAATATATCTACTACTGCTCTCACTTGGTTACCATTTGCATGGAATGTTTTACATTTCTTCACTTTCAGCCTATGTGTGTATTTTTTTAATTGTTAAAGTATAGTTTATTTACAGTGTTGTGCCTATTTCTGCAGTGACCTGGGCATGCAGACACACACACATATTCTTTTTTCATACTGTTTTGCCTCACCTTTTATCTCAAGAGATTACATAGAGTTCCCTGTGCTGTAGAGTAGGATCTCATTGCTTATCCATTCTAAATGTAATAGTTTGTAACTATCAACCCCAAACTCCCTGTACAGCCCACTCCTTCCCCCCTTCCCCTTCACAGCCACAAGTCTGTTCTCTATGTCCGTGAGTCTGTTTCTGTTTTGTAAATAGATTCATTTGTGCTGTATTTTAGAGTCCACGTATAGGTGATATCATATGGTATTTGTCTTTCTTTTTCTGACTTACTCTTTAATGTGAAAGTCCTGTAGATAGAATATAGTTGACTCTGTTTTTTTTTTGTTTGTTTGTTTGGTTGGTTTTGTTGTTTGTTTTTATAATGATTTTAATTTTTTCCATTATAGCTGGTTTACAGTGTTCTGTCAATTTTTTACTGTACAGCAAGGTGACCCAGTTACACATATATGTGTACATTTTTTTCTCACATTATCATTCTCCATTATAAGTAATTAGACATAGTTCCCAGTGCTACACAGCAGGATCTCATTGCTAATCCATTCCAAAGGCAATAGTCTGCATCTATTAAACTCAAGCTCCCATCCATCCCACTCTCTCCCCCTCCCCCTTGGCAACCACAAGTCTATTCTCCAAGTCCATGATTTTCTTTTCTGTGGAAAGGTTCATTTGTGCCATATATTAGATTCCAGATATAAGTGATATCCTATGGGTTTTTTTTTGTTTGTTTTTTATCAGTATTGGGCATTTTATCTCTTTTGCTTGGTGACTTTAATTCACTTACTTTTAAAGAAATGGTTGATAGGTAAGCACATACAATTACTATTTTGTTAATGGATTTCTTTATGTTTTATAGTTCTTTTATTTCTCTTTTCCTGTCTTGCTGTTTTCCTGTTGTTTGATGATTTTTTTTAATAGTGATATACTTTGATTCTTTTCTCTTTAGCTTTTTCATGTCTGTCTGCTATAATTTTTTCTTCCTTTGCAGTTACTGAGTGGCTTGAATAAAATTTCAAATTAAAGTCTTTCTTAAGCTATAACTTCAATTGCATAGAAATAATCAAAGACTTTTCATACACACACTTTATATTACTGACATCAAAATTTACATTTTTCATGGTGCATATCCATTAACAACTTTTTGCGGTTATAGTTATTTTTAATACTTTTGTCTTTTATACTAGGGGTTAAACGTGATTTCTTTACCACCAATGCAGTGTTACATTATTCTGTAGTTGTTTATATATTTACCTTAACCACTGAGATTTATACTTTTGTATGCTTTCAAGTTAATGTTTAACACTATTTTATTTCAACTGGAAGAACTTTCTTAAAGCCAAAAAGAAAACAAAACAAAACAAAAAAAAGGGAGTTCTCACCATGTCTCAGCAGAAATGAATCTGAATGGCATCCTTGAGGATGCAGGTTCAATCCCTGACCTCACTCAGTGGGTTAAGGATCCGGCATTGCCATGAGCTGTGGTGTAGGTCACAGACGTGGTTCAGATCAGGTGTTGCTGTGGCTGTGGCCTAGGCTAGAGACTATAGCTCTGATTTGACCCCTAGCCTGGGAACCTCCATATGCCGAGGGTGCAGCCCAAAAAAGACAAAAAAAAAAGATCTTTCTTTAGCATTTCTTATAAGGCACATCTAGAGGTTATAAACTACTTCAGGTTTTATTTGGGAAATTCTTTACCTCTCCTTCATTTTTCATTTCTGAAGGACAGCATCGGCAGTATAATTTCTTGGAAGGTTTTATTTATTTATTTATTTTTCTTCAGGTTTGAATATAGAATCCCACTTTCTCTTGGCTTGCAAGGTTTCTTCGGAGGCACCTACTCATGGCTTTACGGTGGTTCCCATGTATATGACATCACATTTGCTGCTTTCAAAATTATCATTTTATATTTAGTTTTGACAATTTATAATGTGTCTTGAAGTAGACCTCCTTTAGTTTAACTTATTTGGGATGTTTTGGTTTACCTAAATTTGAACTATGTTTAATAAATTTTTCAACCATTCTTTCAAATGAGCTTCCTGTTCCTTCTCTCCTCTTTCTGAGGCTTCTATAATGTGTATATTGGTTTTACTGATGGTGTATCATACATTTCTTAGGCTTTCATCACTCTTTATACATTATTTTCCTTTTTATTCATATAACCATATAATTTCAGTAGTCTATCTTTGAATTAACCCTTTTTTTCTGATTTATCATATCTTTTATTGACACTCTCTGTTGAGCTCTTCGGTTAAGTAACCATATGCTTCAGGTACAAAATTTATGTGTTTTTAATTTTTTTAATAGTGTTGATTTCTCTATTGAATTTCTTAGTTTGATTGTTCATTATTTTCCTGATTTTATTTCGTTGTTACTCTATGGTCTTTTGTAGCTCACTGAACGTCTTTAAGATTTTTTAAAATTTTATTTTACTTCGCTTATTTTTAATTGAAACATAGTTGATTTTAACATTATATTAGATTCAGGAATATAGTACAGTGAGTCAGTGTTTTTATAGATTATACTCCCTTTAAATTATTACAAAATAATGGCTGTATTTCCCTGTGCTGTACATTATATCCTTGTTACTTGTGTATTTCATGAATAGTAGTCTGTATCTTTCTCTCTCTCTCTCTCTTTTTTTTTTTGTTTTTGTAATGATACCCCGTCCTTCCCCAACTTCCAGGCCCTGACAGCCACCATTCTATCCATTCTATTTTCACCATCCTGACTTATTTTTTAAAAGAGTGAGGAAACCAATTCATGTAAAAAATGTTTCACACCTTTTCATTTTATCTTAATATATAAATGAAACACTTTAAAGTTTTCAAGTAGTCTATATCTCTCAATCCCATTATCCTATCTTTCCCTTCCTCCTTTTTCTCTCCCCATTGCTATCCACTAATTTGTTTCCTATATCTGTGAATCCCTTTCTGTCTTGTTTCATATATTCCTTGGTTGTCTTTATTTATTTAGATTCCACTTATAAATTGTAATATACACTATTATTTGTCTGACTTAATTCACTAAGCAGGATACACTCTAGGTCCATCCATGTTATTAAAAATGTCAGAATTTCATTCATTTTTATAGCTAAGTAAGATTCCAATGTATGTGTGTATGTGTGTCTGTGTGTGTGTACCATGTATTCTTTATCCATTCATCTGTTTATGGGTACTTGGGTTGCTTCCATATATTGGCTATCATAAATAATGCTGCTGTGGACATTAGGGTTCATGTATCTATTTGGAGTTTTTTGAGAAACCTCTCTTACTGCTTTCTATAGTGGCAGCACCAATTTTCATTCCCATCAGCAATGTTCCTTTTATCAATATTCTCACCAATATTTGTTATTGATGTTTGCCACTCTTACAGGAGTGAGATGATGTCTCATTATTGCATTTGTCTGATGATTAGCAATGTTGAGCTTTTTTCACATGCCTGTTATCCATCTGTGTGTCTTCTTTGGAAAAATGTCTATTAAGGTCTTTTGTCCATTTCTTAATTGGCTTGTTTGTTTTTCTGTTTCTGAGTTTTATGAGCTGTTTATATATTTTGGATATTGACCTTTTATTTGTTGTATCATTTGCAACTCCCAAACAGAAGGTTTTCTTTTGTTTTGTCAGTAGTTTCTTTTTCTGTGCAAAAGCTTTTAGGTTAAATTATCTTCTGTTTGCTTATTTTGGCTTTTATTTTTTTTTCCTTAGGAGAAAGAGCTAGAAAAATGTTATGATTTATGCCAAACAGTGATCTGCTTAAATTGTTTTCTAAGAAATTTATAATTTTAAGACTTACATTTAGATCTTTAATCCGTTTTGAGTTTATTTTTTGTATATAGAGTGAGGAAATGTTCTAATCGAATTCTTTTACATATAGTTGTCCAATTTTCCAAGTACCACTTATTGAATAGACTGTCTTTTCTCCACTGTATGTTCTTGCCTCCTTTGCCCTAGGTTAATTAATCATAAGTGTGTGGACTTATTTCTGGGCTTTCTGTTCTGTCACATAGGTCTTTGTGTCTGTTTTCTTGCCAATGCCATGCTTCTTTGATTATTGTCACTTTGCAACTTAGTATAACGTCAGGGCCCATAATACCTTCAATTTTGTCCTTTTACCTCAAGATGGCTTTGGCATTTGGGGTCCTTTGTGACTACATATAAATTTTAAGATTATTGGAGTTCCCATTGTGGCTCAGTGGTAATGAACCTGTCTAGTATCCACGAGGTTGCAGGTTCGATCCCTGACCCACTCAGTCAGACAAGAAAAAGAAATAAAATCATCAAAATTGGAAGGAAAGAAATAAAGCAGCTGCTATTTTCAGATGACATAATGCTATATGTAGAAAACCCAAAAGTCTCCAAAAAAGTTATTAGTACTAATAAATAATTCAGCAAAGTTGTAGGATATGAGATTAATTACAGAAATCTTTGCTTTTCTACACAGGAATAATAAAGTAGCAGAAAGAGAACTTTTTTTATTTGTTTATTTTGCTTTTTAGGGCCACACCTGCGGTATATGAAAATTCCCAGGCTCTGGGCCAAGTCAGAGCTGCAGATGCTGGCCTACACTAAAGCCACAGTAATGCCGTATCCAAGCCACGTCTTCAACCTACACCACAGCTAATGGCGACACTGGATCCTTAACCCACTGCATCCACATGGCCTTGCTCAGTGGGTTAAGGATCTACACCGTGAGCTGTGGTGTAGGTCACTGATGTGGCTTGGATCCTGCGTTGCTGTGGCTGTAGAGTAGGCCAGCAGCTGCAGCTCCGATTTGACCCCTAGCCTGGAAAATTCCATATGCCACGGGTATGGCCCTAAAAAGACAAAACAACAACAACAACAAACCTCTTAGAAGATAACAGGAGAAAAAGTAGATAACATTGACCATAACAATGATGTTTTAGACATTTTCTACATTTTCAAAATATTTGATAAGCTCAGCTTAATTAAAAATTAAACTGCTTTGCAAAAGGTAATATCAAAGAACTCTGAAAACTCAATAATAAGAAAATATAAAACACAGTTTTAAAAGTGAGAAAAGAGACCTGAACTGTCACCTCACAAAGATAAATAGATGGCAAGTAAGCATATCAAAAGATCTTCACATACATGTCGTAAGGGAATTGCAGATTAAAACAAGATACCACTACACAACTACTGGAATGGCCCAAGTTCAAAACAATAACTATACCAAAAGCTGTCAAGGATGTAGACCAACAGGGATTCTCATTCATTACTAGTGAGAATGCAAAATAATACTGCCCCTAGAAGATAGTTTGACAGTTTCTTATAAAACTGAATTCACTCTTACACTATAATAGAGTAATCATACTCCTTTGGATTTGCTCAAATGAAATAAAAAGTTATGTTCACACAGAAATTTGCACACATATATTTATAGCAGCTTTATTCATAATTTTCAATATTTGGAATCAATCACGATCCTCTTCAATATATAAATGGATAAGTAGATCAATGTACATCCAAACAATGGAATGTTATTTAGTTTTAAAAAGAAATCAACAATGAAGCCATGGAAAGATATGGAGGGAATGTAAGTAAATATTGATAAGTGAAAGAAATCAATCTGAAAAGGCTATATACTCTATGATTCCAACTCTATGACATTCTGAAAAAGGCAAAACTATGGAGACAGTAAAAATATCCATGGTTGCCAGGGAATAGGAAGGCGGGAGGTATATAAGGAAAAACATAGAGAATTTTTAAGGCAGTGAAAATATTCTGTACAATATATAATGGTAAATACATTTCATTATAAAATTGTAAAAATATTTAGACTGTGAAACACCAGAGTGAATCACAGATATAAGCTGTGGACCCCAGGTGATAACATGTCCATGTAGGCTCATCAGTTGTAACAAATATACCACTGTGGTGTGGGATGTCAATAGTGGGGTAGGTTTTGCATGAGGAATGGGGGGGGCCTACAGGAACTCTCTAACTTTCTATTCAATTTATTTCTATTTTCTGCTAACCTAAAACTGTTCTAAAAAGTAGTTTATTATTTAAAAATCATTCAACTTAAAAAAAGGTTGTACTAACATTAAATGAGATATTTCTATTTATATAATCAGAATGATTGAAATAAATTTGAAAAAAATTACTTCCTGTCTTAATATCACTTTCAGATTATTCTTTGGACATCTATACAGCCATAAAATTGCTTACTGTATTCTTTCTTTGTACTCAAAATCTTTGAGGGTTAATGAGTAGAGAACTCAATGTATTTATTCGTAGGAGTAATAAAAGAGTCATTTTTCATTTACTCACTTTCTAAAACAGTAATCATTCTTTTTTTGGTAATTGTCAGCTAATAATTGCATAAATTGTTTTGTCTCTGATTCTGTGTCTTCGCCTTATGATTTATAGGAATCTTTTGAGTTCCATCACCCCACTGCTGATCACAACTACTGTGTACTGTTTTCCCAAAAGTTTATTCTAACTGTGTAATTCTTACTGTGTGATATCTTTAGGGAGTCTATTAGTTAATTCTGATCATTCATTTGGGCTTTCCTGATTAAATAAGACCAATTCAATAAATAGTATTTTTTACAAATACCTGCTGTCATATCTTCCACATACATCTAAACCAAGTTTGATCATCTTACATTGAGCATTATATTAACTTTTTATTTTTTATTATTTAATGTGGATTAAAATGATAAATTTTTTGTTGACTATATGTAAAATTGCAACATAAGAAAACAAAAGAACTCAATGAACGTAAAGTAAAAAAATTGTTTTAAATTTTCAAAAACATCTTAAAAACTTTCAAAAGCCAAAGCTGGAGAGTTGATTTGGTTTCTTGTTTTGCTGTTGTTTTAATTTTAAAAAGGTTATTTTTATTATCAGTAGAGGTCTTTGAAAATTAAAGGGCAGAGGTTAACCAAAAATTGTGAAATTGGGAAGAAGTAGGACATATAGGAATATTTTCTTACTACACAATATGTAACTATAGAATATGTTTTTTTAAACATTATTTGCTGCAAAACAATGGGAAAGAAGGCTTATACACTGAAGAGCCACATTTTATTATCTTTAGAGAAGTCAAGGGCATAAAGGACCTTTGTTTGTATTACTACCTGGAATTCTGAGAAGAGTCATCCTTAACAAACATTCTATAACAAAATGAATGGAGTAAAAATTGTAGCAGAGCAGATGTTGACAAGATCTAGAATGTACCTTAATTCGTCTTAGGTCCAGCAGATCACAAAGACACTTGGTTTGGTTCTGAATGCTCAAATGGAGAGTTGAGTATTCCTGTGATGTATGCACTATACATTAAGGCGAAGTGACTATATAGTAAAGGTTGATGGATTGACAAAACAATAGGATATAGGTGTGAACATGAAGAACACCAGAGAAAGAGGGATCCAGTATTTAACAAAGGGAATTGTAGAATTTCTAGAAGCTATCCTATTCATGGTCTTTGCACTATGACAATTTATTTACTATAGCCGTTAGAAAAAAAAATGACCATAGACAAGATGTTCATTATCTGATCCAAGATTTTATAAGGGTATAAAGGTTAGGTGATTGTAGGGATAATGTAAATATTCATCATAACTTGGTAAGCCAGGTGTCTCAGTAGAAGAGTTTATAAAATATAAAACCCTTTTTTTTTTGTCTTTTTTGCCATTTCTTGGGCCACTCCCACGGCATATGGAGGTTCCCAGGCTAGGGATCAAATCGAAGCAGTAGCTGCAGGCCTACACCTGAGCCACAGCAACATAGGATCTGACCCGCATCAGCAACCTACACCACAGCTGACCGCAATGCAGTATCCTTAACCCACTGAGCAAGGCCAGGGATTGAACCTGCATCCTCATGGTTCCTAGTCGGATTCGTTAACCACTGAGCCATGACGGGAACTCCTAAAATATAAAACTCTTTATGTTTTTGAAAGGGGTGTGACATCTTTTGCCAAATGCATCCTCATGAAAGTTTCTTTTTCTTCCCTTATGTCCCTTTTCCCTTTTGGTGTTCCTAGTAGACATCCTGCCAGTAAACATCCTTGGATTATTTCCAACTTTTAGGAAAGTAAAATCTAGTAACAGGAAACATCAAGAATGCTCTTTCTAATCAGTTGGCTCCTTGGCTCCTATGAAAATTTGCCTACTGCCTCTCCCCAACCAGATCCTTACATAAGAATACATACAAGAAGACAACTTTAATAAGTTAAAAGCAGGTTCTGCTCTTCCATTCCCCTTAACCAAGACGGCACACTCAAACGTCATGAAAGAGTTGGAGAGGGTCTACCGCACACTGACTACCTGTCTCCCTGTTTCCATCTACAGTCAGAAGTAATTGGAGGTATCTAAATATGTCATATTTTGTCTTGCCAGGCAGCCTGCTTTCTAGTCACTACTTTCTTATGAATACTGCTTTATTTTCTTCTTCTTTTTTTCTTTCTCATACCATTTGTATGTCTCATTAAGGAGAAGGAAGGGAAAAAGAAAGAAGAATAAAATATACATATAGTTAAAAAAATACCAAAAGCAGTAATAAAAAGCAAAAGTCTATTGTCAAACCTCCCCTCACTGGCATTTCCATTTTCTAGAAGTAAACATACTTAAGTGTCTATTTTCTCATCTTAGTTACCTCAATAATATTAAATGGCTTACTTAGTCATTATTACTTGCATTAATTCTAGACATTATCAATTGATTCTTAGTCATGGAAGATGAAGCTATAAACCCCTTACATTATTTCTAATATGCTTTTATCAGTATCCCTCCTACAACCATTGACCTCATAAGTCTCCACAGTAGTACTTGACTCTTCTCTGTATAAATATGAGGATATTAGCACTACCATTCTTATATCTACCTTTACTCGTCCCCTTTACTTCCCAACTTGTATGCCTCTATCTTATTTTATATTATCCAGGTTAAAAACAACTATGTGAATTCTGATAATATTCTTTGTTCTGTGCACTGTATTATAAATTAAATCTAAAAGGTGAAAAACAAAGCCAAGATTTACATAAACTACATGTATGTGTCAAATTAGTTTACTGTAGAACAAATAGCGGTGGTCTGATGAGTATTATCTAATTGTTTTAAGTACTGTTAATCTTTAGTTCCAGGGTCAGTTTATTCGCATTTCCTTGAGGCTATTTCTCAGAATCATGTAAGGTGCAACAGCTTATGTCATGGCTGTGGTCTGGTTATCATGTAGTTAACTTCTTCCACCTGGCGAGTGTTTCAATATCTGCAAAGCAGTTCAAAGGATATGGCTCAGAATATTATCTGTAGCCCTTGAGGTCTTTGACTTTGTTTTGCGACTAAACTCTTATTATTTTGTCTTATTTTAATTACTTTGCTTCTGCATTTTCATATTTCTCTGATTAAATTTATTCTTTAGCTTAAGTTTTTCTATAGACAATGAGGCTGTGAGAGGACATGAAGGTGTTTGTCCCAGGAAAGCCCCAGAGAGTCCTGCTCAGTTTTGCTGTAGTAATTACCTATTTTTACTTTGCTTCAAATAAGCTTTGTGTAACTTTCTCATATGCTAACATACTTCCTCCACAATTCCTCATTAATTTTCTTTTTTTAATTGAAAAAAAAACCAGCCTGTTTTCAGCATACATTAATATTTTAAGTATATAATCGTAATGTTCGTTAAAAATGGCTCTTCCCACAATAATCAATAATAACAATCAATAATCAATTTTCACAAATAGATGAACACTGATGCTCTAGAAAGAAGACTGGGCAGAGTGATGATGGAAGACAAAGGTAACATGGGAGATAAAGTAACTTTAAGTAGATTTCTATGGTGGGACATTAGAGAAGAAACTTAGTTTTAGGTCCTAGTAAGAATTACAATTTTCCATAGTTCAGGTGTTCAGATTGTTAAAGAACACACCAATCAGAGTTGAATATCCTATCTCTGTTTAGTGGAGCTTCATTAGTTGAATGTATATGAGATGATCAAAATTATGTGATGAGTCACATACATGAACTTGTCCTCCTACTGTATATGTAATAACTGTATTTGACCCTCAGGATCACTGTATTTGACCCTATGGATAAGCAATGGGATCCTGCTGTATAGCACTGGGAGTTATATCTAGTCACTTATGATGGAGAATGATAATGTGAGAAAAAGAATGTGTATATGTTTATGTGACTGGGTCACGTTGCTGTACAGTAGAAAATTGACAGAACACTGTAAACCAGCTATAATGGAAAAATTTTTTTAAAAACTATGAAAAACAAACAAAAATAAATAAAAAATTAAAAAATAGAAGGTTTTAAAAAAGAAAGGGTTCCTGTCATGGCTCAGTGGTTAATGAATCCGACCAGGAACCATGAGGATGGGGGTTTGATCCCTGGCCTCGCTCAGTGGGTTAAGGATCTGGCGTTGCCATGAGCTGTGGTGTAGGTCTCAGACGTGGCTTGGATCCCTCATTGCTGTGGCTCTGATGTAGGCTGGCAGCTACAGCTCTGATTGGACCCCTAGCCTGGGAACCTCCATATGCCAAGGGTGCAGCCCTAGAAAAGACAAAAAGACAAAAAAAAATTCCTTTAAAAAAATAGAAGGCATAATAAATGAAGGTATTTACCATTTGCTGCAACAATGAACAGTTTCCAAATTTCATTGGGTTAACCAAATACAAGACTATTTATTATTTATTTTTTTCCTACTTAACTGTCTGGTGCTAGTGAGGGATCTCTCTTAGGACCCATTCATCTGAAGGTGATTCCAGACTTCAAGATCCTTCTACTGTGTGGCTTTGACATTTCATATTCTTTACTTATAGTCATAAAGATGAAAATTAGGTCCCCAGCCAGGGACCTTGCAGGAAATTTTAGGGGTCAGGACAAAGTAGGATGCATCACTACCTTTCACATTATATTGTCTGGAACTAGTCACGGGGTACCAATTTAATTATACGAAATTGTGGAAAATGCAGTCTTTCTGTATACACTGCAAGAAGAAAAAAGATAGGTAAGAATTTATCCAGTCATGTTTCCGAAATGACTATTGCTAAATGCTATAGCAAGATAGATTGCTTCTCCTTGGAGGATTAGTAATGAAATTAATAAAAAAAGGTGTTATGAGAATTGGTTGAAAAATATTGAAAAATAAGAAAGGAGTTCCTGCTGTGGTGCAGTGGGTTAAGGAACTGACTGCAGTGGCTTGGGGCATTGTGGTAGTGAGGGTTCTGTCCCTGGCTGCTTGCAATGGGTTCAGGATCTTGTGTTGCTACAGCTGTGGTGCAGGTCACAGCTGCAATTCAGATTCGATCCCTGGCCTGGGAATTTCCATATGCTACAAGTGTGGCCATAATTAAAAAAAGAGAGAGAGAGTGAGAGAGAGAGAGAATCTTCATTATTATTAAGACTAGAAGTCTAAAAGAGTTCAATTATAAAATATAAACAAAATGTTAGAATGTCATTTGTAAATATCAATACAATGCCATATAATACAGACTTCATCAAACAGAAGCAGAAAGCCATAAAGCACCTATTCTATGAGATAACAAGGATAAGAATATTTTATTTAATATTTTTCTAAAAATCAAATTCCTTTGCTTTTCCTTTTCCCTTCCTCTTTAATGCGCTGGTATGATTGACTCCTTTTTTTAGTTTGGGTTTCTCTGAATTTAGAGACATTCCTCTTGGAGCATGTAAGCACCAATCAAATAGCTCTTCTTTGTGTGTTATGTGCTGAAGTACAGGTAACACAGACAAAAAGTAGGTTAAATGACACTTAGGTGAATTTTCATTACTCTAGAGAGTCATCTAACTGGATAAAAATCAGTCCTCAAATGCAATAGAGCATTATTTATTCTGGTGTGTAAGAGTGTAAACATGACAAAGTGAAGCTGTTGAAACAATGAAATATTATCCCTCTAAAGATTTAGAACACAATTTAATATTATGTCATCAGGCTTACTCTTAAGAGTATCTGATTTTGTCATATATATCTTTTAACTTCTCATTCTCTCTAGTGGTTCTTGCCTTTAGGGAACCTCAGTCTTGCTTTATTTACAAATGCTGACACCTATGATTAATGAAGGCTTATCACCTGAGATTGTTCACTACACTTGAATTCCCTACAATATTATAGAGTCAATATATACTTTATGACATGTATTCTTTTAGCACAAGGATCCAACTAAGGTAATATTTATATAAATTATGGAATAAGAGATTTATTCTGTAACATGGAGTCTCCCAGGAGATGATACAACCACAAAAGAAATTCAGGGAGATTCTGGTGTTGTCACATTTCTATTGCAGATTCTTATCCAGAGAGAGTGTGGGAGGGCAAGAGATGAAAGAGCCAGAGTGAGAGACAGCTAAGGACTGAGAGAGGGATTGAATTAAAAATAGAAAAACCTAAAAAAAAAAAAAAAGAAGACAGATGATTTTATATTGTGTAAGGGGATTGAAACAGTGTCTTGCTCTTACATTTCAAAGTTTAACCCACTTCTAAATATTTTATTATACTGGGACATGTTCACACTCAGAATTTGGACATGTTATTTCACTTCTTAGATTTCCTACTTGGTAATATGACAGACTGTACAGGGAAAGAATTACTATGTTTTTCCTTCAAATTGTATTGGGAATTTATATTTAGCATGCTCATAACTTTTCAAATAGTAATACATCATTCTGTATTGTTAATTGATATTAAAAGTTATTAAAAATCGGTCCTAAATTTGATTAACATTTGGATTTTGATCAATGGAAGTATAATTTAGGTGCCCACTATTTGAAACTTAAGTTATTACATAAATTAATAAAATGAGAGAAGGAAAAATAATCTATTTGTAAGCAGACAGTTTTTCTGAACATGAAGTCTATACACAGTCATTGTATAGAGAATGTCAGTTCCATTTCTACTCACAGTTCTTATATCGTCAAACCATAATACTTCAATGCAGTGAATAAGATCATCTGAGGTGGTTAGGTTTGTTTCTTCCTTTTGCAAGACAAAATAGTTTAAAGAATGTGGTAGAATTCAAAGTTAGTTTAAGTCACTTGTTCAAAAAATAAAGTCAGCAGTGATAATGGTAACAGTTAATCTTAGTATATGCTAGAATGCTAGAGCACTGTACAAAGTTCTTGATTTGGGTTCATTTGATTCATTCAACCAACAACCCTAGAAAATGGTATTATTAGTATTTTCATTTTATAAGGTTATTGAGTATCAATAATCCTTCACTTTTTGTTATTACAAACAATAGCTCCAACCAATGTTGTCTAACTCCATATACACAGCTCTTTAAAATATATTATTGTGAGTTTTTGCACTCAGTTAACAAATATGAATTGAAATCCTTAAGTGTTAGGGATACAGCAGTTATTCAAAGTCTTATTCTAGTGAGATTCAGAATAAACAAATTGGTATGTAGTATCATTAAAAGTAATTGTTGAGAAGAAAATTAAGAAAGGGTAAAGGGATAGACAGTGACAAAGGTGTTCAGCAAAATTTCCTCTGAGAAAATAAAATTTGAATAAATGTTTATATATATATATATATATATATATATATATATATATACAAATAGTGATATAAAGGTTTTACTTTTCTTACCTGTGCTCTGTACTTCTAATTATTATGATATGCATTCTAATATAATATTTCAATTTCTATAAGATTTTAGTAAGATTTACTAAATATAATATGTTCAACTTCAAGAACAATGTATATAACCGTGTCAAATTTTATACTAGTTCTAATATTAGTGGCTATAGATTTTTATACATTTCCTAGCAGTGATTTATTACAGAAAAAATAATTATTGCAGGAAATTGTTTTCCTGAGAATTAAAATCTGTAGAGGTGCCTTCACATCCATTTGGTTTTCATGTAGCACCATTCTGAAACTTTCAAGTCAGAGCTTTAGAATTCTCCCCTGGGACTGATGAGACTCACTCCTTAGGTTTCTATCAAATTAAGAAGTAATCAACTCCACGTGGCAATTCAAGGACTAAATGAAATGCCTCCTAATCTTTAGAGGAATGTGTGTGCTCAGTATTTAAGTTTTAACTCCGAAATAATCAATTGCAGTGCCCTTTCACTTTTCTGCCAGGCTGTATCATGTAAGTAGATCTAAATAGATTTAATTCGAAAATATATCCATTCGTGTAATGCATTTAATGGCAATGCTAAATCCGTTGAACTGTATACTTTTGTCTTAATTGGAATAAATAATTGCTTCACAATGCACTGACATTCTTTCAGATCTTGAGTTTAAAAGGTGAAGAAAATCTGGTTACTTTCTGGTAATGGGGTCCAGGAAGCTGATGTCAATTTAATAGCTTAAAGAAAAACACTTCATGGATTCCGGGGTAAAAATAAGTATATCTGGAAAATAGAAGGTTTACACAAAATTTTTTAGACTGTGAGTCTGAGATAGTCTAGGTTAACATAGACGACTATGGTGAAGTTACATACTTCCTTTTATGGATGAACCAATGTTGGACAATAGAGTTGATACATCTGTTCCCACTTCCATCACCAGGAAAAGGGGTTACTTAGTTTTTTAGTGCATGATATTTATATTTTCTTCCCATGATATTCATCTCAACCTTAGGGAACCAGAAGTTGTAAGTAAAAACTTTTTTTTTTTTTAAGGGCCACATCTGCAGCGCATGGAAGTTCTCAGGCCAGCTGTGGATTCAGAACTGCAGCTGAGGCACTTGCCACAGCCACAGCTAGTGCCGGATCTGAACTACGTCTTTGACCTATGCAGCAGCTTGGAGAATGCCAGATCCTTAACCAGCTGAGTGAGGCCAGGGATTGAACTTGCATCCTCACAGATACTAGTCAGGTTCTTAATCTTCTGAACCACAACAGAACTCCAAAACTTATTTTTAAAAGTGATGGAGTTCCCTTCCTGGCTCAGCAGTAAGGAACCCGACTTACTATGCAGGTTTGACTCCTGGCCTCACTCAGTGGGTTAGGGATCCAGCATTGCCATGGGCTGTGGTATAGGTCACAGATGTGGCTTAGATCCTGCATTGCTGTGGCTGTGGCATAGACCAGCAGCTGTAGCTCTGATTTAACCCCTTGCCTGAGAACTTCTATATGCCACAGATGTGGCCTTAAAAAAAAAAGTGAAAGAACAGTAACTGATAATTTTTTTTTTCATGAAATTAAAAAGACGTCAAGAGTTTGCTTATATTTTATATTATAGTAAATTCTAATTAATACACAGATAAGTATTTTACAATTTAAAATACTATGGTATAATAAAAATGCAAAATTACTGATTGATCCAGTTTCTTAGTACATTAAAATTATCATGCATTACATATAATATATGATATATAAAATCTTTTTATTTAAATCATGCCTTCATGTATTTCATATATGCTATAAATAAGCTATTTTTCATGTTACTAATTCATGAGATACCAGTGCTTTCTGAAATTAGCAAGTTTCCTGTATGCCCCATTCACTCAGTAGGACAGAGGAAGAGATAATATCTAGAACACATAACTATGTTATATTATGCTATGAAGTTTGGACTTTGTCTTGAAGGTAATGAAGGCTTACTAGCAGTAAGGAGTTAGTCTACTAATGCTTTAGAAAGTCCCCTCGTTTTTTCTCTTTTTTTCTTTTTTTGGTTTTTAGGGCTAGGGGTTGAATTGGAGCTTCAGCTGCTGGCCTATGCCGTAGCCACAGCAACATGGGATCCGAGCCACATCTGTGACTTATGCCATAGCTCACAGCAACACCGGATCCTCAACCCACAGAGTGAGGCCAGGGATCGAACCAGAATCCTCATGGATACTAGTTGGGTCATAGCCTGCTAAGCCACATGGGAACTCCCTAGAAAGTCCATTCTGATCATAAAGTGGAGAATAATTTGGAAAAGCAGTAGGATTTGAATTCTGGACAGCAGTTGAGAGGATAACGTAAACATTCTAGTAAAGAATGAACAAAGTTTTGATCTACGGCGGTAAGAAGTGTGGAAGGAGATTTGAGACAGAATAAGAAGACAAAATTGATAGGATTTGGTGATGATTGGAGGAATAAGAAAGAAGTGTAGTTTTGCTGGCTTGGGCAATAAATCAATGTGCTAAATGCTCCATGCACATACATGGAGAATGAGGAGGAACACCAAGTAAGAGGTTATACATTCTCCCTTAGCCATGCTAGTTGGAAATGTATTTAGTACATCCAAATTTAAACATTTCGTGAACTATTTGATAGACTACAAATAGGCTGAGATAATGGTTCGGTTGCTGGTGATTATACATGCGTATTTAATCACAATAAAAGTGTTCATGTAGCTCTTTTAGAGAGAAAAGAAAAGAAGACTGAGGGCAAACAAACTCTGTGAGGCTTAATGTTGCAGGGATATGTAGCTGACTAGAAATCCATGAAAATGATTTTTAAGAAGTGGTCAGAAAAATGGAATGAAAGATAGAATTTGACCTCATATACATCAAAGGAGGAATGCTTCTTTTTATCTTCTCATTCCTGATATTGAATATTTCACTTGATATATTAAAATGTTCCAGGTATGCCTTAGCAGAAGAAATCCAGCTTCAACAGTCAGGTCTTTCCTGATGGATGTTTCCTAAGAGGTATATGGGAACAGGAAATAAATATCATAGAGATAATTTTGCAGATCAAACCTATGACTGATTAGCAAGATACTGAGGAAGTGAAATGCAAACTTTAAACAACTTATGCCTCCCTATATGCAATCATCCAGGATACTCCAGATGAGATTTTCGATGATGGATGTGCAACAGTCTCCACGAAGTTGTTTGGAAATGTCATAAATGTGACAAGATATAGTGAAAACATTCCCTGTTCATAAATAAGTGTAGATTTGGGGGCCTGATGCATTTTCATTCTATCTGATTTCAAAACATGAACCTCAGATATAGATCCTGATGATTACATTACAAGAAGAAAACAGAGAAGTAAAATATTATGATTAAGTATATCGTGTTCGTAGTCTGATAGGCCAGAATTCAAGTAGAGCTTCCAAGACTTCCTAATTGCTTCATTTGGGATATTTTATCCTCATAAAGTTCAATTTTACTCATCTATAAAATATGAATATTAGTGCTATTTATATCTTGGACTTGAAGAGTGAAAAAGAAAATACATGTAAAATGCTTTACACAGAGCATGGCACATTAAGCACTAAAAAAAGAGTAACACATAGCAATAATTAGAGACTCACCTAAGAAGAGTATAACAATCCCAGAGAGAAAGAAATTAGCTTAATGTTGGCCAATTAATTTCTGTGGAAACAAGTTATCTTTTAGTGACTAGATACATTTTCTAAAAATAGGACAGAGAAAGTTAAGGAGAAATTAAAAATTTTTGATAAAAATAGATCTAGAAAAACTGAGTTAGATATCCAGGAAAGAAAGATTGATCAGATGCTATTTGTGAAAAATTATAAGGGAATGCTGTCTTTGATGAAAATTCTGGCTATTAAAAATAAAATCATTTATGTTGAAGCCAAGGAAAAAGCTAGTGAATGCAAATAGAAAAGTATCCTTTTCCTCCTTGGACTTACTAGTGGCAAAACAGAAAGAAAAATCCTAATTCTTCAAGAAAATATAATAATGACAAGAGCCAGGGAGAGAAAACAAAACTAGCTCATGAAGAGGGAAGGAACAAACAAATAAAAAAAACCTAAAATATCCTAGAAGAGTTGGAATGACATGCATATAGCTCAACCCAACATGTATTCATGAGATTGGGAATTTGTAAGTAAACTCAACTAAATATTCATTGTTCGAAATTAGAGATTTCTTAACACAGCTCTAAAAGGTGGGATTCACCTGACAAGTTATAGCTACAGTGACAACATGAAGAAAGTATGTTACCAAGTGAAAAGGGGAACATATTAGGAACATTCAAGCTTTGCAAGAAAAACAAAAACTTTTTTTTTTAACTCTCTAGCGATAATTTCAGAAATTTACCTAGGAAAATAGATGCACACCCACACACGCACGCGTGCGCGCACACACACACACACAAATGCACACGCACACACACAAAATTCCCTGGTTAGATTTCTGTTTTGTGTAGATTCCGAACAGTCCCAAGGGCAATCAAATTAAATCTGTCTATTCATCTGACACATTTTCCTAGAGTTGATTTTGACCAGAGGTTTCATTTTCTGCACTACTAGCTGTGTATTTATGCTCATACTCTTGGTCATTTTATATGTGTTGGCCTTGTAATATCTTACTAGTTATCTAATGTGTCCCCACAGAGTCCTTGTGCCTTTAGAGTTGAAACAGTAGGTCACATTTTCCTGTCCTTTTGCCATTTGTGTTGCCTTTCTCTAGTTCATTTTAACATTGTGTTCTAATCAGGATCAATTTCTGTAATAAGGAGTAATGTACGAAATTATGTTGCAGGAGTTCCCCTTGTGGCTCAGTGGTAACAAACCCAACTAGTATCCATGAAGACACAGGCTCAATCCCTGGCCTTACTCAGTGGGTTAAGGAACTAGCATTGCCATGAGCTATGGTGTAGGTTGCAGATTCGGCTTGCATTTGGCATTGTTGTGGTTATGGCATAGGACAGCCCCTGCAGTTCTGATTTGACCCCTAGCCTGGGATCTTCCATATGCTGAGGGTATGGCCCTAAAAAAAAAAAAAAAAAAGACAAAAAATATACTGAGTTTTCTTTTTATGGCTTAATAGCATTATTGCAGTTCAGGGTAGAGTCAGTGTGCCATTCATTGTTATAGTTTTAAACCTACCATATCTGTTTAATCTTTTTATTACCACAGCTGCTTGGTCAGAGCTTTTATTATCTTGAGTATGAGTTACTGCAATTATTGCTTACCTAATTTTCCTCATTCTAATTTATTTTACTCATGGGAAATATTTCTTAAGCATGTCTCCTTTTAACTTCTTCTACTATCCTTATAACTAGCACCAGTCTCCACTTTTCACAGAATTTCCTTTGGAGAACCTCCCTTCCACAAACATGGGATCTAAATAGGTTTGAGACATAAAAGTGGGCTCTGATATTTTGAAGCCACCAATTGTACTTCATACCTCTGTCTCCAGTGTGGGTTGAGGAATGGGCACCTAATGCAGTAGGAATAATGAGGTGTCAGAAGTTTTTTAGGACTTGGGGGAAAGTGTTTCTTTTCCTCCTTGGAAGGAGGTAAAAGAAAAACAATTTCCCTCTGTGAATGTTACACTAAGTATGTATGAGGTCTGAAGCTATATTAGCCATTTTTGCTCTCAGGGGAACTAATTTTAGAATGAAACTGACATGATAGAGTTAGTAGAACTAAAAGATGGAGCTTCAGTTGTTATAGCAGACTTCCAGTGATGTCATGATTAAAGCGAGTCCTACCTCTGATCTTTGCAACCACACAAGCCAGTATATTCCCTTGCTGGCTTAAAGCAGTATTGACTTTCTGCCTTCCTTCCCTATCAAAAGCATTTTATCAGATAGAAGAAACTTTTGTTAATAATATCACATCTAAAATTTTTCAATTCTGTTTTGAATTCTACTTCTAATATAGTGAACACCTAATATCTGAAAATTTGAGCTTGGACTACTACCTAGTAATTCTTGTCTCAAGTTGTTTTTTAGGTGTTAAACCTAGTTGGTATCAATGTCATATCAAATTGTTACTTGAGTCATTGATAAAAAGTTTTTCTTTCGTTCTAACAGCTAATTAATTCCTATCGAAAAAGTTGTCAACACAATCTTGATATTTATATGTCACATTTGTCATATTTCCTTTGCTTGAAAATGAGATTTTTTTTCAGTTTTATTGCGATGTAAGTAAACATATACCATTGTATAAATTTAGGGTGTACAACATAACGATTAAATATATGTGTTTTTCATGAAATGATTACTGCTATGTTTAGTCACCATCCATCATCAATTATATGATTATAGTTTTGTCTGTGTGTGATGAGAACTTTTAAGAATTAGTCTCTTAGAAACTCTCAAATATTTAATATAGTATTATTAACTATTGTCACCATTATGTAATTTCATTTTCAGAACTTAGTTATAACTGGAAATATGTGCCTTTTGACTCTCTTTACCCATTTTCCCCCATGCCACATCCTCCACCACCTCCAGCAACTACAAGCTAGTTCTCCATTTCTATACTTTTAAATTCCATACAAAAGTGAGATCATAAAGTATTTGTCATCCTCTTTTTAACTTAATGCCCTCAAATTCCATCCATGTTGTCACAAATGGTATAATTTACTTCTTTTTATGGCTGAATAATATGGCACTTCTTGCTACATTTATCCAAAATAGTTGGGTTGTTTTAATGTCTTGGCTATTGTAAATAATGCCACAATGAACATAGCGATGGAGATTTCTCTTCAAGATAGTAATTTTATTTCCTTCAGATATATACCTGGAAGTGAAATTGCTGGATTATGTGGTAGTTCAATTTATGAAGTTTTGAGCAACACTATACAGTTTCCCATAGGTACTGTACCAATTTACTTTAACACCAACAGTATTCAAGTATTCCCTTTTCTCTAGATCCTCAGTAACACTTGTAATATCTTTCTTTCAGTAATAGCCATTACAATGTTGGGGTGGTATCCCATTTTGGTTTGGATTTGCATTTCCTATATGATTAGTGACATTGAGAACCTTTCCACGTACCTGTTGGCCACATGTATGCCTTCTTTGGAAAATTGTCTATTTGGTTCCTTCTCCCATTTTTTTTTTAAATTGAGGCTTTTTCAGAGTTCCTGTTGTAGCTCAGTGGTAATGAACCCAACTGGTATCCATGAGGACATGAGTTTGATCCCTGGCCTTGCTCAGTGGGTTGAGTAGCCAGCATTGCTGTGGGCTGTGGTGTAGGTTGCAGATGAAGCTTGGATCCTGCACTGCTGTGGCTGTGTGGCATAGGCCAGCAGCTGCAGCTCCAATTCAACCCCCAGCCTGGGAACCTCCATATACCGTGGATGTGGCCTTAAAAGGACAAAAAAATAGTGGGTTGTTTTTTTTTTTTTTGCTATTGGGTTTTTATGAGTTCCTTATGTATTTTGGATATTAACACCTTATCAGATATGTGATTTGCAAATATTTTATCCACTTTCATAGGCTTTTTCATTTTTTTTATCTTTTTTTATTGTTGTATAAAAGCTGTTTAGTTTAATGGAATGACACTTGTTATATTTGATTTTGCTGCTTGTGCTTTAAGTATCATGTCCAAAAAATCATGGCCAAGACCAGAGTTGAGGAACTTTCTCCCTTAAGAAGCAGCTCCTATCTTCTTCTAAAAATCAGTAGCATTTCTACACACAATAAATTATCTGAAAAAAATACCATTTACAATAGCATCAAAAACAATGAAATACTTGGGAATTTTTAAATCTTTTTTTATTCAACTATTGTTAATTTACACCATTGTGTTAGTTTCAGGTATATAGCAAAATAATTTGTGTTTATATACTTACCTATATATGTTCTTTCATTTCCATGTTATTTTCCATTATAAATTGTTACACAATATTAAATATAGTTCTGTGCTATAGAGAAAATCCTTTTGTTTATGTATTTTACATATAGTGGTATGTATCTCTTAATCTCATATTCCTAATTCATCGCTCCCCTGCGTTTATTTCTGGGCTCTCTATTATGTTCCACTGATCCATATCTTTTTGTGCACTCGATGTTAAGTGAGATCTCTTTGCTCTGTGGTTGTAACAGCCCTATGTAGACAGGCTCTGCTCTCCAGTTGTTGGAGAATAAGCCACCAGATTGGGTTCTAAGCTGTAATGTGAGGTAGATGGGACTCAAGTGCTCCCACTGGGAAAGAAGCAGCTTCATACTCCCTCTCAGGAGCTCTCTGTGGGGTATTGTAACTGTGACACCACCTGCCACCCTGGTGTATGCACCTGCAAAGTCCATTGTTGCTGCACTGCCCTTTGACCTTCCTCCATTGTAGAAGGGCTGATAATTTGCTTGGACCCATTTCCAGTAAGTAAGAGCTCCCAATGTCAGCCAAAGCCAACCCTTACCCCCTCCCCGTGGTAATGCAGACCATCAGCTTAGATGTCAGCCCTGCTTTCTGGCTTGTATGTGCTCCCAAACCTGCTAATGCCAGGCCTGCACCTCACCATGAGCATGCTGACAGTAAGGTTCTGATGGGAGACCCATACCATGCCTTTTGCACATTGATAACGGGGTTCCTATGGCAGACCCATACTCTATCCTGTGTGCAACCCCAGTTGCATCCTGGACCACAATCCAGGTTCCTTTGGTTGTCTCTGTGCAGCCAAATAGAATACCCTCTCCCGGTTTGCCTGCTGAAGCTGGAGTTCCAGCACCCAACTCGGCACACACCATCAGGTGCAAGCCTCAGGCTGGGACGTGTAGTGATATGGCAGTGTCCATCTGTGCCAGCCTCTTCCTATCCTGACTGACAGTATACCCTCCTTTTGAATAAATTCCAGGCAACTCGGCTCCCTATCTTGTCCCAGCAGACCTCTCAGCCAGCAAAAGAGGTTCCCAGCTAGATTGAGGGGACTTTTTCTCTCATAACTCCCTCCCAGGGATCTAGCTCCCATCCCAATTTGTTATTTCCCCCTTTTATCCTCTCTGGATACTTGAGGATCTTCCTTGCAGCTCTGATTGTATAAGAGACCTGTCAGCACTCAGTTGGTATTCTCTGAGAATTGTTTCACATGTAGGTGTATTTTTGATGTGTTTATGGAAAGAGGTGAGCTCTATATCCTTCTACTCCACCATCTTGTTCTCCTTTTAGGAAAGAATTTAACCAAGGAGGTGAAAGAGCTGTATGCTGAAAATTGTAAAACATTGATGGAAGAAATTGAAGGAGACAAAGATAAATAGAAAATTACTCCATAATCATGGACTGGAGGAAGTAATGTTATTAAAATACATGTACCACCCAAAGCCATCTATAGATTCAGTGCAATTCCTATCGAGATTCCAATGTCCGTTTTTATAGATACAGAAAAAAAAGAACCTTATAATTTGCATTGACTCACAAAAGATCCCAAGTAGCCAAAATAAACACGAGAAAGAAAACTGGAGGCATTGCTGTTCTTGATTTCAAATTTCATTATAGATGTATGATAATCAAAAATGTATGGTACTGGCATAAAACAGACACATATACCAGTTATGGAACAGAATTGAGAGCTCAGAAATAAACTCAGGCATATATGGTCAACAAATACTTGACAAGGGAGCCAGAGTTATTACAATAAACTGTGGGTTTTGTTTGTTTTAATCAGAAGGCCACTAAAGCAAAATTTTCTTGTGACAATAAAAAAAAATATTTTTGTATGTGTGCCATTACATGGCAAATTCAATTATGAGTAATAGCATGTTGATTAAGTTTATTAATGTTTCCTCAGGCCAAACTGCCACAAAAATCAGGGATGTTCTTATTTCATCTTTTATAAAAATCATTAGTTAGTTTGTTCATGTTTAGTGATAATCACTTGAACATATATACATATGCACTGACCTTCCTTTTAAATCACTGTATTAATACTGTTTTATCTTCTTAAAAATATTATAAAACTAACACATGCTCAGTTTTAATTAATGATAAACAAATGATGAGACGAATTTTAAATGAAAAAAATATTTTTTTCACAACTCGTAATTTTTCAAATTTTTTTAGGAATTGCTTATACACACACACACAAAAGGCACACATTAAGTTTTCCATTTCTCTCATTCAGTCTTTCTCTTCTTTCCCTTCTTCCTCCTTTCCTTCTTTCCATCCACTCTTCTACTTCCCTCTTTCTTTTCCTTTCTTTCTTTCTCTTTCTCTCTCTTTACTTTTTTTCTTTTCTCTCCTTTTCTCATATACATTTTGTGTGCAACTTGCTTTTTATTTTACATAAAACATACATTTGGATTTTTATGTTGTATCAGTGTATAGCAATATTTTTAATGGCAACAATATCCCATGGTATGTAAATACCACAAATTTTTCATTATTTATTCAGGCATATTTTTGTTATTTCCAGAGTTGTGTTCATATAAACATATCAGTGAATATATTGCTATTTGCATGTGTCTTTTACACCTATGCTGTTTTATTTTTGTGTAGATTACTGAACAAAAATTATCAAAAGTATGTACATTTAAATGTTTTAGATATTAATAACTTCCTACCAAATGTTGCATAATAACAAAGCCGTATTATGATGTCTCTTCTCTACATGCTGAGCAGTATGCCTTTTGGAAGAAAACAGTTTCAGAAATTTTTGTGCACTATTAAAATATTTTAATATATATTTATTAAATATGGCACATATTATATATTTAATACACATATTCCCCATTTTGTGTGTATGCATTTGTGTTTGTGTGTATACACTCATATGTATACATATTATATAGAAGATATATATATTATTTTTCTAATATATATGTGTAATATATATGCACTATTTTCCTAAGCTCTTCCTGTAACTGAAAGTAGCAGTTCCCTCTTGAATCTGTTATTCAGCTGGATTGTAATTGGAACTGTCAGGGACAAACTTCTCCTCAGCAATTTGCTTTGCGAGTAATGATTGTTCTTCTGCTCTTTCATGAAATGAATGGGGTCCAGGTCAAGTCAATTATGAAGGAAGAAAACATTGAAATTAATGCAAATCACCCAGAGTAGGTTTAAATAACCCTAGATTTGTTTAAGTAACACTTAAAGAATGCTTGAAATCTTAATTCCTCAATGAGTGCTTTTCCAACTAAGTAAACCTCAAATGTAGATGCAACCTTCAAGAAACCACTGACACAGCAATACTGTCTCTTGGTATCCAGCAAAATGCTGCAGTTGCAAAACAACTGATTTGCATCTTCAACAGTAAGGGAGCCCATTCCTAGATCAACAAAATGTTCTGAATTTTATAGGCAGGTAAAAGATACGCTGATTACCAAGGGGATCAGTGATTCAATCATTCAATCACCCACTTGGCAGGCACTTTTAGTGTGTTGTTTCTAAGAGAATGCTATCATCCTTCCTTAGAAATAAGGCACACCTGGCTTGAAAACTAATTTTATCTCTGGCTGTTGACTTTGGGTATGTCATTCAGGGTCTCAGAGATAACGCGCTCATCAATAAATGGAGTCAGATAACCTTTCCCTTGAAGTATGTTCAGTGTTTAACAGGAAAACATGTGTAAGACCTGATAATGATGAAAACACGTTTAAAACCTGAGGAATAGGCAATCATTCTTTTCTCTTCCCTTCCAATATTCATCAGGGTAAATGATTGTCCCAATAATCTAGTCCTCAGCTAGGGATTCCTGGTTTAAAAGTATCCTTGAGTTTAACACTGGTGTCTATTTTGAAAATACCCACGCATTGTTTAATACACAAACTGCGTAAGTAGCTACTCTTCCCATCTTGTAATACTACGCTCCCTCAACACTTTAATCTTGCCTCTGCATTTTGTGCACATGGAACCGGCAATTATAGTGTGTTGTCCATTGCTAAAAATCAAATTTCATAAGCATTCTATATTTTACTATTTTAGAGAGTGAAAAATAGTACGTGCTTTTCTATTCTTAGTTTAAAGTCATTTTTATTTCTTTAGAACCTTGATTTTTCAAATATTATCATTTTTTCTTTAATGTGCCATGAGTTATTTCTGTTAAATAAAACATAACTCTGCTCTAGATCCCTGGCCTTCTCAATTCATATCGCCTTTTAGAGGTGAACAAAAAACATAAATCTGTCCTACTTTGCATCTCCTATATTTGCCAAAGGCATTTCAAACTCATCTATCCTTAACACATCCTATTCTTCCCAAAACTGTTTCCCTGAGCTTCAACCTAAACTTCATTGAATAACACTGAATACTCTGACAACAAGCATGGGAAATTTGGAGTCACCTTTGGGTTTCCTTTCCCTGACCCTTTATATTGAAAAATTGCTTAATACCATAAGTTTCACATCCTAAATATCTGTTATCTATCCTAGCCTCTTAATCTCTACTTTTAGCACTTTTATTTGTCGTCTTTAATTTTTATCTAGAATTTCACAAATTCAATTCTTGCCAGGATTATGATGTACATATTCATTCATAATCTTTCCCTCGTAAAACTCTCCAGCCTTCTTTCCTCATCTTCTGTCATACCCTTCACTTCCACAATGTATTTTGTTATTCCATGTCTACGATATTTGCACACAGTAAGTGCTAGAAAGTGAGGACAGCATGAATCCTGTCATCCCTTTGGTTTACCAAAATGTGGTGATTAATTCTTATTAATTGCTACACAAGCATGAGTAAGTTTGTTTCCAGAAAAGACAATGATTTATCCAGGTAAAAGAGGACCATTTTTCTGTCGTTATGCTCAGATCCCCAGCTTCTAATGCTCATCCTTTTCTTAGACACCTAATAGCTATTCATCCTCCAAAGCTCAGTTTAGAAATGATATAATTGCCTCCAGGAAGCCTTACAGGATTCTGAGAGTTTGAAATAAGAGCTTCTCTTGCCTCTTCCAGGGTAACATGGCTTGTAGCACATGATTGTTGATTTGTCTAGTAATACTCTAGTAATACTGTACTTAGCATATATTATATAGTTGATAAACAGAAAGACAGATGATCATTGAGTAATAAAAAAAAAGATGAATAGGTCCAGATATATCTATCACTATATATATTATGTATATATTGATATTATATGACATATACTGTCTTTTATGTAATGTATATCCTTTACGTACACTCTGTTTTATGATTTCAAGGAATTGTATTTTATTCATTCTTTATTTTCTTTCTACTTGACATGATCCATTTTAATTAATAAATGTTTAATAACTGGATTGAGTTGAGGTAAGTTAACTAATAAGTACCATTGGAATTATAGTGTATTTGTAACAAAAATTTTAGTTTAATAGGGTGATTTATATGTTTCTTTTATGTACTCATTCTTTATGTGTTAATTGCTTATTGACTGTTTGACTTACAAGTTTTTCTTCACCTACATTCAGGTCAGTGAATTTGAATGATAAATCTGTAGTGAACAGAGGCTGGACAGGTTTAAAGTGATATTTTCATGGCAAAACTCTTGCCATAACTCATTATTTTGATGATACTCCTAGTCACTCATGGGTTTATACAAGTGCTTTTCCTCTTATGTGGACCAAAAGAAACTAAGATGATTATGAAATTTAGGACCTATTAGCAATTAAGTAGCCTGATTCACTGTTTCTACTATTTTTGTATAGTATAGGAGTCTATATTTTGAATTAAACTTTGAATTTTAAGCAGGAAGTTATTGTGAGATCAAATAATTTGTTAGGAAGGCATTCTTCAAACTCCAAATGAAATAGTTTCTGCTTTATATGCCTTTCTTTGCTGACTCCATAAACTTAACCACTGTTGCTATGGGCTCCCTTGACATTGAGATGAGATTATAGTTATTGCTTTTGATGCTGTTTCCCTTAACCATGAACACCTTGAGTGCAGGAAGCATAGTTTATTGGTCTCAAAATTATAAGTAAAAAAAAAAAGGAAAGAAGGTGAGAATATAGGAAGAAAGGAAGGAGGCAAAAAAATAGTTTCTAAATATTTTGTACCCACTTAATAAATTTTTATCCTGTTTTTCCCCTTACAGACTTCTAATTGGCTCTGTGTTTAGAGCCAATTTATGTTCCAATATTTGTTTCTTTTCTCTCATTGTATCAACCATTTCTTTCAAGCACTTTTATGAAGTAGCTATTTGTAAAGAAGCATTTCATTTAATTCATTCACATTAAAGATTGGATAACCATTAGCTGTTTTTATATGGTATCCACTATTGTCTTAGTTTGTTTTTTTTTGTTTTGTTTTGTTTTGTTTTGTTTTTTGGTTTTTTTCGAGAGACATGCTAACACAAATCATGAATCTCTGTCTTAGTTCACTCATCTCTACTGTAGCAAAATATCATAGACTGGGTGGCTTCTAAACAGCAGACATTTATTGTTCATGGTTCTGGAGGCTGGAAGACTGTGATCAGGTTCTGGTGAGAAACCTCGTCTGGGTCACAGATTGCTAATTTCTCCTTGAATCCTCACACAGTGTGGAAGGGCCTAGGGAATTCTGTGAGGTCTTTTTTATAAAGACATTAATCCCAATATGAAGGCTCTGCACTTAACGGCTCAATCATCTTCCAAAGCCCCACCTCCTCATACTATTTTATCAGGGGTTTGGATTTCAACATGTGAATTTGGGTACACAGAAGTTCATAGCATACTAATTTCCAGTTGTAGAAATTAGGTATGCAATTTGGGGATATAACGGCGTTGATTATCAGTACCTCTCACTATTCTGCTCTGATTAAAATTTTCAGAAGGGAGAGGAGTATGCTCAGTAATTTTAGAAGCTAGTGTAATATGGAGAGGATAGGGTTTTTGAGAGTATAAGGGATTTTTTTCAATATAACTTCTGAATAATTCACTCTGGTCATTTAAGCAGTAGGCCCAAATGTTAGAAAGCTGGCAGAGTTTCCTACAGAGGATAAATCCAGCCTTTGGGAGATTTCGTGGTCCTTCTAGTTGCCTATCGGTTTCTTTATAAAAGCAAGGCTTTGGGGCTGGAAGCTAATATAAGGTTATGCTCCCCTCCTTCCTAAATTATACAGACTTCACAGTTTTTTGTTCTTCTTTTTTTTAATACCGTAAAATCTCTAAGTTAGTGAGAATGCAGTCCTCGTTGTGCTGCTGAAGGATCCTTCTCTTTTCCCTGCTTAGAATTTTCTGAACCTAATCAGCAAGGAGCCTGATTATTGGCCCATAAATGAATGGCGTTCTCCAGGCTGAGGGACAGCTAATGGCCAAATCCAAATTCTCTGTGTTTACATAGTGTGTGTTCCTTTAACTTTTCAAAGTCACAACAGATCAGGTACAGTGGCTTCTGCTTCCATATCTGAGCTACTTGACTAAACAGAGATAACCCCTCACCTTAGGCCACTGCATTATGCATTCTGCTTGTTACTTTGAGTATTTTTGACAGTTTTAACATTTGTTACTGGTGGTTGATCTTGGACTTTTTGATCCATGAATCTGAGTGGGACAGCTTGTCCTCATTCTCATCATTCCTTGGTTGGTAAAGCAGTCTAAGAGTTTTGATCAGAATCTGGGCAAAAAAATAAAAGTTTCCACAAAATAAATATTTCAATATTTCTGATGTGTTTAAAAATAAAAAAAAATACTTCTTTAGACTTAGTGGCATGAGGCAATTATTCATCAACCTTGTAATCATACTGTCTCCCTTTAAAATGTGCATATTATGCAGATTTTTATATGTAAAACCTTCATCTTTTTGAAGTGAAGACAGGTTTACATGCCTCTCTTCTGACCACCTTTCTGGGTACCATGGCCTCCCATTTATTTTTAGTTGCTATATTTGTTTTAGATAATTTGTGTTTTATAATAGCCATTGAAAACGTGAGTAAATACATAAAAGATGACACCAGTAATGGTGTTTGTGTAGTAGTAGTAAAAGTATTTCCTCATTTAAATTTTCTATAATATATTTTATTTGTAAAATATGAATTTTAATGTGGTGAATAAATGCATAAATATAATTAAATAATAGTTATATATGACATTTTAAAGTTACTATCTGTTAACTTCATAATAACAGTTCTAGGAGTCTATTTGAAGAAAATTTAAAAATGTAACAAAATTAATGGATTATTCACTAAAGTAAAAATGACAAGAAAAAAATGCCTAAGCATGGGGTAATTGATAACATCATGGTAGAGCAATCTAAGGAAATATTCCATGGCCACAGGAAATTATATTTATTAAAAAATTAGAGGAAATGAAAAATGCTGGAGTTCCTACTGTGGTGCAGTGGGTTGAGAATCTGATTATAGCAACTCAGGCGTCTGCAGAGGTGCAGATTCCATCTTTGGCCTGGAGCAATAGGTTAAAGGATTCAGCATAGCCACATCTACAGCTTGGGTTGGGGTTGCAGCTGTGGCTTGGATGCAGCCCCTGCCCTGAGAACTTCCATATGCCAGGGCGCAGCCATAAGGATGAAAGAAAGGGAGGAAGAAAGGGAAAGAAAAGAGAAAGAAAGACAGGAAGGAAGGAAGGAGGGATGAAAGGAAGGAAGGAATTTTAATGGAAAAGCAGAACACAACATTCAACATATGAAATTATCTAAATCTCATATTATTCAAATGTTTTGATCTCTGCTTTCAATAAGAAATATATTGTAGGAGTTCCAGTCGTGGCACAGTGGTTAACGAATCCGACGAGGAACCATGAGGTTGCAGGTTCAATCCCTGCCCTTGCTCATTCTGTTAAGGATACTCCGTTGTTCTGAGCTGTGGTGTAGGTTGCAGAAATTTTAGTTTTCTTCTTTATTAACTTTATTACAGAGCAACATACATTCTACTCTAGTGGGATTTATTGTAGCCAAATATGATGACATTTTTATATTCAACACAAACTCCTGCCCAAAGTATGCGTTCAATGTTAAGACAGTTATGCTTTGGAGCTAGTGTGGAAAATGCCAAACTGTTGCAGAAAGAACATATGCATTGGAGGCAAAGCAGAATAGTGTGAGTCTGGGCTACATGACTGTCTCAGCATGTCACTAGAGAGTTTATTGATCTCATTGAGCTTTTGCTTCCTTTGTTGTAAAATGAGAATAATATTTGTCTCATAACCTTTTTGAATAATGAATAAAATTAATAAATGCAAAAATACCTAGGTTTATGCCTACCACACATGTTAACTTTTTTCTTTTCCTCTTCATCAGGTATTTGGATGATATTTTTAAAATATAATAGCTGACATTCAATCTAAAATGGTATCAACCCATAATTTTTTTATTTTATTTTATTTTATTTTTTTTTGTCTTTTTGCTATTTCTTGGGCCGCTCCCGCGGCATATGGAGGTTCCCAGGCTAGGGGTCGAATCGGAGCTGTAGCTACCGGCCTACGCCAGAGCCACAGCAACGCGGGATCCGAGCTGCGTCTGCAACCTACACCACAGCTCACGGCAACGCCAGATCCATAATTTTTTTTAAATGTAGACTTTTATATCAGCCCATGACTTAGGTTCAGCAATGTACAGGGTGAAGTTTTAAATATAAATGCATGAAGTGTAAACATTTAAAAAAAAATTTCAGAAAAACCCAGAAAAAAAAACACAAACTACTAGAAAAATCTGTGGAAAACATTTACAGTTATATTATGGGGGGTAAAAAGTATTTCAGAACCCAAAGCAGTAGGTTGGATGTATATCATCAGACAATATTATGAAAAGTGAGTACTCATGTATATTTCAGAAGTTTTGGGTCACAGGAATACAGAGTGTTCTGTGAGCTCAGTTCTACATTCTCTAAAATCCTAATTTAAGAAGTAGGGTTATCATTATTATTGTTTTTTTTTTCATGTGTCATTTGTCCTTTTCAGTTTTCTAAGAAATTGAAGTCATTTCCCTAGAGTACATGATGTCCAAAATAAATTTTGCAGATAAATATTAAAGAGGTATCATTTTATAAAATAATAAACAAAGATTAACTTAATACATATTTTTATTGTCTCTTCCAATACAGCGGTGGAAGATTGTGCCTTGTGTTCACTTAGAAGAATTAAGGATATTGGTTAAATTAGCAGAAAGTAAAAGAAAAGAAAATGCTATTGAATTCATTTTAAAGAAGAACTGGTCAAAACAATTTTGAGACTCTGATACAAAATATATGCTTGAAATTTTTGAAACCTCATAAATTATAAAATACTATATTATGGCAGAGATTTTTACTTATTAAAGAATACCTTTCAGGCAAATAACTAAATATAAACAATAAAATTTAAAAAACAAAGAAAAATTGAAAAATTATAAAAGAGCATTTAATATAGGACTAATTTCCTTAGTATATTTTTCTCATATATTAATTTCATGAATTAATTTTCTCAGCATAGAAAAAGTATTAAAAAGGTAATGTGAAAAATTCAAGTAACAATAATGGGAGGCAACACCGTGCAGCAAGTAAATATAGAAACATTGTATTTGGCTTCAAATCCTACTCCATCTGTCACTAGTTCCATGGCCCTATATGCAACTTTGCTTAACTTCTCTTTTCCTCAATATTTTTTTAAACGGAGATTAAAATAATACCTTTTTTTTGTTGTGAGATTTAAATGAGTTAATAGCTGCACATTACATAGAATAATTCTTGATCCATAATGAGCACTCAATACATTTTAGCTTTTAGGAAAACAGTCAAAAGACATAAGCTGAGAGTACGTACAGAAAGGAGTATATATAGGCAACAAATATGTGAAGTCTAGCCAAACATATACCTGTGTACAAGTAATTGCAACACAGAGATACACTTTGGACATATTGGATTATGTTAGTATAAGCAAGGAAAAAAAAGGGACTCTCACACTCTTAGTGAGAATGTAAATTGGTATAACCTTTTCCTGGGCAGTTTAGAAACAATCATCAAATTAAAACGTATATGTCTTTTGACCTAGACACTTCCTATTTAAGACTACTGATCTTAAAAACATACCTCCAATATTGTTAAAGGAAAATCTAATAAGTGCAATATAGTAGCTATAGTACAAATTGCATGTGCTTCAAATAAGTGCATAAACATTCATTCATAATATGTGTGTGCATATATATATATATATATACTTATATATGCAATGAAATTCACTGGAAAAATAAATAAAAACTTTTTTGGTAATGATTCCTTGTAATATGTGAGACTATGAAGGGTGGAACCAGTTGTAGTGACAGGAAAGAAGACACTACATTTTCATTTTGTACCTTTTGAAAAACATGGACATGTGTGATTTTTACAGTAAAAATGTTTACATTACTAAAAATATAATATTTTCAACCACAAATTAAGTATTATCACACAAATTAAGCAGAATAGAAGTCACATAACTGAACAAAAAGGACATTTAGAAAGCTCTACTTATCTTCAAAGCACTTTTGGTTCAATTCTTATGTTTATACATATTTGTGGAGCAGATTATTTTATCTCTTTTTCATAAGAGAAGCAATAAGGAGAAGATGTTAAATGTGAGCCTAACCAAAGTGAAAATTTTAATAGCAGTTAAAAGTATTATAGTTTACAATAATTTTTGATAAGATATATGCAAAATTAGAATTGATATTCACAGCCTAAGCAGATACAGCTAAATTTCTAGAGAAAAAAAAAAACTTACTTAATTAAAACCATTTGAGATGTGGGATTCAGAGTAAAATCCATTTTCATAATGGTAGGCAAAGGTACACTCAACTGACCAGGATATCTGTGTTTTTATCACTATTGTATTTCTTACCTATGTTAACATTCATATTTTATTTATAATAGGAAATCATTAATAGGTCATAAAGTTTACTTAGACTGGTGAATTTTATTAAATTCAGATTGGGAACATTTTGAAAAATATTAAAGCTTACCCTTAATCTTTCCCTCTGATAATCACTCTATTAGAATTGTGATTGCATATCGGGGATACAGTATTTAGCCATCTGTATGTACATTTTCTATATATAATAATGTTTTATTAAAAGGTCTATAAAAATATGGAAACTTTAAAGTGGCTAGTTATATAATAAACATTATATCAATTGCTCTTATCCTTACTTAAGATGGATAATTGCTAGCTAGTTTAAAAGACATATATATTTTTAAACTGTATTGTACAGACATGCATTGATCTTAAGGCCACATAAATTTATATCTATATGTTTTTACAAAACAAAAAAGCAATGTCATATGTCTATACCTTACTAAACTTAACATTTTCTGGTCAGTTTCTCTATCGCAGAAAGTGGCTCACATTTTATTGATTGCGATAATGAACTGAACAATTGCTATACAATTTGCAGTACTATAAGTGACAATAAAAAGTATTAATTGTTAAGAAAATGGTTGATCTAGCAAAGCAGAAATTATAAGTCCAATTTGTATTATTAAGTTTAAGGGAGGTATTATAAATAGCAAGACATAACTATGAAAAATTATTTTTACCATTCTAAAGGTCCATGTTCTTATTGATGTTCTAAGCTATTGAAGTTTTTTCAAATTAACAAAGCTTCTTTTTTTCTTTTTTTTTTTTTTCCTCATTATGGCTGCACCTGCAGCATTAACAGAGCCTATTTTATATTGGTGAAAATTTTCCTTATAACTTTGGTCAATTAGAATCAATATTTGACTCAAATTCTAAGGTAAGAAAAGGCCAATTCCATACAGATACTCTGTTCTCTGTGGTAAGTAATGCATTCTGGCCTTTTCAGTTTTGTTTGTTTCTGAAAAGTAGAATGGTTAACAAAATAAAGAATAAGAATGGCACGTGCATGCATGTGCACACGCTGGTGCACGCACACCCACACATACACACACCCTGTTTCATCCAAATTGATAACATCAGATCAATGGCACCAATGAGAGTGACTTGAAAATGCAAGTTTATTTCTTTGCTGTTAACGTAGTTTATAGCAGTTTTCAAATATGCTCATTTTTAAAATAGAATTACTTTAAATAGTTTCAGTTTTAATTCAATCTTGGATCAAAAAATTTCTGGCAGATGAGTTTATTTAACCCCATGTTCAAAAATGTTGATATTAAAAGCTGTAAGAACCTGCTTTTTCCATCTCATTTGGAATGCACAAAATGTAAGTTTGTGAGATATTTATGTTAGATGAAGTTTTGTAAGGGATTTGTTTTAATTCCAACAAGTAAAATAATTAGCACTGAATAATTATACAATGAAAAATGAATTGGCACTAATTGTGATCAACATTAAGAGTGTTTCTTTGATTATTTTAAGTAAGCTGATAAGTTGAAGAAAAGGAGGGGAAGAAGGTAAATCTGAAATTTTCCTATATGCTGCACACAGTGATAGATTCTCTTCAAATGCTAACTAAATTTATTCCTTACAACACCTTATGGGCAGTTTTTTGATCTCCATTTTAAAGATAATCAAATGCAAAGAGATTAACTATAAAGTCAGAAATATGAGAGGTAGTCCACACTCTCTTTCCTGCAAATATAACCCGTCACTGAGCTCTATGAAATTTTTCTTCTTAGCATTTTTCCTTTTTCTCTATCTCCTCTCTTACTGCCTTTGACCTTCATCACCTCTTTCTGCATCCCTGCAGTAGTCCCCAGAAATTGCGATAGATCTTCTACTGCCTCTCTTCTCCTGCAGTGTAAAACTAATCATGCGAATCCTTTGCTTAATACCCCTCAGTGTGTCTCCATTTTTCATAGGATGTAGTCTGAAACTCTTGGCAAGCTCAACAAGATTCTCTGCAATCTGGCCCCTGCTCATCACTCGAGGTTTATTTTCTCAGCACTCTCATTTTGTTCCTCTCCCAGACTTCTCAGCCATCCCAAGATAATTGCTGTTCCAAGTCTATTTTCTCCTGCTTTACAACTAAGTATTTTCTCACCTGTCTCCCTCTGACTTCAGCTCTCCACCTCCTGAGTCCCAATTTCCACCTAATTGTCTTCTGTAAGCTAGGGATCACTTCGCTTTCTGCATGAACCATTTTTTTCACCTATTATTCCTAGTTTCTCATCACTTTCACATATCAATTGATAACACCTACCACATACATATTTCTGTTGAGGACACCTAACTTTTTGTACAAGTTTCAAATTATATGATTTTCTCTGATTATTGAACCATGATTTCCTCGAGGGCAGGAACAGTGTTATATTTTGCATGCAACTCTGACAAATAGCACAGTTCCTATGACATAGGAGACCATATTCTTTTTGTTGTAAAGGAATATTTTGAAGGAAAGGAAGAGTAGTACATTAGAACAAAGGCAGGAAGAACTGTCACCAGCTATCTAGAAGGGAATAAATTAGGAGTCAATTCACAGTATCCCCACAGTTACCAATTATGGCCTTTCTTTTAGTTTTTTCCTTAATGTGACTCAGCTTTAAGTTTTGTTCCATATCTGTGTGTGTGTGTTTTATAGGCTTCATATTTCCAGTAGACTAAATCTAGTTTGCTTAAATTGAATCAGGCATGTACAACTAAATTAATAACAGTAACTTAGGTTTATGTGATTAATGTGACCAAAAGTTGCCATTCACAGGGAAGGAAGACTTTTGAGAGCCAGGCCACCACATTATGAACTGTTTACTAGAGCATCCAATACATTTTATCTGACAAGGTAATGGTTAACAGAAGAAGAACAGGCCCACACACAAAATGTTTACCAGCAGAAAAATGGTAAATCCAGAAGTATAAAATCAGCCAAGTTTCTGAGATTTAAGGAGCCAAAACAACTAGTGACAATCAACAAACTCTTCAAAGCTCCATGATCCTAAATTATGCCTGTAACTGCAGTGACTACAATTATGGAAAATGTTTTCTTCCAAAGGAAAGTAGTAACTCTCGGTAAATATTTTTCATTGCAATTATAATCTTTCTCCAGGGCATTATGACAACAATGGATATATTAAATGTTTAGTCAAACATACTGTAAGCTTATGTTCTTTGTCCATTGTTGTTTTTTCTTAAAGTGAATTCTATTACCTTTCATTTTGTTTATATTAGAAAATAAGATGTCATTCTTGGTATCTTCTTTGCTCACGCCCCCTTTTATATTTTAATTCTCACCCAATTATAATAATTATGGCTCTAAAATTTTCTGCTTTGCCTACCTCCACTACAACACTCTACTTCAAATTACCATTACTTTTCATCTACAGTAGTGAACTAGCCTTCTAACTTATAACTAACTGGTTTAAGTGCATTCATCCTGCCAGTCTCCTTTGCAATTTTTTCTTCATACTTCATCCAGAGGTAACTTTTGAAAACACAAATCTTAGCATATCCCTATCCCATTTGAATCCTTTCAGTGGGGTCCTATATCTCTTATACTAAAAATGGAATTCCATAACTTGGTCCATCAGTACCCTCTCTAACTTTATTTGATACCTGGCTCTGCCACATCAAATTAGTTCCTGTTTTTTCCCTCCTACTTGGATTCTCTCCTTATTGTAGGGGTTATTCTCTACATCTGGAATTCTTTTTCATTACTGTTTCATTTAATGAATTTCTGTTCATCCTTATGAACTCAGCTCAAGCTCATTTCCTTAGAGAATACTTCCTTGATCTCCTTGTGAGGTCAAACCTGGATACTAATTCTTACTCACTGTTCTCATCCTTGGTATTATGCTGCTCTCCCAAGAATTTGTCACAGAACCAGTTTTACCTTTTTAATGTGTTTAATCTCTTTACTACGCTGTACTTTAAGGCCTGTGAAGGCAGAGATGTATGTGTGTGTTTTTTTTTTTTCTAAGGTGTCTACCACATGGCAACAAAGAATATTTCATGAATGCATGCTTGAATGATTGACTATTCACTAAAATGTTATAGATCTCTGAATACCAATATTTTACTTTATTTTTAATGGACTTTATATATTTTATATAATTTATTTATTATCTTTTTTTTTTTTTCTTTTTAAGGCCGCACCCATGGCGTATGGGAATTCCCAGGCTAGGGGTCATATGGGAGCTACAGCTGCTGGCCTATATCACAGCCACAGCAACATGGGATCCAAGCCGAGTCTGTGACCTACACTTCAGCTCATGGCAACTCCTTAACCCACTGAGCGAAACCAGGGATCAACCCTCATCCTCATGGATACTAGTCGGATTCGTTTCTGCTGAACCACAATGGGAACTCCCTCCAAATTTTTTAAATAAGCAAAGAAAAAGCTGTTTTAAGTTGTTTGGAATGTATCATTTTCCTTTTTTCTGATTATTCTCCTGTTTGTAACATAGTTCACAGTAATATCTCTACTTTTTATATCCATTAAAACAATTACTGATTGATAATGCTAGATTTTAATATGCATTCCATTCGGGGATAGATAAGGTTCTGCTGGTTTAACCAAATAAAAATATATATTTCCCATTCAGTCGTTATTCAAACTAGCCTAGGAACACAGTCCTATAGTTTACAAGAATAAAAAATTTCACTTTGTACTTGCAAAAGTGTTGGAGTGCCCTAATTCTCACCCTAACTAGACTGCAAGTTTCTCTGTCAGAGACCATGTTTTACTCTCCAAAGAACCAGAAGAATTCCAGACTCTAAGTAGGTAGTCAATAAATAATTTACTCTATTTTTCTTTCCACATTCACGCTCCCTTAGCTGCTTTAGATTACTTATCTGCCATTTCTGCAGCACGCTTTTATGTCAGTTCACTGAACCAGAATATTTAAATGTTTCCATATAGCGTTTATTTTATGCTTGCCTTGGCTTTTACAGCATATGAGAATTCAGCACAACCAGAAAAGTTTTTGGTGAATTGAAAATTAAAGCATTTATGTGAGATTTTCTTGCAGAATATTTACATTTGGATTTATATACAGATATTGAAATTCCCTGTATGTAAAGTGAGAACTCTAAACTTTTAAGTAATGAAGTATAATAGAATCACATTGTTGTACAGCAGAAATTATCACAACCTTGTAAATCAATTATACTTCAATAAAACTTAGAAAAAAAGATATGTCCGATAAATAAAACTAAATGTATTTGATCTCTTCTAGATAACTGATTTTAATAAATGATTTTATTCATCTTAATTCCCCTTCTTACCCTCTCTGTCCCCGCCGCTACTGTTAAGTTGAAGACATGCTTTATGCACAATCAAAATGCTTACACAAAAGAGATGGGTAACTCCTTAGAGCAATGATTTAGGAAAACAATGTGGGGAAGATGTTGGTTAAACTTTTTGTTAAAGCCAACTAAAATCTCTGAGTCTATCTCTAGCTTTACCCCAGCCATTGAAGGAGTATTGAAGTAAGATTTGAAGTTTATCAGCTCCATCCAGGTCATTCAAAGTATCTGGTGCTGAGGAACCAGTGGTTCTGTAGCAGCAATTTTTATCACTTGATTTAAAAAAAAAAGGAAAAAAGTTAGTGATCTTACTGAAAGAGATAGCATGGGGAAGTGACGTGAGGGGAGACAGAGGTATGGATACACCCTCCTGCTTTTTTTCCCACTTTTTCAGTCCGTATTTTGAAATTCAAAGAGAAAGCCAAAATATTTACCTTGGCCAAAATAAAGAATGTATAGACAACAACATGGAGATGTGGAAATAGCTTGAGTAGTTCAAAAATGACTGGGGATCTTTGTTTCTACTCCTTTAAATCATAAATAAATATCATTATTAAGGCAGGATACATTAAGGAGGTAAATGACTTATGATCAGAATAATTTTCAATTGCATAGTTACGTACAATTTATGTAACTCTTTCAAATGCATTATATCCTTTAAATCTCATCAGAATTTACGATTTTGTGATTAAAATTTTAAAGAGCCGGAAATAGAACCTAAGTGATCCAAGTCCAGTAAGCTTTCTACTGTGGAATGCTGAATCTTTTTCTCCTCCTCCTCCCCTTTCTCTCCCTCCTCTTCCCCGTATTCCTCCTCCTGACAGCCATATCATTTATATTTAGATACAATAGCATGACTGAAGCTGTGGAAAAGTTGTAGTTGAGGGCGGATGACATCATTCCTTCACAGCCCACTCAGCTTGCAAACATTGGGTTTTCCACTTAACCTGTGTGTCTCTAACTTTTATGAGATTAACTTTCTAAATATTCTCACACCTAATTCACAAGCTTCACTGTACATTTGATGCAAAATACTTTATGTGAACACACTTTTTAAGCTCTAAAAAATTACCCAAATTTCAAGTTATTTATTTAAATTCCATTTATTATTTTCAAAGAAAATTGGTATAATGTTCTTTTTTTCTGCTTGCAAAATTTTCTTTACATTTATTTTTATTAAAGTATAGTTGTTTTACAATGTTAATTTCTACTATACAGAAAAGTGATTAAGTTATATGTATGTATGCATTCTTTATATGTATTTTTTTGGGGGGGGTGAACCCACAGCATGTGGTGCCAGGGATTGAACCTGTACCACAGCAGCGACCCAAGCCACTGCAGTGACAATGCCGGATACTTAATCCACTGAGCCACTCAAGAAATCCCTATATTCTTTTCCTTTATGGTTATGACAGGACATTGAATATAGTTTCCTGTACTACACAAAGGACCTTGTTGTTATCCATTCTATATATAATAGTTTGTGTCTGCTAACCCAAGATCCATCTATCCTCCACCCTCCTTCCACATTGGCAACTGCAAGTGTGTTCTCTGTCTGTGAATCTGTTTTTATTTTGTAGATATGTTCATTTGTGTCATATTTTAGATTCTGCATGTAAGTGATATCATGTATTTGTCTTTTTCAGAGTTACTTAGTATGATAATCTCTAGTTCCATCCATATTGCTGCAAATGGTATTATTTCATTCTTCTTTATGGCTGAGTAGTATTCCATTGTGATATATGCACCACATCCTCTTTATCCATTTATTTTTGGATGGGCATTTATGTTGTATACATGCCTTGGCTATTGTAAATAATGCTATGAACGTAGAGGTGCACATATCTTTTTGAGCTATAGTTTTGTCTGGATATATGCCCAGGAGTTGGATTGCTGGAGCAAATTGTAGGTCTATTTTTAGCTTTTTGAGGCATCTCCATGCTGTTTTCCGTAGTGGCTGAACCAACTTACATTCCCAACCAATACTGTAGGAGGGTTCCCTTTTCTCCACACTGTAATACTAATTCCATTTAATGTGTAATAATCTCAAATGATGAATAAAAAGGTAAGTTATTTTTTCCTTTAGAGAAGAAAATTAAGCTAGCTAAAAAAAGAGCACCTTTCATGAATAGTTTTGCTTTAACTGGTCATGCTATTTCCCACCTTCATCACAGTCCTTCTTCTTGCTTTTTAAGTGCTGAATCCAGAGTGTATCTGTTGCTTCTGCTGCTGTAGATGGCTATGGGTGGGTAAAGTCTTTCCTAAATTATGCCAGAAGAGCTCCAGTGGCAGTCAATAATCAATTCTCTCCTTGCATTTTCCTTTTCTTTCCTGAAACCCGAAAGTTACTTTGGAACAAAATTTATTCAAATATAATTCCTGTTAATTAGCTTGGGAAGAGTTTCTGTCACTAGGAAGAAGAGCAAGCAATGTGCTCATCATATAGAAACATTTGCTATGTCTTCATCTTTGTAGTATGTTTCTGCCATGAGTAGCCTCATGATACCTAGAATATGAGAATTTAGAACTTGGATAATGAAGAAAAATAATAGAAAATAGTCTTTAATGAAACTGTAAACTCTGAAGCCCAGATCACATCATGAAAAATCACTGTCGGGGAAACTGACGCATAGTGAAGGAGTTTGTTTTTTGTTTTATCCTAAGAATTAGAGGGAGCAGAAGAAGAGGTTATGAACCCTGCATGGGGAAATAAATTTACTTGCTTAAGCAAAGAATGACATCTTCATTGCAATAGATGGGTATGCATATAGACATGTGTGTACATAAAAAATATCTATGTAGGTGGTCATTGTCTTATTTTAAATAGAACAGCTCTATTATTATAGGACTTTAGTCACTGGTTAGGGTGTGCAACCTAATTCATACAAACTTTCATGAAATTATACAAATAATTTTTTAAATTAAATCCAATAGAAACTCTCTGAGTAGAGCAAAGCTATACTCAAAACATTGTCTTCTGTAAATTATAACTATTACGATCATGAAATTATTAGATATTCAAAATGGATTATTTTTACCAAATTACTGAATTTTTACCATTAATTGAGACTACCTAGTCTGATTTTAAACATCAGAAACTAAGTGGTTATTCTAATAATAATACTAGAGGATAAAATATTAAACATATGCTAAGGGCTATTCAAGTATACTATTGGGACAACTGATGATATTCTATGAAAAGTTTATTCCCATTTATGTGAAGGAAGTTTGAAGAAAAAAAAATTGACACTTCTTGTAATAAGGAGAATTCTCTAAAGAAATTCACTGAATAAGCTACATAATTTGAACAATGTGATTTACTTATCATTTTATAATGCTATCAGCCATCTTTCAAATTATTTGAATTTTCTGCTTTTATTATATTCAAAGGCTTATATGATTAATGTAGTAACCATGAAAAGAATTTTTTAAAAATATTATTTATTTGCTTTTTTGATTGCCTGCAGCATGTGGAAATTCCCATGCCAGGGATCAAATTGGTGCCACAGCAGTGACCCAGGTCACTGCAGTGACAATGTCAGATCCCTAATCTGCTGCACCACAAGGGAACTCCCAAGAAAAAAAAATTTTAAGTTATATATGCTAGATGTTGATTTTTTAGGGAAATTCATATTTTACCGACTGGCATATGTATTTCTTTATTGATTTCTTTTTTTTTTTTTCTTTGCCATTTCTTGGGCCACTCCCACGGCATGTGGAGGTTCCCAGGCTAGGGGTCCAATCGGAGCTATAGCCGACGGCCTACAGCAATGCGGGATCCGAGCCGCGTCTGCAACCTATACCACAGCTCACGGCAATGCCAGATCGTTAACCCGCTGAGCAAGCACAGGGATCGAACCCGCAACCTCATGGTTCCTAGTCGGATTCGTTAACCACTGCGCCACGGTGGGAACTCCCTTTATTGATATTCTTTAAAAATACTTGAGTACTAGTGTAATATCCTCTTAACTCCTCTCCTTGTTACTAATCTCTGCTCCTTCTACACCATTTAAATTCTATAAAAATCACCCTTCTGGAGTGCCTACTGTAGCACAGGAGGTTAAGGATCTGGCATTGTCTCTGCAGTGGCTCAGATTGCTGCAGAGGTGTGGATTTGATACCTGACCTGACACCTTGGGTTAGAGATAGTGTTGCCATAGATTGGCTAGGTGCAGTTACAGCAGTTGCAACCCTCATCCAGGAATGGAACTTCCAGGTGCCATGGGTGCTGTCAAAAAGGGAGGAAAAAAAGGAATCACTCTTCTACCTTAGGTTAAGTCACAATCCAATTTAAGATCGTTGAGTGACCTCTCCCATATCGAAAGACCTTGTCTATCTATTAGTAAAATGTTATAAAAGTTATAGCAAGATGAAAATGAAAAAGAGCATCATAATTGATGAATCAGTAAATGAAGGCCAAATATGACTTTGTGGACCAACGTATAATTTAAAAAAGGAAAACCAGGCACAGAGAGGGAGGAGGGGCAGATTAGAAGTATGGGATTAACAAATATAAGCAACTATGCATAAAATATATAAACAACAAGGATTTAGTGTATAGCAAGGGAACTATATTCAGTATCTTGTAATAACCTTTAATAGAATATAATCTGAAAAAATAATCACTTTGACTTTGCTGTACACCTGAAACTAACACAATATTGTAAATCAACTGTACTTCAATTTTAAAAAATAAGGAAGTGTCATAGACACACACAATCCATAGCTTATTTAAGGATACTTCCAAATGCTACTATATCTTTAGAATTCTTGATTATTGTTGAACTATGTATAAGATACAGCACTCATTATTTCCAAGGATCTTTTAATGCATATATGAAAAGATAAAAATATACAAGGCTGCAATTGATGTGCCAAATGTATGTAGTATAGTAGTTCTGAGAAATAGAATTCACTTTGAATTAGGATGATCTGGGACTGTTTAAAGGATGAATAGACTTGTGTGAGGTGACACAAATGAGATGCCAGAGGATACTCCTAACTGGAAAAGTAAGAACTACAAGAGAAAAATGAGATAATGTCAAGGCCTGCTAGTGTGGAATAGTGGATCCATTTTAAGTGAGCAAAAGGAAGAATGTCATTTTAGTCACCGAAAAAAGAGCAAATAAAATCAGTGGAGACCTGGGCCTGAATTTCTGATCAGAAACAAAATGACCAGACTTGTTTTGTTTTTCCTGCTTCCTCCCTTCCCCAAAACATAGCCCTTAACTGGGATAGAAAGAGCTTGATTACTAATCTGATTGCTCTAAAGGACACACACACACAAAACTCTGGAATGAGAAATGCAAAAAGAAGGGTTCTTCCTTAATTACGATGAATCAAAACTGCTTTTAAAAGCCTTTTATTTTTATTTTTTCATATATATAACATTTTACCTTTGAAGTAAAGACAGTTCATCTCACTAGCTTTGGAAGTAAAAAAAAAAAAAGTTAATTTTAGATTCTCTTTAATAAGCCTTTAATTGTAGGGCTACACTACAGTTTGTTGGTGTATTAATACTCAGTATGGTTTCTGCTTGTGATATGCCAATAACTTGATTTAACAGCAAGAAACAAAAATGTATAGAAAAAGGAGAAATGTGGTAAAAGAAGAAAAAGATAATGTGGTTGCCTTTAAATGCTTCAAAATAGAGCTCTTCCAACTGACTTATATATCAGACTGTGGAGACCAAGACCTGCCAACTGCTGTGTGTCTCCTTTGATACTTAGAACTGCCCAGAATACCTTATTCAATTCAGTAGGTGACTTCATTTCAGAAATCATGGTTTTTACAGAAATCCGAAAGCAAAGAAGTTCGGAACTGGCTTTATAAAGAGATGAAATGTTTTATGCAAGAACAACTCAAAGGGAATATATAGGTTTTTGGATTACTTGTGGCTTCACAGACAGTAGTTCATGGATAGTTTGGGTTTTTGTCTCTCTAGATTAGAGCTGATAAACAAGTGAGAAACTTCAGCAGATGTCTCAAACCATGGTCATTGACTCTGAGATATAATAATACTTTATCAAGGCAACTCAGTGAACATTTTTCAGCACCTACTATATTTAAGGCATGTGTAAATCTGTGTTTACTGTTTCTTCGCAGTGGATGCCTACACATTCCTGGTTGCATTATTTCCATTCCAGAGTGACCTTGATGCTGCATCAGTCCACAGTCTAAAATTCAGGCCAATATACAAAGAAACATATGGTACTGCAATTTCTATTTCTAACATTATGAAATTACTCTGATGTTTTAGTTACAGAGAGAAACTCTTACACTGTTTCCACAGTTGAGTCTGATTAAACAGACCGTACATTAGTAATTAAGCTTGCACACAGAAAATACAAAATACCCAATTATCTATATGATCATTGTAAGCCTGCTAACATCTCAAATGTATCCTAAGATCCATTGCCCTTTTAACAAAGAATAAAGCCCCCTGTCTCCCCTGGGATGGCTAATATGTCTGAAATAGCTGATTGTTTGCTTTTGGGCTAAACATTTCTCCTGCTTGCTGGCTTATCTATTGATTGTGCTTTAGCTTATGACTGCTTTTCCCTGAGATTTCCCCCAAGGACTATAATCTATCTAGCATTTATTCAGCAGAGCTGATTGCCCCTAACCTTTTGGATTTCCTGAGTGGCTTCTGACGGACATCACATCCCTTCCAAGAAACAACCAGAGTGTATGCATGAAAGATATGAAGACTACCCTAGTTTAAATACCCAGTCAATTCCTTTATGCAGCTACTGTCTTAAAATCAGTGGCATCATGTGTTTAAAATATAGTTTCCTTAAAATTCTAAATATAAATTTTTCTATGTTGAAACATATCTAATAATACAAAAGATTGTAGAGTAAGACTTAATTTCTAATTCTTCCAGTCTGAACATGGCAGAGAGACACAGTAAGTTCCCTTTTTCTACGTAATATATAACAAGCAGCAAGGTAAATAGGAAAAGGAAAAAAATCCATATATGCTAAAATCCGAAGGCATAAATCATTCACAGATTGGCCTGCTTAGAGAAGATATGACTTTCACAAATGCTATGTGTAATGAAGGTCATCAGAAGCCCAGCAAGGGGACGTGAATAGAGTGACCCTTCAGCTGCCCGAGAAATGCCACTAAAGATACACTTTCATGAAGGCATTATGCACTCCCAGAATTGGAAAATCGGTAATATGCCTCAAACCAAGATCTGCAGGATCTAGTGGAAGTAGGTAGAGATCAAGCAGAACATTCATAGGAAGAAGATGCAAGAAAGACCCACAGAAAATGGCCAAACAGTCCAGAGGTGCAGATTGCAGAAAAGGCAACAAAGCATGCAATCCTCAGAGGAAACTCCTACAAATAACCAAGTCCAGAAGTCCAGTTCATTCTTCGATGAGCAATAGAGAAGAAATTAGAAAAGAATCAATAAAAAATATTGAAGAAAACCTTTCTAGTGTAATGATGCCATGAAACCAAAAATTCAAAACAAACATTTTTGTTAACTAAACAATTGTTAAAATTAAGGAATACCAAAAAAAGCTAACCAAATGATTTTTAAAATTAAGGAATACCAAAAAATGTGAAGTTCAAGAACTCAGTGCTACACAGCAGGATCTCATTGCGTATCCATTCCAAAGGCAATAGTTTGCATCTATCTGTTAACCACAAATTCCCAATCCGTCCCACTCCCTCCCCTTCCCCCTTGGCAACTCCAAGTCTGTTTTCTATGTCCATGATTTTCTTTTCTGTGGAAAGTTTCATTTGTGCCATAAATTAGATTCCATATATAAGTGACATCATATGGTATTTGTCTTTCTCTTTCAGACTTATTTCACTTAGTATGAGAATCTCTAGTTCCATCCATGTTCCTGTAAATAAATGGAAAAAAAATTCTGCCTATTATGTAAAAATAAATAAATAAATAAAGCAGGGATTAGGAAAGAGATGATAGTTTGAACTTTTAGTTTAGAATATATAAAACTTCACCATTTAACTTATGCCAAAAAAACCTTTGTGCTGTTACAAAAAAAAAATAACTCAGGGAAAATATGGTGAGTTTATTAAAATGAAATTTTAGGACTTAGTATATTAAAGAAATGTCAAAACAATAAAGAACAAGGTAGAAGGGACAATGTGGAAAATACCATAATTACCCTGGAGCACAGAAATAGAAAGAAACATAAAAGTGAAAGAAAGTAAAATGGGATTAAAAAATGCTATACACATAAGCAATAAGCAAAGACATTCAATATTTGCATAACTGGAGTCTCCTAAAAAATACTTAAATTTTTAAATTATTAGAAGAGTATAGTCATTTAACAAAAGTATTATCTTATTTTGCTGGATTTCTGTGTATTTGGTATTTGTCAGTCTTTATATATTTACAATGTACTGTAGTATTTTTTTTCTGACCACATGAACATTTATATTGTATGTAACTATGTAGCTATAATTGTATATTATTTTTCTAAAGAAGGCCTTAAAATTATAGAAGCTTCATGTTCACCAACTCCTTGACCTGCCCCTTTTAAAAGAGTATAAATAGGGAGTTCCCACTGTGACTCAGCAGTAACGAACTCGACTAGTATCCATGAGGATGTGGGTTCTGTCCCTGGCCTCACTCAGTGCGCTAAGGATCTGTCATTGCTCTGAGCTGTGGTGTAGGTTGCAGACATGGATCTGGCATTGCTGTAACAGCTACAGCTCTCATTTGACTCCTAGCCTGGGAACTTCCATATGCCTCAGGTGTGGCCCTAAAATAAACGAATAAATAATATAATATAAATGCACAGGTGTATTTTTCATCACTTCTAATCATCCTTTTGAAATCAGTCTGTAATGAAAAACAGTAGACTAGTGACAGCCTAAATTTTTAAGGTAAAATGATTTTGTCACTTTAGCATGAAACCATGAAGGAAAGGCCAAATTTTATTGAATGACTATGATTTTCTCTCATTGATTCATGTAATAACAAACATTTATTGAAGGCCTGCTGTGTGATACAGCTTTAAACTAGGCAATGTACAAGAAAAGAGGAATCAAGCTGGCTATGTCCCTAAACTTCATGAAATGCACACTCTGGTAGGAGGATGGAATCAAAGGAATAATTACATAGGGCTGATATTTTACTGGTTGCTCACCAATCAGAATAAACTAGTTGACAATTACATACCCACTGGTGAAGTGGATAAATGGCTGCTGTCCCAAGGGTACCTGCCTCCTCTTCCCTTTCCCTTCATTATCTGACAGCTACAGCCTTAACACCAGGTGCAGAATTGGGTCTCCGATACCCCGTTCTAGTTTTTCCACATCAATTTTGATGGGTCAGTGTAAATGCCACACAGCTGTGCCTCCCAAAATCTAATTTCTTGGCTCTGTTTTTGAATCCAAGGGAGGAAAAGAAAGACATCTTATTCCCTGTCTCCCACCTTGTTCTAAGGAAGGGCCATGGTCACCAGTAGCAGGCTGGTGCCCATCAGCCTAAAAGCTAGGACTGCTCCACTCATATACTTATACCAAAGAGGTGGTGGGGGCACAGCACAAGAGACACCCCTGGTGACTGATGAGGACATTAGAACCTCAATGACCAAAAGTCAGAGCTCACTTAACCTCACCTGTCTATGGTTAGCCATTGCCAGCCAGCACATCACTCCCTTCATTGCAGGGGAACTATAGCTTCCTTAGAATACTAGTTTTGAGAGGATCTGAAAGAGACAAAGAAGTTAATGGGAGCAGCTGAGGGTCTAGGAAGTATATGAGGTTCTGTGCATATTGAGGGTATTTCCTAGGGCTTTATTTAGAGGAGATTAGAACTGGGGATGCTGAGCAGTCTCCTTTTCCACCATCTCTTAATTCCTACCTTCTAATTAATGCAATAAGTTTGTTAAAACCCATAAAATGCCTACCTTCTTGGCAAATAACAAAATAAGTTTGTATATATAAATTAAAGATAACTGTCCCACTGCTCTATCTCACATATCTAGTATGAAGGATTAAGTTGAACCTAATTAAATGAGATGTTCCAATAAATAACTTTTATAACTTAGTAATACGGATATTGAATATATTTTTAAAATATTGTATAGTGTAAGTGCTAAAAAAATTAAATGTAATTGCTCTTAATTTGGCAATAGATAAGAGGAATTTAGTACCATGCATATTATTGTTGATATAAAGAGAAATAAATTCTCTGCTGATTGATATTGTTACCATCATTTTAGTGTAACTGTTGTTCAAAGAGCTTCATATGATTCCTTAGGTTCAAGTCACGGCTTAGAAGGAACTTTACGTAGCTAGTTTAAACAAAAGATCACAAACATTTTCTAAAAATCAGCAGGTAATCTAGATATTGTTAGAATAATTTGGTAAACAATTTGTACTGCAAATGATCACTTAGTAAATGGCAGACTACAAATAAACACACATATATTAATGTGTATGAGTCTATTTAATGCACAAGGGATGTATTTGATTTGTATATTAATTGCACATATTTTATATCACTATCCAAGTTGTTACATAGTTGGAGTTTCACCCCTGTAATCCCGCCAATAAGAATATAATACCAGTCTAGGATCACCATTGTATGGAAGAAGAATGAAATTCTGTGAGAATATAATAAAGTAATTTTTCCATATTTGTAATAGTATGTGGGGGCTTTCCTGGGTAGTGATAAGTCAACTACAATATAAGGACAAGTAGAAATAGGAGCAGTCCAGATTTAAGCAAGGCATGCAAGAGGTAGTATACTGAATGGAAGCTGATTGTGTTCAGAAAACTGAAAGAAGTCCTGGTCACTAGAGTGGAGTGACTAAAGGAAGAGTCGTATGTGTTGAAGCCTGTGAAGTAGCGAGGGGCCACATCATGTAGAATATCATAGGCCATGATGGTAAACATGGTGCAGAAACTAATAAAGGGACTTTATGAGTGTGGTGATGTGAATATATTTAAATTTCGAAGATACTTCTCTTACTGGGATGTGGACAGCAAACTGGAGAAAGACAGATGACAAAGTTGGAAGACTAGTTATTAGGAACTTTCAGGTAAAAGAGGTTGATATCTAAGAGTAAGCTGTTATGGTAGTGATGGAATGATGGACTGACACGAGGAAAACTTTGTAGAATTTGTGAATATGTTTGATATGGAGGGTGAGAGAGAAGGATATTGGGGTAAGAAAATTCAAGTTTAGCCTTAGCTATTTTAATTTGAGATATTAATACTGAGTAACATGTTAATTCTATTCCTTCCTCTGTGGGTGCTATAGAGGAAAAAAAATGGGACACTCAAAATACCTTTGCCAAAAAATACTCCAAATCCTATTAGAACCACCTAGGGAGCTCCTCTCTCAGAAATTCTGATTCCATTGATGTTGTAGGATTTGGACATGGGAATGTTTTTAAAGTTTCCTGTATGATTCTAGTACAGATAGATTAAAACCACTGTTTTAATGAGAAGTGAGGTTGAGCCAAAATAGGAACTTGTAATGGAAATTGAGTAGGCAACAAATTAGATAATTAAAGGCCGTGAGAAATATTATAAAATCTTTGTAAAACTACTGTCTGTCCCCTTACCCCTCCTTTCTCTCTCTCCCCTTGCCCTCTCTCCCTTTACCCACTCCAGCCTCTCTAGATTACATTTAGTGTTCCTTTGGAATAATAACCCTTCCAGATATGATAGACTGAATTAAACCCACTGAGCATAGCAAGCGTTTTTTAATTGCTTTTGGTTCACTAAAATATGCATCTTGTTTGATGACTCCTTTTTTTTCTTTTTTCTTTTCTCTTTATAAAAGAGAAAAAAATAATTAGATGAATCCTAATTAGGCAAGTTTAATGGGTGGTAGTTTGTCAATTACTGAAAAAAAATAGTACCTTTAAAAATAGTATTATCGGCCACATTCTAAGATAAGTTATATATCAGATAGTATATGGGGAACATGGAGTGTGTGTTTGTGTGTGTGTGTGTGTGTGTGTGTGTCAAAGAGAGAAATTGATGGGATCTAAATGAATCATTTTATAGGTAAGAAATTACCTAGAATGTCTCTGTGATAACTTTCTTTTAATTTCAGAAGCTAAGTACTCAAAAGTGGCTTTATTCAGGTGATTATGGCATTTATCAATGTATTCTCTATATTTTGGGGTCATTATTTGAATAGATAAAATAGTCTATCTTTCTACAAATCATAAACAGTTCTTTATACTGGAATTGGTAACCAGCTATGGTTAGTTTTAAATACCAGTGTTCCTTCCAGCAAATATTCAGGAATTATAAAATCTTGACATTAAATATGTAAATATCAGTTATTCCATAACAACTGAAAATACAAATCTCTGTCCTAAAGATGCATAAGCCACATTCTCAGCTCTCAGGAATCTTAAAACTAAAAATAGAGTGTATAAATATCATGTTACCTACAAATAGTGACAGTTTTACTTCTTCCCCTCCAATTTAGATGTCTTTTCTTTTTCTTGTCTTATTGCTGAGGCTAGGACAGCCAATATTATGTTAAATACAAGTGGTGAAAGTGGGCACCCTTGTCCTGTTCCTGAATTTAGCAGAAGGAACTTTAGCTTTTAATCACTGACTATATTAGCTGTGGTTTTGTCATAAATTGCCTTTATTATGTTGATGTTCTTTCCCTCTATACCTGCTTTGATGAGAGTTTTTATCATGAATGAGTGTTTAATTTTGTCAAATACTTTTTACGAATCTATTGAGATGATCATGTGATTTTTAATCTTCCTTTTGTTGATGTAGTATATCACATTGATTGACTTGAAAATGTTGAACCATTCTTAAGTCCCTGGAATAAATTCAACTTGATCATGGTGTAAAATCCTTTTTACATATATTGCCGGATTCAATTTGCTTAGGATATTTACATATAAATTCATCAAAGATATTGGCCTATGATTTTATTTTTCTGTAGTGCCTTTGCCCAGTTTTGGTATTATAGTAATAGTGTTCCATTCTCTTCAATTTTTTGTAATTGTTTGGAGAAAGACAGGTATTAATTCTCTTTATATGTTTGGTAAAATCATTATTTACAATGGCCACGATATGGAAGCAACCCAGTGTTCATCAACAGACAAATGGATAAAGATGAATATGTATAACGGAATATTACTCAGCCATAAAAAGAATGCAATTCTGTCACCTGTAGCAATGTGGATGGGCCCAGAGAATATTATGGTTTTTGAAATAAGTTAGACAAGGAAAGACGTATAACATATGATATACTTATATGTGGAATCTAAAAGAAAATAGAAGCAAATGTATACAACCAAACAGAAAGAAACTAACCAATATAGAGAAGAATAAAAAGAAAAAAAACTAGTGGCTACCAGAGGAAGGGGGAAAGGAGAAGGGGCAAGTTAGGGATATGGAATACAAACTACTATTTATAAAACAGATAAGCAACAAGACATATTGCATAACACAGAGAATTGTAGCCATTATCTTGTAATAATTTTTAATGGGTTGTATAATCTGTAACATACTGAATAACTGTGCTGTATGCCTGAAACTAATATAATGTTGTAAATCAACTGTTCTTTAATTGAAAAAAAAACAGACTGGTAAATAAGCAGTCTCAATAAAATATTTAATTTATATAGTGGCATGTAACATGGAAAATCTGCAGGTAACCAGTACAACTTTGTGCTTTCTATTCTAAGGAATGAACCAGAAGATTGTAGCAAACAAGACCTCAAAATTTAGAGAAACTTGCTCTCCCTCCCGCATGGAGGAGGAGAAGAAAAACTGTATGACGTGTTCTTCTAATAGCTAATACTAACAGCTACTGTGTTCTAAAAATTAGGATAATTATTTTTTCATACATGATATTATTAATACCCATAGAAACTCTTTAGAAAATTCACTGTTAGAAATTCTGTTTTACAGATGAGAAAAAGAAGGCTTAGAAGAAGCACAGTCCAATAGAGATGTAAAAAGAGCTGCAAAATCAAGTCTTATGTGTCATTTAAAATTTTGTAATAGTCACATTTTTTAAAAAAAAGTAAAAAGAAGCAAGTGAAACTCATCATAATAAAGCACAGTGAAACCCAATATTTGAAATCCAAAATATAATTATTTCAACTTATACTGTATAAAAACAAATTAGTGCAATGTTATACATTGCTTTTTCACACTGTCTTTGAAATCTGTTGTGTGTTTTACACTTACAAGATATCTCAGTATGTACTAACCACATATATACAAGTGTTTAGTGGCTAGTCTAGCTCATTGGCTAGTGGCTAGTCTAGCTCAGGCTTAGAGATTTTAAATAAATTGTCCAAGGTTTAGTTGCTAGAAAAGAACAGGGCTTAAATTCAAATCTGAGTATTCTAACCCCTCAGCATAACCTTTAAATACTATCCGGTGCTAATTAGGAAGGTTATTCATAAGTTTAACTTGAGATGTTCTTTTTAATACAAGATTATCAAAAACATTCAAAGACTTGTATGTATCCTTATTCACATGATAAAAATAAATGGTCTTAAAGAGATTAAATAAGATTCTGAAGGATTCATAATTAGTAGATAATACTATAAGCATTGAACTTACATCTATCTAGTTTCAAATTCTGTATTTCAACTGTATCATGATCATAAATAACTAGATTAACTGAGAAGGAATTCAAAGAAAAATCAAGTTCCCAATGGATATTACAGATGATAATCTCAAAGAAGGTGTTTTTATGATTGAGTGCTCTACTGTTAATTTTTATTGTCTATACCTTTTCATTCTTTTTGAACATAAGACATAATCACTACCACCACAACCACCAGCACAACAAAAAATTCGATTAATAGCTTATTGTCTACAGGGCTCCTGTTGTCCTACATTTTCTGCTAACAAGCAGCTATAAAAGATGGGTAACTAAGCATCTGAGAGCCATGCCCAGTATTCAGATTATACACGTGTGTTAGGAATACGCTCTCTCAGGGGCGTGATGCTTCAGTAATAACACAGCCTTCTGGGGAAGAGCAGAGGTAGCCTGAGGCAACAAGGAAGTGCAGAAATACCATCATGCTTTGTCATTAATGGCCTAAATTTCAAGTTCTGGTGTCTTGGGTTTTAAATTAAATGTCAAATACAATTTGCCACTGAAAATGTGAAGTGTGGAACTGTCCTTAGAGACTCTGAGAACTCTGTCTTCTAATTGGTGTCTGCCTAATACTGAGTGAAAATAGTGAAAATAGTTAGAGATCATTATTTGGTGAATTGTAACACAAGTCTGCAGCAATGTGTGGATTTTTGCTTTGAGTCTTAGTAAATTCTTAAGACAGTATTTAAAATGTGCGGTGTTCAGTGTAGTATTAAATACACTGGAATTGATAAACTATTCCCTTTGAGATCACCTCATCATTTATGTCCTGATATTTCTGACATTTAACCTATAATATCAGGAAATTCGTGAGAGAAACTGAAGCAGCATCTATTCCATGTATAGTAGTTTTTTTTTCCCTGCTGACAAGCCTCTGAATTAATAATAGGACTAATAATAGGATTTCCAATCCACTTAATATGTTAGCTTTATATCTTTCTGAACTATCTGTATATTAGTGCTAATTATGAGATATGTTTAGGTCTAAAAAATGCAGACTTAAACACGAAGACATCATTTTTACTGCTGGTTTTAATTAGAAAGCTAAAGAAACACGTACAATTAAATATGCCCATAAAAATAATAGATAACATTCTTATAATACTAGTCAACTTGTTGCCCCATTAATATCATTCAGCGTGGCAGGTTTAAAAATGTACTGGAGTAATTCAAGTGGAAAATGGCTAAGTACAAAATTATCACCATTTAAACCACCATAACTGTTTTAGAACAGTGAGTGCTGCTCTCAGTGTCTGCAGCAATTGCTGTTTTGCCTTGTAGTTATATTGTGAAGTTAACTGCCTGTCTCATTGTACCCATTGTTCATAAGAATAAGTACTCTTGTTCTAAAAGTATACAGCTTCAGAATAAAATTAATGTAACTTCAGAAAGTTATAATTGCAAATGTAATTTATACAGGAAATATTAATGTCTAAATTTTCCTGATGCCAAGGGAGCAATTTATTTTACTTTCAGAAATACACAGTTTGAGGGAGTTCCTGTTGTGATTCAGCGAGTTAACAAACCCAACTAGTATCCATGAGGATGCGAATTCAATCCCTTTTCTCACTCGGTGGGTTAAAGGATCCAGTGCTGCTGTGAGCTGTGGTATAGGTTGCAGACACAGCTAGGATCTGTGTATATACACATACTGTTTGGCGTCTTCTCCTGGAGCAGGTAAACCCAGGTTAACCCAAAGATTCCTTTTGGGATATCTTGTGGGCCACAGGAAAGGGTACACACACTAGGGCACAGGAGCCAGGCAGTAAATCTAACTTAATAATATGTCAGGATGAGATGTACAGCCTGAAATAACTCCTCTTTCCCTTGAACCTCAGCCAGGAATCACACTTCTCTCTTCCCTTTAATCCCAACCTTCTGAATATAGTAAGGACAAACTCTCGAATTTGCTTTACTTTCAAGATATTGTCAAATACACAGTTTTATTTAATACTTTACCTTATAATATTATAATGTCATTTTAGAAGTGACAATGTCTCCTGACTTTTGTAGCATCACAGTACCTACAGGGAAAGAGAATTAGGATACAAGCTAGATTTATTCATAGATAACTTGAACTTAGTCTCTGGTCTAATGTAAGTGATCATAAATTCTAAATTGATAAGTTTGAAAAGAAGTTTCATCATAATGTCACAGTTCATTACAAACTGAAAAACAATTTAATATTGCTTGTTAAGATGTAAATGTTATTCAAAGACAGCTTATGACATAATTTTTCTTTTCTTCTTTGGCTGCCCTGTGGCGTAATGAGTTCCTGGGCCAGGGACGAGATCTGAGCCACAGTTGTGCCTACACCACAGCTGCTGCAATGCCAGATCCTTTAACTCATTGTGCTGGGCCTGGGATCGAACCCACACCATAGTGCTGCCAAGACAATGCCAATTCCATCGGGCCACATTGGGAACTCTATAATTTTCTATTAGATCTAATTTCATAAAATTAAAAGGACAGTATTCTGAGGCTATGCATTTTTATTAATTTGAAATCAAGACCATGTGTTTTTATTTTCTCTCTTGTGGCCCAAATCATGATTGTATCCAATACTGGTTTTGAGCTGTTAACCTAAATGCTCTCTAAATATTACTGCTTACACCTAAACCTTAAGTTGAAAACAGCTAGATTAGGATCAATTAACATGTTAACTTCTTACTATATTGCTAGATTCTTTAATTTATACCATTTGTATCTTAAATATTAATGCAATGTCTATTGCCAGTTATTATCTTTCATTTATAGAAGCTAAACTTCAGCATGATTAAAAGTTTTGAACAATATTATACAACTAACTAGGTGTCTAGCTGAGAAATAAAACATCTGTTCTCTCAAAATCTCATGGTTTTCTTTTGTTCCATAAAATTACAAATGCCTCTCATGCTATAGTCACCTTAGGAAAAGTATTAGAAGTTTCTAAAATCTTATAGGAAATATGTTCAACATAAAAGAGATTTTTTGTTCTATATGTTTTTTATCATTTTTTGTCACCCAGAGCCTCACTACTCTAAACATTAACTAGGCTTATAAATTTAGTACTCTTGTCATGTGAACAACATAAGTTTGAGCTGTATGAGTTCACTTATATGCAGATTATTTTTCAGTTAATACTACACTGCTGTACAGTCTGAAGTTGGGTGAATCCACGGATGCAGAACAATATATATGGAGGATGGACTATTTGACTTTTGAGTATTTGCTGATTTTGATATCTGTATGGGTCCTGGATATTGATGGGGTGATTCTAGTTTGGTCCATGATTCTCACTTTTGTAATTTATCTTTAATCTTAGATGCTCTTTCTGTTTTAGAAATCAAAATAGTTTTTGTTTGTTTTTTACCTTTTATTTTCTACTCTACAGCATGGTGACCCAGTTACTCATACATATATACATTCCTTTTTCTCACATTATGTGTTCCATCATAAGTGACTGACGGAGTTCCTACTACTACACAGCAGGATCCCATTGCTAATCCATCCTGAGGCAATAGTCTGTACCTGTTAATCCCAAGCTCTAAATCCACCCCATTCCTTCCCCTTACCCCTTGGTAACCACAAATCTATTCTCCAAGTCCATGATTTTCTTTTCTGTGGAAAGGTTCATCTGTGCCTTATATTAGATTCCAGATATAAGTGATATCATCTGGTATTTGTCCTTCTCTTTCTGACTTACTTCACTCAGTATGAGAGTCTCTAGTTCCATCCATGTTGCTGCAATTGGCATTATTTCATTCTTTTTTATGGCTGAGTAGTATTCCATTGTGGATATATACCACATCTTCCGAATCCAATGCTTTGTCGATGGACATTTGGGTTGATACCATGTTTGGCTATTGTGAATAGTACTGCAATGAACATGTGGGTGCATATGTCTTTTTTAAGAAAAGTTTTGTCCCTATATATGCCCAAGAGTGGGATTGCTGGGTGGTATGATAGTTCTATGTGTAGATTTCTAAGGTACCTCCATACTGTTCTCCATAGTGGTTGTATCAGCTTACATTCCCACCAACAGTGCAGGAGGGTTCCCTTTTCTCCACACCTCCTCCAGCATTTGTTATTTGTGAACTCATTAATGATGGCCATTTCTGACTGGTGTAAGGTGGTATCTCATGGTTGTTTTGATTTGCATTTCTCTAATAATTAGGGATGTTGAGCATTTTTTCATATGCTTATTGGCTATCTGTCTGTCTTCCTTGGAGAAATGTCTATTCAGGTCTTTTGCCCATTTTTTCATTGGGTCGTTGGCTTTTTTGCTGTTAAGTTGTATATGTTTTGTTTGTATATTTTAGAGATTAAGCCCTTGTCAGTTGCATCACTTGACACTATTTTCTCCCATTCTGTAAGTTGTCTTTTTGTTTTCTTTCTGGTTTCCTTTGCTGTGCAAAAGCTTGTCAGTTTGATTAGATCCCATTGGTTTATTTTTGCTTTTATTTCTGTTGCTTTGGGAGACTGACCTGAGAAAACATTTGTAAGGTTGATATCAGAGAATGTTTTCCTATGTTCTCTTCCAGGAATTTGATGGTGTCTTGTCTTATATTTAAGTCTTTCAGCCATTTTGAGTTTATTTTTGTGCATGGTTTGAGGGTGTGTTCTAGTTTCATTGATTTGCATGCAGCTCCAGGTTTCCTATCAGTGCTTGCTGAAAAGACTGTCTTTTTCCCATTTTATATTCTTGCCTCCTATGTCAAAGATTAATTGACCATAGATGTCTGGGTTTATTTCTGGGTTCATTTCTGGGTTCTCTATTCTGTTCCATTTGTCTGTATGTCTGTTTTGGTACCAGTACCACACTGTCTTGATGACCTCAGGCTTTGTAGTATTTCTTGAGTCTGGGAGAGTTATGCCTCGTGTTTGGTTTTTGTTTCTCAGGATTACTTTGGCAATTCTGGTTTTTTCTGGTTCCATATAAAATTTTGGATTTTTTGTTCTAGTTCTGTGAAAAGTGTCATGGGTAATTTGACAGGGATTGCTTTGAATCTGTAGATTGCTTTGGGTAGTATGGCCATTTTTATAGTATTAATTTTTCCAACCCAGGAGCATGGGATAACTTTCCATTTCTTTACATCTTCTTTAATCTCCTTGATTAAAGTTTTATAGTTCTCGGGATATAAGTCCTTTACCTCCTTGGTCAGGTGTATTACGAGGTATTTGATTTTTTTGTGGTGCAATTTTAAAGGGTGTTGTAATTTTGCATTCCCTTTCTAATATTTCATTGTTAGTAACTGATTTTTGGATATTAATATTATATCCTGCTACTTTGCTGAATTTGTTAATGAGTTCAAGTAGTTTTGGGGTTGAGTCCTTAGGGTTTTCTATATAGAGTATCATGTTATCTGCATACAGTGACAGTTTTACCTCTTCTCTTCCTATTTGGATGCCTTTTATTTCTTTTGTTTGTCCTATTGCTGTGGCTAGGACTTCCGGTACTATGTTGAATAACAATGGTGAGAGTGAGCATCCTTGTCTTGTTCCAGATTTTAGTGGGAAGGCTTTCAACTTTTCTCCATTGAATATTATATTTGCTGAGGGTTTGTCATAAATGGCTTTGATTATGTTAAGGGATGTTCCCTCTATACCCACTTTGGTAAGAATTTTTATCATAAAGGGATGTTGGACTTTGTCAGATGCTTTTTCTATATCTATTGAGATGATCATATGTTTTTTTACTTTTCTTTCATCAATGTGGTATATGATGTTGATTGATTTGCGTATGTTGAACCATCCTTGTGCACCTGGGATGAATCCCACCTGGTCATGTTGATCAATCTTTTTTATATGTTGTTGGATTCGGTTGGCTAAAATTTCGTTAAGAATTTTTGTGTCTATATTCATCAAAGACATTGCCTGATAGTTTTCTTTTTTGGTGGTATCTTTGTCTGATTTTGGAATTAGGGTGATGGTGGCATCATAGAGTGTCTTTGGGAGTATTCCTTCTTCAACCTTTTGAAAGGGTTTAAGGAGGATGGGTATAAGTTCCTCTTTGTAAGTTTGGTAGAATTCACCTGTGAAGCCATCTGATCGTGGACTTTTATTTTCAGGGAGTGTTTTTTATGACACATTCAATTTCATTTCTAGTGATCAGTCTGTTCAGTTGATCCATTTCTTCTTGATTCAGTTTTGGCAGGCTGTAAGTCTCTAGAAAGTTGTCCATTTCCTCTAGGTTGTCAAGTTTGTTGGCATATAGTTGTTGATAGTATTCTCACATGGTTTTTTGTATTTCTATAGTATCCGTTCTGACTTCTCCTTTTTCATTTCTTATTTTGTTGATTTGGGTTTTTTCTCTCCTCTTCTTGCTGAATCTAGGTAGAGGTTTGTCAATTTTATTTACCTTTTCAAAGAACCAGCCCTTGGTTTTATTGATTTCTTCTATTGTTTTTTAAATCTCTATTTTATTGATTTCCTCTTTGATCTTTGTGATTTCCTTCCTTTTGCTGACCTTAGGTTTTGTTTGTTCTTTTTCTAATTCATTTGAATGTTGGGTCAAGTTGTCGATTTGAGATTTTTCTCTTTTGAGGAAGGCCTGTATTGCTATGAACTTCCCTCTGAGCACTGCTTTTGCAGCATCCCATGGGTTTTGAGTGGTAGTGTCATTATAATTTGTCTTGAGGTATTTTTTTTTAATTTCCTTTTGATTTCCTAATTGACCAATGGGTTTTTTAGTAGCATGTTGTTTAGTCTCCATGTAGTAGGTTTTTTCTCATTTCTTTTCCTGTGGTTGATTTCTAGTTTCATGCCATTGTGGTCAGAGAAGATACTTGAGATAATTTCTATGCTCCTAAATTTATTGAAGTTAGCTTTGTGCCCCAATATGTGATCAATTCTTGAGAATGTTCCATGTGCACTTGAGAAGAATGTATATTCTGATTTTTTTGGATGTAATGTCCTGAAAATGTCAATTAAGTTTAACTTTTCTATTGTGTCCTTTAGGATCTGTGTTGTTTTATTGATTTTCTGTCTAGAGGATCTGTCCATTGATGTGATTGGGGTGCTAAATTCTCCTACTATGATTGTATTCCCATCAATTTCTCTTTTTACGTCTGTTAGTATTTGTTGTAGATATCTGGGTGCTCCTATATTAGGGGCATATATATTGACAATTGTAATATCCTTTTCTTGAATGGATCCTTTAACCATTAAAAGGTGTCCTTCTTTGTCTCTCTTTATGGCCTTCGTTTTAAAGTCTATTTTGTCTGATATGAGTATTGCAACTCCTGCTTTCCTGTCTTGTCCATTGGCATGAAATATCTTTTCCCATCCGCTCACTTTCAATCTATATGTGTCCTTTGCTCTAAGGTGAGTTTCTTATAGGCAGCATTTGAAGGTTTTTGCTTTTTTATCCAATCTGCCACTCTGTGTCTTTTGATTGGAGCATTCGGTCCATTGATATTTAAGGTGATAATTGATAGATGTTTATTTATTGCCATTTTAAACCTTGCTTTCCAGTTGATTCTATGTTTCTCCATTCTTCCTTTCTTTTTTTGGTTGGATGGTTTCCATTTATTTTATGCTTAAGTACTTTTCAGTTTTTATGAATGTAATGTTCAGTTTTGATTTGTGGTTGCCCTGTTTTTTAAGTATTTTAACCCCTTCCTATATCTGTTTGCTTTAGCCTGATAGTCATATAGGCTCAAACACATCATTAAAATAAAAAAAAAGAATCTATTTTTTCTTACTTCTCTTGCCCACATTTTATGATTTTGATGTTGTCGTCGTCGTCTTCTTCTTCTTAACATCTTCATGTTTAGATCTGTATGCTGGCTTATTTAAGTGACTGCTTTCCAATTGTGGTTTCCTCTATCCTAGTTCTTCCTCTTTTTTTTTTTTTAATTTAGAGAAGCCCTTTCAGTATTTCTTTTAGAATGGGTTTCGTACTGCTGCACTCTCTTAGCTTTTGTTTGTTGGAGAAATTCTTTATTTCCCCTTCTATTTTAAATGATATTCTTGCTGGATAGAGTATTCTAGGTTGCAGATTTTTTACTTTCAGTGCTTTAAATATATCTTGCCACTCCCTCCTGGCCTCCTGTAGTGTTTCTGTAGAGAAATCAGCAGATAGCCTTATTGGGGTTTCTGTATGATTAACACTTTGCTTTTTCTCTTGCTGCTTTTGGAATCCTTTATTTATCCTTAGCTTTTGCCATTTTTATTGTAATATGTCTTGGTGTGGGCCTGTTTGGGTTCAACTTGTTTGGGGCCCTCTGTGCTTCCTGTATCTTAATATCAGTATCCTTTAGATTTGGAAAGTTTTCAGCCATAATTTCTTCAAATATATCTTCAAATCCCCTTTTCTTTTTCTTCTCCTTCTGGAATTCCTATTATGCATAGATTGGCCCACTTTATATTATCCTGTAGGCCTCTTATATTGCTTTCATGTTTTTTCATTTGGTTTTCTCTCTACTGTTCTGTTTGGATGATTTCCATTATTCTATCTTCCATGTCACTAATTCGTTCCTCTGCATTATTCGTTCTGGTCTTTATTGCCTTTATCTCAGTTTGTATCTCTGCAAATGAATTTTATAGTTTTTCTTGGCTCCTCCTTATATTTTCTAGTTCCTTTCTGAGGGAATCTGCATTACTGTTCAGATCCCCTCTTAATTCCTTCAGTATTTTCACTATCTCCCTTTTGAACTCAATGTCTGTCATACTGCAGAGGTCTGTTTCATTGTTGATTGCTTTAGGTGAATTCTCCTGTTGCTTTAACTGGAAATGGTTTCTGAGCTTCATCTTGCTTGTGTTTTTCTTTTTCTCTGGAGCCTAAGTCTCAGTGCCAAGCCCCCACCCTAGTGTCTCAGGCTGTGGTGTCTGTGTCAGTGGTTCAGATGATCTGTGTGTCTCTCACTCTGCTTTTCAGTTCTCAAACCTGCTGCTGTGCTTTTCTTGGTGTCCTGGAGATCCCTTTGACTCAGCTGACCTTTCCACAGGTTTGGTCAGGGTGTGGGTTCCCTTTCCCCTTCACAGCTCCCTCTGGGAATGCTAGTCCAGTCCTGTTTCCTTTTCTCTCTCTCTCTTTTGTTCTACCCAGTTATGTCAAGAGTTTGTTGTCTTTTTTGGAGATTTAAGTTCGTCTGCCAGCATTCAGTTGATGTTCTGTGTGAGTTGTTTTACATGGAGATGTGTTTTTTTTTTTTTAATGTGTTTGTGGGAGAGGTTGAGCATGTCCTCTTACTCTTCTACCATTTTGCCTCCCCCAGAAATCAAAATAGTTTAATAGTTAAGCAAGAATATAACAAAAAAACATAAAATCAAAGGAATATTGGCTATAAAACTCCATTACAATTTTATATTCAGTTTTCTCAATTCAAGAGCCAAAGCTCATACCTTCACACAGCTTACTACTGTTAGATGAGAATTAGATGATTTATAAGTTTGTTTTGAGTAAAGAGCAGTATGAAATAGCACATACAAGATATAATATTAGATGCTCTTTCTTGGTACAGTGTTGAAGTAATTACACACGGTATATGCACAGCTGTTGAATTTGCTTTGGTTAGAGTCTTCATTCTTCCAATTCATCTAACAAAAAGTGAGCCTGTCCTACAAGTACCCTTCTCCTCAGCATGCTTTGTTCTTGAGTGAAATAGCTTGCTTTGATAGATATTAGGAAAAACAAATTGTCTAGACAAGAGGTCTGAAAAGTAGGGAAGCTTCTTTACTGAGCAAATAAAGGAGTAATCATAGCAGAGAGAAATGTTCTAGAACTAATGATGATTAAATATGTGTTGAGTTGTCAAGACCCCAAAAAAGAAAGGAAAAAAAGTTTATACAGTGCAAGTTTTGCATTAAGATTTTTGTTATTGTTTGCTTGTTGACAATTTGATAATAAATATGTCACATGTGGTAATTTATTGAGTGCCTAACTATGCCAAGCCCTTTTCTGGGTGCTTGGGAAGCAAGTATAGCCAAGATATGACTCATCACCTTCAGGGTGTTCACAAGTGATCAGGAGACAAACAGTTGCCAGACTATTCAAAGGTCAACAAAAGCACAACAAAGTGCTCAATGAATGTTGAAGTCAACATTCAACTTTTTTGAAATATGCAATACTTGAAGTATAGAAAAAAAGTCATCAGACTAGGGAGATCTAAAGGAATTATAGTCTTAGGTAGGAGCATGGACAAAGAAAAAGCATAAAGCACAGTAAGCTTAAAAGAGGCAAGTGATGCTCAGTGGCTATAAGCAACCTTAAGCTTGGCTATCTCCATTTTGTTCACTATTAAATCAATATTGCCTAGCACAGATCCTTGGTATATGATAGATTCTCAGGTGCTCAATGAAGAATGAATGGGTGTGTGGGAAAGATATGTAACGCAAGCCTGGAATGACAAATTATAACTAATTTGGAAGGATCCTGAAAAGCACATGAGGCAGTAGAAATTTCATTCTGTAGCCCATGGAGTGCCAATAAATCTATTTTAAAATAATCAGTTTTGGTCTTAAGCAAAAGCAATGCCTATTTATGTGTAGTTCTATGTCAGGATCTCCCTCCCTTCTTGGACTTTTACCTCTCATCTGCTCACAGATGCTGCTTGATTGCATCTGAAGAATCATGTCAATTCCATGCTTGAGGATTAACTCTGTCCCTAAACTGGAAGATTTAAGGGCTAAGATGTTAAGGATGAACTACGTACTGATTAATTCCTTAATGTGCACTGCACACATGCCTGAAAATGTTTCAATAGTGTGGAACTTCCATTGCCTTTTTATATAATATTTATTATATTTTATGTTATGGAGATTTCTGTCTGCCAAATCATGGGCTCCTAGCGTTACTGCTCCTATTTTGTTTCTTCTTTTTTTTAAATTATTTATTATTATTTTTTTCCCACTGTACAGCAAGGGGGTCAGGTTATCCTTACATGTATACATTACAATTACATTTTTCCCCCAGCCTTTCTTCTGTTGCAACATGGGTATCTAGACAAAGTTCTCAATGCTACTCAGCAGGATCTCCTTGTAAATCTATTCTAAGTTGTGTCTGATAAGCCCAAGCTCCCGATCCCTCCCACTCCCTCCCCCTCCCATCAGGCAGCCACAAGTCTCTTCTCCAAGTCCATGATTTTCTTTTCTGAGGAGATGTTCATTTGTGCTGGATATTAGATTCCAGTTATAAGTGATATCATATGGTATTTGTCTTTGTCTTTCTGACTCATTTCACTCAGTATGAGATTCTCTAGCTCCATCCATGTTGCTGCAAATGGCATGATGTCATTCTTTTTTATGGCTGAGTAGTATTCCATTGTGTATATATACCACCTCTTCCGAATCCAATCACCTGTTGATGGACATTTGGGTTGTTTCCATGTCCTGGCTATTGTGAATAGTGCTGCAATGAACATGCGGGTGCGTGTGTCTCTTTTAAGTAGAGTTTTGTCCGGATAGATGCCCAAGAGTGGGATTGTGGGGTCATATGGAAGTTCTATGTATAGATTTCTAAGGTATCTCCAAACTGTTCTCCATCGTGGCTGTACCAGTTTACATTCCCACCAACAGTGTAGGAGGGTTCCCTTTTCTCCACACCCCCTCCAGCACTTGTTATTTGTGGATTTATTAATGAGGGCCATTCTGACTGGTGTGAGGTGCTATCTAGTGGTAGTTTTGATTTGCATTTCTCTTATAATCAGCGATGTTGAGCATTTTTTCATGTTTGTTGGCCATCTGTATATCTTCTTTGGAGAACAGTCTATTCAGGTCTTTTGCCCATTTTTCCATTGATTGATTGGCTTTTTTGCTGCTGGGTTGTATAAGTTGTTTATATATTCTAGAGATTAAGCCCTTGTCAGTTGCATCATTTGAAACTATTTTCTCCCATTCTGTAAGTTGTCTTTTTGGTTTCTTTTGGGTTTCCTTTGCTGTGCAAAAGCTTTTCAGTTTGATGAGGTCCCATGGGTTTATTTTTGCTCTAATTTCGATTGCTTTGGGAGACTGACCTGAGAAAATATTCATGATGTTGATGTCAGAGAGTGTTTTGCCTATGTTTTCTTCTAGGAGTTGGATGGTGTCCTGTCGTATATTTAAGTCTTTCAGCCATTTGGAGTTTATTTTTGTGCATGGTGTGAGGGTGTGTTCTAGTTTCATTGCTTTGCATGCAGCTGTCCAGGTTTCCCAGCAATGCTTGCTGAATAGACTTTCTTTCTCCTATTTTGTTTACATTTCTTTCTAAGCACCAAGCACTGGTAACTATGATGGTCAGTAAATGTTGTTAAAGGGTGTCAGTTGGACACTCCAGAAATCAGACTCTTCTACTGAATTAGAAATGCGGAGAGGAGTTAACACATGAAAAGACAAAGAGGAAGTGGAGCACAGTGTAGAAGAAAAGCCCTGGACCACCTCACAGCTCTGACACTTGCAGAAGAAAAGGAAGAGGAAGCAGGATTGGGCAGGGAGATCCTCAGACTAAGATCAGAGATGATGAAGTCTGGGTTAGGGTTTCTTAACATTAGCAGTATTGAAATTTTGAACGTAGTAATCCTTTGTTGCCAAGAGCTGTCCCATGAAATGTATAATATTTATCAGCATGCCTTTTCACTACATGACAGTAGCAAACCCACAGTTGTGACAACAAAAAAGTATCTCCCAGATAGCCCCAAATGTTTCTTAGGAACAAAGTCACCTTTTGTTGAGAACCATGGCGTTGGCCATCCCAATACATACCTCCAGACCAAAGGTTCTCATTAAAGAACTGTCTCAGAGAGAAATGTCCCAGCCCTATATCCCACCATACTCAGTCACTGGCTAAGGGCTTCCCAAGAAAGACATGGCCTTAGCTCAAAACCGAAGATTCTGAGGGTAGTAACATCTAGATGTCATCAGCTTACTGTGCTCCTTGAAAGTGAGCAGCAAATTCTTCCTTGAATGGAATTCAGAGCAGCATATTCATGGTTGCTACATAAAAGCCACCAGAGTTGCCTATGCAATTGATGGCCTCATGTGTAATGTGTCTGATATACCTTATTTGGTCACTTCTGTTTAATCTTTTCTAGGACTTGAAATCTTTGTTCTGTTATAAATTCCAGGAATAGAATTCTTTCAATCTGGAGTTCCCTTGCAACTTTAATTAGTTCTCTTTTCTGGCCCATTACAACCTCAGCTTGACTCTACAGAATCATATTCTCAGCATTCAAAATTTGAACTATATAGTTGTTAGACTTTGGAAATGAAGGAAATCCTGCAATTGAATAATACCAAAAGAATAGTAAAAATGCATTCTCCATTAGTTTTATACAGTGTATCTTATATTTAGGTCACTGCCCAATTTACAGTGGTCACCTATTCTTGTACTTTCTATTTTTACAATATGATTCTGGAATATATTCAAGATATTTGTCAAGTGAGCCTTCCTGATATATGGTCATGTTAGCCATTACTTCTGTTTGAACTTCTAGTATCAAATTCATTTGTGCTCTAACTTTGCTAGATTTACATTCTTCACCTGATGTAACATTTCTCAGAGACTAGGAACATTTCAGAAATTATATGACCTAAAACTATAAATATAGAATGAACCCATATAAACAATATACATTTATTCAATATTATTTTACTGGATACAATATAAAATAAATGAAATGGATAAAATTTAGATTTTAAACTTTTATAAAATGTTCTAAATTAGCATATTCTGAGATCATCAGTTGTTAAAATCTGTATATTTAAGCACATATAAATTAAATATGCTATTTATACAATATAGAATTTTTGTGGCAGGTTATGTAGGTACTGAGCTGAGAATATAAATAAATTTGTTATCTGCTTGTGGAGATGGGGTGGGAATCAGAAGTAGCAATAGCTTTTTAAGTATTAGAATGAGTTGAAAATAGATATCAAGAACCTTGAATTCATGAAACACATATTTAATCTAACTTTGAAGTATATTTTAGATACTGCTCTTTAAGAAAGCTGAGCAATCTCTATACTTAGGAAAGAAAACAATAGTTATAAATCTAACAAAACATGTCATGATTTGTATGCTGAAAGCTACAAAATGTGATAAAAGACATCAGAGAAGATGTAATAACAGGAGATACATAACTTGTTCATTGACAGAAAGAATCAACATATTAAAAAAGTCAAATATCCCCAAATTGATCTATGAGCATAGCAAAATCTCTATCACAAGTCCTACAAAATTTCCTTATAGACATAGAAAGTTTGTTCCAAAATTTATATAGAAAGAGTCACAGGAGTAGAATAGCTAAAATAAAAATAACTTCGAAAAAGAATAAAATGAGAATGATCGATCTTTATGTTAAGGCTTTATGTATACACACACACACACACATATACACCGTACAAGGCAGTCTGACAGAGGGCTAGAGACATAGGTCAGTGGAATGGAAATGGAATATAGAAATAGTCCCACAAAAATATGTCAAGGTGATTTTTGCAAATGGTGCAAAAAAAAATTAAAGGGAAAGATAACCTTTTCAACAAGTGGTGCTAGAGGAATTGTGCATTCTGTGGGACCTAGGACTAGCTAAAGAATCTTGAGACCTGACACCAAACTCTCAATCCATAAGAGGAATATCAATTAATCGAGCCTCATCTACATGGTTTTGGTCTATAAAAGACCCTGTTAAGGAGATGAAAAGATAAGCTACACACTGGAAGAAATATTTGCAAGGAACATATGTGATGAAAGACCTTTATGTAGTATATATTAAGAACTTTTAAAGTTCAACAGTAAAAATATAAATAATCCAGTTAGAAAATAAATGAGATAGACCTACAGATTTCACTGAAGAGGATATATACATGGAAAGTAAGCATATAAAAATTGTTTAGCATCATTTCCCATTAAATAAATGCAAAATAAAGCCACTTTGAGTTATCAATGCACACCAATCAGAATGGATAAAATAAAAAAATAATAACACAACTTGGTAAGAATGCAGAGAAATGGATCACTCAGCATCTCTGGAGAGAATTTAAAACATTAAGTCCATTATGAAAAATTAGTTTGATATTTAAAAAAAAAAAACAACTGAAAGTGGATTTGACAGATGACCCAGCATTTGCAGTTTTACTCACTTATCCCAGAGAAATTAAAAAGCTGTGCATACTTAAAAACCTTTCTGAAAATGTCCATAGTAGTTTTATTAACAATATCCCCAAACTAGAAACAATTCAAATGTTCTTTATTGGGTGAATAGTTAAATCATGATAAATCCGTACTATAAATTACAACCCAGTGATGAAAAATAATACATGCAGCAACTTAGATAAACCTCAAGGGAAGTATGCTGAGTAACAAAGCCAATCTCAAATATCTTATTACATTTTAATGTTTGGGAATAGCCTAAAATAGCTATAAATGTCATAAATATAAACTATGCCCAGCAACTTAATTATACAAAAAAGTTACCTTTATATGACCTGATCTTATTATACTTTTCACTTCTCTCAGTTACCAGAAAATGGTAATCCATTTTTAGCCATTTGACTGACACTGAAGTAGGGTAGTTGGTACCTCTGTCAGATTGTGCTGTGTTACAAAGTCTCTGAATCTCGTAGTCCTGGCAAATTCTAGATACTAGTATAAATGTTCCCCTAAATTATATGGAGGTGAGTAACAGAATTAATTGGTATACATCTTGTCTTTGATAACTTACTTATGCTTGCAACTCTGTGAACTGTATTAAATGCTTGATTTTGAAATTAAAAAGAAAATGGAAATGAAGAATTTTCAAAGCCATATAACCAATTGAGGGAAACAATGTGGGGAAACTGTAATGCCCACTGGGGTTTTTAGACTTTTTATCTATGAGGTTTCAAAGACCTTAACAAAATCAATTAACTACACCCTGAGAGTCCAGAAAGACTGTTGCCATTTTAATTGAAGAAGCTAAGGCACAAAGAGGCAGGGACTTGGCTTTGCCCAGAATTTAGTTTTTTTTTTTTTTTTTTTACTTTTCTCCAGTCCCTATTTACGTGATCACTCTGCTCCTCAGTAGTTACTCTGTGAGAAACAATCAGTAATAGTCATTTGGATTAAAGTTTGAGATCTAAACACATCCACTGCACTTCCCTATAGTCTCTTTTTTTCATTCATGTTTCATGATAAATCTCCTGTCAACAACATAGAAGACCACATTCACACATTCTTGTATCATGGCAAGTAAAATTCCACCAGGGAGCTACCTAATGTTGTATAACAATACTGTACATTTATATGGGACATGTTTCCAAGTTTTCCATGTTTTACTTGTTTGTGTCTTTGGCTTAATTTTTCTTTGTCTTTTATCAGTCCTATTTTCCTCATCTTTAGAAAATTTGAATATTTTAGGCAGAAAGGTTTAATATGATAACGAAGAACAAAGATGTATATGATTCCTTAGGGGATTGCTGTTAGCTCTTTCAAACATTGCCTTGGAATTATCTACAATTCCCAGTTTAACCTCGTGCCTATAGCAAGATATTGTCTAAGTGCAGTTTAGCCCTGTGGTATCAACTGCCATATGATGATAATGGTTCAAAATGCCAATTTTCTGAAGAGATACAGGTTAAATTTTAAGTAAATCATTAAAGATTCAATTTAACCAAGACTAAGTGAACATAATGACTCTTATTTCAAATGTCTTCAAAAGACCTTTATTTCCATATTTAAATAAATTAAAAGCAAATTTAAATACCAGGATAAATAATGGTCCCATCTCTCTTGCTAGAGACAGTAACTCTAAAATATTATTCATACCACGTTGTTATATAAAGGAAACCTCTGTGCAACCAAAGACTCTAATACTAGGTGAAGTAAGCCAGAAAGAGAAAGACAAATACCATATGATGCCACTTATATGTGGAATCTAAAATACAGCTCAAAGGAACCTATGTATGAAACAGAAACATACCCACAGAACAGATTTATGGTTGTTAAGGAGGAAGAGGAAGGAGTGGGATGGATGGGGAGTTAGGGATTAGTAGATACAAACTATTACATTTAGACTGGATAAACAAGATCCTACTATACAGCCCAGGGAACTATATCCAGCCTCTTTGGATAGACCATGATGAAAGATAATATAGGAAAGGGAATATATATATCTTTCATCATGGTCTATCCAAAGAGGCTGGAGATACACACACACACACACACACACACACACACACACACACACATATGACTGGGTCACTTTGCTATACAGCAGAATTTGGCACTACACTGTAAATGAACTCTACTTTAATAAAAACAAAAAAAATCAAAGGAAACCTTCAGGGCTCAGATCCTTTGGGTTTTCTCAGTGTCTTCTTACACTGTCCTACCTATTAAGCCATAGGAACTCCCTCTAAGAAGCTAACTTTAATTCATCAGAAAACAGATTTATACTAATTTTAAATCTTTCCCACCACCCACTGTTTGGTGGTGAAGAATATATACCGCTGAAATTATACTTTTAAAACTATTGTACGTAGAATTTAGTTCAATGACCTGGCCACCTGGAACCCTGAGCAGGAGCACTCACGGTTTGTTTTCCAGAATGAGAATGCAATAACTCAGGTCTCTTTTTTCAAAACTCACACATTTTGCCCTTCACGGTGACCCTGTTATTCACTAGTCATTCCATTCATTTTCAGAAGAAACCTCTCCTACACTAGATGAAAAGGTGTTTTCTTAAATTCTCCACCAACTCTGAATTTAAAATATACTTTCTCATCAGTAGAAAACGCAAAAGGCAACTTGCAGATAATGTGTAGTTCTGTAGAGTGGGAATCAGAAGACTGGAGTGCTAATCCCGGTGCTGACATTGAAGTAAGGAGGTTATTAGGCAAGTGCTTTTACTTTTGGACATCTGTTATCCAGTCTGTAAAAACCGAGTGTGTGCTTGGTATCGCAGAAGTAGATATTATTGAAAAGTATCTGAGAACTTTAGAAATTGAGTTATGTGTTAGGACTAGTTTGTTATGAAGATATTTATAATAAAATTCAACTCCTTTCTCAAACCTATGAACATGTTGAGATCTGGCCCTGTGTAACTCACAGATATGATTTCCTCCTTCTCCCTCCTGGGCAATAGTGTGCACCCCTTCTGGCCTTATCACTGCAGCCTGATACCCCAAATCCATTCCTAAATTAAGACTTTTGCTTGCCCCTAACTAAGCAACTTAAAAGTGTGTTTTATTGCTTCCTAGATATTTTGAGATAAGGAATTTTATGCCGAGAAATGTGTGTGCAAGTATTCCCTGGAAGATATACAACACAAATTGGATTTGCAAATAAAAAATTATTTCAATTGTCTGGGTTCCACATGTTTGAGGTAGAGTAGCAGAAGGTATGACAAGATGTATAGTTTGAGTTGGAACTGTGGAGAGCCTCTAATGTTAGACTAAACAATTAGGGTTTCTGTTTTGTAAGACATGTGAAAAGCTGTGTATGTGCTGAATCCTGTGTATGAGTTTTAAATAGAAAATGTTTCTTCATTACTAAACTATGGGAGGTGGTAAATATTTACACTAAATATAGATTTGTTTTCTGACAAATTTTGATTTTGTTAGCAGTTAAGCTGGAAAGTTTAACAGAAACATTTTATTAAAAGTTAAAATTAGCATCTTACTTTCCTTCTGAATACACATAAACAACATCCCTTATGCTGTATATTATATCCCCATGGCTTATTTATTTTATAACTGGATGTTGGTACCTCTCAATCACTTTCGCCTATGTCACCCAACCCTCACCTCTGGCAACCACCACTTTATAGTTATGAGTCTGTTTTGTTTTGTTTCGTTAGAGTCCACGTAAAAGTGAGGTTATGATGGTACTTCATTTATCTGACTTATTTAACTTAGCATTATACTTTCCATCCATGTTGTTGAAAATGACAAGATTTCATTTTTAATGGCTAATATTCATATATGTGATATATATATATCACCTTTATTCATTTATTGATGGACATTTGGTTTGCTTTTATATGTTTGCTATTGTCAGTAACACTTCAGTGAACATTGGGATACGTATATCTTTTCAAATAAGTGTTTTGTTTTCTTCAAATGAATTTTGTTTTCTTCAAATGAATACCCAGGAGTAGAATTTCTGCATATTATGGTAGTTCTGTTTTTAATTTCTTTTTTTTTTTTTTTTTGCCTCGCCCATCACATGTGGAAGTTCCAGGGCCAGGGATGGAATATATGCCACAGTTGTGACCTGCACCCCAGCTGTGGCAATGCCAGATCTGTAACTCATTGTGCCACAAGGGAACTTGTTTTTAATTTTTTGAGCAATCTCCATAATGTTATCCATAGTGGTTGCACCAAATACAATCTCACCAACAGTGCACAGAATTTACATTTTTTTTCACATTCTCACTAACACATGTTTTTGTTGTCTTTTTGATTATTGCAATTATGATAAGTGTGAGGTGGTATCTCTGCACTTGATTTAAATTTCCCTGGTTATTAGTGATGTTGAACAGTTTTCATGTGCTTGTTGGCCATCTATATGTATTCTTTGGAAAAAAATATCTAACTCAAAATGGATTAAAGACTTAAATGTCAGACCTGAAACAAAAATCCTAGAAGAAAATAAGCACTATGATCTTTGTGCTTATTGATCTTTATCAACTTTCAGCAATGTTTTTTTGGATCTGTCTCCTCAGGCAAGTACAACAAAGCAAAAATAAACAAATGGAACTGCATCAAACTAAAAAGTTTTTCCCCAGTGAGGGAAACTATTAACGAAATAAAAAGCCACCTACTAAATGGGAGAAGTTATTTGCAAACAATATATTTAATAGAGGGTTAGTATTCAAAATAATAATAATGATATTCAACTCAACACCATAAAAACAAAGAGCCCCATTTGAAAAATGGACAGGTGACCCTAATAGACATTTTTCCAAAGAAGCCAGATTGACAATTACTTCTTACTGGCTCATTATTCCAATTTTTTGGATCTCATTACAACAATCAGTATGTCAAATGAGAGTCTGATTTTCTTACTTTTATAATTCATGCCTCTTTTTATCTCTGGATCCTTTTTGTCTTTGTTGTTCAGCATTTTCACCATAATTATCTAGTTATTCATTCTCCTTGGGTTTTTCTGGTCTTCCTACATCTTAAAATTGATAAATTCCATCAGTTCTTAAAATGTTTAGCAGTTACCTCTCTCTTCACTTATTGCTTCATCCCATTCTTTTTCTTTTTCTGTAAGTTCTATTAGACATATAAGACATTCTTACTATATCCTCCATTCTCTTTGTCTTCTTTTCATGTTTTCCATCCATTTGCCTTTCTGGGATGCATTCTAGATAATTTCTTTATCTCTGTATCTTCTTTATCATAATGCCAATTACTTTGTGTTTAAAAATAAATCAGGGAGTTCCTGTTGTGGCTCAACAGGTTAAGAACCCAATGTAGTGTTCGTGCGCATGTGGTTTGATCCTTGACCTCACTCAGTGGGTTAAGGATCTGGTGTTGCTGTGAGTGTGGTGCAGGTCACAGATGAAGGTCAGATCCCGAATTGCTGTGGCTATGGCATAGGCCAACAGCTGCAGCCTAAATCGACCCCTAGCTTGGGAACTTCCATATGCCATGGGTGTGGCCCTAAAAACACCAAAAAAAAAAAAAAAGACAAGTTTTGTTTGTTTGTTTTTTGTTTTTCTATTCTCTGGATAGACTATCTCTCTGGAGAGATATTTCTCATTCGTCCTAACTATATTTTGAAACCCTTAGAGATCCCAGATATATGGAGTTTCCTATCTGAAGACCCTAGGCCTTGCTTTTGGTCCCATTCTCTCAGAGAAGCCATAAACATCCACCTGAAGTTCAATAGAGTTTGATAAATAGTCTCATTGTAAAAGTAGATTCATTTATCAACCTGCTATTTTTACCAGTTTTGATCTTTAGCAGGCTTTTTCTTCTAGATTAGTTCATTTAAGGATTTAATGTATTTTATAATATATTTTGTATTATTTTTAAAAGGTTATGTATTATTTGTCATGGTATCTAGTTCCCAAAAGTACCAGAAAGGGTCACCTGGCCATGGAATGGTACTCAGGATCCTAACACAACAGAAGTCCTGTCAGAATTTACGTGGCGGCTGGTGTCAGGCCAATTGGACCACAAATCTGTTGCCACTCTTTCCTTATGTTAATCACAAGGTGACAGAAATTTCTGACACCCAATTCCTAGAGTCACTGTCTTTTTTTTTTTTTCTGGTTCTTATCACCATTAGGTGCACTGTACAGTATTAAATACTCTTGAGCCATATCTTTCTCTACCCTAATGTTTTAAATAAAATTACAAAGTTGGCTTGAAGTCTCAGAAAACTAGTGCTGATCCCTCTTAAAACTTTGCTGTGCCCTTTTCCATAGGCAGGTTCTGTTAAGGTCAAAAGAAGTTCTTAGGTTCAAAAAGGTGAGAAAAATAGGACTATGATTACTTACACACTGTATTGAACCATGCTAAAGAATACCTCCAAGGTATGTAAACATCTAAACTCAGCCTTCCATCTACAGCTCATAGCACTTCGTTCAGGATGCAAAACGTAATTTCTTTTCTTGTGATTCACAATATCATGATTCACTCTGATCGTAAGCCAGGATTCTGTGTTTCCACCTCCTGACACTTCTACTTGATCCTCAAAAGATAAATGATAGCAAACAAAACAAGACCAGCACTCTATTTTTGTTTTTTCTTGATAGCTCTTCTGCTATATTTTATTATCTATTGTTTGTTCAGGTATATTGGGCTAGGAAGTTTCAAGGACATCTAGAATACAGCTTCGATAAAGGCTTTTTTTTAATTTTTTTTTATTTTCCCACTGTACAGCAAGGGGATCAAGTTATCCTTACATGTATACATTACAATTACATTTTTTTCCCCACCCTTTCTTCTGTTGCAACATGAGTATTTAGACAAAGTTCTCAATGCTATTCAGCAGGAGCTCCTTGTAAATCTATTCTAAGTTGTGTCTGATAAGCCCAAGCTCCCGATCCCTCCCACTCCCTCCCCCTCCCATCAGGCAGCCACAAGTCTCTTCTCCAAGTCCATGATTTTCTTTTCTGAGGAGATGTTCATTTGTGCTGGATATTAGATTCCAGTTATAAGTGATATCATATGGTATTTGTCTTTGTCTTTCTGACTCATTTCACTCAGGATGAGGTTCTCTAGCTCCATCCATGTTGCTGCAAATGGCATTATGTCATTCTTTTTTATGGCTGAGTAGTATTCCATTGTGTATATATACCACCTCTTCCGAATCCAATCACCTGCTGATGGACATTTGGGTTGTTTCCATGTCCTGGCTATTGTGAATAGTGCTGCAATGAACATGCGGGTGCATGTGTCTCTTTTAAGTAGAGTTTTGTCCGGATAGATGCCCAAGAGTGGGATTGTGGGGTCATATGGAAGTTCTATGTATAGATTTTTTATGTTTCTTTTCAGCAAACCCCATTCTGTCCTTGCTCAGCTTTTAAAGGGTATCTTCCAAGCACAAGTGCCGCTAGCTCCAGTCTTAGCAAAGAGTCGTTATTGAGATGGAGAATAAAGTACACAGAAAAAGAGATATTTGATCATTTTACTCCTTTCACTTCAATTTACATCCAAGTCCCTCATATTGCAGCCCTGTCACATAGAGCAGAACCCTTTTACTAAACCTCCATTTTTCTAATTTGTCATGTAACTAGCAACCTTATTGTCTCCACGAAGGAAAACAATTCAGAACTATTTCGATGCTGATGGTTAAGTAGTCTCATCTTTGGTTGACTCACTGCCACTGCGTAAGTTGTATACTTACCAAGATTCAATTGTGTTTTGTGTTATCTGTTTGTGGAGGTTGTATGTGTTGAGGTAATCAAGTAAACATTATGCAGATCAAGAACATATGAGTGTACCAAGAGTGAAAGCATTTGGCTTTATGGTAAAAACGATAAAACAAAAGCTAATATTCTTGGCCAAACAATAAATGAGTGACTTAGCACATGCTATAAAATTAGGTGTGTATGAGACAACAGTATAAGCTTAGTAATAAAAAAAACTCAAGGATGCTGTCATTACACAACTTCACGTATTTTTATATTATCTAAAGAAACTAAAATTGTATATGATGTATTATAGACAGGACTTTTGTTGAAAAAGACTCATATGATGTGGAAATAAAATGTTTTTTTCACCAGAATGTTGATAATCAGAACAATAGGTCTCATTCCTATGTAATAAATAGGCCAAGGTATATAAAATTAAATCATGTTAGTTAAATGACAACATTTAGGGTATGTGTGTGAGACTTTTAAAATTATTTTTCTAACTCAGTACCAGTTCCAATTGTGTTAGGTAAGAGAGCTTTCAGGAGACTTCTGTGAAGATAAATGTAAAGTTCTGTAAGAGATGATGTAACTTAAAAGTCAATCTTATTTTCACCCTAGTTCTGACTTTTACTAGTTGTGTGATCTTGGGCAAGTTATCTTCATCAATAAGAGGTATCAAGTTAATTAATAGACATTATGTAGGTAAAGTGCATGATATATTGCTTAGCACATAGAATTTCATAAATGGTAGCTGTTGCTAGTATTATAAAAATTTAAGGGATAATGATAATACAAGGGACATTCTTGTATTACCTTGTGCCTAATAATTTACTTACTACAAGTTCCAGTTGATTCAATAATTTTATTCAGAACATTAACTGAATATCTACTAAAACCAAGCAGATTCTCCTCTAGATGCTGGGTCAACAAACATGAACAGGACAAAAATTCTTGCTTTGCTGGATATCACATTTCAGTAGGAGAAAAAGGTAATTTAAAAGAAAATAAATAGCATAACTTCAAGCACTGACAATTGCTAAGAAAAAAATAAGATAGGGACACATGTAGGGAAAACCAGTGACAAGACTGACAGGAACCAAGGGGTGGCTATTTTAAGAAGACTGAGAAGGGACTGAGGACCAGAGTCTTCAATGACTTTAAGCTATACAGCATGGAAAGAACTGATGGTATTGTCCAGGTAAAGGAAACAGTGAGTACAAGGTCTATTTGAAGAGCAGCTGGAACGTCAATGTGGTAGGAATGGAGTCTAGAATTCCAGAAGATGAAATCAGAAAGTTAGGCAGGGACCAGATTAGATAAGATTTTTGAATACTATATAATGAATTTGAATTTTAAGAATAAACCCTGAAACAGGAGGAAAATGTAGCTTTAATTTATGTTTTAACATTATAATTCTGACCACTCTGTGGATAGCTCATCAGAAGACAAAACTGAAGGAAATCACTGTTATGAAACTGAAGAGAGAGATCAGTAGATGTTAATAGCAATCTCTCTCTCAGCATCTCACACACGTATATACACATGTTGTAAACAAGGAAGTTTCCTATATGCATCTTTAAGAAGCAAAGCTAACTTGCATTTAGGTGGCAGCATACTATATTTTATTTTTTTATGTAACATATGTTTATCAAATCCTACTTCAGACTCCAATTAAGGTGTGATGTTTTTAAGTACTTGTCCATGCAATTAACTGCATGGTGCATGTATTCTTTTATAATTTATGACTTAATAATACAGTGATCTACTTATTGTACTGTACTTGCAAATATGTGCAATAATTGAGGAAAAATGCAAAGTAATATGCTGTCATTTATATATTTTTATTTTAATATCACAGTTGATAATAGGTATGTATTCTAAACATTGAAACAAGCACTTTTTAAAATGTGAATTTAAAAGAAAATCTGATTAGTAGAATGTAACTTAGTATTTATGATTTTTTCAATATCTTGTTGAATAACAATTTAATGTATAATTGTCAGTTTCCAAAATATACATCCTATTAGTTTTTAGTAACACTTATTAACTGATTGTAATTTAACTTGGCATGTAGTAGGAACTTAACATATATATGATTACTTACATTATTTTATTACTTTCATGCAGGGATTTTAGTAAAATCATGAAATAATTATATTTTCAAGAGAGGCATATAAAATTTTACATATTTCAGAACCTAAAGATTATTTCATTTACTTTTTATTTTACTTGAGAGACAAAACTGAGAGAGAAAGAGAGTGAGAAGGAAAAAAGCAAGCAAAAACAGAATGTCAGTTAAGTATCTTAAAAATAACAGCGTTTGAAGAGCTATTATTTTTGGGGAGTTTAAGCCCCAAAGACAAAGCATTGATGTTTGAAAATGAACACACACACAGTCACATTTGATGAAATCTATTTGAAGAAATTTTAACAAACATTGGATTATTTTAGTTATTAAATTCACTGTATTATTTTTATTTGAGAACTGAAAAAAATGTGCCTGTATTATAAGGATTATTCCCTAATTTCATGTTGAAAACTTGAATACTGAGCCTAAATGTCATCTATCAGAAATGCCTTCCATGAACTCCTATGAAAATAGCTTGTTTATCCTCTGGTCACGCACTGGCCCTTCTTCATTCTGTGTTGATGTCTTCAGTGTGTGGATCAATCTCTGATATTGACATACTTATCCATGTGCTCATTATTAGTCTCCCTGCACTGTCCCATCCAAAAGTATGAAATTTGTCTAAGCTCAGTATCTCCTTGAATTTTTGCTGAAGATTCTTCTGTCCTACTCCCAACTCCTGCCAACCTTATGAATATATTCCCCTTTTGACAGCTCTATATCTATACTATACTTACAGAGCCCAATTTATTTGGATTGTTGCCTGTGGTTAACTTCTGTGTATATGCGTGTGTATATGAGCATGTGTGTTTCCTCTTTGACATTCCAGTGTACAACATATAAGTGCTCTGAAAAAATTTGAATTTGTTGTTGAAGACAAAAGAATAGAGAGGGAAGTACCCCTCTTCAGGACTGAGCAAGAAGCTCATCAAAACAAGTTAAGCAAGACTGTATTAATGTCTCTGAAATTACAGTCTGAGAAAGGCCAATTTCATCGTGAATTGAGAATTCACTAATTTAAATATACAGTTTTCATGAATCTTAATTGTTGTCCTAGTAACTTTAAGTCTCTACCTGATATGTGTAAAGTGCTGATTTTCTTGTCCTTTCTGGTAAAAAGCAGTGTATAAATAATAAAAAGTATTTTAAACCATAAAAATTAGTGATAAAGTCATTTTTGTGCTGCAAATTGTATTTATTTCTGATATTTACTTGGAAGAAAAAAAGAGGATGGAAAATAATCTTTTTGAAGTGTATATGAAACAGTGATTATTAACTCATTAACTTTCTTCTCCATCAGTGAGTTCTGACCATGCTCAGAAATTTAAGGTAGATTTTCAAGGCTTAGATTTAAATATATAAATAAAGTGAAAGTTCAGTTAATTAGTAAATTATATTCACTAACAATAGACTTCTCTTTCTGAGTATGTCTGTATTGAATTATGACCTACCTTGTCTATGTTTTTAAGATGTTTCGTAAAACCTGGGAATAAGCTGAACTCTGAGTCTATTGCAAAGAAGCAATTATTATTTAAAAATTATCAACATACTGTATAATTATTTCTCAATTTAATCCCTTTTGTCCAAGAAGAACAGTAGTAACTGACACCTAAAAACCCAGAAGTTATTTGTCTATTCTACAAATTTTTGATGCACATTTTTCAAGTTTTTGAAGTTTCATTCAAGACATATAAAGAAATCAAAGTATATTAATGTGCTATACCAGTTATTGTTACAAAAATGGCAGTAGGCAAAAAGTGTTAAATATTCATGAAAATCCTTATTTCTCATAGGTTCTGGCTAGAAAAGGATGCTGAGAAAATAACTCACCAAAGAGGGAACTACAACACAGTACAGCTAAGCACAGGAGTTATAAACAAAGGCAGCTGACATTAATAATTAAATGAGAAAAATTCCCTATGGAGGTTTAGATGAGCTATAGACACAATGCGTAAGATCATTTTGCTTAACTGATCATTAGTTATGTTCTAGACTAGAGGAGTATATATTAATGCAACTTTTTCTTCCACCCTATTTTGCTAGTCCAATAATTTGTCTAATGTAATAAATATAGCTATTATACATTCCCTATGAGGAAAAGTCATCCCCATTAGAACCTGATACTTTTATTATCTGTAAGGGAGTAGTCAATATAAATAAATGTGCTAGGGAAAGTTTATCACTTTTTTGAACTTTTTTGTGTTTTGCATTAAATTAACTCTAATGGAAATGTTATTATTGTTGTCAATATCCTCGTGTATATTAGTCTGACCTCTGTACTAAAAATTATTTATCATTTTATTATGAGGTTTCTGAGTTAGCTTCTGTTTGTCTTTTTTAGTTGTTCATTTTCTCTGTTTTTTAAAACTGTTATCTGTCTCAACAGGACATTCTTTAATGAAGAAACGTCAGAGCTGGTAAATACACAGGGACGAAGGCGAGCCTAGTGAACAAGAATGGCTTCCTCTTGGAAACTGATTCTGTTTCTGTCTGTCACTGGGTGTCTTTCAGGTAAAAAGCCTTTCTTTTATAAAGTAACACAAATACATAAAGATCTTCATTAACTATATCCTTGGGTGTTCATTTAAATTTATATCAGTATTCATGTTTTTCAACAAAAGAAATAGAAAACAACACAAGCCTCTGTTAGCACGGCAAAATCACATATAATAAAGTACTTAGAAAAATATCCTATAAATGTTAATAAAATGAATATCCATCTCAGCTCATTGGCAATGTAAACCAATGTTAGCCTTCATATGACTTGGCTTTATAACATATGGGTAGAGGCATCTTTACACAAAACAGTAAGTGAATTGTTTCAAAGACATTAGAAGTTAAATGAACACCCTGGTCTACCATGATTATGGTTACTTAAAAAAAGAAATAGTCTTTAAATATTTTATCCTATCTTAGGTTCTTTCTGTGCAGTTTTACCATCTTCCCTGATGATCTGGTCTCTTTTTATCTTCTCAATATAATTCTCCTCTTGAACTCATAAGCCAACAGAAGGGAATGGAGGTAAGTTTTCAAGATGAAATAAAGGATGCTCAGTTAAGACTGAATTTCAATTAAAAAACAAATTTTAGTCCTAGTATGCTCCATGCAATCAATATTTTATTTCATTTTATCTAAAATTTAAATTTAACTGGTTTCCAGGGTTTTTATTTATTAACCTGACAATGCTAGATGGAGAAAGAGTACTAGATGGTAATATCATTCCAAAGTTTTGTTCTCATGTAATGGTCCAGCTTATACCACTAAAGAAACAGTCAATTCAAAGGAGATTGTTATACCATAGTTGTGGGAAAATGAAATTACACAGCCTGAGGTTGTATCCATGATTTTCAGTTCCTCAGAGAATGTAGGTGCTGCTCTTTCCAGTGAACCATTGGGAGATGGGAATAATGAGGTTGAGTCTGGAGGTAAGTTACTGTTCAAATGTTATAGGCAAAGCTGAAAAAAAGTCAAAACAAAGGACATTTCTTATTTTTACATGGGACTTTATTTTTAATCATCTGCACTTAATATGAAGCATATATACATGTAAATAGATTATTTTTAAAAAACTTGAATCTGTTTGCTTATAGATTTGTTTAAAATAAAATTGATTAGATACTTGAAAGGATCGGTTAACAAGGATAATTATTTTCAAAACCTTTCTCTTACTTCATCCTCTTACTTTAACAAATTTTTTTCTGGAAGTACGCCCTTTAATATGTTTTTGTTACTTGGTAATATTACACATTCAATATTTACTTTTCTATTTTAATATTTGTTCTGTTATTATTTAGTCCTCTCTGGTATTGTCTTTATTTGTCTGTGAGTATTACATTACAGGATCTATTTTGCACACTAATTTGATTACTACTATAGAAAGTGTGCATAATTAAGCCATAGATCATAAGCACATTTTATGTTTTATCTGCTATTTGACCCAACAAAACTGATTGAAGAAACAGAGAAGACTCAGACTGTATTCTGTGGTTGTTTCTTCTTTTTTGTAACTGTTGGATTATCTTGGGTGTGTTTAACTAGGAAATATAGAACTCTTACACAGCCCTATGTTTAAAAACTAACTATTCAGGACAATGAAAGTTTGATAGATTTCATAGGGATATGCAATCATATTAAAATAGACTCGTGATTAAAACAATAATGAGATACCGTTATACATATCGGAATGGCTAAGATCCAGAAAAACAAACAAAGTAAAAACAATGACAGTTGTTCTTGAAGAAGCAGAAAACGAGAAAGTTTATTCATTGCTTGACACAGCTAATTTGGAAGACAGTTTGGCAATGTTTACAAAGCTAAACTGTTTAATCATCTAATCCAGCAATTGGACTCCTAGGTATGTACCTACCTGATTTTAAAGTTTATAAACACACAAAATACTCATGCAAGAAGTTTATAGAAGGTTAATAATAATCACCCCAAACTGGAAACAACCAAGATGTCGTTCAATAAGTTAATAGAAAACTGTATAAATTCCATATAATGCCATACTACTTAGTGAATAAAAACAAATGGACTATCAAGTCACACAAATATATGGATGAATACGATATACATATTGCTAAGTTAAAGAAGCTAGTCTGAATAGATTACATCTGTATGACCTTTTGGAAAGGGAAAAACTGTAGGGAGTGTACAGGTCAGTGATTGCCAGGAGTTGGGGTCAGAAGCGAACTAAATGAGTGAAGGAAGCATAAGGCATTTTTCAGCACAGCAAAACTATTCTGTAAGACATAGTGGTAGTAGATGAGTAAGTTTATGCATTTATCAAAACAAATAAACTTTATAGCACAAAGTAAACTTAATGTACATAACTTAAAAAAAATAATTTAGGAGGTTAGAGAATCCCAGGATGGATGCAGAATGTGATAAAGAATCTAACTGTGTTACAAATGTATGAAGCAACCTCCACCTTAGGGAAGTGGTAGAGAGGGGGAAGGTATTGACCTAAGTAACTTCAGAAATGAATCTGTAAGACTAAAGGCAAAAAGTCCTGTACTTTAGTACTGTACTCTAGTTAACAGTATTATTTCCCTGTGTTAATAACTCTAAATCCCCTATACATGGGATTGAACAGGTAAGTCAGTTGTTGGTGGGTGGTGGGAACCAATTGTCTCACTCTTAGACTGGGCAGTTACAGATAAGAAAGAGAAGAAGGCTAGAATAATCCATGTAGAAATGGATTCAAATTGGAGACTTCAGTATGAGCTCATTTTAGCTTAATATGGATATGGACAAGTTCACGTAAAATGTATCATATATACACTCACACACACATATATATATGGCTAAGTGTATACACATATATTTCCTTTCTCTGTCATCTGAGAAAACCTACAAGCAATATACTCCAGTAGAAACCAGCACACAAAGTGCCACGATCTTGGTTTCTAATACTGTCCTCCAATTGAAGGAATCAGGGCTATTTGGACAAATTTCATGGGGGCAGGAAATATACTTGATCAACCTAGAATATCTTCTGTCAGAAAGTAAGTAAGTGCTAGAACAAACAAACCAATAAACAAAAAACAAACATAAGGAGGAGGGAATGTCAAAGGAATGTTAGAAACCAACTGAAGGAGTTCCCAGCGGCCCAAAGTGGAAAAATTGGGGCAAGAAAGTAAGTATTGAGTTACGGCTCAAAGAATAAATAAGTCCATATTGATATAAATAAATAAATAAGCAAAAGAGAATAAATAAGCAAATGAATAGACAAATTTCCCATGTAGATGAATTTCAAATAATTTATGTAAATGCTTTGTTCTCAAGGAATTAGAGTGTAACTCTCCTTTTACTTAAGTGTAGACTGCACACATAGTGACTAGTTTTCAGGAAGTACAGGATGGAAAAGGGGGATTTAAAAAGTAGCTGTACAGAGGAGGAAACTGATAAGCACTACTTCAGGTCAGTGATGAACAAGGTCCACATCAGAAGTGATAGCATTTACCCTGGATATAGTGTGATGAAAATGGCACTTCACCTCTGTAGGTTTCCTCCCTAAAACCTGTAACTGTAGTATAATCAGGAGAAAAATATCAGAAAAATCCCACTGAGGAGCATTTGATGAACCTTCTGGCTAGTTATTCTCAACATTTTGAAGGTCTTCAAAAACTAGGATTATTGGAGAAACTGTCACAGAAAGAGGAGACTAAGGATACATAAATAAATGCAATACATTTTCCTGGATAGGATTCTTCAAAAGAAAAAAAAAAACATTATCTGAAAACTAAGGCAATCTGAATAAAGTATGTACTTAAGTAAAAATAAAATGTCAATATTGGTCCATTATTTGTGACAAATGTACCATATTAATAGAAAATGCTCATAAAAGGGGAAACTGGTTATGGGTTTATGGAAACAAAATGGGCAAAGTGTAACTTCCTAAATGCTTCCTCGGGACAAAATATGACTAAGGCCTAAAATAAGACAGTAGGGAAAGGCATCAACAAGAGATGAGAGCTTCAAATGTTTTTGTCAGTAAAATATATAGAACTTGGTAAACTGTTAAATATGTTGTGTTAGAGGAAATAGTTAATGTTCTCAATTTGCTTATGCAGACGATAATACTGCCATTTAGTTGGATGTTGAATAAAGTAGGAGGTGCAGAGTGGGGAAATATTGAACTCAAGAATGCGCATATTGAGCTTCAGATATCTGTGACACAGGCAGATGGAAATGTTTAAAGTTTAAGATAAATGAGGAATTACTTTGTAGCACAGTGGGTTAAGGATTCAGCGTTGTCACTGCTGTGGTTGGGGTCACTCCTGTGGCTTGAGTTTGATCCCTCACCCAGGAACTTCTACATGCCATGGGCATGGCCAAAAAAAAAAAAAAAGAAAGATGAGCTAAAAGTAAATTTGATGTTCATTATTGCATGAATGAATTTGAAGCTCTGGGAAAGAAAATAATCACCCAGAGATTATGTAGATAGTTATGAGTCATAAGACAAGGAGGAAATTCTGAGAAGCATGTGCTTTTTTAAGAGGCAAGAGAAAGTGTAGGTTGAAAAGATTGGACTGTGATTTGGCGGAAAACTCAAGGAAAGCATGGTTAACAGAATAGATTCAGAAAGGGAGTGGTCACCAGTGGCAATGCTGTAGGAAAGTTACATGAGATTGGTATTAAGAGCTTTACTTTTAAATTGTAATGATACTTACCTTTAATGAAGTAGTGGGAACATCTGTCTTATGAACTGATTAGTAGAGGAGGAAAATTAGACAATAACTATAAATTTTGTTTTCTGGGCAGTTGAGCCATGGGAGAAAAAGAGGGAAAAAAAAGACAGGTAACTTGGAAAAGAGAAATTCAGGAAGGAGTAAATTAAATGTGTACATTTCTGGATGTGTGTTTTAAGGCTAGAGAAATTGTTTATAGAAGTCCAATCCATGGAGTTCCCATCGTGGCGCAGTGGTTAACGAATCCCACTAGGAACCATGAGGTTGCGGGTTCGATCCCCGCCCTTGCTCAGTGGGTTAACGATCCGGCCTTGCCTGTGAGCTGTGGTGTAGGTCGCAGACAAAGCTTGGATCCCGTAGGCCAGCAGCTACAGCTCCGATTAGACCCCTAGCTGGGAACCTCCATATATCCCGGGAGCGGCCCAAGAAATGGCAAAAAAAGACAAAAAAAAAGAAAAAAAAGAAATCCAATCCACATTCTATAATAAATACATATTGATTTAATTATTTCACTAATTAACTCCAAAACAAACTATCCTCAAATTTATTAGCTGAAACCACCATTTTTTTTTTTTTTGAAATACTATTTCTCACAATTCTGAGAGTCTGCTTGGTGGTTCTTCTGGTGTGGGCAGGTTCACTGATCTTTGTAGTCTCCATGAGGTTTGAAAGACTAGGATTGGATGGTGTCATGTGGTCTTACCTATGCTGAGTGCTTGTGTCTGGCTAGCAAAAGCAGTGGGAATGACCTGGTCATGTCCTGGTCATCCAGTAGTCTAGCCCAGGCTTTTTCACATGGCTCTGGTGGCAAGGATCCCAAGGATAGCAAGAGAAAGGTCGGATCCTAAGGACACCAAGAGAAAGGTCAGATCCCAGGTTTCAAGCATATGTCAAACTTCTGTGTCATGTTTACTAATGTCTCATTGGCAAAGCAATTCACGTAGGCCAAGGACAGATGTAGTAGTAGAAAAGTAGATTTGGTCTCTTGAAGAGAGTAGCTGCCAAAGCATATTTTAAAGAATATGCAGTATAGTATTATTAACTATAAGCATTATGCTGTCCAGTAGATCTCTAGGAAGTATTCACCTTGCATAATTGAAACTTTGTACCCTTTGACTAATACTTTCTCCTTTCCCCCTCTCTCCAGCCTCTGGAAACTACCATTCTATTCTGCTTCTACAAGTTTGACTATTTTAGTTTCCTCATATAAGTGGGATACTTAAAAATTTGCTAAGAGGGTAAATCTTATTTTAAGTACTTTTACCATAAAATAAAAAAATAATAATAATATACAGAGGACAGGAGATAACTTTTGGAGGAAGTGTTTATGATATAGAATATAGATGATGATTTCATGAGTATAAACCTATCCCAAATTCAAGTCGTATACATTAAATATGTACAGCTTATTACATATCAATCATACCTCAATAAAGTGGTTTACGTGTGCATATAGCAATAAAATAGCCATGCCTGTTTTTGAGCTCTACCATATATTAATTGATATCTACAAATATTTTACATGCAAATAATAACAATCTTGTTTAAGTTAATGACAAAGAAAATGGAATTTCTTTGTAACCCTATTTCATAAACACATTGAAAGCACTGTGATCCAGCCTCATTAGTGTGTCTTAAAAAAACTTTAGAAATCTGTCAAACAATTTTCATCAATATGAACTTAATTAAGTTCAATAAAATTTGTTTTTCATGATAGAATGTGTGAAATTGTTTTGGGGAGGAATCATAATTACTAAAGCTTAGTTTTGAACATATATGTGACAAGAAGCATCAACATTTAAAACTCTATTGTGCCAAAATATTATACTCTTTAAAAATGATTCTTCAAGGATATATTATCTTCTAAATATGTGTAGAGATAGTGATTTGGAGGAGAGAATTTAGAAATTTCAGAATTTATAAGCATTTGACTGACATCCATGGTTCTTCGTAAATTGCTTTTCATTCAAACTCCATGTTGAAACATGCAAACAACAACAACAACAAAATCTGAAGGTTTAAATTATCCTGCTCTTTTATGCAGAATAACCTATCCAGTGAGTTTCTTAATCATTTTACTCCTTTTGAAATGTGGCTAGTAATTATTTTAATTTCTTTTTAAATGTTTAACAATTGGGGAATCTATTACAATAATATTTAATACCTATAAATCTCTTTCTGTGAAATGTAATAAAAGTCTGATGAGACACTGAGGTTAGGGGAGTTCAGGGATATAAAATACATACATATATTAATTTTAATACATATTATTAGAATAGGATAGAAAGCAGCTATTATTAGTCTCATTAACACACAATTTTTTGGTTGAAGATTTTTGAAAAAGAATTCGTTTTGCACTTCCAAGTACTAGCATGTATTTTTCAACATCACAAGTCTGTTTGTATATTTCTATCAAAGTTATAGACTTAAAATAACATTTAATTAAATTTATTAAAACTAGATATATATATATTTCTTATAAGCTGGAAAAATATATTTCCCTAACTGAATTTATAAGTCTTAGAATTAAAAATAATTTGGACATCATGTGTTCTAGTTCCTTGTACTTGGACAAGTAAAATATTGTTTGTTCTCAATAGGAATGAGGCTCAGGAAGGTTCTGTTGTTTGCTCATTATCACATAGATTGTAACTAGTGAAAGAATAATGAGAAAGCAGCCTCCTATAGTAATGCTTTGAACATACAGTTAACATGAAGATGAGACAAAAGAGAAAGTCCAGTTGTTTAAAGCTACACAGACCCCTTCCTGCATAAATATATCTAGTTACTTTCTTCTGGATTACTTTCAAGTACTTTTGCTATAAGCTGCATTGCTTTAAAAACAACTCTGCAAAATAAGGCATCTTTTCCCTTTTCTTTGCCACTATTCTCCATTGGGTTAAACCCATTTTATTGGAAAGGTGACAGTCTGTTCCTTCTGCCAAGAGAATGATATACTGTTGAACAGAGAATGTCTGTCATTGATAAGCTTATACAAATACTCACCTTTTTTTTTTTAACCAGCAATGTGGTAAATAGCACAAAACTTTGTCACTGTCAGCTAGTGCTGCCTAAGAACTTTAAAAGGAAAATGTAAAGAAAAGTGATCCTGAAAATAGGTGCCTGATAATATTAAGTCTGACTGGTCTACTGTAGTTGAGAAAGAGAAATGGATTATGGCTCCTCCATGATCATTTTGAAATTATGTACGTGCACATTGTATTGGTCCCCCAGGAAGTCATGATGATAATGGAGCCTGCCTCAGAGCAGGAAACCAAGCTGACTCTTATCAGCCATGCACTGGTGGTATTAGACATGTAATTAATCAGAGTACAATTTAATTTCTCCTTGTGCGCAAGGTGGCGGCAGGGGGTGTCACCTGAATTTAGAGAGTTTTATTTGTTAGTTTTATCGTAAACGCAAAGAAAATGTTAAAAGGTATCCATAATTGTCAGCAATTCCTGGAGTGATATAAAATTAAACCGTAAACTAAAGAAAACTAAATTCAGCATCCTAAAGAAATGAGATTAAACGTGTATTCTCCGTGTTTTGGAGATTAAAGAGAGAATTCACTAATACATTAGGTCAGCCAATTGATTTTTCTCTTACATAAAAAATTACTAAAAATATTTTTTCACTTGAGTTTTGGCTAAGGGATAAGTAATATACATCAAAGTGAGTTGTAATCTAGAAAGTGCCATGAAAATCATCTCATGCTTTTTAAACTGGACTGGTATTATTATTTTTAACTATGATAAATATTTTTTGATAAAAAATTCATCATGGTTCTCTTTGTTATTTTAAAATAATGCTCAAAGAATTTGTGCTGTATTAAGTGTCCGCCAGAATTGGTAAACAAATGTTCATGATATCACTTTTTTAAGCATAGATCAATTTCTACCACAGTGTTACTACTGTGATATATGCTTGCTTATGGCAAAGATTGTCCTATTGCTTAGCATAGCTTCTGAGGAGCTGCCCCCCTTACAGTAATTTTAGTAATTTGTCCGCAAGAAGACAACTACTTTTATATATCTCATTGGTTCGAATACAAGACTTTTCTATCTGTAAAGTGGAGAAACAGTTACATTCATTGAACACCAAAGCACGCTGGACACACTTGAGAGACAGAACAAATCCAGGGGAAAATTCCTGCTCCCTTTGACTTTAAATAAATGCTATAGGTTTATCAGAAAAAAAAAATACTTAAAATATGTCATGTCTAAAATAAACCATATATAACTATCATGAGAATGAAAAAAAGGCTAAATGCTGTATAATGTCTTATTTCAATTTAGCTCTTTGGGAACATCTTATTTTTCTAACCATCAATCAAATTAACTACAGTTTTCTTAAAACTTTGTCAACTTCTGGGTTTGATAGTATTTATTTGATATAGATGTCAATCAAAATAATTTTTCTTTTTAGTACTTGGAAAGAATGCTTTCCATTCTAATGCTCACTGGAGCTTTAACAATAAAATTTGTCAGAAAATTTAATTATTCCTAATGATGTGTGTGATGGTGGCTACACTTGTGGCATGATCTTAGCAGACTGTGGATTTAGAGTATGGTGGAGCCAACCATATGCTGAAAATCAGGAGTAAATATGGTTTTAAGTGATAATCTTTTCCATTTTAATAATTGCATATTTTACAATTATGATTTTTATATGTTTAAATAAAAATTACAAGACCATACACTCTATAAAAACAGAGGCAATACCTACTCTATTATTCTCATACACAAGATCTAGCATACTAATTTTACAAGTATGGGTACCTATTTTTTAAAGGAATGAAAGGAAATAATTATTTGATTTGTTTCTTCTGTTAAGAGAGGCATAAGGTACACTTCTGGTTATAGCTATTTCTGGTCAGAAAACATCCAAAAACGATGAATGATTTTGGATTCTCTGACCTAATCGTTCTGATATGTGTGCCTGCTATATATTGCTCTAGTCTTTGAGGATACGGCAGTAAATAAGACATACAAAATATATGTCTGTGAGGAACTCACTTTCTAGGAGAGAAGATAACCTAGCAAGAAATCAAATACTACAAGGTCTGAAATGGATAATTCCCAAAGAGAGTGAGTAAAGGGTCAGCAAGGTATTACTTTATGTAGGATTATTGGGAAAGGTCACTCTGATTAGGTCTCTAAGGAAAAACCTGATAAATGTGAAAAAACAAGCCAGGTGAATATTTGAGAGAAGGTGTTTCAGCAGCAGAGTGGCAACCATTAAGAGGGAATGGACTTACTGTGTTTGAGGAAGAACTGATCTAGAAGAAAGGAGGAAAATCAATATGGGTGAAAAAAACATATAACAAGAAGAATGATAAGGGGCGAAATAGATAGGCAATGACAGGATCACTTTTGAAGCAGAGGAGAGTTGTAACTGGATAATATGTTAAAAGATCGTGCTAGGTTCTTAATGGAAAATACCTTGTGGACTTTGGGAAAGAATGTAAGGAGGCAGAATAGGTAGGTTACTACTGCAAAAGTCTGGGAAAAAAAAAAGACAGCAACAATGATTTAGACCTGCAAGTATTCAATGGCTATTTATTTATTGCATTATAAATCAGCAGTGTAATGGAATTACCAAAAAGGAACTAACATGATCTTCAGCTGTATTAACAATGTCTAGAATAAGTAAGACCTTTGCATTTATCATGCTGACAATGACTGTAATATTATGTCATTATATTATTATAGTATAGTATAGTTCTAGGCTAGATCATATCATGGAAACCTAGGTAAATAAGAATGTGTTCAGTAGAGGGAAAGAAAAGTGATGAGGAAAAATTTGAAACTATATTACAATAGAAATGATAAAAGGAACTAAAGGAATGAGAACTAAAGATTTAGCTAATGTTTAAGGTAATTTCTGACCAAAGATTCAGAGGACACCTCCTTCTTGAAAGGTCCTCTTTGAATAGATGCTTTTGTTTGTTTGTTTGTTTGTTTATTTATTTATTTTTGTAGATTAACTCTTGGCATAGATCCTGGTAATAATTTATAGAATGATTTGGATCCGCCTCTTTTATACCCAGATTAACAATAATGACTTTCAGTTGCATATTACCTTCTATATTTGAGATATTGAGAGCTGGCCTCAATATCTCAAATATAGAAGAATATTAGTATTAGAATATTCTATTGTATATCATCTAACAAGCAAATATAACCATCCATGGCATAAAACAACATATAAAAATTTTGCCAAAAGTAACCTTTTTTCTTAATGTATTTTGTGTAAATATCATTTTAAATATTCTGATTTCTTGCTGCAAAATATCGGTTTATCATTTCCCATTGGAAGAAGAATTGTCACATGGAAAATAGGCCAAAATCTCAACTCAAAAGACAGATATTTTAAAGGTTAATACTATTTAAAAAATAAATAAAAATAAAAATCAGAGTTCCCGTCGTGGCGCAGTGGTTAATGAATCCGACTAGGAACCATGAGGTTGCGGGTTCGGTCCCTGCCCCTGCTCAGTGGGTTAAGGATCTGGCATTGCCGTGAGCTGTGGTGTAGGTTGCAGACGCGGCTCGGATCCCGCGTTGCTGTGGCTCTGGCGTAGGCCAGTGGCTACAGCTCCGATTAGACCCCTAGCCTGGGAACCTCCATATGCCGTGGGAGCGGCCCAAAGAAATAGCAAAAAGACAAAAATAAATAAATAAATAAAGGTTAATACTATTTACAATTGCTATCTTTAAAGGGCTAAAATGTTGTTATATATAAGCAGATTACACTTATTCTAAGGAAATCCAAAGGGACAAACCCATGAAAGTACAGTAAAATGAGGTACAGTTAATTTGTTTAAAAAGCATATTAATCTAAGCAGCCAGTGTTGCTCAGTCGTAGAATCAACTATATCTCAAGAGAGTCTGTTGGTTCTCTATAAAGTTCAAGTGTAAGCTAAATCATCATTATGTAAAGATAATTTTAGCATCAAAGGGCTTGCACAATCAGATGATATCAATTTTTCCTCTAATCCTTAAATCTGTTATTCTGAAGTTGGACTTTGAGGAATATTTATAAGTTTTACATTTTTATCATGTCTTTTAATAACAGCGGATGTTTAATAACAGAGGATTACCAAATGTGAGAATGGTGAATAGGTATAGGTAGAGGACCTGCAAATGGAAAGAATAGGTTGAAGGTTAGAAAAAATACATGGATACATATATCGACCCTTACTGGACATGAGGGACCCTTATTGCACATAAGGGATAAAAGAGGAGAAAATAAAAGATCTTCCTTTCTGCTATTTTGAGCCAGCATATGGGAGAAAAACGGAGCTGACAACAGAAATAAGACCAAAAGGAAATTAGTTTAAAAATAAATATGGAAAACTCTGATGGAACACTGAATTTAAAAAATAAACAGTTGTTATTGACAAATAAATGCAATGAATTAAGGGTAATAATGCACCAAAATCTCATTATGGGGCATAAATTGGCAAGAACCTAATCTGTGTTGGATTCCATCCCAGGAGATTTTTTTTTTTAAATAATGAAATAGATCTGATTATAAAAATGATCTTCTCATGAACTCAGAAGATTTCCATTCTATGAAGCTATTCTGTTTGATCAGAACCTTGTTTTAAATAAAGTTTCCTATAAGCTTCCAGAAATGACTCCTTTCAGAATGCAAAATAACACATTTGGGAGAAAATAGACTAAAATTAGGAGGGCTGTGTAGTACTTTAAACTTAGCTACAAATTGTGGGACTTTGGGCAAGTCCTCATTTCTTTCTTTATAACACAGTGTCTTAAGTTACATTATTTTAAATCTTTTTTCCATAGTTTAATACTGTTTTTCAGTCATCTCAGAACTTATTACATCCTCAAAATTTAGAGTAAACCTTGTATCCCAATATTTGAAAGAATGTTGCTAGACACATTCACGTGTTATTTACTAGAAGGTGTCAAATATGATCCCACCTAAACAATCAGAAATTAGAAATTTAAGGAAATTTAAGGGACTTCCCATTGTGGCTTAGCATGTTAGGGACCTAGTGTTGTCTCTTTGAGGATGTAGGTTCAATCCCTGGCCTCGTTCAGTGGGTTAAGAACACAGCCTTGCCATAAGCTTTGTCATGGGCCTCTGCTGCAGCTCTGATTGGTCCCCTAGCCTGGGAACTCCCACCTGTGGCTTAAATTTTTTTAAAAAATAATAATAACAAAAGAAAATTTAAAAGAAGTAAAAAAAAAAAGTCATCAGACTGTATAAAGCTGATAGAAGTGGAGTGAGTTTTCTCTTCCCATTCCTATGGGGAAAGAAGGAAGATATTTTCCTCAAGCCAAGAGAAAAGGCTACAGAGGAACTCCTTGTGGCAATGAGATTGTCTCCAGTAAGAAAGCTCGACTCTCACTCCACTGCTAAATACTTACTAAGCTACAGAAACTCAGAGGTCCCTCACAAAGAGAGCAATGAAGCAGAACATGTTAAAAAGATCTTTGGAAAGCCTGAAGTGCTTTCCCTGGATTTTGAAGGTGGGCGGTAGCATAAAAGTATAGAAAATAAGCCTTGTTTTTTAAAGTCATGAAGTTCATAAGAGTTACCCTTGAAACAGTCACAGAGTATACACTGTCCTAGCATTTGAAAAGGCAAAGGTTCATGAACTTCCTGGGGAATGAAAGTGAGTCTTGCGGAGGTGGCTAGGCTTGAGCCATCTTGATGGATTCTAGTCAGTGCCATGCGACAGGAGGAAATGACCTCAGAAAAAGAAAAGGAGCGTAGCCTCCTAGGGGCTAGAACTGGGAGGGGGGCCCTTGGCATAGAACATCAGTCAGAGAGTGGACTGCCATATCCAGGAAGTGGGCAGCCTCAAAAGAACCATCCTCTGTAAGCCACCAGCAAATCAGTATTTTTGACATTTGACATGCAGATAGCCTTGGAGAACATATCACACAATGCCTGTCAACTATTTTTGTCCTTTATCTTTCCAACAGTATATGAAAGATTCATCAGGAAAAGGGAGAACAGAAAACAAAATAGAACAAAAACAAACAAACAAAAACCACTTTTGCCCTATCTCAGTTTTCCTTGCCTAAAAGCAAATCTAATCTGGGAGAACAGGGATGAAGGATGGAACTTTTGGTCTTACAGGGTTGGATATATTAGTGTACTAAAAATTAGTTACAATTACCAAAGCACTCTTTATTGTAATATTTTAAATGCATGGGAAAGTTCCCTAGTGGCCTAGTGGTTAAGGATTCAGCGTTGTCACTGCTGTGGCTTGAGTTCAGTCCCTGGCCTGGGAACTTACATATGCCAAAGACATGGCCAAAAAATAAAAATAAAATAAAATAAATTAAAATGTATGGAAATGTGGGGCTTCATTGAGAATGTCATCTTAGGCAGAGGAAGGAAAATCTGCTAGGAGATGTTTTAAGGGCAGTAATTGGATCAAAATAAAACTTTTCAGTCAGTCCCTGTTGTAAAATCATTCCCTGTCATTGGAAGTTCTTATTGATGTATAAACCTCCTGGTAGACTTTCATTGGTATTATTCTTACAATAGAAAAGTACTAAAAGTAACTCTGAGTCAGGCAGTGTGCTGGGTGCTGTGAATAGACTAGGGGAGAAAATCACCCTACACAGCTTTTGTTCACCAAGGTTACAGACATTTGGACTGATGAACAAATCTTGAACTACCAGGGGGAGGAAAAATGCCTTGACATTTCTATGATATAGAATATACCTTATATTAATCATAGTTGCATTAGAGACCATTCAGAGACCTGCTCCTGCCACATTTATTAATTCACACCAAAAAATTTCAGGAAAAGACAGGGCTTAAGTGGATAGTGAAGTATTGGGTGTATCTGAATAGATGGAAAGAACAGTGCATCAAAGTGAAGAGAATTGTACTAGCATTTTGCACAGAAAGTCCCAGCTCTGCCTGCTTATATCCTTTGGTACACAGTCCCCCTCCCCTTCCCCCAGATACTCATTGTCCATGACCATATGCTCTAAATGGACTCTTCACATTTAGGAAAATAAATTGAGAGTGTATGACTCATGGATATACAAATGTTAATCTTAATGTTTGGATAAAGCATGGAATCCAGAACAAATAAATACTTGATTAATGTGAAGGAGTTACGGCATTTATGCTTCTGCTAGGCAATTTGCTATAATTTATGTCAATGCAGGAGTTTATTATAAAATGTTATGATTTTCATTTAATTAAAAACCCTGAGTGGCAAGTAACTCTTTTTTTCTCTTTTGAGAGAGAATGCAGAAAAAAATCCATTCTTAAAGTCATAAACAAAATAGAAAACAATAGAATTATAACATAGCCTATGGGGATATCACATAATAATTATCATAGACATATATATATTCAAAACAAGTTGGACCATTCTTCAGTTGTTGCTTCTAAAATACTTAAAAGATGATTCTGCATTCTTGTACTCTTATAGTTTGGATTAATTCCAAAAGTTTCTATTATATTTGTTTATTATTGGCTGTGATTAATGGCCATAAACATAAAGGTAATCTTGTAAAATAGATCAGAAAATTATTTATCAGTGTTAAAGGCATTAGTAAGAAATGTATGATTTCTATTCCAAGTGTTCTATACTGACTTCCTCAAACTAATTTTTTGATTTTAAACTATTAATTTTAAAATTGAGTATTTAAATCATCTGGGTTTTTTTCTGTCTTTTGGAGAAAAATATATGATATGTTACCAGGCCATGCACTTAAGTACTAAAATTGCCTACTTAAAAAGAAAAAATCCAGAGAGAGGACAAGATGGCGGAGGAGTAGGGGGACACGCTCGCCCTCTCCCACAAACACAACAAAAATTTATTCTGTAGCACATCTACAGAATAAATGACTCGCACAGAACAGCAACCAATCGCTGGCAGAGGAACCTAAACTCCAATAACGGCAAGAAGTTCGTGACATTACTGGGCAGAACTGGAGAAAGGAGGAGAGTGAGAGAAGGTGAATCCGAGCGGGACGGGTGCTCCCGAAAGGGAACTGCGGAGGAGAAAGGGATCCCGCACCCTGGAAAGTCACCTGCACGGGGGAAAGATCAAACGAACGGGAGGAATCTCCAGATGCAGAGAAGAGTGTAGCAGTAAGTTGGAGTACGGAAAAGCCGATCAAGAACCGAACGGACCATCTGAACTACGGGGACAGTCACCAAAAATTGAGACGCCTGGGTGGGGGCTGGGCACCGAATCCTCAGCTCCAGAGGTTAGTCCCTGGGAAAGGGCCGGGGGATGCCTGGATGGAGGCTAGGCACTGAGACCTCGGCTCCAGAGGTTAGACCCCCAGAACGGGCTGGGGGGCAGGGCGGAGCGGAAATTGCTTGGGAGGTCTAGAAACCATTTGACGGGGCAGAGACTGCCTGGGAGACTAGAAAACAAAGCTGTCGCAGAGGAAGGGAGCAATACTCTAGGGGCGGGGAAGTGGAAAGCCGCATCAGAGGGAACCTGGGAGAAGAGCCTGGTCTGCGCCCGTGCTGGGGAGGGGAGAGAAGAAGGGGTGGGTCCCCATAGAATACTCCCCACGCCACAGCAAGCTTATAGGCCCACTAGCTAGCAGGAAGCTGTGCTTCCCAGTGCATCCCCTCCCCCGACCTCCGCCACCCCCTACGCTCTCGCCGAACCTGGGGCTGCCTGCCATCCAGGAGGGCTGGCCTCAACAATTTCCTGAAGCCTACCACCGCAGGGGCTGTCCCTGCACAGGCCTGCTTGCCCTTTGGAGGGGCTACACTTCCTCAGAGCAGCACCAAACACCACCAGCCCCCGAGAAAAGGCCTGCAGCCCAGAAAAGCTAGAACAAGCCTAGCCAGGCCGTGAATAGATCTGCCTAATTCTTGGATGGTTTTTCTGAGTCAGGCTGCCCCAGGGAGGAGCCTCTTGGATTTCCAATGGCCCTGCTACCCGCTCAAGCCCCCAGGGGGTGCCCCACTCCCGTGGAATAGCTGCTCAGCACCACCAGCCCCCTGGAGGACCCGCTGCAGCCCAGAAAAGCTGCAGCAAGCTTGGCCAGACTGTGAAAAGATCCGCCTACATTCTCAGACCGTTCTTCTGAGTTCGGCTGCCCGGGGGAAGAGCCTCTTAGGTTCTCAGTGACCCAGATAGCTGCTCCAGCCCCCAGGGGGTGCTGCACTCCTGAGGAACAGCTGCCCAGCACCAACAACCCCCTGCAAGAACCCCACAGCCTAAAAACACCAGAGCAAGCTCTGAATGTCCAAGTGAAATCTGCTACCATCGTGGTGTGGACCTCCCAGTCCTGTCTGCCCTCAGGAAGTCCTCCTTTGCTTCAAAGAAACACTGTTAGCTCCATCAACACTCCATAAAAGCCACACTGCCTCAAAAAAGATTGACCAACAACGCCAGCCCTCAGGAAATATTCCACGGCAGTGACAAGGCAAACACTGCCCGATAGCAGAGAGTACAACTCCCTCAGGAAAAAGAAAACAACAAGCAAGATGAAGAAGCTGAGAAACCACCCCCAGTTAAACCAACAGGAGAACTCACCTAAAACAGTCAACAATGAAACAGATCTCTGCAGTCTGACAGACCTGGAGTTCAAAAGAAAAATAGTGAAAATACTGAAGGAATTAAGAGAAGATATGAACAGTAATGCAGATGCCCTCAGAAAGGAACTAGAAAATATAAGGAGGAGTCAAGAAAAACTAGAACATTCATTTGCAGAGATGCAAACGGAACTAAGGGCAGTAAAAACCAGAATGAATAATGCAGAAGAACGAATCAGTGATATGGAAGATAGAATAATGGAAATCACCCAATCCGGTCAACAGACAGAAAACCAAATCAAAAAGCTGGAAAGCAATATAAGAGACCTATGGGATAATATAAAGTGGGCCAATCTACGCATAATAGGAATTCCAGAAGGAGTAGAAAAAGATAAGGGGATGGAAAATATATTTGAAGAAATTATCGCTGGAAACTTCCCAAATCTAAAGGATACTGGGTTCAAGATACAAGAAGCACAGAGGGCCCCAAACAAACTGAACCCAAATAGACCCACAGCAAGACATATCATAATAAAAATGGCAAAAGTTAGTGATAAAGAGAGGATCCTAAAGGCAGCAAGAGAAAAACAGAATGTTACCTACAAGGGAACCCCCATAAGCATATCAGCTGACTTCTCTACAGAAACACTACAGGCCAGGAGGGAATGGCAAGAGATATTTAAAGTGCTAAAAGGAAAAAATATGCAACCTAGAATACTCTATCCAGCAAGAATATCATTTAAAATAGAAGGGGAAATAAAAATTTTTTCCAACAAACAAAAACTTAAAGAATACTGCAATACAAAACCCAGGTTAAAGGAAATATTGAAAGGGCTTCTCTAAACCAAAAAGAAAGGAAGGGAGGGAAGAAAAAAGAAAAGAAAAAAAAAAGGAGAAGAGGAAGAACTAGGACTGAGGAAACTGCAATCAGAGAGCAGTCACTCAAATAAGCCAGCATACAGATTTAATCATGAACATGCTTCAAACAAAATAAAATTAAAAAGAAAAAAATAAAAAAGAGTCATCAAAACCATAAAATGTGGGTAAGGGATGTTAGGAAATAAATAACCCTTTTTGTTTGTTTGTATGTTTCTCTTCTTAATTTTAATATAGTAATGAAGTGTTTGAATTTACAGGACCATCAGGCTAAAACACACAACTATGGGAAGGGGTTAGCATACTTAAAAAACAGGGCAACCACAAGCCAAAACCAAATATTGCATTTGCAAAAAATGAAAAAAAAATACACTCAAGCAGATAATAACAGGAGACCATCCAACCAAAAAAAAAAGAAAGGAAGAAAGGAGAACCATAGAATCAACTGGAACACGAGGTTAAAATGGCAATAAATAATCATCTATCAATTATCACCTTAAATATCAATGGACTGAACACCCTAATCAAAAGACACAGAGTGGCTGAGTGGATAAAAAGGCAAAAACCTTCAATATGCTGCCTACAAGAAACTCACCTTAGGACAAAGGATACATATAGATTGAAAGTGAAAGGGTGGGGAAAAATATTTCACGCCAATAGACATGACAGAAAAGCAGGAGTCGCAACGCTCATATCAGACAAAATAGACTTTAAAACAAAAGACATAAAGAAAGACAAAGAAGGACACTACTTAATGATTAAGGGATCCGTCCAAGGAGAGGATGTTAATATTGTCAACATATATGCCCCAAATACAGGAGCACCCAGATACATACAACAAATATTAACAGACATAAAGGGAGATATTGATGAGAATACAATCATAGTAGGAGACCTTAATACCCCCCTCACATCAATGGACAGATCCTCTAGACAGAAAACCAATAAAGCAACAGAGATCCTAAAAGAAACAATAGAAAAGTTAGACTTCATTGATATCTTCAGGACCCTACATCCAGAAAAATCAGAATACACATTCTTCTCAAATGCTCATGGAACATTCTCAAGAATCGACCACATCTTGGGACACAAAGCTAATCTCAATAAATTTAGGAGCATAGAAATTATCTCAAGTATCTTCTCTGACCACAATGCCATGAAATTAGAAATCAACCATGGGAAAAGGAAAGAGAAAAAAACCTACTGCATGGAGACTAAACAACATGCTCCTAAAAAACCAATGGGTCAATGAGGAAATCAAGAAGGAAATTAAAAACTACCTTGAAACAAATGATAATGAAGACACAACCGCTCAAAACCTATGGGATGCTGCGAAAGCAGTGCTCAGAGGGAAATTTATAGCAATACAGGCCTTTCTCAAAAAAGAAGAAAGATCCCAAATGGACAACTTAACCCTCCACCTAAATGACTTAGAAAAAGAAGAACAAAAAAGGCCTAAAGTCAGCAGAAGGAAGGAAATTATAAAGACCAAAGAAGAAATCAATAAAACAGAGACTCAAAAAACAATAGAGAAAATTAATAAAACCAAGAGCTGGTTCTTTGAAAAGTTAAACAAAATGGACAAACCCCTGGCCAGACTCACTCAAAAGAGGAGAGAAAGAACCCAAAGAACCAAAATTATAAATGAAAAAGGAGAAATCACAACGGATACAGCAGACATACAAAAAAACATAAGAGAATACTATGAACAACTACACGGCAACAAGTTTGACAATCTGGAAGAAATGGACAATTTTCTAGAATCTTACAGCCTGCCAAAACTGAATCAAGTAGAAACAGACCAACTGAACAGACCGATCACTAGAAATGAAATGGAAGAGGTCATAAAATCACTCCCTACAAATAAAAGTCCAGGACCAGATGGCTTCACAGGTGAATTTTATCAAACATATAAAGAGGAACTGGTGCCCATCCTCCTTAACCTCTTTCAAAAGGTTGAAGAAGAAGGAATACTCCCAAAGACATTCTATGATGCCACCATCACCCTCATTCCAAAACCAGACAGAGATACCACCAAAAAAGAAAACTATCGGCCAATATCATTGATGAATTTAGATGCAAAAATTCTCAACAAAATCTTAGCCAACCGAATCCAACAACATACCAAAAAAAGTATACACCATGACCAGGTTGGGTTCATCCCAGGTTCACAAGGATGGTTCAACATAGGCAAATCAATCAGCATCATACACCACATTAACAAAAAAAAAGTCAAAAATCATATGATCATCTCAATAGACGCAGAAAAAGCATTTGACAAAGTCCAACATCCATTCATGATCAAGACCCTTGCCAAAGTGGGTATAGAGGGAACATTCCTGAATATAATCAAAGGCATTTATTAGAAACCCACAGCAAATAGAATCCTCAATGGGGAAAAACTGAAAGCCTTCTCACTCCAATCTGGAACAAGACAGGGATGCCCACTCTCACCACTGCTCTTCAACATAGTTTTGGAAGTCCTAGCCACAGCAATGAGACAAACCAAAGAAATAAAAGGCACCCATATAGGAAGAGAAGAGATCAAACTGTCACTGTATGCACATGACATGATACTATACATAGAAAACCCTAAGGACTCAACCCCAAAACTACTTGAACTGATTCATCAATTCAGCAAAGTAGCAGGATATAAGATTAACATTCAGAAGTCAGTTGCATTTCTGTATACCAGCAATGAAATATTAGAAAAGGAATACCCAAATACGATACCTTTTAAAATTGCACCTCACAAAATCAAATACCTCGGAATACACCTGACCAAGGAGGTAAAGGACCTATATGCCGAGAACTATAAAACTTTAATCAAAGAAATCAAAGAAGAGGTAAAGAAATGGAAAGATATTCCATGTTCCTGGGTTGGGAAAATCAATATTGTAAAAATGGCCATACTACCCAAAGCAATCTACAGATTCAATGCAATCCCTATCAAATTACCCATGATATTTTTCACAGAACTAGAACAAACAACCCAAACATTTGTATGGAAGAACAAAAGACCCAGAATCGCCAAAGCAATCCTGAGAAACAAAAACCAAGCAGGAGGCATAACTCTCCCAGACTTCAAGAAATACTACAAAGCCACAGTCATCAAAACAGTGTGGTACTGGGATCAAAACAGACAGACAGACCAATGGGACAGAATAGAGAATCCGGAAATAAACCCTGACACCTATGGTCAATTAATCTTTGACAAGGGAGGCAAGAACATAAAATGGGGAAAAAGAAAGTCTATTCAGCAAGCATTGCTGGGAAACCTGGACAGCTGCATGCAAAGCAATGAAACTAGAACACACCCTCACACCATGCACAAAAATAAACTCCAAATGGCTGAAAGACTTAAATATATGACAGGACACCATCAAACTCCTAGAAGAAAGCACAGGCAAAACACTCTGTGACATCAACATCATGAATATTTTCTCAGGTCAGTCTCCCAAAGCAATCGAAATTAGAGCAAAAATAAACCCATGGGACCTCATCAAACTGAAAAGCTTTTGCACAGCAAAGGAAACCCAAAAGAAACCAAAAAGACAACTTACAGAATGGGAGAAAGCAGTTTCAAATGATGCAACTGACAAGGGCTTAATCTCTAGACTATATAAACAACTTATACAACCCAGCAGCAAAAAAGCCAATCAATCAATGGAAAAATGGGCAAAAGACCTGAATAAACATTTCTCCAAAGAAGATATACAGATGGCCAGCAAACACATGAAAAAATGCTCAACATCGCTGATTATAAGAGAAATGCAAATCAAAACTACCATGAGATACCACCTCACACCAGTCAGAATGGCCATCATTAACAAATCCACAAATAACAAGTGCTGGAGGGGGTGTGGAGAAAAGGGAACCCTCCTGCACTGTTGGTGGGAATGTAAACTGGTACAGCCACCATGGAGAACAGTTTGGAGATACCTTAGAAATCTATACATAGAACTTCCATATGACCCCACAATCCCACTCTTGGGCATCTATCCGGACAAAACTCTACTTAAAAGAGACACGTGCACCCGCATGTTCATTGCAGCACTATTCACAATAGCCAAGACATGGAAACAACCCAAATGTCTATTGACAGAGGATTGGATTTGGAAGAGGTGGTATATATACACAATGGAATACTACTCAGCCATAAAAAAGAATGACATCATGCCATTTGCAGCAACATGGATGGAGCTAGAGAACCTCATCCTGAGTGAAATGAGCCAGAAAGATAAAGACAAATACCATATGATATCACTTATAACTGGAATCTAATATCCAGCACAAATGAACATCTCCTCAGAAAAGAAAATCATGGACTTGGAGAAGAGACTTGTGGCTGCCTGATGGGAGGGGGAGGGAGTGGGAGGGATCGGGAGCTTGGGCTTATCAGACACAACTTAGAATAGATTTACAAGGAGATCCTGCTGAATAGCATTGAGAACTTTGTCTAGATACTCATGTTGCAACAGAAGAAAGGGTGGGGGAAAAATATAATTGTAATGTATACATGTAAGGATAACCTGACCCCCTTGCTGTACAGTGGGAAAATAAAAAAAAAATTAAAAAAAGAAAAAAAAAATCCACCACTTTGATCCTAGCTTGCCATGTTTCAGGCACATTGTCCTTGATTACTATTATAATTTGTGCAATGTTTCTCAAAGTGTAGGCCAGAGAATACAGGATCTTAGAGACAGTTCAGGGGTTCACAGTGTCAAAACTTTTCATCGTAATATAAACATGCTGTGGGTCTTTTTCACTGCCTTAATATGTTCGCTAATGGAGCAAAAGCAATAGTGAGAAAACTGTTAGTGTTGGCTCAATTAAGGCAGTGACACCAAGCTGTATTAAATAAAATTTAAAATCGAGTCTCACCCAATAATGTCCTTGATGAAAACATGAAAATTATTAATTTCATTACATAAACACTTGCATACACATCCTCTAATATTTTGGGTGACAAAATAGAAAGTATGCATTAAGTAACCCTACTGCAGATAGAAGTACAAGGCTTGCCTCTGCGAAAAAAAAAAAATGTGATTTTATTCTTGATTATGTAGTTTTTTGAAATATGAGAAGAACTAGCCAGCCACTCCTCCATAAAACATCATTTTTATTTCAAAAAAAGACTAGCTGACGAACTGTTATTCAAGCTTGTATACTCGGCAGATATTTTCTTTAAAATGGACTAAGTGGGTCTCCCACATCAAGGGAGAATAATGAACGACATTTGCTGCTAACAACAAAATTTGTTGTAGGTTTATTGTAATTTTTAAAAAATGTATTAACACATAAAATAAAAAATAAAGAAAAATAAAAGAAAAATATAAATTTTTAAAAAATTATTATTGTTATTATTATTATTATTATTATTATTTGCATTTTAAGGCTGCACCCATGGCATATGGAGGTTCCTAACCTAGGGGTCTAATACAAAATCTCATTTTGATTTCTAATGCAGTGGAAATGTGCATAATGTATCTCAGCTAAAGGAGCATGGTTTGAGAACTTCAATAATTTTTCAAAGTATAAGTGATCCCTAAAGCAAAAGATTTGAAAATAACTACTCTATTACAAAGTTGAAAGCATTATATACACTCAACATATCTGTTGATTGAAATGAGAAGAGTAAAGACTGTTAAGTGAGTTACTGGAATTTAAGATTTCTGAGATGAAGCAGGTGAATGACGTCAAAGACAAGATGTGGTTAAAAAACAAACTGTTCATTGTTTTCTTCCTTCCCATCTTCCTTCCTCTGAATTCAGTCAGATATCATTAGTTTATTTCTTCTATAATAATTTGTACTTCATTTATCCTATCCTGTATATTTTCATTCATTTGATTACATCCAGTCCCATACCACCTCATGTCAAGTCAGCTAATTTCTATCTGGTTTCTGTGACATAAGTCCTTTGTTCTTCTAACCCTTCCTAAAATTTGCTGACTGATTAACCTATTTAAATCCAGTCTTGCCTGTACCAACCAACCTTTAAACTCAATCAGATATAAAATGAACATTAGTGAGGTGACAAGTCTTAAGCTTCTCAACATAATGGCCAAGGGTCCTAGGAACATCTCTAAGTATAGAAAAACTACTGCAATAAGGAGTTCTCATCGTGGCTCAGCGGAAACAAATCCAACTAAGAACCATGAGGTTATGGGTTCGATATCTGGCCTTGCTCAGTGGGTTAAGGATCTGGCATTGCCATCAGCTGTGGTGTAAGTCACAGACATGGCTCGGATCTTGCATTGCTGTGGCTGTGGCTGTGGCATAGGCCTGTAGCTGTAACTCTGATTAGACCCCTAGCATGGGAACCTCCATATGCTGCTGGTGCAGTCCTAAAAAGCGAAGAAAAAAAAAAAACTTACTGCAATGAGTTCCCATTGTGGCTCAGTGGGTTAAGGACCTGATGTAGTCTTCATAAGGATATAGGTTCCATCCCTGGTCTCACTCAAGGATGTGGCATTGCCACAAGCTGTGGCAGGCCGCAGATGCAGCTGGGATCTGGTATTGCTATGGCTGTGGTGTAGGCCTCAGGTGCAGCTCCAATTCAACCCCTAGCCTGAGAACTGCCATATGCCACAGGTATGGTCATTAAAAAAATAATAATAATAAAAATTACTCTAATGAAAGAAGATTATTGGTTTTAATATTTGATTTTATCTTTAAATATTCTAAATCTATTTCATCCTTGGTACCTTGCTTTATATCTTGTTGTCCAGTCTGAAATGTGCATAGTCCTTGCCTCATCATCTTAAATAGATTTAATGAGATAGTCCTTATAAAATAATTAGTACAATGCTAATTATCAGTTATTTTTATTCTTACTGTAAACATTACTATTATAATGTAAGAACTTGGAGGGCAAAGACTATGCCCTATATGCTCACAAAATTATGTGGTTGATAGTAATCATCACCCACATGTTGACTAACTTTCTCTATAATTTGGAGGTAGAGCCACTCATCTAAGAAATCTGCTTGACAAAGCATAAGATTTTAAGAATGACATCAAAATACGGTATAATACTCAAATTCAGGGCACTATATAGTGCTGAGCATGTAACTGTCCAGGAATATCATTTATCTTCATCAGCTAGGCAGAGAATGATCAGAAATAGTTGAGTAATTTGCAAAAGTTTCATTCATCAACTTTTTTGAGGTAAGTGAAGTTCAGAATTCAGGTTAACGATTTATGAAATTTATACCATCTGTTAAAACTAAAAATAAGGTTGCATTTGCTATTAAGAAATAGTGGCTCAGAACTGGAGAGATGTGATCATTCTCCTGATATTGTGCCTCTGACACTAGAGAGTGAGGCAACTGCAGAAGTCTACTTTGTTCTACTCAGGATATCCATGTAGAATAGATCTCAAAAGCACATCTCCATTTGTTAACATCACAAGAAAGATGAACTGTTTGAGGAATAAAATGTACATACTAAAGACCTAAACAAAGTAATGTAGAAAGCACACTGGCTGAAAGAAACACCATCTCCTTTAAAGGAGACAGAAATTCAATAGCAGATTGAATAGGATGTGGGGAGCTAGTGTCCTGAAAAGAAGAGCAACCAAATTCAGTTACAGGGTACCTGGGAGCAAAAACCACATTTCGATGCCCTTTTACACCAATGAAGAACCACCCTGTAATCTGTCTGTAACAGAACCCAGGTTTGGTTGCTCACCACTCATAAGCCAATAATTTGAGAGGGAGGTGTCAGTAGGAAGGAAAGTTGATTTAATCAGAAAGCTGAGGAGATGGTGGGCTTGTGTCTAGAGATCAGCCTCAGACATTCTACTCAGCTGTGACAGTTTTTAAAGGGGAACCTGAAGAGGGAGGAATCTCAGTGAATTATCAAGGCAGGGGGCAGGGAGGGTGGTTCTGCAACATCTTTTGTTGCAGGCAGACTGGCTGGGGCTGGCTCTCTCTTCAAATGTCATCTCTTCTGAGTGATCCACTTGCAGGATTGTTTAGGGCAGCTCTTGGGAGTAGAGAGCTAGTCTTCTTTTTATCTGGGAAAAGAATCAACAGGTTAGACAAGGCATGGTATGCATTCAGGAGAAAATAATTCAGGAGTTAGTTTTAATTGCTTAGTGATTACATTCCTATAATTAGATTCTTTTAAGGTTAGAGGGAAACAAATGAGCAAACCAGAAAGGGGCACAAAGAGCTGCTTTCAAGTCTAGGTAATAGTATGCTTCATTTCCATTGAAATGCCACTCAGAGAATTTAAAATCTGTGTGTGAGAGAAGATGTGTCAGAGTCATTTTTTTAGGTAGTATAAAGATTTTCCTAAAGGAAAACTGTAAAGGGACTAAAAATAAAAATCAGTGTAAAAACTGATAGCTGTATTCTCTCTTATCAAAATAGATGTCATTTGTTCACAAAATGCTTTAGTGGACTATTTTGGTTTTCAAGAGTGCCTAAAGCTTGGTAAAAAATGGGACAACCTAAGAGCCAAAAAGAGCTAAATGATTCTGCTTAATATAGCGGGAGACATTTAATTTTTTTTTTCTTTTTCATATAGCCAACTTAGAGAAGGAAAAAGCAGAAAGGTACAATAAAGCAAGAGGATGAGAACTTGAAAAAGATAGTTGTCCAGTGAGAAAATCCTAAGATACTTTCCCTTCTCCCCTGTCAGCCCAAAATCTATAGCTGAAGACTGAATACTGTACACAATCACGTTATGTAAATGATATTTTGCAAAGGTCAAGGCAAAAATGCTGTGTTCCATGTTTGTGTCATTTTAGGATGAAGAAAAGAAAAAAAAGTTCATGGGTAAAATTAGGAATTTGAAGGAATTGGAACTTTGGGGACAAAATGTAATAAAAAGTCAATAAACCTCCAGTGAGCTCTCAGAGACATTTCAGAGAGCAGGTGATGGAGGTAGGGAGATTTGAACTTTCCACAATGTGTGCAGTAGGTTGCAGAGCCAATTTATTTAACATATTAAAGAAAAAGGAAATTTTATAATGTTGGAGAACATACATACACCCAGCAGTTGATATCTGAGCTAATGGCTGTCTTCTATTTAGTGTCAAATATTAGGAAAATCTAAGATGGTAAAAACCACATTGATATGACACAAGAAAGAGATTTTAATACAGACCAACATGGTAGAAGTATTCCTGTCAGTGTTGGGAGCTAAGTAATTGAATCAAATTTCTATAATGTGATTAGACTTTCTTAGAATGAGTAATTGTCACAGTTGCTGTTGTGGAAAAGTAATTAATTATATGCAGTAATTATAGTTTTCCCTCAAGTATACTTAGGTTTGACTTTTTTTCCCTGGAAATTTAAAAAAAGCAGTATCGTTTATATCTTGATGGGTAGTGTGCTATTTGGGGACAGAATTTCTGGGTAGAGCATGGCATTGACAGAAAGTGGAAACATGTCAGTGAAACTAAAGCAGTGATAGAGTGAATGTCAAATGGTATTTTATCTTAAAGAATGACTTTGAAGAGGCAGCTTAAAATGACTATCCGTTTCAGTAGAGGGAAATGCTTTATAAACACTGTCTGCCTGAAAAAAAGGATTGGAATAAACCAGACATAATCATACCACCTGTGATTCTGTAATTTGAGAAGAAACCACCATGAATAAGATGCAGAAGCGCAATAACTTGGAAGTGTGCTAAATGTGCATATTTAAGTGTTTTAATTAATTTCAACTTAGAGTTCAATAAGTTCTACTGTGATCATTTATCATGCTAAACCACCAAAACCAGAAAAAAATACTTCTTTGGAAGAAGGATCTGAAATAATGTACATGTATATTTACAATATTAAAATAGTCATATTGCCTTGAAGAAATATAATGGAAAGTGAGTTAAGGTTGATTATGGGAACTTATTATCTATAGTGAATTTTGTACATACTAATATATATTAATAAATCATCTCATTTTAAAATTATTTGAAAAAAAGATATTTGAGTAGAAAGAAATACATCAAACCTACACTCTTTCATGATAATGTCAATTTAAAAGATATTACCATTTACCAGTCAAGTATATACGAAACAAATATCATATTTTCAGATTTGGAATAGGAACAATGAGACCCAATATTTGAAGAAAAAAAAAAGCACAACCTAAAAGTTGAGAATTATGTTTTATTTGGTGGATATTTTGAGGAATTAAGCCTAGAAGACAGCCTCTGAGATCACTCTAAGAGACTGCTCCAAAGAGATAATGGAGAACATAGGATATATAGGAGTTTTGCGACAAAAACCAGGTAGTTGGAACATCAAAAGATTACTGTTAATTAAAGAAAACCAGACATCTCAAGTTAATGAACTTAACCCTTTTCTATGTATGGGAAGGTGCAAGGGTCTGGGCTCATTGAAATTAATATACACCTTAACATCTAGGGCCAGTATCTTGCTTTCCTCTGTCTAAATCCCCTCTGGGTGAACAACTTGGGGTAGATGAAGTGGCCTCTGGCTTGATGGCCAAGCCACCCTTTGTTTACTGATATGGCAGGCAGCATTCTTGATCCGCAACCCTATAAATAATACTAACTCCCCCATCACTCTCTATTGTTACTGCTTATTGTCTCCAGATTATGTATTTCCAGTGACACATTTACTTGTTCTGAACCTTATCTTCCCAATCCCTACTAACTTATAAAATCCTTAGATTTTGTTCACATAGCTACCTGCACCAAGAAAATGGCTTGGGATGTGGAGGTCACAATGTAAAATGTTGAATGAATGAAAGAATGCCTATATGTTTTTATTATTTTATTTAGAACTATTTATTGTGATAATACTGTATGCCAGATACAACACTAGTTTCAGGGGATATGATGGTGAACAAGAAAGACAAATTTGTCCTATTCATCAGATTCTTCTCTAGTGCTAGAAGTGAGATAATGAATAAGTTCAAAACAAACAAAAATAAGCATATTCCAAGGTGTAATAGGGTGGTGGGGTGGTAATGGAGCGGGGATCTTGGGAGTACTTAAGCTAGGGAGATGACATGTAAATGAAACCTAAAGGTGCAATGTAGCTACTATGCTAAGAGTCAGGGCAAGAACATTCCAGACAGAAGGAAGAGCAAATGTAGTCTGAAACAGGAAAGTGTTTGGAGTAATAAACAAAAGACAAACAGGAAGATTCTAATGAACTAAGAGGAAAATTGTTCTAGATGGTTTTACAAGTAGGCAAGTGCCAATCATCTTACTGATCACTTATTGTTTAAAAAACCGTAGTATTTTTTTTGTGAAATACCATAACACTAGGAATACGAATCATATGGTACAGGTAATGTATTGTATATATTAAGAAAAAAGTGTCCAAAATTCATTTTTCGAATTACCTATACAAATAACATTTGTTTCAAATAAAAGTATTATAAGCATATTACAAAGGGTCAAGTAAAATAGAAACTAGTAAAACTATAAATGCAAAGAATACTTATCATTCTAACGTAAATTGTGAGCCGCTGATGGCTCTGTGCCTCCTTTGACTTCAGTCCACTCTGCCTAGGGACCACTAGCAGCTGCTCCCTCTGATGTAACTTCTCAGGCCTTCCTGCCCTGTTTGGGCCCCTCAAGAGGAACTTAGTATATCTCCTCTACTAAGGAACTTCTCACCTGCCACCAAATTGATTTAACTTCCTGATAACTCTGGCAGGTAGGAAGCCACGTTCAGTTCTGTCCCTTTCCTTCTCCACCAGAGGAGAGACATCTGCTAATTTCAGAATGTTCTTTTCACATTACTAAGCAAAATCTTTTTGTGTTTGGTAAGGGGTCAGAGGAAGAAGATAAGAAGATGACATGTGATATGGAAACGATAAGAATTTTGTGGGGCTTGGGATGAAAATGTCAAGGATAAGGATAAAAGAAAGTATTGAAAGAGGAGAATAAGGAAGTTATTATTACATTAGCCATTTCCCAGAGATACCAGTACTTTAACATTAAACAATCATTTAATATAATGGAATAATGTAAATAAATATTAAAATCACTTATAGAGATACAGAAAGGAATATAGATTTGGTTTAAATTTTATAGATGGCCATGAGAATAAGAAAAAAAGAGAAAATACAGAGTTTTCTTAAGTTTTTGCTTGAATAGGTGAGTATAAGAATTTTTTTTTTTTTTTTTTTTTTACTAAATGTTTTAACTAAAATTGTGAAACCTGGAACAGCATGAAAGCTGGAGGAAAAAGTAACAGCTCTGTTTGGAAGATCTTAAGTTTGTGATGCCTTTATACATAGGTTGATTAGGTGGTTAAATATAAAATCTGGAATCTCAGGGAAATCAGGGCTAGAGGTATAAAGTTCACATGAAATCTAAGGTGAAGTTTAAAAATGTGGGGGAAATAGGGAGAGATGCAAACTCAGGACGAAATAGTAGTGAAGTAGAAAGAAAGCCAGGAGAGTCAGTCAGAGACATGAAGAGAAGAATGACCTCCAAATGAGGAGGAGGTTATTGTGTTAAGTGATATTATGATAACAGGTGTAATGGAAATAGAGATGTGTCCACTTGAGCTTGATAACATGGAAAGAAGCCAGGCTGCAGTGTCAAGAAAGTGAAAAGGAGGTAAAGAACTGGAGCTGATGGGTAGAGGCAATTCTTAGAAATTGTGTTGAAGGGCCATTAAAAAAATTAGAAAATAAAAGTGCAAAGATGTCAGGTTAGTTGGCAGAGAATGTGGGAAAAAAATTTGCTTCGTTTTGCTTTGCTTATTTTTTAAAATTGCTGTGGAAAAAGATCCTATATTTGTGTTGATGAGTATAACCCAGTAGAAAGAACATTGATAAAACGCAAAAGAGAATGAAAAAATACAGGGGTGAAATACTGGATAAAGCAGAATAGAATTCAAATGAAAATAGAAAAGTGGTTGGAATAAAATAAGAACAAAGGCTTCTCTTAAATTACAAAAGCAATGAAAACAGAATACTAGTAGAATCACATGGATTTGCAGATATGGTGGTGGTAGATATAATTGTTTTTAATTAACTGTGAATTGGAGCCATAGAGAAAGGAGAAACTCAATGTGGAGAAAGAGCTCTTGGGCAATTGGAGGAGACCGAACAAATATTTAAATAGTCATCTTAAAGAGTGGGAAAACCATATTATATAAATGTATTTGAGTGAAAATTCGAAGTTCAAGTTCTAGAATTTAAAAGGAAATTGATCAGTCCAATTGTGTAACTTTCTCTAGTATTTTCCAGCTAGTTGTTAACTTCTGTAGGTGGATATAGCAATAGCAGTTATTGGAAGTAAATGGGGCTGGAAATCTGATTAGCAAGTACATTGGAATGGGAGTGAGGACCTCAAAGGAATGGAGATTTCTGAGACTATGATATTTCTACTGGGAAAAGAGGACAGTAGGGGAGAATAAGGACATGCATAGTGAAAAATAGCTGGATTTGATAGACCAAGAATTCTTGAGCTAAGCGTTTCACAACAAATCAGTTGGAAAGATAGGGGGTGCTATTAAAAGGATATTGTTTGAAACTGGTATTTTGGTGGGAATATAGGTACAAATTCTAAGGTATGGCTATGAAGTTATGTTACAGATTTAGTGTTGGAAGAATAGACAATGCTTAACCTTCTGGACATTGTTCCTGGTTGCAGCTGTTTCTATTAGGTTTCTGTCCTTACCCATGATTCTTTCCTGATTTCTCTAGTTTTCTTTAGTTACAGTCACAATAGTCTTTCTACTGCCTCATCCACATTCAACAGCTACTACTTGGAACATTCCAGTCCTCCTCCCTCACATGCATTTCTCCTCTTTTGTTCTATCTATTCAATTCTTATTCATTCTTCAGGAACCTAAAGTACCATTCAGGTCAATCTTCTCCTAATCCATCCAATGCAGAGCGATATTGCCCTCTTTCAAGGACATTGGGTGTACAGTGTACAGAGTTCATTTGACATAAATTGTATACTCTCTTTTAAAACAGCTGAAAAAGACCTGAAAATGATTAATTTTGCTGTACACCTGAAACTAGCACAAAATAGTAAGTCACCTAAAATAAAAAAATTAAAAACAAATAAATGAACTTAGAGTTTAAAAATAGCAACAGCAATCTGCTTAAAAAGTGAGCAAAGGAACTGATTAGACTTCTTTTTTTTCAAAGAAGACACACCATTGGGCCGCAATATATGAAATGGTGTACGACATCACTAATCATCACAGAAATGCAAATCAAAGCCACAGCAAGATATCACCTCACACCTGTTAGAAGGGCTGCCCTCAAAAGGACAAATGAGTGAGAGTTAGCTAGGGTGTGGACAAAAAGAAATTTTTGTTCACTGTAGGTGGAAATATAAATTAGTGTAGCTCTGTGGAAAACAGTGTGGATGTTTCTCAAATATACCACAATAAAGCTAAAAAAATTAATAAAAAATAAGTAAAACGGCTTGTGTGACCTTTCTTTATCACGGTATTTTACTTGGGGTAGGGTAAATTCAGAAACAATCCCAAAGTATCCCAGTGGTTTAAATCTATGTTATGTTTATTTTTCACTCAGGTTACCATCTCATCAATGCTGTTGCCAGTGAAGGGGGCATTTAGGGGCCTACACTCCTCTTAGCTCATGGCTTCTAGCTGTGTGGTCTCTTAAGGCCTGGGAATCTGCTAGACACACTGGACATCTGACCCTGCCAACTAAAATACAGGATAAGAAAGCAAAGGGCATTGTGTCCAGACCTGATAGTGCAGGGTATTTAAGTTACTGTAAAGACTTTAGCTTTTACTTTGATTGAAATACAATGCCACTGAAGGATTTTGCCAAAGAAAGTACACAGATAAACTTTTGTTTTAAAAGAAACTTTAGGAATTAAGTGGAGAGCAGTAAGGAGGCTAATATACCAGTTCTAGATAAGAAATGATTAGATCAGTGTGTTAACAGATAAAGTAGTGATGGTTTCTGGATTTTAAAGTTACAGCCAACAGCATGTCCCATGAACCTGTCCAGTGTGCCAGATAAAAATGGAATCAAAAGTGATAAGGATGAGAACACGTAGAATATGCCAACATAGGCATTCACCAAAACAGTTTGAAAAATAGTAAATACTTCTTTTTTCTGTTTTTTTTAACTAATTTAGCTCTCTGACTTCTAGTTTTAGATTTTCTTATATTTGTGGGGAGTGATTTTTCCTCCAGTATAATTCTAAAATATAAACCCAAATTTATATTTTAGGTATTTTTAGATTAAAGGACTAAGAGTTTTTAATCTTCTACTATAGTTTTCCCTTGATGGCTAGATTGCCTGAAGGATACACAATCAAAAAAATAGATTTCTGTTACAGGCCAACAAGGCACATAAGACATAAAAATTGAGTGTAAACCCTTGTCACTTGTATGAAAGGGACTGTCAGTTGTTTACTGATTTTAAGTGATACTGTCACATGCTGGGGACCCCCATCAGTGCAATTTCAACCTTTAACCGCCTTTATTAAAAGCACATATCATCATGTGGCCACAAAAGCATTATATATCAGAGTATGATTTCTTTCTCTTATTTTCACTAACTGCTTTGTAGTAAAAAGTTGTATTTCTGTGGTTGCAGGAGCTAATTCTATTTGAAGCATATTTAAAAACAGAAAAGACTTTTTATAAATGGACAAAATAAAGCTAATGTTTTAATGTGTATTTAGGTTGCTTTTACTTTCCTATCAGAAAAATTCACCAAAGAACATCTTTTCATATATTATCGTTTTTAACCTAATCTCTTCTCCCTTATCTATATTTACAAAGGATCTGGAACAGAATATGCAGCTTCTGCCAGATCCCCATGATTTGGATTACATCTATCCCTATTTTTGCGTGTTTTCCAGAACTCTCTCTCATTTCCAACCTAATGCCAAGATGAGGTTAATCACTGGACATTACAGTTAACTTCATATATGTCTTTGACAGGAGTGCATAGGGTGAAGTGCATCCTCTCTTTTATATACAAAGACTGTGGGTGATTAAGAATATGTCTCTCTCCAGTGTTGGTACCTTTAACCAGAATTTCCTATAGAAGTATCTGATGATTGTCATTACTGCACAGTCCTGATTGTTGATCTAACTAGCATATCTCTATTTTTTTTATGCACAGTATATCCAGTATACTTTTTATTGGATTCAGCAGACAATTTCACTTTATTGTGAAAGAACATTTTAGTTTCAAATTTACATGACCTAGACTTGTCCACTCTTCTAGCACTGTGGAAGGTAGTATTTATTTTATTTGCTGCCAGCTTTCGACTAGGAACAGCTTTCCTGAGTGGAGTGCTTTGGTTGGTAGCTTTTTTCATTAAGTGCTCTAGTGTGAAAAGCTCCAGCTAATGCAGTCAAGTGAGGCTATAACATTCTGCCTGTCTAGGGGATGTTGCTGATGTCTGGACAAAGCTTGCACTTCGAAGGTAGCTTTTGTCTCTTTCTTTGTGTTCAGATCCTTATATAAGTTCAATTCATATCATGCAGTTGTTCTTTACCTGTTCACTGTTAAGAAGGGTACTGCAGTTTAGGAGCAGGTAAAGGTTAACTGTTACAATCCACCCACTGTATAATGGGATACAGGGGGGTATTAGGTTTGCCTTGGCCTGTTCTATCAATATGAGCTCTTAACTGGGAATACAACTGTGAAAAGAAGTGCTTTAGTTACAAAGCAATAGGTAGCATCAATTTTGCCCAGCAAAAGCTGTAGGTGGTTAACAATGGCTTGTCATACTGCTGTTAATTGTAGCACTTTAGATCAGAACAGCCCTGTAAGTGGCAACATTTAAACTCAGCACCACATTGTAAAAGATGGTGCTTTCATCTCATTCAGAAAGACTCTGGTGGGTTATCTTTACTTTCCAGTTGGTTTTCGATAAGACCCATAGGTAATAATGTAGACTGTTTCCATTACCATTCTCATCAAGTCACAGGGCATTAATTTAATATTAAGTGAAAATATTTGTAGAAGTTTCCTCAGTATCAGTGATTTCCTCACATATATAACTTGTTCTTTGTTTTAAAATAAGTAAATCAATATGAAAATAATCTAAACCTCTCAAACATGTCTCTCTTAAACAAGAATTAAAATTTTAATGAAGTGCAATTTTGAAAAGTGTCCTATAGGAGAGTAAAATTAAATATACAGTGGGACTCAAGAATATATGTAAGCTATAGAGGAGATTGGGAATTCATGGATTACCAATCTTTTCTCCAAAATTTTCTTCTAAATGAAGAATAACACCACAGAGGCTATGTGCATGATGCTTGTTTGTCAGTTCCTAAAGCTTCCCTGAATGCCTTTTCTTCCACATGTATACTACACTCTATACGTATTGTTAATTGCAGATGAAATTGTGGTTTTTCTCGGTAAGGTCAATAAATATTTAACATTAGTGTGGTGCTCCGCATACCTGAAGAGGATCTTAAGACTTTTAAAACTGAGCTGCTCAAAGTGTGAGTCCTAGCCCAGTTCCATCAGGGTCACCTGGGAGCTTCTTTGGAAAGGCAGCGTCTTACCCTCATCTACTGACCTAGAAACTGCATTTTAACAAGATACCCCTGACTTAGGTACACTTTAAAGTTTGAGAAGCACTAATCTAAATGACCTAAATATACTTTTGAGCCTTGCCTTAATGAAGAGTCTATCCAGGGTTCAGGCATTACAATCAAAATTAGACCTTTTGCTGAATAGGTTAAGGAAGCTGTTAATAAATTATGCCAGAGCACTTGGTTTCAGTTTTTAAAGCCACTTCGGGACTTTTCTAAAATTTCCAGAGTTCACTCACTTCCTGGATGAGAAATGTTGCCTTGTACCAAAAAATGGGATTAGGGTAGCATTAGTTCAAGTAATCAGTAATTCTACTCAGAACTGAATTCAGTCATGGACTGTCCTGCAATTAGACAATCAAGGAGGTCCTCCTGGAAACGCTGAAAGATGTAGAGATTTTCATCCTCACTGATGCATTGTGAACAAAAGATCCTAAAGATGTTTGAAGCAAATTACATTAAAGCAAAAAAAGGTTTCCTTGCATGTCTCTGTTTCAGAATTAAAATTAGCATGACATGCTTATTAGTATACTTAGAAATCATGGAGATTGGCATTAAACAAACATGCAGGGGGAAGAAAAGACTCATTCCAACTGGATTTTTGTGTTAGTGGGAAACCAATTTGCTATTCAGAATTTCCTTGTCAGAATACTAGAAGTTGACTGATTATTTCCCTGAATTTACAAAATAGTTATTTTGCATTGAGGGAGCATCATTTCATCAATATAAAATGAGTTCTGTTTGCCAAACTGTAAAACTACAGATGTCCATCAGACAAAACGGTTCAAAATTTTATAAATGGATGAACATAATAATCATAATTAATTGTACTGAGTTGAAATAAGCACATGTATAAAACTAATATAATTGGGAAATGACTGCATACTCTAGTTTATTACTCATTCTGTTGTACATGGCAAGTTTACCTCAACCAATAATTAGCAGGAAAAATAAACAGCACTTAGTCTTAAGAAAAGCACTTAGTCCTTTTTTCTTTGTACACATTAATTTTCAGATAATATGTAGAGTTCTTTTAGACTTCAACTGAATGATGCATTAGAGTTAGAAACTCTTGTTTCTAATCAGAAGACTCTCTTATTGTTATAAAAGGATATATTCAAAAATACATATAGTGTGATTCATTTAAGTAACAACTATAATCAAATATTTACTATCAGGGAAAAGCAAATATAAAATTTGAGTTCTTTGAACTGTTCTTGGCTCTGGAGCCTTAGTCTTTCCATGTAGTAAGAGGTTGATTCTAATCAAATCAGTTAAATTAGGCCTAACCCAATGGTATTTCCAATCATTTCAGATTTGAATTAGCTCATGTAGAATCGAGCTTTGGAAAATTCAACTATTTCTAATCTTTCGTCTTCCTATTGCTGACTTGAAACTTCCAAATACTTTTTTTTTCTACTTAATACATTTTATTACACTACTAGGCATATTGAGTTCTACTGACATTATTTTTATACAAGAATTTCTCAAAATGAAGGAAGCATTTTGAATATATATTGAATTTATACTCAAACCTTAATTTGTTTGCTACTACAGAATATTTTCCTGTCATTGCAACTATTTCATCAGAACAGGCTACTATTAAAAATAATATTTGTTGATGGGCATTTAGATTGTTTCCATGCCTTGGATATTGTAAATAGTGCTTCTTTGAACATAGGGATGCATGCATTTTTTTGAATTAGAGTTTTGTCTGTTTATATGCCCAAAAGTGGGATTGCTGGATGATATAGTAGTTCTATATTTAGTTTTCTGAGGAACTTCCATACTGTTTTCCATAATAGTTATATCAGTTTACATTCCCACCAACAGTCTCCAACATTGTTATTTATAAACTTATTAATGATGGCTACTCTAACCAGTATGAGGTGGTACCGCATTGTAGTTTTCATTTGCATTTCTCTAATAATTAGTGATGTTGAACATTTTTTAATGTGCCAACTGGCCATCCATATGTCTTCTTTGGAGAAATGTCTACTTAGGTCTTCTGCCCATTTTTTTGATTGGGTTGTTTTGTTGTTGTTGTTGTTGTTGATTTGTTAAAACTTGAAGCTCACCCAAAAGGAGGCCAGTGATGGTAGTTCATAGGAAGTATAATCTCTGTTTATGTTTAGGACTCTGAGGAAAACTGGAGATTGTTTGAGTAGTTTGTGCTCCGTTACCTACTAACGATCAATTACTGACTCCTCACCCAGTCTGTTTTCTCATGTTGGCTGTATCCACATGCTAATTTTCAAGTGCTCAGCTTCTCAGCCCAGGCAGCATCTTATACTGGCTCATTTATGTGATGCATTAAGTGTTCCTGAGATGCCCATCTGGCCACTCACTCCATAGCCTTCGGTACCAGGAATTCTATGGTGAAATGATCAGCTTTTCCCCAGATCCTTAATGGATCCTCCACAGATTTATTGGATATTTTTCATTTCTGGGTGCCTTCTTGGGGTGAGTGCAGAGGAGAGGAAACCCAGTAAATATCCTAGCATCTTTCCTTAGTTCTCTGGGTGTTGGCCCAGTGATTCCTTCCTAGGTCATCTCAGTGCTCCAGGAATAGGAAACCCTCCTTGATGTCCTTCTCCTTGCTCTTGTAACCTTCCATCTCTTTTTGGTATCTGCCCATAGTTCTGAGTCACTAGGATATATGTGGAGATTCTGTTGGTTGAAAGAGTCCATGTAGGGAACATGATACTAGTGTCCCTTACTTCCAGGCATATGGTGGGAGGTTGCTCAATAATCACAATTTTAGACTCCCCAATTATTTTTCTCTAAAATTCTATCCACACTATTCCTTTTCTGCAGTCCCTTTTCATATCCTGTGTGTGTATGTGTGAAGTCTTTCTGCCTCTTTAATAACTTATTGGGATGTTTAGAAAATGTGCCCTTTGGAAAGGTGCTTTAAAAAAAAAAAAAAAGAATCCAGAAAAGAGCTCATTTTTTCTCAGCTGTGGGCTAAAAGTCCAGCACTTCCCATTTAGTGCTCAGATGGGAAGGAACAGTTGATAACCTAGAGGAGTGGGAAAGGACATGTCTAGGTGATACTTCACATCATCACGTTATATGAGATCATAAAATATTGCTAATACTACTGTAGAACTTTAAAACTTTCACAATAGGGAACAATTCGTATTTTAATCTACATGAAAAACATCATTTTTACTGACAACCAAGGATATATTTCATTTTCATCCATGATAAATCTTAAAGTCAATTTTTAAATGCTATAAAACTCAAAACTGTGCTTGTGATATATATGCCTTTAATAGTGTCCTTTATTAATCAAATAAGAGGAGAGAAATTGGATATTATTAAGTTACAAGGGGTAACATTTAAGAAAGTTAAAATTATGAGTCATAGTTTCTCTTCTTTGAAGCTATTTCTAAAACGCCACAGATAGATGGTTGGTGGTTTTCAAAGGAGCAGACTATTGTATCCTCATACAGTAGACTGTCGAAAATAGGTAGTTTTTAATGCCAATGGTCATTTTGAGATTTAAAAAAATATATATTAAGATAACTACATTCTGGAATCATTAAGAAAATTAGATTTTTTCCCAGATAATCAGAATAACCCTCATCAAATATTTTGCTGAGTTTATTTTTTAATAATGCATCCACCTTTAGCATGTCACATATTAACATGTAACTTTAGAAGAGAACTGTTTTCTGAGAGGTTTTAAACATTGATTCATCCATGTAAGAAATGCATTTTCTTATTGATCTCTTATCTTAACTATTACTTCTGTAAGATCCAATAACAAAAAAACGCATATGTCTACTAAGTAATATCTCAATTTGAGATCATTTTTGTATTATTTCCAAATACAATGTTATCTTAGAGAACACAGATGTTATTGTGTTACATGTTTTGAAGATAAGAAAGATATACTAATTATATAGAAAATATTTTAAATCTCATATAAAAAAAAATCTCCTGTCTCCCCACCAAATACCAAACTTAATATGCTTACATCTATACCAAGTCCTCTTTTGCATATGTACAGTTCCTAGGTGGCCGTCTTCAATGCCTCAATCAGATAATAAGAATTTACTGAATGTTTATTACTTGATTTATTAAACAGATGCTTTGTCAAAAGCTTAAAATCCATATGGCAGACTTAGAAAACATTTAGAGATCAGTAAAAGTGGATAAATAATAAGAAAACTTAGCAATGGTCATACTACTTTAAAAAAAAAAAATGCCTTCTTGGAGTTCCCGTCGTGGTGCAGTAGTTAACGAATCCGACTAGGAACCATGAGGTTGCGGGTTCGGTCCCTGCCCTTGCTCAGTGGGTTAACGATCCGGCGTTGCCGTGAGCTGTGGTGTAGGTTGCAGACGCGGCTCGGATCCCGCGTTGCTGTGGCGTAGGCCGGTGGCTACAGTTCCGATTCGACCCCTAGCCTGGGAACCTCCATATGCCGCGGGAGCGGCCCAAGAAATAGCAACAACAACAACAATAACAACAAAAGACAAAAAAAAAATGCCTTCTTGATGATGGCAAGACTTAAGATTCACTCTTAAGAACTGACAAGTAAAAAAAAATAATAATTTCTCTAAATTTTAAAAGTACTAACAAAGTACTTTAAAAAAAAAAACAAATTACTGGAGTTCCCATCTTGGCGCAGTGGTTAACGAATCCGACTAGAAACCATGAGGTTGTGGGTTTGATCCCTGGCCTTGCTCAGTGGGTTAAGGATCCAGCACTGCCGTGAGCTGTGGTGTAGGTTGCAGATATGGCTCGGATCCTGCGTTGCTGTGGCTCTGGTGTAGGATGGTGGCTATGGCTCCGATTAGACCCCTAGCCTGGGAACCTCCATATGCCCCAGGAAGTGGCCCTAGAAAAGGCAAAAAGACAAAAAAAAATTACTTTTTGAATGAGAAAAATAAGGCCAATTGTAGAAGATTCACATCGCCTCCTGAAATAAAATATTTTGAGCTAATGCAAATTACCCCAAAATAATATAGAACACATAATGATTTATATAATCATTATTATACTTTAAGTTAAGTATAAATTGTAATGGATAAGGGAAAGGCTGATGACTAATTTTAGCCCCTTCAAATGTTGACTGAGCATAGATAGGCTAATCGCCCAGTCGTTCTGAGTCTACCCCAGCTTCCCATGGAAGATTGTCCTTCTGCACCCCTAGAATGAATGGTTAACCAAGGAGGTTTGGGGTACCTTACTCTGGAATCCTCAGCTAAACTTTTGCAACTATAAGACCAGCCCAAGAAGGAGATGAGCAGAGCCAAAGTTTTCAATCTCATAACCTTAGGCAGAGTTTTCCAAGTATTGAAACAACTAGATGATTTGAAGTAAGCTTCTCCATCTCATCAGAAAGATGGATGAAAATCATATATGTGACTTATGTAACAGAAAATCAAGAGGAAGTTTTGTACTCCCTTTCTCATTCCACTTTGCAGTCTTATAAAGTGTGGGGCAAAGAGACAGACCTTAATATGAATTTAATGATAAATACTTTGTTGCATTGGGAATAAGTCATACTCTCTAAAGGGGACTTTTAGCAACTCCTTTTTTGCTCATCTCTACAAGAAAAGTTCTACTGCCTAGCATAGAAATGGAAAACAAAACAACACAGAAAACAACCTGGTATGACATGTTTCCAAGAAACTCAAAGGCTTTTTTTTTTTTTTGGTATAGTTGATCACTGTTGAAACCCTTCACTTAGTTTTCCTTGATGCTGAACTTATACTGCATCTTGACAACATGTATGTTTACTACTGGGATAATTGTTCTAGTGCGCTTCACTCTATATGATCTCTTAAATACTTTTTTATTTACTTTTTGTGTGTGTTTGTTTCCCATATAAACTAAGCAAAGACCATGTCTTATTCCCCATGTTATCTTCAGTGTTTGAGCACTGGATGGTATTTAATAAATATTTGCTAAATAAATTTCTGACTGCACCTGCTATATGCCTATGATTTATTTTCACTTGTACATTGTAGGTTTATCTTTATTCAACATGTACAAAGTGGAACATAAATTTTCTATTGTACAACCTCAAAATTTATTTTGTACTTTTCCTTCGTAAGTTCACTAATTCACTCAACCATCAAGTTGACAATGTTTTCTTTTCTTCTGATTTTCTTGTGTATACCTCCTTTTCTTCCTACCTGGCTCTTAAAACTTCCCCCCAGTGTTTTGTTGTCCCTCAGATACCTTCTAAAGATTAATAATAGAAACTTTCCTTAAAATGCTTTTTGCTAAACTTTTCTCAGAAATACTCCATGGCAGTAAGAAAAGAATATAAATTCACTTGATATTCAAAGTGCTTCACAGAAATTTTCAACACAGCCTTCACCAATCTACTTTATAGTTTTCACCATAGCAAACTGCTAAACAAGTGATCTGTATTTCTCCTTCTTTGGAAACACCACACTTTAATAATTATTTTCTTGGGAGTTTCCATTGTAGTTCAGCAGATTAAGAATCCAGCTAGTATCCATGAGGATGCAGGTTTGATCCCTGGCCTCACTCAGTGGGTTAAGGATCTGATTTTGCTGTGAGCTGCGGTGTAGGTCAAAGATATGGCTCAGATTAAGCATTGCTGTTGCTGTGTCATAGGCTGGCAGCTGTAGCTCCAAATCGAGCCCTAGCATAGGAACTTACGTATGCTGCAGATGTGGCCCTAAAAAGCCAAAAAAAAAAAAAGAAATAGTTTTCTTAAATGTCATCCTACACTGGGACTAATCGGTTCCAGTCGCATTTTCTCCCTGGAAATCTTCTTGATGCCTCAGAACAGTGCTGACTACTCTGCACTGCTGTGCTATTTTCTCTCTGGGCCAGCCATTTGGCAAGGCTGCATACATTTATGTTTATATGTAAACATCACACTTCTATACTAAAAGTTAATTTGCTCAAGGATAGAGAGCATATCTTTTACCTTAATAATCATACAACATTATAGACTAGCTTCTTTCTATAAAAGTGCAGTACCATTTTAACATATATACTAATAAATGTTTTAAATACTACATATATAGAGATATATATGATATATAATATTTTTATGGAGATTTCAAATTTATCAGATAAAGTGCAAGTTTTTAAGAATCTATTAATAGATATGGATTATGTAGATAAACGAAGAGATGAAGACAAGAAAATTATCATGAGATAGAGACAAATTCTTATAGGGATATATTATGTATAATAAATGTGAAAGTCTGATTTTGTGTACTCACCTCTAGTTTTTATTATGTTTATTTATCTGGTAATACTAATCAGAAGAAAATTAGGGTTTTTTTATAAAATAGTAAAAGGTTTAGTTTATAGAAATAGATCTTAACTTACTGAATTCGAGGGAGATATTTAAGGGGGAAAGTACAGTATTTATGTTTTTTGACCTCAAGAATGAGGTGAGCCAAGCACACAGCTGAAGTTCCAATATAAGGAGCAGAGGGGCCAGTAGAGATTGTACTGATCAGGAATAACTTCTGGTTACCCTAGTTGAAAGCCCTATCCATAGATTAATGATATTATAATGAAGAGAAGACAGCCATCTACAAACCAAAGAGAGATGCCTGAAAATCACAACCCTCAGAAAGAATCATGTGGTCAACACTGATTTCAGACTTCCAGCTTCCTGAACAGTAAAGAGATTATATCTCTGTTGTGTACTCCACCTAGTTTACATGCCTTTGTTACAGTAGCCCTAGCAAACCTCCATTTCCTTATGCATATGTGTATGCATATTATGACAGGAACACTGTGCTTCTGTGTGAGTTTTGAGTCTCAAGACAATAGCTATGAATATTCATTAAGAGAGATCATAGAACTGTAGGAGTATTACACTCTTGCAGTGGGAATAAACATTGCATTATGACCTGTTAAAATTAGTTTCAATGTTATTCTCCTTCCTCACTAATAAATATGCAACTCCATTTCTTAAGCCTGTCCTTCACCTTTCTATGCCAGTTTACATGATTATTCCCAAATGTCCACCTTTCTTCCTGGAATTGACATTGGTGTGACAGATGATGCAAATAGCTTAGAATAGATTCTTTTAGATCAATCAATGTATGAAAATCCAAGTAGAATTCAAATTTGTGTCCTCTTGCCCTTTGCTTATTCATGCTTATATAAACTGGAATTATGTTACAATACTGGTATTTATCTTTAAGGCTTTTATTCTTTGTGACTTTGAAATCTTAGGCTTTTTCTTTCTGTAAAATGCTAACCTGTCTGTAAAGAAATGTGGAAGATTTGTTGAAAAACAAAGAGTATCAAAGCACAAAGCAACATTTAAAGGGAGTATGAAAAAGCTACTTTTGTTTCTGTAAAAAATGTATATTCTTTTAAACTAGAAGCTTTAAAAAATGTGTCCACTTAGAAAGGTTAAGAATATGCTTTCTACCTGAGAATCTAGGACAGAAATTTTAGTCAATGAAATTAAAGTGTTTTAATGAGAATTTTGGAATACATTTGTGAAAGGAAAAGTCTTGGATATACAACTGTGTATAAAATGGATATTAAAAGGTATCACATGTTCCAAATATACTAATTTCTGGTGGGCTATCCATCACCTCTGTATATGGGTACCTGTAATACTTCTACAATCCCAAGATTTCTCATGTTTCTTCCTTAGATATTTTGCAACCAGCTGTGGGACTGTACTCAAAAAACACTAATGATCTTTCTATTGTTAGCAATAAATTATATTCCAAAGTACTTAATTCAGTATTGGAGATCATCAAATCACAATTCAACAGTGGCTCAGGTAGTGTTGGCTTAAGGCTATGCCAGAGAAAGGAGAAATTGAAAATTAGAAGAAATCTTGCTAATCTTGAGATGCTAAAACTTTAAGATTAGATTAAAATAAAATAGAAATATTATTATTAAAAGATTCACACCAAATGAAGCACCCCAAAAAAGAAGGGTATATGAAGAAAAACACAATTGTTCATTGCTTTTGTTCAATGTTTATAATTGTGAAGTGTCCTTAAAGATGTACTCTGTGATAGATACATATGAGATATTTCATATCTTATATCTATCTTATAACCTTCACAATCTTAGGAACATTAGTATGTAACATATTCATGTTTGAACTTTCTAGAAAGCTGTTTAGATCAAGCTCTGCCTAACTTCAAAGCTCATGTTTTTCTTGTACCAGGATAACAGAAAGGAATCAAGTGATCAGTAGTCATCCAAATGGCAGGTGATCAGGTTTAGATAAGCTTCTTGCTACTAATTGGTCTAACAATGGGATGTAAGAGCACAAATCTTATAATGGGATCTGGTAAGGTATTCATTGGCTGTAGGTCCAGTGATTAGCTGTAGAACATTCTGGGTAGACATTCTTGTCACTGGTTTACCTGAAATGATACAAGATGAAGAACCTATTTCTTCTAAATTTGAAAAAGAACATAAACACAATACAGAGAAACAGGAATACATAGACTCAAAGAGATGAGTGGTAAGCAGTTAGACTGCACATCTGACTAAGGGCTTCTCAGGATACCAGTGAGTATAGAAACATCTGTACAGATCAGAAAGACCCCTCCATGTTTCTTTAATAAGGTTATGGCTTGTACTTTAATATAATCATCATTGTTTTCAGGGTACTGTGGAACAGATGGAAGTTAAGGACAATCCAAGTAGAAAATTAGGAATTGGGAGTTCCCGTCGTGGCACAGTGGTTAACGAATCAGACTAGGAACCATGCGGTTGCGGGTTCGGTCCCTGCCCTTGCTCAGTGGGTTAACGATCCGGCGTTGCCGTGAGCTGTGGTGTAGGTTGCAGACGCGGCTCGGATCCCGCGTTGCTGTGGCTCTGGCGTAGGCCGGTGGCTACAGTTCCGATTCAACCTCTAGCCTGGGAACCTCCATATGCCGCGGGAGCGGCCCAAGAAATAGCAACAACAACAACAAAAAAGAAAATTAGGAATTGACTGCTAGCAAAGGGGGAGGAAACTGGAATTGGATGATACTTCTAGTTCAAGCTGATGCAGCATGTAAAATTTAGGAACAGATTTTCAAGTCTGTCCACTTCAAAACTGGGCATTGTTGAGATAGGATGTGTCACCATTTCTCAGGGCTATTGTCGAGATGATGTCCATATTGGTTAGAAGATTGTGGTTGGAAGATCTTGGGCTTTGAAAACAGAAGAAACAATATTAATGTCCTGTCTTCACTTTTTACCAGTTGTCATTCTTTAAGTTCTTAATTTTACTGAGTGCCATTGTCCCTTTCCCGATGTTATTGGAGAGACGAAGTGAGATAATCATTAACAATTGCACATCATCTAGTATGCACCTGGCAACTGTGTGCAGTGACTCTGATATGTTAATTTATTTAATCCTCATAACGTACTTGTATAGCAATTCATACTGTTATCCTTTTTAATACAAATAAAGAAATTGGGATTTGATTACTTATTCAGTACTCAAATATAGTAAGTAGAAGATCTTTGGTAGTCTTATTCTAAAGTCTAAACACTTAGCTCTGCATTCTAATGTATTCAAACTTAGCATGATATTTGACATTCAGAAGCATTAAATAAATATTAAACCTCTTCTTTTCAAATAACTATATTATTAAAAGTATTAATGATTTCTCTCATTGTTCAATAGGAAAATTTCATTGATATAATGATGTGATTTGGTCCTGAAATATCTTGTTCTTTGGGGCTGGTATCATTTCTCATCCAGATACTGGTATAATTAGATTTAAGGCATGGAGACAAATTTAAACATAGTAGGTTTAGAAGAAAAACTGGCATACAGTAGATAAGATCATTACTTGGGGTAGTGAGTCTCTGTGAAAAAGATCAGTGACATGATGAAAGTAAAGTATATAGTTCTGGATGAAAGTAAAGTGTATAGTTCTGGCGACAAGGTGAAAAGAACCACAAGGAAATATGATAATATCTGACATTAAATAAAGGTGGGGAGAGGATCCAGTGGCTATATGTTGTGAAATAATGGAAGGTAGATGAAGAGTTATAATGAAAGGCAGTGGCTTTAGTTTAGATGGTTTTCATTAAATGTTCCAGCTAATAGGACGAGGTCTAAGAAGTTTTCTCAATGCCAGTGAATATCAGGAGTGGGGGAAGAAATGGTTTGAGAAACAAAGTAGAAAGAGTTATTAAAGAGAGCAGTAAATAAGCAGAGTCGTATACCTAGAGAAAAGCAGGGAGTGGACACCACATTTGTAAGTGCACAAGTATGCATGTACACATAAGATCATGACTGAAACTACTTATTACTGTTGTTGAACCTCCTTGGTTCCTTTTTTTTTCCTTTCAATTTAATTGGGATGTAATTTACATAAATAACTATATATTAATTTAAGGTGTATAGCATAATGATTTGGCTTACATATGTCATTAAATGATTATCACAATAAGTTTAGTGAACATCCATCATCTCATATAGATACAGATTTAAAGCAAGAGGAAAAAATATTTTCCTTGTGATGAGAATTCTTAGGATTTACTGTTTTACTAACTTTAATACACAATGTTCAGCAGTGTTAATTATATTGGTCATGTTGTATATTACATTCCTAGTACTTATCTTGTAACTGGAAGATTGTACCATTTGACTGCTTTCATCCAATTTCCCTTCCCAACACCCCCTGCCTCTGGTAAACCCAAATCTGATCTCTTTTTCTATGAGTTTGTTTGTGTATTTTTGAAGTATAATTGACCTACAACACTATGTTAGTTCCTGTTAATCACCATAGTGGTTCAGTATTTCTACACATTTCAAAATGATCACCACAGTAAGTCTAGTTGTGATATGTTACAATATAAAAATATTAAATAGTTAACTATATTCCCTACATGGTACATTTTATTCCCTTGACTCATTTGTAACTGGAATTTTGTACCTCTTAATCTCCCTCACCTATTTCTTTTCTCCCCTCACACTTTTCCTCTCTGGCAACCACTCGTTTGCTTTGTTATCTTTCTCAAGATTGTTTAGACTGTTTGAGTTCTTTTGTGTTTCCAAACAAATTTTAGAATTAGTTGTTCTAGCTCTGAGAATTGGTATTTTGATAAGGACTGCATTGAATCTTTAGATTGCCTTGGGTAGTATGAACATTTTAATAATACTAATTCTTCCTACCCGTAAACATTTTAGATCTCTCCGTCTGTTTGGGTTGTCTTTGATTTCTTTCATCAGTGTCTTACGGTTTCATGAGTACGTATCTTTTACCACCTTAGTTAAATTCTTTTTGATGGGATGGTAAATGAGATTGTTTCATTAATTCAATTTTTGAAACTTTGTTGTTAGTGTATAGAAATGCAAATGATTTCTGTATATTAATTTTACATCCTGTAACTTTACAGAAATCGCTGATGAGTTCTAGTAGGTTATCTTTTTGATGTCATCTTTAAGATTTTCTATGTATAGTAGTATTTCACCTGCAAATGTTGACAATTTTACTTCTTCCTTCCCATTTTTTAAAGTTTATCTTGTCTGCGGTGACTGGTACTTCCAATACTATGTTAGATAAAAGTGTTGAGAGTGGGCATCTTTAAATTGCTCCTAATTTTAGAGTGAACACTTTGAACTTTACACCCTTGAGTATTCCTTTAGTTGTGGCCTTGTCATTTATGACCTTTATTATGTGGAAGTATGTTACTTTGGTACAAACTTGCTTTGAGAGTTCTTATCTTAAGTGCATCTTGAAATTTGGCAAAAGATTTTCTGAATCTATTGAGATGACCATATGATTTCTTTTCTTCAACTAGTTAATGTGATGTATAACATTGATTTAATTGCAGATATTGTACCATTCTTGCATCTCTAGAACAAATCCAATTTTTTTGTTTGTTTTTGTTTTGTTTTGTTTTTGGTTTGTTTTTGGTTTTTGTTTGTTTGTTTTTAGGTCTGTTTATTTATTTGTTATTTATTTCCACTGTACAGCATGGGGACCAAATTACACATACATATATACATACTTTTTCCTCCTATTGTTGTGTTGCAGTGTACTTAAATTACAATAAAAGTAGTTTGATCATGGTGAATGATCCTCTTAATATATTGTTCAATATTTTGTTGAGGAATTTTATATTTATGTTTGTCAGAGATACTGACCTGTAATTTTCCTTTTTTAATGATATTTTTATCTGATTTTGATATTAGGGTGATGCTTTCCACATAGAATGAATGAAATATTCCTTCATCTGAAATTTCTGGAGTATTTTGAGAATTGATATGTGTTAACTCTTTACTAAGTGTTAGATAGGACTCAACTGTGAAGCCATAGATTCTGGAATTTTGTTTGTAGGGTATCTTTTTTTTTTAATTACTGATTCAGTTTCAGTACTTGTAATTAGTCTCCATATTTCCTGCTTCTTCCTGGTTTAATCTTTGGAGAATGTCCATTTCTAAGAATTTGTCCATTTATTCTAGATTGTCCATTTCATTAGTGTATAGTTTTTCAAAGTAACTCTCCTCTCCCCACCCCCCGCTCAGGGTGTCATGTGCAGCATATGGAAGTTCCCGGGCTAGGGGTCAAATAGGAGCTGCAGCTCCCAACCTGTGCCAGAGCCACAGCAACACAGGATCCAAGCCATGTTTGCAACCTACACTGCAACTAGCAGTAACACTAGATCCCTAACCCATTGAATGGAGTCAGGTATCAAACCCATGTCCTCATGGATACTAGTTTGGTTCATTACTGCTGACCCACAACAGTAACTCCCATAGTAACTCATTGTGATAGTAATCCTTTGCCGTTTTTTTGGTTTCATTTGTAACTTCTCCTTCTTCTTTTTCATTTTATTAAATTGAGCCCTCTCCTTTTTTTTTTTCCCTGATGAATCTAGCTAAATGTTTATTATTTTATCTTTTCAAAATACAATTCTTGGTTTCATTGATATTTTGCATGTTTTTAGTCTCTATTTTATTTATTTCTGCTTTCATTTTTATGATTTCTTTCCTTCTACTAACTTTAAGTCCCCCCCCCATTTCTAGTTCTTTTAAGTATAAAATGAGGTTGTTTATTTGAGATTTTTCATGTGTTCCTAAGTAGGCTTTTATCACTATAAATGTCCCTTGTAGAACTGCTTTTCCTATGTCTCATAGACTTTGGACAGTTGTGTTTTAGCTCTGCTGTTTTAATACTATGTGTCTTGGTTTTATCTTCTTTGGTTTGCTCCTGTCTAGGACTTTCTCTGCTTCCTATACTTGTGTATCTGTTTTCCTTCACAGGTAGGAAAGTTTTCAGCTATTATGTCTTTAGATATGTTTTTTGTCCCTTTCTCTCTTTCTTCTCCTTCTGGGACTCCTATAATGTGAATATTAGTAAGCTTGATGTCACAGAGTTGTGGAAATCACTAAACCTAAACAAAAAGAAGAGGAAGAAGAAGGAAAAGAAGAAAAAGGAGGAGAGAGTTTGTACCCTTTAGGAGTAGAGTCTCTATTTTCCATAGCCCTCTGGCTCTCCTGAAAGTAAGTTCCACTGGTCTTTGAAACAAATTCTTTTTTCTTCTCATTTTGTTTAACTTTCTCTGTATCTATGAAATTAGGCAAAACTCTTCCTATCCCAGTCTTGAAGGTATGTCCTTATGTGGGAGTGTCCTATGCAGTCTGTGTGTGCCCAATAGCTTTGGTGCAGAAGCTGTATCTGAAGTGAGCACAGGTCAAGTTTCCCTCCATGGAAGCCAGATGTGCTGGCCTCTGTTACCTTGGTTGGAAATGGGGCTGGAAGTGGAGTGGCTAGACCCAGAGCCAGGAGTGAGCGAGGGCTTCTCCTATGCTCATCACTTCTATATTGAAGGCAGAGTCGAGTCCAAAATTACTGGAGCATAAGCCTTGAGGGTTGTGTCGGAGCTGGTTCCATTTCCTTTAAATTGGAGTCCTCCCTCTTCCAAGCAGTAGCAACTTCACAGGAAGGAGGACAGCACTGAAGCAAGACTTCCTGAAGCAGGTGCCTGGTGTGAGCCATGGCATGCACTGGGATGACCCCAGCATGCAAGCCAAAACTCAGCATGAGTGCCAGCAAAGGATCCTATTCAAATGCAGGGTTATGTCTGAACTAGTTCTGTCCCATCCAAGTATGTACTCTCCTCAGCAATGATAACAGTAGCCTTTGCTCTAGTGGGGAGCTGTGCTGGAGCTAGAGGGGCTGGGGTGTGTGCTATAATCAGCCAGAGCCCCAGACAGTTTCAATCTGCTTCCTCCCTCTGGCCTTTAAAGCCAAATATTCTGGAGAATCATCTTTTTCAGCGAAGACCCACAGGCTGGGGAGGAGGATGTGGGGCTTGGACCCAAAATTCATTGGGAAGAACCTCTGCAATTGTAATTGTCTTCTCATTTGTGGGGTCACCCACCTGGGATATGGGTCTTGACTAAACCATGTCTCTGCCCCTTTTATGCATCTCCTTGTCATTGCTTCTTTGTGTCTTTAGTTGTAAAGGATCTTTTTGGCTAATCTTCAGATCTTTCTCATCAAAAGTTTCTCTGTAACTATTTGTCATTTTGGTGTGACTATGGGACGAGGTGAACTTATGCTCTTCCTATTCAGTCATCTTGGCCCAACAAACTGAACTTCCATGGTTATTTGATGTATCATCAAAAAATTAAGGCTTTTAGCTGCATCTTTAAGATGATGTGAACTATTTTATGTTTATTTCTCAAGGTACCAACAAACACAATGCAGATAGTCATTTTCCTAAGTGCTTCTGTACCTTTATGCATCAGAAATTATATTTGAATATTTACCTCTCATGAACATTGTAAACATTATGACAAAAGCATCCACCTCTTCATATCCTATAACAGGAATTCTCTAACCCACAATAACTCTATCAAATGAATACTCAGCTATATTGTATTGCATTTTGAGGGTGTAGTTAGTTCAGTAGTAGGTACATTCCAACAGCTATTTAAATGCATCAGTGTTTAGAGATCTCAAATATAGATATAATTTATCTGAGTAAAATATATAAAGCTATAGTTTATCAAGTTGACTCAAGGGATATAAGTCTTACTAAAGACATAGAAGTAACCATAGCACTTTTTGTACTTATCTGGCATTTTAGAAAAGTTAAATATAAAATAAAACTTGATTCAAATTCTCTAATCATGCTGTTAATAGGGTCTGTGGTTAAGAGTAAATATCTAGCAGAAAATGGACTTATGTTCAATTTATTTAAAGTAAAACTATATATATATATATATATATATATACATATATATATATACATATATATATATATATATACACACACATATATATATATATAAATTATATTTGAATATTTACCTCTCATGAACATTGTAAACTTTGTCTTTTTAGGGCCGCATCTGCAGCATATGAAAGTTCCCAGGCTAGGGGTCCAATCAGATATGTAGCTGCCAGCCTACACCACAGCCACAGCAATGCCAGATCCGAGTCTCGTCTGCGACCTACACCACAGCTCATGGCAATGTCACATCCTTAATGCACTGAAGAAGACCAGAGATTAAACCTGCATTCCCCATGGATACCAGTCAGGTTCATTTCCACTGAGCCATGATAGGAACTCCAAAGTAAAACTATATTTAAACAGTAGTCCTATTCAATAGCTATAAATATTCAAATTTTAACTCTTTTGTGATTAATGTATAGCATAATCAGTCCCCCCAAATGTAGACAATAAATATAGTCTTCACAAAAAGGAGATAACCTGCTTCCTTTTTCCTGCTGTATTCTAACATTTTTGTTTGAATATGAAGCAAAACTATAGACAAGAAAGTAATGTTGTAGGCAATGACTCAAGATGGCAGTTTTATACCTTATAATGCTATAACTATAAGGAAACATTGAGAAAAATATATCAAACTCTTTACAAATATGGATATAGACTTCTATTACCCTACAATGCAAGGGGTCCTTGATGGAATTCATTCTATATGGGAGAGTAAAAGGCAGATTTACCAGGGGTTATCATCCATACCCATTATTGCATTTTGCATTTTGCATTTTTAAGGACTAACCAGAGTCACAACCTTCCAAGAAGATAACAACATTATTCAGCCACTAATATTTAACAGGCACTTGCATTAATACTTTCTCAGTCTTTATTCAGTATATTACTTAGACTTCCCATATGAAGGAAACTTAAGCTTGTAATTATCAAATAGAATGTTTGAAGTCATTAAGTTACTATATTGTATGACTGAGATTCAAACAAAGGTTTCTTTTATTTAAGTTTTATTGAAGTATACTTAATTTATAATGTGATAAGTTCTGCTCTACAACAAAGTGATTCATTTATACATATACACACATCCATTCTTCCATTCTTCAGGTTTCTTGGTCTCAAGACTAGTGCTCTTTCTACTTGAAGCAAGAAATGGTAGAAATAATGTAGGTTTTGGGAGTTTGTGGTCAGGTGAACCTGTATTGGAAAGACTCTCACACTTATCAGTTGTGGACCCAAGGTTAGTAATTTAATCCCTCTGATATCATAGAGTGAAAATGCAATATATCCCTCGCCAAATTGCTGCAAGATTTACGGATAATAAATACAAGATGCCTAAGACAGCATCAACATTTAGGCACTTTGGATGGAGTAGGTAAAGAATTATTATATTTTATGAAATCTTAGCAACCATATCATCTGTACTATGAAAATACTCTAGTGAATTTCCTTCTAACTATATTGAAAGTTCTTTTTAGTGTATAATCATTAAACTTACATTGTCTTCTTTAGTCTTTCTGAATACTGTTGATTTGGCAGATCCTGTCCCTTACATAAAATGACAGTATTGTAGCCTGGGCTATCAAATGCAGCCTTTACAAAATGAAAGATATACTTTTTTTTTTAAACATAGGCATTATAATCTTCCCATTTATTCATGTAATTAATATTAATTTTGTCAACATTCATTCCATGCTTTGAAGCAGCCATTCTTTATTCCATATTATTTAGAAACTATTTATTAATTATCTGTTACTTGAAAGGCACTCTGCCAAAATGACAGAAATTCAAAGTGCATAAGACAGAATTCTTGCCTTGGAGAAAACACTGTCACAAAGTTGACACACAAGTAGACATATGAGTGCTCTAAAGAGGATTGGATAAAGAACTAAGAGCACTAAACCCAGGACCTAGGCAAGGACTGGGGTTTTAGTCAGTATAAATATAGAATCCAACAAAATGGCAGAAATCAGAGCTGACTAGACTCCAGGAAGTTTAAGAGTGGAATAGCAAATCAGAGCCAGAGTTTTGGCTTAGTCTTAATCGTTAGTCCAGAGCCATGATTCTTGCAGGCACCATCATTAAGAACAGCAGAAGGCCAAAGAAGGAGAACGCAAAATGTAAGCAAGAATAAAGTCAGCAAAGAAGAACCAAGTAATAAGAATAACTGACAAAGGAAGAGGAAGAAAAAAAATTGAAGAAAGGGAGCAAAAAATATTGAAAATTGTCCTTTGATTCTAGCACCAAATAATTAAAAACAAACAAAAACAAAAAACAAAACCAAAAATCCTAAAATAGCCAACACAATAGTGAAGGAGAAAAACAAATATGACACATTTTTTAGGTCTAACATGAAGTTAATCTTTATATTATGCTTGCTTAATCATAGATCTGCAGGTTCATTTAAATCTCCAGATTTTGATAAAAATTTTGGAAAAGGGCCCAAAAATGTTGCTGAATTTTTCTACAACTTTATAACTATGAAATGATTCTAAAAATCTGTTATAGCTGGATAGCATATAATTTATATTTTCAGAAGACTAGCAATAAATTACATATTGCTTAAAATATTACTCTGTTTTCTGTTGATTAGAACAAAATTTTAGAAGTGAATAATTTAGTGAGATGGTTTTCCTATAATTCCCTTTTATCCAAATATATGAACACAATATAACTTTGTCTTTTAATGTAAGCATTATGATCTTTATGTTCTTGTTTTTCATATAAATTCTAAATATATATAAATATTTTCATCCATTATATACTTTCACCATGTGGATATGATCATCTCTCAGGGGTTTTTTGTTGTTGTTGTTTTTTTGTCTTTTTGCCATTTCTTGGGCCGCATATATGGAGGTTCCCAGGCTAGGGGTTAAATCGGAGCTGTAAGCTGCCCACCTATGCCAGAGCAACAGCAACGTGGGATCTGAGCCATGTCTACGACCTACACCACAGCTCATGGCAACGCCGAATCCTTAACCCACTGAGCAAGTCCAGGGATCAAACCCGCAACCTCATGGTTCCTAGTCGGATTTGTTAACCACTGAGCCACAACGGGAATTCCCAATAATACATTTTCAATGAATATTTGATACAAATGTTCTTAATATAATTTTAGACTTACGAAACATACATACCTTATCAATTGTCTTCCTGAAGGCTCTCAAGAAGTTTCCATAAAACTGAGCTCTATGACTGGATAGAAAATTGAAAGATAAATTTCTGTAAAGATTAATGTCAAATTATCCTTTGAAAAAGTGTTCTAACTCCCTTATTTTCATCATTGACAACATAGCAAATGGATGTAGAATTCACATGGCTTGGAAGACTTTTTCCTAATGTGCTGAGCAATACTGATATCAACCTGTTATCACTCTAACTTTGTGCAATAGCCACTGGGGAGATAAAGAGACTTAACTCATGAAGACAAACTGAAGACAAACCAAGGGAAGCATGAATAAATAGATTTGTAAAATAAAGCCACTGGGACTAGTCTGGTAAAATGAATGTTGAGACAAAAGAAGGCAAATTAACAAATCTGTAGTAAAGAACGAGTTACTCAATGGCATAGTCTACATATTAATCTGTAATTATAGGTTTTAATATGATATCTCACAGAATAACCTAAACTGGCAGAGGCCAAATTAGAATAACAAGAGTTGATTAATGAATAGTCTCCATGAAATTTTATATTGTAAACTAATTGAATATAAGAGCATGTTGGGTAAAATTGATTTCCTTTCTTTGAACTTCTGAGCAATGATTTCATGTGCCAGTCATTTTACAAATATATTGGACTTTTTGATTCTTCACTCACTTTTTCATGTGTCTAATCTTCATCTGCTCTGTAAACTCCATGAAGGCAGATACTATATTTAATAGTTCTTTTGCACCTAGCAGAAGAGGAAAGCAGTAATACCTTTAAAATCTCTGTTTTCAGCACATAGTTTCACTCAAAATATTTTATTATTTTTTAATCAGAGTGATTCACTAAGGAAAACTAAAGTGACTAAGCCTATCATCAGTTCTTCTAAAATATGTCTCATAAATAAGGTGACCATATAGTCTGGTCTCCTTGAGACTGCTCCTTTATTTTTGTCTGTTATACAGGGTAGTTATTAATAGCTTTTCCTTTCACTCTTAAAATATCTAGGTTTAGATAAATTATTTTGTTCATCCTACCATAGTTCATGATATCAGAGTCTGAAATAATCAATGAGTCTGACTGACTTTGCATTCCAAATGGGTATCTATGGGACCTAGATTATCCAATTTAAAAAAAAGAAGAAAGAATATTTTAGTTAAGGCTTATAACTCATTTGATAGACTATTTTAATAACATAAAATGAAAAAAAATAAAAAGTACAGAACTGTAAATAGAATACTTGCAGTAATATTCCCTCCATTTGTCTCATTGAATGTGATAAAAAATGACTTTATCAAAATTCTTTTTTTTTTTTGGCTTTTTAGGGAAGCACCCATGGTATATGGAGGTTCTCAGGCTAGGGGTAGAATCAGAGCTGTAGCCGCTGGCCTATGCCACAGCCACAGCAATACCAGAACCGAGCCACATCTGCAACCTACACCACACCTCAGGGCAACACCAGATCCTTAACCCACTGAGTGAGGCCAGAGATCGAGCCTGCATTCTTATAGATTCGTTACCACTAAGCCACGATGGGAACTCCCAAAATTCTTACAAGCAGTCTTTTACTTGATCAAAGTAAAAAAAAAAAAAAATCACAAGACCATTTAGATTTTAGCAATAGTTTTATAGACCCTATAAAACTTTATATATCTTTATTATACTTTGCATCAAAACAAAATTTAAATATGTAACTCAAGAAATACAATATATTAATTTCTAAACTCTGTGAAGTTAGCCTAAAAATGCTTAAGAAATGATTTTGTCTTTCATTTGCTTGAGTTTTATAGATTAGAAAGTATGTATATTCTTTCAGGTTTTCAAAGCTTGTAATAAGTAAAATACTACAAAATAAGCATAGATCAGCTCAAGGGACTGAGAAATTTAATCTATAATTATTTTTCATTTGCACATAAATGTTCATAATCTCTTTGCAAACGCTGAAAGCAAATCTGCACAATAATAGTGGCTAACACTGAGAATTATTCAGTTTTAGAGCCAGACCACTTTTAAACTTTAGGTCTGTCCTCAAGGCTAAGTATAATTATCCCAACTCCTTATGCCCATTGTTTGTCTTATCCATAAAGAGCTCTACAACCTCTTTTATAGTATTTCATAATTGTCTTTATTTCAGAATATGCATTTTAAAATATTTTAATGGTTTACCATTAAATGGACAATAAGCATATACATTGTTTTCCAGTACACAATATTTTACTGTAATACTGCACAATTTTTAACATCCTTCTTTTGATGTTTCAGAAATATTTTTCTCTCTGAGTGAAGAGTTAATGACTGAGCAGGATTTTAAATCTCCTTTATTTCTTTTTTTTCTTCTTTTTTTGTCTTTTTGTTTTTTAGGGCCACACCTGCGGCATATGGAGGTTCCCAGGCTAGGGGTCCAACTGGAGCTGTAGTTGCCGGCCTACACCACAGCCACAGCAACGTGGGGGCTCCGAGCCATGTCTGTGACCTACACCACAGTTCACAGCAATGCCGGATCCTTAACCCACTGAGCCAGGCCAGGGATCGAACCAGCATTCTCAGGGATGCTAGTTGGGTTTGCTAACTGCTGAGCCATGACGGGAACTCCAAAGCTCCTTTATTTTTTTGAGCCTTTCTCTCTCTCTCTCTCTCTCACACACACACACACAAACACAAATGAGGTGAATAAATAAAGCTATGCTTAAAATAGTTAACTACATGCCTAGTTTTAAAGGCTGATGGCCCAGCTGTTAGTACCAACAAAAATCCCAGGAAAGCTATATGTAGCATTATCAGATTGTGGTCATGGAAAAGCCAAGCAATACAATTGCATGGTGTTTTTCACTCTGTAGACAGATGTAGGGCATGCTCAAAAATCAGAAAGCACATTCCTGAGCCTATGGGTTTATCACCTTAAAAAATTTATCAAAAAAAAAAAAAGATAAAAGGAGTTCCTGTCATGGCTCAGCATAAACAAATGAATCTGACTAGTATCCATGAGGACCCATGAAGCAATCCCTGACCTTGCTCGGTGAGTTAAGGATCCAACGTTGCTGTGAGCTGTGGTGTAGAATGCAGATTCGGCTCAGATCTCATGTTGCTGTGGCTGTAGTGTAGGCCGGTGGCTATAGCTCCAATTCAACCCCTAGCCTGGGAACCTCCATATGTTGTGGGCGTGGCCCTAAAAAGACAAAAAAAATTGACTCCATTGAAGAAAATACTAAGTTTATACCAATAAGGTAGAGAAATAATAAAATCTTGATTAAGATTAGAAAAATGTAAACATCTAACAATATTTAGAAATATATTTCTCTAAATTTTTCCTTTAAATTTTCTTTCCTTTAAATTTGATGAACATTTGAATGCCTAATTATGCAAGTCCTTGTGCTAGCCAAAGGCGATATAAATGCCAGACAAGATACATTCTCGTCTTTCAAGGAGCAGTCTGTGGGTAGAGATCAGACAATTAAAAATGTTTAAAATGCACTTATATATTTATTGCAATCATATGCAATAATGTACAAAATAACACCTTGTATACCTTAAATTTATACAATGTTATGTGTCAATTACATCTCAACTTAAAGACACTTATCATAGCGTCAGGGCTATGATAAGAGTAGGTATAGGTTACTGTAAAGTATATGTGGAATTGAAATCATTGCTCAACATGGCTAGTATTGAAATACTAACCCAAAGAATTACATTTCAGCTGAAGGTTTTTGTTTGTTTGTTTTTATTAAGGTATAGTTGATTTACAATATTGTCCCAATTTCTGCTATACAGCAAAGTGACCCAGTCATACATATATATATCCCCTTACATTACCCTCCATCATGGTCTGGCTATGGCATCCTGTGCTATACATTAGGACCTTATTTCTTATCTATTCTAAATGTAATAATTTGCATCTACTAACCCCAAACTCCCAGTTCAACTCCCTCCCTCCCTCTTTCCCCTTGCCAACCACAAGGCTGTCCTCTGTGTCTGTGAGTCTATTTCTGTTTTGCAGATAGGTTCATTTGTGCCATATTAGATTCCAAATATAACTGATATCATATGGCATTTTTCTTTCTCTTTCTGACTTCACTTAGTATGAAAATCTCTAGTTCCATCCATGTTGCTGCAAATGGCATTATTTTGTTCTTTTTTATGTCTGAGTAGTATTCCACTGTGTATATATACCCACATCTTCTGAATCCATTCATCTGTTGATGGACATTCATATTGTTTCTTTGTCTTGGCTATTGTGAATAGTGCTGCAATGAGCATACAGGTGCATGCATTTTTTAAATGAAAATTTTGACCAGATATATGCCCAGGAGCGGGTTAGCTGGATCATATGTTAGTTCTATGTTTAGTTTTCTGAGTTCTATGTTTAGTTTTCCATAGTGGTTGTACCAGTTTACATCCTCATCAACAGTGTAGGAAGGTTCTCTTTTTCCACACCTCTCCAGCATTTGTTATTTGCAGACTTATTAATGATGGACATTGTGACTGGTATGAGGTGGTACCTCATAGTTTTTATTTGCATTTCTCTAATAATTAATGATTTTGAGCATCTTTTCTGTGCCTATTTGCAATCTCTCTGTTTTCCTTGAATAAATGTCTGCCTATTTTTCGAATGGGTTGTTTATTTTGTTGTTGTTGTTGAGTTTATGAGTTATTTGTAGATTTTGGAAGTTAATCCCTTATCAGGTCATGTTGTTTTCAAATATTTTCTCCCATTCTTTAGGCTGTATTTTCGATTTACTTATGGTTTCCTTTGCTGTGCAAAAGCTTGCAAATCTGATGAGTCTCTTTTATTTATTTTGTTTTATTTTTATTGCTTGGGAGACCCAACTTAAGAAAGTCAGAGAATGTTTTGTCTGTGTTTTCTTGTAGGAGTTTTATGGTTTCATATCTTATGTTTAAATCTTTAAGCTGTTTTCACTTTATTTTTGTGCATGGTGTGAGGGTATTTTCTAGTTTCATTAAGTTCAGGTCTTAAAGTTTATGTTAACCAGACAGAACAAAAAAAAAAAAAAAAGCAGGCCAGTCAGAGGCAACATGATGTGCAGTAACCCTGGAATTAAGAGATGGCTTAAATATTAGAACCAAACAAACAAAGAAGCCAAACCAGTGTCCCTGACAGATTAAGATAATCTGATTAAAAATTGTAAGCTATCTGCAAAAAAAGAAAAATGCTTTACAAATATGGGACAATCTATATATAAATACAGAAAAAAAAACATCAAAAAAAGTAATAAGGACATTTTTTCATTTTAAGTACAATGACTATCATGTTAATAATATGAAAAGAGGTATTGTATGGTCAATAAATATTTATTGTTTAAAATGTTTATAATTTTGTGAATAATGCTTTTTATATCACTCTATTATTTTTTTGGAGGGCTTCATTCAGGAAGGTAAATACCAATCAATCATTTATTATTTTTTTGCTTGGTTGTTTAAAAGGATATCATAATATTTAAGATTAAAATTTATTCTTTATTGGTTATCCTTCTTACAATAAGCAAGTTATCCTGGAAAATTATAAAAGTTGATTACTCAGACCTGCAAAATAATCTTCCCAATATGCTTATCATTGCCCACATATATCTAGAGGAAAATATTATAGAACATTTATCAATATATATAGAATTGAGTTATATGGTTCTATAGCATGATTTTCTTTAAGTAACTGGAAATATTGACAATATTTTCTCTCTAGGCACTACTCTCAACTCAGCATTTGAATCTTATTGTCTCCTCCTATTTCCTAAATAGCTGACTGATTTCTCTAACATGTTAGATAAAACCTGACTCATTTTATCTGGAACACTTTAGAAGTACACACAGTTGGGTGGTTTACACCTAATTTAGTATAGGCACTTATGCAATGAATCTTTTTAAGAGTGTTCTGCTGTACTTTTCTCCCCTACCAAGGCACTAATTGAACAAATCTTATTTCTGTTCCATAGTTTCTGAAAATGTGGAAATCCTGTTTCATTTACATAACTTTTCGTTGGCATGTGGGATTCAGAAAGTTAAGTTAATAACTGTATTTGCAACAGCGGGAGGCTTTACCCCCTAAATTTGTTGGATCATATATTCCAACCAGTTAAAATAAAATTTACAACACCCTGCTGTCTTAATGTAAACGAGCTTGCAATCAATTTGGTTTAATGAAATTAAAGCTATACAATATGACTGAAGAGATGAAGGCCTTTGGTTCTCTGCTGAATTCATAATGGAAACAACTGTTGTGGTCTAAATAGATCATGAGAAAGATGTTGTTTTAAAACACTAAAAAAAGATTTATTCCATATTAATCAACAAAGTACAAAATTCTAATTATCTTATCTGGAGAAGATTTAGAGATTGAATTTTCAACTGATGCATTTTGAGGCACTTAAAAATGCCTCCTGTACTTTTAATTGAGCTGTGGAAAAATATCAATCATTCTTTCACTGAAAAGATGCTTCAAGAATAGATGCTGACCCAACATCTCTAAGCTTTGTAGTAGAATGCTAATTAAGGGAGGTGGCAATCTAAATTTGATTGTGTTCTTAGATTTGGGAACAGGTGTTATAGTATTGATTATTCAGTGAAAAGGCCAGTTTTCTGGAAAGATTATATACATGACTTCTGCTGACTTAATTGATTTTTCCCCTTGGTGTTCTGTTTCACTTTTTATTGAGAGACTAAGAAAACCAGGCATTCCTGTAGTGACTCAGTGGTAAGGATCCCAGGCTAGCTCAGTGGTAAGGATCCTGGACTAGTATCCATGAGGATGTAAGTTCTATCCCCAGCCTTGCTCACTGTGCTAAGGATCTGGCATTGCCATGAGCTGTGGTGTGGGTTGCAGACATGGCTTGTATCTGGTGTTGCTGTGGCTGTGGTATAGGGTGGCGCTACAGCTCTGATTTGGCTCCTAGCCTGGGAACTTCCCTATGCTGCTGTGGGTGCAGCCCTAAAAAGAAAAAAAAAAAAGGCTAAGAAAACCACATACCAATTGAACACATCTGTATACGCCCTAAAGCTTTTTTTTTTTTTTTTTAAATTTAATGGTTCTTCAAATATAAACTTTGACTTTGAGGTCCAATCCAGGCCTATAGTTTATTTATTTATTTATTTATTTATTTATGTATTTATTTATTTATTTATTTGTCTTTTTGCCTTTTCTAGGGCTGCTCCCGTGGCATATGGAGGTTCCCAGGCTAGGGGTTGAATCAGAGCTCCAGCCGAGGGCCTATGCCAGAGCCACAGCAACACGGGATCCGAGCATCATCTGCGACCTACAACCACAGCTCGTGGCAATGCCAGATCCTTAACCCTCTGAGCAAGGCCCGGGATCAAACCCTCAACCTCATGGTTCCTAGTCGGATTCGTTAACCACTGAGCCACGACGGGAACTCCTAGGCCTATAGTTTTAACTCCCGTTATCTTTTAAATTATCTCTGCCCTGTCTATCAGACCTACTTATCATTCTGTTAAGCACTTCCCATACTTCTCTGACTCCTTCCTTCAGATTTGGAGTTGCCTCCTTTGCTATATATATGCATAGATAGATAGATAGACAGAGAGATAGATAGATATGGATATATAGATCTCATATACATATAGATATTTCTAGATATGCATATATATATAGATATCAACAAAATCTAGTCATTCTTTGAGATCCAGTTACCTCTGCTTGATCAAGCCTTACCTAGTAATCTCTCTCTGCTGAAGTAATAACTTTTCTGAATTACAAGTGTTCTTGGTACCTACTTGATGCTTAAAATTATGTTAGAGTTCTTTCAGCTACAGGTGACAAAAATCCTACTCAGAATAGTTTATGCCACAAAGAAACGGCAGGTTGTTGGTCCTAGTAAGTAGGAAGTTGAAGGAGTGGTGATTATTTTAGGCTCATCTGGATCCAGGGCCTCAGATTACGCAGTCAGGTATTCTCTCTTCATCTTTGATTTAGTGTTCCTTTTCTTTGAATAGGCTTGAGTGAGTCCCAGTATCTCTTCTCTTCAATGGCGTGGCATTGATACCTTCCAATCTCTCAAGGCTTAAATCCTGTTTATAAGATAGCATTATTTTTTTTTCCAATTATTTCAACAATGGTTTGAAGTAATAAACCATACTAAATGGTTTATTATTATCACATTAGCCTATTTTGAATCATATAAATCACTGTGAATAAGAGAATGGAGAACCTGTTTTTACCCATAGACCCAAGTGCTGAGTTCAGGCGCACAAACATCATATAGATTATTAAAGGGGAAGGATAGTTACGAAAAGAAATCTGGACTACTTTTACCAACCAAAAAAGTGTGGTGGAGATATGGGATGTTTAGCTGAGAAAGAAAAAAGATAAAAGCTGTGCACTATATCTGTAGTTGTCATTATTTGCATATATGTAGTATCTGATTTATAAATTGAAGCTGTGATGCATATTTCTTATCTGTATAGGCATCAAAAGCTTAGTTTCTAATAAACACTCATTTAAATAACTGGAGTTCTCATTTTAGAAATAGGGTTTGGAGTTCCCGTAGTGGCTCAGTGGTTAACGAATCCGACTAGGAATCATGAGGTTGCGGGTTCGATCCCTGCCCTTGCTCAGTGGGTTAACGATCCGGCCTTGCTGTGAGCTGTGGTGTAGGTCGCAGACGCGGCTCGGATCCCACACTGCTGTGGCTCTGGCGTAGGCTGGCAGCTACAGCTCTGATTCGACCCCTAGCCTGGGAACCTCCATATGCCGCGGGAGCGGCCCAAGAAATGGCAAAAAGACAAAAAATAAAATAAAATAAAAATAAAAATAGGGTTAAATGAAGGTTAATAAAACAAGGAATGAATGACACAGTATCCACTTAAACTTACAAATTAAGGGTGAGAAGTTGATATTATGTCTTCAGTTGTTAAATTTAGTGATCAAAAGACAAAATATTCTTCTCAATATATTAAACTAAGAACTATAGAAAAGTCAATGGGGAAATTTTATGGTAATCTTCTGAACCCTTATTTCTCATCGAATGAAAGATATTTATTAATGTCTTTCATTTTTTATCTCCTTTAAATAGTATAAAGAGCATATTGTGTCCTGAATACTCGACAAGACTGGGAGCATTGATGATGGCAGAACATGTTTCCTTGGGTCCCTCTATACTGTTGATTATCTGGCTCGGTGCCTTACATATAGCACTTACTTTAAGATAATTGTTTTGATTACTATAAAAGTAAACATTTTAAAAATATCCCATTTAAAAGATTATTCTATTACTTTTTTTTCCCCTTTTTTAGGGCCACACACATGGCATATGGAGGTTCCCAGGCTAGAAGTCGAATTGGAGCTACACCTGCTGGCCTGCACCACAGCCACAGCAATGCAGGATCTGAGCCGAGACTGCAACTTATGCCACAGCCCGCAGCAATGCCAGATCCTTAACCCACTGAGGGAAGCCAGGAATCTACCCTGCAACCTCATGGTCCCTAGTCGGATTTGTTTCTGCTGTGCCCAACGGGAACTCCTATTTACTTTGACCTTAAATGGTCTCACTGCTAACATTTGTAAACAAAGTAGTGCTTTCTTTACAAGCTTTCCTCTGGATTAAGTAGTTATTTCATGCTACTTGAAATTTGTAAATTCCGTTTGCTTTTTGAGCTCACTTCAAATAATCTATAGGAGTTTCTAGGTGAACATTAATTCTCCTTGTCAGAGACTACCTGACAAGGGACTACCTTTACCTGATAGTGTTCAATAAGAATTGATTGATGTTTTATACCCATTTATGTATTTTGACATTCTTCTACCCTTTCTTCAGAATCATTTGAAAAAATAAGTTATATCATCATTTATAAAATGGTAGATGAGATGGCAAGTTGTGGAGGTGAGAATAAAGGAATTTGAAGAACAGAACCAAATAGTCTTTAACCACACATCACTAGAACAGGTTTTTCATGTTTTCAGTACAATGTAAAAGATATTAAATGGTTAAATGGAGTTATAGGTCAATAACAATTAATTACCTTTTCTCAATTTCAATAAATACCTCTAGCATTCTTTATATATGAGAAATAATAAGATGGTGAAATCCAGTTCTGAGAAGTATGCTGCTTTATGCACCAGAGTTATTAAACTATTGAGCTAATATGATACTGATAGTGATACTTTGTTCCATGTACACAAACCTCATCGTTATGCAAATATAGCCCATCATTTCTGCAAATTCAGTCTATCAGTTACAGGGAGAGAACATGAAGATAGCTCAGAGATCCATGGCCACTAAAGGAGAAATATTGAAAAATAATCCAAATCCATGACTGCTGGTGCTAAGACCATAGTGTTATTTTTATTTGACAAGATCACCTGCTGTTTTAATTACCTGATCATTCTGTTTTGTCTTTGTAATAGTTATCATTTTATTCTCTATGACATCTAGTCCAATATCTGACTCATGGTAGGGAAATTAAATAATTGTTCTAGAATTTGTGAGTGGATGCCTATTTATTAAAACCATCATGAGGAAAGCAAAATGGACTTCTAAGTGCCTTTTTCTTTTGCACTCATCTGTTATTGGATTTCCTAATGATCTGATGGTTATTCAAAATCTGTTTCTTTTTTGACTTCTTTACCAAAAGATTGGGATTAACCTAATGGAAAAGAGCAGGTGGATATGATGAGTGAGAAGTACTTTTATTCCTCTTATAGTAACTAAGGCTCAAAACTGTTGTATTTCAGGGAAAGAACATTCTTTGGAGAGTCATGACACTAAAACAGAATTGAAACATCACCAATAGCATAATTCCTCCTTCCCCAATAAAGCCTCTAGCAACACTATCTCTTTCCTACTATGTTTGAATTACTCATTAATTTATACTTATTCTGTGAGATTTAAAATAGAGAAAGCAAATGTCAGTTTACACTAATGTCAAGATTGTACTACAATATTAATTCATGCCCCAAATACATTAAAAGTATTATATATTTTATCTATTTGTTGAGAATCATTTTCATATTCCCCAGATACTTAGCAGATTTTATAATAATAAATTAGTATAGTATTTATATCTTATAAAGACTCCCCCCACCTATATCCCATAGCTTTCTTTCAGGAAGGTAATAAAACTTTTGACTCCCTTTATGGTAATGTAATTCAACTCAAAAAGATATTTTCTGAGAAGCTGTTGTATATAAGACCTCAGATGTTGTGTGGTGAGTTAGGGAGTACAGACATGGGTGATGTATGATCTTTTCATCAAATATAATGTGACTTCATGACAGGGGTAAGATATAGTTATAAGTAAGTCTAATCAAATTCAGAATGAGTAAGAATTCTCAAAACACAAAAGGAGACTGTAAAACAGAGAAAAACATAGAGTGGGGACAGGCAGAGCCATACTGCATAGAAATTCGAAGTAGGCTAAGAAGGAAGCACAGGGATTGCTATATGGAATGTAGAGAAAGATGAAGGGATATAGAAGTTGAGGACAGAGAGCGAGACTGAGGCTTACTCCATGTATAGGGATTAACTTGACCTGACAAAAACATAATTTTTGTGTAGAAGATTAATGAGAACTGATAATGAGCAGGTTAGTTTGGTCTGCTTTGTGCAGTTCCTCAGACCTGGTGAGGAGTTTATAAGGAATGTGTTGGGACATGAGAAACTACTGAGTGTTTTTAATATCACAGAATGATATAATTAGAATGACACTTTTTAGAGACCATTTTAACACCAGTGTTAAGAATATTCATAGGTTTTTGCCTTGTTCATTCAGTTTGGTGTGGTTGAATGCCTCTCTTTTCCATCTCTATCTGCAAATCCTGTCTTTCAAGCCCAGTGCAAACGTCACCTTCTGCAAGAAGTCTTCCCTCACCCATCCAGACTAAAATTAATCACTCTCAGCAATTGCATTGCTGGTTTTCTGGGTTTAATATTTAAAAGTGTGTCATAGTTTTGTTCTAATACAAAAATTGTTTTAGGATAAAACATACATATAGTCTAAAACCTAAAACATTTACATCTTAAGAGACACCTAGAGTACTATAGTATGTTTCATTAAAATTTCAAGTGAGAAATGTACCTTTATTAGAAAGCTTTGCTAATTCTACAAGCTCAAGAGGATAATAAAACAATGATCACTAAAGCACTGTTTTATCTATGGTCAACTCAGCATCATTATATGGTGTTTCACAGCCTCCTTAGCATTGCATTTATTAGAATGTTTCTTCCTCAAATCATTCCAGAGCAGACTCTGCCAAAGAAAAGCACTTGTGCAAGATTTGGAAAGCAAAAGAGATCAATTGTAGGCCGATTTATGGATAGAAGACCATTTCCTTAGAGCTTCTGACTTCTTTGTTTTGCAAGCAGCAAAAATTGGTGGTTCTCATTCTCCTTGAGATTGCTGAGATTTAGCATAGCTCCCTTGAATCACCAGAATCTAGCAACTCCATCCCTGGCCTTGCTTGCCTAGCCCTTCCAACATTTAAGAATGCTTGTGCATCCCTATTTTGAACATTACCAATTTGGGCTATCTAGATTAGCTTTTGTTTTTCTGAGTTTACTGATGCAGCTTCTACTGCAAGAATAATTCTTATTCTAGATGAAGATTTACTTAACAAGTACAATACAACTATGGTGGTGCCAAACTTGATTAAGATTATAAAGTGGATAGTATGTTTTATAAAATGAAAGTAACAACAACATCGCTGCATTTGAAAAACATCACAACAAAAAAACACAATTCCTGCTAAAAATGAACATTCTTTAAAAAAAAAAAAAAAGAGCACCTCAAAGTTACCAACCAAGAAATGGAACTGATTAAAAGTTAATTCTTAAAAAAATATCAGTTAAAACAGACTTGGCACAGACGGTAATTTTATTGTGAAAATATGCACACATCGGGAAGATAACATTGACAGAGTATATTTTCTTAAGAGTTTTTTTTTCTTTTTTTAAAGCTAACTATTATTATTTGATTTTTAATTTCAATGATTAAATTTTCTTTAATTTCATTTTATTTTTGATCATTCTTTATTGATTTTGCTAACAGAATAATCATATGTTTAACATTTATGTCTTTATAAATGTGTATTTTCCTTAATATTTTATATGCATATAAATGTGTATTTTCCTTAATATTTCATATGCACTTATTCATGTTTATATTTTAAATATGTTAAATTATTTATTTACTGATTTTTAAAAAACACTTTAAAGCATACATCCTTTTTCTTATATGTTAACTCTTTAGAAGCAGTATCTTACTTTTCCTTCTTTCAAAAGAAGACTTACAGAAGATTTCAGTTCAAGTTGTTTGTATAGTTTATTTGTGAAGTGATTAAAAGTTTCTAGTAGGAGAAAGATGTGGACAATAAGGGAAGATAGTAAATATATATGGGAAAAGAGATTGCTATTAAGCAACTTACCACTGTGTGTACCACAATGAATGTGATCTTGGAAATTTTGAAAAGAACAGAGTTAGCTGGTGGGTCATGAAGGAAGTGGTTACATATCAACTGCTGCCAGTCATTAAAGTCACATTTAATGAAAACATAACATCACTATTTCTGGTCCTTGGAAAATTCTGCCAACATTTTAAAAGTAAATAGCTGTTATTCCTAAGATATTGACACATGATTCAATCAGCAGCAGTGGTTTGTGATATGATAAACTGGTCAGTTTGGCTACAATGCGCCATGCACAAATATAAATTCTACTAATTAAACCAAAATGGAAATGGAAATCTGCATAAAAATTTGAATTATACCTATCTGCACATATTTCCATTTTCCCAGAAACAGAAAAGCTAATTTCTTCGTATGTATCTATGTGTGTGTATGTATACCTATTTAGAGAACTAACAAATGGCACAGAGTAATGTTAAGATACGTTGGCATCAGTAACTTGTGTTTCTTTTTTTCTGCCTTGTCAATGAAATGGAATTGCATATGAATATTGGCTTACTCTTAAACTTTAGAATCAGACCTATTAACAAAAATTCAAACAGGTAAAAGCTGTGACCAGTAAATTTGTAGACAATTTACTGTTAAGAAAATTGAGATAGTGAAACTTGCTTGTGACAGCATTATTGGAAAAAAATCTGATGGACTCAGCACATATTCTCAATTACAAATTGAATACTAAAACAAAAAGTCAACTTCTGAAAACTATTAAAAGCAGTTAATAGTTTTACTAAATACTCTTAGACTGAATAATAAATATGTTAGGACTACACAAGAAAAGTACAGGGCTAGTAATGAAAAGAACACAGTTTGTTACTGTTAGAAAAGTAAGTGGCCCAAGTAATAATCACCTTGTAATTTTTTTGACCAAAGAATCATAGAAAATAGTATTTATAGAACATAGCACAATATATTAAATTTATGAAGGTATTTGGATTGTTGCTTATCTTGGGGAACTTAATTTAAAGCAATAATATTTTAATAGCATGTTGAATGAGATTTTCTTTATTGTCTCTACTTGGGTTAATGTCCCAGTGTTGAAAAGTTTAATAATAATATTCCTCTAAATTCTGAAAAAGCATCCATTTTCAAGAAATTCACTCTTTAGGGGCAGATATTTCCCTATGATCTATAAAGAAGCAGCTTAAATGGTCCTATTACCCCTCTATCATCTTAACATCCTTCTCCTCAGTCTATGTAGTAAAACATTAATATATCAATGGAATTAGCTGGCAGAGGATTCATCAGGGGTGCAGGGTTTATAGGAAAAATCTATTCAAATAAACTAAGGGTGATCTCACCAAAATAATCATTTTAATTTTCAATCATGCCTGCAAGAAGGAAAGATGGCATCTCATTCTCCTTGTATCTATAATTTTGCAACCAATTTGCTTATCATCTCTAAATGTATTTAATTAGAACTTTTAGTGAAGTAGAAATAAGTAGCTGAGCAGAAAGAATGGTCTACATAATGAGGCAGCCTATGCTTCCACCATTAGGAGTTAGGTGAACACTCAGAAGGAAGCTATATTTGAGCCACTATGAGGACCACTATCCAGTAAGAGTGTATTTGGATGAGTGATTCAGCAGCAAGATCCTATGTAGTGAACTTCCAGGGGTTAGAGGTAAAAGTCAGAAGTAGTCAAAACAAAGCTGGTTTCCCACATTAGAAAACCAGTCATTGAAGAAGCCCTCTTAATCACTTCTGAAGAACTCTCATGTGGATCCCGTAAGATATCCGGGAGTTTTGTGCCTGCTTTTTGGAAGGCATCGACACAGAGAGGGCTGTATTAGCACCCATCAGTTGAATGGCAGTTACCATTTTTCCTTCCACTTCTTTCCTGCATCCTTCCAGAGAATCGAACCTTTAAAGGATGGGCAGAGGAGGGTGAAAAAGAACTCTCCCAGTCCTATGGTTTCATGCTAAGGCTTCGTTTACCCTGCTGATAAGAAGATATCCGTTACATTGGAAATGAGATTGAAATTTACAACTTGACCAGACTTTTTAATACTTAAAAACATTCAGGAATCCCAAGATGTCAAAGAACATGTGAGAAATATCTTAGGTGAAGGCAGTAATTAGAACAAATTAATGAATAAATTTTCATTTTGTTCTCCAATAAGTTTAGAATATCCAATGATTTGATTGTAGTTGGTAATCACACTTAAATATATTAGGCAACTATTTAAAAATATCTCACCTATAGCAATTTTCAGAACAATAAAGTAAGAATATATCTAATAAAGCACTGTATCAGTAGCTCAAGAAAAACAGCCTCAAACCTCTCCAGACCCAAGACAGCTTGCAGTATTACTCAAACTCTCTACAGTGGCCATGAAAACCTTTTCCTTCTAAATTGCATTTTTTTGTTGTCTATAATGGTGGCCTGTTTCTATTGTGACCTTATGAGTCATTGCCCTGAAGCAGTGGGAAACAGTTTCCTCTTCCTGTGCATCTCTTAGTTATGGACCCCAAGCCACAACTCTGTCAATTATAAGATACTCATGATGCCGCTAGTAATAAAGCATTTTATTTGACTCTTTTTTTTCAATTCTTTCTACAAAGTGATAATAGGTTCTTACCAATACCATGTCTTGCCCTGAGTGTATGGTCTAAACTAGCTTCACTTGTGAAATTTGTTTATTTCATCCTCACAACAATCCATAATGATAGGTCTTTATTATCCCAATTCTTTGAGAAAAGGGAGACAGAGAGAATAGACAATTTTCTGTAGGTTACAAAGCTACTAAATAGAAGAAATAGAATTTAAACCCAGGTATACCTCCAATCAGCATCCTCTTATGGCATCCTCTTAGTCCCCAGGTCCTGGAGACCAAGCCAAGACATAGGTCAATCTTACCACTGGCACTTAGGTTTGCTCTTTGCTCTGAACAGTTCTGATTGGTTTGCAGACCAAGCATAGGTACCATATATTTCTTCTTTTTGAACAAATTCATTTCTCATACTTTAAGACAGTCTATGGCCTTTATGGAGTCTTATCTTCAACTATCACTTTTATGTAAAATTCTTTGGTTCTTCAAGCAAATAGCTCCTTTGGTCAGTTGACATCCCTTGGGATGGAGAGTGGAAAGCCCCCTGGGCTGAGTTTTGCAAAAGCTTTTAAGTCTTTTGAAGAGGAGGGCAGAGTTTGTTGGAGAGCTATGGCAAAGTATGTGAGAATCACTTACAGTGATGTTAGGGAGATAAAGGACAAACATCTTTAGGACCTTTAGGTTGAGCACTAGGCAGGTTTCACCCTTAGATGGTTTCCTAGAGCACTCCTTCTAAGAATCAAATGAATTCCGATTCCTTTTTCTCTACCTTTATGACATTTCTTTGCAGATGATATTGTGATGAGACTGGACCATGTAGGGCTGGTTTTATTCAGATATATTGATAATTTTGATCTGCTTTTTTGTTTAGATCCTTAAATTTTTTGTAACATTGCTGCTGATTGACTGGACTGTAATAGCACCTCTGCATAGTAGTTTTATGTAATATGTGAGGAATAAGTAGTGGGTATCAAATCAGATCATTGTTACTGCTGAAGTAGGCTGAAACAAGAAGAGGTTTGCAGTCTTTCAAACTGGTATAATATAGCTTGAAAGTCATCTCAATATATGTGTTTCTCCTTAAAACTGCACTTGGGGAGTTCCCGTCGTGGCTCAGTGGTTAACGAATCTGACTAGGAACCATGAGGTTGCGGATTTGATCCCCGGCCTTGCTCAGTGGCTTAAGGATCCAGCGTTGCTGTGAGCTGTGGTGCAGGTTGCAGACGCTGCTCGGATCCCACATTGCTGTGGCTGTGGCGTAGGCTGGCGGCTGCAGCTCTGATTCTACCCCTAGCCTGGGAACCTCCATATGCCTCAGGAGCGACCCAAGAAATGGCAAAAAGACAAAGAAAAAAAATGAAACAAAACTGTGCTTGGCAGATTAAATAAATGGGCAATATGGATGGCTGAATCTTAGTAAAACAAGATTTTAAAATGCATATTTTTTCTCTTGCCAGTACCTAGGTTTGTATTTTAAAATAAAGAAAAGGGACCCTAGATTTATTTTTAACTTTAATTTCTTTGCACACACAAGAGCAGTGATAAAGGGAATCATCGTATACCAAATCATTATTCAGCTGGACAAGAACTGGGAAAGAAAATGAGAAATTACAAATAGGTGATTTATTTGGCTAGGAGGATATATTTTTTTATTCCTTAATATTTCTCGAAGTTAAAAAATGTCTAAGAGAAAAAAATGATGCAAATTTGGAGTCTTTAACTCCATAAGTTGTTCAATAGTTGCAAATAAAATAATAGCAAAGTCAATTTAACATCTACAGGATCTGTAACAACTGTAGCATCCTGACCACTAAACAGTTTCAATTGTATTGATTGCTGAATTGAACCAATGAGAATATGAGGTTTGTGATTTACCCCAGCAATTTGTGTGTGCACACATCCTGTTTACAAATAAACATTTCTTAAGATAAAAAATTACAAAAAATAGAATTATTTCAAGACAAATGAATACAATTGAAATTTTTTTTAGTCATTTAATAAATGTCTGAAATAATTTTAAAAGGTCTGTCTGAACTCTCTCACTATCAGTGTTGGCTCAAACTTTTCTCTTTAACCACTGTCCACACAGAGAATTAGATTAAAGTTGGCTAAAATTATATCAGATTTGATTATTTTAAAATGTAGATTTGATAATATAAGTATTTCTCTATATTAAATAGAGCCATTTCAGTGACTGTGATAAATTTGAAAAAAAGTTATGAATAATTTGAAACTCATATATTTTCAAGATGGCAGAACAGAATGTCAAATAAACATGACCAAATTATATTATAAACAAATAAATCTTTCAAATATCTATAAATAGACACTAAATTTGATGATTCAATAATTTGTCCAGATTGTTTAGACAATCTTTTGTTATTCATGTTTATTTTTATGACACATACAAACATATACACACACACACACACACATATATATATATATATACACACACACATTCTAAAAGTACATATTATGATTCTGACCTCATTCATATTATGAGGTATCATAGTTTACAGTAAAATGCAAATATAATGTATAGGTGAAACAATTTTCTCATTTATATTGACAAAAATTGCCATCTGAGAGTCAAGAAATCTTATTTCCGACACCAACTCTCTTATTACCCATGCTGTGTCTTATACATATCCATGTTTAAAATGAGGAGTTTTGAGGATCTGTCCTAATACGACCCATGTCCTATACTATGGATTCACTATGTCATTAAAAACTGAAGCTATCTGGAGCTCCTGTCGTGGCTCAGTGGTTAACGAATCCAACTAGGTTCAATCCATGGCCTTGCTCAGTGGGTTAAGGATCCGGTCTTGTCATGAGCTGTGGTGTAGGTCGCAGACGCAGCTCAGATCCCGCATTGCTGTGGCTGTGGTGTAGGCCAGTGGCTGCAGCTCCGATTAGACCCTTAGCCTGGGAACCTCCATGTGCCAAGGGGTGAGGCCCTAGAAAAAAGACAAAAAGACAAAAAAAAAAGCAAAAAACAAAAAAACCCTGAAGATATTTAATTATTAAAAACTACTCTCTCAAACTATTAAAAAATCCATTAACAATCTTTGATTTACATTCAAATTTAAGAAGTAGCCATTATAATAACATGAATTTTATTTTGTTGACAATTACTCAGTTAGGTACTGTGAAAATATAGAATGAATTTTCCAATTCATTTCTTAGCAATTTGCATATATTGTTTCATACACATAAAGGTTAAAGGGGTAACTGATTTTGATTAAATTTGAATATGGTAACATTTGATATAAAATCTCTAACTCAAATATTCAGATTATTATTGTTAGATAATGATGTTTCAATAGACATTTTCAAATGGGCTTTAATTTAGTTGAAATTCTTGATGACATACACACCTCTACACTGTAGATTAGGGGGATATATTTATAATTCATACTTTCCATTTAAGACTAAAAACACAAGCAATTTAAATGTCTATCAATAGATAAATTAGTAAATAAATTATATTACACTTAAATAATTATTTAAAACAAAGTTGATTTTATATTGATAAAAACAATAATCACCAAAATCTTGGGCTGTATTGAAGACAAGCTTCAAAGAATATTTTGCCTTTTGGATGTATACATCTATGTATCTATGTCTAGAATATTGCTAGGGAGATCCTTATGAAAACTGTTAAATGTGATTTCTTCTGGGGAAGGAGTAATAGAATATCAGGTAGCACAGGAGTGGGGTAGACTTTTCACTGAATACCCTCCCTTTCTAGTTTGATTTATTTTAACCATGTGAACATAGTTTTCACTAATTTTCTTGCTATGGCTTCATCAGTGACTCAAATAATTACCCTAGCTGTCAACACACACACACACACACACACACACACACCACCACCACCACCATCACCACCGCCATGCCTCACTCCTTGTTTCACACAATTAGTGTTTATGGTCACACGTGGTAGAGAACATGACTTTTTCTCAAGACAAAATCTCCTTATTATTAGTTACTATTTAGATATGCTGTTAACATTTAGTCATTAATTCTGTATGTTAAGACTTCCCAATTTACTTCAGCTTCATAACATAGAGTAACAAACTCCCATATGTAGGGGGATACTCTTGGGTCTTAGTAATTTCTAGATTAGACAGTAGAAACTTTATGTCAAGTCCTTGACCAATCTCTTACTTATTTACCATGTCAAAGATGCTTTAATGTTGTTGTTTTTATTGCACCCTTGTGGACCATTTGCTAAAAAGCAATTTGCTATTTTAGAGATAAATTAGCTTTATTACTTTCTGTTCATGTACACTGAAAAGCTCTGTGGACTGTAATTTTCCTTACTCCATCTCCTATCCTCAGCATCAATGCATCTATTAAAATTAAAAGACTTATTTTTCATATCATAAAAAGGTAGAGTTTGAGCTATTTCTCCTGATTATACACAAAGAACAGTTTTGTTAGTCTGTCTTGCAGAATCGTAGATTTGTGTTCCGGTAAAATTAAGCATACAAAACCAGCAGGGGAGTAAACATACTGAGTGCTTTCCAGAATGGTGAAATAAAATTTTAACCATTTTTTTAATGTACAAGGAAGATAAAAGGTTGAGATTTAATACTGTAGTACTAAATATCCAGAGAGAAAAAGCCAATGCAGTTTATTTCACTTGATTTCAATAAGTAAAGAAAACAGGAATGGATGAAAGAATATTCTTCTTACTTTAAATAACTTTGATATATTTTAGAACCACATAGTGAGCAACTTAAGTGTTTGGTAATATTAACATTAGGGAAGTACAGAATGGATTTTGTAAGTTTTCAGGGTATTTAACTGCTTGAATTAGTGAAGGAAAACTAAATCTGTGTAATAAGTATTTTTCAATAAGAACATTTGGAATAATTATATAATTACAATACTGTAAAGGGAGGCCGAACTCATTTGTTTTTACTATAGACTAAAAATGTGATAATGTCCTGTTCATATTCATTTTAAATCAATTATATTTATTTTTTATAATTAGTAATGTGACATTTCTAGGCAGTATTAAGTAACTGGTCTATCTGAAATTCAAGCTATATTTTTTCTGACTCCATTAATCATCCTATTGTGAGGTTCATATGAGTATCTAATTTATAATTTAGCACTTAATGTAACGGGATGTAAAATATAATCCAATTTAGCTAAATATATACTTAAATAATAATAGTTGTTATAATCATTAAACTTGCAATAATGCAAGTAACATTTAGTTTTACTCCCACTGAATTTCAACTAGAGCTCTGTGATTACTTTAAGGGTAAACATGTCATCTTTCCCGTGTCACAGCTAAAGTCTAGGGGTTGGAATGCTCTGTCATGGTGGAGAAGGGATTTAGAATGACTCCAAAGGCACAGACTTACACAAATGTCTGTGAACTGGATCTGTGTGGTGATCTTTCCCTCTTGAAATCCCTCATATTCCTGATTTCAGGACTGATTTCTACTCTAGTACCTTAGGTATCTAGGCTTATTGTTTTCAGCTTCACAAAACTGAAAGTAGGGAATTTTTAAAAATTAGTTTTATACAGATAGTCAACAAAATTATTATTAACAGATCAATTACGAGGCTAAGGATTTAAAGGACACAAAATTCAATAATTCTTGATATTCCTATTAAACACAGGGACAGTCTCAGGGATCCTGCTCTGCCTTGCCCAGCAGTAGATTTTGAGATTCAAAAAGTTAACTTTAAGTTACTAAGTTTCTGTGCATTCAGAAGGATTTTATTTAAACTACTAATAATGTGCAAATTCCTCTTAAGGACTGACTTCAAGGGACCACAAAATGACCACCTTCTTTTAGTTCTAAGACAGAGTGTATATGGTAAAAGTAGTTATTATATTCTTTACCTGAATGGAAATGGAAATGTAACTGGTTGCATGCTAAGAAAACACACCATTCTCGAAGTAGTTCAGTGTTTGTTATGTATTTAGGACTAGAAAATGAAGTATGGATCGAATCTTAGTGGAATGAGGAACAAGCTCCAATTAGAAACCTCCAGAAATTACTCTCCCTAAGTAAATGGGCTATAGTTTCTTAAAGAAATAAAGGAGGGTGGGAGTTCTCTTCATGGCACAGCAGAAACAAATCTGACTAGAATCCATGAGGATGCACATTTGATCCCTGGCCTTGCTCGGGGGTCGGGGATTGGGCATTTCTGTGAGCTATGGTGTAGGGTGCAGACACAGATCGGCTCCAGCTATTGCTGTGGCCGTGGTATAGGCCAACACCTGTAGCTCTGATTCAACCTCTAGACTGGGAACTTCCCTCTGCCTTGGGTGCAGCCGCAAAAAGGATAAAAAGAAAAAGAAAGAAAGAAAGAAAAGGAGGAAGGAAGAAAGGTGAAGAAGACCTTAAGTTTCTCAGTAACCATTTTTCAGTATATAATGAATCTGACAAGAATACACTCCTATTCCTAGAATTGTCAATTTGGCACATTTTATAAACACAAAATGTGCTATTTAAATTTTTTTTTTTCTCATCTGGAACTTCCCAGGCTAGGGGTCAAATTGGAGCTATAGCTGCCAGTCTACACCACAGCCATAGCAATGCTACAGGATCCAAGCCATGTCTGCAACCTATAGCACAGCTCACAGCAATGCCTGATCCCAGACCCACTGAGTGAGGCCAGGGATCAAACTTGCATCTCATGGATACTAGTCATATTTGTTTCTGCTGCACCACAGTTGGAACTCCCCAAACTGTGCTATTTAAAACTGGCCCACATGCCCAGAATTAAACCCAAGCACCTACCGTCAACTAATCTATGACAAAAGAGCAAGAATATACCATGGAGAAAATACAGCCATACAATAAGTGGTGCTGTGAAAACTGGACAGCCACATGTAAATGAATGAAATTAGAATACACAAAAATAAACTCAAAATGGATTAAGACCTAGATATAAGACCAGATACTATTAAACTCTTAGAGGAAAACATAAGCCAAACACTCTCTGACATAAACGACAGCAATATCTTCTTAGATCCACCTCCTAGAGTAATGATGATAAAAACAAAAATAAATATATGGCACTTAATTAAACTTAAAAGTTTCTGCACAGCAAAGGAAACCCTAAACAAAATGAAAGGACAACCCACAGAACAGGAGAAAATCTTTGCAAATGAATCGACTGACAAGGGATTCATCTCCAAAATTTATAAATAACTTCTGCAGCTCATTACCAAAACAAAAAAACAAACAAAAAAAAAAACCATCAAAAAATGGGCAGAAGATCTAAACAGACAATTCTCCAAAAAGGACATACAGACAACAACAAAAAAAAAACACATGAAAAAATGTTCAACATCACTAATTATTAGAGAAATGTAAATCAAAACCATTATGAGGTACCATCTTACACTGGCCAGAATGGCTATCAACAAAAAGTCTACAAACAATAAGCGCTAGAGAGGGTGTGGAGAAAAAGGAACCATATTACAATGTTGGTGGGAATGTAAATTAGTGCAACCACTGTGGAAAACAGTATGGAGATTCCTCATAAATCTAAAAATAGAATTACCATTTGATCCAGCAATCCCACTCCTGGGTGGTTATCCAGGGAATACCATGACTTGAAAAAACACATGTACTTCCAGTGTTCATTGCAGCACTATATATACAATAGCCAACACATGGAAACTACCTAAATGTCCATCAACAGAGGAGTGGATAAAAAAGATGTGGTACTCGAGGTTCAAATGGCAATAAATAATCATCTATCAATTATCACCTTAAATGTCAATGGACTGAACACCCCAATCAAAAGACACAGAGTGGCTGAGTGGATAAAAAGGCAAAAACCTTCAATATGCTGCCTACAAGAAACTCACCTTAGGACAAAAGATACATATAGATTGAAAGTGAAAGGGTGGGGGAAAATATTTCACGCCAATAGACATGACAGAAAAGCAGGAGTCGCAACGCTCATATCAGACAAAATAGACTTTAAAACAAAAGACATAAAGAAAGACAAAGAAGGACACTACTTAATGATTAAGGGATCCATCCAAGGAGAGGATGTTACTATTGTCAACATATATGCCCCAAATACAGGACCACCCAGATACATACAACAAATATTAACAGACATAAAGGGAGATATTGATGAGAATACAATCATAGTAGGAGACCTTAATACCCCCCTCACATCAATGGACAGATCCTCTAGACAGAAAACCAATAAAGCAACAGAGATCCTAAAGGAAACAATAGAAAAGGTAGACTTCATTGATATCTTCAGGACCCTACATCCAAAAAAATCAGAATACACATTCTTCTCAAATGCTCATGGAACATTCTCAAGAATCGACCACATCTTGGGACACAAAGCTAATCTCAATAAATTTAGGAGCATAGAAATTATCTCAGGTATCTTCTCTGACCACAATGCCATGAAATTAGAAACCAACCATGGGAAAAGGAAAGAGAAAAAACCTACTGCATGGAGACTAAACAACATGCTCCTAAAAAAACCAATGGGTCAATGAGGAAATCAAGAAGGAAATTAAAAACTACCTTGAAACAAATGATAATGAAGACACAACTGCTCAAAACCTATGGGATGCTGCGAAAGCAGTGCTCAGAGGGAAATTTATAGCAATACAGGCCTTTCTCAAAAAAGAAGAAAGATCCCAAATGGACAACTTAACCCTCCACCTAAATGACTTAGAAAAAGAAGAACAAAAAAGGCCTAAAGTCAGCAGAAGGAAGGAAATTATAAAGATCAAAGAAGAAATCAATAAAACAGAGACTCAAAAAACAATAGAGAAAATTAATAAAACCAAGAGCTGGTTCTTTGAAAAGTTAAACAAAATGGACAAACCCCTGGCCAGACTCACTCAAAAGCGGAGAGAAAGAACCCAAAGAACCAAAATTATAAATGAAAAAGGAGAAATCACAACGGATACAGCAGACATACAAAAAAACATAAGAGAATACTATGAACAACTACACGGCAACAAGTTTGACAATCTGGAAGAAATGGACAATTTTCTAGAATCTTACAGCCTGCCAAAACTGAATCAAGTAGAAACAGACCAACTGAACAGACCGATCACTAGAAATGAAATGGAAGAGGTCATAAAATCACTCCCTACAAATAAAAGTCCAGGACCAGATGGCTTCACAGGTGAATTTTATCAAACATATAAAGAGGAACTGGTGCCCATCCTCCTTAACCTCTTTCAAAAGGTTGAAGAAGAAGGAATACTCCCAAAGACATTCTATGATGCCACCATCACCCTCATTCCAAAACCAGACAGAGATACCACCAAAAAAGAAAACTATCGGCCAATATCATTGATGAATTTAGATGCAAAAATTCTCAACAAAATCTTAGCCAACCGAATCCAACAACATACCAAAAAAAGTATACACCATGACCAGGTTGGGTTCATCCCAGGTTCACAAGGATGGTTCAACATAGGCAAATCAATCAGCATCATACACCACATTAACAAAAAAAAAGTCAAAAATCATATGATCATCTCAATAGACGCAGAAAAAGCATTTGACAAAGTCCAACATCCATTCATGATCAAGACCCTTGCCAAAGTGGGTATAGAGGGAACATTCCTGAATATAATCAAAGGCATTTATGAGAAACCCACAGCAAATAGAATCCTCAATGGGGAAAAACTGAAAGCCTTCTCACTCCAATCTGGAACAAGACAGGGATGCCCACTCTCACCACTGCTCTTCAACATAGTTTTGGAAGTCCTAGCCACAGCAATGAGACAAACCAAAGAAATAAAAGGCATCCATATAGGAAGAGAAGAGATCAAACTGTCACTGTATGCAGATGACATGATACTATACATAGAAAACGCTAAGGACTCAACCCCAAAACTACTTGAACTGATTCATCAATTCAGCAAAGTAGCAGGATATAAGATTAACATTCAGAAGTCAGTTGCATTTCTGTATACCAGCAATGAAATATTAGAAAAGGAATACCCAAATACGATACCTTTTAAAATTGCACCTCACAAAACCAAATACCTCGGAATACACCTGACCAAGGAGGTAAAGGACCTATATGCCGAGAACTATAAAACTTTAATCAAAGACATCAAAGAAGATGTAAAGAAATGGAAAGATATTCCATGTTCCTGGGTTGGGAAAATCAATATTGTAAAAATGGCCATACTACCCAAAGCAATCTACAGATTCAATGCAATCCCTATCAAATTACCCATGATATTTTTCACAGAACTAGAACAAACAATCCAAACATTTATATGGAACCACAAAAGACCCAGAATCGCCAAAGCAATCCTGAGAAACAAAAACCAAGCAGGAGGCATCACTCTCCCAGACTTCAAGAAATACTACAAAGCCACAGTCATCAAAACAGTGTGGTACTGGGATCAAAACAGACAGACAGACCAATGGGACAGAATAGAGAATCCGGAAATAAACCCAGACACCTACAGTCAATTAATCTTTGACAAGGGAGGCAAGAACATCAAATGGGAAAAAGAAAGTCTATTCAGCAAGCATTGCTGGGAAACCTGGACAGCTGCATGCAAAGCAATGAAACTAGAACACACCCTCACACCATGCACAAAAATAAACTCCAAATGGCTGAAAGACTTAAATATATGACAGGAGACCATCAAACTCCTAGAAGAAAGCACAGGCAAAACACTCTCTGACATCAACATCATGAATATTTTCTCAGGTCAGTCTCCCAAAGCAATCGAAATTAGAGCAAAAATAAACCCATGGGACCTCATCAAACTGAAAAGCTTTTGCACAGCAAAGGAAACCCAAAAGAAACCAAAAAGACAACTTACAGAATGGGAGAAAGCAGTTTCAAATGATGCAACTGACAAGGGCTTAATCTCTAGAATATATAAACAACTTATACAACCCAGCAGCAAAAACGCCAATCAATCAATAGAAAAATGGGCAAAAGACCTGAATAGACTGTTCTCCAAAGAAGATATACAGATGGCCAACAAACATGAAAAAATGCTCAACATCGCTGATTATAAGAGAAATGCAAATCAAAACTACCATGAGATACCACCTCACACCAGTCAGAATGGCCATCATTAATAAGTCCACAAATAACAAGTGCTGGAGGGGCTGTGGAGAAAAGGGAACCCTCCTGCACTGTTGGTGGGAATGTAAACTGGTACAGCCTCTATGGAGAACAGTTTGGAGATACCTTAGAAATCTATCCATAGAACTTCCATATGACCCCACAATCCCACTCTTGGGCATCTATCCGGACAAAACTCTACTTAAAAGAGACACACGCACCCGCATGTTCATTGCAGCACTATTCACAATAGCCAGGACATGGAAACAACCCAAATGTCCATCAACAGGTGATTGGATTCGGAAGAGGTGGTATATATACACAATGGAATACTACTCAGCCATAAAAAAGAATGACATCATGCCATTTGCAGCAACATGGATGGAGCTAGAGAACCTCATCCTGAGTGAAATGAGCCAGAAAGACAAAGACAAATACCATATGATATCACTTATAACTGGAATCTAATATCCAGCACAAATGAACATCTCCTCAGAAAAGAAAATCATGGACTTGGAGAAGAGACTTGTGGCTGCCTGATGGGAGGGGGAGGGAGAGGGAGGGATTGGGAGCTTGGGCTTATCAGACACAACTTAGAATAGATTTACAAGGAGATCCTGCTGAGTAGCATTGAGAACTTTGTCTAGATACCCATGTTGCAACAGAAGAAAGGCTGGGGGAAAAATGTAATTGTAATGTATACATGTAAGGATAACCTGACCCCCTTGCTGTACAGTGGGAAAAAAATAATAATAAATAATTTAAAAAAAAAGATGTGGTACTTACACACAATGGAATATTACTCAGCCATTAAAAGGAAAGAAATAACAGCGTTTGCAGCAACATGGATGGACCTAGAAATTGTCATGCTAAGTGAAGTCAGTCAGACAGGGAGACACCAACATCAAATGCTATCACTTACATGTGGAATCAAAAAAGGACAAAATGAACTTATTTGTTCAAGTCTGACTCACAGACTTTGAAAAACTTATGGTTTCCAAATGAGACAGGTTGGGTGATGGGGGTATGCGAATGCTAAAAAATTTGGTTGTGATGATTGTTGTCCAACTATAAATGTAATAAAATTCATTGTGTTATTAAAAATAAAATAAAAAATAAAACTGACACATACAGACTTTGCCCCTGCTTATGTCTGCATTCTACTGTAATTGCATACTTAGAAATATTGTATAGTGGAGACAGTTTACTAATTTTTCAGGTCTAAAAAATAGGCTTTCTTGATAGAAAACAAAGAGCAGAATTGTACTACATATTTAGTCAGACATTTAAATGTACCCAGCACAGTTTAGTCTTGTAATACATAATTCTCAGGTAGCTTCTAAAAGGAAAAGCATCTTCTAGGTACTTCCTACTGAAACATTAAGACATGAAGATAATCTCTTTTCCCACTAGAATTTGAATCTGGGGCAGAAAACAAAAAATTAAAAACAAAATGAGAATCATGCAGAAAAGTAAACCCTTTAATAGAGATATGCTTTCAGAGATATAAACCATAGAGGAAAAGCCCATTGCTTTCTCTTAAAATGGAAAGAGAGCAGTGGTAGGATGATGTTATAGAAAAGATTTCACTTAGAATAGGAAATGTAGGTCTTTTGAAATATTGTGAGGAATAATGGGCAAAGTAAGCTAGTCATAAAGCATCTAAAATGCATACAGGCATGGGATAATATGACCCTTTGGGGAGATATGTATTCTGTAATGAGAGAAGCAGAGAACATATATGATGGCTGGAGAGGCTATAGGTCAGGCAGAATAGGAAGGTGAGATCCAGAGCAATAAAAGATTTTTGACATTGCTCAAGAGATTGGCATAAACATTGTCTCAATTCAAATTAGAAAGAGCTTCAAGCAGAGATTTTTAATTTAGAAGGTTCATCAGGTAGTGATATAAAGGATATGTTGTAAGGTGGACTCTAGGGAGTTTAATGACAAGGAAATTCTCTTAGAAAGTAGTATGCAATATTTAGTGAAAGAGTTTAAAGGGCTAAGGTAAAAACCTGATTAATATCTATACTTAAAATCAACCACAGAAAAATAAATGAAAAAAAATTACCTGGAGATTAAAAAACATGCTACTTAAAAAATCAATCAAAACAAACAAAAAATACACATGAGAACACTATGAGCAATTATATGGCAACAAATCATCAACCTAGAAGAAATGGATAAGCTTCCAGAAACATCTAGCCCATCAAAATTAAATCAAGAAGAAATAGATAAACTGAATGGACTGATCACTAGAAGTGAAATAGAGTCTGTAATTATAAAACTCCCTACAATCAAAAGCACAGGATCACATTGCTTTATAGGCAAACTCTAACAAAAATACAACAAGCATGTAACTATCATTCTCAAACTCTTCAAAAAGACTGAAAAAGAAAGAACACTCCCAAATACATGCTGTGAAGTCACCATCTCTCTGATACCAGAACCAGACAAAGACACTATGGAAAAAGAAAATTATAGGCCAATATCTCCAATGAACATAGACGCAAATATTCTCAACAAAATATTAGCAAATCAAATCCAGAAACACATAAAAAAGCTCATATATCACAACCAAATGGAATTCATTCCAAGTTCAAAGGATGATTCAACATAAATCAATGTGATATACCACATCAACAAAAGAAAAGACAAAAACCATGATTATCTCAACAGATGCAGAAAAAACATTTGACAAAATCCAATATCCACTCATGATAAAAACTCTTACCAAAGTGGGTATAGATGGAATAGATCTCAACATAATAAAAGCCATTTATGACAAAACCACAAACTAATATAATACTTACTGGTGAAAAGCTGAAACTTTTCCCACTAAAATCTGGAACAAGACAAGAACGCCTACTCTCACCACTTTTGTTCAACATAGTATCAGAAGTCCTAGCCACTGTGATCAGATAAGAAAAAGAAATTAAAAGATATCCAAATTGGAAGAGAAAAGGCAAAAGTGTCAATGCATGCATATGAGATGATATCATACATAGAAAACCCTAAAACTCCACAGAAACCTACTAGAACTGATGAAAGAACTCAGCAAAGTAGCAGGATACAAGGTTAACATTCAGAAATTGGTTACATTTATTTACACTAACAATGAAACATTGGAAAGGGAATTAAAAAAAAAAATCTTTAATTGCACCCCCAGGAATTCCTGCTGTGCCACAACAGAATCTGCAGCTTCTCTGCAGTATCAAGACACAGGTTTGATCCCCATGCCAGCACAGTGGGTGAAAGCATCCAGTTTTGTCACAGCATAGGTCTCAACTGCAACTTGTATTAGACCCCTTACCCAAGGACTCCATATGTCATAAGGTGGCCAAGAAAAGAAAAAAAAATAGTATGCCGCAAAATAAAATATTTAGGAATAAGCCTGACCTAAGAGGTAAAAGACATATGCTAAAAACTATAAAACATTAATAAAGGAAATTAAAGAAGAATCAAAGAAATGGAAAGATACTCCAAGCTCTCAGTGTGGGAGAATAGGTATTGTTCAAATGGTCATACTACCCAAAGATTTAATGTGATCTCTGTCAAACTACACTTTGATTTAATGTGGTCCCTATCAAACTATCCATGACATTTTTCACAGAAGTAGAACAGATAATCCTAAAATTTATTTGGAACCATAAAAGACCCAGAATTGCCAAAGCAATTATGAAGAAAAAGAATAATACACATTACATAACACTCCCATTCTTCAGATAATACCATAAAGCTACACTAATCAAAACAGTGTGGTACTGGTACAAAAACAGAGATAATGGATCAATGAAACACAATAGAGAGCCCAGAAAATAGGCTCACACACCTTCAGGCAACTAATCTTTGACAAAGGAAGCAAGAATATGCAAAGGGGAAAAGACAGTCTCTTCAGTAAGTGGTATTGGGAAAGTTGGACAGCCTTATGTAAATAAATGAAGTTAGAACATACCCTCACATTGTACACAAAAATAAACTCAAAATGGCTTAAAGACTTAAACATACTATAGGAACTATAAAACTCTTAGAAAAGATCATAGGCAAAACATACTATGACATAAATCATATCAATATTTTCTTGGGTCTCCTGTGGAAATAGAAATAAAAACAAAAATAAACAAATGGGACCTAATCAAACTTAACAAACTTTTCCACATCAAAGTATGCTATAAGTAAAATGAAAAGACAGCCTAAAGAATGGGAAAAAGTATTTACAAACAATGCAACCTGATAAGGGATTAATTTCCAAAATACAGAAGCAATTCATAAAATTCAACAAGGAAAAACTATCCAATCAAAAAATGGGCAGAAGACCTAAATAGACATTTCTCCAAAGAAGACATTCAAATGTTCAGGAGGCACATGAAAAGATAATCAACATCACTAATTATTAGAGAAATGAAAATAAAAATTAAAAAAGTATCACCTCACATTAGAATGGCTATAATCAAAAAGTTTACAGGTAGCAAATGCTGGAGAGGGTATGGAGAAAAGGGAACCCTCCTACAGTGTTGGCAGGAATGTAAATTGGTGGAAAACAGTATAGGGGTTCCTCAGAAAACTAGAAATAGAATTGCCATGTGATCCAGCAATGCCACTCCTGGGCATATATCCAGAAAAAAATTATGATTCAAAAAGATATCTGCACCCTATGTTCACAACAACACTATTTACAGTAACCAAGACATGGAAGAAACCTGTTTCCATCAACAGATGAATGGATAAAGAAGGCATTGTACATATATGCAATGGAATACTACTGAGCCATAAAAAGAATGAAATGATCCCATAGGCATCAACTTGGATGTAACTAGACTTACTATGTGAAGTAAGTCAGAAAGAGAAGGACAAGTACTGTATGCTATCATTTACATGTAGAATCTAAAATATGCCACAAATGAACTTATCTATGAAAAAGAAACAGACCTACAGAAATAGAGACCCTACTTGTGGCTGGGGGAGGGGTAGAGTTGGAGCATGGAGTTAGCTGATATAAGCTATTATATATAGAATAAACAATAGGTCTACTATATAGCACAGGGAAGTATATACTGTACTCTATGATTAAACCATAATATATAACTGAATTGCTTTGCTCTGGAGCAGAAATTAACACAACATTGTAAATCAACTGTACTTCAAAATAAATAGGTTAATAAACAAAAATACATAAATAAAAAATCTATGCTTAAAAAAATAATTGAAAGGAAAATGCCCCCAAATACAAGTTAGAAGAAAGGAAGATAAAGTCAAGGGATAAAATAATATAGGAATATATTGTATTCACTAGTGCAAATATCACTAAGTCAATTTAAATAAAATTAGGAAAGCATCTTTGGATTTGATAATTCTGAGACCACTGATTATTATTAGAAAAATTTCTGTGGAAAGGTAGAGAAGGATGACTAAGTGTAGTGGGCATGATGAGTATTATAAATTTATTTTGCACAGATGAGGAAGGTGCACAAAAATATTTTGTTTGCATTCTAGTGTTGGTCTCACATTTAGTACCTGATTCTTTCTCTTTAATTGGAAGTGTGGATAAATTAGGGTTTTTAACATTCCTACTAGGTCAAAAGATATGCTATTAATATTGAATATTGTGAGGATTATAGAATTCACCCAAAGAGAAGTAAATAGGGAAGTATTTTCTATGTACATGTTACAGAAGTACCCTAATATTCTTGACAGTGGAGGATCAGGGGTCAGATTGTCTGTATTTATATCCAGTTTCTGACACAGTGACATTACCTTGGACAAGCAACATAAACTGTCCTTGAGACTTCAGACGTGATAAAGATATTATTTAACTAAGAGATTGAGGTGAAGTTTAAAAACATCAATTGATGGCAGTAGTTATTATTATAGTATTGTAAATCTCAGCCCTTGCCTTAACAAGTGATGTCTTTTCATGTAACAGTATTTCCATCGGGGGATTTCTTGGCATGAATTATTATCACCATTCATAGAATTCCCTGGTTGAACTCCTGCTCCGAGACCTTTCAAACATTAATTCCCAACTCTAACGATCTTCTGGGCAGTTTTAGCTGGATCTATTATTTTTTAAGGTTTCCATAACAAAATATCACAGGTTAGAACTAGGTCACTTAGATATTTAATTTCTCATAATTCCAGAGGCTTGGAGTGTGAGATTGAGATATCAGTGGGGTTTGTTTCTTCTGAGGCCTCTCTCCTTGGTTTATACATGGCTATCATCTGTGTCTTCAAATGTCATTCCCTCTATACTTACCTGTGTCCTTATCTCCTCTGCTTATAAGGGATTAGGGCCCAAACTAACAACCACATTTCAACTTAATTATCTCTTGAAGAACTTACATCCAAATGTAATCGTATTCTGAAGTACAACAGGTTAGGACTTTAACATATGAATTTTGGGGGACACAATTCAGCCTATAACACTGGATGTCAACTTAGCAGATCAAATTTAATTGACTCCAAACCCTTCTCAAATCTGTTCCTGTCCTGATAACAACATTCATCAAAGTCCATTTTTCAAATTTTGGAATACTTTTGATGACCTTTGATATTTCTTTCTCTTACACACCTACATCTGATTAATTGCAATGTCCTCTTTATTCTATTTATTCTATTGCGGTACTATTTTTCATTGTCTTCACTTCATCTTTGGGATGACATCCACTTAACTCATGGAAGCTATTCATACTTCTCATTTGGATTATTATGTAATTTCCTATTTGTTTTCTCTGTCTCTAGTTTCTCTTAGTCTAATCTATATACTGCTTCTTAGAGAGGTAAAAACCTTACATTTTAAAATATATTCCTAGGGATGAGAAAGTCTGCAAAGTCACTTCACTGTCACTCCTCTTTACATTTCCCCACAGTCAGTATTGGCCAAGAATAGTGGTGGATTAGGAAAAGAAGTAGGCACAGTAACAGGTCTCTGGAACCCCTGTCATTGACACTCTGCTCAAACATTTGTTTGTCCCACCCTACTACCTTGAATGTGGAAGCTATGCAACTTGAAATCTTTATCTCTTACCACTGTAATGAAGAAAGGATTTGGCCGTCATAGTGAAGTTAGGAAATAGATGAATAGAAGTCAGAATATACATTTAGGGAAAAAAATAAGAAGGTATGTTTAACCATACAATTAATCATAATTCCCAGATGGAAAGGTAGAGAGGGCATAAGTTTGGCTGTAAAACAGAAGGATGCTTTTAGTTCTCGTTTGTTATAATTTACTTGTGAGATTTCAAGGAACATTTCCCCCTTTTTAATTTTTTTTTATTTTTCTAATGAAGAAGTATTTAAAATGTAGCTTATGTATATCACCGTATAATGTGAAAATCATACACTTTTGTGAGACTCTAGAGCAAGAAACTCAATAGTCACAGAGATTAGCACACCCTTATTAAGTGTTAGATTAGCTGTTTTGCCTTATGCAAGTCACTTAAATTCTTTGAGGCCCAGTTTCTTCTTTAAGATGAGGATAATAATGCCAAAATTTCACCATTATTTTAAGATTAGAGATTGTATGTTTTTAGACTGAGAAGCATAAGGTAGGAGCACAGTAATAGTGGATGATAAAGCTATAAATAAATCATAATAATAGAAACCATGTAAAAATTTAGCCCAGTACTTGTTATTACCATACTCCCCACCTTTCCACCCACCAACTTCTGAGTCTAGGAACATTTTTGTTTTCTGAGATTTAACCTCTGCAGGGAATCTGAATCCCAGGGATGTGGTAGCATTTTTACACTTACAAATTTATTTATCAGGTTGTTCATATAGCTGTGAAAACAAAGAGAAGAGAGGAAAATATCCTTTAAATGACAGCATCCTAGGGAAATGATAAGCTCAAGGTCGGTAAATAAATTATGTTTATATATTTATATGCTCATGTCAGTTTTGTTACTGTTTTCAGACTGGCACTTGAGGGTTCACAGCTTTCATTTTATTATAGTCACTTTATATATAAAAGTATAAAACCCAGGAAAAAGGAATGTCCCAAGTGGTGTCCTAAAACAATGTTTTGAAGCAAGAAAAAGCTTTTGTCTGTTTTCTTTGACTGATTTTCAATGGAAAATAAACTTAATTTTTGAGAAGCCCTTTAAAATAGAAAAATTCACTTAGAATGTATTTTTACTCTTTTAAATGTTTCATCCTTAGAAAAGAACTAAGTTAGAAACCTATATAAATAGGAGAGCATTTTTTAATGTTCTATAAATTCCTGAGTTAGAAAAACAGATGCACAAGTGCATATACCAATGATCCACTTCATATTCACCTAAGAACAAAAAAGGATTGGAATTTTTTATTGTTAATTATTTGTAGTACTATGGTTATTTGGGGAAGATGGGTAACCTAACTCAGTTAACATCCTTACCATCTATCAAAATATTTAGACATATTTTGACACAAGCAATCAAGGAGATTGTTAATTAGAGTAGTTTTGTTTTGTTCTATTTGTTTTTCTAGATCACCTCTCCACTGTTGTCTGTCCTGTCCCATCTCTGTATTCCTGGAGGCTGAGTCTATGAATTGTACCAGTGGCCTTTCCTTTTAAATTTTTTTAAAATTTATTTATTGAAGTATAGTTGATTTACAATGCTGTGTTAATTTCTGCTGTACAGCAAAGTAATCCAGTCATACATATGTATTATTTTTCATATTCTTTCCCATTGTGCTCCAGTGACCTTTCCTTTTCTCCAGATTCTATTTGAGTTAAGGTATTAGAGACACATGTAGAGGATAGGACAGAAAAGTGAGATTACAATATCAGTCCCCTGAATTTCTCCCAGCCAGGTCTCTGGTGATTGCCTGTATTACTGTACCAAAGGCCACGACTCCATCAGACAACTCTCGTGCAGCTGTCTTTTCTGGCACAGTAAGCTGGTAGGTTAAATGGTAAATGACTCGCCACTATTGCTTTCTGCAGAATTATTACACATGGCTTTGATGATTTACAAATTCTGGTAATTCTTTGTCAAAGGCCCAATTATTTAAAAAAATAACAGTCCATTCAAATTTAACTGTTGTGTCTTTTCTGATTCTCCTCAAACTTTAATTGATTATAACAGCAAAATTTTGGAAATCAGTAAAACTGCTATCAATTCAATATGAATAGCTAAAATATGGTAAGCTCATATGAATAATAGATAGCCATATGGAATATTCCATAGCATTAAGATGAATAAAGACAATCTCTGTATATCGTCACGGATGAATCGCAATCTCAGAATGTAGAAGAAGAGGAGTAAATTACAAAGTGTTTTATCAGAGCATGATAATATTTATGTGAATTGAAAACAAAAGCAAACTGATACCACATGGCATTTATGTACTATATACATAAAGAGTGAATTTGCAGAACACACATCAATATGTGGTAGTAGATATCTTGGAAGAGGAAGTTTGGATGGTTAGTAAAGGGGAATGTGTCAATTTCACTTTTAGAATTGTATAAATAAAAAAAGTGATGTACAGGAAAAACTGAAAAAAAATAAAAGGATTGGCAATTTTTTTTTCTATTGGTGAGAAAGAGACTGTTTCTCATATTATTTGTGCTATTCTGTTTTAAAATTTCCCAAAAATAACCTGCTTTGGATATGCTCCATCATAGTGGCAAGAATATAAAAGATATTCAATAATTTTTTAACTCTTATGTATATTGTTACTTTAAAATTAACTGTTATATCCGTCTTTTCTGTATGCTTCCTATCTTTTTGGCTATACTTATTATTATTTACATACTTATACACTAATACTGCTCCTTACAAACTTACTATTCAAAGGACATCATTTACCATTTATAGCTCTAGCTCTTATCCTCCTATATCCCTGGACCAGCCTCTGCTCATTTCCTCTCCTTGGCCTTTAATGTAAAAGTTAAGAATGCTCTTTTAGATTGTTTTCATTTTTAATTCATTTTTAATATTTGATGTTAGATATGTCTGTAAAAAAAACTTTGGTCCTCAAAGATTTGGTCTCTTTTCTTCCCCTACCTTAATGTTCCTATAACCATGTTTGCATAATAAGATCAGAATTACACTGATTCTTACAAGTGATGGAATGAGAGGCACTCAGATATAAATTCGAGACTTGCTTTAGTCCTTTATTCCTCTGTTTTACCTCTTCCATCTTGTGAACTCTGACAGTGCCCTTGATTTTTAAGAAAGATGTCTAGAATAAGTCACATTTTTCTCTCACAATTCATGATCTCCTTTGAATATAATGATACTAAAATGAGTTTTTAAGATAAAGAGTACTGCAGTATGTCCCTATGATCTAGTATTCTGACTAATATGATGATTAAATAAATATTGAAAAAGTCAACAAAGGAATAGTACAAAATATTTTAGTGACTTTAAGAAGCTAAATGTTTCTATACACAAATGTTATCTGAGTCTAGACACACACTGGACAGACTCAGTAACATGGAAATTTGCATATTGAATTTTGAGAAGTGCTCTTGAAAGCAATGCTTATAAGAAGTGATAGAGGCAGAACTGGGCACAGAGAGAATATTGAAATGTTTTAACAGTTATAATAGAAACCTCATCTGATTATACAGAGAGCTCTGGAGCTGGAATAGCCACTTAGATTTATCTTAAATTGAGGGAAGGGCTGAATCTTGGAACTCCTGCACATAGCAGTCATTGAAAAAGGGCTAGCCTACATCCATCTATTCAGCCAAAAACAATTCCAAGACAGGACACACAAAACTAGGAAAAAAGTGCCTCAGTCCTGAAAGCTGGGAGAAAATAGATGGTATTAAAGAATTTGATTTCAGAAAACTTGAAATCTTTTTTCCAATAAATGGAGTGTGCATACTATCAGGATGGAACCATTATACTTTTAAGAACCCAGCTATGAAGAGTTTCTAAGTGATGCAGAGAAAAAGACTACGTACTGAGTGCTTGGACTAAAGTATTGAACAGAACATGAGTCAAGAACTACTTGAACAGACAAGAATTAAATCCACTAATTGTAATATGGCTATAAGAAAAGCAATTTTTCTTAGCCTGTAACAACTGAATTCTAGTTACTAAACTGTGAATTGGTCCCAGTCCTCCTGGGCCAGATTCTCAAAGAGAATAGGCTAAAGTTCTTACTTTTGTATCAGGAGCAGGGAGGAACGATTTAAGGGAGAAGACATGAACAGCATGTCTTGGATGAGGAAATGGCAAGCAACCTATCTTGGGAAAGTAGAAATGCAGACAGTGAACCTGTAATTCCTAGATCCATTACCTGGGAAAGAGATGTCTACTAACAGGGAGATTTCTGGCATCAGTATTACTATCTCCAAAATCCCAGCCAATCCAAAATCCCAGGATATTTCTATCAGTATTTAAGCTGGGAAAGTAACTTCCACTAAGGGGGCACCAAACCACAACTGAAGTCAGAACAGATTTGATCTAGAGGTCAGCTAGTTGGACAGGATTTCCTATATCCCTCAATTACCCCTCCCCCAACTCAAGCCTTTCTTAAATGCATAATAGCAACAGCTAAGATTTATTATATTGTTTGTCATTACTTGCTATCTTTGAGAGAATCACTCCCTCATCCCAACTCTGGTTCAATTGAAGGTTCCAGTCATTGTACCCAGCTCCCCTAATTGCAGGGTATATGACCTCATTTCTTTGGGCATAATAGTTGGGGCAATGGTGGTCAAGAAACCCAAGCTATATTATCCAGAACCCTCTCTGGGAATTTTTTAAAAAGTGAAACTGATAGATAGGGGAGATTTCATTTGGTTTAAAAGAATGGAAGAAATCCAGTCTTGAGTAGCCTCTGGTCATGTTCCTTGATGTGTTGGAAAAAGTCCCTTTGATGTGTTTTATGTAATTGTTAATGATGGTGCTGACACAGAGAGACAAGACTTAGAAAGATAATGAGAGTCCAGAGAGTATCCAAGTTTCTTGTCGTCATTGTTCCAAAGTGATGGATTCTACACTAGTATTCTGTAATTTTGTTACATGAGCCGATAAATTCCTCTGCTTTTTTTTCTTTTTTATTCTTAAGACAGTCCAAGTTGGATTGCTGTCATTTGCAATAGAAATGTTCTTATTATTGGAGTTCTCTTGTGACATAGAGGGTTAAGGATCCAATGTTGTCACTGCTGTGTCACAGGTTCAATCCCTGGCCTGGGAACTTCCAAATGCTGTAAGTATGCCCCCCTCAAAAAAAAAAATTAAAATTAAGTCAATTGTATGTGTGACTTGGTCACCTTATAGAGTAGAAAATTGACAGAGCACTGTAAACCAGCTATAATGGAAAAAATAAAAATCATTTAAAAATAAAAAAAAGGAACGTCCTTATTATAAACCCTTCATGCATTCCAAGTGATAGATTAAGCTCTTTAAATGTATTATGTAAAATTCAAATAATCCTATTGGAGCAAAAAATACTTTATTATTTTCCTCAGCCATTCATTTTATGAAACTGAAGCAAAGATGTGGGAAATATTAATAATTGGAATGATTGTGTATGTTTGTGTGTGTGTGTGTGTGTTCATATGCCTGTGTACAGTGTGTTCATATAGATATTTGATAGCTATGGATAGATAAACAGAGATATAGATATATAAAGAAGCAGTGTCTTATGATGATTAAGAGCATGGGTCTGTAGCCATATTACATGGGATGGAATTATTTCTAGCACTTGAAATTCCAACGGTGTATCCTTCAGGACTACTTTGTGTTTTAGTTTTCACTATGTAAATAAGGATAATAACTGTACTCACTTCATAGAGTTACTGAGTATTAAATGAGTTAATATACTTATATCATTTAGAACAATGTGACGTATAATGTTTTTTACATTTTGCTTTAAAAGAATATGTGTATGTGATTGCAATGCATAAGACACAAATAACAGGTATAGATTATACAGACTCGTTAATGTTAATAATAATTATCTACATAATGGTAGCTACCACTGTCTGAATTCTCACTATGTGACAGGTGTGTGTTAAGCACAACTAGCTTAATTTGTGATTGTGATCCATACAAACCATACATAGATGCCAGCTCTATGGCCCTTTGAAGGAAACTGAGTTCTCCAGTGACAGAACATTATTTTTAAATAACATTTTATGTATTTAAATTCAAATATTTATAGTTTAAAATTTTTAATTAAAGTAATATCAAGAAGAATAATATTACCTTTTTGAAACAATATATGTGGTCTTAAAACAATTGACTAATTTTAAAAAGAATGATTTTCTCAATATTTCAGAGATCTGTACCTTACGTGAAGCTTATAGTCTATGTACAACAGATTTGCTCTTAGAAACATTTTTGAATAAAATGTATAAATATTTATCTACACAAAAATGTATATCCTCATGTATAAGATTACATATAAATTCATGTTATTACCCTCCAAATGTGCCCATATATATATATTCCCACTGAATCTCTGAACTCCATTTCTAGAAACTTTCTCTAGCATGTAAAGAAAGAGAAGTTAATATTTTACATTATTCTTCCCCACTACTCTCAGATGAAACATGAGTTACTGCTCATTTTCCCTTGAGTTCCAGTTGAGAATTTCTGAGCTCATTTGCGAGGAAGAAAACTGAACTCATTTTTTCTTTCTCTTTTTATCTTTCTCTTGACATTATTAACATTAGAATTTGGACTTTAAAAAATTTTTCAATCACATATTCTTACCAATATTGTGAAAATTTTCAAAATACATTACAAATACTAGGACCTGAAAGCAGTTAAAATTAGTCACTTACAACATTTTTAGTGAATTAAATATTCCCTAATTTACCAACTGCGCAAAACTTTGTAAATTCTAGATATATTAGACCATTTCCCTGGTTTAGTAATATTTTTACTCTAATTTGTCCATTTTTTGTGATACCAGAGGATAGTAACTAAACAAAATTACACAAGAGAATTCCTTTCAAAATACTAATTTCCAGAGTTCATGTTGTGACTCAGCTGGTTAAGAATCTGACTACTACCCATGAGGATTCAGGTTCTATCCCCGGCTTCAGTCAATGGGTTAATGATCCCGGTGTTGCAGTAAACTGTGACATAGTTTGGATCCCATGTTGCTGTGGCTATTGTGTAGGCTGGGAACTGCAGCTATGATTAGACCTATAGCCTAGGAACCTCCATATGCCGCCAAAAGAAAAAAAAATACTTATTTTCTTTCATCTAATAATAAATGGATAGTTATGCATTCTAAGATTTTTAAATGGAATATTCTGCTTTACAATTTGAATGTGTTCCAGAAAGTTTGTCCCAGAAACTTCGACATTACAAATAAAATGATAACAAAAACGATTTGGAGATAAAAGTGTATGGATTTTTGAGATTTATACTACAATATAGTTTTACATGCTATGCAGTTTGCTAATGAAATAATCAGTTAAATCTATAATCTATTCCTTGATTGGATTGCTCTCATAAGAAGGGTGAAATAGGGGTTAATAAGGGTTAACAACACCAGAACAAAAGTTTTCAGAACATGTCCAAGTCACTAGTGCAGTTAATTTGTTTTTATGGAGTCCATTTCTCAGTATTGATTTTTGATCTGGGCAATACTTTGCCAGGAGCTGGAGTTATTTGCAGTTGAAAGCATTTGCTCCATTTTGTTTATTTTGTTGGGCAGCTCATGTCTATGTACAGTCACTGCCTGAAAGAAAAATTAGAAAAGCCTGTCAAAAATGTAGGTGCTTCATAGCAAGGTAGATTAATACCTATTTCCTATCTGGAGTGATTACATCTACTTTAATATGCATATTCAGTGAACTTGGTATCCCATTTTTCCCTCAGCTGGATGGATGTGGAAAACTCATTCTATTTGTATTAACATTTTATATGTATCTTCAGCAAGAAAGACAGATATCTTTAGAGTAAAGGTCGTGTCATACTCTACCACAAGTAAGGATCAACCAATGGGTAGCATGTAAAAAAAATCAAGGTAATATTTTCTACATCTGTGTCAGACTGTGCAATGGATCTGCTCACACATACGCCTAGTTAGCAGCTCAGTATGATTGCTATTTAGGACAGAAACTTGTTGGGTACTTGTTTGCTTATATATTTTTTCTCCAATATATTTAGAGCTCTTTGAAAAAAAAATTATATCATATTTATATCTGTAATTCTCCATCAAGTATATTTTCTATTACATAAAAATTAATAAAAACACATTTGTTGAATAAATGAATGAACCAGCAAAAAGCATTATATTTTTCATTAACTAATAGTTGAGAATATCTGACAAAGAGAGAATAAAAAGATGTATTAAAAAAAAGCTTGGGGACTTTTGGTCAATGTCAGTTATCAAAAAATGTATTCTTCATACAAATAGCTTCCATATTTTCATAAAATTATTTTCTAAATTACTTTTATTAATTTGTTTATCAAAATATTCTGGAAAGTTATCCATTTAATCATTTTGTTTGCTTTTGGTCAAAATTAATGAGTATTCCTCTAGAACTCTGAAAAAAGAAACATGAATAGGATAGAATAATTATTGATAGAAAATTCAGAATATATTAATATGTTGACTGGCTCTTATAAATATAAAAATCAAAATATTGCAACTTTATTTTCCCTACAATCAACCTGAAGTGTTTTATAAATAAGCACAGATACAGAATTATATGAATAATGATTAGATATTGAGAAACAAATATTTATTTCTGGACTGTAGAATGACCGAAATTGCAGTATGTGTTACAGATGTACTTTGGTCTCATATGAATGTTAAGAATGTTACAAGATATTTATTGCTTAAAATAGGAAATCTGAAAAGAGCAATGCTATGGGTCAAAAGTTTTACCTCAAGTAGAGAAAGAATTCTGTGTCTTTGAAAAGGGGGCTCACTCAAAAAGGCAATTCTTAATGGAAAATTAAGGGTTTTTTTTTCTATAATGCAAAGAGATTTTGCAGTACAACCTGGAGATTTGATTCTATTTACACAAAGTTATGTGAAGTATTTCCAATACTTAATGTTGATTATCATTACTTCATCATCAGCTTGTATTTTCAATCATTTTACAAATGGGTATACCTGATAGCAAACTTAGACTACTTTTCATCCCCATAGGAGTGATTTCTGGAACAACTATTAGATCAGGATCTTTTTCTTTATCAGGAAGAGTTGTAATCTACCTGAAATACATCATTCCTTGCATTTGAAACATGCCAGGAATATAAAATGTATTCTTTATTAACAGGTGAGTTATATGCCAAGCTGAAAAATGAAAGCTACTTCTATAATAAAGCTGTGGTATGGAAAAAAAAAAGTTTAAATAGTATTACAGAACCATAAGGCAAGTATAAATACCAGGATATCAATGAATTAATTTGCAGTGAGAAATGTAACATCAAATAGGCCACTCATGTTCAGAGTCAGTGTTTTCTTTCCTTTTCAGCAAATCTAGTAGGAAGTCAAGTATTATTCAAAAGGATATTTAGTAAGCTTGAACTCTGAGTAAGAAAATCTAGTGCATTCATCTAAATAATTAATTACATCAAGATAAGGTAACACAATGCATCCATCTCTGTCATAATAGCTGTGCTGCCTGAATAAGACCCGGGCTTTAGTAGGTCCAGCTACTCTCCCCAAATAGCATTGAAAGATTGCCAATGTTTTTGCCTTGATTATAGATTTCATGGAGACTACTCACTTTCTTTTAAGTCACTCTTTCCTTAGATTTAAAAAAAAAAAAAAAAAAGAGGCAAGGAGTTCCCATTGTAGCTCAGGAGGTTAAGGACCCAAAAGCCTCTTCGAGGATGAGGATGCAGGTTCAATCCTTGGCCTTCCTCAGTGCATTAAGAATCTGGCATCACCACAAGCTGCAGTGTATGTTGCAGGTGTAACTCAGATCTGGTGTTGCCACGGCTGTGGTGTGGGCCCCAGCTGCATTTCCGATTCATATAGGGAAATTCCATATGCTGCAGGTGTGGCAGTAAACAGGGGGGGGGGTATCTTTCCAGGATAATTTTTTTCTTTTTTGCATTTTAGGGCCACATGTGTGGTATATGGAATTTCCCAGGCTAGGGGTTGAATGAGAGCTTCAGCTGCTGGCCTATGCCATGGCAAAGGCAGGATCTGAGAAACGTCTGTGACCTGCCTAAGCAATGCAGATACTTAACGCACTGAGTGAGGCCAGAGGTTGAATCCACATCCTCATGGATTCTAGTCAAGTTTATTACTGCTGAGCCAGAATGGGAACTCCCAATTTTTTCTTAGTTATAGGTATTTAGTTATGTTCCATCTCTCTTTACCTGGATTTTGGATGGCAATCTCATAGGTGATCCTTCCACTAAAAATGAGACACTATGTGGTAGTGTTTGAAATTTGTAGCTCTGAAATCAAATTAAAGTTTAAAGCTGTGGGATCTTAGATAAAATAGGGATAATTAAACAGTCTATTTAAAGAGACTATGTCTAGACATAAAAAGTGCTCAAAAGTGTTATGAACCTTTTTTCAAAGTTATGAATATTGAGAAAAGTTATATTTTGGAATCAAATAGGTATTTTATTTATTTAGCCAATAAACATGTGGAGCCTCCATGTGCCATTTTAAGGAATAGGGTAATGGGCAAAAAGAGTGATATTTGAAAAACATTTCAGAAGCATTCTTATTTCTGCTTTGGAAGAAAATTTAGCCTAAGACTATAAAAAGAGAAAAACAGCAGACTCATTTTTTACCTTTCTGTTTCCTCTATCTCTATAAGCCAGAGGAAGGGAAATAACAATAGAAAGTGAAAAAGCTCTGCACTGTTTAGTGATTCTGTGGATACCAGGGATAATCATCTTAATAGCTCGTTATGGAGCATTATTCACTGTGCTCCACCTTAGCGTGATTGCTGAAATGTTAACATATTCAATTGGGAGTTCCTGTGTCCTGGGGAGTTGACATCCATGGATCCCAGTAATGGCCTTTAGTCCAGAGTGGTAATCCAAAGCTTTCTCACACTGGAAACTGCCTCATTTTTTCCCCACTTTCTGTTCAGAATGTCTTCAAGCATTTAGAAACACTTGTAATAATGATTTTGGGATCTCTATCCTAAAGTAAAGGAAATAAAAGCAAAAATAAATAAATGGGACCTGACTAAACTTAAATGTGGGAGTTCCCATTGTGGCACAGCAGAAACAAACCTGACTATTATCCTTGAGGACACGAGTTTGATCCCTGGACTTGCTCAGTGGGGCAAGGATCTGGCGTTGCTGCAAGCTGTGGTGTAGATCGCAAATGCTGCTTAAATCTGGCATCTTTGTGGCTGTGGCGTAGGCTGGCAGCTGTAGCTTCAACTTGACCCCTAGCCTGGGAACTTCCATGTGCCGTGGGTGCAGCCCCCCCCCCAAAAAAAGCCACTTCAAAGTGTTTGCACATTAAAAAAAAAAAAAAAAGGACAAAACGAAGACAACTACTCAATGGGAGAAAGTATCTGCAGATGATATGATAAGGGTTTGATATCCTAAATATACAAACAGTGCATACAACTCAATAGCAAGAAAACAAACAATCCAAACAAAAAATGAGCAGAAGACCTGAATAGGCATTTATCCAAAGAAGACATGTAGATGGCCAACAGACACATAAAAAGATGCTAAACATCGCTAATCATCTTGAAATGCAAATCAAAACCATAGTGAGATATCACCTTACATCTATCAGAATAGTGACCATCACAAAGAACACAAATAACAAATGTTGGCAAGTATGTGGAAAGAAAGGACTCCTTGGACACTGGTGGTTGGAATGTGAGGTGATGCAGTCATACTATCATATGACCCAGCACTTCCACTCCTGGTATATATCCGAAAGAAACAAAAACACTAATTTGAAAAGATAAATGCACCTCAATACTCACAGCATCATTATTTACAATAGCCAAGATATGGAAGCAACCTAAGTGTCAATTGGCAGATGAATGGCAAAAGAAGATGTATATATACAGTGGAATATTACTTAGGCATAAAAAATGAAATTTTGCCATTGACAACAACAGGAATGGGTAGTTAGTTTATTACACTAACTGAAATAAATCAGACAAATAAAGACAAATACTGTATATTATTTATGTGTGGAATCTAAAAACAACAAACTAATGAATGTAGCAAAAAGAAACAGACTTACAGATACACAGAACAAACTACTGGTTTCCAGTGGCGAAAGGAAAGTGGAAGAGGCAATATAAGGGTAGGGAATTAAGGAGTATAAACTATTATATATAACTTATAACTTTATAACTTGCAAATTATACTATACACCTCTAACATATTGCATATCGCATTTATTTCAGTAAAAATGATTCATCGTTGTAAATATCAGTTTCAAAATATTCTCACTCCAAAGATTAGCCCTCAAAAATGTTAATGGGTAAGAAGAATAAATATTTTTCTAAAAATGTATTTGAGGCAAGGGGATAAAACAGTCACCAGTTTTGTCACATGCTTCTTCAGGCGTGAATGTATCCACTTCTGGGTACTCTTCAGAGAAATAGTACTAGAGTTTGTTTAGAGATATGGTTCTAACTTTATCACAGTAGAAATAATTGCGACACATCCTGGTTGGTGCTGGACCCTTAGAGTACCCCAGATGGAAAGACACGGTGTCCTGGGTAGTTGTTGGTCCTGCTTAGCATATTGGGAAGGTCTTCCTATAAAAAGCCCAGAGAACAGCTCAAGTGATATTCTTGTCTATTCCTCCCTGCTTAAAGCTTTGAAGGAACCACGTTTCTACCCTCATAGAAGATCCTAAATGGAGAGAATAAGAGGGATCCTCTTATTTTTCCTGACTTAATTCTCAAAATAAGCTTCAACTCTGGAAATAAACTTTAAAGGTTATTAAATGTATTTAAAGAAGTAATTTTTTAGCATGTATAATCAAATTGAGATCAGCCCTCCTTAAAAAGGAAAAATTGCTCCACATAAAATACTAAGATTATATAGGTGAATAAATGGAGCACATATTATCTCAGCTTATGCGGTTTGAAATTTGAAAGTGAAATATGAACAATGATCACAATCTAGTATTTTTTACAAGAGAACTTCTTAGATAATTCTATTTCATATTGACTTCTGGTAGTAATTAGATGGTTCAGAAAGAGGAAGGAAGATGAGGAGTTAAAATATGGAGAGTGAAAATGTGAAGTGATTTTAAAAAGAACAATATCTCTGCTAAAACCAGTTCACCTTGGAAATTCTGATAGAAATTCTAACCTGTAGGCAATTTGATCCAAAGCACATTTAAATTTAATATCATAGAACGAGCTCTTTTCATGCCCCTAGTAAGAATTGAAGTGACAGATATAAAGTGTTTTAGCTATTAGACTTTCATGAATGATATTCTGAATTGTAAAATATTGTGTGTTTTATTTTGATCAGATTTGTGTTTCATCTTTGAGAACAGACTTGTTCCCAAAACCCTTCTAGTTAAAATAAAATGAAATGTTCTATAAATTAAAACTGAGTCACTTCTCTATTATACTCTTATCATAACTTCTTTTTTTCAACCCTGTGCATGGTCTGTATTATATATAAACTTTCTTTATGATAACAAACCATAAAATTAACTTCAAAATTCTTATCTCAGCGTTCTCTTGTGGCTCAGCAGGTTAAGGATCCAGCATTGTTACTGCAGTGTCTTGGGTCACTGCTGTGGTACAATTTCTATTCCTGGTCAAGGAACTTCCACATGCTGCAGGAGCAGCCAAAAAAATAAATAAATAAAATGAAATCCTCATTTCAAATTTTTTTTTTCCTACTTCATAGAATGGAGAAAATGACTCTAAAAATTATTGAAAATGTATTAGATTGTGGTTAAGAATCTGAAAAAAAAAACTTTGAATTGAAAATGAGTAAGATTCAAAGATTAAATTACTTTTCTGTTGCTGCATAAAAAATTACTACAAATGTTGCAGCTTAAAACAACACAAATGTATTTTCTCACAGTTTCTGTTGATATAAAGTCCAGCTTCAAGTTAGTTGTTTCCTCTCTTCAAAAGTCTCACGAGTTAGCAGATTGGTAGGGCCTACAGTCTCATTTTCCATCTGAAATTCAGGGTCCTCTTCTAAGGCCATTAGATGTTTGGCAGAATTCAGTTCCCTGTGATGGTAGGACTGAGGTCTCCATTTTCTTGTGGCTGTCCAACACGGTGGCTCTCATCTCCTAGTGGCTACCCTCAGATCCTAGCCACATGGCCCTCTAATTCATGAGGGCTTACTTCTTCAAAGCCAGCAGGATAGTTGCTCTCCTAGAGGCCAGGACAGAGTCTTATACAGTGTAAAATAATCACAGGAGTGACTAACTGTCCCATCACTTTTTTCATTTAAGATAATCTAATCAAGACTGACATCATATTAATAGGTCTTGCCCACATTCAAGAGGAGGGCATATACACCAGGGGGTGGGACCTGAGTCCATCTGAAAATTTTGCATACCATAGTGTCTTATTATAATTATAGTAGTCATTTATTCTCAATTATAAAGTTTAAAAGCTCTAAAAACTGACATTTCCTAACTCATTTGATCATAAAGTCTAGGCAGAACTGAGAAGCAAGTTATAGAATTTATTTAATTCAGTTAATACAAATATGCATGTTATCAAAATATTAATATGTCTGCATATAAAGTGTATATACTGTTGTATAAATATGCATTATATATAACATATAATGCATATGTTATTGAACTCCCTACTGGGAGTGTTCTTTAATATTGAATATAATTATGTTCAATATTACTATTCTGAAATCTAAAAAAAACCCAAATCCTGAAATGCATCTGCCCCCAAGGGTTTCAGGTAAGAAGCCTTTAGATTTGGACCAAATGTATTAAATCTCTCTGATAAGGAGATCATTGAGAAAGGGATTATTTCAAAAATAATAACCTTAGGTAAGGTCAACATTTGCTGAATTAAATGGCCTTCACCAGGATAAAGATGAGAAGAGGCAGAGACAGAACCACTACTGTTTGTATTTCAACTTGAATTCACTGGTTCCAATTTCATTTATTTCACTTTTGAAAAACAGGGCAGTATCAACAGACAGGGATGATGGGGGAAATATTTCTTTTACTAATTTGTTCAAGTTATTCAACAAATGACCTCATGAGGAAAAAATTAGATTTATACTACTGAGCTGTTTAAAAAAAGAGAACTGTCTCTCTTATTTTCTCAAAATCTATAGTGTATTAAAAACAAGATTTTTTTAATAGTGTGTTTATCCCATTCTACACCCTTAGGCAAAATATCTGGCTCATAGAGCAAAATTTGTTTCCTGTAAGAGTCTAATTTATCCATCCAGATTTTGAGTCAACTAATAAAAATTTTATGTACTTATAGCTTCCCCCTTCTCTCCAGATTTCAATCTTAAATCATTAAGCAGTTATATCTACTAAAAGAATTGCCATATTTTAAAGGAACCAATGTATATCTTGTTGGCAATAGCTAGGAAAACAAAAGTCCTCACCCTGTATCTATCATTGTTAAATGTAAAATGTGAGAAGGAAAAAAAAAATGCCTATAACCAAGAAAGAAATGTAAATTGGACTGCCACCAAAACTCTCTCTCCTCTGAAATGTCTTATAATTTATATGTAATATATGTGAATTTACAATAATGACATAACCCATACTTGAAAGCAATGCTTGAGTTAATTAAATGAGCTCCTAGGAGAACACAGATCTTATTAGTTCTTTGCTGTAGTCAGGTTGGACTTTGAGAATTTAATTCAGGCTATTTGATTCCTCATAATGAGCAGAGTGATCTTATAGAATTTTTTTTTTTGTAAATGTCATGTCTATAGTCGATTATTATGCAGTCTCTAAACTGCTGGTTAAAATGATATATCCCTCTTTGTCTAAATAGTGCCAAAGCAGTCAGTCAAGTCAGTTAAATCAAACTACCGTTACTTCCATTAAAAAACTAATAAATCCATCAAATCAAGTACAAAACAAAACAAAAGGCTGTTAATGGATTTTTTTGCTCTTCAGTAGTCATACCTTGTTGTCATGTAAACAAATCAGGTGAAAGCTCAAAAGGAAATTTATCAGAACTGGGGCTTTGCTTTTCAAACAGCCATCCCAACTCATCTAAAGAATGAATTCTGAGTCATTACTAGGTATTTTAGGGAGCCCTCAGTCTAGAGGAAAATATCGCTTCTATTCTTTTCATTTTAAAATTTTATGTGTCCACAGACACTAATGTATTAGCATTGTTTAATTTAAGGAGCTAAAATGCTTCATAAACAAAATCTAAATAGTAGAAATTTGTTAGCCTCCCCCATCCTAAGAAAGCAGCTTGGTGAGGAATTCATCAGATTTTTACATAGGCTATTGGCATTCTACAGAGGACTATCCTGGGTAGAGCTATGTAAAGGTGGGGTTCCATTTTGGGGTCCTGATAATGTCAGGGACAAGGGAAAAGGCACTAGGGGAACCAATGGTATATGGTATGGTGCTACTGGCATGATATTAAAATGTTTAAAGTCTCAATTGGATCAAATTTTCTGATAGAGGGATACTGTGTTGGGTGAGAAAAAATTAAGATCTGAGTTTTAGAATTAAACTGCTTGTTCTATATGCAAATTCTCTACCTAAAATGATGCCCACAAAGGATGAAAAACTGATCATTAATAGTATATTCTGCAATGCTTGTTTGGATTAGAGGGAAATTAATTGTATTAAATAAACCTTTGAGGCAAAATTGCATTTTTAAAAATCCAAAGCATTTTTATATTGGTCATAAATATTTTTACAGCTTAAACATTAAATATGTAGATCATGGTAGGTACTTTCTTCCTAGGAAAAATCCCTTGCATGCTTCCTTCCAGGCTAGTTGTCCACCCCTTCAAGGCCCCAGGTTCATAGTCTTGTTATAAAGATCTGAATCCTTTTGGAAACAGGCAGTTGCAGTGTTAGTCAATCACTCCCTTAAACTGATATTGGGCGCTATAAGTTTAATATAGCCTAGGAGTCTGCTGAATTATGAGTCTTGGTTTAATTCATTAATTTATATATATATAATCCATTATTATACAATATCCATTAATTTATATTCATATGCTATTTATATAATTTATATAAATCATACATATAGCTATATATAATTTATATATATATATACATATATTTATAGTTATTGTGGGGCCTCTCTGTTTCTTAACTGAGGTCTGGCTGCTGGCCCCTCAAAAATCAATACTCAGAGTTCCCGTCGTGCCTCGGTGGTTAACGAATCTGATTAGGAACCATGAGGTTGCAGGTTCGATCCCCGGCCTCGCTTAGTGGGTTAAGGATCTGGCGTTGCAGACGTGGCTTCGGCTCCCACATTGCTGTAGTGGTGGCATAGGCTGGTAGCTACAGCTCTGATTAGACCCCTGGCCTGGAAACCTCCATACCCCATGGGTGCCACCCTGGAAAAGACAAAAACAAACAAACAAAAAAAAAACAATACTCAAGTGGCAGTTGTTGGTAGAAATGGTAAATGTTGCTTTTAATCAGAAAGCTGGTAATGTGGGGAGAAGGCAGACTCACATCCCCAAAACTAACTCCAAAGATTCTGCAGGGCCATGAAAATTTTAAAGTGAAAAGGGTAAGTAATCTCAGTTAATCATTGAGATAGGAGATCAAACTCATAGCCATCTCCCACTGTGTTGCAGGCTTGTCAACTTTCTGTGATTTTTTTTTCTGTAGATGCTATTTTATTCACACAGTATGTTTGAGAGATTACTAAAGGGAAAACTAAGGGAGAAATCTACTCATCCATTAGTTACTTATTCTTCATTTCTATTTCTTTGACCAATAGAAAGAATGGACATGTTAGGCAAGGCATTATGTGATCAAAAGATTTAAAAGGTGTGCTTGGGCTGGAGATAAGTAAAGCATAGGCAGTGCCTGATTTAAAAGTTAGTTAAAATATAGCTTTGCTAAGGTGACAAGACAAAAGGGGTTTCTTGCTGAAGGCGATTTTCTGAAAAGAGCTGCTTACAACTGCATAGCCAAATGGAATAAAAAACATAAATTTACTTTGAATCATGAATAAACTTATTCCTGTCTTCATCCTATCTTTCTATCCTGCTATAACATCTTCATAATTTAAAAGCGAAATGTGAATTATGGAAAAAAGATAGATAAAAAACAAGTGGGTCTCTTTAAGCTTTTAGGATATTAAAATTTGCATTTTTCCTAATCTCTTCTCTCTTCTATTCCAAATAGTTTTATCTTTCCTTCCTTCAGGAAATTTTACACAACACCAAATAGAAAATGCTGAAAGACAAAAGATCCCCATCTGTAAATTTAAGGTCATTGAAAAGATGATGGAAAGTGTCAGATACAGGAGGAAAACTGGATGACTTCCTTTAAATTATTACTTGAGAAGAGAGGGATTCCTGGGGGTTGAGAAAAATGGAAGGTGGGCAAGTTGCTAGAATGGCCCAAAACTATGGCATGGGCTATGGAATGCAGGGTGAGCTGGTGAAATCTCAGAGGATGCAAGTTGTGCAGGATGGCCACGTAATTAGATCATCTGCTCAGAGATTCTCAGCATCAGCATAGGTGTCTGTGATCCATTAGAGACACAGAACACTGGAAACCAAGAGCAACATGGCTTCAAGGGACCACAGAAACAGGTATCTAGCAAAAAACACCATCGCTGAAGAGCAAAGACTCTTCCTTAGGTTTTCAGGCCTCTTTGGTTCTTTAGTGAGTCTCTAAAATACCCATTAGAACAGTTTTCTGCCATCTCAAGATAGGTGTTCAGCATCAATTTAATTTTATTTAAAGAATTTTTCCAAGATAGTGTTTCTTGTACAATTGTGGACTAGAGAACATACTCCCTCAAAAAAGGCAAAGATCAAAAATGAAATCACCGGGGAGTTCCCATCGTGGCGCAGTGGTTAACGAATCCTACTAGGAACCATGAGGTTGAGGGTTTGATCCCGGGCCTTGCTTAGAGGGTTGATGATCCGGCGTTGCCATGAGCTGTGGTGTAGGTTGCAGACGAGGCTTGGATCCCGCCTTGCTGTGGCTCTGGCCTAGGCTAGCGGCTACAGCTCCGATTAGACTCCTAAACTGGGAATTTCCATATGCCGCGGGAGCGGCCCGAGAAACGGCAAAAAAAAAAAAAGAAACACAGTCAATAAGTATACAATAAATATAGAAAGCTTGATGAACAAAACACAAACCTCCAACAAGCAAATTCCTCACAGAAAGCCCCATTGAACTTTTTATTGTAAATTATATACATTAAAAATAAAATCCCTAACACTCTCTTTAAGAGTCACTGGGGGTAGCGGACAATTTAAATAGAGAATCTTTCCAGAAATGTTAAAAAAGCCATTAATATCACCACAATTAACATGATAGATTTAATAAGTAATACAGCATACCTGTAAAAATGTATACCTTCATCTATTCGGGGGTTTGAAAGGGTTTTTTGGGTTTTTTTTGTTTTTTTTGTAAATGTCCAACTAACAGATGACCTATGAACTGGAAGTAAGGATCAAGCAGACGCTGCATGAGATCCATTGAACTAGTCCTTGTGCTATTCACGATTGCACTATAGAGTGTAACAAACATTTCTTCTGCTATTATTAAAACCTGAAAATGAGTTTCACCCCACTGCTTAATACTACCCAGTAATGACAATTTCTCTTAGAGACACATTTTAAACTTTCTGGTGTATTTCCTAGGAATTTTCTTAAAACTATGAGTTCCCTTAAAAAGAGACCTAGAATAGTTTCAGGTACTTGACAAGTTGCATGGCTGTGCTGTCAGTTATGACATATTATAATGAATGGTAATACAAATGAAACATCTGTTTGATCACTCACTGACTACATCTGTTCTGTCACATTTGACACATTTGAGCAGGAATACATGAAAAATTCAAGGAAATTTGTAAATGTGAGTGCTAGATCACTGATTTTGAAAGATGAGATGAGTTAAAATTACTAGACCCTTTCAGAATGTATTATAAAAGCACCAGATCCTCAATTGGCCTTGTTTCAGCACTCAGACCCTTTCAATAATGGATCCTGTCTTATGTAAATGCATTATATTCTTTAAAAGCAATGCTAAAATATAAATGATCATAATTTATATTTTATAGTTTAAAATATTTCTTGAATCAAACATTTCCACCATTTTTTTTTTTTTTGGTGAAGATATAGCCCCAGTTCTTGTGGAGTTTACGTTTTAAATATGAATGTGCCAACAAAGGAAAACACAGAAAATGACAAATACTCCAAGTTGTGAAAATAATCTGAAGATGAACAAAGCAAGATAAGGTGGTGAGGAGGAAAGAATGTGCCAATTTACATAGGGTGGTCAGGGTTCTACATTAGGTACTGCAAAACTTTTAAAAGCTTGATAATGCAAAATGAAACTAAGTCACTTTCATACAGAACAACTGAATGGAGTCTTATCTAAAAGTCTGATTTGGATGGAGGAATATTTTGTATAGACTCTCCAGATGATCAGATTGAACTTAAACTTGATAGTCTGATTTGATCTTAATGTCTCAGGCAGATAGGATTTCTGTTAGAGACTAGAGAGTTTATAATACATTATTTACTCTCTTGCATTAGAAACTTAGAGTTTGTATTGCTGCTGAAAATATATTGAGTGCTATTTACCTATCATGAATCCTCTTCCTTAGGATCAGTCTCTTCCTGCAGATTATCTACATAGTTCCAGCTTTAACATTCCAGTTACATTTTGTTCCCACTTCTAGCTATAACCCAGGGATGGGCACCTTGCCCAGGCAGGCCAGTTAAACTCATTTATGGGATTTTTTTAGAGTCGGGAATGGAATGCATTTGATTAGTCAGCAGCCATTTTCCTGTGAGTAGGATATTTCTGAGAAGCAGAGAGTCAGTCTCTCCAAGTGAGAGAGAGAAGAAGAAAAAGAGAGAGAACTAATGAAAAGAAAAGAGTCATGAAAATGTATAAAGCGCATTCTAATGTCATTTGAAATACTGGCTCCAATTTGGATACTATGAGATATACTAATAAACATGTTTTTTTGTTTAAGGGAATTTGATTAGATTTGGTATCTACAAGAAATATTCTAACTTATATAAAGAGACTTTATCACTATATTATTATTATTATTATTATTATTATTATTATTATTATTATTTGGTCTTTTTGCCATTTCTTGGGCCACTCCCGCAGCATATGGAGGTTTCCAGGCTAGGGGTCTAATCAGAGCTGTAGCCGCCAGCCTACACCAGAGCCACAGCAATGCGGGATCCGAGCCGCGTCTGCAACACTGGATCATCAACCCTCTAAGCAAGGCCCGGGATCAAACCCTCAACCTCATGGTTCCTAGTCGGATTTGTTAACCACTGCACCACGACGGGAACTCCATATCACTGTATTAACCAGGGTTCTTCAGAGAAACAGAATCAATAGGATGTATATACACAATTCTGTCTCTGTGATAAATGTATACCTCTTTCTATTAATTAATTAATTTATTTTAAGGAACTGACTCACATGATTATATAGGGTGGCATTTCCAAAATTTTAAGGGTAGGCATGCAGGCTGGAGACCCAAGAGAGTTGATATTACATTAAAGGGTCTAAAGGTAATCAAGAGACAGAATTGCCTCTTCCTATGGGACCTTAGTCTGTTTTCTCTTAATGCCTTTGACCAATTGGATGAAGCCCACTCATCATGGAGGGTGATCAGTTTTAGTCAAAGTCTACTGATTTACAGTAAATTTCATCTAAAAATGCCCTCACAACAACATCTAGACATATATTTGATCAATTATCTGGATCCATGTCTTAGCTAAGTTGACACATAAAATTAACCATCACAGTCACTCAATCCGATAATTATGAGACTTTGCCGTAATTTGATTTAGTAATAAAATCATGACCCACACACATATGGGCAACTGATTTTTTACAAAGATGCAGAGATAGTTCAGTGGAGGGAGGACTGTCTTTTCAAGAAATTGTGCTGTAACTAGATACTCATGCATAAAAATATTAACGATCTATATTTCATTCAATATACAAAAAGATTCACTTAAGCTATATCATAGAGCTATATGTAAAACCTAAAACTAGGAGTTCCCGTCATGATGCTTAGGAAACACATCTGACTAGGAACCATGAGGTTAAGGATTCGATCCCTGGCCTCTCTCAGTGGGTTAAGGATCTGGCGTTGCCATGAGCTGTGGTGTAGGTCACAGACACAGCTTGGATCCTGCATTGCTGTGGCTGTGACATAGGCCAGCAGCTGTAGTTCTTATTGGACCCCTAGCGTGGGAATCTCCATATGCCGTGGGTGTGGCCCTAAAAAGCAAAACAAAATTTTAAAAAATAAATAAAATTAAAATAAAACCTAAAACTAAAAACCTTTTGGAAGAAAAAATAATAGAAAATATTTGTGGAGTTTGAGATAGTCAAAGAGTTCTTAAATACAACACCAAAGATATGATTTAAGAAGAAAAATAATAATAATGCATTGGAATTTCAAAATTGACTCTTGACTCTCAAAGCTACTGGTAAGGGAATAAAAATTCAAGCAAGAAACTGAGAAATAATATTCACAAAGCATATATCGACAAAAGACTTGAATCCAAAAGAAATAAAGAATTCTCAAAAATCATATAGAATAAACAATTCAATATTTTTTAAATAAGGGAACAAAATATTTGAAACATACTTTATCAAAGAAAATATACAGATGATAAGCACATAAAAAGATGTTTCATATCATTTGTCATTAGAAAAGGAAAAATTAAAACTACAATGAGGTCCCACTACCAACTTATTAGAAAGATTAGATGACTGACCATATTAAATGTTGGTGGGAAGCAGAGAAACTTTGTTAACTGTCATGTTCTACCTGTAGGAAAGTAAAAGAGTACAATCACTTTGGAAAAGAGTTTGGCAGTTTCTTAAAATGTTAAACATACACCCACCACAAGATCCAGGGTTTCTAATATTTACCTAAGAGCAGAGAAATCATATATTCATATAAAGACTTGTATGTACATGTTCATAGCAGCTGTGTTTAAAACTACCCACTTATTCATTAACAGGAGAATGGATGAACAGATTATGGTACCTTCGTATAATGGAATACTACTTTACAGTGAAAAGGAAAGAGGTATTGATATAACAACATTGAAGAATCTTAAAATAATCATACTAAGTGAAAGAATGCAAACTAAAAAAGTATACACTGTTTTATTCTGTTTATGTAAACTTGAGAATGTACAAACTGTAGTGACAGGAATCAGAAAAATTCATTTAATGAAGATATTAGGAAGAAGGACCAGGCAGATTACAGAATATAATGAGGAATTCCAAGGATGATGCATAGGTTCCTATCTTCATGATGGTGATGGTTTCACAGATATATAAATATATCAAAACTTATTAAATCGCACATTTTAAATATGTGCAGTTTTATAGTATGTATATTACACATTAGTAAATTTCTTACAAAACAGAAAGCATATTGTCCTAGTCTAAATTATAGATGATGATTACCTGAATTAGGGTGGCAAAGGGGTCATGGAAAGAAATTAATGGGTTAAGTATATATGCTGGCTCTATCGCCAGCATAATTTGTTGGACGTGAAGGAGACTGTAGGATAAAGGATATTCCTACGTTTAAGCCTTGAGAAACTAGGTAGATTTTTTTTTTCACATCTAAAATATCTATTGTATTCTTTGGAATTCTACATTCTGTAGAGATGCCTCAACAGTAGTTGCAGTCGACATGCAGGCTCAGTGAACAAAGCCTTACCCAGGAATTGCTCTCTCATTTACTGATCTTCAATGGTTATATTTCATGTTTGGTCATATTTTCAATATTTGTATGCCATGTAAAGTTTTTTATTTGGAAAATTAATTTCCCTGCTGAACAAGAAACCTGAAAATCATTTCACTTCAAATGCATTAATTCTTCCATTCCTCCTTAGAAAATGAGAATAATAATATGAAAATATTGGTGTAATATTTTAGTAATGGACAGATTGATGTCTGTTGTCATATACTCTATTCTCTACCACTTAAGTACATTACATTTTCTTCTTCTTTTGGTTTTGCTTTGTTTTGGTTGCACCTGCAGCATATGGAAGTTCCCGGGCCAGGGATTTAATCCATTGCTGCAGCTGAAGCAATGTGGGATTCTTTGACACATTTTATTCCTATAATCCTGCAATATGTCTAGTATTCAGTTGCAATTTATAAAGGAACAGGATTAGAGAGGTTAAATAACTTTCCCAAGGTCTAAATCTCAGAAAGAGTTGAGGTGGTATTTAAGCTAAGTCTGATAATGAAGTTTATGTTCTTTCCTATACTTCCAGCAGAGGAAATCCCCCCAAGATTTAATCACAGAAAAGTTTAAATTTATTTTCTAATGCATATATTTGCTGCAAATTGATAATATAATTGAACCAGAATTTAGTAAAGTGTCTTACAGAGGGCTTATGTTCATTTCAAACTTGTTGGATGTTATCAGTAATTAGCAGAAAGCATATATGTACAGTTTTACAATTCATAAGTAACAACTTGTCTAAAGTAAAATAACAGAATTTTTTATATATTGATACATTTATTATGGGTTAGAGTGTGCTATTTAAGTTATTTTATATATATATACATATATATATATATATGTAATGTGTGTGTATGTGTTTGGGATAGGGTCTTATAAGTTCAAAAGTACCTGGAAAATTCCTCAGAAAACTACTATATGTAATCCAGAATCTAAGAATTTAAACTTAGAAGATGTATTATGAGCACATATTTATTTTTAATCCATGAAAAAGTAAGATATAAAGTTGAGTAATAAAATATCACAGATAAATATAAATATCATGAGAATAATAGGCCAAATTGATTATTAGTTTATATGCATTTCTTATTTTCAGAACATGTTTATGGGCATTATCTAGGTAGTTCAAATTTTAATGGAGGGAATTGGATTTATATAAATAAATATTATCCCTTAAATTTCTATTAATGAGATTTGCTCTTATGAACTGTATACTTATAAACACTAAAAAATTTACTTCTAATGAATATTTTTCTGAAAATAGTTTTTCTTTTTAATAATTTTTATTTTTTCCATTATAGCTGTTTACAGTGTTCTGTCAATTTTCTACTGTATAGTAAGGTGACCCAGTCACACATACATATATACATTCTTTTTTCTCACATTATCCTCCTGCATCATAAGTGACCAGATATAGTTCCCAGTGCTATACAGCAAGGATCTCATTGCTTATCCATTCCAAAGGCAGTAATAGTTTGCATCAAAGTAGCAGGATATAAGATTAACATTCAGAAATCAATTCCATTTCTGTATACTAACAATGAAATATTAGAAAAGGCACTGAAAATATTTCAAATAAATAGCAAAGTTGTTCATCAAACATTGTGGATAATAACATAAAATTGGAAATAATCCTAGTGACTAATAAATAGAGATTAAGAATATTTGGTATATTAATATTTTAGGATAATAAGCAGATATTAAACATTGTGAAGACAATATCAGGAAATTAGGAAATGTTTACATCATAGGATGATAAAAGAAAACTGTTGCAAAACAGAACTTATAATGTTATATTTATTAAGACAAGCTAAATATAAATACTACTAGAGACAAATACACAAAAATGTAATGATAGTTATCACTTGGTGGAATAACGATAGGTGATGCTCATTTTCTCATTTTTTCCCTTTATTTTCCTACATTGTTATAGTAAACATTCATTTACATTCAGAAACATTTTGAAAGAAATAAGTATTTGAAGCTAAATATAGCAATATAGTAATGAAGTATTACTAAGTTCATAAGCTCAAATATTTCAGTATGTGTATTTAACATCATTATTTTCTAACTTAGGGAACTCACGTACATTGGAACACCTGTCATCTAGAAATTTGCAGCTTAAAGTGTAGTCCACAGCCCAGTAACAAAAGCATCACCTGGGCACTTGTTAGAAATGAAGACTTTCAGGCTCCATCCTGAGTTACTGAGTCAGAATCTGCATTTTAAAAAGCTACTAAGATGTTTGCATATTATAGTTCGAGAATCACTACTGCAGAGGACAAATCCTCCTTTATCTACAAATATTATATTTCCTGATTTTGACTAAATGAATATGAAGGAGACAATGTAGCATTTAACAAAATATGTAAGACAAAACACCAACCAGTATATAATAGTGGAACTACTTGTTGGTTCATGTGTCTGTTGCATATGGGATATTGCATTTTGAGTCATCTTTAGCAATGTAAAGTATATTTAGTGTTCATATAGAGTAGTGTTATCCAGTGGAAAGCCACAGCGTGAACTATGTAGGCAATTTTAAATTTTTTAAGAGTTACATTAAGAAATAAGTAAAAGACACAGGTGAAATTAATAATATCTGTGATTTAGTTCAGTATATTCAAAAGAATATAATTTTAAGATGCAATCAATACAAAAATTATTAATGAGATAGCTTACTTTTTTTTTTAACTGAGTGTTCAAAATGTGGTGCGTACTTCTTAAATTCAGACTAGCAATATCTCAGATACTCAGTAATCATATGGATAGTGGCTACTACATTGAACAGTATAATGAAGACCATTGGCTTCATTTGTAAGCAAAGCAAATCTATTAAGACAGTCTTGGAGTTCCCGTCGTGGCTCAGCATTAACAAACCCGACTAGTATCCATGATGGACGTTTCAAACCGTGGCCTTACTCAGTGGGTTAAGGATCTGGCACTGCCTTGAGCTATGGTGTAGGTCATAGACATGGCACAGATCCCCCGTTTCTGTGGCTGGCTGTGGTGTAGGCTGGTAGTTGCAGCTCTGATTGGACCCCTAGCCTGGGAACTTCCATGTGCCGCAAGTGTAGCACTAAAAAGACAAAAAAAAAAAAAAGATAGTCTTAGGTCTTTCAGTTTGTAATCTGTCCTTGGGTTGGTCATATTTTTTGCATGTGAGAAAATGTACTTTGTAAAAGTGTCTCAAGTAGTTTTCAATTTTTTAAGGATATAAAGGCATTTCAACTACACTTAACTAGTTTTGTTTATGTTTTGTGCTTTCAAGTTCCCACTCAGTTGTCCAGTAACAACCTCCACCATTACTAAAACTCTGTCTTGGTCAAGGTGCCTAGACTAAATTTATTCAAGTTGTAGGTTGTGATAATGTTTCATTTCCTCATTAGTATAGATATCTCTAGGATCTAGAGAAAGTTGTGCCTCAGGGCCAAGGGTGTGGCAAGACTAGGATAGCATTCTAAGTAGCAGCATTTTCAGTAATTCCTATTCTAGGAATCTCTGGAATCACTTGCATTTTAACATTGCCATTGTATTAGGACATTGTATTACAACATTGTATTACATTAAGGTTGTAATTTCTCTCAGATTAATTTAAGGAACACTTTATTGGATCCCTGTAACTATTTATTATAATAATTGTAAGTTCAGAAATTCATGTTTAGCTGATTCCCAAATTTATTATAACTTAAGAAAATAACTCAGAGTTGGGATTTTTTCTTCCATTTATGTAATTTGAAGGAATATTTATTTATACTTAAGTTTATGGACCTTGTAGGACACTTTTTACTTTTTAATTTATTCCTTAATATGCAACATAAGGAGTTCCTGCTGTGGTGCAGCGGAAACGAATCTGACTAGGAACCATGAGGTTGCGGGTTTGATCCCTGGCCTTGCTCAGTGGGTTAAGGATCCAGTGTTGCTGTGAGCTGTGGTGCAGGTCGCAGACTTGGCTCAGATCAGGTGTTGCTGTGGCTGTGGTGTAGGCCAGCAGCTACAGCTCTGATTAGACCCCTAGCCTGGAAACCTTTATATCCCGCAGGTACGGCCCTAAAAAAAGACCAAAAAAATATTCAACATAATGTACACATCTTAAATTTTGATTATATGGTATAATGTAAAATGTCAAATGTCATGTTTACCATAGAGTATCTTTCCTAGTAGATAAGATAGAGTCTTAAGCTAGAGTCACTTTTGCAGGTGACATTCATATTCTGTCCTGAATTATAAGAAGCAGGATAATTTATAATAACTTTAGAAAATATGTAAAGACTTACAAAATTAAATATATAGTTTGCTTATAAGAAGGATTCTGATTTAAAAGTGTGAAAATGTGAGTAGGAGGAAAAACTTGTATTTTCAAGTCAAATAAGTATGATTTGTATAGGAGGGAATTATCACAGCAGTGGATACTAATTTACATAATCTACCTTGTTATGGTCTAACAAAAGAAATGTATAAAATTCAAGACTAAACAATTTTGATGTGACTTGGAGTTATGAAAAATGAGAGAGTATGTGTGAAATGAAGGAAAACAGGATGAACATATTTGAAGAGTAGTAAGCATGGTGCGGGAGAGAACGTAGCAACTAGAGAGCAAGACAGGACATTAGGGAAGGGGGACATCTATTAATAAAAGTATAGGAATCACAGGATCCTCAAAGACAGATTTTGATGTGATTAACAGAGCTTTGAAAGTACAAAGTATGTTTTAACATAACCCTATATAAAGCAAAACAAAACATTAAATAGTGAATTATTTTTATTGCTGTTTACACAAACTTTTCGCTGTCTAATCATTCTGTTTGTTCACTGGGAGTGAAGGTTTCACCTTATAAGAGTAAGCAAAGCCATCAAATTCTTAACTTTTAACTTCAAGGCCCAAAATAGGATGGTGATTAGAGATACAAAGAGACACAACCAGTGCATTTAGTCTATTTTTGTTGACTTCTTTGCTGAAGAGTAAGACAGAGGCATTTAGATAGGACAGAGACATGCATTCCTCACAGGTGGGTTTGGATCGTGACCTAGACCCTCTTCCTTTGCTTTCCTATTGCTTCTGGAATAGGAAAGCATAGTGAATCCCTTTCATGTTTGGGGAAACAAGAGTAGATTAAAAAAGCCACACACTAAGTTCTTGCTGCCACAGTAGCAAAGAAGGAAGGCTGCAGACAGTTTTCATGTACCTTGTGGGAATTGGAGAGAAGCATTAGTGGTGTGGATGCACCATCAAAAGACATCCAGGCCTTGGATTATAGTATTGAATTAAAGAGACAATGTAGAAAGATATGGACAAATTTAGCAGAAGTAAGGGCATGACTGAGAAGAGAACTTTCTCTCCCTAACTTAGCCTAGCATTGGCTCTAGGAAGAAAGAGCTGGAAAAAAAAAATCCTGAATCTGACTGAGCATTAAAGTTCTAGGGCTATTAAGATTCAATGTCGCTATGATATTATAGACATCTTTTCAATTGTTTAAAGTTAGATTTTTTTTCTTTGAAACCACATTTTTTATTTTATTTTTACACTATCATCTCTTTGAATGACTACACAATTATTTTAATTATAGAATTATTATTTAATAATAATTAGAAAAATAAATACCTATTATTCTAATAATTAATTTTCATGGTTCTACTAGAATTCAAAACACTTTGGAGAAAGGGGCCAAGTAAGGCCGAATAGTCCAAAAATTATAAATCATGTTTTTCTATAAGTTTAATGTATTTTACTCTTGAATTGTAGTTTGTTTTTCAAAAACAAATAGTCATCTGGATTACATTTTTAATTATGTGAGCTTTATTTTCAATATTTTATTGACTCTACTTCTATTTTCTCTGTAATTGCCTGCAACTTTTCTGGTTTTATTGTTCTTTTTATATTTTAAAATATAATTAATGAATTTTAGTAAACAATCAGCTTTCCTGGCACTACTTTCATTTTTTTCAGCATTCTCTATAATGGTGTTTATAAAATATAATCTCGTGGAAACTAATTTTTAATAAAAATTATTTATTTTTACACATGTCAATAACTAATGTCAAGTTTAGTGAAATTTCGTTTTTGTTTTTTGGTGTTTTTTTGGCCATGCTCAAGGCATGAAAAATTCCCAGGCCAAAGATGGAACTGAGCCACAGCAATGAAAACTGCCCAATCCTTAACTTCTAGGCCATCAGGGAACTCCCAGTGCAGTTTTATATGCAAGTCAAATCAAATTAGCTCTGTGCATCATATCCTGGTGCTAACCATGATGCCTGACCCATAGTGAGTACCCAGGAAACATGACTTAAGATGCATAAAACTGAAAGTTATTAAAATATTGGCTATCAAGTTTCATAATGGTAATTCCGCTATAGGTTTTTATAACAGAAGCGACAAATTCCTGATGTGATAGCCCTCGGCAGATCCCACTCTGTAACTTTCCACAAACCCAGACATTGTTTCACTCAGAATCTGCACAGCATTCCAGCCATTTCTAGATGAATGCCATTGTCATTTTAGATAAAGCCAGTTTATTATCCTTGACCTAAAGGGAAAGGGAAGTAAGAAGACTGCTAGTAGGACAACACTAGAGACAGTATTCAGATCCAGAATAATGGGGTAACTGAAGAGGAAGGGGGAGACTCTGGTATGCATTTTTCTCTACTGTGCCCTACTGAGACAACAAGGTATGATGAAGACTGAGGTATGGTGGTGTGTTATGACATCAGGGGCCTCAGTGCAGTCCTGGAGGAGTGGTGCCTGTATCCTTCATGTCTACCACAGGGGAAGAGGTTCTGGCCAGCACCTACAGGAAACAGGGAAGAGTGAAGAACTCGTGGACACTGTGGCAGGGCCAGATCTTAAGGCACTAATGCTGTGTAATAATCTATATGAGAAAAGAATCTGAAAAGGAATGTATATATGTATATGTATAACCAATTTACTTTGCTGTACACCTGAAACTAACACAACTTTGTAAGTCAACTATACTCCTATAAAATATTTTTTTAAAAAGTGCTAAAATCAGAAGATTCTGGAAGAAGCTTTTTTTTCGAAAGAGGGGACACACCCATGGCATGAGGTATTTCCCCGGGCCAGGGATCAAATCCAGGACACATCAGTGACAACATGAGCCAGCAGGGAAGTCCCACACATCATGCTGCAGGTGGGCTATAAACTAGAAAAACACTATACTGTATTAGTTTTCATTAGCACATGTAATATATTTTTAGACTCTTACCTTATAACACTTTAGTATCTTACAAGTTGGCATTATTTATGACAAAAACATAAGGTAAAAGTAAATTCTCTCATCTAATTTCATGTTGTATGACTCATTATCAGTTTTAAGATGCTCCAACTAAGGGTAAAAGTTAATTTTCTTTTGTCATACAGATTACAATTTTAGAATGTACATTTCCTATTTTTTGTGGGATTTGATGTATATATTAATATTTGTACATTTATATCATATATTTAAGGAGTATATGTTGAACATCATCTATACTCAATTTTGTCTAGGTTTACTGAGAATCGTCGGTTCTGCCAACTTCTACATTTATAATTTTGTATCTGTCATGCCATGTTTTTGAAAATCCTTTCTTACTCAGTAAAAAGAGATATGGCAGGGTATTTACTTGTGCGGTAATCAAGGGAAATAAGACTAGATTTAATCTTAAATGAGGGAAATGATTTATATTTATTTATATTTTTAAAGTGTAAATAATTGAAAAACCTAGGAGTTCCCATTGTGGTGCTGTGGTTAACAAATCCAACTAGGAACCATGAGGTTGCGGGTTCGATCCCTGGCCTTGCTCAGTGGGTTAAGGATCTGGCATTGCTGTGAACTGTGGTGTAGGTTGCACACGAAGCTCGGATCCCACGTTGCTGTGGCTCTGGCGTAGGCCGGTGACTACAGCTCCGATTCGACCCCTAGCCTGGGAACCTCCATATGCCACAGGAGCAGTCCAAGAATTGGCAAAAAAAGACAAAAAAAAATCTGAGAGATTATCATATCCATATGGTGAAAGTATATAGTGGATGAAAACATTTATATATATTTAGAATTTATATGAAAAACTAGGTCGTAGATGCAGCTCGGATAAGGCACTGCTGTGGCTATGGCTGTGGCCAGCAGCTACGGCTCTGATTAGACCCCTAGCCTGGGAACCTCCATATGCTGCTGGAGCGGCCCTAGAAAAGACAAAACAAACAAACAAACAAAAAAACCCTAATGGTAACTTATTGTTAATAAAGACTTACAACTAATTTTACCATATTTTTATGGTTTAACTCCACTGGAATAGCTGATCCCTATTATCTTTAACAGAAGATTTGAGCCCCAAACCATACCTTTAAAGTAGTCCTAAGAGTTGGTGACATAGGAAATGCCATATCCTTCTTCAGTACCCTATTCATGTATTTAAGGAAGAGGTTATAAGCAATAATAAGATATTTAGTCGCCATTTTCATGGAAATTTTGCGATTTCCACAACTAAAGTATACATGCTGGTTTGGAAATTTAAGGCTTTCTTAAACTTTATTCTTCTAAATTCTTTAAATTAATCCCTGTGATGATAGATGTATCACTTTATGTGCCATGTTTGTGAAAATTAAACTTCTTAAATAGTATTTAATAAATGTAACCAGCCCTTATTCTGGTATTATAGTTACCAGTTTAAAAAAATGGTAGTATCATTTTTTTGAAGGAAAAAATGAAGGAAGTATCATTAGATAATTTCTTCCAACCCACTCCCCATTTATGTATTAAGTTAGAGAAGTTATTCTAAGGTTATGGAGTCTCCCTATTACAAATTAAAAAATAACCCAACAGGGTAAGGTAGCAACATAACTAAGGCTGCTACAATAGAGTTGTGACAGAAGGAAAGTTTTTAATTTCTATTATGCTGTTTAAAGAAGTAGCTATAGAAAAATTCTATCCTTTACACCCCCTGAAAAACTCAGAGGCATTCATTTATCTCCATTCGTAGATCAGGGCACCAGCATTTCTCACCCTGATTACTGCAAGAAATTTAACTGATATTTCAACAGCAGCCTGACGATCCACCTAATCTGACGTCTACACAAGAGCAAGGGGGCTTGACTGAAGGCATATGCATTTACTCTGTATAAAAAGCCTTGAATAGCTGTAAGATAGAGACCAACTCACTTAGGACCTAAGACCCCATCCTTATCTAGGTTCTGCCAGTTCCTGTACCCCAGCGATGCTCTCCTCCTTTCCTTCTTCCACAGCTAGATGGAATTAGGAAGATTCCACGAACACATCACACGCTCTCGAGTCTCTGAAGTCCTGGGGTACACGTGGCATTGCTGAGTGGTACAGACACAGTCCCTGGATCTCCATTGTACTCGAATCCTGGCTGTGCCACTTTCTAACTGTGCTTCTCTGTTCTTCTATTTCTTTCTCTCTAGAGTGGTAATTAAATAGTAATTGCTTGATAGTTCATGCATGTAAAAGGCTTAGAAACCTGCCTAGCATTCAGTGGCGACTATGTAATTCTTGTGGATATTAGTTTCCTTATTCTGGAATACTCTACCACTCCTCACTGGCTAGTTTTAACCCTATGATGCTTTCTTTACCTCTCATCTTAAATACCTTTTTGTCTGCTCTTTTTTTTGGAAGGCAGGGGGTAGCTCCCCATCTAGATAGAGTTCCTTTTTGTTTTTATTTTTTTTGCCCTATATTAACTTCTGCTTATCATACTGTTTGGCAGGGCATATTTTTATTTACCTGCCTAACCCAACAAATTATAAATTTGTGAGCAAAAAGACTGTTTATCTTGCTCATAGTGAAACTGTCAGCACTAACAACCTAAACCTAGCCAGAACACAGATTGGGGCTTGAACCCACATGCCAGGACTCTAACCCAGCCTAAACCTAGATTGGGACTTGAACCCATGTTTTAAATTAGCACTCACCCCATGTCTGAACTTACTGAGGTTCAGGTTCTTTATGCCTCTGAGCAGAAGGAATTCAGCGGACAGACAAAGTGATAGGCAAGAAATAGATTTATTAGGATAGGATGCTTGTGAGAGATACAAGCAGGCAGGCAAGGAAGTTCTGCCCCAGGATCTGGTGGGCTACAGTTTTATCATCCAAGGGGAGTAGGGGTCAGAAAAGACTACCTCCTCCTTGGTATCTGGGAAGATATGTATTTAAATCAGCAGAAGGGTGGTCCTCAAACTCCTGCCCTTGGTCTGAATCTGAATGCAGACCTCATCCCATCCCCCACCCAATGACCTGAGGCCGTTCTTGCACTACCACTAGTCAAGCAAGACTTGTTCTGATGGCTTTTTTTGAACAATTTATTAACTTACAGTGATCTCCCAAATTTCCCTAGATTGCCCTCTCTATCTATGATCCTTTATTGGGACTTCTACAACTACCTCTGCCTTCGCCATCCCTATCAATGGTGGTAATTCCAGTGCCCAGCACAATGCCTGACATATATGATAGATGACACTTTGTGACTAAACAAATAAATAATTAATGATTTTATTAATAGCAATTGAACTGGCGCAGTGGTTAACGAATCCGACTAGGAACCATGAGGTTGTGGGTTCGGTCCCTGGCCTTTCTCAGTGGGTTAATGATCCGGCGTTGCCGTGAGCTGTGGTGTAAGTTGCAGACGCGGCTCGGATCGCGCCTTGCTGTGGCTCTGGCGTAGGCCGGTGGCTACAGCTCCGATTCAACCCCTAGCCTGGGAACCTCCATATGCCGCGGGAGCAGCCCAAAGAAATAGCAAAAAGACAAAAATAAATAAATAAATAAATAAATAAATAAATAAATAAATAAATAAATAAATAAATAAATAAATAAAAAATAATAAAAAACAGTATGAGCATCCATAGAGGCACTCATGTACAATTGCACCATTAGCAAACATTGGTGAATATGTGTGTGTGTGTATCTGTTAGTGAAATGGATGCATATTACATCATTATAAAAAAATATCCAAGGTCACCTCATATGTGCAAACAGCAATTAGGAGAGATTTTTTTTTTTCCTTTTTACAGCCACTCCTATAGCATATGGAAGTTCCTGGGCTAGAGGTCTAATCAGAGCTGCAGCTATTGGTCTATGCCACAGTCACAGCAATGTGATAGCCAAGCCACATCTTCTACTCATGCCATAGCTTTTGGCAAAACTGGATCCTTAACCCACTGAGTGAGACCAGGGATCAAACCCACATACTCAAGGAGACTATATCAGGTTCTTAACCTGCTGAACCACGATGGGAACTCTAGGAAAGGCTTTTAAAGTAATATTTTTAAAGTCCAAAATACAGAAGTGAAGAAGCTTACTGTGTGAAAGACTTATACACACTACTGAATTCTCTTTTTATTGAAAACATTAAAAATGCTGTCAGGAAAGTTCCTTGCTACAACTATTATTTATATATTACTTAGCTTTTATCCCATCTCTGAGGTGTTCTGCAGAACTCTACAGGATCAATTGATTAAATTTTTTTTGAATAAAAATAACATCTGAGAATTTCAGATGCTTACTGGTAATAGTAATGTATTAGGGTGGAAAAAGAAACTAAGTTTAGGGGCATAATATTGTCTCTCCAAGTTAAAGAGAAGGATTATGCATGTATGCATTAGCGTATACACTCACGTAGACACACATCTGGTTTATTGATAGCCCTCAATCTTTGAAGGTGTACCTCTGAAAAATATTAATTTCACTGTAACCATTTTCCAAATATGCCTTAACAATTCCTTTTCATTCTGATCAGCAATACTGTAGTGACAGTGTAACCAGATTCCACAGCTGTTGTCGCTTGTTCTTATTCTAATAGTTCCTTTTTGATTCTAATGATTAAGCGTTGTTTATTTTAAAGCTTTAATCTTTTATCTGTTTCAAAACTCTACTCTTCCCCTCTCAAGCACCTGTTACACCTGGCTGTGGTCTGTACTTTACTCAAACTGATTTTTCTCTGCCCCTTTTATTTGGGCCACTAATTCTGGTATTAGAGCAAAGAGGAGGGAAAAGGAAAAGACAAGGGGTTCCAATCTTAACTGCCATTTAGACTTGCAGTCTAGCTCAGCGTCTTGTCTGTGGGCTCATCATAAATGAATGCTGGCTGCGCTGTAATGACAGGGCTCTCCCCGGACTGCTTGTATGGGAGGTTTATCCCCCAGAGGAGAGCTGAAAACTTCATTCCTCTGATACTCACCCCAGACTCGAGCAGTCCAAGTCAAGTCTCACTCACAATCTCACTTATATAGCACAAGCCACAGAGTATCCCAAGATTCACGATACATGAGGAACTGAGAATTCCGATAGAATATTCCTGAACCCTGGCAACCTGACCAGCCAGGCCTTTTTGCCCTAATTCTACTATACAAGTGTTTCCCTTGTTTTATTATTATTGCTCGACTTGTTATTTGTCATGCCTATGTTTTACTCTGCTCCCAGGTACAACACCCCTTCAAACCAACCCTTGGTTGCTATTGATACCTCTGCAAGTGTCCTTGGCTCTGGGTGGATAGCTTCATTGTTCATGCTATTAATTAATTGTTAAAAAATTGCCTCATGTTCTAAAATACTCTGAGAGGTTACTGACTAGCAAGTGCTTATTTAATAGATTCAATCTTTTATGATACTCATTTTAATAAAGATCAAATTCATAAACTCAAGTTAGGATTTTCACTTATAGTGCTCGGTCAGTGGGAAGGCTTTTTGTAGATATCTGAGGATTTGGAAATCCTAGTCTAGAGAAGTCATCTGTAAGAGAGGAAAAAACTAGCCCATTCTTAAGTGGATTTTGGTAGAAGATTAAAAAAACAAGCAATGGCCAATAAAAATAGAAACACATCAATCCAAATGGGAAAAAATACTTTAAAGTTGTATAAAACAATAGAAGGAAATTGAAGAAGGTACATAGCCCTTGAGTACTAAATTTCACCTCTGCCAAATACTAGTTGTAGAACTTTCAGTATCTCACCTCAGCTCCTTGCAAAAGGGAAATAATTGTATTTGATTTGTTACCACACAGGGCTACATAAAATCAAATGACATATGAGAAAATACTCTGAAAACATCAAACTCTCTGCACATATAATTATTAATAATAATTTTTAGCACATTATATCAGAGCTCTGACTGTGTCTGAAGATGTTACACTTGTCTCATTTCTGCCTCCAAGGTGTTGTGGTTTGTGAATGAAAAAATAAATACCTGAAACTCTTAACCAGGTGTCTAGCATATAATAAACACTAACTGATGACTTACCATTAGTACGCTGATGATTTGTAATTACTATTCAAGTGCCTAATTCCCATGATGGACCATGAATTCTTACCCAACAGATACTCTATTTTACCATTAGCTAAAATACTAGAATATGGTAAAGACTTAATAGATAATCATTGAATTAATTATCATTATTAATTGTATTAATAATAAAAAACAACATAAAATGAAAACATCAAGTATCACAATAGGGCAGTAAAGAAAGTAAAAATTCAGAAGCTGCCGGGTGCTGAACAGCTAAAACTGATGCAGAAACAAATATATGGTTTTTGTCAAGTTACAGGATTTTTCCATGAAATATATTTCTGTCTCATAGGCCCTTGCCCAGACCGCTGCAGTTGGCGTATGCTGTGCTGGCACGTGTGAAGAGCTTGATGCAATAAAATTACAAGGGCTTCTGCCTATAAAATTTTATATACTGCAGACTTTGAATCTGCATTACTTTGCAGAAGCAGTAGATTTTTTTTTCATAACTTGGTAGTAGTTAAGAAAAAGAACTTATGGAAAAAAACTAGTAAGTTCATGGAATTGCCACTGTAAAAATGAATCTATAGACTAAAGTCTTAAACACAAATCATTACAAAGGAAAAATTTATTACTTAAATAAAAGTGCTATAAATTAAGGGATTCTGTAGTATATAAAATCAGTGATTGTACACTGATCACGCTGCCTAAAGCTCTTCACTCATATGCAAGAGTAGAGCTAGGTCTTTAAAATATATGTATATGACATGTTTGATTACACTTTTGGAAAATCAGACTCATTGTCAAGCTGAAAATTTGTTTAAATTTCTGTCTTCTTCTGATCAATGTTTTTCATTTTTTAATAAATTAAAACATAAAAACTCCAGCAGAACAAGTTCTGGTGTAATAAAAGCATGTCTTATAGTGTTACACAAAAATAAATTGATGCTAAGCCATCTAGATTATTAGGCAAAGATGTGCCTATTGCGATCCAGAATCATTTGTATTTTATTGACCATTGCTCAGAGGGAAAAAAAAAAAACAACACTCCATCTCTTTAATTATCTCCTCTGTTAAAGCTTAGTTCAGAGACCTAAAGCCACAAAGTGAGTGTAGTGAAGCAAGTTTCTTTACATGTTTTTGGGGACAGTTTTTGTAATAGGCATCTGAGACCATATTTGCTACTGCAAACATCGGTTCAGTGACTATCCTGATCCAAAGAGCAAGTACATGACTAACACTGGGACACCTCCTTCCATGTGAGCTGTCTTGAGGATGTTGACTTCCAAAACAACCAATCAAGTTTATGGCATTCATTTTTGTTTATTGCATGACTATTTTTGGGGGGTGGGATGTCCACATGTAAATCTGCACTGCTCTAGTTACTTTTGCAGTACTAGTTACTTATCTTAGTACTGATTCTTTCCTTTTTCAGACTCTTTTATTCAAAAATTCACCTAAACAAAGAGACCTCAAAAGACCACATTAAAATCTAAATTACATTAAAAAAAAAAGGCTCCCTTAGTTGTTCAAAACTCTGTTGATTTATTCCTCAGAAATATGATGAGTTTGATGATTTAGGCATAAATGCTTAAGTGTATATGAACGTGTGTGTATATGTGTGTGATGTGTGTGTGTGTGAAAACATTTTGTAGTGATTTTTATTTGTTGGTTCTTTTGGAAAAGGCATTTATTATCATCTGCATGATGAACTTGTAATTACCAAAAGTTTACATTTACTCAAAAATGTCTCACAAATGTATCAAACACTTTCCTAATTCTGATTTTGCTCTTTTTATTACTGAAACATGGATTTTCCTTATCACTCTCCCATAACCAGATTTCCAGCTGTCATCTTCCTGCCACAGTACTTTGTTTCTCCTTCATGCTTTCATAGCCTTTTGTCTTTATATGTTTTTTAGTACAAATACTTTCTTATTTCTATTATTGCTATTTGGGTACATTTTGCCCACCTCCCACAGGAGAAGTATGGAATATACAAAAAAACTATTCAAGAAATTACATCATGGGCATGGAAGTTATAAAAATATTCAAGTCTGGTTGATTTTCTTATTTTCCAATTGATTTTTGAATGTATCTTCTCTAAAAAAAAGAACTTAACTACCATGATTATCCAGTAATTTAACTTTTCATAAATATATAAGTTAAAACATAGGCTAAAAACATTAGGTAAAAACTGTGACACAGAGAGATTATGGAATCTAGAGATGGATGATTCTTAAGTCTGACTGAACAAAACAATCACTTCAACATATATTTCAAAAATACCTATTCCTTAACAGTGGCCACCTAAATCCACTCTCAACTCATCTTTTCCCCAAAACCGTATATTCAGCAATAAATGTAAAGAAAAGATCAACCATAACAGCATTTCTAAGAGATGGTAAATAGCTTGAAGTTCAAATTATTTATCTGTTAAATAAGTATAAAATTCCATCAGTGCTTTGGCCAGAGGTCTAGTGGATGCTCCAAGTTTGTGGATGTGGAGAATGGACTCCATGAAAATGAAGAGAAGGGGAGGGGAGTGGACTTTGAGTACAGAGAAAATTATTTCTAGAAAGATAAAGTCCAAAAGAGCTAAATTCCTGAACAGAGTTTTGGGACATGGTAGTTCACTTTCTTGCAGAAAATAAAAAAATTACCCGGTGCCCAAAGGAGAAGAAATACAAATGAAATTTTAACATAGGGAATTGAAGAAAAGCATGTAAACAACCAAGAGATTTAAATTGAGATATATAACCTTTTTGTCTATATTCGTGATCAATCACTATTTCTCTAACCACTTGACTTTTATATCATCTTCTCTTTGTCTCTAGATAGATAGATAGATAGATAGATAGATAGATAGATAGATAGATAGATAGATAGATAGATAGATAGAGGTAATTTGCTAAAAAAGATGAAACAGCCTAACTGTATACATTATAATTTAGTAAGACTTTGCAGTAATAAGGGGAAAAATAAATATTTCTATATATTGTGTGCTAAGCTGAAACAATTAACTCCAAGATATATCTTACTAAAACTATTAATCTTTAAAGTTCAATAAAAATACCTTAGGGTCTCTAGGACAAAAGATCAAATTACTTATAATTACTTAATAAGAATTGTAGACTGCTGTTGACTTCTGAAGAACAATGTACAAAGTAAGGACACAATGGAACAGAAATTTCAAGAAATCTAAGAAAAAGAAAGTATGAGTCAAGGATTTTATATCTAGGCAAACTTTTCTTCTTCAAGGATTAAAAATATAGAAAAATAAACATGCCAGAACCTAGGGGACACTATACACACAAGCTGTGTATCTATTATATGATTAGTTCCATCCACTAAAATATAATTTATTATATGATTAGTTCCATCCACTAAAATATAACTGGAAATATTTCTGCGAGAGAGCTGTCGTTGAGCATTAATATATTTAATCCTAGAAGTAACTTTAAAATAAGGGTAAGGATATTAGTGGATGAATGGTATGCAAATATTGTAAGCTATGGCAAAGTAGAAAGTATTCAACTATAAAATAAAAGGGGAAGGGAGAGGGGAAAGTGAAAATGGAATGAGATAATTAAATGTGTAGTTAATAGGTGTGAGTTAAAGGATGACAACTAAAAATGAAAATTCAGACAGTAAAATGCCAAATAAGGGAGATAAAAAGGAGAAGGAACTCAGGATATAATTTCTTTGTCAATGTCATACATTACAAATATCATTCACATGATTAGTCGTGTGTATATTTGACTATATGACTTGTGTTTTCACTGTCGTAACAGTGTCTTTTGATGATACAAGTTCCTAATTTTATTGTAGTCCAATTAATTTTTTTCTTTATTGTTAACACTTTTGTATCATGTTTTAGAAATCTTTCCTTACCTTCCCTTTCACTTTTTGATCTACTTTCCACCTTACATCATGTATGATGTGAGGTAGGAGATAAAATACACACACAAAACACACACACACACACACACACACACACACACACACGAGTATGAGACTAATTCAATACAACATCTTGAAAAAGAAACTGAAATTTCCTCACTATTCTGCATTGCTTTTTTTATATATCAGGTGCACATATATGTGACAATTTATTTATGGATTCTTTATTTTATTCCATTGGTTTATTTGTGTATCCCTGTGCCAATATCATACTGCCTTAGTTATTGTAACTTTTTTTTTGTCTTTTGTCTTTTGTTGTTGTTGTTGTTGTTGTTGTTGCTATTTCTTAGTTATTGTAACTTTTTAGTAGGTCATGGTACCAGGTAGACTACTCTCCAGTTTTTTTCAATGCTATCTTGCCTAGCATAGGCAACTTGCATTTCTATATAAATTTTAATTTTTATGTATTTACATAAACTTTATATAAATAAAGTTTGTCAGTTCTTACCAAAAACACCAGATGTGATTTTGATCAGTAGTGCATTGAGTCAGTACATTAATTTGGAAGAAAATTGACACTTTTAGAATTGTGTAATCTCCTTTCCTGTTATTTAATACTTAAAGGATCCTATATAGGTTCCTGATAATTGCCATTGTATATCTTCTCTTTCTCTCGCTCTTTTTTTCCTTAGTATTTGCCAATTTTATTAATTGTTCAAATAAACATCTTACTTTGCTGATCTTATTATACATTTGATTTCAACATTATTACTCCCTGCTTTTATTTTTATTATTTTACTCCATTTTTATTTTATTATTTTTTCTAATTTAGACATGTCTTATTTGATTTTTCATCTTTCTTCTTTCCTAATACATGCACTTATTCATACGTTTTCTTTGATATATGGTTTAGCTCCATCCAGCAACTTTTTTGTGTTACAATTCATTATTTAATTTTATAAATTTTTCTAGTTTTCATTATGATTTTTTTCCTTTAATCCTTAGATTATTTAGAAATGTATTGCCTATTTTCCATGTAATTGAGAATTTTTGTTTTTCTTCTATTAATATAGGGCTTTAATTCAGCATGTTCCAAAATATTGTTTTAATCCTTTATCACTTAGTATATAGAAATTTCATTTGTATATGAACATAAAGTATACTCTACAGTTGCTGGATACAATCTTCCATAAGTTCACATAAGTAATGTTTTAATACTGATCAAATTTTCTCTATCTCTTTTGACTTTACTTGCTTGTTTCACTTTCCTTGTTCTCTTAGGTAAGAGAGAAAGTGTTGAAAAATATTCTACTATTCTTCATTCTATTTCTATTAGTTTTGTTAGTATTTTTGCTTTATATACTTGAGAACATATTATCAAGAAATAATTTAGAATAATTAACGTTTCTACTTAATGACCATTTTATGAAAGGTCCCTTATTTTTCTCTGAGAATGTCTTCTGCTTGAAGTCTACTTTCTGACTACAGTTTAGAATTGATATTGTGTAGATTTCATTTCATTGTTTTATTTTCAAGCTTTCCATGTTATTATATTCAGGTGTCTGTCTTGTAAGCTGTATATTGGTGTGTTTTGTTTTGTTCTTCTAGGCTGACAATTGTTGTCTTTTAATTTTCTTTTTCTGTTCAATTTAAGTCCTAAAATATTTAGGTTTAAATCAACTGTTTTTCCATTTTACGATTTGTCCCTTCCACTATACTTTTTTCTTCTCTTTAAATACTGTCTAAGTATTTTTTATCATTCCATATTTTCCCACTTCATGGTTTATCATGCATTGTTTTACTATTATTTTAGGGATAATTTAGAGCTTAAAACATGCATTCTTGACTTGTTAAAGCCCAATATGCATTAATACCATTGCCTCATCCCAAACAATGTGAAAACTTTAGAACATTTTCTTTTCATTTACCATACCTGTATATATGGTAATCTAAGTGACATTGTTATTATTGTTCTATACAATCAAATAGATTTGCCCACCTATTTCTACACAGCTCTGTATTTCTTCCTGAACATTTTAGGATCATTTTCATTCTGTGTGAAGAAATTTCTTTAGTATTTTTTTGAGGGCCTGCTGGAATAAATTATCTTAGTTTCTGTCTAAAATATCTTTCTCTGAATTCAATTTTTATTTTTTTAATTACTCAATAAATTTATTACATTTGTAGTTATACAATGATCACAATCCAATTTTATAGGATATCTGAATTCAATTTTTAAATATAATTTTTTTCCTGGGAGAGAATTTCTCTGAGATTCTTATTGCTTCCTTTGTTTTTAATCTCAACACTTTGATATACTTCTTGAACTTGCTCCTCTAAGCCAATAATAAACTAACATTCTCTTCTTTTTTACCTCTTTTTGTTTTTTAGGGCCACACCCTTTGGCATGTGGAAGTTCCTGGGTTAGGGGTCAAATGGGAGTCATAGCTGCTGGCCTGTGACATAGCACAGCAACACCAGATCCGAGCCACATCTGCAACCTGCACTGCAGCTTGGGGCAGTGTCATATCCTTAACCCACTGAATGAGGCCAGGAATTGAACCCACATCCTCATAGATACTAGTCAGGTTCTTAACCCACTGAGCCACAACAGGAACTCCTAACATCCCCTTCTTTTAAAAAAAACTACAGAAATTTTCAGTTAGAAAAATTTGTTTTTCTAACCCAATAGTCTTCAAACTGTCTATTAGCTTTCATGTGCACTGACTGTAATACACAGTAAGATTAATTTCCTTTTCCTGGCTCAAAAGAGTTGTTACTGTTTTGGTGATTCTATAGGGCTCTGATGTGTGTTCTTGGAAATTCTAGCTATCAGCAGACCCATAGGTAAGGGAATATGTGGGCTCTCTTCCTGTAGCCAGTAATGGAGAGCGTTAGGACTGCTGCTTTTCTACAGGGAAATCTTATTTATTTATGTATTTACTTATTTTTTACACTGTACAGCATGGGGACCAAGTTACACATACATGTATACATGCTTTTTCCTCCCATTGTTGTGTTGCAATGTAAGTATCTAGACATAGTTCTCAATGCTACACAGCAGGATCTCATTGTAAATCCATTCCAAGAGCAATAGTTTTCATCTATTAACCCAAAGCTCCAGGTCCCTCCCACTCCCTCCCCTGCCCCCTGGGCAGCCACAAGTCTATTCTCCAAGTCTATGATTTTTCTTTTCTGTGGAAATGTTCATTTGTGCTATATATTAGATTCCAGTTATAAGTGATGTCATATGGTATTTATCTTTCTGACTTATTTCACTCAGTATGAGAGTCTCTAGTTCCATCCACGTTACTGAAAATAGCATTATGTCATTATTTTTTATGGTTGAGTAGTATTCCATTGTGTATATATACCACATCTTCCTAATCCAATCGTCTGTCAATGGACATTTGGGTTATTTCCATGTCTTGGCTATTGTGAACAGAGCTGCAGTGCACATGTGGGTGCATGTGTCTTTTTTAAGGAAAGTTTTGTCCAGATATATGCCCAAGAGTGGGATTGCTGGGTCATATGGTAGTTCTCTGTATAGATTTCTAAGGTATCTCCATATTGTTCTCCATAGTGGCTGTACCAGCTTACATTCCCACCAACAGTGCAGGAAGGTTCCCTTTTCTCCACACCCCCTCCAGCACTTGTTATTTGTGGACTTTTTAATGATGGCCATTCTGACTGGTGTGAAGTGGTATCTCATGGTAGTTTTGATTTGCATTTCTCTAATTATCAGGAATGTTGAGCCTTTTTTTTTGTCTTTTTGCCTTTACTTGAGCCACTCCTGTGGCATATGGAGGTTCCCAGGCTAGGGGTCTAATCGGAGATGTAGCCGCCAGCCTACGCCAGAGCCACAGCAACACAGAATCCGAGCCGCGTCTGCAACCCATACCACAGCTCATGGCAATGACAGATCCTTTACCCACTGAGCAAGGCCAGGGATCGAACCTGCAACCTCATGGTTCCTAGTCAGATTTGTTAACCACTGTGCCACGATGGGAACTCCAAGAGCATTTTTTCATGTGCTTCTTGGCCATTTGTATGTCTTCCTTCCTGAATGGCCTATTCAGGTCTTTTGCCCATTTTTCCACTGGGTGGTTGGCTTTTTTGCTGTTGAGTTGTATAAATTGCTTGTATATCCTAGAGATTAAGCCCTTGTCCATTGCATCATTTGAAACTATTTTCTCCCATTCTGTCTTTTTGTTTTCTTTTTGGTTTCCATTGCTGTGCAAAAGCTTGTCACTCTACAGGAAAATCTTATATTCTCCCAGCTCAGAAAACCAGAGGGCTTACTCATTGGTTCATATTCTTCTTTGTAACCTGGGGCAAATATTAACCCTCATTTCAGCCAGCCAACCTCTTCCTCAGATCCTGAAACCACAGTTCAGCCACTGGCCTGTCTCACTCTGCCCAAGGGCAAGTAATCCTCACACCAATTATTTCTACCTAGATTTCCACACAACTCAGAACCTCAGAAACCATTTTACTAAGGAGCTGTGTTAAGGTCATCAACTTCCTAGACTCCTCTACAGTTATTTACATAAGTAGAGCTTGAAGGTTAATGCACTTACATCTACAATTCAAATTTCAAATTCTGCACTTTTTTTAATGCACACCATTATAAGTTGGGTATTATAACTGACCTCCCAGATGGGGAATTGCACCCCAAAACTCCTCAACTCATAGCTACTAAATATTATATTAGGAAGGTCAATAAGATACCATTCAGTGTATTGAAACTATAATTTACTAAGTAATTAGATGCCTGACAATACACTATTCTTTGTGAAAACAATAAAAACAAAGTTTTGAAGTTATTTTCTATTTTTTTAAATTGTTATTTCCCCGATACAATTTCTTTTTCTAATGTACAGCATGGTGACCCAGTTATACATACATGTACACATTCTATTTTCTCACATTATCATGCTCCATCATAAGTGACTAGACATAGTTACCGGTGCTACACAGCAGGATCTCATTGCTAATCCATTCCAAAGGCAATAGTTTGCATCTATTAACCCCATGCTCCCAATCCACTCCACACCCTCCCCCTCCCCCTTGGCAACAGCAAGTCTATTCTCCAAATTTCTAGATTGTTATGTTGCTATCTGTCCAACTTTGTGTCATAGTTCTCATCTTATGTCACATCTTAAAGGTCAAGAGCAGAAGGCACGCATTGGATTTTCACAATGCTCACTTAGCCATACTTTATGGGCTATAGCTCATTCTACTAGCTCAAGTTACATAGTAGTTACTTCTTGGTGTTCTTCATTGGGCTTTATGAAATGGAATACTACATTTTGGTGGCTCAGGGATAATTGATACCACCAGAGACACAGATTATAGGGAATATAAGATTCCACTGACTTTATGTACAGGTACATTTCTCATAAAATAGATTTAGTTACTTGAAAAAGTCTTAATAATATGCCTTGATGTAACATATTGTATTTCTACAAAAGTAAAAGTAGAATCAGGTGCTAGTTCAATCCTGTGACACAAGCTATACTCCTAGAATTGTTTGCATCAATCCTTATGCCAGTGTTTAATATTCAGAAATAGATCTTTGGTCAGCTTTGCATATAACTTTGAATAATCTTCTAGCTACTTATGTTTTTTTTTTTCAGGATTTCCAGAGCTATACAATAAATTTAAACTGATTTTTATTGGTTATTAAACAGCTTATCTGTTTTATAAATCATCAATGGATTCAGGCTGTAATATATTCACCATAGTTATTCTTTCCTTACTTGAAGAATTCATAATTTATATGGATATGTAAAAGAAATCAGAAAAGTAGTAATGTATAATAAATCAAAATAATGGAAAAATCTAGTAGAAATTTATTTAGAAAAAAAATCTTAGAATATTTCTAATCAACTAAATAATACAAAATTTATTTGAACATGAATTGTTTACAAAGTCTTGTAACAGGTGAGATATAGATAAATAACATAGTGTAATCCTACTTTCAAGGAGTTTAATATGAAGAAAGGGGTCAGTCATGAAAACTATGTGTAATAGGTAGAAAGATAAAAGTTCTAAGTAGATATGTAGTTAGTAAAATGATTCCATCCTCAAATAATATGGGGAAACATGATTTTTTTGGCAACTCAAAAACACATTCATACATTAAAAAACTCTTATAGCAAGGAAAAAATCTGTTGCCTTATTCATTAACTTCACTGATCATAGAATCATTGTCGCAAGGTATTTTTTTATTCCAAGACACTTACTAATGACCCTTGGAAAACTACAATTTTATGGAACATTTATTTGCGGAATCATTATACCTAGGGAAAGTAATTAAATTGAATAAATCCTGATTGTTAGACCACAACAATATCATAGAGTCAGTGGTTTAGGACATGCAAAAATTAGAAGAATATTTCAAAGGTGAATCTATAAATAGGGACCACATATAAAAATATGGAGTAAATAAATGCTTCAAGCTTTAATAGTCACTTTAGCAGGTACTAGAAGCAACATTTCCGAAATAAGGAATAAATATGTACTTCTGGCAATTTTTGAAGAGTAATATTGTTATTAGATTAAAAAATTATTGATATGTGTGTTTGTGTATACACAGCACTCAAAACATAAATAGGTATAAGACTTGCTTTTGACATAAAAGAGGAAATAGCCTCTAAGTAATGTTGCTACATAGAAAATAGTAATAATTCAATTTCAATTTTAATGAAATAAAATGTTGATCAACAAAAACTTTAGGAGTTCCCATCGTGGCTCAGTGGTTAATGAATACAACTAGGAACCATGAGCTTGTGGGTTCAATCCCTGGCCTCGCTTAGTGGGTTAAGGATCTGGCCTCGCTTAGTGGGTTAAGGATCTGGCATTGCCATGAGCTGTGGTGTATCCGAGACGCAGCTCGGATCCTGTGTTGCTGTGGCTCTGGCGTAGGCAGGCGGCTAAGTCTCCGATTAGACCTCCAGCCTGGGAACCTCCATATGCTGTAGGTGCGGGCCCAGGAAAGACAAAAAACAAACAAAAAATTACAATGCTAAAGTGGATCATTCACTTACTTATTCAACACATTTATTCGGTATAAACATGGCAGGTAAATTTTGAGAGTTAGAGATATCTAACTCAGCCAAAATAAAAAATTCCTCCCTTCATCGAGCTGAGAATTCTTTTTATCTTTTAATCAAACAATGTAGAAATTAATGTAAAATTACAGTACCTGGTTCAAAAGGTACCAACTTTGCTAACAGTGTTTTAAAAGAAGAGATATTTGGGAGTTCCCTGATGGCCTGCTGATTAAGAATTCCATGTGGTCACTGCTACGGCTTGGGTTTCATCCCTGGCCCAGGAATTTCCACACTTCCACATGCTGTGGGTGCTGCCAAAAAAAAGAAAAAAAAAAGGAAGAGATGCTCGAGTTGAAAAGATGAGCAGGAGTTGACAAGGGAAGATTATGAAATGAGGAGTGTCAGGCAGAGGGCACAAAGGCCTAGTGGCATGTGAAACATGATGCCGTCAAGGACTGAGTAAAGACCAGTGGGGCCAGGACAGCAGAGAGGAGCAGACACTCTGAACACATAATGCCCAAATTAGTAGTTGACACAAAAGTGATTTTATATTGTAGATCTAAATACCAATATGTTGACAGGATTTTGATAGACTAGATTGTCCCTTTGGTTTAAACAATTCTGATACCGATGCTTTTTGGGAATGAATAATATTTGACAACATGAAAGTTGAGTTTAGCTGAATAGATATTTCTTGAGCCAGGTTGTAAAGGTAGGAAAGTGAATATGATACAATCCCTGTTGTTGAAGAAGACAGACGCATAAATAACTGTTTGTACCTAAGATCCCTCAAAGGCATTCAGAGTGAGGTGAAGCCTGAGCTGACACATGATGAATAAACAGGCAGGACTCAAATCTGGTATAAGGGATCATCAAGACAGTAGGAACTGCATAAGCAGATATGCGAGGCCTGGGAAATAATGTTGCCAAGAACCCTGAGTAGTTTAGTGTTATTACTACAATGTAAAATGTAAGAAGGGAAGAAAAGGGAGAGGAAGCCAGAGGTAAATAATAGTAGATAAATAAATAAATAAAATATTATATCGCAATAAGGCTCTATATAAACCATTCTGAGGGACTAGAATTTTTAGATCAGGGATTGAAAGCTAGGACCAGGAGGCCTAATTTTGGCTTATTGCTACTCTTTGATAAAGTTTTATTAGAAAACAGCCAAATCTATTTGTTTAGTGTTGTTTATGGCTTTTTTCACACTTCAATGATAGAGTTGTGTAGCTTGCTACAGAGACTATATGGCCCACAAAGGCAAAATTTATTATCTAGCCTTTTGCCAAAAAAAATGGGCTGACCCTTTCTATAATGGGTCATACACATTTTTCAAACAAGAAAGTTTTGCTTGAATTTTATTTTAATTGAAATATATAGGTACCATTTTTGAGTCCCTAAAACATGTTAGGCATCAGAATGGATGATTTACACATATTCATTGTATTTCAACTACCTTACTCGGTAGATATCAAAATCTCCCATCTTAATGATGTGAATACTGAGATTTAGGAAGGTTAAGTAACTTGCAACAAGGCCCAATAATTTTGACATTTTATAATCAGATTTAAACTCTTTCTATCTTACTCAAAAACATGTTTTCCTGCAGTCCAGCAGCAGATTGGAAAAACAAAGACAAAAATGAAGTCTGGTTATTAAAAATTTGTTGTAGGAATCTCATCAAGCCATTATCTGAATAAGAATTAAATGGAAGGATGACAGAGATAAATTCATTAATTTAGTATGAAAAAGAAGCAGAATTTCTAGACAGAATTATTGATAGATTAGGCAACTGGGTAAGGGAAAAGGAGTTGGAAATAACTTCTGGTTTCTGGTTTGGGTAGTTAGTTTTTTGTGGGTTGATTTTGGCCATGCCCATGGCATATGGAAGTTCCAGGGTCAAGGATCAAACCCATGCCACAGCAGTGAACTGAGCCACAGTAGTGACAATACTGGATCCTTAATCCTCTGTACCACCTGGGAATACCATTTGGGTAATTAGAATGATGATGGATTCATTTATAGAGATGGACAAGACAGAAAGCAGATCCATAGGTGAGATAGAAATGATAAGTGACGGTTTGTACAGTGTGCATATACCAATTCCTACAACTTTATACAATTTATTTGATTTCCCTATGTTTCTGTTTAATCTTCCCTCAGATGGCAATTTGTAACAAAGCTTGTAGGAATATCATGAGGATTAAATGAGTTGATATTGAGAAGATTTTTAAATAATGCTTGTAAATGATAAGCACCGAATAGATGTTAGCATTTTTATATTGTTTTTTATTAGCATTCAAATAGGATTTTTCTACATAATTTTTGACTACTCAATACACTAATGTTTATTAGTGAAAGAACTGAAAGAACCCCCAATGGAAAGATTTGAACAATAAAATAGAGATGAGACAAATCTGCAGAGAATTCCAAATAATTTATGGAGATACCTGCCCTTAAGGGCAGGAAGTGAATCAAAACTCTCTACAGTTTGATTGTGGGCTATTCCAATTACTTTCTTTCAAAGGGTATGAAAGGGAGGGGGGGGAAGGTAACATGTTGGAGAACCTGAAACTACTGTCTCAGTCCATTGATCCAGTTCAACATCAACAATACCTTATGTTGATACTATGTACTCTTGATGTGATGTGATGAGAATGCCACCTTTTATCCATGGTCTTCCTCCCAAAACCATAAACCCAAGATAATCATGAGAAAAACAGCAAGCATATCCAAGTCATTCTACAAAATACCTGGTCAGTACTCCTGAAAACTATCAAAATCATGGAAAATAAGGAGTAGCTGAGAAATTGTCACAGCCCAAGAGCAGCCTAAGAAGATGTGATGAATAATGTTAATATGGTATCCCATGTGGGATCCTGGAACAGAAAAGAGACATTAGTAAAAACTAAGGAAATCTGAATAAATATGAACTTTAGTAATGATAAAGCAATATTGATTCATGTATTCTGACACATGTACCTAACTGACTGTAAGGTATCAATAATAGGAGAAACTGGAAACGGGATATATAGAACTCCCTGTACTATATAATTCTTCAAAAAACCTAAAACTATTCTAAAATAGTTTATAAAACAGAACAACCAGTTACATTAAGTAAAATAGCAATCGTGAGTACATTCATTATAATCTAACATTCTCCTTTTATACTGACCAAGTACTCTTATGGTAATCTTTAACTATTCAACTCATTTACTTTTCTTAAAAATCAAAAAAGACAATTGAATATTAATGATCATCAGCATTGTTTCACAGAATATTTTTTGACTTCATGCACAGGGCATTTATATTTTCATTATTTTTTTATACTTCTGGGCTGAAGTTGCTGTATTGGGTTTTTACTGCATAATTCCTTTTCTCTTAGATTACTGTTGTAGTAGCCACTGAAATTGAGGCACTTTCTAAAATATGTTACTTTTTCAGCAATTAATCAGATAAAATAAAGGAGAAGAAACTTCAAGTATAATTTTTATAATTTGATTCTTTAAAACAGTGAGGTAAAGGGAAAACTATAAAAGGCAAATGTACCCTTTAAGTCCCTGGTATCACTTTTTAAATAAATTATATTTATGTTGAGTGCATAAGTGTGTTATCATGAATATTCACAATACAGCCAGCTTATTCATCTCCATGGGTCAAATGCACTTACCAACTGTAGTTTTCCACTGATGAGGTGAAAGAGGACATTTTTAACATTAACACATGCATATTTACATACTATACGTTAACACCTCTAAAATGCCTTTTCCAAAATGCCTTATACCAAAATCTTACCCCAATCTTACCCCAATCTTACCCCAATCTTACACCTCTAAAATGCCTATTCAAAAATGCCTTATACCAATTATTCCCTTTGAACACATTGTTTTAGTAATTGCATGGTGTTTTTCCTGACAAACTAACAGTTTCATCTTGTTTTATTTATACAAAAGTGTCTTTACAATGAACAAATTAAAATAGTTTATTACATTCTTCTACATGTTATGAGTAGAAAAATAGAGAAATGAAATTGCTGATTCTTGGAATACTACAGTCAAGACAATGATGAAATTATTCTGTATGGCAAAGCAGTGAATTTTTTAATCTCAGCTGGATGTTCTTTAAAATTAAGTTGTATAAACAGTGTGTAAAGAATAAGAACCCAGAAATATATACAAAAATACTTGAAACAGTGTTGAAGAGAATTTCTAAAGGAGAAACTACTGTTGTGAGCAAAAAAACAAAAACAAAATTAAAGCAATAGTTTTTCTTCTTAGTCAAATGCAAAGAGAACTTAATAAGGACATGAAATTATTGAGAAAGTTTGATTTCTCTTTAGTCAAGAGAAAAAAGTTGTTCACTTTTCTTCTCACCAAGTTTTGGATTTGTATAATAAAATATTTCTTGAGTGGTTGCTGATGATTCCCCTATAAAATCTCTTTATCTCTCTAAGCAAGACCTTTTAAATTTGGGATTTTCGTTTAAAAATTCATTTTCAAATTGACTCAGAGAACTAAAATTTGAGGTAAAATGTATTATCTAAAAGTATTTTAATTATATTTAATATTAAATTGTGCTTCTCATGTATTAAAATTAAAGTTCAGAGAACCGTTTTAAAACAATCTAAAAGCATATATTACAATTGGAGAGATTTCATGTCTAGAGTAAAAAAAATACTTATTTTAAATTTGTTCTCAAATTTTATCTTTTATTTATTTATTTATTTTGTCTTTTTAAGGCCACACCTGCAGCATATGGAGGTTTCCAGGCTAGGGGTCTATTCAGGAGCTGTAGCTGCCAGCCTACAGCACAGCCACAGCAATGTGGGATCTGAACCTCATCTGAGACCTACACCATAGCTCACAGCAATGATGAATCTTTAACCCACTGAGCTGAGTGAAGCCAGGGATCAAACCTGCATCTTCATGGATACTAGTCGGGTTCTTTAACCACTGAGTCACAATAGTATTGCCTGTCCTCAAATTTTATACATTGGACTTTTGGGGTAAGATTTTAGGATTCCTTTATGGATAAAAATGAGACCTGTTTCTAGTTGCAAAAGTCAGTGAATGATAATATTCTCATTTTTCTCATCTGTAAAATAGAATCATTATAATTGTTGGAAATAATGCAAGTAATGTATTCAGCACAATATCGAATATAAATAGCCAGATTTTAAAATCTCTCCTTTTAAGAATGCATCCACTTCATCTAAGTAGAAAGTTCAAGTACATTTACTGTGGTTAGAACTGTAAAATCCAGTTGGAGAACTTTAAGCAACTTACTATTCATTTCCTATAGAATTACATGCCCACCTTGTAAGGAGCCCACCATTGTTTTCTTTTGGTTATCCTGATGTGGCCTTTAGTGTTCTTTTCCACAAATCCAGCTCCTCCATCTCTAGTTGTTTCACATAATGCTTTTTTCTTGGCTCATATGTCACAGAATTCTATGATTGCTTCATGACAGTTAGGAATTGAACTTCCTTCCAATCCAAAATGAACACATTCTCAATCCCTAGCAATATGGGCTGTCGCATATTGGCTAGAGGACTGAATATGTAAATGCATGAGTAAATGATTATTCTACCTACTACCAAATTGATTATCTTATTGGCCTCCATTCTTTCAGAGGGATAGCCAGGAAAAAAATGCAGCACTACTAAATCTTACCAAAGTGAATAAAACCAATCTAAAAGATTACCTGATTTGCCCTGAGAAAAACATGTTTTTTCTTTCTTTATTATATTTATTTAAAAATACATTGTTTTAGTAGCACAAGCATTCCTTCCTTGAGACTGAATGCTAAAGTTTGTGATGTGGGAAGCAAAATGAGTAACATCTCAAACTAAAATATTAGGTAACTTCCATTTAAAAATTTTTTTATCATTTATTTATACATATTTTTTTTTCTACTGTACAGCGTGGTCACCCAGTTACACTTACATGTATACACTTATGTCTGGCATATAATATATGGCACAAAGGAACCTTTCCACACAAAAGAAAATCATGGACTTGGAGAATAGACTTCTGGTTGCCAGGGGGGAAGGGGAGGAAATGGGAGGGACTGGGAGCTTGGGGTAAATAGATGCAGAATGTTGCCTTCAGGATGGATTAGCAATGCGATCCTGCTGTGTAGCACTGGGAACTCTGGCCAGTCACTTATGATGGAACATGTAATGTGAGAAAAATATATATATACCATTTAAAATTTTATCTATTATACACAACTTGCCATGTGAAAGTGAGTTTTCTTATCTGAAGTATGAAATGCAAAATTTATTAAACATAAACACACATAGTAAAATCAGAGATCAGCGTTTTATTTATTGAAATTCTAATCAATGCAGAATACTTACAAATTACGTTTTAGCCAGTACAAGTTTGTGTGAACTTACATATGATTTTTTTAATGTCTCTCATTTTTATTTCACTTAGCTGCAAAAGTTAGAAAGATACTAGAATGGCTGATGAAAAGATCAAATAGCTTTGTAGGCTTGTTTCTTTTTTCTTCTTATGCTTTTCTAAAATAATCAAATACCCAATGTTGGCTTAGAATGCAATAATTGGTGGCTCAGCAATTGTAAAATTTGTATAATGAAGCAGAAATAATAGGTGAATTCATTCTATGTTACATGGTTACTATCCTTGTCCTATCTACTCAGGAAGTAGGATAACAATCATCTGTTATTTTTCAGGTTATATTGAGGCAGACTTTGCCAAAGATAGAGGATGGAATGGCTTGAGGGTAATCATTTAAAAAGGTTAGATTGATTGATTGAAGTACAGTTGATTTACAATATTATATTAGTTTCAGGTACCCAACATACTGATTCAATATTTTTATAGATTGTAGTCCCTTTAACATTATTATAAATGTTGGCTACATTCCCCATGCTATATAATACATACTTGTAGTTTATTTATTTTATATATAGTAGTTTGTATCATGCTGATGTCATGGTTTAAAGCCTCATGTAGGACACTGATGGACTTGGTGGTGGTGGTCTGGTCATCAGCTGTGTCCCTTTGCTGTTTAACTTGATCTTGCTGATGTTAAGGAATGTGTTCAAGGATTTTTTTTACAAGAGAGCAAATGTAATTTACTGTGCAATGCAGTAAGTCCTTGTTGCTTATCTATTTTATGTATAGTAGCTTGTATATGTTAATCTCATTTTCCTACTTAATTCCTCTCTCTTTCCCTCTCCCCAGTGGTAACCATAAGTTTGGTTTCTATGTCTGTGAGTCTGTTTCTGTTTTATATACAGATTCATTTGTATTATTTTAGATTCCACGTAGAAATGATACCATATAGTATGTGTCTTTCTCTGTGTGACTTATCACTAAGCATAATACTGTCTGGTCCAGCAACATTGTTGCAAATGGCATAATGCCATTCTTTATTATGGCCAATTAATATTCCATTATATATACATACCATGTCTTCTTAAGCTAGTCATCCATTGATAGGCATTTGGGTTGTTTCCATGGCTAGGCTGTTGTAAATAGTGCTGCTATGAACATTGAGGTACATATATCATTTAGACTTTTTGTATTTTCAAGTTTTCATATTTTTTGAGTATATACTCAGGAGTGGGATTTCTGGATCATGTGGAAGCTCTATTTTTAGTTTTCTAAGGAAGGAGCCTCCATACTATTCTCCATAGTGGCTGTGATAATTTACATTCCCGCCAACAGTGTAGGAGGGTTGCTTTTTCTCCATACCCTGTCCAGCATGTATTACTTGTAGACCTTTTGATGATAATTGTTCTGACTGGTATGAGGTGATATCTCATTGTGGTTTTGAATTGCATTTCTCTAATAATTAACAATGTTAAGCATCTTCTTATGTGCCTATTGGCCACTGTATTTGGCTATTTGGGGATCTTTTGTGGCTCTATACAAATTTGTTCTAGTTCTTTGAAAAGTGTCATGGGTATTTTGATTGGGATTACATGAAATCTGTAGATTGCTTTGGGTAATATGGACATTTTAACAATATTAATTCTTCCAATCTTTATCCAATAAATGTACACCATTTTTTGCATCTTCTTCAATTTCCTTCGTCAGTGTTTTATAGTTTTCAGAGTATAGAGCAGTTCACTTCCTTAGTCATGTTTATTTTTAGTTTTTTTCCTTTTTCATGCAATTTTAAATTGGATTGTTTTCTTGCTTTCTCTTTCTGATAATTCATTATTAATGTGTAGAAAAGCAACAGAGTCTGTATGTTAATCTCGTATCCTTCAATTTTAGTGAATTCATTTCTTGTAGTAGTTTTTCGGAAAGAAACTTTAGAATTTTCTATATACAGTATGTCATCTGCAAAAAGGGACAGTTTTACTTCTTCCTTTAAGATTTAAATGTCTTATATTTTTTTCTTGTCTGATTGCTGTGTCTAGGAATCAACAGTACTATATTAAATAGAAGTGGCAAAATTGGGGATCCTTGTCATGTTCCTGATTTTAAAGGAAAAGCTTCACCACTGAGTATGATGTTACCTGTGGGTTTGCCATAAATAGTCTTTAATATTTTAAGATATAGTCAAATATTGATTAGAGGTTTTATTATACGAATATTGATTAGAGGTTTTATTATGAATAGATGATTTTTTCTGCATCCATTGATATGATCATGTGATTTTTAATTCTTCCTCTTGTTAATATGGTTTGTAGATGCTAAACCATTCTTATACCTCCTTGTTAAATCTAACTTGATTATGTTGTATGATTAATCTTATATATTGTTGAAATTCAGGTTACTAATATTTTGTTGAGGTTTTTGCATCCATATCCATTAGAAATATTGGCCTGTAATTTTTTTTGTGGCATCTTTGTCTGTTTTTGATATGAGGGTAATGGTGGTCTCATAGAATGAATTTGGGAGCATCCCCTTCTCTTCAATTTCTTGGAATAGATTGAGAAGGATGGGTATTAATATTTCTTCATATGTCTGGTAAAATTTCCATATGAGGCCATCTAGTTATTGGTGGTTTTGGTTGCCGGGAATTTTTTTTTTTTTTGTCTTTTGTCTTTTTAGGGCCGCACCCATGGCATATGGAGGTTCCCAGGCTAGGGGTCTAATCAGAGCTGTTGCTGCCGGCCTACACCAGAGCCACCACAGTGCCAGATCCAAGCCGCATCTGCGAACTACACCACAGCTCACAGCAACGCCGGATCCTTAACCCACTGAGCAAAGGCAGGGATCAAACCCACAGCCTCATTGTTCCTAGTTAGATTTATTTCACTGCACCACGACAGGAACTCCATGTTTGCTGGGAATTTTTTAAATTACAAATTCAATTTTGCTACCTTTGATTGATCTTTCAGATTGTCTGTTTTTTCCCTGATTCAATCTTGGAAGGCTGTATGTTTCTAGAAATGTAAGCATTTGTTCTAGGTTGTCAAATTTGTTGGTATATAACTGTTCGTAGTATTCTTATGATTTTTTTGTATCTCTGTGATATTGGTTGTAATATCTCCTCTCTCATTCATTATTTTGTTTACTTGGGTGCTCTCTATATTTTTCTTGAAGAGCCTGGCTAAAGGCTTATCAATTTTGTTTATCTTAAAAAAAAAAAGCTCTTGGTTTTATTGATCTTTTCTATTCATTTTTTTTTGTTGTTATTGTTGTTTTTGTTTGTTTGTTTTGGTCTGTTTATTTCCTATCTGATCTTTACTATTTCCTTGCTTGATTTCCATTTTTCTCTCTTCCAGATTACCTATGTGTTCCTCTGTATCACCTAGTCTGCTGTTAATTTCTTCTTGTATGTTTTTCATTCCAGTATTCTTCAGCTATGATTGGGTCTGTTTTATATTTTCTAATTCTTTGTAAATATTCTCATTATATTAATCTATTCTTTCCCCAAGTTCAATTAGCATTCTTATAACTGATGCTTTGAATTCTTTATCTAGTAAATTATTTATCTCTGTCATTAGTTATTTTTTAAAGTTTTTTCCTTGTTCTCTTTCATTTGAAATAAATTCCTCTGTCTTCTCATTTTGCTTAACTTACTCTGTCTCTATGAAATTCAGTGAAACAGTTACCTCCTCCTGTCTTGAAGTGGTATCTTAGGTGGGTGCATCCCTATGTAGTCTGTGTGTGTCCAGTAGCTTTGGTGGCAAAGCTGGATCTGAAGTAAGCAGGAGTCATATCTTCCTTCAGTGAATCCTAGAAGTTATCCCTTTGGTGGGAGATGGAAGGGCTACAAGCAGAGCCAGGTATGAGCCAAGGCTTCTCCTATGCTCAATGGCTGACATCACCCATTTGAGAGGCAGGGTTGGGTCCCAAGGTGCTGGTGCAGAAGCCCTGAGGTTTGGGCCTGAGCTGGTTCCCTTCCCTCTATTTACTGGAACGTAGGTTCTTGTGTCATTATAGAAAGAACTCACTTGACTTTTGTGTCTTATCTGAAAGCAAAGCAAGAATGTTTTAAGTGATAGTACACTCATGAGGGGAGAGCAGACTCATTTGAGTAGCTTCTCTGAGTTTATTTGGAAAGCTAGGTTATATGGGTGTAAAACTGAGTGAGCAGAATTATCATTGGAAAGGGAAGGGTTTGTGGCGATATTTCCTGATTTTCATCCGAGTTCCACCATCCTGAGGGGAAGAAGGGCTTTTGTACTTATTTAGTCTTGATTAGAAATGTCATGTCATTAGTACACGATGGGTACTTTTTAACTGTAAGACTAATTTTATTGTAATGAGGACCTAATGAGCAAAAGGTTACATTTAGACTCTAGAGATTCCCCACCTTTTCCCACTTTTCTTTGTCTACTTGCCTAGGACCCCTGTCACCTCAAGAAGTATGACTTCCTGTCACCCTGGAGGTTCCTGCTTTACTTTGTTTGCCCAAGGACCCTGGCCATTAACAAGATGTATGATTTCCTGCCATTTGGCCAGTGCCTCCCTTTCTCTGCTCATATTTAGATATTTGCCTTTACAGCACTCTTAAGTGTGTGCTCTCCCCACTCCCAGCATCACCCCAAAGGGAGCAAGACTGGAGCAAGAGGGGCTGGAGTGGTCACTGGGGCCAGATCCAGGTGGGTGCACACTGGGATGATCCCAACACACCAGTCAGCCTTCCAGATTACTTCCAATCTTCCCCAGCAATGGCCTCCTCCATCCCATTCTGACGTATGTAGGGCTGGGTCTGAGATGTCTCTGTCCCCACAACCGTTCACTGTCTTTGGCAGCAGCAGCCTTCACCATAGTGTAGAGTGGTGCTGTGGAACAAGAGGGGCTGGATCATGTGCTGGGGCCATTTCGAAAAACCAACACGAGTCCAGGTAGTCTCAGTCTCTTTCCTCTCCCTTGTTTTAGAAGCATGCAAGCATGTGCTTGCTCTTCATAAATAGTCCAATTTTGTAACAATACCCCACCAGTCCCAGTGGTCTTTAAACCAGCCAAGAGGACTTGTCTTCCTGGTGTCGGCCCCCTAGGGCTGTATACCCAATATGTAGTTCAAGCTGCTCACTCCTTTGAGATGATCTGAGCACAAGTAATTTCCCTCCTCTTCTGTATCCCCTCCTAGGGTTATGGGTCTTTCCCTGATCTCTTCTCTTCCCTTTCTGTCTGACTTTGTGGATATTTCTTACTGCCTCGGTTATTTTCTTCCTTCTAATCTTTCTGCCACTCTCCAGTTTGTTTTCAATGAGAATTGTTCCGTATACAGATGTATTATTTATGTGTTCAAAGTTGTCAGAGGTGAGCAGTTGAGGGGGTTCAGCATTCTCCTTGATTTTCTCACTCAAAAAAGTTTTCTAATCCTCCCCTTTGGACACCCCTAAAAAAATTGTGTATGTGACATCTTTCAGATTCCATGGGAGGGTGAAGGGAGGAAAGCATACAGAGTGGTTACTGGGGAGGCCACTAATAGCAACTTTGATGACACCAAATTAAAAACTGAGTAAGCTGTGAAATGCCTATTAAAATATTAATTTAGCTTATCATTTTGAAATATATGTGTTCATTCACACATATGTTTTGCTTAGTCTACAAATATTTGTAAATGCTTATCTCTACACTGAGTCATGGGCATATAGAAAGGAAAAAGGAAAGTCCTTATCTACTCCAATAGGTAAATATAACAAACATACAAAATGCAATCAAATAAAGGACAAAAAATGCCAGTGAACTTCAGGAGTGAATGAAGAATAGAAGGGAGAGCAAAGAACAAGGGTAACTTGAGAAGTCATCACACCAAGCTGAGTTTTCAGAAAAAAAAAGTAGTTATTTTTATATGCTATATTTAGATACAACAGTCTATTTCTCAGAAGATGTTAGAAAATAAACAACTCTTCCAGAGTAAACAAAGCAGAATTAATTAATATTGAACATATACTCATTCTTAATATCCAACTATTTTCAAGGTGAAATTTTTAGAAATTTGTATTAGAAATGTATTATAAATTTGTAATGAAACAAAACAAAACTAATTGTATGTATGAAGAATAAAGCATTCTAGGAGTTCCTACTGTGGCACAACGGAATAGGTGGTGTCTCTGAAGCACTGGGACGCCCTTTTGATCCTGGGCTTGGCACAGTGGTATTTAAGGATTTGGTATAATGGGGCAAAGTTTGCAGCTGTGGCTCAGATCTAATCCCTAACCCAGGAACTCCATATGCCCTGGGCAGCCAAAAAAAAAGAACACAGCAGTCCAAATTTGAATTCATATTATAAATCTGTAGGTAATATTTGATCTATTCTGCTTTAAATATGGATGTATAGATCTTAGACATCTTTAAATAACAATATAGTTGCCTCTAAAGGAAAGAAATACAATGTTTAATTTTCATTTGTTTTGATCTTTTTTACAATAAATATATATTACTTTGAACTAAGAAAAATAACTTTTTAAAAAAATTTACTTCATTGTCTATAACTGTTCTCTGAATATTATAAACAGTATTTGTTAAACATAGAGTAAGTGTGAAGATGATTAATAGATTCTTTTGCCTTTGTCTCTTGGCTTTTGAAATTGCTTTATTCATATTGAACTATTTCATTCCTAATTCTTTATACAGCTATGTCTGATTGTACCATTTAAAGGCATTCCAGAGTTTCTTGATATGCACTAATCTGCAATATGAACAAAGTGACTTTTATTTATTTACTGTATTTTTTGTGAGTTTTGGTTTTTAATAGAGATATAACTATTAATAACAGAGAAAATGGCATGTTCTTATTATCATTTTATGAAAGTTCACAAAATTGTGATATTTATGAGAATGAAGGTTGAAGTGTTATGAGAATGAAGGTTGAAGAAGTCTAATTATCCATTTTTATCATGCAAAAGTTATTTGCAGCCCCAGTTCCTTATAATGGCTGCTGCAGCTACCAAACCATATGTTTTAAGGTATATATTACAGGTATGCAGCAAAGACTAACAACAATTAAAAATTCAGTAATATGAAGTATCATTTTCTATTGCTAGCCTTGCCAGTAAGGAAACACACAGCCTTGTAACTCAGTTTACTGTCTTCAAATTACTTGCAGTACAATATCAAAACCTAAAATTAATAAGATATCACACACGGCTTCAATGGGAAAGATTCTATGCATTTAAAAATGACATAGTTATTGATATCACTATAAAATTATGGAATTGAATATAATTATCATTACCATGATGTTTTTTATTGTATCTTAGATTGTCTTTTTCTAATTGAAAACTAGGAATATACTAATTCTGACATTTGCTGTCCTCAGCAGTAAATTTTACAAAATTGCCTGGATTATATTCAAAGTAGCAGCATGTAAGCACTATTTATCAGTATTTTTCAGGATACTAAAGTCTTCAAAATCCATCCTTGTGTCTTTATATCCAAGCTATTTGATCTGTTAATATTTGAATTGATTCATGCATTCTCCAGAACATCCAGATGTTTTTCCCATTCAAATGCTGAAACATTGGCTTGAAAAGATTTTGCTAAGGCTAAAAGTAGGCATCATCTGCATAGGAAAGAAGAAATAGCCTTGCTTAGTTTTGTTTCCTTGATGACCTCTAAAAAAGTGGTTGAATCAGGGAAGTATATAAGAAGTACATAAGTATGCAGTGTTCTGTAACTTTCTTTTTTCAATAAAATGTAGCAATTTGTAAATGTCATTTGAAAAGATAGAGGACCCTTTAAAAGGACACAGGAAAGCTTTGCTTCTATACACTAAATGAAAATATCTATTTTGAGCAGCAGGCCTATAATTCTTATTTTAAAACCCTTTAAAAATATTAATGATTTTACACTGCCTAATCTTTATTTGATTTTAAATTTTACTTTACTGGTTGATTTTATATAAAACGAAGTAGTGTATGTTAGAGGAGTCAATTTGCTTGTGTTTTCTAACCAACAAGATTAGATCAAATAAATTATAATAATTTATTAAAAGGTAATAAATAATTAAATTTATTTAGAGGATTTTTTTGTTTCCTTCAGTGTGTACATGGACTAGAATGATTATATATTCATTTGAATCATCTTTCTATCCTGATAGCATTTTAGTTGAGTAAATGTCCCTATAAAAATGCTAATAATAAGTATACTTGTTATTTGTTTAGTGCTTAAGATCAACTAAGTACTGAATACAATTCTTCACATATATTCTTTACAACGATCATATAAAATAGGCATTATTGTTTCTACTTTGAAGATGAGGAAATCTGTGGCTCAGAATTAAAAAACATACCAAAGTTGACATATCTACAAAATGGTCGTCATAATCAGAATTCAGATTTATTTTATTCTAAAAGCCATCTCAGCTTTTAATCATACATATCATTAATTCTATGTAATGCTTACATTGATAGGACTTCAACATATAAAGGTATCGTTTGTTAATTAATTTTACCACTTACACAGAATCAATAATTTGAGTAACTTTGCTGGAACTCTTTCACTGAAATTAGACTAAAGCAATTTTGAGATTTTATTACTAAAAATGATCATGCATGATATTATTCACATATATAATTGTAAATAGAGTGAGAATGGAAATAATTTATCCTGACTGAGTTGTTTTGGACACACAGGGGACTGTAGTGCGCTGCTGAAACACCCTTATAAGTGACACATGATAAAACCTAGAATATGGGGTGTGAAAATTAGAAGCCAGGGAGGCTTTTGTTTCTTGCTAGCATATTAAAAATGACTTTGATCAGTAGACCTAAGTTACATCCTATACAACTCAGGATAGCATAGTTTCTAGATGAAGGTGACAAATGGAATAAATTGAGGCATATTGTTATATATCAAAATAAAAATATATAATAAGAACATGAAAATGTTTGTCCTTTTTTTACTATCAAATGTTGATAAATAAATATTCTCAATATACTAATTTGTATAAAACAAAAGGAGAACCCAGATTTTATGTCAAACTGTAATTAGTAAGGGGATGTTTACTGCCTATCTAGTATATGTAAAATAGTAAACACTACCACTATTTTATTTGTGTACACTACATATTCCTATGAAGATATGCTGCTGTGGAATTCATACTGTGACTGAAGATTAAATGCATCTTGTTTCAAAGATACATAAAGGAGAAGTAAAAAATTAAAAATACAAAAGTTAACCCCATGAGAAGACTCCTCTTTTTATCAGTAGTAACCTGTTTTTTCCTTTAAAATGTGTGTGTGTGTTGCTCAGAAATTCTTGAACTTAGAGAGTTCATAGCTATTCTATTAATGACTTCCAAATAACATAGTACATTTTAATAATATTAAATACAATTTAGGCAATGATTCTGCTTCTGAAAATACCTGTGGTTTATTTGGTGAAAAGGCAATGAACCAACCACAAAAAGTGAGCTGTAGCCTCAAACCCCTCAAGTTCCATCAACTATGAACTTTAGAGCTATCTCCTAGAAAAGTCTACAAATCAGTACAAATCTGTCTTGAACACATTCACATTCTTTTTCTCTACTTCTTCCTAGAATTCTATGCTTCATTACCAGTTATATTAAATAGTAGTCCCTTTATGTGTTCTGCAGAATTCTAGGGATTCCCTCCAATTCTGCTGTCCTAGGATTTTGTCTGTGCTCTAGATGTGATCGAAGAAGAGTTGTTGAAGTTTTTTCGAATTCTAATCATAGTCAGTTTTACTTCCACCATTACCAGTCAAAGATTCCTAAAAGTTTTGTTCTTTCTTCCTTTGGAAGCAACGCCATGCTTCTGATCAATTTAATGATACAACTTCAGAGGTAGCTGCTTGATATGCATATTTAACTTCCTATCATTTTGGATATATTCATTCTATACTTGCTAGGTTATAAGAATCTTAATTGACGTAAGCATGTGACCACATTTATTGACTTTAGGAAAGTTGGCTTGTTCTAGAGTATCTCATTTTCCTTGATAAATAGGCACCTAGACAAAAAGAAATGCAGTTATTCATGGAGTCATAAATTAGTATGCTTAGAGGTTGGAAAAGGAAGACCTCTGTTAGGGCATGGGAAGGAGTGTAGGTTGGGTGGAAAACAGAATGTATCAAAGCTTTTCAAAGGGAATCCTCTTGATGGAAATACATTAATCATTTATGAAATAATTAGTAACTGAGCTCTGGTGGGTGTAAGGATTAAAAGAGAGTTCAAGAAAATGGCAATTTCTTTTATTACTGGATGATTAAAACTGCCACAAATTTAACAAGGAATAGATATAGTAGGAGGAACAAGTTTGGTAGGAGGCAATGGCTTGGGTTGCACACATGCATGTAGGTGGAAATTCATCCTGCACTTTGGAAAATGCCAATAATGAAGCACTAGGTCTGGAAACTTAGATTTGGTAGAAATTAGAAAGACCTAAAAAGCATAAAAGCATATGCAGTCATGAAGGACTGTGTAGTATAATGGGGAAAAAAAGGTAAGAAGATAAGAGAGAAACAAACGATAGCAATATTTAGGACATAAGTTAAAATAATAGTAATAATAATAAAAATCAAGTTTACCTTTATATACACTATGTAGCACTTTATGAAAAGCATGTTTTTGGAATTTGATATTGCATCTAAGCAATTAATTTTATTAAAATATTTTTCTTATTACAAGATACATGTAGTAGTCTTTACTTGTGAATTTAGTTTAATTCATTCAAAATAAATATTTACTTACCCATCATCTAATAAGAATTAAAAACCAATGGATGGTGATTAAGTAGCTTTCTTGCTCTTATTTATCAGGCATATCAGTATATGTGAATACCATGGAAAATTATCTATTATTTAAAGGAATAAATCACTAACTCTATCAATTTTTGCAAAATAACAAAATCCTCTCATTATTGATTAAAGCTCTTGATTTAAAATTCTTATTTCCTTAATTTGTATGTGTTGACTTTAGAAACTTTTTTCCTGAGTAAAATTCTGTTCTAAATAAAATACATAGTGATGAAGTGAGTTTGAAAAATTTTTATGTGATCTATCTTTATTTTTAAAAATATTTCTTCTCTCTGGAAGACTTTTAAATTCTATTTAAATGACCTGTTTAATGATTTAAGGAAAGAAGAGGTTTTTTTCTTGTCACAATAGAATATTGATTTATCTGTTTAACTTTAAGGATACAGCAATAACTATGCCAACTCTAGCATAATCAAAGTTGCTTGTAACCCACTAGATGTAATCATGTGCTATATATGTCAATTAATCTTGCAGGCTGTGGCTAATCACATTCCCACCAGGCAGGATCACCCAACTCACAGAACCAGTATTATTAAAATCCATATTTCACGTTAACAGCCATGTGGATGAGATTAGTTCCTAAGCAGTAATGCACCTGCCATAAATTCCTCCTTACTGCTATCTTCTGAAATACTGCTTGGTCAGAGGATGAAAACTACATGATGTGTATTCAGAACCACTTTATGGTCATTTTTTTTTGTATTGGTCAAGTAAAATTTATCTTTATCCCTCATTGATTTTAAATGCCTTGTAGAATGTAAAATTCCTACATGAAATGTAATAAAAGCCAAAGTGATCATGTTTTTTTTAATAAAGTAAAAACATTTTCACTTTAAGCTAAATGAACTTGAAAATAATAATTAAGGAGTACAGCTTTTAAAAACTATTGCTCTTTGGACTACTTTAATTTTCCTTCCAAGATTATTAAAAATTAAAGACTCCTAAATAACCTACATATTTATTTCTCCATGAAATCCAAATGGAAATGAAATACACTAGAGTGATGACAATAATGAACTAAAAATCAGAAAGCCTGAGTCTTAGCCTTGATTCTCTTATTAATAAATAATTTAGAGCTAATCACAGAGTCTATCTCTTTTTCATAGGACTGGTGTAAAATTTACATTTAAGTCAGTTGTCTTCTTCAATCTGAAAGCTAATCACTTGAAAGAAAGTGAAGAATCAATTTCAGTCTTTATTAATCTAAGTTTGAAACAACAATGGAAGAGATGTCAGGGAACATTTATTCTCCTTGTTAAAACTTACAGTATCTTCTGAGATCTCTCAGCAATCTTATCCAAAATATTCTATAGTACTTGGTGAACATTAAATAAAGTTTTTGTTTTGTTTTGTTTTGTTTGTTTGTTTTATTTTATGGATGCAACAACAGCATGTGGAAGTTCCCAGGCCAGTGACTAAATCTGAGCTGCAGCTGCAACCTATGCTGCAGCTGCGGTTAACACCAGATTCTTTAACCAGCTGCACCAGGCTGGAGATCTAACCTGTACCTCCACAGTGACCTGAACCATTGCAGTCAGATTCTTAACCCACTGTGCCACAGTGGGAACTACTAAGCAAAGTTTTAAAAATGTGCCCATTTTGGCCAATATGAGAAACATTTTTGAGTCATTACTAATAAAATAATGGCATATGTAAGTACTTTAAAAGATAGAAAACACTTTTGTGAGCCTTTTTTAAGAGAATCTTTGAAATGTGTTTCCTATGTATGTCTAGAGCTATTAATATGCTTGGTTTGGCACCAAATCTTTCTGTACCCTTTTTAAAAGAACTTTAAATATGGAAGTGAGCAAGCTTCAGAGGGCAAACTTTAAAGGCTTAGAAAATAAATTATGACCTAGACCACTGTCCTTGATAAATAACTATAGAGAGATATTACCTGGTTTGGTATAAAATTCACATTTTTCCTACTATGTGAAATACAGGGAAAATATTACAGCTATGGAAAATGGATATTGCTGTATAACTTAAATTTTTAGATGTTTTAAAAAAATAGATGTTAATTCTTGCTACTGAGTTAATAGTTTTCACATACACTTATGTAGAGATACCTTAAACAGTTTTACCTCTTTAATAATTTAAATGCTTTATATGCCTGCTTTTGACATTTGCATGACACATACAAACATATTCATACCACTTAGTAATGCCACAGTCAATCAATCAACATTAAACTGGGAGATTAAAAGACCAAAGTCAATAGAAATATAAAAGTTGACAGATGCATTAACTTTCCCTTTTGTACATATTGTTCATAATAAGATGCTTTCAAAATTCTAGTTAGGTGTCAGAAAAAAAAATTTCTGATTTGTTATGGCTTAAGCATTACCAAGCAATCAAGCCTAACTAAACATTACATTATCCTTCATTTATCTTCTGAACTTTTTCTTTCTCACTCTTTGGTGAATGCATCTATAATTGAAGGTAAAAAAGGAGGTGCCACAGCCTTTCTTCTACCAGTTACCACCATTCTTGCAGTCAGTGCGGCTGAAAAATTCTGAGGTCATGTTGATTAATCCCTCTCTTTTCTTTTATTTGAAGAGTCACAGGTGCTGTCAAACATTTGTTATCTCCTAAATTTTCTACTTCTCCTTTTCTTTAAAGTCTTCCTGTCCATTCCACACAGTTTAAGATTTACTTTCACTAGAATATGTCAAACCCCCTATTAATCTTCCTGACTCCATTCCTCCCCTATTCAAATCCACACCTCCACTGGTAATATTTTTCAAACACAAACTAATTTTGTTATCCCCTCCCACTTAAAAACTTTCAGTGTTTTCTGAATGTCTCCAAAAATAACAGGCAAAATGCCTTTTTTAATTTAGCTTGATAGCTGTATCATCCTCTTCTTTCCTCTGACATAAGCTTGGTGTCATACCTATAACATTCTGGGTATGAGGAATTCTTTTACATATTTGTACCTTTTTTTAATCTACAGTGCTTACTTTGTCTAGGATCTTTGAGCTAAATTGTCTATTCATCAAAATTTCTTAAGATGCTTGTTAAACATATAGATTGTTTTCTGGGAATCTGGTTTTAACAATTGAATGCTGAAACTCTGATGTAGCTGCTATGGCATTCAGTAATCACAGATTTAAATCATCTTTGCCTTTTTAAAAGTCATATCTATTCTTTTCAACATAGAACAAGTGCTTCTTCCTCCAGAGAATCCTTTCTATCCCATAGAATTTCAGAGTGTATCAGCAAATTGCTTCTGCCATTAAAGATTGACAGATTTAAGACTGAAATGGAAGTCAATCTAGCTTCATAATCTTTGGCCTTTTGTGACTATAGAATTTCCACCTGTGCCCAGAAATTTGGTTGCAACCTAGAATTAGTGTTTGGGCTGAGTGATAATAAAAGGACATCCCCCTAGATGTTCTGGAGTTGCTATCTTCTCTCTGATCTCCTAAGTTTTGCAACTTACTCTAAAAAGATTTGTTTTCAGAAATTTCTTGTTGTCCCTTATCACCCCTCCTCTTAATATTCTATTTCATTTCCTTTGACTCCTCCATATTTTCAAAATCACATTTCAAAAACAGAATTACTGGTTTGTAAACTCGTCTTCTCGATAGTTTTTTGCAATCCCATGCCTTTAAATTTTAGAAAATCCAGAGGAATGCAATGTAGATACCAATATTTTTAAAACTTTTATGGCAGGAGATCTAAAAATGATTTGTACTATCGTAAGGAGCATGTCAACTGAGATTTTTGATTAATAAATCAGGTTCATTTACCTAGAGTTATTTAAATAAAAGGTGATAAGTTTTCATGGAATGTGCTCCATGCCCCTGGGTTTGATTCTCATCTTGCCAGAAAATATATTATCAGGATATACTTGGTAAATTACTTAATCTCTCTCAGCCAAGTATGTTCATCTGTGAATATAAATGATATCTACTTTGAGTTGGAATTTGACAGTATAGGTGAAGCATCTTGTACAATAGTAGGTTCTTTAAAATGGTAGTTGTTACAACTTAGATGAGAGAAGAAATAAAACTCAGGTTGTGCTCTTCATAGTTGCAATGATTTAAAGGAAATAACTTTTCATGAGTCTCTGGCAGAGCAAATCTAAACCTTGTGGTAATGCCACAGTGCCACTTTCCTAAGGGAAATAGTACTGGAATTAAAATCAGTGGGACTGGGTTTGAATTCAGGTCTACCATTTTTCAGCTATTGTTACCTAAATAAATTCTCTTTCTTTCAGCTTTGGGTATATTTTTTTCCATCTACAAATTAATGATAATGCATCCTTACAGAATTGTTGCCTAAATTGGGCAATATTTCATTTAAAACAGGACAATTACAAATACACAGGATTTTAATAAGCAAAGAATGATTTTTACATTTGCAGCAAATCTTAACAGAAATTTGAAAAGAACTCATTAAGATTTATAAGACATTATTGAATTTGGATTAGTTGGATTTTTATTAAGGAAAGGATATGGACATGAATCATGCCCTTCAGGGGTTTTGGCTGAGGAAATGGATTAGCATCTTTAGGTGTGGAGTAATATATTATAAAGAGATGTAACAAACGTTTATTACTGGGAAGTTTTTCTTGGTGTTTATTTTACATCAGTGACAAAAGTACAGTTGGAATATCTGCGTCTGCTTTATCTTTACACAATGTACTCTTGGTTTCCTTCTTCTTCCCAAAACACTTCCTTTCATGTTTTACTTATTGCGCTACTAGAAATTTGTCATTATTCTAAAAGCAAAGAATGGACATTTTGTATAGTTTGCTGATTTTTATTTCTGGCTCACTCATAAATGCCACATGTTCTTCCCTGGCTGATGCTTTTTCACATATAGTCAGGGCACCTTCTATACTCCCATCCTAGGGCCAATATTGTTTTTGCTATCATCAGTGCCCAGGATCCTTACTGTGTGGCAGGAATCTCATGGGTACCCCTTTAAAATACCATACCCCAGTCAGTCACTAATAGTCCCTACTCTAATGGTCAAGGATGCAAATAAACAAACTGTCATACAACTTGTCTTTATTCACTCTCATAAAACTACTACAACCACAGTTTTCTAATAGAGAGAGAGGAAGAAAGAGAGAGAGGGTTGTACTACAGAATACAAGTTCCTATGCCAGAGGCACAGTGAGGTGAGACAACTTGAAATGTCTGAGTTTGGAGAAGAGAAAGGTTGATTGCGAGTCATGCAAGCAGACGGGTGGCTCATGCCCCCCCAAACCTCCAAACTCCCTGAAGTGTTTCAGCAAAGCATTTTTTTTTTGTCTTTTTAGGGTTGTGTTCATGGCATATGGAGATTCCCAGGCTAGGGGTCAAATCAAAGCTGTAGCTGCTGGCCTACCCCATAGCCACAGCGATGCCAGATCCAGTCTGTGTCTGTGACCTACACCACAGCTCATGGCAATGTCCACTGAGTGAGGTCAGAGATTGAACCTGAGTCCTCGTGGATACTAGTCAGATTCATTTCCGCTGAGCCATGGCAGGGACACTGCAGCAAAGCATTTTAAAGGCCAGGTGAAGGTGGGGCATTGCAGGGTATGTGATTAGCTTGTACACAATCCTCTGATTGGTTCATGGTGGGGTAAAAGGGAGGTATCACAGGGGTTAACATTATCAAATCCTTAAATGCCAGGAGGTCTAGGGGCTAGGTGTTCACAATCATCAGTTAGTTAATTTCTTCGATTTAGTGCTGGTTTTTAGCTTCTGCGAAACTCAGGAAATACGCATTAGATGCTATTATCAAGGTACTTCGGAGAGGAGCTACAACAGAGAATATGGCAGAAGGGTCTGTTGGAGGAAGGACCCATAGGATCCTGCTCAGAAACAGTCATTTGTGAATCTGTGCCAAATAGTGCAGTAGTGCATTAATGTAAGGGAGCATAGGCCCTGCCCTAACCTCCTGTTCTAGGCATGTGTGTGTAAGGATGGATAACAATTACCTAAATGCCAAGTGTCACACTTTTACCTAGAGAAATGATCTCACACTCCGGAGAATAAAATTATGCTAAAACAAATTCACTGTTAGAGCATTAAGAATATATACCTAAACTATCAAAAGTATTCTGGATTTTTAAAGGAGGAGCAGTATGTTCAATGAAGGACAAGAGAGAGAAAAGCAGGGATTAATAATTTTAAATAATTAAAAAAAAATCCTTTAAAATTACACTATGTTTATATATTGATTTGTTAAAGACATTTGGAATGCAACTAAAAGATAAATGGGAATTTATATTTGTTATATAAAACACAGTATGCCCAGTTAAGCTTGAATTTCAGATAGAGGATATATATGTATATATATATTAGTTAATACATCCCATATAGTGCATGTGATATACTTAAATGAAGGAGCTCTTTATTTATTAAAGAGCTCCTGGATGCTACTTGGATGCATCCCATATAATAGCTTCTAAAATTCCCATCGAGGTCTTAGAAAACTATTTTTTCAATTATTTTTCTATTTTATAAATAAGCCTTGATTTAAAAAAATAACTCAAATAGACTTTTATGTAAAATAAAAGCTAATGTTGACCAAAACAATTCTGTGGAGCAGGGTTATAAAGATAAATCTCTTGTTTAAGCTTGTATACTTCCCATATTATATTCTTTTAAAAAAATTCATGAGGCGAAGATGATTTTGGTGGTTGTATTGTTATTCCATGGCTCAATCCCAGCTACAACTCCTAAAATATTTGCTTTTTCTTAGAATACAGCAGAAGTATAATAAAGTAATTGTAGTTTATACAAGATAGTCCTTATAAAATAAATATTGCTTATTCTTTTATTCATCTTTTCAGGAGATACTTTTTGAACCATCATCCATTTAAACACTGGGCTGGGGTGACCCTCAGAAAAAATTATTGGAGTGGAAATTTCTTTCTATATCTTAAATATGTATCTATGTCCACAGATATACATTTGGAATGCACTGTACTATTAACTATTAAGATTTCATCTCTTTCATTCGAGGGCATAAACTACACATTTCCAGAACTAGGAAAACAATTCAGATACTTGTACTTTGAGTCTGAATGTAACTAAAGCCAGGGCATTTTATTGTAGAAAGTAAATAACCCATTTTCTCCCTTCAGTTAGAGAGTGCATGACTGAGAAGAAAAAAAAAGAGTATTCTTTCTGTCTATGTGTATTATAAAGGAACAAAAGCTGAGGAATTGAATTATCTGCATATCTGAGCAAAAAATAGCTATTCTGTACTTGTTATGAGTCAAATATTTTTAATAGAATAATAGAATATTTACATTTTGTGAGGAGAATTAGGACCATGCTTGACATTAAAATTTCCCCTGGACACAGAATTATATTAATTAACTTGTATTATAGCTGACTCAGAACTCTTTGGAGACACTTTTTTTTTTTCAGTCTTAGAATTTAAGAATTAGGTATTACATCATCCATGTGAAATGATATTTGTACTTCTGAACTTCGAATATGATCATGGTACTAATGTTATTAAGTAAATAAAAGCATTTTAATATTGTTACACAAAAAAATGACTACATGAATTTTAGAGTCTTTTGAAGCAGTTTTTCTATGGGAAGCATTACAGTTCATTGTAGATTCTTTTTGTGTTCTACAGATCACCTGGGCATACTCACTCCAGAAGAAAAAACATTCTGCATTTCAACTAACATAGCATAGATTTGAGTTTTAATTTTTTTTTTGTCTTTTTGCTATTTCTCGGGCCGCTCTCGTGGCATATGGAGGTTCCCAGGCTAGGGGTCGAATCGGAGCTGCAGCTACCGGTTGACGCCAGAGCCACAGCAACGCGGGATCCGAGCCGCATCTGCAACCTACACCACAGCTCACGGCAACAATGGATCATTAACCCACTGAGCAAGGGCAGGCATCGAACCCACAACCTCATGGTGCCTAGTAGGATTCGACAACCACTGCGCCACAACGGGAACTCCTTGAGTTTTAATTTTTACTGGTAACTTATAATAGAAAATTGTGCTATATGTACAACATGTAGAATGTTGAGAAAAACCACTTTACCATCTTTCTCTCTACTTCACAAAAGGAATCCACCTAGTGAAGCAAGGTATTTGACGGTTTATTTTATTTTCTAGACAGGGAAAGAAAGAAATTTATACCAAGTGGATGTTTTCAAGTGCTTTGTGCATTATGCCTGCTGCTTACATATACTGTCTCATTTACTCAAAGAGGAATATTCTGATTTTAAAGATAGGCATTACCATTTCTTTTTTTGCAAAGATCCATGGAGGTTCAGGGACTTGCAGTAAATAGCCCAGAGTCACACCGAAAAAAAAGTAACATTGAGACCAAAAGAAAAGTACCATTTAATTCACAAATCCCTTGTAATGTTCACTATATTCTGCATAATTAATAACTAATTATCATTTGTTTGATGCAAAATATACTTAAACATATTATTAATGTATCCAACCACTTCGTCTGGTTGAACTACACTCACGTAGATAGCCTTCAAGCTGCCTCACTCCTCGATAATATTTTTGGTATAAGAGGCAGCACACTTGAAAATGATTAAGAGCAAGGGTTATAGAATTTGAAAGCTTGTATTTGAATACAGGCTCTATCATTAGTTAATCTTTTTTAATGTTTTGGTTTTCTAATATGCAAAATGTAGATGATAATCATACCCAACTTTGAATGAATGATATAAGGCTCTTAGAATGACTCCTGGCATAGAGTGAATGTTTAGTAAATATTAGCTTATTGATTTGCATACAGATTTTTTTTTTGCAACAGCAGAGAGAAGGACAAAGCTTTGAAGAGAGGAGCTAGAAGAGAGGAATAGACTAGACTAGACTAGACTAGACTAGACTAGACTAGACTAGACTAGAAAGTAGTCTGTTGGATTTCATGATTACATGGTAAAGGCCAGCAGTTGGAAAATCTGTCCCTGTTTTGTTTTGTTTTTTGAGAGACCTTATGTAAAATCAGCTGGAGAACTTCTCTATATCCAGCTGACAAAGGCAAGGATAAGTCCATTCTTCCCACCCCTACATGAATCTAGAACCTTTCAATGCTATAGAGATTGGCAACTTGAAGTCACCAAGAGATAGGATACTCAATGGCTTTTTAAAAATAATGACACTGGTGAGGGCCATTCAGTATTTGAGCAGGCTATGAACGTTGTCTTGCAGAGCCAGAGCCAAAACAAAGAACAGAATAGTCTTCAAAATCTGGTTAATGGCATTACAGCTTCAAAAGCCTAATTGTGTAACTGAGCAGGACCCTGTGGTGCCTTCCCAGGGCAAGCCCTTCACTCATATCCTCTGCTTTATCTCCTCTCTGATGTGTCTAGATAACAGTATCTTATGCACATTTCCTAAATTATTTTACAAAAGTGAAAAAGCGACCCCCACCAGATGGAAGACTTTAACTACCTGATGACTATGAGCACATAGCCCCCAGGCCTCTTGAACCTAAGGGTTGTTGCTGTACCACCAATCAATCAGAGAATCGAGCATAAACTGATTGCTTACTTGGTGACCCCCAGCTTTTAAAAATACTTTACAATTTTGGTTTCAGGAGTTTTGGATAACTGGAGGCACAAGTAACCCTGCAATCCTTGCATGGCCTGCAGTAAACTTTCCTCTGCTTTAAACTCTGTTTCTGTTTGTTTGGCCTCACTGTGCCATGAACTTGCAGTAACAATTGCATACTCCCTCAAATGCCTGAGTTTGCCTTGACAGAAAGAGTGCATGGACAGAAGGCAAGGGCAGATATCTTAGATTATCATGTCTAATTAAGTATAACATTCTATCTTCAGACTGGGAATATTTTGATAGATTTTGATAGATTTTAATATTTATATTATAGTCATACATATATTTATAGAGATGATACACTTGGAATCACAATCTCTTTGTTGTCATTTGTCTCTAGGTGTCTTTTGATTTCCTCTTTGATTTATTCAATGACCCATTGGTTGTTCAGTAGCATAGTGTTTAACTCCCAGGAGTTTGGTTTTTTGACTTCTAGTCTTCTAGTTTGACTTCTAGTCTTCTAGTTGATTTCTAGTCTCCTGGCATTGTGGTTGGAGAAAATGCTTGAAATAATTTCAACTTTTTTAAATTTACCAACATCTGATCTGTGGCCCAATATGTGATCTATCCTGGAGAATGTTCTGTGTACACTTGAGAAGAATGTATATTTTGCTACTTTGGAATGGAATGTTCTATAAATATCAGTTAAATCTATCTGGTCTATGGTGTCATTTAAGGCCTATGTTTCTTCATTGATTTTCTCTCTGGATGATCTGTCCTTTGATGTAAGTTGGATGTTAAAATCCCCAACTATGATTGTATTACTGTCAGTTTGTCTTTTTATGGCTGTCTGCTGTTGCCTTATATATTGAGATGCTCCTATGTTAGATGCATAGATATTTACAATTGTTATATCCCCTTTGATAGATCCTTTGAACATTATATAGTACCCTTCTTTGTCTCTTGTGACTTTATTTTAAAATCTATTTTTTTCTGATATGAGTATTGCTACTCCTGCTTTCCTTTGATTTCCATTTGCATGTAGTATTTTCTTCCATCCCCTCACTTTTAGTCTGCATGTGTCCTTAGGACTTAAAGGGATCTCTTGTAAACAGCGTATATATGTTGTTTTTCTGTCCATTCAGCCAGTCCGTGTCTTTTTTGTTGCAGCATTTAATCCATTTACATTCAGTGTAATTGTGGATAAGTATGTGTTTATTGTCATTTTATTAATTGTTTTAGATTGTTACTTTGGGTCATTTTTTCTTCCCTTCTGCTTTTGTTGTCTTTTCTGATGATTTGCTATCTTTAGGGTTATATGGATTGCTTTTTCTTTCTTTCTTCTTCTTCTTTTTTTTTTTTAAGTGTGTGTCCATTATAGTTCTTTGGTTTGTGGTTCCCATTAGATTTGGATATAACCAACTATATGTGTACAGAATTGTTTTGGTTGCAGTTATCTTATTTTCAAATTTATTTGAAGTGTCTTCTCATGTTTTTTCATTTGTCTTCTCATGTTTGATAGTTTTGATATCATATTTGTCAAAGGGTTATATAATACCTTTATTTATATTATCTTTGTCTTTACCACTGAATGATCTCATTTGAAACTTTCTTGGTTTTAGTTGTGGCTTTTTCTTTTCTGCCTGGATAAGTTCCTGTAGTAGTTTTTGTAGAGCTGCCTTGGAGGTGCTGAATTCTCTTAGCATTTGCTTGTCTGAAAATGTCAATCTTTCCATCATATCTGAATGAGAGCCTTTCTGGGTTTTGAAGGTTCTAGAGCTTTTGTGGTTCTAGATACCTCTCCTTCATCACCTTAAATATATCTTGCTACTCCTTTCTAGCTTGCAGAGTTTCTGCTGAAAGATCGGCTCTTATCCTTGGTGTGCGTGTGGGGGGTCCCTTTTATGTTATCTGTTGCTTTTCCCTTGTGGCTTTTAGTATTTTTTCTTTGTATTTAATTTTTGTCAGTTTGATTAGTATGTGTCTTCCTGTGTTTCTCCTTGAGTTTATCCTGTGTGGGATTCTCTGTGCTTCCTCAACTTGAGTGAGGGAAGCTTTTGGCTACCATCTCTTTGAATATCTTATATGGTCCTTTCTCTCTTCTCCTTCTAGGATCCCTATCATATGAATCTTGGTGTGTTTAATGTTGTCCCAGAGATCTCTTAGACTCTCATCAGTTCTTTTCATTCTTTTTTCTTTATTTTTTTATGGCAGTGATTTCCACCACTCTATCTTCCACAAGACTTATTCTGCTGTTGATTCCTTCCAGTGTATTTTTCATTTCAGATATTGTGCTATCCATCTAACTTTGCTTGTTGTTTAGGTCTCCTAGCTCTTCGTTAAACATTTCTTATAACTTCTCTGTCTGTGCCTCCATTTTTTTCCAAGATCTTGGATTATCTTTATTATCATCATCCTGAATTCTTTTTCAGCTAGATTACCTATCTCCACTTCATTTAGTTGCTTCTGTGTGTTTATCTTGTTCCTTTGTCTGATAGCTATTTCTCTGTTGTCTCATAATGTCTAACATTCTGTGTTTCTTGCCCCCTTGACAGCAGGTATGTAGATGCAGCAGCTAGTGACTAAAATTGGAGTTCTCAGGGGTATTAGTGGCTCACATGTACCCAGAGCTCATGATGGGAGCTGTGGTATTATGCTACTTTCCCTGGAGCTGTGTGGCTGTTAGGAATGGGATCCATGTGTTGGCAGTGGTTCCCAGTTCATGGGATTGCTTTTGTTGTGGGTGGAGGGGTAGCATTGGCTCCTGAGACTCTTCTCCTTCTAGGTAGCTCTCAGGGTGATTATCAGCAGCTGCTCCTGCTGTCTCTCTGTTTGTCAGGGATGCTCTTGGGGCTGCTTTCTGTAGCTGTGTGGTCAGGTGCTTCTCTGTAGTTGCTTCCTTTGGCTGATCTAGGGAGCATTCTCTGTAGCCCCAAGGGTGTGGGCTGCTCCCTGTATGTTTCTAAAAGGCTCTCTCCGTTGCTGTATGCCCTGCACCATTGCAGTGGCCCCCTCCCCCTAGTGGGCCAATGTTTGAGTGCTCCTGTAGCCACTGCAAGGTAAAATGTGCACCAGAAGGGCCCTCTTGGCTCCTTTGGCTAGCTGTGCAATGTATACTGCTTCTCCTACATGACCGTTGGCTGGGATCATGGAGCTTGTGCTATTCGTGAGGATTGTTCATGCTGTTTCAAAAATAACTTTCTCCACCCCCTAGGCAAATCAAGGCTTTCTACCAGCCCAGAAGGCCCTATGCGACTCTCAGACCATCCACAGCATTTCCAAATTCACTTTCCACCCCCTAGACAAATTGCAGCTTTCTGCCTGGCTAGAAGGCCCCTTCCAACTCCCAGGATCATTTTCCTTGTTTCAGATGTAATTTTTCCACCCCCTAGATAAATTGAGTCTCTCTGCCCACCCAGGAGGCTCTGTGTGGAGTGGTGCACAATCCACACTGTTTCTAAATTCACCTTCCACCTACTAGACAGACTGTGGCTTTCTGCCCATCTAGTAGTCTCTATAGGAGCACTTTAAACTGATGAATGTTCCTTCTGCAAATTCCTTCCTCTCCGAATGCCTCCTGTGTCTTCCATGATATTCTGGCTTCTCTTTGTTTCCTATTCTTCTCTCCTGTTCTCTTCAGTATCCAAAGTCAGCTCATCTTCTTTCTGTCTCCAGCCAGACCCTTGTCTCTATTTGGGCATTTACTATCTGCCTTTCCAACTGTTCCCATGCAAGTCCCATAGGCCACTTATCCTCAACACATTCAGCTGGACTTAGCAGCTTCAGCTACTTCCCTGTTCCTCTTTATAGATATGTATCTCAAGCCACATGCAGCCTATATAGCTTGTAATAAACCTCCCACCCTCAGTGGTCACAGAAGAAATATTACAAAACAACCCTCATATAGGTGTGAAGGTAGAACTAAAATTTTAGGGGCTGTGTTTTAAGTATCTTATATCTCCTGACTGTAAAGGAAAGAATATATCCTAAGTGCATGTTAGTAGAATGACTAAAATTGTGTTTTGAATATCCATTCATTCAATAAATTTTAATGAAAATATTTTATTTTTAAGCATTGTTTTAAACGCAGCATGTGTTAGAGAAAATACGAAAAACGTTTAAGATATAGTTTCACACTCAAGAAGCATACCAGAGGAGCAGCTAAGTGAATCAACTATGCTTTCATTTTTGTACTTTTTTTTTAATTTGGTAGGATTGGCAAAATTAAAATTGAACATTTATTCTTATAATTGTTTTTCCATTTGCTTATTACCCTGTAGAATTGGAACTCATATATCATATATCTATATTTGCTGTTTTTAGATAGCTTGCCAATTACTTTTCTATACTGTACTAACACTTTCAAGTCTGTACTATTTGTAGTTTTATATTTTATCTTGCTATATCTGTTGAACTTTTTAGGGCAAGTGTAAATCCAATGTTGTCATTATTCCCTTTAATATAGAAAACTAAGGGAGAGGCTGGAATATAGCATAGGTTATTAAGAATTGCATACACATTGTTTATTTTTAACTATTTATAATATCATTATAAATTTAAAGAATACCTTTATAAACAAAATGTAGAGGTTATCACTAGGGATTATGAGGGTGAACTACCAGTACAATGCTATTAGAAGTATAAAAAAGGACAAAAATTAATAATACAATTTTCCATTGTGTCTACTGGATGAGAAAGAGAAAGAAGTATGTGGGTTTTTTAAAATGCTTATTTTTTTTTATTAAATAGGTTCTGTATTAAACCTTTTCAAATCAACACTTTTAAGCAGCACTTCTTCAACTAAATGCAGATAAATCAGAGGTAACATATGGATATATCCACAGTCTGATTCTAAAAATGAATGATAGCAAGATGATAGAATACGAAAATCTAGGTGTTCTTCAAATGTATATACAAGAAAAGATACTCATAATTTAGGGCTTATAAGTAATTTAAGTATTATACTGGCATAAATACTTTTGGGAAATATTCAAAATAACCCTGAAATTTTAATACCTTAGTATTCAAAGAAAATTATAGTTGGAGAAAGAGGTTTGTATGGACCCAATTTAGTCATGACAATTCAACACTCAGGACTGTCCTAGAACCTTTCCCACTTTGTTCTCCTGTTCCTCATCGCTACCCTCATTGTTTCCCACCCTCATGGTTTTTTTTCCCATGCATTTTATAGATTTTTCTCATTGTGAAGTGCCAAACTTTTGCTGGAGAGGATTACTTAACTTTTAGTGGACTTCCATTTGGCCATGCCAACAAATCATGTTCAGGGATAATCATGCATCTTCAGGAGTTATTTCATTTCTTTCTGTTAATGACCTTAGCCTTCATGATTGGTATTATAAGCCTTTGCCATTGTCTTCCATGTTGTATTCATTATTCATTTATTCAGTCGATAACATATTTAGTAATCATCTAATGTGTCAGGCACAGTTAAGTTCAGTGGGAAAAAAAGAACAGGAATGCACTTTTTGACAAGCTAATTGGTTCAAAATAGATGTTGTTTGTTTCTAAATATGTCTTAATATCAGTATAAACAGATGCTATTCCCAGAGATTCTGATCTGGGAGAGGGTCCAAGATGTTTAGATTTCCTTAGTAATTCTGATATACAGCCAGTTTTGGAATCAAATGTAAATGAATAGAATGTGTTTTCAACTGAAAGAGAAATCTGGGGTTGGTTTTTGTAGCTGTGTGAATGTGTGAAGCTGAGAGAAAGAGAAAGCACAAAGGAAAAAGAAGCTTGGCACACATCTCTGGCCTGATCAGAATCTTGAGAAGAACAAAATATGAGGGTGGTAATTTGTAGCATCACATGCTCTAGAAAGCTAGCAAGGTGAATAAAAATAAGTTTAATTGCCACTCACTGAGATCTTTCGATGTACCAAACACTGTGCTCTCACAGACATTAGCATATGTAATTCTGCAATAGCTGTACAGGAAAATACTGTTCATATGGATTAAGAAACTTGCTTAAGTCCAAGGTTCAACCCTCTATCCATGTACTGCTTATTCAAACATCATTAGCCTCAACCATTTTCACCTATAATAGAAATAAAGAGCTTTTATACTCCAAAGAAAGAAGAAGTGATTTATAGAATGAAGTCCCAAAGAAGAGAGTACAAAATGGAATTAAGATCACCATAGGGTGCCTTATTTAAGAAGGTCACTTAGATAAATGCCAATAAGTCACTTAAGGTCACTTAAATTCAGGAAGTTGTATGAAGATATATTGAAAATATTTGCAAAAAAAGTATTCGTAGGGATACAATGTATACAAATGTGAAATATGCTTCTTACGATGTAACAAAAGTAGAGAGAAAGTAGAAAGATGAAGCAAGATTTTTTGAGGCAAGGCATTAGAAAAATGTAAGGAAATTCAAGTCAGCTCCAGTGCTTTTAAAGTATGAGGAAGAGTAAAAATGCTGAGAGGTAATAAACAGGTTTTGGCCAGAGAGTATCAGGTATTCTTAGTAAGACCTATCTTTGATTGTAACCACAAATCCCAGACTTCCATTCCCACCCTCACATGTACATTCTATATTTGGAGTAGAGCGAGATTCCCAATCATCCATCATCCTTGCATTTTGATTCCCACAGAGACTTCTACACCCTTTTATTTAATTCTGTTTCCCACTTATCCACACTCCTGAAACGCTTTAACCTCCGGAGCTCAAAGTCAGCAGCCAAATCCCCAAATCCTGAACTTCTCTCAATACAATTCCCTCAAGCTTTGTACTCTGGCTAAAAGCTGCTCCTCTCTTAATGACACATTTTTCCCTGCAGCTCTGAATCTTTTAATTTTAGTACCATTATCGTCATTATAATTATTGAACATTTTTGTCTTGCTCTGTAAGTGAGACAGCCTACAAGATTTTTAACTGAAGACAGATTCATGGCTTGCTGCTCGACAGCCAGTAACTCAAGGGGCAAGCTTCCATAGAGAAGAAAGGTACTTTATTCAGAAAAGCTGGCAATCTGGGGAGATGGTGAAATTATGTCCAAATTCAAAGATTCTGCTCAGCCATGACAATTTTTAAAAGGCAAAGGGGGAAACAATCTCAGATAATCATTAAGAAAAGAGGTCAGATTCTTAGTCATTTTCCCATTGCATGCAGACCTGCTGACTTTTCCCCATCTTCTTTGGGACGGTGTCTTGCCCACATGATCCCCCTGCAATTGGAGGTTCTGTTGCCCACGTGGTCTGCTTGCATGTTTACTAAGGGTATGCTGGGGGTAGATGGTCAGTCATTCTTTAACTACTTAAATCTTCATTCTTATTCCTTCTAATCCAAGAAAGGAATGAACAGGTTAGGTAAGGTGTCATATATATTTAGAAAACCGGAAATCAGGGGCTCAGTTAAATGTTGCCTTACTATCTGATCTCAACTTATGAAAGTCTAAGGAAACAGGGGTGAGCAAACAGAAAAAGGCCAAAGGAGCTGCTTACAGGTTCTGTCATGGAGGTAAAAGAGGTGTCTTCCTTACTTCTCTTTGCTGCTTTCAGATTATTCTCTCTCCCTCTCTCTAGGAAAAAAAACAAAAACGAAAATACATAACCTTTGAATGTCATGACATCAGGCAATAAATATACCATCCATTACTCACTGCAATCAACTTCCATCTCCTCGTTTACTCCTCTTGATATTTTAAAGGTTTAAGCTCCTTACTTTTTTCCAACAATGCCCTTGCCTTAATTCTTAGTGATTTTAATATCCACATTGAATATCCAACCCTATTAGTTTCTTTTTCTCTTTTAATCATCTCATCCTCCAAATTTCCTCAGATATCCATTCCCATTGTCACATCCAGATGTTGTCTTTAACAATAACCTTGCCAATAACTTCACTTTCTAAACACATTCTGCCATTGTTTTCCAAATCATACACTCTGTACTTTCAATTCTATTTTTTTTTACTCCATTGGAATTGACAATCCATTGTTCCTACCACTTTTTCACTGTGCATCACTACTTCCTTGTCTCACTTGCTTCCTTTTCCAGTGATATCATGACCATCATGGTCCCTTGAATGTGACTCAACTCTCTTCCCACCACCTTCCTTCATTATAGACCTCATCCTGGAAAAAAAATACACATTGACTAAAACCTCTCTGCCTACTCCATGCTTCTTCCTGGACAGATGATTGTGGCTGGAGGAAAAAAATAAAACCATGCTCTCTGGTTTCATTTTAAATGTAAGATCCCAGCTTCACATGGCTCTTTAGTGCTTCCAGGAAAGTATATTGTATTCAACTTGTCATTACCTATATCCATTCTCCTAAATAATCATTTCATACCTTCTTATCTTTAATCCAACCCCCAATTCCTTTATCTCCATCCTCACTCGAAGCTGATGACTCAGTTTCCTATTTCCCTGATAAAATAATGAGAATAATAAAAAAGGAAAACATCTCTGAGCTTCCAGCACTATTCCTGGAGCCTGCATTTGTGCCCTGTTTGTTTTATTCCATAGCACAAATGTGTTACATATCTCCCTTATGTTTTTTGTTTATTGTCTATTTTTTGCCCCTCTGCTGCCATTATAAATTTCAAGTAGGCAAGGTTTTTGTACTTTTTATTTATCACTGTGCCTATTGTATCTACAATAATGCTTGGAAAGGGAAAGTTACAATAAATATTTTTTGTGTGTGTGTGTGTGTGTATATATATGGAAAAAATAATTTTCCCTTTACCATTCTAAGTTCTTGGCTAAATCCTCCCTAAAAAAAGACAAATTAATAGGAGAAAAGCAAATGGAATTTAAGAACATGTGTACCTCCTGTATACTTGGAGATATCCAGGGAAACTGAGTAACTCTCCAGAATGAACCAAGATACCATCTTAAATACTATTTCCAGCTAAAGACCAAAGAAAGATGTTGGGGTGGGGGTTAGGGAGAGACCAATTATGAGAGGTTACCAGGAAAAGCACAGTAAAGGAGGATATAGTTGTTATGCACGTTTAAGTCTATGCCTGTACATTGATAGAATTTCTAGAAATGAAACTCCCTGATGGCTCAGTAGGCTAAGAATCAGGTGTTGTCACTACTATCTCTTGAGTTACTGGTGTGGTGCAGTTTTGATTTCTGGCTGTGGAACTTCTGCATGTTGCAGGGGTGGCTAGAAGAAGAAGAAGAAGGAGAAGAAGAAAAAGACTTTCTAGAGAATTGATCATCCTCTTCCTAGTACAGATATTGAGACATCCTTATAAGTGAAGATTGACTTTATAAATGGAAAATTATTTTACAAAGTGTCAGCTTCTACTCAGCTTTCAGAGCCTCTCCCATGTCTGCTGTTACTTAAAAATAATCAGCCTAGGGAGTTCCCGTCGTGGCGCAGTGGTTAACGAATCCGACTAGGAACCATGAGGTTGCGGGTTCGGTCCCTGCCCTTGCTCAGTGGGTTAACGATCCGGCGTTGCTGTGAGCTGTGGTGTAGGTTGCAGACGTGGCTCGGATCCCGTGTTGCTGTGGCTCTGGCGTAGGCCGGAGGCTACAGCTCCGATTCAACCCCTAGCCTGGGAACCTCCATATGCCGCGGGAGCGGCCCAAGAAATAGCAACAACAACAACAACAAAAAAGACAAAAAAAAGAGAAAAAATAATCAGCCTAAAATGACATATGTGCCAAACAGGTATATTTTGTGGCAATAAATTCTTCTCCCTTTCACATTACATACGCATGTATTTTATTTAAATAGTTTTATGAGTTAGATCTTATAATCTTCCTTTTAGAAATGATGAAACTGAAGTTCAGATACTTTGACTTTCTAAGAACCACTGATCAGTGAAGTCATATAGCCAGAGCTCCAGTCCCTATCATTCTAAACCCAAAGCTAAGTGGTGCCAACTTAAATCCAAAATACTACTTTTAAGAGTCTGAATTCTTGATGTTGTGTACCCCAGAATATCATTTCAGGTTTGTCTCATTCCACCTATTACACACACCTTAGATTCATCAATTGACCTAGAAAACTTCTTGTCTTTCTGTATGCCCTAAGTTGGGCCAGCCTAGCCATTCATGTGAATAAGTATTTCATCCAGCATCTAGAAGGAGTTCTTGTAACTGAACCAAGGTTCGGCAGCTTGCTGCTCATATGCCAGTAATTTGAGAGGCATGTATCACTAGAAAAGAAAGGTGCTTTAACTGGAAAAGCCATCAATCTGGTGAGAAGGTGACTAGTGTCTAGAGACAAATCCCAAAGGTCCTGCTCAGCCACAACAGTTTTTAAAGGGAAAAATGGAGGAGGAAGAATCTCAGTGAGTCATTGAGGCAGGAGGTTGGGTTCTGCATCATTCTTTGTTGTTTGCTAACTGGTTGGCTCTCTCTTCAGATACTATCTTGCCTGAGTGATCCACCTGCAGGATTGCTTATTAGGAGTAGAGAGCTAGTCTTCTTTTTATTTCGGAAAGGAATCAGCAGGTTAGACAAGGCATGGTGTGTATTCAGGAGAACATAAGCCAAGAGTTGGTTTCAATTGCTTAGTCTTTTCGGGTTGGAGAGAAACAAATGTATAAACAGGAAAGGGGCAAAAGAGCTACTTTCTTTCTGCCTCTGCCTGTTGAAATTTTATTTATTCTTCAGGACCTATGTAAAATACTCTCTCTTTCAGTCTTCTCCCAACTGTATTTTCTCTTTTCTTAATGTCACAATATATCTTAGAGCACAAGTTTAAAGTACAAAGCAGAGAGATATCCATCTTACCTGTTTTTCAACTTCCTCCAGAAACCTTCACAAAATCTCTAATAGCTTTCAGTGCTTATGCATTTTTATATTTTCCATACAGCAACATCACTGTATGCTTTTCACCAGGTAATTATAATACTTTTTGAACACTTACAGCCAAACATTGTTCTAAGCCATTACATGTGTTAATTAATTCAATTCTTACAATTCTGCGACAACCGCCACTATCATTATCCAAATTGGAAAGTGAGGTACAGAGAACTTTGATGGGAAATTATTCGTCTGGGAGCATGAGGTCAAAGTCATATAGCTAGTGAATTTTGAGCTGGAATTTGACTTTAGGCAACCAGGCTCCATAGGACTTGTACATTTTCTTAATCATGACAAAATACTATCTTTCACCTAGTGGTTGGTAAATTCACCATAAGTGTTGGTTGAATCCAATAGGCTGAAAAACAGCATCTTAAAAATATTATAAAAACACATGGCTACTAAAGGAATGAGTGTCATCTTGTGGCATCTTATCTGGCTTTTGATGACAAAAGAAGGTCATTGTAATTACAAGCTTTATATATGTTTCTATTAGGAGAGATCATAAAGGGCTCATTAAGGCTAATTGTACTGAATTAAGACAGAATTTGCATTGTATATCAAGTGATAAAACATTGCATGTACCAGGCAAGCTAAGTTTTTTTTAAAGTATGCTTCCAACATAATGTGCAAGAGTTGATCATGTAAAAATAAACTGAAAGTCTATTGTAGGGCCTCAAATTGGTCCAGTAAGGAAGAATGCATCTGCAGTTTTTAAATGCATCATTACTTGTGTAAATTGATATGAAATTTGCCCTTCACAGTCTTTCCTCATTCTGGCTGGCCTGAGGAAACAGTGTTGCCATTGTTGGGGAGGAAATTTTCCTCTATCTTTCTAGATTCAACTGGCTGGTCTAAGGATTAAATTGATATTAGAGAGATTAACACGAGAAAGTCAAACAAATGTTGAATAACATGAGTTATATGGGCAAGGTCCAGGAAAACTGAGTGACTTGTCAAAATGACAGAAGACCTCTTCTTAAAGACCATTTTCAGATAAAAAAAAAAAATGGATGTTGGGAGTAGTGGTTTGGGACTTCAAAGGAGAGGAAGGTAATTCACATGAAGTTGGAAAAGCAAATATTTGGTAGACAAAAGTGTGCTGGGCCAGTCAGAAAGAGTGGGACAGAGAGAAAACTGTTCTTTAAGAGTTTTCCCACCATCTCTGGTCCATATTCTTTGCAGATAACTGTGGTGATAGCTGTATTCCAAGAATAAGCCTTCTATATAAATTATTGTAGGTAATTAGGGAGAAGATCAAAGTTTCTTACTGAGTCTTTTATACCTTGATTGTCTTTAGCTTGAAATAATTCACATGCCAAAGTGAAATTTAGGGACAGCAAATTTTGCTCTCTTCACACTTGGCGCAGCAGCACTGAGATTTTTATGAAAGGCACTGTTTGAACTGCAGAGAATGAACAGAAAAAATACAATGAAGTGAATTTGTGTATAGGCACTGAATTTTTTTTAAAGAAGAAATTTTTTAAAAGAAGAAAGTTTTCATTTAAAAATATTTTTTAAAGAAGAAAGTTTTTGAAGAAGAAAGTTTTCATTTGCAAACTATGCTAGATAGATAGCCATTGTCAAAGAAAATAAGCTAAAAAGGCTTTTTTCAAAGTATACTCATAGACATATTATTTAGTGTTTCACTGAGAAAGTTTTTTCCTTTCTAATTATATTGAATTTTGGCTTAAAAAATAATTTTGAGTGATGTTTATGCACTGTGGGTTGTCTCTTAATCCCAGAATAAAGTGCTCTGTTAATATCACAGTGAAATAAGTAAGTAATCACCATTTTAATCTCCAACTTGGTAACTTTTTCTTCCATTAATTTTTGGAAAAATAAAGAGGAAAGGAGTATGTTTTTTAAAGAATAACTCTGGTCAATAAATCTTAATTCATTAAGACTCTGCTCTACTGAAGTGGATAGACCCTTTCAGAGTCTTTTATAAAATATATATGAAAGGAGAACAAGTAAGATATAAATATTCATGTTGGTATTAATGAGAGTGAGAGTAATTTTAACTGAGGTCATTAGGTGGGAGAGGCTTCAGATAGGGCATTGAGAGTGGTCAGGAAGGAAAATTCAGTGTAAACCACTAAACTAGCATTTACCTCATTGAATGGAACTGGTATATTTGTCGGTATACGTCTTTACTTAAGAACTACAGAACTAGGATCTTCCTTTTTCTCTATGTTCCGCCTACACCCAGCATATATCCACCATGCAATGAGTGGGTTGTAATTGATTCTCAGCAATTATTAATTAAGCAAAATTAAATAAATATCAGCTAGCTGCTGCATTATCTTCCTCAGAAACAGAAAGGCTACTGCTTGAATTGGGTTCTGATTATAGCAGAGGAAGACCAGATTCTCCAGGAGAAGATAGGATGTGCCAAGCATAAACACTAAACCTAAATGCAAACATGACTTTTACTTGACTGGTTTGGTTGTACAAAGAGAAGACACAAATAATCCTATATCCATTCCCTAAATAACAACCTGTTAAGGACTATATTGGATGAAAGCCATCAGTGGTCTGGCCCTGGCCTATAACTTTAGCTCACCACTACCTGGTTTTCACTTTTTGTTTTAATAATACAACACCACTCCTGGAAGCAGATCACTGTTTCATGACTCTTAAGACTGCCAGTTGTTTGCCCTTAAACTAAATAGACATTTACAAAAACATTCATACAAGTTTTTATAATATAGAACCAATTTTATGTTTATGTTTAGGGCATTGAGAACTCCAATATATCTCCTGCCTATTTTGTAACAATAAATACATGGCCATATTAATTATTATTAGTTAACCATAATTCGTTCTTCATTCTCAAATAAGTGTTGAGTCACATTTTCAAAACTCGTAAACATCCAAACAAACTGGAGAGGGAAAAGCAACTGTACAGAAGTAAATCCAAGTGTTCTAAAATAAAAGTGGGATTTTATCTTCTGTGACAACTCTTAACTTTATACTGGGGAAAACGTCTTATTAGTTAACTCTCTTTCTCAGGTAGCTAGAAGTAAGCTTACTATTTCTTGTTTTTTAGGATAGTATAATCATAAAAATGCAGATAATTCACCTTGGTCTTTAAGCCCACATCTAGGAACTCAAAAGTTCCTAGTAGAAATGCTAAGTTCCTAGTGGAGTGGGAAGGTGGTAGTGCTATATCTAAAAGATTTTTTAATGTAAATAGTTGACAAGTTTTTTTAATTAAAAATAGACATTTTTTTTTCTTACTAGTACTACCATCCTTACTACCTAACACAAATTTAATTCACAAGTTAATTTTGACCTTAGATGAAGTCCTCCTTTTCAAGGAACCTTCCCTAATGTCCCAGGCTAGTATGGATACTCCGTACTCCACTGTGATCCCTTAGCATCCCTGGATCCTTTTAGAGGCTGGACCACAAATTGCCACCAAATCAGTTCCATCACATTATTGGTCAATTCTAGCCTAAGACCATAAGTTCAACATAAGGCCAAATCAACAGGGGAAGAAATAAACATTTCTTGGGTGAAGACTAGAGTACATGATTGAGCAATAGGAGGAATGGTTAGTGCCTCTTCTTAGATATAGTCTATATGACATCCCATTTGAGATTTGGGACCACATGGTAATGTTAGGATAGTTTTTGTAATTTTATTTTCTACAATTTTTATTTATTTGAATATAGGCATGGGGCAGAATATAGATGGGGGTAGGCAAATAGTTGAATTCATCCATCCTTTGAGTTTTATCTGGCAAGAAAAAAAAAAGGATGCGGTATTAAAGGATTTAAAGGTGTAACTAAGGAAGTTGTTGTAGCAAATAAAAATCCAAGAACTGTGGGGGAGAGTGGAAAATGAATAACTACTGCATTTGAGGACGTTTGAGGCTAAGGAATTATTGGAATGTAAATAATAGAGTAAGTGAAGTGGAATGGTATTGAGAGTGATCATGTTGCCAAACCCAACTGCTGCTTGCCACTCAAAAATCAATACCTGAGAGTGAGACAGATGCTCATAGGAAGGAAAATTACTTTTAAAAAAAAATTCTGGCAACCTGAGGAGGTGGTAAACTCAATGTCCCCCAGAAACTATATCCTAAAATTCTGCTAGGCCATGAAAGTTTTTAAAGGGAAAAAGGGAAGTAATCAGTTTGTTATTGAAATGGAGGTCAGAGTTGTTGCCATTCCCCACTATGTGCAGGCTCATGTGCAGTCTTCTCAACTTCTTGTGCTCTTTCTTTAGGTGCCATCTTGTTCACACAGTTTGTTCATGAGAATACTGAGGGAGAAGCTAGGAAAGAGATATGGTCATTTGTTAATTACGTTTTCTTCATTTCTTCTTCTTTGATCTATGGAGAGAACCAACAGGTTAGGGAAGGTATTGTGTGATCAAAAGATTTGGAAAGTGTGCATGGGCCAGAGATGAGCAGAGCATGGGGCGCCTGCTTTAAAGTTAGTTACAATAGAGCTTTGCTAAAGTGACAAGAAAAGGGGTTTCTTATGGAAAGCGGTTTTCTACAAAGAGCTGTGTATAAATCCCCCCACCCCTGCCACCCCTATTGGATATTCCATTTTTATGAAATTAGGGGTGGAAGTCCATCATCTGTAACTTCTACATGCTGAGAAAGCATTGAAGACTTAGAATGAAAGATATTGACATATGGAAAGCATCTCTTTATTGACAGTTTTAACTGCTCACTTACATATAAAGGCAGAGCAAGCTACAATTATTTTGATATAAAATATTATGAGAAGTAGTGTTAATCTCATTCCCTTAAGGCCAGTTCTTAGAATTGTGTTGGGGACATTAGTGGGGGAGGCATTCATTATACTTGGGAGGGAGTGCCAGATTCTGCTCAGTTCCATTCAGAGGCAGATATTAAGAAGTGTACAGTTATTGGCTATGGCAAGGAGACAACATAGAACCAGCAATAGATTAAACCAGAAATCAAGACAGTACAATAACCAAATACAGAGTGCAATTTTTGAAATCAGCCTTAATTTCAGAATAAAGAGAATGGTCACAGGAAGCTGAACTGAAATGAAAAGGTTCCATGCAGGACATGAGAATTGAATTGAATCTAGGAGGCAGGCAAGAATCAGCTAAAGGAGGGGTGCAAGACAAGGTGCTGCTAAGACTTGGTACCTTAAAGAATTAAGGGTATATCATGCTTTCATACTGTCAGGAAAGGAGTTTAGAATTTTATCTTTGGAAAGTGGGAGTCACTGAAAATATAATTTAGTAAGAAAAGAATATGATGAAGATAATAATTTAGGAAGATTAATCTGACATGAGGAATATTATTCAAGATTGACTTTAGTAGTACTCAGGTTAGTGCCATAACCCATTGCAATAAAGCATTTCTTTAACATGTGCTCATTAGATTTGTAGAATTAAAAGCTTTGCCATATGACTGATATGTTTAGTTGGGTATAAAAAAGGGAGGCAAGGGCTCTCAAGAATTTATTATACAGAGTTCCCATTGTTGGCTCAGCAGGTTAAGAACCTGTGTTGTCTCTGTGAAGATGTGGGTTCAATCCCAGGCCTTGTTCAATTGATTAAGAATTCAGCATTGCTGCAACCTACCTCAGTGGATTAAGGATCCAGCCTTGCTGCCGCATGCAGCATAGGTTACAGATGCAGCTCAGATCTGGTGTTGCTGTGGCTGTGGCAGCCAGCAGCTGCAGCTCTGACTTGACCCCTAGCCTCGGAACTTCCATATGGCACATGTGCGGCTATAAAAAGAAAAAAATAATAATTTATTAAACATAAGAACAAATAATGCCATTCACAGCAACATGTATGCAACTAGAGATTACCATTCTAGAGAATTAAGTCAGAAAAAGAAGGATATCACTTATATATGGAATCTAAGATATGGCACAAATGAACCTAGCTACAAAACATAAACAGACTCACAGACATGGAGAACAGACTTGTGGTTGCTAAGGGGGAGGGGGAGAGAGTAGGGTGGACTGGGAGTTTGGCATTAATCAATTCAAACTATTACATTTAAAGTGAATAGACAATAAGGTTCTACTGTATAGCACAGTAGACCATGATGGAAAATAATATTTGAAAATGAATGTATATACATGTATGACTGAGTCACTTTGCTATACAGCTGGAGTGGGCACAACATTGTAAATCAACTATGGTTTAATTTTTAAAAATGCCAAAAATAATTTATTAAACATATGATGGTCTGAAGATGGTCCCGTTAACAGTGAAAGACCTCAATAGGACCATTTACTAAAGACATTCTTTATGGTTTGTCCATGTCCTATTTATCCTGATATTTCTGCTTACAAATACCTTGAATTCTGTCTTATGCATGATTGAGGAAAAATCAAAATATAACTTGAAGAATCTGCAGAAGCAGAATGAAGAAGGTTGCTGTTGCAATAAATGGATTCGTGTCAACTGTGTTGTCTCAGCAATCTCTTTGCTGACTGGAAGAACAAAGGTGTCTCCAAAATGCCTATTTACAAAAATGCAAGGTGCTACAGTGGTACTCATTTTATAACTCACATCACCAGATTCCTAATTTGCTTTAAAAAGAGATTTCTAAAAGGCATTGATTTTATTTTAGTGCCTTCTGATTGTTCCCAGCCAAGGAGGATGTGTCCCTATCTACATTGTTTATTATTATACTGAATTCATACCTATTTCCTACTGGGAATCAATAATCTTTAATTCTACATCCAGTTAAAAAAACCTATCTCTATTATAGTTTCTTTGAAAGTTTTCTACTACTTTATGTTACAATATAAAAAGAATGAAACTGTCAACTTCTGGGATTCATTCAATATATATTCACTGGTACCTACTATGCATCAGGCATTGTTCAAAGATCTTGACTTTATGGAGCTTACTTTATAAAAGAGCTTACAATCTGAGATATATCAGGTTAATAAACTGTCCCCTGAAAAAGCTATTCCAATAAAGAGCTGTATCAGAATTCACCTCTTTGTAAACCAAAAGACAGTAAACAATGATTCCTCCAACTGCTTTTGGTTTCTTCTCCTTATTTGCATACTACCTTACATATTTCCTCAGTAGTGAAAATTGTAATACCAAGTAAATGCTTCTCATGAAGCAGAAACTATATGTTTATTTTGTACAGCTCCTTATAGACTATTTCAAAGTTTTGCTCAAATTTCCCTATAAATATTGTGGGTCATAAGAAGACTGAGCAGTGAAGATTGAATTCATTAACTCACAAAAATGTTGGATGGCTAGTTTGTGTTAGGACTTGTGGGCCAAGGTCATCATTGATAATTAGTAAATATAATCAAATATTTATGTAGGAAAATTCACCAAATTCTTGTATAAATGGAAAGTCTGTTTTAATTGACTATTTTTTCACCTTTTCTTTTCCTCTCTTTTTAATGTATTTTTCTTTGTATTTTTCTTATTTTTCTCTCTTGCTCTTTCTTCATTAATTTCTTTTTTTCCTTTAGCTACTGAAAATACCACATGGGCTTGTTTTATAAGATTTAAGATTTTTTTTAAATGATGAGTCACAACAGATTGACACTGGCTAGATGAAAGGCAGACTCTGTTACTTACAGCTTTTGAGAGAAGGCTGCCAGGCAGAGCCAAACTGGATTAACATCCAAGGACAGTGTAACATCAAGCTGGAGCTGTAGGAGACAACTTAATGTTTATCAAATGGGGTGGGATAGGCTAGATTTATTGGACTTGAGGAGAGTTGGTTAATTTGAACATTTTCAGAAAGGGCATAGAAGCTATTTCTAGTTGTGTAGTATCCACCTCTGAAGCAATTAGTGCTGGCACATAGTAATTCAGAGTATAAGAATCTGCTAAGTGAAGGGACTGGGAAGTGGACTTAATCACCTACTCAGGAAAGGGAACTGACTGGTCTCTAGCCAGGACCTGAATATTAGGTCAAGACAGCATTATATATACACTATACACATACATACACATACACATTTTATATGTGTGTATATATATATGTGTGTGTGTGTATTATATATGTATTATATACATATATATATATATTATATGTGTGTATATATATGTATTGTATGTATATATGCATTATATATGTGTGTATGTGTGTATATATATGTATAATAAAACATGGCTGGATCTGTTTGATCAGCTTTAGGGAAGATACTGACTTCTCTCATCCAAGAGTTAGCAATGGTAACTTTATTACTTGTTTCAAGCTCAGGGAACTGCACCTTTTAACTATTCATACATAATCATGATCATAATTCTTGGAATGTGAAAAAAATACTGAGGGGAGTCATAGTCATTGATTTCTACTAATTATTTTGATTTTCTTACTACATACACCATACTAGTGTGTGTATATATCTTTAACATATATATTAAATCTTATTTAATCCTTAAAATGATCACTTTGGGTGGATATTATTTCTACCTGGAATGTAGAAGTAGTGCTTCACAAAGGAAAGAGTGGTGTGTTAGAAATGAGTAAAAAAGTGCCAAATGGCAAATGACCGAGGGCTTTAGATTGTATCTCATGGGCAAAAGAGAGAATTTTAGGAAGGTAGAAGAAATTTAAGTAACAAGATATGAGTGGCTTTGCTCAAATCATATGTCAGAAGGGACTTTCTACTACTGCCATGAGGCAAATTATTAGAGTATTCTCTAGCCTACAATATTTGGCACACATGAGAATAAATAATAAATTGAGTGTGTGTGTGTTGCTGTGTGTGTAAGCAACTGGATGATTTACAGGGTTCAGATATAATAAAAATAGATGATAGATTAAGACCTCAAACAATTTTAGTCTCCCGGAGCCTACTAAATTTCTATCTTTTAATTTTACCACCTTTTTTCGGTATTGCTCACTCTTGTTTAGATTTTACTGTCAGTATAGTTATTCCTCATACATTTTTCTTACCACTCTTCTCAAATTACATAATAGTAATCCCTCTATTGACTTTAAAAGTTCATTGATAAGAATATAAATTTGGAAGTTCACATAGCTAACCTAAAGTTTAAAGCTACCCCTGTTGGAAATCACTAATAGTGCCTTTATCAATGTTTCATATCATTAAGTAGTAGAAATAATTACAATGCAATCAATCACTAAACGCCTGCCTATATATATGTATATTTATATAGATCATAAAATTTTGTTTTTACTTTGAAGAAATACATAATAGGGAAAGGAATGTTGGTAGCAAAATTCCACTTCAAAACTGGTTGCATTTTGGATGAACCTTTTACGTCTCAGATTTACATTTATGTTGTCTTAAAGATCAGGCAAATATAGCTGGAGACATAAATATTCAATAATTTTGAATGAATAAACAAATAAAATACATCTCTGTGAAAGATGCTGTGCTCCCATTTGACCTGAATGCATACCTTATTTTTAAGAATGGGAAGGTGGGAGGAAGCTCACCGTTGCTCCTGACAAAGAGAATGGAGTTTGAAGTCCTCGGTACATCTGCTTACCAAGTCAGGATTGCATGACTTTGACTTTATTGTTGCTTCTGTGCCAAGAGATTTTCTTAAGTTTTACTATAAATGCTGATAACAGAAATCACCCCAAACATAAAGTTAAATTGAATTGAAGTATTCAGTCCAGGTAGGCAGGGAGCTTTTTAAAACTTTAGCTGACATAATAACAGTGTGTGTAAATATGACCATAACCTTGGTGTGTTTTGTGTAGGTTAAAATATATTGATGTTGATATTTTAGGCATTTGGCAAATGCTATTTCCCTTACTAATTTAACCTCACTTGGAGATAAACACACTCTAAATTTCCAAATATTATGAAATACTATAAGATTATTTCAAAAGCCTGAAGATAATATAATTTGGTTGTATTTAATGACCCTGAGGGAGAATAGTTTCAATCCTAAAGCAAATGTTTTTCAAAGAACAATAAAGGAAAGGAATTTATTTAGTTATCTATTCTTGGCTAGGCTTATAAATATGAAGTGCAAGAAATGACTTTTTTTTTTCCTTTTTTAAAGGGGATATATAGGAATAGGAGATAAAAGTTACCAAAAAAGAAAAGTTAGTAACTATTTCACCAAGATAAAATAATCAAGAATAAAAATCATGTGAAACAATTTAACTTTTTTTTTCTTTTTACGGCTGCTCTTGTGGCATGTGAAATTGCCAGGCTAAGGATCAAATCAGCTGCACCTGAGGCCCATGTCACAGGGATGGCAACACCTGATCCCAGCCACATATGCGATCTATACCACACCTTGAATAATGCCAGATCCTTACTCCACTGAGCAAGGCCAGGGATCAAACATATCTTCATAGAGACAAGTCAGGTCTCCTTAACCTGCTGAGCCACATCAGAAACTCCTAACTTTTAAATTCTAACTAGGCCAACAACAATTATAATAGTTTTGTATCCATCAGATAAACTTATGTAAAGAAATAATTTCAGTAAGTAACTTAACTTACATCTAAGTTAGCATTAAATGGTCAGAATAATTGGTTTCTTGCCCCAAGTAACTATAGTATTATATTTTGTCCAGGTCAATTGCCAATTTTTTTTTGTATTACTAAGTACTCTGATTTGCGTATTATGAAAACCTCCTCTCTTTCCTTATTTACCTAATGTGTCTTAAGGTAATACAGGCTGCATAAACATGCTTGAAACTTACAGGGGATACTTCTGCTTTACTAGATTTATTTTAGAAAAATCAAATTCACATGTAGTTTTCTAGCTATTTAGGGTGTCACCTCACTGACATGTGTAAACAGATATCCTTACATTTTTGCCAAGGATCTTTATGCAATGAACTTGGCCACTAAGAGACAAATTTGCCATAAACCTAACCTACTAGGAGATTTCACCACTTATTCCTTATTCATAGCTTAAAAATAGGCCTTCAAAAGCCTTCTACTTTTTGTCCTACTCAGTTTAGAAAGTTTTACTAAATGAGAATTTCACAGCTTCTATTTACCATAAGGCAGGTTAAGTATTTTCTTTCTTTTACACTTACAATATTGTATCCTATTGTTATGTGACTGACTGGTATAAACAGTTATATAGTCCTTTGAATGAATTTTGTAAAAATATGCCTGGTAGAGCTGAGCCATTTCATCTGTTTCTGCATCTTCCGTGTTCTCCTCCACTAAGAGTGTAGCATTTTACTAACCAGGAGAAAAACAGCTTAATTGCATGGTTTACAAGTCATGAAAATAAATCTTTCAAGAGCAAAAATTAAGATTTTATATTTAAAAAGGAAAATGTAACTATATCAAGATTGGCTCATTTAATTAGAACACAACACAGCCATAGTATTCAGCAAGGACTTCAACAGCTATTCAGAGTAGAACAAAATGTAAAGACAGGATGGTGAGTCCAAGTTCTAGTGTTAGGAAAATTGGGGTCCAGCTGCTTGCAGCTCTAAACCCGATAAAGAGATAAAGTTGGTAGGAAGGAGAGTTTGCTTTATTTCAAGGTCAGCTGCCAGGGTGGGGAGGGAATTTTGTTCAAAGGCAATCCCCCCCGCCCCCATGTCAACCAATGGGCAAGAGCTTTTATAGGTGGCATGGGGTGACAGGAGGATATACTAAATGCAGAAACAGCATAGACAGATCTGACAGACATCTTGAAATTGGTCATGCGGGTGATGTCATCTTGATTGTTTTAAGATGGTTTCTTCCCATTTCTTGAAGCCGGTTCTCAGAATCGTAGCCGTTTATGTCACGGCCACAGTCTGGTCATCATGTAGTTAACTTCTCCCCACTTGTAGAGGTTTCAGTATCTATAATACAGCTCACAGGATATGGCTCAGAATATTATCTATAGCCCTTGAGAAGGAACTAAATGTCCTTGACTTTGCTTACTGACTAAGCTATGATTATTTTGTCCTGTTTGACTAATTCCTTTGCTTCTGCAGTTTCTTGCTTCTCTGATTAAGCTTCTTCTTTGACTGAAGTTTTTCTACAGATAAAAGTCAGTTGGAGGACATAGTGAGGGGGAGGATCATAGGGTCCTGCTCTGTTTCACCAGCTCAGCCTCTTGTGAGCTGTGTGACTACTTAAATTATTCAAAATTTACTATTCTCTCCTGTAAGAGATCAGAATGAGGATGCTTACCTTGTACGTTGATTGGCAATTATGCAATTGTTTGTTCCAAATATGAGGTATATCAAACTGTACTTATTTAATGTGTAGGCTTTTTCTGATATAATACAGTAAATATAGGCTGAGATGTAAAGCAAGAAAGCTTGGTTCAATAGCTAATAATTTTCTCAATTTTATCTACTCAATATTTTTAGATAGAAGCTATAAGTGGAGTTGTGGTAGGAAGGAAGAAATCTCTTGAGTCTTTGCTAACTCTAAAACACTTTAATATTATTTATAACTTTAAGTAGGTAGGCAGATACTTTTTTGTTTACTTGACAGATCAACAAGCTATAAATTCAAGAAAGTATTAGTGACTTGTGCAAGGTCTCATAGCAAGCCCAAAGCTGTTTTGAGCTAAAACTTTAGATTAGAGCGCAGAATCTGTCACTCCTAGGCTAGTGTTCCTTTTGAAATTCTCTGTATTGATAATCCTTATAGTTACTATAATTTGATTGATTATGTTCATGTAAATTATTATGGGAAATATTGACATATTAGGCACTCTTGTTCAGTATTTCAGACCCCATGTTAATGGACTATAGCAACCAGAAGGATAAGGCATAGCTTCTGCCTTCAGGAAAATCACAGTCTCATGGAAGACCTTCCAAACTGCTATTTTTAAACCAGGCTATGTGGCTAAACTCAGTAATGTACAGGGTGCTTTGGGTAGTAAGAATTAGACAGCTACCTTTAAAATTAACTATGAGGCATCTCAAATGGAAAGATAAGAGAAATTCATTGCTTTGCTCATTAACAGTATGGTGAGAAAAGAGATACATCATTTTGAAAAAACATTGAAGAATCCAATTACATCAGGAATTTGTACATTAGACATGGCCTTTAAAATCCTGATTATGTATGCATACATAACAAATATAAATTGTCTTCATACACATTTTGTATTTTATCTTTATGACCAACCTGTGGGATAAATTTATTCTAGTATTACAAATGATGAATCTAATGTTGAGATATTAGGATGTATATTTTTGCTATTTGTCTTCCTCATTAAACTGTAAATTCTTGCGAGAGAACAGTGGGCACAACTTGCTTATCTTGAATTATCTGTCCCATGAAAGCTGTGGGCACCTGAGCAAATTACTTAACCTCTCTAATCTCAGTGTTCTTGCCTATAAAGCAGAATTATTTAAAGAGCATATAAAGTCTTGGTAGGGTCTGGTACACATTACTTATGCAACGGACGCTTGCTACATGTAGGACACTATTCCATTTGATAGAAACCTCATTCGTAGGCTCTTCATAATTATAGAGGAAGGATGCCATCCAGTAGTGTTCTGTGTGGGAGCTTCTAATACAACTGGCTACTCAGCATCTCTAAAAAAACCAAACCCAATTTTACTTATTTGTAGAATCGTAAATGAGGGTGTAGATAACTTCCAGATGCCAGGAGCAAGTTATTACTTTGGGTCATCCCTGTGGCATGGGGAAGTTCCCAGACCAGGGATTAAACCTGCACCACAGCAGTGAAATGCTGAATCCTTAACCACTAGGCCACCAGGGAACTCCAGGAGCAAGTTTATTTTTAATAATTCAGTAAAAGTTTAGGATTAACAGATACATCCTATTATTTGTAAAATAGATAATCAACAAGGATCTACTATGTAGCACATTGAGTTATACTCAGTATCTTGTAAAAATCTATAGTGGAAATGAATCTGAAAAATAAAACACACACACACACACACACACATATATATACACATGTATGTATGAATATATTTTAACTTAAATTAAAAACAAGTTTAAGAGATTTTGCCCAAATCCAGGTAAGTATCAAAGCCTTCCATTTGGACAGATTATCTTCTTATAATTCTTCTCAATCTATTACTCAAACATATACAGCATAGTGATAAAGAAATGGTGAATGATGAATAGAATTTAGACTGAAACACACAAATGAGAACTTCTTTTTATTCTTATTTTTCTATCTTTGTCAAATCTAGCATGTAATACAAAAGATTCCACCCCTTAAAAAAATCCACATGTTTACAACTTGGGAGGGTAAAAAGCACAGCACTTCCAAAGATCTTTGAGTTGATAAAAGCAAAATCTGATGACCAGAATAGTGCCTACAGACCAGAACATTCAGGTTCATTTAATTACCATTTGAACCGAAGTGACCAACTATCAGTTCTGCTGCTTATATCCAACTGACCTCTCTTTCACAGAGGAGAGACAAGCATTAATCATTCTTCCAGAGTTGTTCCGATTTACAAAAGTTATAAACCTGTAACAAACAAAACCAACAGATTAAAAGAGCAACACATTTCTTCTGGAGGTAGGACACAGTATTTATTTTAAACAGTTTTGGAGAGGATCATAACAGCTATAATTTTGCTATGGAGGTGTTAACCCTCCATTTAGAAAGGCTGAGACTTTTCAAGCACAAAATAAGGCAAATATTGTCCCTCATTATGAAGAAAGTGAAGAACAGTTGACATATCTGCCAATGCAAAAGCTGTGTTTTAAGACCTGAATTCCAAAAGTTTAAGGGAGACCTTATGTTTAGCCTTTTCTGCCTTCATTTCCCTTACTATTCAATTTTGCAATTACAAAGATCAATCTTTCCAAGTAGTTGATTGATTGCCATCATTGATCTTGTCCACTGAAGGTAGGAAAAAACACACATAAGTCTTGCTCGGCGTTTCAGCAAATTTCCTTCATTAAGTGTTTATATTGGCAGACCTAAAATGTATGTTCTTGGTTTCGAAATGGGTCCCTGATGGGTATAGATTGCTGGCCATCGCCCTGCTTGCTCTTATAAATTTCCTAATTTGGAAAGTGGTGAAACAGCATTGAAGAAAAGAAGGTACAACTTTCTAAATGTTAGAGGAAGAAACAGAAATAAAACTTCACTAGGATCAATGTAAACTGACTCCATAAAATTCTATAACCCTCCTAGAACTTTCAGCCAACATTTTTATCCCCAATTTCTAATCTTTTCTCCCCTAAAGTCTCAATATTCTTTTCTATGGAACTTCTTACAGGGGTATATTGGTATTCTTAGCATGAATTAAAACCTTTTGGCTAATAATCGAAAATAGTACTGCCCTCCTCAGACAAGCAGTTTTTGCAGTTCTGACTTACTGTGGCTGCCCTGTGAAATGAATGTCTTTCAATTTTTTGGTTAGCCTCTAATGATAGACAGGACCTAGCTGCATTAAAGAAGATTCTCTAGGCTTTGCTTAAAAAGTGACAAGTTTTCTACATATACTGCTGTAGTTACTAAAAGGCAGCAGCACCACGTTTCAAATATCTGCTAAATCCCCTTGCGCCAACTCCTGTCAAGCCTCCCTCCTATATGCCGTTGAAGACACTTAATTCAATTCAGTAAACATTTACAGAGAATATTCAGTATTTTGTTGGGTGCAGGTTAAAGTTAAAAAGGCATGAGCACTGCTCTGAAGGAACTTATAAACTGTTAAGGAAGACAGTCATGTAAACACAGAGAATCAAGTGGGATAAGTGAAAGAGTAGGACCACATGGAAGTTATAGAGGTAGGAGAGGAGCAGCAATGAAATCTTCCATTTGTGGGAGTGAGAGAGATTGTCAAGGCAGCATTGTCAGAAAGGTAACACAGATGAATTTTGAAAAGAAAAGAGGGGTTGCTTTTTTTAAGACCAAAAGTAATCACTGCTTGGTCAAGTTTTCCTAGAAATAGTTTTCATTTAAAAGAACAACTGTGGCTTCATTTTGGAAACTTTTCTCTCTTCAATAACAACTCTGACCCTATCCTGCTATTTGCCTCATTACCTCTTTTCATGGTTTATGAATCACACTTTCTCTGTTCAGCTTGACAGCCAACTCTGCTTCTTACCACATCCCACCTATATTTTCGAGATGGCTTCTATGCTAAACTGGAATTTTTTGCCTTATTGCCTCATTCTTACATTTTTTTTTCTTTAATGCTATCTCAGAATGAATAGGTTTTATTCCTATATGCTTCATTAACTTTAATTATTAAATATTTCCTGTGAAACTATTTCCTACCACTGAATTTCAATTTCCTCATCCCTAGTAAGGTAGCAACTCTACCTACTTCAAAGGGTCCTTGTGAGAATTAAGTTAGTTACTATGTTGTAAGTGTTTAGAACAGAGCAAGGTACATTATACTTACTCAATGAATATTAGCTGGTATTAAAATAGTCAAGAAGAGCACCTAAGACCCCAGGGGCCCAATCTTATCTTCTCAGATCAGTAATCTGTCTTTCTCTCTAGAATGCTTCTAGCTTGAAACTAGATGTTTTAAGATTTAGTAACCAGTTTGAAAGAATATAAAAGGCTGTTTGGACCAGATATCACTCTTTAAAATCCGACAGAACTTTCTCAAGTGTGGGTCAAAAGGACAATCAGCTTCTATTTCCAACTATCTTTTATTTATTTATTTTTTAAGGCTGCACATGTGGCATATGGAAGTTCCCAGGCTAGGGGTCTAATTGGAGCTGCAGCTACAGGCTTACACAACAGCCATAGCAACACTATATCCTAGCCCCATCTGTGACCTATGCCACAGCTTGCAACAATGCTGGATACTTAGCCCACTTAGTTATGCCAGATATCAAACCTACATCCTCTTGGATACTAGTCAGGTTCTTACCCTGTTGAGCCACAACGGGAACTCCCCAACTGTCTTTTTATCTAACAAGCCCCTTTTTTCATCTAAAGTGAGTATGTTTTAGTTATATATTATTTTACAGTGGTTTGCAGTAGGGGTCATTGGGGGTCAGCTTAAAGACTGCCACCTCACCCAGTCTCCCTCATAGCTAAGTGTAGGTGTAGAACTGTGCTCTAGCCAATGGCATATGAATGCCGCTAGTAGTTCTTGACCTTAAAACCATAGGATATTGACTTCCCTGCTACATTTCTCCTTCCTACTGCCTGGCAAATGGACTGCCTGCCATGTATACACAAATGAAAGTCCAAAGTCAAGGATGGTACACCAAATTATCTTCAAAAGGCCTGCCTACCTTTGACTGGTTACATGAAGTTAAAAAAAAAAAAAGCTTTAATGCTATCATTTCAGTTACAATGGGTTAGCCTGCAACCAAAGAAATGCAAGTCTGTTTCAATTTGCATAGAAATAATTTAATCTTCCTAGTAAGTGTAAATCTACATTAAAATCATTTACTTTGAGATATTTACCTCTCTGTACTAATGTTCTGAATATCTTCACTACAAAATAGTTGGAATTTTTAATGTAATGTTTAGTATAAATTCTACATCTAAATAAGAAATGTTCCCTTGAAAGTGGAGGAAGAGAATTTCACTGCTTATAGTTTTTATACCTTAACTGGGATTTCAGTTTAGCTGTAGAGCAAAAGCTATAAGCAGCCATTGTAGCAATCTCATAACTCCATTGGATTGATACATGGGCTCCAGAAATCACGTGACTGAAGTTTGACAGACTTGAAGGTGTTCTACCTGGTAGCTAAGAGCCACTCTTACCTCTTTTATCAATGAAAAAAAAAGGATAATGTATTAAATTATATTTTCCCCAAAAGGAAGACTGCTTATTGCTAAAATCTAACTAAATATACCATATAAGCTATTCCTTAAGAGACAGACGAAATAGAAATATCACTTGCAATAAGTGAAATTGAATGTAAGCATTTATGCTCATCACAGGAACAATATCTTTCTAAACATAATCTCTTAGAAAATTCACTCAAAGCAACACAGATAGGGTGAAATTTATATTCATACCTTTTCATCTCATTAAAATCTTTTGTGAGCAATCTCTAGCCTGGAGCATCTGTTTCTGCTCCTATAAATGTGGTTAGCAAGCTAAATTGAACTATTTGGGCTATCAAAGTTTTCATTAAAGCTGGTCAAGGCAAAATTTACTTTGGCCTTTCAATTAATTAACCAACTTAACTATTAACCTCACCTATTACAGCAATAAAGAAGAAAGATGTTCATCTCTCACAATTATAACTTAAAGGTTGTATGGAACCAGATGATAGTCTTCCTCATCAAGTTAATGACCTTCCCCACAAAAAGAAATGTGTGTTTAAATGGGAAAAATAGGATGTATTAAATGTAATATAGAAACTTTTCTTGAACTTTTCAAAATTTTTCATTTTCATCATAAAGGGAATTTACCTATCTCTCCCTTTGTAAATTGAGTGATCAAATCTTTCTTGTACAATATTATTTAAAGTCTCTGTACCCCTAAATCCTTACAGCAGCATATTGAGATATTATTTTCTAAAGACTTTCTGACCTATGTAATAATATAGGTTGCATTTCAATTATTGGCATAAATAATTTTATGTAGCTTTTTGTGTTTTTATTATGCCTACCAAAAAAAGTCAAATATTTATACTGTCATAAATATTTTTACATATTTTTCCCATGAACAAAGGGCAGTTGCTATATACATGTAATTGTTCCTTCCCTACCCTCAGGAATAAATAAAGATTTTCTATTTTGCATATTTGAAGGTGATCCTGATAATAATTTTTTTGTCTATGCCCATAGCATGCAGAAGTTCCTACAACAGGGATTGAACCTATGTCACAGCATTAACCACGGGCACAGAAGTAACAATCCTGGAACTTTAACCCACTGAGCCACCAGGGAACTCCCTGATGACAGTCTTTATTGAGGAATTGTTTTAGGTTGTTTGTGAGAGAGTTGTATGAGGCTGATCCATTTCAAATATCTTATTTTTAAGACTTATAAGACCCAAATATCATACCTTCTAATACACACCCAGGACAGCACTGAACTTAGCTTTTCCTTTCTTATACTCTAAAGGAATTAAACTGCAAGTTATCATCATTAGCAGCCTGTCTGAATATCTGGATAAATAACTGAGTGAATCAACAAAAATAATGATCAATAGATCAAAAGTTAACCAAGTATAGATTAAATTATACACATAATGTCAAATATTCTTGAAGTGCTAGGTTCTTGTAATATAACATTCCAAGATTAAAATTAAAGAGAGAAATCATAAATGAAATCATAAACATCACAATTCATTTTTAAACCCCTGCTCTTGACTCAACCATGCACATGTAATATTCTTAAAATACTGTTATTTAAAATGCAAGACTAAATTTTGTGTTTCATGATTATATAAGAACATATATGAAGATACATCATTGAACTTCTGATCTTATACAAGAATAAATGACCTCATGGAACTGATCTTGTAATTAACTATCCCTACAAACACAGGTTCTATGGTATTGTAAAATAGTTGCCAGTTCAGAATTTTTAAAAGCACCATCCTGTTAAAAAACAGACTATAATATTTGAATATTGGAATCTAACACTAGTCATGCCGTAGTCACACAATTTCAGTCTTCAAGAGAAGAAAATATAAGTAGTGAAGTGAGGGGCAACACAAAGAAGAATGTATAGTAGATGGTCATCTATAAAATGAAGGAAGAGGGTCTATAGTTGTCTGGTTTATGGAAAGTCACCTCTAAATTTGCTTATTTTGACTCTAAATCCAGAGGAAATGAATTATGCAAAATGTTTATACATTCCCTTGTCTATTATAGAGACCCAACAAAAGATTTCATCCAGTAGGTGTGCAGATGTGGAGACTTATAACACTAAGCAGTATTTCTCTTAATCTTTTCTTTTTGTAATAATACCTCTTTTTTTCAAACATCGAGAAAGAAAGTGCTGAAGTTATCTTATATACAGGTATAGAATATGATCCAGATGTCAGCTACTTTTCCTTATCTCTTGAGATCTCAAAAAGATAGACTGGAGGCTCTGGTTTCCATGCCCTGTAGACTCCTGGGTCCTCTCCATGATTTAGCAACTTCTCTAGAATTCTCATTCTCAGATCTCCTTTGGCTTCTACTTGTACTATTTTAGTTGATTTATCAGTTTGTGATTCCACATGTGCCATCTCAGCATGACTCAGTTTCAAGCAGATATGAATCTCAGCATAATTTTTCATTTAAAAACAAACAAAAAAAGCAAATAAGAGTAAAAAACCCCTCTGATACAGTCATTTTGGGAGTAAGTTCAGTGCTTTTGTTCTCGTGACATCCACTGTTAAGGTCACACTTTTTTGACAACTATTGCCCAGCCTGATTGATCAGTAGTGAGTCCATCTTCATTGGTAGTTGCCCATATCATATCAAATTCTTAAGTATTTTAAATATTATCCCTCGATGTGGTAGGTTGGGAAGAAAGATGGAGATCTTGAACAATTCAGGAATATAAACAACCTCAAAGAAAACACAAGTCTAATCTAAAAGCTCTTTAGCCACTTAACCAATTAGCATACCTTCTTTCTCACACCTTTTTTTCTTTCCTCTCCTTCCTCCTAAATTCTGTTCATTTATGATGTTGAATGGCTTAGCCATTTCTCTCTCATTTCCTGATTTTCCTTAACCCAGGTTTCAAGGTTTGAACTTCTACTCTCAAATAGTTGATGAATTTATTATCCTAAACAGAGACAATTTTATTCTTTTTTTTATATTTTTTTTATTTTCCCACTGTACAGCAAGGGGGTCAGGTTATCCTTACATGTATACATTACAATTACATTTTTCCCCCAGCCTTTCTTCTGTTGCAACATGAGTATCTAGACAAAGTTCTCCATGCTATTCAGTAGGATCTCCTTGTAAATCTACTCTAAATTGTGTCTGATAAGCCCAAGCTCCCGATCCCTCCCACTCCCTCCCCGTCCCGACAATTTTATTCTTAAGAGTAATTTCTCTATCAGCTGTAAGGATCATAATTTGTTTGTTTAAATAGATTTTTTTAGATCAGTCTGTGTTCATAGTAAAATTGAGTTAAAGTACAGAGAGTTTCCATTTACTCCCTCTACCTCCCCTTCCCCATACAGAGCCTCCCCCACTATAACATATAATCTGGATTTTGATACAAACAATTCATAATTAGGAATATGGCAACAAGAAAAATACTATACTATAAAGTAACCATGGTTATTATTTAGTTATTTAAGGGATTCAGTATACATATATATATATATATATATATATATATACATAGTTGTTATTCAGTATATATGTATAGTATATATAATTATTATTTTGAAATCATTCCCTGAAGTCACCAAGTGAGTAACCTGCTCTTAGTCCATGGCTCCCAAAGACCTTCAAACTAGGACTTCAGAATTAGTATAACTGTGACATATGTGCAACACAGGAAGAAATCCTTGTTAATCTCAAATACATTTTTTATTTTAATCACTTCAGAAAAATAAATTGGACTTCTGACACTTCAAACCACCCATTAATTTATAACTGATCCTATGTGTTAGCATTTCCACCTCTTGGAAAAAATGATCTTAGGAAAGGAGACACTATCACAAGTGCGTTGTTTTTCTCACGACTGCACTACACGTTTATATTGATGATATGTTCTGATTTGTATGCAATGTCTAGAGACTACTGGATACACTGTTTGTATGTTTCACTGTTATCTCAGACTCAATGTATCTAAAACTGAATGTGTCATCTTACTGCATGCTCTGTAAACCTCAATAACTCAGATTCCTTTAGTAAAGTCCCTGTCTCCCTCACTTAGATCCCTATTCTTAGTTCTGTGTACAGGCATGAAATATTTTAATCTCTTCATGTTCTAATATCTAACCAATTTTAAAATTAGATAATTTTTAAAGTTTTTATTTATTTATTTACTTTTTTATTACTCAATGAATTTATTACATTTATAGTTGTACAATGATCATCACGATCCAATTTTATAGGATTTCCACTCCACACCCCCAGTGCATCCCCCACCCCCAAACTGTCTCCTTTGGAAGCCATAAATTTTTTCAAAGTCTGTGGGTCAGTATCTGTTCTGCAATGAAATTCACTGTGTCCTTTTTAAAGATTCCGCATGTCACTGATAGCATTTGATGTTGGTGTCTCATTGTATGGCTGACTTCACTTAGCATGATAATTTCTAGGTCCATCCATGTTGCTAAAAATACCATTATTTCATTCCTTCTAGTGGCTGAGTAATATTCCATTGCGTATGTACCACTTCTTCTGGATCCACTCCTCTGTCGATTGACATTTAGGTTGTTTCCATGTCTTGGCTATTGTAAATAGTACTGCAGTGAACATTGGAGTACATGTGTCTTTTAGAATCATGGTATTCTCTGAATATATGCCCAGAAGTTGGATTGCTGGATCAAATAGTAGTTATATTTTTATCTTGGTGAAGATCTCCATACTGTTTTCCACAGTGGTTGCACCAATTTACAATCCCAACAGTGTAATAGGGTTCCTTTTTATCCAGCACTATTGTTTGTAGATTTTTTGATGATGGCCATTCTGGCTGGTGTAAGGTGGTACCTCATAGTAGTTTTGAGTTGCATTTCTCTAATAACGAGTGATGTTGAACATCTTTTCATGTGTTTTTTGGCCATCTGTGTGTCTTCTTTGGAGAATTGTCTGTTTAGATCTTCTGCCCATTTTTTGATGGGGTTGTTTTTTTGGTATTGAGTGGTGGAGCAAAGACATCCTGAAAAAGAAAAATGGAGCTGGAGGAATGAGGCTCCCAGACTTCAGACTATACTACAAAGCAACAATCATCAAAACCATATGGTACTGGCACAAAGACAGACATATAGATCAGTGGAACAGAATAGAAAGCCCAGAATTCAACCCACGCACCTACAGCCAACTAATCTATGACAAAGGAACCAAGAATATACAATGAAGAAAAGACAGCCTGTTCAATAAGTGGTGCTGTGAAAACTGGACAGCCACATGGAAAAGAATGAAATTAGAACACTCCCTAACACCATACACAAAAATAAACTCAAAATGGATTAAAGACCTAGATATAAGACCAGATACTATAAAACTCTTATAGGAAAACATAGGCCAAACACTCTCCGACATAAACAAACGGCAACATCTTCTCAGATCCACCTCTTAGAGTAATGACAATAAAAACAAAAATAAACAAATGAGACTTAATTAAACTTAAAATTTTCTTCACAGCAAAGGAAACCCTAAACAAAATGAAAAGACACCCCATAGAATGGGAGAAAATATTTGCAAATGCATTGACTGACAAGGGATTACAATTAGATACTTTTTCATTTTTAATATTTCTTTGTGTTTTAGTATTTCTTTGTGTTTTAGTATTTAGTATTTCTTTGTGTTTTAATATTTCATCTGTTTTAGTCCCAATGCCAAAAACCTTCCTGTACTGCTTCTAATCTGACCCCAGATCTGGGGTCATCTCTTCATGTGGTAATTGGTATCGTAATTGTTTTCCTGCCAAGTTCTCCTGTTCACTGATGTCAGGCAAAATATAACTGACCTAAAATCTATTTCAATAATTTTGCTACCTTCCTGGGAAATCTTCACTATTCTTGATTATCATTCTCTTCAAATATGTGCCTTATACTTACATGTCTACATAAACTGATCACAGTCTTTATATCTAGATTAATTTCAGTCGTTTGGTCACTTATTTTGCTGATCTTGTAACTATACCATATGGATTTCATTCTATAAATTTCTTCTAATCTTTTTGTCAAAGTACTTATGTTCAGCCTTGGCACATGCCTCCTCCACATGATTTCATCATTTAAACAAACCAGTCATTGTCATTTACCTGTGAGAAAATGTCTTTGACCCAGTTTTCTTCTCTGCAGTGTGGAGTAAATCAAAAGTAAATCTTGCAGATTTGCTTTATGGAGTACATGAAATAATTTATATAAAAATCACCTCTACATAAGTGGAGCCAATAAATATTCATTTCCTCAATTTTCCAACACTCAAGAATTTCTCTTGTATCTTTTTCAATGAAAGTTTTGTCTGGATATATGCCCAAGAGTGGGACTGCTGGGTCATATGGTAGTTCTAATTTAGCTTTCTGAGGTACCTCATACTGTTTTCCATAGTGGCTGTACCAATTTACATCCCCACCAACAGTGTAGGAGGGTTCCCTTTCTCCATACCCTCTCTAGTATTTGTTATTTGTTGACTTGTTAATGATGGTCATTCTGACAAGTGTGAGGTGGTAACTCATAGTAGTTTCAATTTGCATTTCTCTAATAATCAGTGATGCTGAGCATTTTTTCAATTGCTTGTTGGCCATCTGTATATTTTCTTTGGAGAAATGCCTATTCTGGTCTTTTGCCCATTCTTCCACTGGGTTGTTGGTTTTTTTGCTGTTTATTTGTATAAGTTGTTCATATATTTTAGAGATTTTTATCCCTTGTCAGGTGTATTGTTTGAAACTATTTTCTCCCATTCCATAGGTTGTCTTTTTTATTTTAATGATTTCCTTTGCTGTACACAAGTGTGTCAGTTTGATTAGGTCCCTTTGATTTATTTTTTGCTTTTATTTCTGATGCTTTGGGAGACTGACCTGTGAAAACATTTATAAGGTTGATGTCAGAGAATGTTTTGCTTGTGTTCTAGGAGTTTTATGATGTTTTGTCTTAAGTTTGAGTCTTTAAGCCATGTTCACTGCACCTATATGTTCATTGCAGAACTGTTCACAATAGCCAAGACATGGAAACAACGTAAATGTTCATTGACAGATGAATAGATTAAGAATATGTGGTATACGTACACAGTGGAATACTATTCAACCATAAAAAAGAACAAAATAATGCCATTTGCAGCAACATGGTTGGAAATAGAGACTCTCATACTAAGTGAACTAAGCCAGAAAGAAAAAGACAAATACCATATGATATCACTTATATCTGGAATATAATATATGGCACAAGTGAACCCTTCCATAGAAAAGAAACTCATGGACTTGGAGAACAGACTTGTGATTGCCAAGGGGGAGGAGGAAGGAGTGGGATGGACTGAGAGTCTGGGGTTGATAGAAACAAACTATTGCATTTGGAGTGGATAAGCAATGAGATCCTGCTGTTTAGCACAGGGAACTATGTCTAGTCACTTGTGATGGAACATGATGGATGATAACGTGGGTCACTTTGCTGTACAGTAGAAATTGACAACACTGTAAACCAACTGTAATGGAAAAAATAAAAATCATAAAGAAATTGTCTTGGAACTCTATTGCAATTTTGTTTATTCACACAATATGAGGAAATCAATTCCTAATACACTGAAAACACTCTAAGATCTCGTCCTATTTTTTTCTCAAGATTCAATATGTGGTCTCTTTCAATGGTGCTTTTTAATCCTACTAATTTGAGCTCTGAAAAACTTCAAAATGCTCACAAATATTTTGCCCCTGTGCACACCATTCTTTGTCTTTTCTTTCTTTTTCTTTTCTTTTTTTTGGGGGGGCTGTGTCCACTTCTTGCAGAAGTTGCCCAGATTAGGGGTCAAGCCTGTGACACAGCAGTGACTGAAGCCACAGCAGTGACCATGCTAGGTCTTTAACCTGCTAAGCCATCAGGGAACTCCATCCCCTGTGTGTTTTCTTACAGACACTATTTCCTCTTCCTCAAAATTCTTATCCACCTTCTGTTCTTTTACTAATCGGCTATCTGCAGCTAGTCATTCAATAATCAATTCAATGTCATCTTCTTTCAGAAGTCTTGGCACTCTCCTTTTTTGATCTCATGTTATTCTCTGTGTACAGCACTCTCTCGTGAGTTTATCATTAAACTTACAACATCCTAGAGAAATCACCTGGTCATTTGTTTGTGTCTCTCACCTGGCATAAGTGCATCTTGAAGACAGAATCATTTCCATCATTTTTGTGTATCAAATGTCCAATATACTGCCTGGCCCAAACAATAAAAAAAAATTTTTTTAAAGTAAATATTTTATTAAAATTATAATTTATTTGTGTAAGTTCACATGCTACTTTATGTTAGTCTGCCCTCTTAAATAAACTATAAGTTCCTTGTAAGTATGATACTTTGCATTAGTAGATGATAAATGTTGATTGGTTCATCACAAACATTACAAAAATGTGTGTGTGTGTGTATAATTGAAGCATAGTTGATTTACAGTGTTGTTAGTTTCTGGTGTAGAGCAAAGTGATACACACATACCCTTTTTCATGTTCTTTTCCACTATGGTTTATTTCAGGATATTGACTATAGTTCTATGTGCTATACAGTAGGACCTTGTTTATGTTTTATATATAGTAGTTTGTATCTGATAACCCCAAACTCCTAATTTATCCCTTCCCACTCCTTTTCCCTTTTGGTAACCATAAGTTTGTTTTCTACATCTGTGGTCTGTGAGTCTCTTTCTGTTTTGTAAGTAAATTCATTTGTGTTGTATATTAGATTCCACATATAAGTGTTATCACACAGTATTTGTCTTTCTCTTTGTGGCTTACTTCTCTTAGTATAAGAAAAAAGCTATTTATAAAGAGAAAAAGAAGATAGAATAGTTCTTTTGAATTTGTGTAAAGCATTGTAGAGTGTATTGTCATCAAGATCAACCTTGAAGACTTGGTATTTCCACTTACCTCCCACCAAGTCCCCTGAATTCTGAGAAGTACACTGTTAGGAAGGCTGAAGAAAAGTGATTATATTTTAATATCGAAGCAATAGTACAACACTTTTACTGAATTATCCATATGTTTGGTAAAAGACTTGTATTTACTTCCTAAAATTCTACACTAACAATTAAATATTCGCAATAGACAGCAACTTCTGTGAGTCTTTATAATAATAATTATAAAAATATTAACATTTGATATTTTAGAGACTTCTGTGTCAGGTAGTTATTTCATAATTTACAAATATCATTTCTAGTCTGACAAAGAGTATATTATCATTATTTTATACATAAAAAACCAATATATAATGAGAAACATCAGATAACTTGTCCTAGATTATATAGCTAATAAGTAGACTCAGAACTTAAATTTATATTGATCTATAGAGTTCATATATTATATTTTTTTACTGAATTGAATGAGATAGCCCCAAAATTCATGACTTTCCTGGGATCTCAGAATGTGATCTTATTTGAAAATAGGATTGCTACAGATATTATCAGGTTAAGATAAGAGCACACATAATTAAGGTGGATCCTAATTTAGTGCAACTAGTGTCCTTATAAGAGGAGAAAACAGAGACAGTAAGACACAGTAAGAATCCATTCAAAGAAGGAGGAAGAGATTTGAGTAATGTACCTACAAACCAAGGGATATCAAGGATTGTTCAACACCACAAGCTAAGAGAAGGGCATGATTCTCTCCTAGAGGCTTCAGAGAGAACATGACCCTGATAACGTCCTGATTTGGGATGTTTTAAGCTATAAAAAATGTAGTCCTTTGTTACATAACCCTACAAAACTAAGGTCATGGTAATGTAAAAAAAGTTGTTTCCAGAAACTTTGGTATTAGCAGATATTATTTCAGTCATATACATCACAGAAGAAAAGTGTTCCTTTCTATTTTACTTTTGGCTACCCTAAAATTTAGGAATGCTAGAGTTGTTACGTCTTCCTTTACATAATACATAGCTTGAATTATTTCAAACATTTCTTTAATCAGAAAGAAATTATAATTCTATAATAGGTGATTTGAACATCATTTCTTTCTTATGTAAAAGGAATATGTTTGAAGGAGTTAATGAAAGTACTTCTAAAAGATTTGCAAAATTTTAAAGTTTAAATATCTTGAGAATGGGTGACAATGCTGAAATTTACCTAAGCTGCTATGTAAATGTTCAAAAGCCTTAACCACAGCAATCTGGTGAACGGACCATTCTTTGTGTGTTTATTTAATGGGACAACTCTGATCTCAGCAGAGACAAATATCTTCAGCTCACTCATTGTGCTTCGATTTGTGACAAGATTCAATCTGTCTTTCCTTAAGCTTCTTTTACCTGATATATCTTTGGTATTTATATTGGCAGGAAAATAATAGAAAATTGCCTGTGAAAGGGCCATGCTAATCTATGCAAGTAATACAAAACTGATGTGCTTAACTGTGTGGCCTTCAATCATATGCTTAGAAGTAACCTAGAAAAGAAGTGTAGGGAGAGATCTTAAAAAAAACCCAACAGTCAAATATAATTATTCTTTTGACCTCTATTTCACAAGATACCTTTATGAATCTCATTCTGTATTTTTTAGGTGGAACCAGTACTTCATCACTGAGAAAAACATTCATTTATTATATTGACAGTATTTTTCTGTGGATTGATTTATAATTTTTAGTCACATCTATTTATGTTAACTTTTAAAAATATATTTTTTTCATTTGTCAGGAATAGATAACCATAAAGCAAATACAATTTAAAATATCATTACATTTCATTTTGCTTATATGTAGAATCTAAAAAATAAAACAGGGAGTTCCCGTCATTGCACAGCAGAAACAAAACTGACTAAGAACTATGAGGTTGCAAGTTCCATCCCTGACCTTGCTCAGTGGGTTAAGGATCCGGCGTTACCATGAGCTGTGGTGTAGGTCACCAACATGGCTTGGATCTGGCGTTGCTGTGGTTGTGGTGTAGCCCGGCAGCTACAACTCTAATTACACCCCCTAGCCTAGGAACCTCCATATGCCGTGCATGCGGCCCTAAAAAGACAAAAAGACAAAAAATAAAAAAATAAAAATAAAACAAATGAATATAACGAAACAGAAGCAGAATGACAGATGCAGAGAACAAACTAGTGTTTACCAGTGGGGTTGGGGGGGGGGCACGATAGGAGAAAGGGATTAAGAAGCACAAACTGCTAGGCATAAAATAGTTAAGATACAAGCACAGGAAATGTAACTAATATATTGTGATAAATGGAGTATAATCCATAAAAATATTGGATCACTATGTTCTACACCTGAAACTAATATAATATTGTAAATCAAATACACTTTAACTTTTAACAATGACATTTCAAATAGATGTTTTTGCCTAACAAACAGACTAAGGCCAGCTTCTCTGGTGTAAAGACAGAAAAGTTGGTTAAAGGACATAAAATACGTGAAAACTTTTTCTTTAAAATAATCAGAATTAAAGAGAGAGAACAAACTTCTCACTCCAGTCCTTACTCCAAAGTCCCCCCACCACCGGAAATCATCTGGAAGCCTTCAGCATCAGGTGTCCCTTCCCGAGATTTAAACACTGGGCATGTTCACCAGATCTTCAGCAGGGGCCATAGGACCAACCTGTATTTTATATCTTACTTAGGCTCACCCATAATTTAAGGACTCTAATTTGATTTTACAGAAAGGATTAAAATATCAGAACACTTTTAATTCTATGATTTTTTCTACATTTCTTTGAATTAGGAAACGTTATCCTATTTTATTGAGCTACCAGGCTTGTGTGACTTCTTAGCCTCTCCAAATATCTAAGATAATGTGACAAAGTCATGTGGTAAGGATTCTGATATTTTTAACATTAATGACACCTACAGAAAAGACTATGCCTTTTTCTTTTTCTTTGATGTCATGTGAGTCATGGAGAAGCCTCAAGATGGATACAGAATAAGAGGTTCTGAAAAAGATTCATCTCTACTTATCTGTAGGTGATTAGATGTCAGAGACATAGACTTGTGTTCTTTCTGGTTACATTAAATGCCAGTAGCCCAGAGCCAAATACCACATAATGTTAAAATAAAATAGTTAAACTACATTTATATCTGTCAGAAATCAACCTTAGGCTCCTAGGTTTTTATTACTCTGAATAATTTTACTGGCATCTTGAATATCATCTCTGAATAAGGAACATGAGTATTTCCCCTGGTAATCAAATGCAATTACAAATAATATAGAACTTTCCACTGACAACATATTATTTTATTATGATTTACCTGTTAAATAAATATATTTCTGGAAATTTATAACTGTGTAGCTTTATGTCAGATGATAAATAATTATTTTATTAAAACTAGAAATAGTTCCATAAGATGCTTCAAGAAATTGGCTTCCATGAAATGAAAATATATTTATCTCCAGACTTTGAGGACTCCAATGTACCAAGAACCAGAAAAGACTTTGAAGAATATATTTTGAAGGAATGATCAATTCCATTACCATTAGTGGGTTTTTCAAATAAAATACCTACAGTGTAATACAAAAATATATATATTTATACAAAATATTATGTGTTATATAATTTATGAAGTAAAATAAATGCAGAGATGAATTGTATTAGATAATGGTACTGTGCATCAGGGAGGATTATGGATAACTCTATTTTCCACTCTCTTGCAATTAAATAATATTGCTTTATATTGCAAAATAAATATACAGTTCCAAAAGACTATCCCATTGCCTAAGAGAATGCAGTTTGAGTTACTTTGAGAGCCTGAGACCACGCTACCTGCCATACTAAACTCCATGTTGCCTTGTCTTTTGTTAGTATCTCCATCTAACTTCTTTCTTTATTGTTTCCCTATCAGATGTATCTGCTGAATTGGGTTTACAATGGTTTAAATCAGATTTTCTTGACATCCAATTTATGCCTGTAGTAACTAAGATGTTTTTAAAGGTTAGTTATTTCTATATGGTGGACTATTCAATAATACTTAAGAGCATTTCAGTTTCCTAAAAAAATAGCCACTATGAGCTCTTCTGGTCTGTTTCAGATGCCAAACATTTCTATTTTAAAAGAGAAGTTATGCTTTGAGCATCTTCTTTAGATACTTGCTTATCACTTAATGTCTTTGTATTGGCCCAAGAGATTTTCAGTGCTTGCCATCCTCTGAATCCTTCCTTACCTTCTCCTACTATTTAGCCAAATGCAGCTATTCTCAGAGAAATTTCACAAGGATTTTGTGCTAGGTAACAGAGTACACCTCTACCTTTATCTCTGCCTCTAGCACTCTCTCTCATCTATCTATCCATCTGGTTGCACACAAACACGTGAGTATATAATACACATTAATTATATAAAATTGTATTTTTAAAAACCTAGTAAGCAAAGAACATGAAGTAAAAATTCTCTGCAAAACTAAAAAAAAAAAAAAACAAAAAACCCCAAAAAACAAGTGATAATCATTAAATCATTAAGAGAGAGAAAAAAGAGAAAGGTGATAGAATAATCATTTGCTTTGTTGTCTATGAATCATATCTGCTGAAGCAACTTAATTTCAGAAAAGTCGTTAAACTCCAGTCTTTGTGAGTTCACACATAATCTAAGTAATAAAATTTATTTTCCTATAGCTAACCTATTTTATAAGATTTACGGGTTAAAATGTCCAATTTTGAGATTCAAATAATTATATGGAGGGCTTCCTTTTTTTTTTTTTTTACCATTCATTACTAGAAATTTTAAGTTTATAAGCAAAATACCAGGATCAGGGAATGTGCAGTTTAATATTTAGAAATCTCTGTTCTCTCTGGCTAATGATCCTTTTTGTTTGCTTCTAATAACTTGGATCTAAATTGTCTCTAACCTCTTTATCTTGCTGAAAAGGGCAATGACATTACAGCAATTAAATTCTAAATGACTTCTTATTACAGATTGCTTCCACTTTTTAAACAAGTAATATCAAATAAAGAATTTTTGTTCCAACAGAGTACTCTCCTCCCCCTCTGTTTTTTTAGTTTCTTACATTTTCAAACCTATAAGAAAGTAAAATGAACATCCATATAAATGCTCACTTTGATCAGTGGTCTTTACAGTTTAACGGAAAATTTCAGCTTATTACTGTTTTTGTATATAAAGTTTTAAGAACAACACTATGTCCATTCTTTTATGTATTACAAGGACAGTATAATAGTTGTTACAGAGACCATATGAACCACAGAGCTAAAATAATTACTATCTGGCCCCTTAGAGGAAAAGTTTTCTATCCCTGATTTAGATTTACTAGTTATTAACATTTTGCTATGTTTCATTTTCTATTTATGGATAGATATATAGACAGATATAAACATACATACATATATACATACGTGCATACACACATATAGTTTTTCTTCTGAGCCATTTAAAAATAAGTGCCTGCAGCAGAAACAAATCTGACTAGTATTCATGAGGATGCAGGTCCAATCCCTGACTTTGCTCAGTAAGTCGGGGATCCGGTGTTGCCATGAGCTGTGGTGTAGGTCTCAGATGCAGCTCAGACCCTGTGTGGCTGAAGCTGTGGCTATAGATGTGATTCGAACCCTAGCCTGGGAACTTCTATATGCTGCGGGTACAGCCATAAAAAGCAAAAAAAAAAAAAATGGCTGATGTTTTGGTGCTACGACACATGGTTCCTGAGAACAAGGACAACCTCTTATATGAAACATTATAATAATCAAGATATTTAACAGTGGTACAATAATTTGATTAATATTCAATCCATATTCAAATATCTCCAATTGTCCCAATCCAGCATTTAAATAAGTATCATGTGGTACATTTGGTTTCATAGCTCTCGAGACTCCTTTATTCTATATGGCCCTTTGACTTATCTTGTATGACATTCACATTTTTACAAAGCAATTGTCTTATGTCTCGTGATTTTGATTTGTATGGTAGTTTCCTCTTGAATATTGCGAATATTTTGGTAAAAACATTACACAGGCAATGACGCATTTCATCACACTAAAAGTCTTATGATGTCAGTTTGTCCTATTATGGGTGAGATTGACGTACTCAGGTAAGATAGAATTTGCCAGACATCCATTCTAAAGGCATATTTTTTTCTCTGTTCCTCATAAATAATGTGTAGAGTAATATCATGAAAGTATGTGAATATACCCCTTCAGCACAATTTTATGTAATGGTTTTAGCATCCATGGATGATCTTTGCCTGAATGAATTAATACATGGGAAACACAAAATGAAAATTTTCTAATTCAAAAGTTCCTACTACACTTAAAGCCTTGCTTTCTACTGTAAAAATAAAAGTGTTTTATGTTTAAAAATATTATACTGACAAGGGCCTAATCTCTAAAATATACAATTAACTTATACAACTCAACAGAAAAAATCCAACAACCCAATTGAAAAATGGGAAAAAGACCTAATAGACATTTCTCCAAGGAAGATAGACAGATGGCCAACAAGCAATTGAAAAAAAGCTCACCATCACTAATTATTAGAGAAAGGCAAATCGAAACTACCATGAATACCACCTTACACCAGTCAGAATGGCCATCATTAATAAGTCCACAAATAACTAATGCTGGAGAAGGTGGGGAGAGAAGGGAACCTTCTTGAACTGTTGGTGGGAATGTAAGCTGGTACAACCACTATGGAGAACAGTATGAAGGTGCCTTAGAAAACTCTACATAGATCTACCATATGACCCAGCAGTCCCACTCTTGGGCATATATCCAGACAAAACTTTCCTTAAAAAAGACAGATGCACCCGCATGTTCATTACAGCACTATTCACAATAGCCAAGACATGGAATCAACCCAAACATCCATCGACAGAGCATTGGATTAGGAAGACGTGGTATATATCCACAATGGAATACTACTCAGCCATAAAAAAGAACAAAACAATGCCATTTTCAGCAACGTGGATGGAACTAGAAACTCTCATACTGAGTGAAGTAAGTCAGAAAGAGAAAGACAAATACTACATGATATCACTTATATCTGGAATCTAATATAAGGCACAAAGGAACCTTTCCACAGAAAAGAAAATCACAAACTTGGAGAATAGACTTGTGGTTGCCAAGGGGGAAGCGGAGGGAATGGGGTGGACTGGATGTCTGAGGTTAATAGATGGGGGTTAATAGATGCAGACTGTTGCTTTCGGGATGGATTAGCAATGGGATCCTGCTGGAAACTCTAGTCACTTATGATGGAACATGTAATGTGAGAAAAAAGAATGTATACATGTATGTGTAACTGGATCATCAATGCTGTACAGTGGAAAAAAAATAATAAAAGTTTAAAAAAATTTTAAATATATTATAAAAATATTATTATAGATGCATGGATTTTATTCAAAGTGAAATTATACATATTATGCATTTAATAGTTATGAAACATCATTTTCTTGTGATGAGGACCTTTAAGGTATATTCTCTTAGCAACTTTCAAAAATGCAATATAATATTATTAACTGTTGTCACTATGATGTATATTACCTCTCCATGACACTTATTTTACAACTGGAACTTTGTACCTTTCGACCCACTTCACCCATTTCACCCACCTCCATCTCTGACAACAACTAATTTTTTCTCTGTATACATGAGCTTGATCTTTGTAGTTGTTATGCAAATACTGTACATCATATGCATGTGGCATCGTACAATATTTGTCTTTCTCCATCTAAGTTATTTCACTTAGCACAATGCCCTCAGGTCCACCCATGTTGTCACAAATTGCATGATTCCATTCTTTTAAAAGGCTGAATAGTGTCCTATTGTGGTGTGCATGCATGGATGTGTGTAATATCTCCTTTATCCATTCGTCCATCAATGAACACTGGGGTTGTTTCCATATACTTGCTATTGTGTGCAAGTATCTTTTCTAATCAGTAGTTTTGTTTTCTTCAAATAAATACCTAGAAGTGGGATTTCTGGGTTATATGGTAGCTCTATTTTTAACTTTTTCGGGAAACTCCATACTGTTTTCCATAGAGCTGTATCAGTTTACATTCCCACCAATAGTATACAAGGGCTCCCTTTTCTCTGTATTGTTGCCAACATTTATTTCCTATATTTTCAATAATAGCCATTCTGACAGGTGTGAAGTGACATATCATTGTGGTGTTGGACTTGCATTTCCCTGATATTAGTGATGTTGAGCATCTTTCATGTACCTGATGGCTATCTATATCTCTTCTTTGGACAAAAAAATTGATTAAGATCTTCTGTCCATTTTTAGTCAAATTGTTTGCCTTTTGCTATTGAGCTCTTTATTTATTATGGCTATTAACCCCTTATCAGATTTATGATTTGAAAAAATTCCCCCATTAATTAGGTTTCCTTTTCATTATTGTCAATAGTTTCCTTTGCTGTGCAGAAGCTTTTTAGTTTGATGTAGTTCCATTTGTTTGTTTTTGCTTTTCTTACCTTTGCTTTTGAGGCCAAATCCTAAGAATCATCTCCATGATGTCAAGGATTTGCAGCCTAGGTTATCTTTCAGGAGTTCAATGGTTTAAGGTCTCATGTTCAAGTCTTTGACCCATTTTTGTTTAATTTTTGTGTATGGTATAAGAGCCATCCAGTTTCACTCTTTTGCATGTGGCTGTCCAGTTTTCCCGTCACCAAATAAATAGTGAAGGGACTGTTCTTTCCTCATTGAATATTTTTGGCTCCTTTGTCATAAATTAGTTGACCATGTATGTGTAGGTTTATTTCTGGGCTCTCTATTCTTTTCTATTGATATCTGTTTGTTTTTTATATCAACATCATACTGTTTGGGATTTTTTGATACTAAAATTTTGTCAAAGTAGTTATTGCCAACCACTTCAAACCAGCTGTTTTTTCATTTGTATCCTCAATTTAATCATTACTTCTTTGAATTCTGAGACAACAGAATATTCTAGGCTCAATTTTAATTCCCTTCTCCCAAAATTGGTATCTGCCATTTCTTCAAAGATTTCTAGTTTTAGTGACAAAAGTATTTAGAAATCAAGATCTAGTGTCAAGTGTGTTTATTGCTACTGGGGATTTAAACAAAAACTAGGGAATTCATAATCCTAGTTAGTTTTTCTTAATTATAGCTTCTTACCTCTAATTTGAATCAAGGGATATATGTTTCTTCCTTACTTCTTTCATTCTATAAATTGAACTCTTTTTTTCAATCTCTTCTTTCTTATACTGAGAATTTTGATTCTCAAAAATGTGGTATATTTACTTATTTGGTTTACTTTATGAGATAGACAAAACACATTGAGAATCATGATATCAACACCACCACAAAAAGGAAGTCTATTCAGTGACATTTAAGATTTATTTTGCAGCTGTTTTTGTTCCTAGTCAATATTTCAATGAGTCATTACAGTCATAAGACCCTTTTCAAAAGTTATTTGAATTCATTCTTTACTTTCTGCATGATAATGCTATGCTATAAATTTGATATTGAGTTAGCATAATTTTTTTTTTTTACAGCTGCACCTGTGACATATGGAAGTTCCCAGGCTAGGGATTGAATCTGAGCTGCAGCTAAAGGCATATCCCACAGCTATAGCAACACTGGATCTGGGCTGCAGCTTACTACACCAGATCCTTAACCCACTGAACAAGGCTGGGAATCAAACCTGCATCCTCAGGCAGTCTATGTCACATCCTTAACCCACTGAGCCACAATGGGAACTCCTTGATTTGTTTCTATGAGTGCACAATATTAGGGATTGCTTTATCCCTTTTTTAAAGTTAATTTTACTTTTAAAAAATGTAAAACATTTACACAGTTCAAAAATCAAAACTATAAAAATGTACATTTTAAGACATTTCTTTCTCACACATATTCCCTTTTCTTCATCCATTCATTCTCATGTGAACATTTTTATGAATGATTTACTATTCTGTATTTTTTAAAAATAAGAAAAGAAAAATATGTGTGAATATGTGTATTTTTCCTTCATTTCTAAAATAAATCTGGAATGTCAAAAATAAAATTTTTCATCTTTTTATCACTTAGTTCATGAAGATTTTTGTTGGTTTTTTTGTTTTTTGCTAAGCTGCATAAAACTCTAATGTGGGGAAAGGCCATAGTCTATTCAATGAGTTTCCTATGAATGGCATTTTAGGTCCAATAATTTTCTGTTATAAATTCTTTATCAGATCTATAGGTTTACACATTTGAGATAAACTTTTAGAAGGGTGTCTATATGGTCTAAAAAGGTAAATATTTTGTTGGATTTTCCCAAATTTCCTTCCATATTATTCAATCATTTTAAAATACCACTATCAATGTGTAAAAATATGTTTATCCACAACTTCATTACTCTGTTGCTAAGTTTTAAAATTGTTGTCAGTCTTCCAGGTGAGAAATGTCACCTCAGCATTATTATAAGTAAATCTTTGACCATATTTTCATATGGTGAAAATAATTTTTAAAGTTCCTGTTAAAGAATTATAGCATTCCCTTCATGGCTCAGTGGTTAACCAATCCAACTAGGATCCATGAGGATGTTTGTTTGATCCCTGGACTCACTCACTGGGTTAAGGATCTGGTGTTCCTGTGAGCCGTGGTGTAGGTCGCAGATGTGGCTCTAACTCCAATTTGACCCCTGCCCTGGGGACTTCCATATGCTGCAGGCACAGCCCTAAAAAGCAAAAAACAAAATTATATATCCATAAATATATATGTAGTATGTATACAAATCTCAGTTGTACATTTTTGTAAGATCCTTATATTTTACTAGATTGCTAAGTTCACTAATTAATTTTAATAGTGTATTTAGACTCCTTAACACTCTTAATACAAATAATCATAGCATCTATCCATAATGAAATTTTTACATTTTCCTTTACAACTTTTATAATGTCTATTAATTTTTATTGTGCTTTGTTGAGTAGACCTGGTGGGAATGAACACTATGAAATTGGGGGAAACAGTCAATACTTCAAGGTTAAGTATTCTATAATTTTTATTATAGAATAAATTTTTATAATATATAATAAATTATTGTAGAATAAATAATTCTTTATTTTTATTTTTTATTCATGTGTATTTTTTGGCTGCATCCATGGCATGTGGGAGTTCCCGGGACAGGGAATTGAATCCATGCCGCAGAGGTGACCTAAGCCACAGCAATGACATTGATCCTTAACCTACTGAGCCATCTGTTTTTAATTTTAATGTAGACTGTATTTTATTTTTTGTCTTTTTGTCTTTTCTAGGGCCGCACCCAAAGCACATGGAGATTCCCAGGCTAGGGGTCTAATCGAAGCTGGAGCTGCTGGCCTATACCATAGCCACAGCAATGTGGGATCCAAGCTGCATCTGTGACCTACACCACAGCTCACAGCAATGCCAGATTCTTAACCCACTAAGCGAGGCCAGGGACCAAACCCGCAACCTCATGGGTCCTAGTCGGATTCATTAACCACTGAGTCAAGATGGGAACACCTAGACTGTATTTTTTAATGTAGACTTGCAGTGTGTCATTTAGTTCAGTGATTCATCTATATTCATTTAATGAAATAATTAATTCTACAGTTTATCTTTCTATTAGTTTTCCTTTATTCCTACTCTCCTGCATTTTTTTTCTTGTCTTTTTGGGGCTGCACCTGGAAGACTGGACTAGGGATTGAATTGGAGATAGAGTCATGCACCTACACCACAGCCACAGCAATGTGGGATCCAAGCCATGTCTGCAACCTACACCACAGCTCATGGCAAAGGTGGATCCTTTAACTCACTGAGTGAAGCCAGGGATTGAACCTGCATCCTCATGGTTACTAGTTGGGTTCCTTACCACTGAGCAATGATGGGAACTCCTACCTTATTTTTGATTAAAGTTTTTATATGATTATTCCAGTTTATATAGTCTATTTAACATATGGATTATACATTTTTTTGCATTTTTCTTTTACTGATTAATTTATAGATTACAGTACACATATTTGTCTCATTACAACCTTAAATTAATTTGTATTACTTCCTAAATAATGAAAGAAATGTACAGGTTAACTCCACTTAGCCTCTTTATTTTATGTACCATGATTGTACATGTATGTAAATGTGTCATAAACTTCACAAAATGTTGCTATTATTATTGCCAATATTATTTTATTTGTACACATATTTACTCTTTCTAGTGCTTTTATTTCTTTCTGCAATTTCAGGCTTTCATCTAAGATAATTTTTCTTCAGTTTGAGGAAATTCCTTTATTTCTTACAGTGCCAATCTGCTTGAAACATATCTCAACTTTAATTTGTCTAAAATATGTTTACTTTGCCTTAATTATTGAAAGATATTGGCAGAAATGTAGAATTCTGTTTTAGCTGTTTATCTTTTAAAAATTTGTAGATGCCATTGTTTCTGTCTTTCATTGTCTTTTGAAAAGTCACCCATAAGTTTTATTGTTGCTTCTTTGAAGGCAAGGTTTCTTTTGTAGCTGACTTCTGTTCCAGTCTTTTCTTTGTCTTTGGTTTACCATAGTTGACTTATGGCATGATTTTGTTTATATTTGTGCTGCTTTGGGTTTATCGAGCTTTAAATTTTGTGAGATATCTTTAGTTTTGGGTAGGTCTCAGACATTGTTTTCTAGTATTTCTTTTTTCCTATTTACTCTTTCTAGAACACCAAATAAAACTATCTAGATTCCTTGACAATGATCCATGTGTTTATTATATTTTGATTATTTCTTTCCATTCTTATCTTTGTTGTTCTGTCTTCAAGTTTAATATGTCTTCCATTTTCTAATTTGCTGTTAGAGTCTCTAATTTGTTTCTGATTTCAGATATTTTGTGGAGCTTTAATACTAGAACATCCATTTGCTTCTTCGTTGTTTCCAACTTTCTACAGAACTTCTTCAATCTTTCACCCACTTTTACCTCTGTTTTACATAAATATTTATTATAGTTATTTTAAAGTCCTCGTGTGTTAACTTGAATAACTAGATCTATGTTGGGTTTGTTTTTATTGTCTATTTTATCTCTTGATCAAGGATCACATTTTTTAAGCTTCACGTACCTCATATAATTTTTATTGTATGCAACAGTGGTTGCTGGAATTGATTTTATTTTCCCCAGAAATGGTTCTTTCTTTCCTCTATTAGGCAGACAGGGTAAAAGGCTAATTATCTATATCTAATCCAGGACTGAGCAGTGTTTGAAGAGAGATGTAGTTTAGGAAAACTCAGTTTACCTTTGGTTCATCTCTACACCTTAGTTATGAATTTGTCAAGCTTTTGCTTGAAAATTTAATGGGTCTCTTTCTCACTGAAAACATGAAATATTCTGTTATGTCCTATATCAATTTTCAACTTGCTTCTTTATTCTCTTATCCCCGTGAAGTTTTGTTTGATAATAACAAGTAGTAAACTGCTCAACATGAAACAAGGGAAATTTATTAGAAGGATGTTGGATAATTTATAGAATTAAAGAAAAAATTACATTGCCAAGCTATGGAAAAATATTGAGTCTTAGTTCTTAGTTTAATAAGAGTTTAATAAGAAGGGGTCAGAAAGAAAAGGACAGTGATCTTCATCTGCATCTGTGACACAAATACAAGACCTGGGGAGTCAGGAAGCTAAATGGGAATACCAAGTCTATGGTTTGAAAATAACTCAGTCTTTGCTTCATTGGTTTGATGTGTTGTCTTAGGGTTTTAGAATTTGTTCTATATTCATAAATAGTTACATAGAGATAAAACACTGATTAAAAATGAGTATATTTCATGTGTGGCTTGGCAAATTGTCACGTGGTCATAACCGTGGAATCAATGAGCAGACAGGAAATGGATCATTATCAACATCCAAGAAGACCTTTTTGTGCCCCTTCCAGACACTGATCACATGAACTAAGGGAAGACACCCTAATCAATATATCTGAATTTTAATTTAAATTCAGAGAGGGCATAGATATGTATCAAAGATGACATGAGTTCTGAAGGTTCAAAGACCCCAATTGTAAAGCCAAATCCTAGGAATCTATAACTGAACACCAATTCAAATCTCCAAAGAAATTATCACTCTCTTTATAGAGGTCTTAAAATCATTCATTAGAACATTTTTAGAGTTAAGTTGCAGACCTCGAATATTAAAAGCTTTAATATTTTGCAAATAAAATATTCTCTGTACAGTTTTTCATTTATGGATTTATGAAAGTTGTTGGAAATCCCTTCCTGGGCATTATCAAAGTGTTTGGTTTATAAGTTCATTTGCACTGTATACCTCTGTGTATTTTAAAACTACCCTAGGGTAATTTAGAATAGAAATTAATTTTTTGAAGGATTAAAATTAAAATGATATCCAAGATCATTTAACCTTATACATAAAAAATAGCCATTTTCATATATAATTTTATTGACTTTATATGATGAAAAAGACTGGCAACAATTTTTAAAGCTGTTATTTGTTGTTTTAGAATTTTTCTCACCACTACAAAGTCCAAATATCTATCAACATTTAAAGTTGATATCTGATTATGATTTTCCTTGTAAGACTCCTCCATTGAGTTCTAAATCCATTCATGGGGTAGAATTCAAGCTCTTTAACATAAAGAAGGTCCTTTATAACCTAGAGTCTGTTTTCCTCTGGATCTTAAATTAATCCTGTTATATTACTAAAAATTCCAAACCACCAGTATTTCCCTAGTAAATATTACAGCTTTTCATAACTGAATAAGTGCTTATTATGCTGAATAGAATAAAGTTTCTACTCTTTATGTGGTATAAGGTTCTATTCATCTTTCAAACCCCTATTCCAGTTTTTCTTTCACTAAGACTTGATGGCCTAAGGCCACTAATTTTAATCTCATTTTCACATTTGTTGCCTCTTATTTTTTACAGAACTTTTTCCTACCAACTTTTTAAAAATGATTCATTGAAATATGGTTGATTTACAATGTGGAGATAATTTCTGCAGTACAACAAAGTGAGTCAGTTAAACACATACTTTTTTTCAGATTCTTTTCACATACAATTTATCATGAAATATTGGATAGAGTTCCCTGTGCTATGCAGCAGGTCACACCAAATTTTAATGACCTGAACTTCTGAGGTGCTCCTCTAATATTATGAGCTTCTAGGGAGCGAGGGCTATTGTTTAAGTACGTCTATCTGGTACACTTCATGCACGTATCAAATATTTGTTTATGTATGAATAAACCTTCATGTGCTGATCACAATGATGGAAAAATACCAAGGAATTTAGAGGTTTTTAAATGGTTAGTTTTGAAGAACTCTAGGCTGTTTCCTGGTATTAAAACTAAGTTTAGTTTGCCCCCAAAATAGTAATGAATATGACTTCTCCTCTTCTGCTTCTAAAGTTTACCATGTTTTGTGAAATCTTAGAGAAAAAAAAATCTTGCTCTGTGTAATACAATCTGTTTAAGAACAGAACACCATGTATGCCTCCAGAAGAGCTATGAAGCCTTAATTATCTCCCTAAGAGTCTCAAAAGGAGCCTGGGGTATAGGCAATGCTTGCTGGTCATCTTTTCTGTGTTGTTGTTCCTGGCATTTACTTCTTTGTTTCACTCTTCCCTGTAACTTCTTATGTTTTGTAACTCCATTGCTTTCTATAAATGAACAGGATTTCAATGCCATGAGGAACATGAGTTTGTTCCAGCTACCCATAATAAATCCACTTTCCAGATAGAGGCTCTTCTAGCACATTAAAGTCATTATAATCTAATATAAAGAAAATATCTTTATTTCAAAAATACCAATAATCTAAGTATCTATTTCTTGGAGATTTAGCTGCATTTTTAAGACATTTTATTTGAGAATATATTTTAAAATCATTTGAAAATATCACTTTAGCTTGGATCATGTCTATAAGATCTGAAATAATGGCCATGCTGTGGCAGAACTATCAGAAAGGAATTGTGGCCAATCCCTTAAGTCTCTGCAGATGGTCGTAGCTAAGTCAATCCAAACTGATCATTGTTATGGCCACACTAAGTGGTTTTACTGTACCACTGGCGTGATGCTTGGCTGTAAAAAGACTTGCCCTTGAGTAATAACATTTTTGTTTTTCTGTTAGCATAGTCTCCCATTTCCAATGACATTAGGAAGTAAAACATCTTGCTTTTTTAACATGGCCATTTTCATTTATGATTTTTTATTGTCCTTTAAAAATAAAAAGCCATGCAGAATGATATAAAACCTCTGAGAGGCAGATTTCCTGGGAATAAATGGTTGGGTTGACTAAATACTTGTTGGTCAGGCTATTCAGAATGACTCTTCATATTCATTTTGGAAATGAAAGAAGGTTAATACCTAAACTAGGTAAAGGAACAACAATGGTGATTAATGTTTCATCTATCAAAGAGTTTTTAGTCAAACGAAAACCCAACAATTTTAAAAACATAGCTAAATTGTTTAAGAGAAAGAAACAGGAAGAGAATTCTTTAAAAAATAATTTTTAGAATCATTTTAAAAATTATACTTGATGCAGTTGTCTTTGAGCATATGCACAACAAATAGATCAAATTCTGTCTATATAGATATCACATTTGTGTGTACTTTACAAGTAGGATCTTGAGTTGTTGCTTTGTATCATGGTAATTTATAATACTGAGTATTAATTTATTTTAAATGAAGTTTTCTTAGGAGGGATTATTTCTCCATTATATTCCCCCTTTTTTGGCATTCCATTTTTTTTTTAAATCAAGAAAAAAAGGTAGAAGAAAACTTCTTTAAAATCGAAAATAAAAATTCAACAAATAAGATATCAGAATATGTGTTTATAGTGAATCATTTACATCTGTCTGTACTCAGGGTTATTTGGAGAAAATTCAGTAGTTCCCTTAGATACACCTTTATGTTTTTATTACTCATTTGGCATTCCAAGTAAAAACTTTGATCTTGAAATAATTTTTATCTTTTTAATTACCCATTTGGCCATTTTTTCAGTACATATTTCTTGAGCAAACATTCTGTGCCAAGCATCGGTAGAATAATGAGAAAAGGATTCTCACTTCATAAAAGCCACAACTTAGCAGAGCCCTGGAGCATATACATAACTATTTAAGTTAGAAGAGCCACATGTGCAGCATCTTGTGGGGCACAGAGGAGGAAGAATCTAACTTGTGAAGTAGTAGAAATGTCAGAGAAAACATTTCGGTAAGTAGGGGTATTTAAGTGTTAATTCAGTTTCAAAATTAATACTCAATTTTTACAAGCCATTTATAGAAAAAAAATTCTCTCTAAAACCATTGTTTTCAAATGTATTTTAATTCCTCCCAGGCCATTTTGAAGGAAAGGAAAGTGGCTAGTGACAATTTTTATACAATTCATACTGAGATTAAAATATATATTAATATTGTTATTTAAAGGTAAAATGCTATCCTCAATGTCCTTTCCTTTTCTCTCTCTTCTCTTTCCTCTCTAACCCCAATTTCTTCATTGTGATAATCCACAAAAAGCATTTGTCTTGTAAAATTTTATTTTCCAGTTTTAATGGCCTAGTGGGGCTTGGATAAACATGCAACAGTGCCCTCTACTGGAAAGAAGCTTTGCAATTCACGCAGAAAAACCTTTAAAGGGTACCAGAAAGGATGTAAATCGTATAGGAAACTCAGTGACCAGTTTAAAAAAAAAAAAAAATCTGCTAAAAATACTATCATATGACTTTAAAGTGACGTATTTAAAACTATTTTGACTTGCTTTCAGTGACTACTTAAGCTTGAGTGCTGAGCACAGTTTGGTCTCAGATCTGAAGATGAGGTGTAAGCAAACGTCCTGCTTTCTCTAGGAAATTGTATTCTTTTGTGAAAGTATCTCTTTTTCATTTCTAACCAAAATATTATGTTCAGTTTGTAAATTTTATTTACTTGTAGGGTGTTCTCCTTCAGGGGAACTATTACCTTTCTACTTTCCAGGTAGCCAAATTTTGATGATTGAAATTATATCTTTAAAGGTGTTAAATTGAGCAGATTTTTTATAACAGTGAATATTACTTTCACTGCAATATTTACACTTTTGACAATTTTATATGCAAGAAAGATAAGGTTTACAGTAGGGCAAGAATATATTTTGAAGTTCATCATGTCCTTTAAATAGAACATTTACATATAGCCCATGGATATTTACGTTTTTGCACATAGTTAGAAATGTTTTGCATCTCTTTTCCCAGAATTAAAAGCTAGTCTCATACTTTTTTTACCTTTCACTGTGAAACTTAATACTAAATGAACTGGTCTGACAAATAAATTGTGAATATACACATGCAAATTGAGGAAATAAATGATGCCATAACAAGGTCTCAATTTTAAGAATGACATGTTTGAAATATTACTTGTCACTGGACTTTTCCACTACTAAAAAACTACTTAAAGATTTAATGGCAGGCTTTTGGGCAAGTTCAATTGAAAAGTGTTAATTCTCAAGAGAAAATACAAAAAAAAAATGAATTTGACAATGTTGTTCTGTTAGAGTAGTAACTGTGTGGTTAACCAAAGTTATGTTTCTAAATTGGGAACTTTAAATGTCTCTTCTTTGAATGCTAAGGAAACCTCAGGTGTAGCACAGTTGATTTTTACTGCCAAAACATTTCAATTGAGTAACAACAATAGTGCTAATTATAGCATCTCGCATTTATGTGACATTTTAAGGTTTATGGATCCCTTTTGCTTACATATGCACATGCATATATAATCACACCACACATAGTTGTTACACAGATTATATATAATATATGTGAAAGCAATCTGTTAACTGACATTACCATCAAACATAGAGAAGAAATAGTAACTGGGTTTTCTATAACATTGTTGAGCAGCCCTAATAAGCTGGTATTAACCTTTTACCAGCTCTGTCTCTAGTATCAAATTATATAACCGTCTATTACTTTATTGTTCAGTTCAGCTTGAGTCGGAATTATTTCTTCCTTGCAAACCAAAGCATCTTGCTAAAAGCAGTGTTCAAATCCTGAGCAATGGTTGGATCAACCTGGCCTTCTATCAGAATGATCTCCTTCATAAAACTGTTGAAATCAAACCTTAGAATCTTAATCAATGATGGCTTCTTGGGGGCAGTTTTTGGATAGGGCCTGAATGAATGCACTGTACAGGTTTTCACATTTTTTAGCGGAGTCTATTGAATATTGAGAAATGTTATTATCTTAATCATTGAGCTGTGATTAGGTGTTTGTCTATGATTGTTTTATTCTAAACCAGAGTTAATTAAACTTTTTCTCAAGGTTCTCTATACTTAAATAAATTTGTATTTTATGAGTGTCTAACAATCTTCTCATCCATTGTATTCTTTTAAAAATAATACACATTTGATTAGAAGAATAAAATCTTGTATGCCTCTGCTCTGGGAGTGGCTTGATCTTATCATCCCCCCATTAAATTGTGGAGACAAATGACTATTCTGTTGAATGTCATAAATAAATTGGTCTCTTCTTATCCATAGTTACTGTGATTTTGTGTTAGAAAAAGGCAGCCAAACTGAGGGTCACTATAGGTTAAGGGTCTAATCTGTTGTTTTCTTATGCTACTTGAGAACTTCTCCAAGGGCAATAATAAATTTTTAAAAATTAAATATGTTATTATAATTAGAATTATTTCGGTATGGAGCTGAAGAATGGCAATTCAAAAGCAGCCAAATTAATGTTTCACTATGTTTTGAACTTTATTGAAATTAATCTCAATGTTTTTAATTCTGTATTTGATAAATGTATAAAGTTTGGTAATTTATTTTATAATTTGTTTGGCTCAGTCTCAAATCGTTCTGGATATGGAGATATGTCACTTTTCCCAATATCCAGGTGAACAGGAGAGACTATAAAATAAAACAAAACAAAAAAACTACCATTTTAGTTCCCATAAGAAAATAAAAATACTTACTGCCTTTTAATTACTAAATCCAACTTAAAGTGTTTTTTGAATCTATAGTCCTTTTAATATTACATTGTGAAAACTTTAAATCTACAAAAATACATGCTGAAGAAAAACAGTTTGTTTGTGTAAATTATTTCTATATTTTTTTTAATCTGCAGATTTTAGGCCAAGAGAAAAATAAAGTAATTGAGTGTGTCACTCTGACTAAGATATTTGATCCCTTTCTCTAGGATTCAGGCCGAATTTAGATGTGAGAAAAGGAATTTTGGATCAAATTCAGTTTGAGTAGTTGTAAACTAAACTGTCTCCTGAATATAACACAAGAACTTCAAATTCTCTTTCTTGGGGAGCCAAGTAAACTGGCAATCATACTTTGGTCACATTTTCTTAGAATGTGTGATTCAAAATCTGATTCAAAGTTAACTTTGCAGTAGACTGGTAAATTCCCACTTGCTTTAGAATAATAATAGTGATAGCTTTCTGTATGTCAAGCATTATTTCTGTTCAAGTACTTTACATGTATTATTTCTTTAAATTCTCAAAGCTACCTTATAAAGAATAGTTATAATTTCTACCATACAGATGGTTAAACTGCAAAAATCTTATAGCTATGTGTACATTTTTATAAAAGGGGAAAATGTGTTTTATTGAATAAAAAATAATCTGTTTATTCCTTTAAAGACATATGGACTGTGAAATTGGGATTGGTTCAATATTTCAAAAATTATGTTATTATGTTTATTTTACACTTCTAAAATCTTTTGGAGTTCCCACTGTGGCACAATGGGATCAGCAGCATCTTGGGAGCGCTGGGACACAGTTTAGATCCCTGGCTGACATAGTGGGTTAAGGATCTGTCATTGCCACAGCTATGGCTTAGGTTGCAACAGCTCAGATCTGTTCCCTGGCCTGGGAACTCCATATGCCACTTAGCAGCCAAAAAAGAAAAAAAAAAAAACTTTTTATTTTATTATGTGAAATGAATTTTTTTAATGTCACTTATAAGGTATACCATTAAAGTTGTATTATTAGCAGTTAGATTATTATTTACATTATGACCTGAGGTTTTAGTTCCAAACAGAAAGTAGCTTTTACCAGAAAAAAATTCAGGGAATGATTCAATATTGCATTGTGTCACAAAGTTAACCTTTCTAATTAAGAAATAGCAATTGCTAGTAAGCTGAAAGAAAAATAGGACAGACATGTTTTACAATAATTTATAATTCTATTTTAAGAGAAGAAAAAATACGTTACCAGGTATAAGAATCAAGATAATGCAGATATACATGACTTGTCCCTGCTAACTCTGAGCCAGACGCATATCAGATATGCCTTATACCTCTAATTAAGCCTTTGATCCATAACTAAAAATTTCATTCATGCTCTCATTCTGTATGGTTTAAATCCATGAAGAACTTATCCCCAACCTCTGCCAAAATATGGAGCTAAGTAACCTTTTGGAGATCTGATTCCATTTTAATATGATTTCTTTCATTATAATGCTATTACAATTCTGAGGCAACTAGGAATGGTATCTACATTATACAGCCTTTACTGAAATTTTGAGGTAACTTAGTTAAACTCTATGTTCTTTTCTAGGCTCATCTCACTTTCATGGTCAAAAGAATGCAAAACCTTGCATGACTCTGCCTTGATTTAGCTCCCAGTTCTCTCTTTCAGTTCTTACTCTTGATCCCAGATAGGGAAAATTGGTGCAATTTCCCTGCTATAACTTATTTTCATTTCTCCTAATCTCAATATCTTTCACTCTGAATTTCTTCTTTAATGAATATTGTCCACTCATTAAGTTTCACAGCTTTTTATTATGTAAATAAAGCTGCTTTTTAATAGTATATAGCCATAAACTCATAAGGCTATGGAGGCCATTTCAGAATAGGATTTATTTGAACATATAACTTCTTACACAGTTATAAGACTAACTCTTTAATTCGTTGTAGAGTTCATGAGCAAATTATCTTTTTTATATTATTCTTTTCTGTAACGAAAAATTATAGAAAATCAGTCATTCTTTTTTGGCTTTTAGGTTTCTCTTCTATTCAACAAAACTTATTGGGAATCAACCACATACAAAGCACTGTGGTAGGCTCTGTGGGGGGTTAATTCAGCCTTTGATATTATTGCAGTACACAAGAACTCTACCATTTATGAGATTCTGCTAAGGACTCCCATGAGAAATGCATATAATAACCATCTATAGCTAGGAAATGTAGTTATTAAAATTTTTATTTAGCCACCTCTTGGCCAGATTAAATTTTTAAATAGAGGTAGAAAATAATCCAGTTATATAATGGGTATTTTTTTAAATATTTTAGTTCTCTGCAAAACCTATTTTAGATGTGGGGAACATTTTTATTAAGGGAGCTCAGTCTCAGATTTCATCAGTAGGGATCTTGAATAATATATATTAGACCTCTTTCTGACCAAAATTTTCAATTAAAGTTCCAACCAAATGTAGTGATTTAATGATTTATTTTAAGCCTTTTCTTTATGATATAAAATCTAACTTGAGGATCTCTACTCTCCTAAGAAAGCAAAAATAATTAAATAATTCAAGAAATTGTTCCACATTATTTGAAGAGTCAATAAGCTATATATCACAGTGATTTTAATTTCAAGTTGTTGTGGTACTATTAGATTTAGTAACAATAAAAAAAATAATCATGATACAATTCATAAATTTCCTACTTTGTATCAATGCACTTGACAGTTCATACATATTACCCTCATCTTCAGAACAGCCATTGTGAAGTAATTCGTATTATCCTGATTTCACAGTTAATCAGAGATTCAGTAATTTACCTAATAACAGGTGGGTAATGAACAACAGAGTTGGGATTTGAGCTTGAGGAAAATAGGTTTGACGAGTCAGAAATTAAATCTTCAGAAATAGTGTTACACGCAGTAATGTAAATTACAGACTACAGGGCACTGGATAAGGAAATTGTCAGCAAAACCTTGTGCACTTTACTGTAGAATTAATGGGCAATTGGATAATCATCACTTCATTTGTTTCTAAAAACTATAAAAGATTTCTTGGAGGTTGAGGAAATAATTATAATTTTACTTTATGTTATATTTTGGAAGTTTTTTTTTTTCATTTTTGAACTTTTACATTTTTTTAAACATTTTATCTCTTAACTCTACTGTCTTCCACCCCTCAGGACCCACTATGGTAGTGCCTCAACCACAAGGTAACAAGTCTCACCACTCGAGATGAGAAACTCAGCAAACTCTCATCTGGAACTTTTGAATCTTTTTCCTTCATTCATGAAATCCTTTTCCTTTACCTATGCCATGAAAATGTCATGGCAGCACACATTAGAAAACATCTGACTGAAGAAAGTCCTCAAACTTCTGCTTTTATAGTATCACCAAAAGGTTGATAGTCTCTTGTCTACATAGCTAAACTCTATTGAATCAGAAGTATAATTTAACAGCCCAAAAAGGTAAGATGAACTGCTGTCCCACAACTTAATAATGGCAGAGCTGAGATTGGAACACCAAATTTGAAATCTGTATGTTCTTTCCTTAAAAGATTAAGGATGAAATATTTGTAATTGGCACACACAGAAGCTATTCATATTAAATATTTGTTTTGAAAATGATAAACCTGATTTCTCTCCTTAAATCTTTCCCACTTGGTTTTCCATCTAGCTTGAAACTCTCCCAAATTCAGTTGTTAAAAAGGAAACCAAACTTTTGTATCTGTGAGACATGGGTGCTCACTAAACTTATTGTAATAATCATTTTGATGTATGCCAGTTAAACCATTGTGATGTACACCTTAAACTTATACAGTGCTTTACATCAATTATATCTCAGTTAATCTGGAAGAAAAAAAGGGGAAATAAAGAAGTATAATTTAACAAACTTTTCTTTGCAATATAGTGAGTACATCCTTTGGGGAAAGTATATTTGATAAATTGACCAAAGGAAAATGAATTGACCAAATATGTGCCCTACTTTGCAAAATAAACTACTTTTCATGAAAAATATAAACTTGGCTCAGCTGTTTTACAGAGCAAAAGTGTGATATTTGGGAATGGTGCAACTTATCTTAAAAAAAAATTATATTGCTAAACTATTTTGCTGCTGTTCAAAATATATTTTAAACTCTAAAATTATACCTAACATATCAATCATCCCAATTCTATGGGTTCACCCAAACATTAATATCACATCGACTTGTGTGTTTTTTAAGGTTAAAAAGCCTTATGTATATGCTTTGATATTGTGACAGATTTAATTTTATATTTGTAATCTCATAACTACATGTCAATCATAGTTTCAAGACAACAAAATTCTTTCCATCAACTCTACAATGTTTATGTAATACATACAGGTAAAAATATCTTAATATAGGATTACCAAAATATTTTTAAAAACAAAATAAATAAAAAGTAAATTTATATATTAAATTGTTTCATTCTGTATTTGAATTGGAAATATAGTTTATAAACTAAGATAAAAAGTCTTCTGAACATTTGGTCTTATAAATAAGTGATTAGTTATGTATAAATGGAACATCCCCAAAATTACGTTTTTATAAAATATTCAGTGCTTCATAATTAACACATAACAGCATTAAAGAAATATAAAGTACAAAGGCTGAAAAGGAAATATGGCCTGTTTCAGTGAGAAACTGTAGATAATTTATTATTGATTGATTAAAATTTCAGAGAAGGAAGACAGGAACAAGAAGATATAAATTTTTACGAATAGATAAGAAAGGCCTTGTCTCAGAAGAAAAGTTTGCTTTCCCTTGAAGGTTTATAGCCTTCCTTTGTCTTGGACAAACATGTACCATGATAAGATTTCTGTGTGAGAAATATCACTTTCATGAAATTGTGGAGCATTTACTGGAAGGATCTAGGAAGAATTTAGGAGAAGAGTTAACTAGAGCAGTGCTTATGGGTATGGAAAAGGTAAAGCTTGGAAAGTACGAAGATTGGGTAAAGTTAGGAATATTGGTGGAAGCTTCAGGAGGAGAATTCACCCAGATATAAAGATCTGAAGGTGAGAGGAGAGATCTGGGCTATTTTTATAGACAACTGACACAAGTGAGCCCGTGTCTGTGAATGCCTTATTTGAACGTAGTGAAATAAATCAGAGCTATTGTTTGGCATCATGAAGTCAAATCAACTTGTAAATTTAACAAATTTTCCCTTTTCAGCTTGTTGTTTTGGCAGCTTGTAGACACAGCCTTGCAATCACTGCTCATTAGGGTATTGAAAATATAGCTCCCCACTCCCCAGGGAAGCAGTGTGATTTCATAAACCAGGGTAACTAAAGAATGAACATTTTCAGTATGATATAATTAAACATTATGGGAAAGAATGGATTAGAGTTCTTTGTGACATTTGGCTAAACATGCTAGCTAGCAAAAATACACAAATGAAGGTCACATTTGCAATTATTATAAAAGTGTCTACATTTTAATTAGGTAGCTGATAAATGTCACTGAGCCTTAGCCACTGACCAACTGTCATCAAAACAAAAAAAAAAGAAAAATGTCACCCCAAAAGTTAGAATTTTTTGCATTGTCATGAAATTAAAACTTTTAGCCACAACTAAGTATATTCAGCACCAAGGTGTTAAGTGGGCTTAGTGATAATCACAAATAAAATTTAAAGAAGAAATATGTTGACAGCACGTAAGATGCCACTAATAATACAGAGTTTAACATATTGTTTTGTAAAGCAGCTTTGCCTTTACTGTAAAACCACATAGGCCCACACTAATCTTTCTTTTTGTTTTTATTGATGTATAGTTGATTTAAAATATTGTGTTAGTTTCTTCTTTATAGCAAAGTGATTCATATATATATATATATATATACACGCACATATATATATATATACACTTTTTATTATGGTTTATTGCAGAATATTGAATATAGTTTCTTGTGCTATATAGTGGGTTCTCATTGTTTATTTTATGTATTGTAGTTTGTTTCTGCTGATCTCAAACTCCTATATTTATCCTTCTCCCTTTCCCTTTGGTAATCATAAATTTGTTTTCCATGTCTATAGAATCTGTTCCTGTTTTGTAAATAAGTTCATTTGTATCATATTTTACATTCCACATATAAGTGATATATGATATTTGCCACTCTCTTTCTTATTTAGTTTCCTTAATATGATAATCTCTAGATCCATCCATGTTGCTGCAAATGGCATCATTTCAAAATCTGTTTAGGGGCCAAATTAGTCTTGAAAGGTTCTTAGTGCAGTTTAAATAGCAATTTTTGGCCTGTGGGTTTGCTTAAATTTATTCTTTATTAATTTGGATTAAATATGCACCACCTTTCTTCATCCCACAGTGAATCAGTCCTCTTAATCTCAGGCATTTTGTACCTGACATAAAAATAAAAGAAACTCATATCACCTCTTAGATATTCTAAAAATATTTTGATGTTTACAATAGTATTTAAAGCAGTATTTAAGGTCTTTGCCCACTTCTGAAAAAATAATAAAATTTGCATCATTTTAAGCTAACATTAAATTCTTTTTAAGTTAGTATTTGAAAATGGCACAGAGAAAACTAAATATCTGTTTTTCTTTTAGGGTCAATCTCATTAATATTTCTAAGTCTGGATTCTTTTTTTTTTTTCTTGTCTTTTTTTGCTATTTCTTGGGCCGCTCCTGCGGCATATGGAGGTTCCCAGGCTAGGGGCTGAATTGGAGCTGCAGACACTGGCCTACGCCAGAGCCACAGCAACGCGGGATCCCAGCCGCGTCTGCAACCTACACCACAGCTCAGGGCAACGCCGGATCGTTAACCCACTGAGCAAGGGCAGGGACCGAATCTGCAACCTCATGGTTCCTAGTCGGATTCGTTAACCACTGCGCCACGACGGGAACTCCTAAGTCTGGATTCTTAAAGTGGTCACAAGTAAATATAAAAAATTCAAAAGGCAAAAGAAATAGAAAGATGAGAGAAAGAAAGCAAAACCATAAATAAAATGATCAATAAATTTACCTACATAAAAATGCCTATTTTAGGAGTTTCTGCTGTGGCAGAGTGGATTAAGAGTCTGACCACAGCAGCTTCCTTGCATCTCTGTGGAAGTGCAAATTCTATCCTCAGTCTGGCACAGTGGCTTAAAGATCTGGTGTTGCCACAGCTGCAGTACAGGTCACAGCTGCAGTTTAGTTTCAATTCCTGGGTCAGGAACGCCCACATGCCACAAGTGTGACTATTAAAAAAAAAAAAAAAAAAGCCAATTTTATTTCTATAGCACACTACCACCAAGTTAAAATGCACATTACAGCAACTGAAAGCAATAATGATCATAGTAGACAAAACACTTTAAGAATCCTGGGGAGTTGCCATCATGGCGCAGCAGAAATGAATCCGACTAGGAACCATGATCCCTGGCCTTGCTCGGTGGGTGGAGGATCTGGCGTCGCCGTGAGCTGTGGTGTAGGTCGCAGACGCGGCTAGGATCCCGCATTGCTGTGGCTCTAGTGTAGGCCGGCAGCAACAGCTCCGTTTAGACCCCTAGCCTGGGAAACTCCATATGCTATGGGTGGGTCACTAAAAAGACAAAAGACAAAAAAATAAAAGAATCATGGAAAAGAAATCACAGCTCAACAAGAAAAAAAGGAAATCTATTTTATACAACATTCATAAGGAAATAGGTCCTTATGAAAAAATGAAGTATATGAATAATAACCAAAATATAAATTCAAACAATGATGAAATAGGATTTTCAACTATCATATTTAAAAGGATAATTATTTTGTTGCCATCATCTAATAAAATGGAATAAAAATACTATAAAGGAATATTAAAAATTATTATTGTCTTATGATGCTAGGAGGAGTATAATTAAGTCAAAGCTTCTAGAAAAAATTCCTAGCCAGAACTATTTTCCTATTCAGAAATTTGACTTCTGTGATGTTCTTTTAAAGAAATTATTAGTTACACAAAGATTTATATACAAAGATATTCCTGCAGCATTATGCAGATAACCCCTGTTTTGAGAACATTTGCTTTATGACACTTTGTTTTACAAAAGACCCACAATAGTGCTTGCTTTCACTAACAGAAAAAAAAATGAAGATTTTCACCTTTATGAAAAAAAAGGAAAAAGCAAAAGTAGCATTCAGCATTTGTTCTTCAGTGAGACTAGTAGTTTTAGAGTCAAGTGTGTACCCAGAGCACTGGGAGTAGCACCATCAAGCCCCTTCCCTGAGGACCATACCCGGCATCTTAGCAGCAGGTTGCCATAGCTTTGAACTGTGTCTGTAAACATCTGTACTTTATCTCTGCTTGTTTTGTCTATCTGTTGCCAAGATGTGTCCTAAGGTAATTGCTTCCTAGCTTTACACCACGTCTGCTTATGAAAGGTCTCAGAGGAATGCTCTATTTTCCAATGGCAGAGAAAACCTATATATGAAAAACATTAATCTAATCACAGGGAGGTAGTTAAATAAATTAAACACATCATTGGAGTATTTTGTAAGCAATAAAATGCTTTTGAAGAACATTTGTAACAGATTAAAATCATAATATTAATTAAAAATTAGAAGATTGCATCTATACACAGATCCGGGTTTCCTTAAAAAAAAATATTCATATGTCTCAGTTGGTATAGCTATCTATAACTCAAATGAGAAAACATCAGAGTTTGTTTTTGCAAAAGGTGTGCCTCTAGGTAGCAGGATCAGAGACTGTACTTTGATTCTAAGGTGAACATATGTTTCTTTTATAATCAGAAGTCTTAAAATTAGGTTTCATGGAAACTTAAGGTAACACTGTTCCTTTCGATCTGAACCCCATAACTTATTCTGTAAGGAAAATGATTAAGAGAAGGACCCCTCTGACCCTGAAGGCAATACCGAAAGAATAAATGGTATTGCAACACAAAAAACAGTGAACACTCACAGATTTAGAAAGCAACAAGATGCCTGTTCCTTTGAAAATTCATTCGTATGTAAGACTTTCGAGTTAGAAAGTGCTAGAGTTTGTGAACTGTTAAGTACCTAAGAAATAACAGTTCCACACTTGGAAGTTTCTCTCTGGAAATAGAGTTTGTTAGATACTGAGTAAGTGCCACAAATGAGATGTGGATGCATTGAAGGTGAGAGTGACATTCTGGATCAGGCTGCAAAATTTTAGCCTGCCCAACGTCTTTATCATTTTTTTGCTCAGTAACTGGACAAGTAGGCTGTCAATTTAGGCTAGAATACCACAACCACAGCAGATAAGTGAATTTCAATGATAAATTTCAAAGGTAAGTATTTCTTGCTAAATGAGAATTCACATAACTTTGCTAAAATGTCATTGAGAAATTCTTTTAAGCTCTTCTTTGAAGAGATTGCTGTTAGTTGTACAGTTTCCAAATATTCTAGTATGTGCCTCACTGGCATATGGTTATAGGGTCAAAGTTGTGGGACTGCCTTTGAAGAAAAATGCCTTATAATAAGGTCATTGGGGGAGTTTAGTAATACTTTTTGAAGGTACTCCTAACACTTTTTTATATGTATTAAGTAGCAAATTAAAAGTCATTAAATTTCCAAAATGCTTATTTTCCATTTGTAGGATATATCAAAGCTCAATTCAAATTCCATGTCTAATACCAACCCCTTTTTGATTGGTAGCAATTGCATCTTCCTAGGTGTTCCCACATAAGCTAGATTGAACAGTAATCCTATTATTCACCCATTTAACTCTCCTTAATATTGTGGTTTGTGGTTTGGGCATCACAAGGAGACTGTGATCACTGGAAAAGCCGTAAACAGCAGATGAAGAAGACAAACATGGGGATGTCTTTAACGGTAAAATACAACACATTGTTTTTCTTAGAGCAGCTGCCCAAAGCAGGAGATGGTGTGTCCACCTAACTGGGAAGGTGCAGCTTCCTTGTGCCCTACAGCTTTCCTTACAGAGACACACATTTACTCAGGAAAGTGCCTGTGAGGAGTGAGTATTTCACCTGGCCCGAGAGAAACATTTTTTATTTAATGAGGGAGGGTAGCATGGTAGCCTGTTACTACTACATAGCTTCTAGCCCATGCAAGTGTAAAGATCACTTCTCACCAATTGGCTATTTGAAAAAAAAAAAAAAAGACCCCGTGAAGATCTTTACTAAAAAAATATGACTATGTTTTTATCTGAGTGACTATCATTATGTGTTTTGTTCAGATTCTATGATTATAAATTGGTTTCCCTGAAGTTTACATTATTCTTCTCCTAGTTTGTAAGAATTCTTTGAAGGCAAAGATTATACATTTTATTGCTTTATATATTTCCATAGTTATCTTGTCAATTTGGGATACATAATAGTGGATCATTTTTTATACATTGAATAAATGCTAAATCACATTGCATTATGTGGACCTATGCAGTCTCCACAATTCAAGATTATTCTTAGCTATCTAGAATTCTTTTTTTTTTTTTTTTGTCTTTTTAGGGACACACCCATGGCATATGGAGGTTCCCAGGCTAGGGGTTGAATCAGAGCTGTTGCTGACAGCCTACACCACAGCCACAGCAACGTGGGATCCCAGCCACATCTGCAACCTACACCATAGCTCACGGCAATGCCAGATCCCCAACCCACTGAGCAAGGCCAGGGATTGAACCTGTGTCCTCGCGGATACTAGTCAGATTTTTTAGCCACTGCACCACAATGGAAATTCCTAGAATTCTATTGATGTAATTGGCCATCTTGAATTCCATCACTCAATCCACGATGGACTGACTGCATCTGTATTTTAAAGATAAAATACAGGGGTCTATAGATCATCATAAGAAATACTGGACATAATGAAACATACATGTTTATTTTATATCACTGCATATAAAGAAAATGTAAATTTCCCATAGAATATTTTCTAAAATTGGGGGAAGGCATATTGTTTAGTAACTTTTAAACTGTAGTATTTATTTGCTAATTTCAGTCTTATTTGATTTATTATTAAATACTATCTGGTCTATCTTAAACACAAAGGGAATAGGAAGGAAAAGCTGATATAATCACTACAGAGTTAAAACTTTACTGAAACCTTTACCCAAAACAAGAGGGAATTCTTTAATCACTAAATTAATTTGGTTATATTTCATAACTAGCTCCTGCCCTTACTAATTTCCTCAGTGGTTAGAAAACAGTATTCATATTATGAAAGAAATATCAATTTAGTGCAATCACACACTATGCTTTGAGTAATTTAAAGAAATATCATCTAAATACTGTAGATTCTTTAAAAACTTTTGGCAATAGTGAAAATATAAACAGAGCAAGAGAATATTAAATTCTTTTTTGCAATAAAAGCATATATAATACCCAAATTCAGATGCAATACTTTTCATGACCTATCTATGCATATAACGAGCACTAATATCTAAAAAAGAAGACATAGTTCTCCAAATCTTAGATCATTATGATTTCAAATACAAAAACAGTGTACCTAAAAGGGAGTGGTAGAAATAGTTTAGAACTAGGTCACTTTTTATCCAGTAAGTATGTCTATTTTTCAATCTGTGTAAAGAACACTAGAAATTCAGTGCTGCAAAATTTTTTTATATTTTAGAAGTACTGCAGTTTAGATGACTGACTTCGGTGCTTTAAAAATGGTGAATTCCATCCTTTATACATCCTTTCTCATGCAGCTAGAACACAAAGTTTACATACAATACATTTCTTAAAGAAAGTGTTGAGTTGAGACATAGAGTACATCTGACTCGAGCTCTTTCAAACCTTCCTCTGCTGTTGATGCGGACAACCAAATGGAAATGATGCACATTATTTATAAATTATTAACCATTTCTAAATATGCTTCACACGACTGGCTTCGCTGAGGTGTTCCATCCATCCTTGCAAGCTTCATAAAACAGTAGCAGGCTAAAGTTGCACAGTTAACATTAATTCTCATCAAAGAGAGGACAGCCTTTGCAATTACCCTGAAAAAGGTCAGATATCAAATTTCTTTTTGCTGACTTTGATGCCAAATTGAGTCACACTGTGGGTTTGGATATTGTATGACTCCTGCTTTTCTGTACACTGTGTCATCAATATACAATGCCTCACTTTGCTCCTTTGACTTATGAGCCACTGCTTAAGCATTCATATTCTTCAGAGCATCACATATCGTTTGGTACTGTAGTTTATTCATGTGTATTTTTATCTAAGCATTTAAAAATATTTAAAATCAAACTACAACTATAGGAAATAAACTCATTTATAGAAAGACCTGTCATTTTATAAAATTTGGTGTTGCTTACCCTTGTTTGGCTGTAAAAATTGACAGGCCTATATGGTTAATTGACAGAAAAGTTCAAATACGGAATCCAATAGTGATGTTCTAGTTTTATCATTAATGTTTTAAGAACTTTAATTTCCTCATACAGATGTTTTTCACACTTCAGAACAGAGAAATGTAATTCTGAAGTGTGCTTGGTACAAGAAAATTCAGTAAATTTAAAATATAGTAGGAGATTAAGAAATTTTTATCTTTATTTCTTCATAAATCTTGCTGTAAAATTCTAGTCCAACTAATTCTAATCCATTATTTCTTGAATGTTATTTACATTCAATGGTAATTTTATATGTATAAAGTGACCTTTTAAATAATGAAAAAACAATGCTCTTTGTTTCAAGGACTGAAGGGGTGACAATTTAATTCTGACTTAATAGACAACAATTTTATTAAATAATGTAAGTTCAGTTGTCTCAGGGTCATTTGATTAGGAAATATTTAATGAAGCCATTAATATTTACTCCTACCCAACCTCCAGCTGGAATTTCATGGTGTGAGAGCACCAGGTTAATTGAGTTTTATCACAAAATCTCTAGACTGCTTTAGAAATAACTGTAATGCACATTCCCTAAGGTCTGATCTATGAGAAATGGGAAAATAGAAGAAAAAATGATTAACGTATAACTAGATTCCGCTGACATCTTCAGCATAGGTATTCATTAAAAGTTTGAGCTACTGATGAATATTTCTCTGAAAAGAAATTATGAGTCACTTTTCCTTCTAAACCCTGAACAGAAATATGGAGGAAAGATACATAGGCCTTGTTTTAGCCGATAGAAACCCAAGAATATATAAGCATTGAGTTTTCTGTAGATCTGAGGTTTCCATCAGTGGCCAATATTCCCTCTTTCATTTTCTACTCTTTTAATTCCTCAGAGTAAAATGAATTTTAAAATTTGGTATTTATATTTTCACTTTGTAGCCCAATCAAATCTGAAAAGAATAAGCTAATATTCAATTACTTCTACCAGATGGGAATGTGGATTAGTGCTGCCACTTGGAACACTAAATTGAAAAAATATGTACATCCTTATGTTTACAAGATTTATTTACAATAGCCAAGATATGGAAGTGCCCATCAATAGATGAATGGATAAAGAAGATTTAAGATAGGTAGGTAGATAGATAGATGGATGGATGGATAGATAGGTAGATAGATAGGTAGGTAGGTAGATAGATAGATAGATAGATAGATAGATAGATAGATAGATAGATAGATAGATAGATAATTACTCATCCATAGAAAAGAATGGAATCTTGCTATTTGTGACAATGTGGATGGGCCTAGAGGGTATAATGCTAACTGAAATAAGTCAAACAGAGAAAGACATTTCACTTATTTGTAGAATCCAAATGAACAAAAAAACAAAAAAGATCAAACGTACCCAAATAGAAACAGACACAGTACAGAGAACAAACGAGTGATTTCCAGAGCAGAGGGGAAATAGGGAGAGGAGAGAAACAGGTGAGGAAGATTAAGTGGAACAAACTTGCAAGATAAAGGCGTCACAGGTATGAAATAAACCATGTGGGGAACATAGTCAATAGTTATGTGATATCATTGTATGATGATAGATGGCAACTAGATTTATCATGGTGAGCATTTTGAACTGCATAGGAAAATTGAATCACTAAGTTGGGTTCTAAGAACTAACAGTATTATAAGTCAATTATAATTCAAAACCAACTAACCATAGAAGCTCAGAAAAGGTGATCAGATTTGTATTTACCAGAGGTAGTGGGGTGGGGGAGGGCAAATTGGATGAAGGTGGTCAAAAGGTTCAAACTCCACTTATAAGATAAATAAGTACTAGAGATGTGATGTACAAATGATAAACATAATAAATACTGCCTTGTTATAAATGAAAGTAGTTTTGACAGTACATCCCAAGAGTTCTCATCAAGAGGAAAAAAATTTTTTCTGTTGGAGTTCCTGTCATGGCACAGTGGAAACGAATCCGACGAGGAACCATGAGGTGGTGGGTTCAATCCCTGGCCTCGCTGAGTGGGTTAAAGATCCGGTGTTGCCGTGAACTGTGGTGTAGGTCGCAGATGCGGCTCAGTGTGGCCCTAGAAAAGACAAAAAAAAATTTTTTTTCTGTTTATTTGATGTATCCATGTGAGATAGTGGGTGTTACTGAACTTACTGTGTTCATCATTTCATGCTGTATGTAAGTTAAATCCTTATGTTGTATACCTTAAACTTATTCAGGGCTGTATGTCAGTTATATCGTAATAAAAATGGAAAAATTATGTCTGCAAGAGAGTAGTACAGGGTGTTAACTAAAGTGCAGACTTGATTTTGAGTTCTTACTGTGAGCCAGATAAAGTTCTAAACTTCTGTTTTGGCTTTTTAGGGCCATACTCACAACACATGGAGGTTCCCTGGCCAGGGGTCAAATTGGAGCTCTAGCCTCTGGTCTATGCCACAACATAGAAACATTCGATCCAAGTCATGTCTGTGACCTACACCACAGCTAATGGCAACACAGGATCCGTAACCCACTGATTGAGGCAAGGAATCGAACCTGTATCCTCGTAGATCATAGTGGGTTTGTTAACCGCTGAACCATGAAGGGAACTCCTAAACTTCTAAGTGCTTTATATGTATTAACTTATTTAATCTCTACAAAAAGCTATGAAGACCCAGAATCGCCAAAGCAATCCTGAGAAACAAAAAACAAGCAGGAGGCATAACTCTCCCAGACTTCAAGAAATACTACAAAGCCACAGTCATCAAAACAGTGTGGTACTGGTATCAAAACAGACAGACAGACCAATGGAACAGAATAGAGAACCCAGAAATAAACCCTGACACCTATGGTCAATTAATCTTTGACAAGGGAGGCAAGAACATCAAATGGGAAAAAGAAAGTCTATTCAGCAAGCATTGCTGGGAAACCTGGACAGCTGCATGCAAAGCAATGAGACTAGAACACACCCTCACACCATGCACAAAAATAAACTCAAAATGGCTGAAAGACTTACATATACGACAGGACACCATCAAACTCCTAGAAGAAAACATAGGCAAAACACTCTCTGACATCAACATCATGAATATTTTCTCAGGTCAGTCTCCCAAAGCAATCGAAATTAGAGCAAAAATAAACCCATGGGACCTCATCAAACTGAAAAGCTTTTGCACAGCAAAGGAAACCCAAAAGAAAACAAAAAGACAACTTTCAGAATGGGAGAAAACAGTTTCAAATGATGCAACCGACAAGGGCTTAATCTCTAGAATATATAAACAACTTATACAACCCAGCAGCAAAAAAGCCAATCAATCAATGGAAAAATGGGCAAAAGACCTGAATAAACATTTCTCCAAAGAAGATATACAGATGGCCAGCAAACACATGAAAAAATGATCAACATCGCTGATTATAAGAGAAATGCAAATCAAAACTACCATGAGATACCACCTCACACCAGTCAGAAGGGCCATCATTAATAAATCCACAAATAACAAGTGTTGGAGGGGGTGTGGAGAAAAGGGAACCCTCCTGCACTGTTGGTGGGAATGTAAACTGGTACAGCCACTATGGAGAACAGTTTGGAGATACCTTAGAAATCTATCCATAGAACTTCCATATGACCCCGCAATCCCACTCTTGGGCATCTATCCGGACAAAACTCTACTTAAAAGAGACACGTGCACCCGCATGTTCATTGCAGCACTATTCACAATAGCCAAGACATGGAAACAACCCAAATGTCCATCGACAGAGGATTGGATTCGGAAGAGGTGGTCTATATACACAATGGAATACTACTCAGCCATAAAAAAGAATGACATCATGCCATTTGCAGCAACATGGATGGAGCTAGAGACTCTCATCCTGAGTGAAATGAGCCAGAAAGACAAAGACAAATACCATATGATATCACTCATAACTGGAATCTAATATCCAGCACAAATGAACATCTCCTCAGAAAAGAAAATCATGGACTTGGAGAAGAGACTTGTGGCTGCCTGATGGGAGGGGGAGGGAGTGGGAGGGATCGGGAGCTTGGGCTTATCAGACACAACTTAGAATAGATTTACAAGGAGATCCTGCTGAATAGCATTGAGAACTTTGTCTAGATACTCATGTTGCAACAGAAGAAAGGGTGGGGGAAAAAATGTAATTGTAATGTATACATGTAAGGATAACCTGACCCCCTTGCTGTACAGTGGGAAAAAAATAATAATAAATAATTTAAAAAAAAAAAGCTATGAGGAAAGTGCTATTGTTGTCACCATTCTAAAAGCAAGGAAACTTGGGCATAGAGCTATTCACGTCTTGCCCAAAGCCATAGAGCTGCTAGGTGGTAGAGTCCAGATTAAATGAGGCCATCTAACTTTGGAGCCTATGTTGCAAAGGTGTTTACTGACAGAGGTATTCTTATTGAAAATTCTCAATCAGTAAAATGAGTAGCCGAGATGTAGGAGGAAGATGTATACACAAGAGGCAAGAGTAGAGATTTTGTTCCCAGGAACTGTGTCATGATGTCAGCACAGTAAAAAAGAAAAAGGAAAAAAAAAAGATGTCAAGTTTCAACAAAGCACTCTGATTTCTTTTCCTTTTCCTCAATATATCATTTTTTTGGTTTTATGTATTTTAAGAATTATTTTGTTTAATATTCCTCTACTAATATTTTACCCATGGGTAATTCTCTACCTGTACTCCTAGATTATAAATTCCTCGAAAGCAGGAACCACTTGTGATTTACTTGCGCTATCCCCAATTCCTACACACAGCAGAGATTCAAAATGTTGAATTCAAAGAAATGTTCACAGAGTCAAAGAATGCTGAATGAAAAAGGAATGAATTTGGGAGAAAAGGATGTTTGAGTTTGCTGAAAATAAGCAAGGAGTTATGTGTGGAAGGAATATAGTCCAGAGGCTATCAGAGTGTCACTTAGCATTTATATTTCACTAAGCCTCTTTGAAATACAGGGCTCTGAATTTAGACCCAAGCTACTCTCCTATTTCTTCAATGATAGCCTTTGAAATAATGACTAAAAGCAGATTCTGAGCCCTGAGTAATATTTACCAAATGATCAGTCTTGGGAGATGCCTTTTAAGACAGAAGTTAGGAAAATTTTAAGAGCTGAAGCAGAATCACAAAAGGATAATTAGTAACGAGATATTACCTAGAAGTCAGAGTTAGAATGAGCCTAGAAAAATATTGGACTATCAAAGACCTAGAGCTGGGTCCGAGTAAATGAGATTAGAGTAAAATTGAACTTGATCTGGGAGAGAGTTGATGTTCATGAACAAGATCATTTAAGATCTGGGTAAATGGAGATTATTTTAATATATACACCAACATTTAGAAGTTGGTGAGACAAAGAAGAACTAGGAAATGAAATAAGGAGTGGCCAGTGAAATGGGAATAAAAACATGAGATTATAATATCCTGGAATCACATGAAGAAAATGTTTGAAGGAAAAAGGAATCCATTAGCTGTGTGGGATAAAGGTGATAGGTGATAGTTGTAATAGAGTGGATAATCGGTCCTTAGTTTTATCAATGACCTGACCATTGTTAACTTTGAAGAGTCATTATTGTGAAATGGTACAGGCAAGGCAGCTAGGAACAGGCTCAAGGGAGAATGAGTGGAAAGGAATTGAACACAATGACTATCCATAGCTCTTTTCAAGAAGTCTTGCTGTAAAGGAAAATAAATAGAAGGAATGGTAAGGTCGAGGTGAACTTTTTGAAGTTAGAGGATTTTCTGTACAGTTATGGGAATGATCTAACAGGGAGACAACAGTGATGCTGAAAGACAAATCAGTGGATTTTTTAGAATAATATCCTTCAGTGAAGATGAGATGGGATGGGATTCAATGCACACAACTGGCCTTTAATAGATGCACAGCTTATACATAGCATATCAGGGAAGACAGAATATATGAGTGTACATACAGGCAGTGGGAGCATGTGAGTGACCATTTCTTTGGGATTGTTTCTACTTTCTCAATGAAAGAGGGAGCACATCATCAGGAAGTCCAAGAAGGTGTGGAACTTAAAGACAGAGGAAAAGATACAGATTTAAAAGTCCTGTAATTGAAACATCATTACCCTCATATATTTATGCTAATATATCTATATTCCAGAACTGAGGATCCCCAGATCTGGGATAGCAGAATGGGAAAATCAGAGATGTCATGAAAGAAAAAAAAAGGACTGGGCAGCTAAGAGGTTATCAGGTAGAAGAATTAAAAATTCCCATGTCTGTGCAAAAGTGAGACCTCAGAATTAATAGTCAATATGCTCAGATGAAGAGACTAATGGAAGCTTCCAGCTAAGGCTAGATTCTTTATGTCTAATGCAATGGAAATAACATTGCAATAGGTCAACTCTCTCCAAAGCTTGGAACATCCTCTTCATCTCCTGGCCCTGACCCCACTTTCACATCCACTGTGCATTTGAGGTGGTGCAGTAGGGCAGCTTAAAGACTGCTAGGCATCCCCACTCTGCAGGGACAGCCTCTCCGCACTGATTTTTTCTTTCCCCGCTGTACAGTATCCCCAAGTTACATGTACACGTATACATACCTCTTCCTCCCATTGTTGTGTTTCGATGTAAGTATCTAGACATAGTTCTCAATGCTACACAGCAGGATCTCATTGTAAATCCATTCCAAGAGCAATAGTTTGCCTCCATTAACTCCAAGGTCCCCATCCCTCCCACTCCCTGCTTCTCCCCCCGGGGAAGCCACAAGTCTATTCTCTAAGTCTATAATTTTCTTTTCTGTGGAAACATTCATTTGTGCTGTATATTAGATTCCAGTTAAAAGTGGTATCATATGATATTTGTCTTTCTCTTTCTATTTCACTCAGTATGAGTCGCACTGATCTTTGACAGTCATCTGCCCTCCCATCTGAGTTGAAAGACTCTCTTCCCTTTCCTTCAGTGACATCCCACTTTTCTACTTTTCCTCTTTCCTTCCTAGGCTCCACTATTTCTGTTTTTGTTTGAAATACTGGTGCTCTTCAGATTACCATTTTTAACATTTTATTTTTTGTACAACCTATTTCATTTCTCATTTGTTTTTATAGTGTTTAAAACCACCTCTTTGGTTACTATTTAATAATCTCTCATAAGCCCTTATGGTTACGGAATTTTATAATCAACATGAATGTGCTAGAAGTATCTCTAGCTCTCTCCTTGACCCAAACTTAATTATTGAGCTTTCATTTCAAGCACATGCCTTTTCCATATTGTTATCCATCTTCTAGTAGCATTGACCAATCTCAGTTTCTTACTTTCTCTTCCTTACTTACAATTCAGTCAGTAATTTTATTGATTTTATTCCCATACAGACGATCACCTTCTCATTTTCTGACTAGTCTTTGTCTTTATTATAGTTTTAGGCTCTTGAGAGTAGCCTTTTTTTTTTTCCTTTTGTCTTGGTCTAAATGATGGGGCGGGGGGTGCACCCAAGGCAAATGGAAGTTCCCTGGCCAAAGACTGGATCTGAGCTGCAGATCTATGTTGCAGCAGAGACAATGTCAGATCTTTAACCCACTGCATTGGCTGGGGGATTGAACCTGCACCACCTCAGAGACAACCCCGGATCCTTAACTTGCTGCACCACAGCAGGAACTCCCCAGAGTGATCTTCTAAAAGCTTATCGTTAGGTTTGCTGATGGAGGAATGCAAAGTTGGTAAAGCAAGAAAGTTTATTAAGGCATCAGAGGGGGATGGCTGAGCTCTGACTGTGAGGAGGCTTATAAAGGATGGCTGAGGGGGATGGTGCCAGCTCTGACTGTGAGGAGGCTTATAAAGGATCTGTGGTGGGAACTTGGGGCAGGAATGATGAAGAAGGAGGAGGGGAAGGTCAGGGGAGGGGTAGGGGGTTAAGTCCCATGACAGAGGGCAGTTAATCTTTCTAGGTAGTTAATCTATGCAGGCAGTTGTTTTCCACAGGCCATTGTTTCTTGCTGCCCAACTGGAGCATCCACATTCTGAGAAAGGGTGTAGATTTTGTGCTGGCAGTACCCATGTCTGCAGCAGGTTTCCAAGGTGAACAGCTGCATTCCGGGGGCTGGGGGTCTCTCTCCATCCTCCTGGGAACCTATCGCTTATATTGCTCTCCTTCCATTTGAGCATGACACACTAGGCATTTCATCATTGGTTCCCTGCTTAATTATCCTATCCAGCCTTGTCTCTTCTCTCACCTGTCTTCCTCACATCCTGAGCTTCAGACTATTTTCATTTAACAAATATGCCATAATGCCTTTCCTCTTCAGGTTTTCATATACTTTCTTTTTCCCCTTTGTATAGAAAGTTTCCCTGCCCTACACAGAGTTTTGCTGAGATAATCGCTGCTGGGTTTTCAGGGCTCAGTTCAGAGTTTCATCTGAAAATTAGAGGATTTTCTAGCTGTGATAAGAACCCATATATTCCTGAATTTACTTTTCTCTCACATTGGATTAAAGTTGCACACATGGTTATCTTTCTTTTCCACTAGATCATAAGCTCCTTGAAGGCTGATGAAATATAATTTTCTCTCAGAATCCACAGGGAAATGGTTCCAGGACCCCTGTGGATACTAAGATCCAAAGATGCTCAAGTCACTTAAGTAAAATGGCTCAGTATTTGCAAATAGCATGTAACATCCTCCTAAATGCTTTGAATCATCTCTAGATTACTAATAATACCTAATACTATGTAAATGATATATAAATAGTTGCTATACAAATGGTGGCTGAAATGTAGCAAATTCAAGTTGTGTTTTTTGTGTGTGTTTGTTTTTTCTTGTCTTTTGTCTTTTTAGGGCCACAGCCATGGCCCATGTAAGTTCCCATGCTAGGGGTTGAATCAGACCTGTAGCCGCTGGCCTACACCACAGCTTACAGCAACACTGGATACTTAACCCACTGAGACCAGTGGATGCTAGTCGGGTTTGTTAACCAGTGAGCCACGATGGGAACTCCAAATTCAAGTTTTGCTTTTTGGAACTACCTGGAAAAATTTTCCCCAAATATATTCAACTTGCGCTTGGTTGAATCTCTGGATACATAATCTGCAGATGTGGAGGGCCAACTATATCTTGTTCATCCTTGTATCCCTATCATTTATCCCCTACTAAGTTCTCATTACATGTTTTTTAAATACGTGAATGAATGATGAAATCGTCAGATTTCTAGTAACAGCTTTGGATTTACTTGATGAAAAAGTCATCTCCACTGCGACAGATGCAACTGATTACATAACAAATGAAGCCCTATTGTGAAGCACACAGCCAAATTAGGATTTGGCTCATCTCTAATTGCATGAAGTGGCATAAGCCTATTATTATACTACTTGGACAGTATGTATTTTGTTCATATATCTATGTATATATATATATTTTTCACATATGTGAGTTATATAACTGTGATGATTGACGATCTTTTTCTTTTTTTTTTGAAACTCATTATGGCTCTTCTCGTTTTCCTTTGATTATCCTTATCTAGCTTTAAAAACTATAAACCACATTCTCATACTCCATTTTAATTTTTAACACTAGCATGGGATAGTTATTTTTTTATTTTTATATGTGAGCAAGGTAGGCAACTAAAACACAAAACAGCAGACTGCACAGAGAAATGAATAGGTTCAGAGACTAAAACTACAAACTACCTTAAAGGAAAACTCATTCTCTTTTCATTACCTTACACCTGAAGGTGCTAGAACTTGCCTTTAATTTCAGGTTTTAAAGGATATTTTACATCTACCCATAATCTATTCTCATATAGTTTGCCCAGGAGAGCTTAGCTATTTTCAGTTAAAATTGATCCACCTTTACTAGACTTGTGGTTGAACACAAAGACTAAAGGACATGAATCTCTTAACAGTTCCTGATGGGCTTGCACTACGCATATCCTGCTCATTTTAAAGGTGGAGTGCATCTAAAAATACACCTTTGGGTTTCAGAGAAATCATATTTACAATTTCACAGAACAGAAAATGTTCAATTTAATTTGATGCCTAACACCTAAAGTGTTATTTTCAAATCACAGAAATGTTTCATGCATTCCAAAATATCTCTATGAGACAGGTAATGATTCTAAATAATAATTGTGAGAAAGCTTACTCACAAATATAAATTATTTTTATCCAAAATTAAATTAGCAGCAAAATTAAATTTAATTGAAACATCAAATATCCTGAATAGAAATATCTGACTCCTGAAAGTATTTCCAAGATCAACAAATTGTCACATTCAATTGATATTAGACTTAGAAAAACTCCAATTCCTAATTGTTTTTTAGACTCTATCACAATTAGTTCCCATTTTTAAATCTTTGGTCTATATACCAAACTGACTTCCTTGTGGTCATAAAAGAAGGTTAGTGCAATCTTTTTCAGACACTATGCATATCTTTTCTAATGAAAAATCTTGGATATTAAAGTAAAATATGGGCAATACATTTCTCAGTATTCAATAAAAGTAGGAATTTTGCAGTAGTATTTCTACCTCATAATATCATTATGTAGATTATATATGAAAAAATATACAGAAAAAATTCCATCCAATATTTTTTATATTCAATAGTGAATATGATCTTTGTAAGAACATGAGGCATAGCTTACAGCCTAGTCAAAATATATATGCTTCATTAGACACATTTCCTATTAATAACAAATTTTAAGGTGATTAAGATGCAAACTATATTTGTAAAATGTAATTGATAATGCTGTTTCCCCCCCTTTTCTCATTTTTGAATAATAAGGAACTAATTTAATGTATGTGGATGGATATTTTAATATAAAAGCAAAAAAAAATTAATTCCCAAATAGTCTTGAAAAGAAAATAATTAAAATTTGGATGGGTTACGTTCTTTCTTCCTTCCTTCATTCCTTTTTTGTTTTTTCCTTCCCCTTTTCCTTTCCTTTCCTTTTTCTTTCCTTCCTCATGTCTTTTTTCTTTCAGTCTTTCTTTATTGCAGAATCCCAACTTTATAACTAGTAGAATTTTCAGAAAATATTTTAAAATATATATGTAATCTTTTACTTTTTCCACTCACACTGTAATTAGCATTTGGTTACATCTCCAAGGGAGATTTTCAACAATGTCTTCAGAAGAAAATTTTTCATAACAACAAAAAACTCTCTCCTCAGAATTTACTTTTTATTATTATTTTTTACAGAATATTCTGGAGCTCTTCCTGGTCTCCCTACTTCATATGCTGCTTTGATAAGAATTAAGAAAAGTTCATCTTCATCCCTCTATGGTTCCAAGACCAGACCACGATACAGCAATCCTTCATTAGGAACACTGAGTGTTTCTTCACCAAGCTGGCGAGGAGCAGCTCAACATTATTATTCTCCCATCAATCTTTATCATTCCTCAGATGCCTTCAAACAAGACGGTAAGTGTCAAAGGAAAATTGCACCTGTTGGGGTTAAACAAGCAAGGAAGAGTTTAGTCAAAACTACTGTAATAGAAATTAAGCCGATTGCAATAGAGGAGAAAGATTAAACTCAACTCCTCTGAAACAAAGTAAATGTTTAAGAATTGGAAAAGTGGAGAACATTGAGGAAGAGTTTGGTCAATGTATTTAGGCTGTCTATGTATACTAATTGGTGCTTATTGAAGTTAGCCTCTTAACATCTGGGCAATAGAGACCTTCTCTTTCTTGATGATTTTATTTCAAATAAAATGGCTCCCAGGTCCTTGAGAAAGACATTCTTGGGTTTTAAACCTGGCAAGGGATTGGGTGAAGATTTACATCTCACAGAGGCAAAGAAGAAACCTATAGATGCAAGTTTCTAAAGTAAATGCACTAAGAAAATGGAGGTTAGAGGATCATAGTCAGGACGAAACCTGTCAAAAGTTTAGGGAAGCTGATGAAAATGTTAAGACCTTCATGGCTGTAAATTAGGCTTCTGTTCCACACATGTTTCAAAAAAAGTTAATGTAGTTAATTATGCCTGACTCCAGTTTTGATTTAGGATTAAGATTAAATTCATATATTGAAAGCAAATATATAAAATTTCTGATGGGTAATTTGACAATAAATATCAAGAGCCTCAAAATAGTCATATCCTTCAGTCCCATATTTCATTACAAAAATGTGTTCTGCATAAGGAAATAATAAATAATGCACACAGAATTATAAACATACACTTAGCATTATTTATGCTTGGAAAACAAGAAATAATCCAAATGCCGAATACTAAGATATCAGTTAAATTAAGGATGACTGTGCAGCTGTTAATATTTTTGTTTGAACAACATTTTTCTAAATGTTCTCTTTGTCTTTTTTTTATTATCAACAAACAACATAAGGTTAATTAACCAAGATAAGTGCTATGACTTGATTATTACCAGGCTCTTTGCCAATCTCTTTTGCCTAGATTATATCAATAATATTTTCAACAAGCATATCATATGGATATCCTTACTGCCTTCTTTGGAAATGGAAACTCAAGGGCTGTCAAACTTTGAAAAGGTCACACTTCTAATAAGTAACCAATTTCATTCCTGTTATTTACTGATTTTAAGGACAATATACATTGGGCTATATTTCAATTATGATTGATAAAGAACTAAACAGTCAGAGAAACATTTTGCAAGAACTGAACTACTTGGAAGAATCCTAGAAATGTCAAAGTAGATTATGGTATACCAAGCACAAGCAAACCATGCCTCATGATTACACCAATTATTGTCATAAGGAGTATCATGTCATAGTGTTGGCATTAAATTTTATTTAAGTATGGTGTTAGTTCCTTAAAGTGTTTTATTTTTCAAAGAACTTACGTTTTTAAATTTTCATATGTTCTGTGAAAAAATGTAAAGAGAATTAGGAGACAACACACAGCCTTGATGAAAATATTTTCAAAAGGCATATCTCATAAATACTATTATTCAAGATATACAAAGTAATTTTAAAAATCCACAGAAGAAATCAAACAACATGAGGTTAAAGTGGCCCAAAGACCTTCACAGACATCCCATCAAAAATGATTAACAGGTGGCAAATAATCATACGAAAAGACACCGCATCCTATGGCATCATGGAAATGCAAATTACAGCGATGAGATACCACTACACATTTATTAGAATAGCCAAAATCCAGAACACTGAAAGCACCAAATGCTGTGGAGGATGTGGAACAGGACCTCTCATATCTTGCTAATGGGAATACAAAGTGGTACAGCCTCTTTGGAAGACAGTTTGGCAGTTTCTTATAATTGAGCATACTCTTACCATATGGGAGAGATGGATAAGCAGAGCACAGAAGATTTTTAAGGCAGTGAATGATATCATAATGATGGCTATATGTCCTTACACATTTGTCCAAGTCTATAGAATGCACACCACCAAGAGTGTACCCTAACATAAACTGTGACTTTCGATGATTATGATGTGTTAATATAGGTTCGTTTTTGGTAAAAATATACCATTCTGGTGAGTGATGTTGGTAATGGGAGATGTGTGCATGCTGGGGATGGGAAGCCGATGAGAAATTTCCACCTCCCTCTCAATTTCGTTGTAAATCTAAAACTGCTCTAAAAAATGATTTCTCTAAAAAAAAAATCCATGACATTAACTCTAATGTCATATTCATCAGGCAGATATATGTTGGAATTTGTGTTCCTTAGGCATCATTCATTATTTTATGGGGTGATACAAAGATATAATATATTGAGTGATCAAAACTGTGAGACATTATTGTTTTTGGTATAATTTGGTACCAGTAGAGTTCTAGTACACCTTTATTCTCTTGCTCTAAACATAAGTTAATGTGGTTCACAATGATACATAAAATACCTCTAGAAAATATGAATTAAAGCACATGAAAGTGAAGGAAACTGCATATATCAGGACGTAAAGTGGAGTCAGGCTTGAGATTAATTCACTGTCTACTGTAAATGTCAATACACCAGTCATAGGTTAGGCTTATTTTGGTTAATTAGTTAAGGAAAAAGAAAGTCAATTACACATTCTGACACTAAGATCAGACAAATTTTTCTGGTGTGTTCTCATTAACAGTTTATTGTTTGATGAAATGGGCAGTGACCTGAACATTATTCTCATTGTGTGCATAGCAATAAGTTTTGTCTGCTTCAGTAAAGGCAGATGAAAATTAGAATTATCTAAAACTGTAGTCTTCCTTTAATCTTTAATAGGCACATAATCACTTGAGTATGTTGTTAAAATATATCTCCTTTCAATAGCTCAGGACGTAGAGCCATATAATCTGCATTCATAAAAAAAAAAAAAAACCTTCCAGGTAAGTGCTTATGCTACTGGTCTGTGGACCACACTCTAAGTCGCAAGGCTCTAGGAGCCAGTCTGATATAGTGTAAGTCCTCTGCTCCTCTAGTTTAATCCATATTTAGACTATCAGGAAGAATGGGTAGTCTGAGCATTTTCCAAGTAATCTTCCATAACTGTTGTTTTTACATCTGAGCAGTTGATAGAGCTTGGCTAGATGTGACTTTCAGTTTGTTCTCTCTGACAAGAGCCTGACATGTGGCTTTTGTCAGGTAATTCCCTTTAGCCTTAATAGAGAATAAAGCTGAGGTTGACATGATCTTGTGAAAAACGAGAAAGCTAACGGAGTCTGAATAGAAGTCATCCCACTCCTGCTCAGAGTTAAGTCCAGAAGCATCCCAGATAGAGCTAAGATTTTTTGGAGAAACATAAAAGTGTAGTTTACAGAGTAATTTGGGATAAAAATTCTACTTTTTTATATACAACCTGGAGAAACTCTGCCACACATGCACAAGGAAATATGAAAATATGTTCATATAAGTTTAATAGAAAAAAACTGAAAATAACTCACATGTCCATCAGAAATGGAATGGAAACAAAAATTATGTTTTTTATTCATTGAAAAGTTACAACTGTTAAGGTGAGTAGAGCATGTCTTCATGAAATATAGTGGATGTACCTCAAAATATAATAGTTAGAAAATAAGGAAATTTATGGAATATTACATACAATCTGATGTCATTTATGTAAAAATTTAAAAATATATAATGTATAGTATATAATACATTAATGCATGAATTTGAGAGAACAGGTAACTATGGTACATACCACTAAGGACAAAGTGAGGATGAGAACAGGGAAATGATATCCAGATAGGGATGACAGATGATCTCAACTGTGTGCTATTTTATATATTAAAATGTAAAATATGAAACTAATAGGATGACACCTATGAGCCACAGTGATTCCTACCTGCTGGGATTTACAGTGTAATCTCCTTTTATAACACTGTGTGCTGGAGCTAGTAACCTGCTTCTGGAAAATAGATTATGACAAAAGTAATGGAAAATGACTCTATGATTTCCAGCATTGGGTTACAAAAGACTCTGGCTTTCATCTGACTTCCATTCCAAAGAATGCTTAATCAGAACCTGAATAAGCAAATCTTGACTGACTATAGGGATTCCCTGCCTAAAAAAGAATAGCAACATGTTGAGATAATCACAATAAAACACAGAAAAATAAAATAGATGAAACATATAAAGAAAACTTTAAGATCATGATATTGTAAGATTTGTAGAAAATAGAGAAATATCGTGAAGATATCAACAAAATGAACAAAAGTCGTATGTTTATCATCTCACAGACTCTATGGGCCAGGAAGCTGGTTGTGGTTCATCTTGTCCTCTGTCTCTATGTCTTTCAGAAGGAGGACTACAGTCTCATCTCAAGGCTCAAATAGGTACAGATACACGTGTGAGCTCACTTATCTCACATGATTGTTAGCAGGCCTCAGCTACTGAGGTTGGTGGCCTGAGTGCCTTAGTTACTTATTGGCTGTTTACCAGAGGCCATTCTCAGTGGGACCCTTCATAGGGTAGTTCAGAACGTGGTAGCTGATGTTCAAGAGCAGGAGCAAGTCAGAGCAAGAGAGGCAAATAAAACGGCTTCAAGAAAAGTCAACAATTGGTCGCTGACACTTGATTGAAGTAAAGTAGACACAGGGAAGTAAAATAAATAAAAAATTTTTGAATTAGACCCAAAAAGGGGAGAAGAGAAATGGAGAGTACCTGAAAGACAGTGTTTCTCACTGGAGGTGAGCATTCAGAGATTGTCCTTTTTCTTTCAACGTGGTATTACTATTTGGGATAATGACTATCATCACCTCAAATTGGACCAGTGCAAATGTTCCATAAAAGAATTATCCAGTTTAAAAAAACTGACTTCTTAGTCGTTACTCTAAAGTAGTTGTTTAGATTCAAGGAATGACATTTAATTGATTTTAATGACTAATGTTTACATTGGAAAATTTGTGATAATATAGGTTAATTGAAAACCCTTATGAGTCAGCACCTCAAACGACTACAACACATGTACTGTTTTTGACTTTTGCAATGTAGACAAGGACTATTAACCACTGCTGACAATATACCTATTCCTCCCTTTGTAAATGAACAGGCAATAAATCAGTCTTTGACTTCATCTCTTTTGCTATTGTTGTGGTTTTAGTGGGAGTAAACTTAATTTAGTGTAGGGTGCATTTCATTCTTTTACATGTGATGAAATGGTTAGGTTAAGATATTTTATCTTCTTTGTAGGGAGATGGTTTAGATTAAGAGTGACTCTGACTAGAAAGTTTAGGGCTTTTACTAGTGAAGTCCATTTTGAGATTAGAGACTGCAATTGCTACTTCAAGTAGAAAAAATTGTGGTTCTTAAAAGTAGCTGAAGCAAATCATTTCTTACTAAGTTTAAGTATATAATTTTGAATCTCTTTAATTCTCTCAATGATAAGCATAACCTACAATTTATATAACACTCCAATTCCATCCAATATTTGGAATATCTACTGCTGGCTTCTGACTTCTGAAAGATTCCTGCAACCTACCAGATTTGCTGCCTCATATCCACAAACCGTTGGCTGAATTTCTTTGTTGACTTAGCTTATTTCCAGATTAGACTTGGCACAGGGGCAGTGGCATCATAACTCAAAGTGATCTCTGTGTTGACAATTTTCTGTTGTTTCTTCAAAATACCTTTTGTTGATAAATTTTTTGGAGAACCAAATGAAACATTTAAATGGTCTTTTAGGAGAATAAGAATTCCCTCTGGGCAGGAAAAAAGGTACTTCACTGGGATGATGTACTCCTATGTAAATCAGATCACTCTAGTTTCTCTCAGTTTAAAAATAATCTTTTAATAAAAAACTTACCATTTTATGACTATTCATTGAAATTTGGCAGTTTTATCTTTTTATCACAATCTTAATTTTTAGAGCTATTGTTATTGCTTTTGATTAGTATGCTTTTCTTTCTAATTAACTGCATGCCATTTGAGCAAAGACCGTCTTGTATACTCACCTTTTTTCTCTTTCAGCACTTAGAGTAGTGCAAGATTACTAGGAGCTTAACAAATATCATTTAATTAAAGAAACATCCACTTGAGGAATTTAAAATCTGAATTAGGCTGAAATTCTACACCATGATAGAATATTTGTCCGAAAATTTTTAAAATAAACTGTGTATTTTGGATTAAAAATAACAAGAAAGGAAAAACAGTGCCTTCCGTCTGTTGACAGGGTGGCCTAGTGGTTTAGCATCTTCTCAGTGTTACATAGGGTTGGAATACTTTGATTATTCTCATAAGTGATAGCATCTATGAATCATCTGAGCTTTCTTTTATAGCTACATTAAAAATGATGAAAATATCTATTAGACTCTCAATTTATAGTATGTGCACAACATAATACTGCTATCCATGAAACATTTTTTAAATGAATAATGCTCCTCAATTCTTAGGAATTAATGAAAGTTTTATAATGAAAGTTTATGCTTAGCTTTTATTAAAAAAATTTCAATGTTAAAAGGAAAGTTAAGGAAAGGTTTGGATATTTTAAGAATTCATTTTATATGCTCAGTGTGAAAAGTTGTTCTCTCATCATAGCTGTGAATGTCATCATAAAATGCAATTTCTAATTAAACATTTCAAAATTTTTGGAAATTATCACATAAAATATATTAATAGCCATTAAAAGTGAATTTGTTTTAATTGTATTGGACATGAAAGGCTAATATTTCCTCTAGATTATAATGCCTATATGCCCTGTCTACATGTATAAGCTAGACAGGGCCATTAATTAAAGTTAACCAGTAGGTAAACAGTGTTGGGGTGTGCAATTAGACCTAAGAGAAAAATGGAAACAAAAGTAACTGTTTGAAAAAGAATCTAAGTCTGAAAGGCAAGTTTAGAATCCAGGGAACCATGATAATATTTGGTCATGATCCAGGAAATAATTGAAAACATAATGATCCAACACCATGAATCCAGGCTTCCCTAGGGAACCTGGTTGTAGAAGTCTCAGATAAGGTGATACTTAAAAATTTTGGCAGGAAAAGACAAAAACAAAACAAAACAAAACAAAACAAAAAACGAGTTCCTGTAGTGGCACCAACTAGGAACCATGAGGCTGTAGGTTGGATCCCTGGCCTTGCTCAGTGGGTTGCCGTGAACTGTGGTGTAGGTCACAGATGTGGCTCGGATCCCACATTGCTGTGGCTCTGGCGTAAGCCAGCGGCTACAGCTCCTATTAGACCCCTAGTCTGGGAACCTCCATATGCCACAGGAAGTGGCCCTAGAAAAGGCACAAAGGCAAAAAAAAAAAAAAATTTGGCAGGAAGAAAGTTGCTATCTGTGTAGCCTATAATTAAGTGGCAGAAATTTCAAGAGATTACCTCTTCTCTTTCAATTTGGATACCTTTTATTTCTTTGGTTTGTCTGATATCCGTGTCTAGGACTTCCAATAATATATTGAATAAAACTGAGTGTGGGCATTCTTGTCCTGCTCCAGATTTTAGCAGGAAGGCTTTCAGCTTTTCTCTGTTGAGTATTATATTGTCTATGCATTTGTCATAAATGGCTTTTACTATGTTAAGATATGTTCCCTCTATACCCAATTTGGTAAGCGTTTTTATCATGAATAAATGTTGGATTTTGCCAAATGACTTTTCTGCATCTATTGAGGTGATCATGTGGTTTTTGACTTTTCTTTTGTTAATGTGGTGTATGATGTTTATTGATTTGCATATGTTGAACCATCCTTGTGAACTTGGGATGAATCCCACTTGGTCGTAGTGTATGATCTTTTTTATATGTTGTTGGATTTGGTTGGCTAAAATTTTGTTGAGAATTTTTACATCTATATTCATCAAAGCTATTGGCATATAATTTTTCTTTTTGGTAGTATCTTTGTTTGGTTTTGGTATTAGGGTGATGGTGGTTTCAGGTCAAATGCAACCCCTACCAAATTACCCATGACATTTTTCGCAGAACTAGAACCATGAAATTCTGGAATTGTAGCAACTGATGGACCTAAAGTATATTATGCTTAGTGAAATGGGCAGATAAAGACAAATACTGTACGATATCAGTTATCTGTGACATCTGAAAAAGAGTATAAATGAATGCATATGCAAAACAGAAACAGACGTTGATATTAAAAACAACTTAGTGGTTATGAAAGGCGAGTGGAAGGGGAGTGGAAGGGGGGTGGGGGAAATTAGAGTATAGGATTAAGAGATACAAACTACTATGAATAAAATAAGTCAGCAACAAAGATATATTGTATAGCACAAGGAATTATAGCCATTATCTTATAAAAATTTTTAATGGAGTATAATGTGTAAAAATACTGAATTGCTATTCTCTACACCTGAAACTAATATAATGGTATAAATCAACTATACCTTACTAAAAATAAAATTTTAAAAAAAACAACAGTAACAACAACAAAAACACAAGCTCTTGGCTGTCTTGGTTACCAGCCCTCTTATGATATCAAGCTGGAAGAGATTTTTTTTTTGTCTTTTTGCTATTTCTTTGGGCTTCTCCCGCGGCATATGGAGGTTCCCAGGCTAGGGGTCGAATCGGAGCTGTAGCCACCGGCCTACGCCAGAGCCACAGCAATGTGGGATCCGAGCCGCCTCTGCAACCTACACCACAGCTCACAGCAACACTGGATCGTTAACCCACTGAGCAAGGGCAGGGACCGAACCCGCAAACTCATGGTTCCTAGTCGGATTCGTTAACCACTGCGTCACGACGGGAACTCCAAGCTGGAAGAGATTTTACAAGCAGAAACATCTTAATAACAAAACAATGGGGAAAGAAAAAAAATAGTCTTGAACCTGCAAATTATACAAAATGACTAACACCAAAACATATCTAGAAAAATCCTTGAAATTTAAGGGGGAGGAAAGAGACCTATTGTTATATAAGCATAAAATCCAGTCATTAGGAGTGAGGCTAAACTCACATATCACCATGATGATGTTAAATACGACCAGAGAGTGGAATAATATCTATAGAGTCATTAGTGAAATTAGTAAGAATGCCTAATTTAATCCTCAGCCAAACTGTCTTTTAGTTATTGACAGCTATTTTAAATCATGTAATAAAAATATAGCACATATGATCTTTTAATCAGTATTTTAGATATCATTTTTATGATAACAGATCATTTCTAAACCGAAACACTGAAACATTCCTCTTCTAAAGAAAGGACCCTCTTTTTTATTTTCTGTCTTTTCTTTTTAGGCCCTCACTTGTGGCATATGGAGGTTCCCAGGCTAGGGGTCTAATCGGAGCTGTAGCTGCTGGCCTATGCCACAGGACTCTCTTGAGTGTGAATCTGATATTTCACAAACAATACCCACTAGCATTGTATTTTAAAGCAACTATGGATATCTTATCTGTTCATAAAAAGTCTGATAAAAAAAATCCTAGGAGAAATGAACATTGTGTGCAATGGCACCTGCCCATTATGCAAATATCTCAAAGATTTCTACCTTGTTAAATAAAAATTTAGATTTATTGGTTATCAAGATCTTTGTGATGATTTAATCTTATATAAGTTTTAAAGTCTGTCTCGACAAGTTACAGATCTCATCAAGCCAAAAGCTGCAACATGCAAGTATATTGCTTTAAGCAATGCATTATTTGTATCCATAGATGAAGTCTATTACTACAGAAACATGTATCAAATTGTCTGTCTGAGTTTGCCTATAATAATAATACCTCGTTGGTGTGGAATTTTAAAAAACAATCTCATTATCCATAGAAGCATTTTGATTACCCTTTGCTGAGGACTAAGCTCAACAAAGACCCTTGCTCTTCCATCTCTTAAAATGAATTTTATTTCTTAAGAGAAAAGCAAGAGAAAAATAGAGCCAGAGAGCCGGAGAGAGAGACAGAGAGTGGAGAGAGCTCAGTAAGATGCTATCAGAAATAGCAATGATTGACAAAGTTATCTAACAGAGTATGGGCAACCATAACAGAATACATGTTTTTCAGACTTATTTTCCAGTTTTTATTTATTTATTTATTTATTATTTATTTATTTATTTAGTCTTTTTGCCTTTTCTAGGGCCGCTTCCTGGGGCATATGGAGTTCCCAGGCTAGGGGTATAATCAGAGCTGTAGCCACCAGCCTACACCACAGCCATAGCAACACGGGATCTGAGCCGCATCTGTGACCTAAACCACAGCTCACAGCAACGCCGGATCCTTAACCCACTGGACAATGCCAGGGATCGAACCCGCAACCTCATGGTTCCTAGGGAAGTGACAGAGATCAAGTGTGTGGGAACTGCCCAGGGAGTTGGGCAGCAGCAGCAGCAGGGCTACTTGTGCTCCCAAGGGTGCAGGAGCAACAACAGGTGGTGTTCAGTCACAATGCCCTCCTTCATGCTGCCCTTGAGGTGATTGGGGTTGCAAGTGGTGCCTGTGCATGGACCCCTAGTGGTGGCAGACCACTCCCACCTCAGAAGTCAGAGGTAACTGCGGTGGTTTGCCCCTGCCACCTGTAGACCATGCCAGAAGCACCTCGTCCCACTTAGCCTCCACAGGAGGTGCTGTACCAGCTGCTCCTAAGTTGTAGCTTCCTGGGAAGGGACAGTGATCAAGCTTCTGGGAACTGCACAGTGTTTGGCAGTGGCAGCTGCAGGGCGGGTGTGTTCCCAGGGGTGCAAGATCAACAACAGGTGGTGTCCCGTTGCAATGTCCTCCTCTGTGGTGTCCTCTGAGGTGGCTGGGACTGCAAGTGGTTCTTGTTGGGGATTCCCAGTGACAGTGGGCCACGCCCAGCACTAGAGTCAGAGATAACTGCAGTGGTTTTCCCTCACCACCTGCAGACTATATAAGAAGCACCCTGTCCTGCTTAGCCCAAGCACTAGGTGCTGCACCAGCTGTTCCTAGTTTTAGGGTCTTGGGAAGGGGTAGCGATCAAGTGTCTGGGTGCTGCCCAGAGTGTTTGGTAGGACAACTGCAGGGCCGGTGTGTTCCCAGAGGGGTGAGAGCAGTAATGTGTGGTGCTTGGTTGCAGTGCCCTCTTTTTTTGGCTGACCCTTAGGGTGACTGGGGCCACAGGTAGAGCCCACTCACAGGCCCCAGTGGTGGCAGGCCACGCCTCCCTCTGGCCTCCGAGAAAATAGTCCCTGACGCCTGTAGATCACATAAGACCATGTTGCACTTAGCCGCTGCCCTTAGCCCACACAAGAGATGCCCGGCCACCTGTAGCCTGCACAAGAAGCGCTCAGTCTCCTGTACCCTGAGCAAATGGCTTCTCGCCACCTGTAGCCTGCGCCAGTGCAGCCCCGCCCTCTGAGAGCAGCCCCGCCCTCTGAGAGCAGGAGTGAGTCTGCGTGGGTCCGCCCCTCCTCCTCTTGCCCTCCTCAACAAGGGCTCCTTGCTTCTCCTGCGGCCCAGACCTTCTCCAGGGTTCCCTTCTCCAGGGTTCCCCTCCCCAGCGGCAGCACACCACTCCTCTGCCTGTGGCACACCGCACCTTAGCCCCTTAGGCTGTCCCAACACAGCCAACCTTAGCCCTCTCCCTGGGACTGACCTCCAGAGCAAACGTCTCAGCGCCCAGCCCCCGCCAGAGCGTCTCAGGCTACGGTGTCTCAGGTGATGCAGATGATCTGTTGCTGTTCGCCTCTCCCTCTACTTTGCCGTCCTCAGTCCAGCTGCTGCGCTTTTCTCAGTGACTTTGAGGTCCCTTGGTCTAGGCTGATCTCCCCGTCAGTTAGGTGGCCTCCCAGGGTGTGTGTTCCTTTTCTCCTTCACAGCTCCCTCTCAGAAATGCTAGTCTCTTCCTGATCCCTTGTCTCTCTCTCTCTGTTTTTCTTTTGTTCTACCCAGTTATGTCAAGAGTTTCTTCCCTTTTTTGGAGGTTTCAGTTCTTCTGCCAGCATTCAATAGATGTTCTGTGTGAGTCATTTTACATGTAGATGTGTTTTTTTGATGTGTTGTTGGGAGAAGGTAAGCGCGACATCTTACTCTTCTGCCGTCTTGATCCACCTGCCCCCTCTAATTGCGGTTTTAACAAGGTTTCATGTGCTTTTTCAATTTTTCAAAAATTCATTATGATGCAACAACATGCAGGGCAATATTTTGACAATAATTTCCTTTAGTTATTTATCAATTCATTTATTTTCTTGCCTTTTTTAAAAATAAGTTTAAGTAACAGCAATATAACTTGGTATAGAATAATACATTTTAGTAATTTTCATGTAATATTTTTGTTGTTGTAGTAGCTAAGGAAAAAGAACTCTGCTATGTTATTTAGGACTCAAAATACTTGTTAGTACCTGGCCATTGTGAGTGCTCAGTTTTATTGAAAGAATGTTTAGGATACTATCTTTTTCTTTGTCCAAAAGAGAATAGTCATCTAGTCCTTTTAAAGAAAGCAAATCGATTTACTCTAAACCCATTATTCTAAATATGGAGGGGTGTGACTTTTTCAGTAATAATTTTTTAAAGCTTGAGTCTCCTGGGACATTCATTACTTGTATTTTTTTTTTTTTCTGATGCTTTCTTGTGGTTTATCTATAGAGGATGTAAACCCCCAATTTTTTAGTACAGACTTTGGAAATAGATCTTTCCTAAAATCTTTTGTCTTCCTTTTTCTAAGGCAGTAGTTTTCAGTGAGAGTGATTTTGACACCAGGGGACATCTAATGATGTCTGGAAACATTTTTGATTATCACACTTAGGGGAGGGAGGCGTCCTGCCAGAGGTGATGGTGATCATCTTACAATGCACAGGAAGTCTTCACAACAAAGAATATCCTTAAACGTCATTTGTGGCAATGTTGAAAATATTAGTCTAAAGTTATCATGTAACCAAATTTATGATTAATGAAAAAGAAGTTTTACTTTTTTCTTAAATTCACCATTCAGATGCTGTTGAACCTAGATATGCTTATAATTGCTTACATTCTTACTCTCCTACAGGCTGATGTGACTTTACTACCCCCTCCCCAGCATATTTACTCATTGTTTTTTTCAGCCAAATTATCCTAAAACTTGTTAAGTTCAAGGTGACATTCGTGGTCCATTTTTATTTCTCTATTCCATGAGCTACTCTTTAGTTTAAAATTACCTTTATAATAGAATTTCTCTGAGTGTGGACTAATTAAATTATCTTTAACATAGAAGTGTCTGAGGTAGAATATAGTATGTGGCACAATAGCAGGCACTTTGTAAGTTTAAGTGCCCTTCCTCTCTGCCCTCCCTTTTCTGCTTCTTCCCTTCTAATTTCCTTATTTACTTTACCTACCTACTGGTAAACATTTCATTGTATACAATTTGAAATCTTTATTCAATTATTTAACTTTTTTTTGAGGACATATCTCATTTATTCTACGAGAATATGTTCATTTGCCTTACATCATTTCCCCCTTACACTCCAGCATCATTAGGCAGTAAATAGTGCTTGACTGAATGAGTGAAGAAATATATGAAGAATGCATGAGGACCAACATTTTCTTTTTTTTTAGTACCCAAGTAATTACACAATATTAGTTCATGACTTTTCCTTTGATGTATATTATTTTTAACATTCTAAGAGATTTACAAACTTTTGGGTTTTTTAAAATAATGTTTTTGTTTAATATTATTCTCCTTAGCTCTGCTTTCAACGAATTCACATATATGTATTTTAAAATGTATAACACCAATGTTTAACATGTGCGTTTTTTCATTTCATATATTTTAAAAATAATTCCTGGTCAATTACATAAAAAATGTATTTAGGTCTCTGCAATTTACTAAAACAATGTAATTTGCTAACTGTACCTTACTTTGGTAACACAAGGAAAGAGCAAGAATTTTGACTAGGAATAAAATGGAGAAAAAGTTTTGATATTTTGAGAAATTTTAAAGTGTGTTCTCTTGGTCCTTACAGAAAGTGTGGACTATGGGCCAGTGTTTGTTCAAGAACCAGATGATATAATTTTCCCAACTGATTCTGATGAAAAGAAAGTGGCACTGAATTGTGAAGCGCGTGGCAACCCAGTTCCCAATTACAGGTAGAAATTCACCATTAATCATTTTCTTAAGTCTTAAAAAGTCCTTTCAGTGAGATTCTGACATTCACAGGGAGTATTATAATAACTCAAGTAATTTTTACATATATGTTTTCTGATTTTTCCTAAGATGGCTCCGAAATGGAACAGAAATAGATTTGGAAAGTGACTATCGCTACAGTTTGATAGATGGGACCTTCATTATAAGCAATCCAAGTGAAGCAAAGGATTCTGGTCATTATCAATGTTTAGCAGCCAACACATTTGGAAGTGTTCTTAGCAGAGAAGCTATTCTTCAGTTTGCCTGTGAGTAAAGTATTGCTTTTTCCACATATACATATATAGTGTTTATATATATCTTGAACATTTAGTCAATAGCTCATGACTTCAAATTTAAATATAGTGGAATAAACTGGTAAGGATTAGAACTATGCAAACAATTGTGTTTCTTTCTATTTTCAAATTGCCTGAAATGTTTGCCCCTTTCAAATGAATAGTAGTCTGGGAAGTTAAAAACCCTGCTCATAAAAGTAGAGAAAGTTTTAGAATTCAAATATCTTTTGAAATCCAGTAAAAAATAGATTTTTAATTCTTTGTCTGCTTTTAAAATATCTGCTTATCTGCTTTTGTTTTGCTACTGTCTATTATAGTCACTATTTGCTATACATTATTCTGGACATAAGATTGTATATTCTAAAAATTCTGCTTATAATCAGATAACCAAAAAAATGCCTCTGAAATGCTAGTATTTCAGATTCTGTCTATAGCAGTGCTACCAAGTGTCCCAATTTTTTTATTAGAAAAAAAGACACCACACAAAATCATTCGTATGTACTAGAATATATATATTTTCTAAAATAGGTCATATATCTAATTAACTAAATGTATAGATTTCTTAAAATTCTTGAAACTCTTACATTTATGATGAGGATAGGCAACTGAGTGAAAAAACCTTTGTATTATTTCTTAGTAAGTAATCCTACTTGAATTTAAATTGTTGAGGATTATCATCTCTAAAAAAATAGGAGGGCCAGGGATCTTTGTGTTAATAATTCATGTGTAACTATAATGGCTACATAATTTGTCACAAAATGATTTTTAAGTTAAAATTACACCCTGAAGAGTGAAATAATTGATTTTTCTCTATATATAATCTTCACATATTACGTCTAATTAACCAAGAACTAGACACCCTATTATATGAGTGTGAAGGAGAAAAAGAAAGAATAAAGAAATGATAAATAGATTCAGTTTGGAGAACGTTGAGGTAGGTAGAAGAAAAAACAAAATTCTATATTTTCAAATAGAATTGGTTGATTTCAGACAGGTACTTTACACACAGCAAATATATCAAGACATTAGCCTAAATACACTCTTTTTGTTTTAGAAAATATTATGTGGTACATCACAGAACCTGATACTTTTCAACTTTTCAGTGTATACACTAAAAAATATCCTAACATACCAAATAAACAACTTCCTAATTGTTCCTCTATTCAATAGAGCAGTATTTTTGACAGAAATATAGCAAATCCAGAGAACACAATGTTCTAACATTAGTGGCTTATATCTTTCTTTTTGGTTTATACATACTGTCTGATACAGGTACATCAATTCTCAATAGCCGGTGTATTAATTGTTTTCCTCCCAAATCAGCAGTGGTAGCAATATATTCAAAGTTTTCTACATGCTTCAGAGCAGAAATCTATTTACTGGAAGATCCCAGGTATCTATATGGCTGTGCCTTCCTAGGATTTTTGCAAAGACCAGTCATATCTATCAAATACTCAACTGCACCTAGTATAAGCAAGTTACTACCAGCATGTACAGTTCAATGACTAGGCAAGTAAAGCTCTGGCTCTCAATCAGCCCACCTACCCTCCTATTTTACTTATTCAGCATCAAGCTGTCCTGAACTTAGTTTAGAGGAATATTTCCTTTATTTTAACTTAAATGTATGGGTGGACCGTCATATGTAATCATCGGTAGTATCTTATTACTCTACTTCTCACCAGTCCCGCCTCACTGACTCTTTGCAGTGTTCTCCAGGCCATACACGTGTCTAAGACAAAACGAAGCAATCACTCACTTACACAGAGAAGGCCATTTCTGCCTCAAAATTACTCCACCTAAATATGATTATATCTATGCTGATGATGTAAAAATCAAATCCATTAGGTTTAGTTCTACCTTTTTTCTAGATAATATTTGGAGAAAATGCAAATACAGGTGTAGAGAAAAAAGATGAAGACTCTGTCAGTTGCTTTCTAGTGTACCTGGGTGTGAGCACGTGTGCTATAGGCGTCTAGGGGTCAAGGTAGTTTTGTGATTAGGGGAAGAAAATAAGGCAGAGAGTTAGATGGCAAAAAGAAAAGAGGCTTCAGAAAGGAAGTGAGAAGATAAACATGTAAGGAAAGATTAAAAACTTAGTGGCAGGAATTCCCTTTGTGGCTCAGCAGTAAAGAACCCAACTTTTATCCATGAGGATGCAGGTTCAATCCCTGGCCTCACTCAGTGGGTTAAGGATTTGGTGTTGCTGTGAGCTGTGGTGTAGGTTGCAGACGTAACTCGGATCCTGTGTTGCTGTGGCTGTGGCGTAGACCAGCAGCTATAGCTCTAATTCGACCCTTAGCCTGGGAACTTTTACATGCTGCAGTGCAGCCCTAAAAAGCTAAAGAAATGAACAAAACAAAACAAAACTTAGTGGCAACTTTCCCTTACATCGTGGTTTTCTAACACCAGCTTCATGGATAGATGGAGAGTGAGCTATTTGTTGATAGAATGTTTAATATCCAAAGGGCTTTTGTGGGTACAGGAACTCTGATTACTTTTTACACATTTTAAAACAAATAATTAATCCTCTGTGTTCATTTGCCAGTATTTAAGTAAAAATTTAAATATTTATTACACAAGTAATATTTTGAAACTAATATATTTAGTAAGTTTAATTACTAAAACCTATTAAATTAAATATTTAAATCTAATACAAATCTGTTAAATGTTTTAAGTGTCATTTCCAAATTACAGATTATCAAAATGATTATAAGCTTATAAACTCTTTACAATAATTATATTTTATTAATATTTTACCTTTATACCTTAATTTTATCATGTATTACACAATAATTTTATCACTTATGGTTTTCTTTTTTTTTTTTTTGTCTTTTTGCTATTTCTTTGGGCCACTCCTGCGGCACATGGAGGTTCCCAGGCTAGGGGTCGAATCGGAGCTGTAGCCACCGGCCTACACCAGAGCCACAGCAATGCAGGATCCGAGCCGCCTCTGCAACCTACACCACAGCTCACAGCAACGCCGGATCGTTAACCCACTGAGCAAGGGCAGGGACCGAACCCGCAATCTCACGGTTCCTAGTCAGATTCGTTAACCACTGCACCACGACGGAAACTCCACACTTATGGTTTTCTACATTGCATAGCGCTATCGTGATCTAAAAATCAAATAGATGTGAGGATTATATTACCCAATTCAGAGTAATTTCTGAGTTATCAAACAACTGAATTTTGATTGCTCTTTTCAAAGTGAGACTGTTGACAGACTTGGCCTCTTTTATAGTTTGAGCATTATGTTTGTTATATCAATATAACTTTGTAGGAGTTCCTGTTGTGACTCAGTGGGTTACAAAACCGACTAGTATCCATGAGAATGCAGGTTCAATCCCTGGCCTCGCTCAGTGGGGTAAGGATCTGGCATTGCCACAAGCTGTGGTGTAGGTTGCAAACACAGCTTTGATCTGGAGTTTCTGTGGCTGTGGGTAGGGCAACAGCTGCAGCCCCAATTCAGCCCATAGCCTGGGAACTTCCATATGCCACAGGTGTGGCCCTAGAAAAAGGCAAACAAATTAAAAATTTCTTAAAATTTAAAAATTAAACTTTGTAGCTTTTTGCATAGCTTTCATCTTTTGAAATATGGCATAACTGCTTAAAACGATGTGATTTTATGACTTATTGCACAATGTTAATACATATCAGAGTCTCCCCTAATTATATTCATAGAGAAAAGTACTAAGCTGTGTTTTATAAATAGGTACGTATTTAAATGAGGAATCAACACATTCACAAACTAATAATTCCATACTTATTAAAAATAATCAAATTTAAACATATCTTATTAGAATCATCTTCCTTTTGTATAAAATTATATATATATGTTATAGTCACACACATCAAATTACTTTCCAATTTTGAGTATCATTAGAATTGCATGAGATTTTGCAGATTTAACTTATCTATACACATATATAATTTGTCACAATTTGACTGTTAGGATTCCCTGAATATTAGTTTTTTGTCTTCTTATTAACCAGAAATCGATTTTAAAATATTCTGGTTTTCCTCCAATAATATCTTTTTTTTTGTCTTTTTTTTGTTGTCGTTGTTGCTATTTCTTGGGCCACTCCCGCGGCATATGGAGGTTCCCAGGCTAGGGGTTGAATCGGAGCTGTAGCCACCGGCCTACGCCAGAGCCACAGCAACGCGGGATCCCAGCCGCCTCTGCAACTGACACCACAGCTCATGGCAACGCCGGATCTTTAACCCACTGAGCAAGGGCAGGGACCGAACCCGCAACCTCATGGTTCCTAGTTGGATTCGTTAACCACTGCGCCACGACGGGAACTCCTCCAATAATATCTTGAACTCGTACCCAACCCCAGTCAAGCATAGATTCAGCTACTTTTCATTGACTGTAATGCATAATGTTATAGAGACTAAAATCTATGTGCTAGAGGTGCATATAAGATTGATCCAAATAACTTCTAGTAGTGAGGAGGATGATATTATTGCTAAACTAGTTTAGTTAAAAAAAAAGGAGAAAGAAAGAAAGAAAGAAAGAAAGAAAGAAAGAAAGAAAGAAAGAAAGAAAGAAAGAAAAGAAAGCCTCCCCCTTCCCTTCCTTCCTTCCTTCCCTTCCCTTCCCTTCCTTCCCTTCCTTCCCTTCCCTTCCTTCCCCTTCTCCTTCCTTCCTTCCTTCTCCTTCCCTTCCTTCCTGCTTCCTTCCTTCCTTCCTTCCTTCCTTCCCATCCCTCCCTCCCGCCTCCATCCCTCCCTCCCTTCCACTCCCTCCCTCCCTCCCTCCCTCCCTCCCCTCCCCCCCCTCCCCTCCCCCGCCAAAGCCACGAAATGTTTTTAAGGTAGCAAGTTTATATTGGTAACATTTATTGAGTGTTTACTTCTGAGGCAGTGTTCTAGTATTTTAAAATATGTTAACTTATTTCATCCTCATAACCAACATATGAATTGTTAAATGTAAACCTATTTTATAGATGATATCTCTTATTTTACTCTAATAATACTCAGTCTTTTCCTAGTTTATATATGTGTTGTATTTGCTTTATGATATACTCAATGATATTTTAATTCCTCTCAATCTATAATTATATTATAATCTTTGAAATTCTTTATATGTTTGCTTCATCAATCACCATTCTGTAATCAATGTCTTAATATCTATGTGAATAACAAAGTAAATGCTAAGTTAAAAACAAGTACATAATCATTCTGCATTTCAAATTTCATTCATGAACCACTTGCTAATTTTCCTTACAGAAGTTTAAGAGTTTAAGGAATGTTAGATCTCCTTTTTGATCTGGAACTTAGGGATTTATAGTAGTTTTACTACAGAATTTTTTTATTATCATATTTTCTATTCCAGTATAACTTTTTCTCTTAGTGTTTAAAATCTATTGCACAATCTATAGTTAGGACCTGGAAAACTAAATTTTCTAATAACTTGAGACAGGACAAAGATGACTGTGGCTACTGCACAAGCTGAAAATATCATCATAGCTCTTGGCTTTTGAAGAGAATGATGATAAGGAAGTGACTCTTGGCACTTCTGCCTAGTTATGTAGCAATAATAAAACGTATTATCTAATGTGTGGCAGAGTTAAGTGTAAAACACATTTGGTTTCTCTAAAGTTTTATTCCTGTTCACTTGTCACTCAACAAATACAAAAGAACAAATGTATAATCATATAATAATTATTTTAATTTACTAATACATTTTATCTCAGCCTCATTCCAGAGGTAATTTATTTGACTTACTGTATAAAATCATGTTCTATAAAAGATAATTATGTAAATTAGTAAATACAGCACCGGGAAAAATAGTACATTTCATCAAGAGGTCAAAATAGTTTGTCGTAACGTCTCATAATTATCATGATCAAGATAAAAATATTTCCTTGGGACTCCCAATGGTCAGAGCAAAAGAAGAAATACAAATATTTAAAGGGTTCTATTTTTTTTAATTTTATTGAAATATAGTTGATTTACAATGTTGCGTTAATTACAGATGTGCAGTAAAATGGTTCAGTTGTATATATGTATAAAAGCGCTAAAAATATCATCCTAGCTCTTGTTGCTAAATATATATATATATAGCAACAAAAAATAAAAGATTCTAATTTCCTCCAAGTTCCTTAAGAGAAGGAAATCTTTTCCTGACATTTAATTCTCATAGAAATTTCTCATTTGAGGCTTTATAGAGAGATTTTTAACATCCCTCTATCAACTCAATAGCAAGTTTAATTAGCCTGACATAAAACTACACCAATTTTTAAAATGTAACTAGAATTTAATCATGAAGCTATTCACTTCATTTATAATTTTTTTTTAAATTTTGATTTGAGCAGCTAATGGATTTGAGCAGCTGCTGCTACTTTTAACCCACCCCTTATGTGTCTAAATGTCTACCCATGAGGATCTTTCATTTTAAGTTCTCCCTAAATGAATATTTATAAACATGGCTCAGCTTAGTTAATATTAATAATGTACTTTAGCATTAATAAATATATATCTCATAAGGGTATAGTAAAAATTAATGAGGTGGAAAAGTCATGTCTGTGAACTGCTTTTTAAGATCAGAAAGAAAGACATAAATTTAAAAATGTTGGAGTATTATTGCTAGTGATGATTGTTACTGTTTATCAATAAGATTATTTTTGACAAAGTATGTTTTATTCCTGTAGCTTATGTTCATCATGAGGATAATTTCCTCACCGAGTACAGTGATTTTTCTTCATTGACAGGCAAGAATACACCATATAAAACTTTGTCACTCTATTAACGTATTACTATGCTGATGAGAATTAGGAATTGATAATGTGACACTACACACTTCTCAGACATCCTTCAGAAATCCCAGGATGATAACAGTCTCTCCAAAGTTTGAATTTTTAGAAATAATTCATACCAGCAAGTCAAACATAAAATGAATCAAGAATAAAATCTCCTCATACTGTCTCTTGCTTCAAAAATATCTTTATATGCTATATAGTAAATTGATAGTTCATATCTAAATTCAAACATATTGCTTTTTAGGGCATTTAGATGATTTAGATCCAGAATATTCCATTAGTTTTCATTAAAGCAGTTGATTAAAATAACCTCCTTAACTCTTTGAGAGATTATGTGATTTTTTAAATAGACTTTATATTTAATCCATTTAACTTTCATTTTCATATGAATCTCAAAAATTACTTCTCTTGCTTTTCCTTAACTTTTTCTCCTAAATTAAAATTGACCTTGGACTTTAAAACCACATTTTAATAGCATTTAACATCTAATAAAATTATTAGAATAATTGCTAGCTTTACAGTATAGTCAAAGCTTTATCCTATTAGTCTATGAGGTTTTATCCATAATAACTTTATTAAATCATTTGAATATTAATCTGGATGAGTCATGCTGACATGGATATTTTACTAGTTGTAAAACTATCTGATTTTATTACAAAAGAAATTAATATTAGTTCATAATTTTGTCTTTTATAAACAAAACACCACTGTCTTTCCTTTATAAAATCATCACTGAAAGACCATGGTTTAAGTTTTCTTTTAAAACGACAATTATTCTGATCATAATAGATATAGTATCCTTGACAAACTATAGTATTAATTCTTTGAGCTCACAGAGATGTTTTAATTAAAAATACTTTATTTTATGCTTTGAAGGAATAATGTAATTTATTACAATAAGCAATTTATAATGAGTGAATCAAAGTAGAAATCTGTGGCCTATTGTCCTCAAATCCTTAATTTTTTTTTTTTTTTTTTTTTTTTTTTACTTTTTAGGGCTGCACCTGTGGCATATGGAAATTCCCAGGCTAGGGGTCGAATCAGAGCTGTAGCTGCCAGCCTGAGCCACAGCCACATCAATTCAGGATCTGAGCTGTGTCTACAACCTACACCATAGCTCACAGCAATGCTGGATCACTGACCCACTGAGCAAGGCCAGGGATCAAACTGCATCCTCATGGATCCTATTCAGATTTGTTTCTGCTGTGCCACAACCTTAATTTTTAATTCTCCTCATAAATTTGCAAGAATTATATTTATTGTTTCACCTAAACACATACTTATTTATGGAAATGATGCATCACTCTGACCATATGTGACAGATGACCTCTAGTGAAATGGCTTGACCCAGGGTATAAGTGCTCCTTTTACTGATCCCAGTGCTCTGCTTCTAGTATATTTTTTCCTTTCGTTCTTTTTTTTTTAAATTATTGCGGTATTTTTGACTTACAATGTTGTATTAGTTTCAGGTATACAGAAAAGTGAATCAGTTATATATATAAATATATCCATCCTTTTTTCCCATATACGTTATTACAAACTACTGAGTAGATTTTCTTGTGCTACACAGTAAGCTCTCCTTAGTCACTTACGTTATACGGTAGTGTGTATATGTTATTCCCATCCTCCCAATTCCTCCCTCTCCCCAGTGGTTAACCTATGTTAACCATAAGATACGTTTTGAAATCTATGAGTTTGTTTCTGTTTTATAAATAAGTTCCTTATATCATTTTTCTTAAATTCCATATATAAGTGATATATGATATTTGATTCTAGTTTTTAGAAATGCAGAAAGATTTCTTACATTGGGTGAAGAAACCCAGAAAGACTAGAGTCAGGGAGTATATAAATCCTCTGAACTTTAATGTGTAAGCCCAGTTACCTAATTCATTTTTCCTAATACGTAGCAGAGTATCTTTAGAGACTTTGGTATCCCTTAGTATCCTCATCACAAAAACATTCCAAGGCATAAAAGTACAATGAAATTTTATATCCCACTACTAATGCCAGGTTTACTTTATAAAATAGCAGTTCCATTCCAGGATATTATATAATCCTGTTGAATAGAAGGATGCTAATATAAAGCAACAAGTATGAACAAAGGAGCAGGTATGAAATATGTCTTTTCTAAAATTATTTTATTCCATAAAACCTTTTTTTGAGGGCTAAGTCTGTGTGAATATGTATTACCCAGTCTGGAGTTCTTGTACCTTGATTGTCCTTTTCATCTATTGTTACTCTTCATGTTTAAGGATAGATAGGTGGCTAGATACCTACGTACATAGATATGGATGTATAGATGTGTTTTGCATATGTATGTATATACATGTATGTATGTATATACATAAATTTAATAACATGAACACAAGAGTAAGCAGAAATAGCTAATGGATACTTAAAAGCCAGGCAAACTGTTAAAATACATTTTATGCATCATCACCCTCTTTAATCATCATATCAACCTTATGAGGGGAGTTCTATTTTTATTTTTTGTTAGTGTTGTTGTTTGATCTAATTTATAAATGAAAAAAAGTGAAGCTCAAGAATGTGAGTTTTCTTTTCCAAAGTCACAAAGCTAGTAAATAATAAAACAGCAGCTCCAGTTCAAACCATACTTTAAACTTCATACTTGTAATCCACCTTGTTCTACACTATACTGTACTTAACCATGCATTTTTCTTTGTTCAGCATATCTGAAGGGTTTTTTAAATTCATTATTTATATATGACTGGTTCACTTTGCTGTACAGCAGAACCTGACAGAACAATGTAAATCAACTATAGTAGAAAAAACTCTAAAAAATAAAAAATAATTAAGAAAAGAAAAAGAAAATTTACCCAATCTCTGATCTATTTTGAACATTGTTCCAGATGCCAGGGAATCCGTAATGAGTATCTCACCCTGACCTACCAGGAAAAGCTGCTACTTGGAATTCCTTCCCACCTTTTCTACATCTCCCTTCTCCACCATATCCCAATCCCACTAAAATCCCTTTGTATTGTTTTTCTGAAATGCTCCATATAAAACACAATTCTGACCATATTTTCCCTGCATAAATCCCTGATGGTTAACCATATTTGAACAGAAGTTTGTAACTTACGCGATAACTGTACAGAGGGCAGAAAATACCAGGTTATTCTGTGAATATGTATACAAGAGAACTCTGTAGGGAAAGTCAAACTAAGAGGTCACTTCAGTAATCTAGGCAAAAAGGACTTAAAGTCTATATAAGTAAAATAAAATAAATGAAAACTTGCAAATGACTGAATAGAAGCAAATGTAAAAAGAAATTAAACAGCAAGAATGACGTCAAGATAATGAGCTTTGATCAATTCAGTTGAATAATTCATAATGCTATTACATAATAAAGTCGTACAGCGGAGAGAAGCAAATATCTGGGAGGATAAAGTAATTTCAGGTGAGCTAATTTTATTTTGACTTTCAGAAGAAAATACCTGACATTTAAAAATAGCAGTTGATGCTCAAGAATGGCAGGCAAGAATTGTCTGAAGACATATTGAGAGACTCGATGAAACTACAGGGATGTTTCATATGTAGAAATTATACTGGGGAGAGGATTAAGGGTTAATTTTAGGAATATATACATTTCTCTGATAGAAAGATTGTGAAAGGTAGAAAGAAAGGAGTTAGTGAAAAGGCAAGAAATGAATGATCTGAGAGATACAGAAGAAATCAATAAAATAAAATACAACTGGCATTCAGAGCTTTAAAGTGGGAACTGTCACTACTGTCAAATGCTGTAAATCTCAGAAAAGACCTTTTGATTCTGAGATCTTTAAAAATCAATTTTAGTAATGATTGAGACAGAAATCACAATTGAAGGCATTTAAGAATAAGATATTATAGTGGACTATGATTTTGACCATAACAGAATGAGGATGTATAACAAAGTTTTGTTGACATAACATGACAGTGAAATAGGGGGGTATTTGGTGGTATAAAGAAGGGGATCAGTGTAAAGGAAGACATTGAAAATGATAGTATGAAAAAAGAGAATGTGTATATATATTACTGTACACTTGCTGTATAGCAGAAATTGAAGGAACATTGTATATCAACTGTACATTAAAAAAATTTAAAAAGAAAATACAAAATATAGAGAGTCTAATTAGTGAAATTAATTTCTCCTTTCCAAGAAAGTATAGGTTTCCTCTAGATTTTCATCTGCTTCTGGAGAAATAGTATGCCATACAGAAGAGACTCAATGTTATAAATAGTGTGTGGAACTAGAAAAAAAATTTAGGATTTACACTCTCACATCTTGACCTACAAACTTAAACTAAGTAAAGGCCCCCAAAACTAGCCAGAGAGTGATAAAATCCTGCAAATATTTTTGTGATTCTTTCAACACTAATTTTCATTCCATATCCTCTATTATATTGATTTTTTTTCAATAAAATACAACTGTTCTATCAAGAAAAGGAGAAACTACTTTACTATTGTTATAACTTTGTAACACCCAGTGGACAAATCACATGGTAGTTAGATTTATCTGGTATTTTTTTCATTCCCAAAGAAAGACAAGTAGAGGAATTAAGAAGAAAACCTCTACTTGAGACCAGATAATTAGCTATGTGTTGTTCAGTACGGCCTTAGCACCTGTAAATTCATGGTCTTAGTTTCTTCTTTTTTTATAAAAAAAAAATTATTAAAGTATAGTTGATTTACAATGTTCCTTCCATTTCTGCTCCACAGCAAAGTGACCCAGTCATACATATATGAACATTCTTTTCTTTTTTTATACTGTCTTCCATCATGTTCTAACTCAAGAGTTTGAACATAGTTCCCTGTGCTATACAGTAAGACCCCATTGTTTATCCATTCCAAATGTTAACAGTTTGCATCTACCAACCCCAAACTCCCCATCCATCCCACTCCCCGCCTCCCTCCTCCCAACCACAAGTCTGCTCTCTGTGTCCATGATCTGTTTCTGTTTTGTAGATAGAATCGTTTTTGCCATATTTTAGATTCTGCATATAAGTGATATCATGTGGTATTTGTCTTTATCTTTCTGACTTACTTCACTTAGTACGAGAATCTCTAGTTACATCCGTATTGCTGCAAAAGCCATTATTTTGTTATTTTTTCTGGCTGAGTAGTATTCCATTGTGTATATGTACCACATCTTCTTAATCCATTAATCTGTCGATGTACACTTGGGTTGTTTCCATGTCTTGGCGATTGTGAATAATACTGCAGTGCACATAGTGGTGCAGTTGAGTCATTTGTAAAAATTTTCTCCCATTCTGTGTGTTGTCTTTTCATTTTTTTCATGATTTCCTTTGCTGTGCAGAAGCTTTTGAGTTTAATTAGGCCTAGTTGGTTTATTTGTGTCTTTAATGTCTTTATTCTAGGAGGTGGATCAACCGAGAAGTTGCTGTGATTTATGTCAAAGAGTATTGTGCCATTGTGCCTATGAATTCCTCTAGGAGTTTTATACTGTCTAGCCTTACATTTACTTTTTTTTTTTTTGCTTTTTTAGGGCCACACCTGGACATATGGAAGTTCTCAGGCTAGGGGCTACAGCTGCTGGCCTACGTCATAGCCATAGCAATGCCAGATCCAAGCCATGTCTGTTACCTACACCATAGCTCATGGCAGTGCTGGATCCTTAACCATTGAGCAAGGCCAGGAATTGAACCCATATCCTCATGGATCCTAGTCGGGTTTGTTACCCACTGAGCCACGAAGGGAACTCCTCATTTAGGTCTTTAATCCATTTTGAGTTTATTTTTGTGTATAGTGTTAGACAATGTTCTAATTTCATTCTCTCTTACATGCAGTTATCCAGTTTTCTCAGCATCATTTATTGAAGAGACTATCTTTCCTCCACTGTATGTTCTTGCCTCCTTTGTCATAGGTTAATTGACATAGGTGTTTGGGTTTATTTCTGAGCTTTCTAACCTGTTCTGTTGATCTATATTTCTGTTTTTGTGTCAGTACCATACTGTCTTGTTGACTGTAGCTTTGTAGTAGAGTCTGAAGTCAGGGAGCCTGGTTCCTCCAGTTCCATTTTTTTTCTTTTCAATATTGTTTTGGCTATTTGAGGTCTTTTTGTTTCCATACAAATTTTAAAATATTTTATCCTAGTTCTGTAAAGAATGTCATTGGTAATTTGATAGAGATTGCACTGAATTTGTAAAGTGCCTTAGGTAGCATTGTCATTTTGACCTTATTGATTCTTCCAATTGAAGAGCATGACATATTTTTCCATCTGTTTGTGTCTTCTTTTATTTCTTTCATCAGAGTCTTATAGTTTTCAGAGTACAGTTCTCTTTAGGTAGGTTTATCCCTAGGAATTTTATTCTTTTTGATGCAATGGTGAATGGGATTATTTCTCTAATTTTCTGATCTTTCATTATTAGTATACAGAAATGCAGTCGATTTCTGTGTATTAATTTTGTATCCTGCATCTTTATCAAATTCATTGATGAGCTCTAATAGTTTTCTGGTAGTGTCTTTAGGATTTTCTAGTTATAGAATCATGTTATCTGAAAATAATGGTAGTTTTACTTCTTTTCCAATTTGGATTCCTTTAATTTCTTTTTCTTTTCTGATTCCCATGGCTAGGACTTCCAAGACTGTGTTGAATAACATTGGTAAAAGAGGACATCCTTTTCTTGTTCCTGATCTTAGTGGAAATACTTTAAGTTTTTCACCATTGAGAATGATGTCAGCTGTGGGTTTGTCATAAATGACTGTTATTATATTGAGGTTGTTCCCCTTTTAGCCCACTCTCTGGAGAGTTTTTATCAGGAATGGGTGTTGACTTTTTCAAAAGCTTTTTCTGCATCCTCGAGATGACCATATGGTTTTTATTTTTCAGTTTGTTAATGTGGTGTGTGTGTGTGTATATATATATATATATATATATGTATGTATATATATGCCCACTACTGAGCATATGCACAAACAAAACATTCATTCAGAGTTTTTTTTTTCCCACTTAACCAGCCCCCCAACTCCCTCTTTGGGTCTGATCTCTAGGGCCAAAGTTTTAGTTCCCAACACCTGACAAAACCTGCCTATGGTTGCCCATTTCCTGTAGCACTAACCGTTTGTGGAGGACTGTCTCCTTCTTAACTGCTTCAGACCATTTATCTAGAGTTCGTCCTCCATTTTTGGCTGGTCTCATTGCTGGTGGGGGAACTTCCCTGGGGTAGAGGAGCTGTTCCTCTTTCCAGCTCCCTCCTAGGAGAGTAGGTCCCCTTTCATTTCCTTTCACTTCTTTTACTCTTGTTCTTCTTCTTTCTTATGTCCTCTCTGATTTTGTAATGTTTTTCTTGTTCTATCACAATCTTGAGGTCTTTTGTCAGTTTTTCACAAATTTTCTGTGTGAATGGTTCCACATATAGTTATATTTCCAGTGTACTTGTGGGAGTAGATGAGCCTGATGTCCTGCTACTCTACCATCTTAGACCTTCTCCCCCCTCCTTGCCTTTCTTTTAAATGATTCTTAAAAGTTTATTTTTGAATTTAAGGTATAATTGACATATAATATATGTTTCATGTATACAACATAATGATTAAAAATTTGTATATTTATATACTTCTTGATCACCTCAGTAAGTCTAGTTAGCATTTGTCACCTTACTTAGTTGCAAAAAAAACTTTTCTTGTGATAAAAACCTTTATGATCTATTCCCTTAGCAATTTTCAAATATTTAAGACAGTACTATTAACTATTTTAGCATGCTACATATTACATGCCCATGACTTATGTATTGTATGACTAGAAGTTTTCACCTTTTGAACCTCTTCACACATTTCACTCACTCCTCACTTTCTACTTCTGACAACTACCACTCTGTTCTCTGTATCTGTGAGCTTTTTTCCCACTTTTTTGTTGTTATTTTAAATTTCACATATAAGTGGCATAATATGGTATTTATCTTTCCCTCTCTGACTTTTTTCACTTAGCACAATGCACTCAAGGTCTGTCCATGTTCTCACAAATGACAAGATTTCATTTATTTTTATGGCTGACTAATATTCCATTGTTTATACGTCACGTTTTCTTTATTCATTCATATCAATGCACACTTAGGTTGTTGCCATGTCTTGGCTACCATGCAAAGAATATAAGGGTGAATATCTTTTCCAGTTAGTGTTTTCATTTTCTCCTGATAAATACTAGAAGTGGAATTATTGAATCATATGTTAGTTCTATTTCTAATTTTTTAAGGGAATGCCATACTGTTTTTCTTAGTGACTACACCAATTTACATGTCCACCAATATGGCACAGTGTTCCCTTTTCTCCACACCTTTGCCAATACTAGTTAGTTCTTATCTTTTTAGGACCACATCCATGGCATAGGGACCTTCCCAGGCTAATTGTCAAATCGGAGCTATAGCCACGGGCCTATGCCAGAGCCACAGCAATGTGAGATCGAAGCCATGTCTGCAACCTGTATCACAGTCCACTTCAATACTTGATCATTTAACCCACTGAACAAGGCCAGGGATTGAACCCACCTCCTCATGGATAATAGATTTGTTACGACTGAGCCATGACAGGAACTCCCTTTGATAATAACCATTCTAATAGATGGGAGGTGATATCTCATTGTGGTTTTCATTTACATTTCCCTGATGATAAGTGACATCAAATATCTTTTTATGTGTCTGTTGGCCAGCTGTATGTCTTTGAGAAAATGTCTATTCAGATATTCCCATTTTTCAATAGGAATGTTTACATTTATTTTGCTTTTGAGTTGTATGAGTTCTTTTTAAAATTTTTTTTATTTTTTTTATTTCCTCGATACATTATTTTTTTTTCTACTGTACAGCATGGTGACCCAGTTACACATACACGTATACATTTTTTTTCCTCGCATTATCATGCTCCATCATAAGTGACTAAACATAGTGCCCAGTGCTACACAGCAGGATCTCATTGCTGCTTTGAATATTAACGCCTTATCAGATATATGTTTTGCAAATATTTTTCTCAGTAGGTTTCCTTTTCATTTCGTTGATTTTTCCTTTGCTGTGAAGGTTTTGTTTGTTTGTTTGCTTGATTTTTTTTTTTTTAGCTTGATGTAGTGTCATTCTCTTTTTGGTTTTGTTGCTTTTGCTTTTGTTTTTGGTGTCAGATTCAAAAATCATGGCCAAGACCTATGTCAAAGTGATTACTACCCATGTTTTCTTATAGGATTTTTATAGGTTCAGGTCTAACATTCTAGTCAGTAATCTATTTTGAGTTAATTTTTTGTGTATGGTATAAGATAATGGTTTAGTTTTATTCTTTTTCATGTAGCTGTCCAGTTTTCCCAACACCATTTATTGAAGATACAGTCATTTCCCCGTTGTAAATTCTTGGCTCTTTTGTCATAAATGAACTTACCATATATGTGTGGGTTTATTTCTAGGCTCTTTATTGTGCTCCATTGATCTATGTGTCTGTTTTTATGCTGACATTGTTGTGTTTAGACAAAAGTTATTCTTCTTTATCCTCCTCACTTTTCCTCTTACCCAAGGAACACTAATCTGCTCAGCCTATCCTCTTCTTAAAACATTTAAAGACTTCCTTCCAATCTATTACAGAATAAAGTGCAAACTCTGACAAATAAGATCATTTATTATTTAGACTTTGCCTGATTTTCCAGCTTTCTCTCTAATACACAGGCTATGCTGAACAATATACAGTACTCAAAAAATTTTATTCAGGTTTATAATATCAAATTTTTACTTGAGTTCTTCTCCTGCCCACTGGGCTGTTGTTCAATAATCAGCCTCTGTCTCTGTCTCTATCTTTGTCTTTCTCTCTCTGTCTCTCATATGTTCCCTATTATATTTATTTCTTGTTATATTGCATTTCAACTATTTCTGACAATCATCTTTGGTTCCCAAGAGCCATTCAAACTTGAGCACACCATTGATTCTACTGGACTGTAAATTCATTGAGGGCAGACTCTATGCCTCATTAATTTATTTTAGTTTAATACCCAATTAGTCACATGCAATTCCATAGTCAACACTCAGAGTATTTGCAGAAGGAGTGAAGGAAGGAGTGAATTCACTCTAGCACCCCCAAAAGGAATCCCCTTCTGAGACCTAGAAGAAGAATTACTCTTTAGGATGTGTATGCACATTTTCTCTAACAATTACAATACGAATCAAAACAAATAAGACAATGTATGCAAAAATATTTTATAAATTATAAAGGTCCATAGATAGTAGTTAGTGAGATTATTACTAAATTTAAAATGTATAGTAATACCTATAAGGGTATTAAAGGATATAATTAATATTAATGTCAAAATAAGTATTGAGATCTATTTTACTACTATCTTTATATATTATTTTGCATACTATTAGTAATATGTTTCATATTTTAGGGAGATACTTCATATTTTATTATATATTTAATGTAGTTCATATTTTTATAGATACCTAAGACAAACTAAATTGTCCTGGAGAAATATGGAAAGGGTTGCCTTTTTTTTTTTTTTTTTGGTTTTTTAGGGCTGTACCACGGCATATGGAGGTTCCCAGGTTAGGGGTCTAATCAGAGTTACAGCTGCCAGCCTGCACTACAGCCACAGCAATGTGGGATCCAAGCCACATCTGCGACCTACACCACAGCTCATGGCAACGCCAGATCCTTAACCCACTGAGCGAGGCCAGGGATCGAACCTGCAACCTAATAGTTCGTAGTCAGATTTGTTTCAGCTCCACCATGATTGCTTTTTGTTTTTAATGTGACTTAGATATGTCCCTGATTTCAGGCTAAAGAAAACTCTGACTTTCCTTTCTAAACATGATGTTAGAATTCTAGCAACATCTCTCTATTGACCCCAGTAGCAACAATGGTTTCCCATTAATTTTATAGCCTCACCGGATTGCAAACATGGAGTCAGGATATAGTGACAGAATTTGTCAATCTAAGCAACACACCTTGTACTTACATTTTTTGTGAATGTATGTGCCAATGTTATTCTGTTGCAGTTGTCAACATTTAAAGTGTCTACACAGTGCCACTGCTATTACTCTTGCCAAAAGATCTGGAAATAAAAGTTTACTTTTTCACTTGGTTTTTGAAAAATCTTATTTTTCAGCCCACCATAAGAAAAAAAATTGCTTACCTCCCAACTCTTTATAGGTAGATGAATTTAGAGAATTATCTTCCCTAAGTAGTTCACAGGAAATTAAATGGCATTTTAAAAGGATCATCTGTCACAACAAAATAACCAAAAGTATGTCTATAAATTGTCAGGAAAGAATATCAATTGAGGTCATTAATATCAATTCTGTTTTCATAAACATATAAATCATCCATCTAAGAAATTACAACTGTAACAGACATTTAAATCATAATTCATGGAATTTCAGTAAATAGTCATTAAATACACAAAAATAAATAATGCAATTGCTGAGATGAAACATGTTTATTAAACAAAATTTCTGAGTCCCTGCACACCAGTATGCAAGCACATCTAGAAAAATTGATTTATAACTATTATTTTAAATATTCTATTCTAAGAACAAAATAACTAAGTTATCAATGTTTTACTGCTCTTGATTTTTTCAAAAACACTCTTAATATATAAATAGTATTACATTTGTTCCTCTAATGATACTGGGTGGCAGTGTTTTTTATTCATTTAATTGTGCAGAATTTTGTATTTTAGAGATTTTTTCCAAAATTATTTCTTAAAATGTTCTTTATATTTTTTTTAGTGAATTCATAGTTTTGTAGATTTAGACAATCAAAGCTATATTTTCACATAAAATAAATAATATAATGAATGTTACTGTATTTACCAACTTAAGTAATTTTTCCTGTTACTGTATATTTATTCACCAAAACATTAACTCAAGTATCAAACTTCCACTTCAGTTAATGTTTTATGTGATTTTGCATTATCTAAGTTTTGAACAATGAATGTATAATACTTACATAACATAAAAAGTCTATTATAGAGAAAATGAACAGAAAGCTTTACTGAAACATTTTCAGTTTATAAAACATACAGTGTGCTTATTCACATGTGGGCATCTGTTGACAATATTCTTTTTATTAGAGTCTTTTTTCTATCCTTCCTTGGTGATTTACACTTTCAGATGACACATTTCCATAGAAGCTTCATCTGAAACTTCAGTTTCTTTTCATTGTACTTTCATTTTAGTTTAGTTTAATTAAGTATATATTTTCCATAATAACCTTAACTTTGCTCAGATATAGTACTGTGTCTGATTGCCCCAAAATATTTAATAGTAACTAATTTTAAACAATTTACTTGAAGTATTAGACATTAGTATAGTATTTATACCTAATTATATAAACATTAATAGTATTTAATGACAATGTTAATAGTAATTAAAGTTTAATTTATTTTTATGTGCCAGATACTAAGGTGAACTTTTGCATATACTCTCATATTTAATCACAAGCAAAAATCCCTTGTTAGGAATTATTCATATTTAAACATAGTGAAAATTAGGAAACTGAAGGACATAATTCACTTCCCCAAGGTGACATAGTTAATAAGAGAGTGAAGTTCAAGTCTTGTTTCATCTAACTCTCAAGTCTTGTTTTATCCAACTCTATATCCAGATTTCTTTATAAAATAAAAGTAATACTACTCCTCTAATATTTGAAGAGTTTTGCATGTGATATTTCATTTAATCACCTGAATAATGAGATTATGCTGAGTGATTTCAAGACATCTAATTTTGAGATAAGAAAATTGAAATGATAAAGGTCATGTATCCAATTTGAGGCCACACAGTTCAGATTAAAGATGAACGGAATACATGTGTTATACACACTCATGTCATCTTTGCTTATGCGTTATACTTCTGTATAGTCATACAAAACCACTCTTCCTTCCTTCTTTCCTCCCTTCCTTCCTTCCTTTCTTTCTTTCTATCCTAGGGACTTTTTTTTTCCTCACTGACTATTCCAAAACTATGTCACATACCCGGAGAACATGTATACCAACTGCTTTTACTCTAATGTTATTATTGTTTCAAGTAAATCAAGTGATATTGAGGCCTTTATATTGATTTTTTTATATTGATTTTTATTGTGCAAATAAAACTCAAAAGTAGTCATAAGTATAAAAGAGATAAAAAAATTATATTCACACAATTATATCAATATTGTCAGGAAACACTTGATTAAAAGTTGCATGAAGACTTCTGAGATCTCAGTAATGTGGCCTACCAGGGCCTATCTTCTGAAATAAGCTCAATTCAGCCAATTGCAACTGGATGAACCTTAGAAGGCCTACCATTAGAAATTATACAGAATTCCTACTTTAATTCGAACTGTTTCCTAGCACATAAAATTGTAGCCACTGCTACAATTGTAGGCCTAATGCAAAATCAGTTGAATAACTATTAGTACCTAGAAATATTTTTCTACTTTCAAAATTAATGCTTTGGAATCAAGCTTTAACTGCAATCCAAATTTTATGATATGAGTTCCCATATTTTAGAAGTACTAGTAATATAAATCCATGATATAATTACATACAGTGCATTCTTCCTAATGTAATATGGATGACATTGTAAATACGGATCAGGCTAAATGAGTATTTAAATATAAAGCATAAAAATTAACTGTCAACCTATTCTTATTTACTTTTTCAACCTTGACACCTCTGCATCATTTTGAATAATGAGGTTTTCTTTGATACTGCCAAACATATTTCAACATAAGTGGCTGAGAACAAATAAAATATTTCAATCCATACATTTTTACATGGTCTTGTTGAACCAGAAATACTTGTCCTTGCCCAGAGTCCATTGAAACAAAATGATATCCTTCATCTTTGCTTCAACAGGTATTATTTTTTTCCCCCTGGTCTCTGCCATGGAAACAAATTATCATCTCCCTATAAAACTACAAAACAGAATTGCTCTTCTTTATTCACAGATTATTTCAACTTTGTAGGTCTGCCTTATTCTCAAAATTTACAACCTTGCACAAAGAGAAAAAAAGAACAATAAAACTCACATTTCAACACAACCCTGTACTAAAATTTAACTTTCCTACTTATCTTTCTCTTAAAATTTAAAATATATTTTATTACTTAGTTTAACAATCATTTTTAATTACTTATTAATCATATGTAGCTAGTAAATCTGTCAATAGTAAATGACAGTGACAGAAAAAAATACAAGAGCAAATGATTCAATGATTAGCTTTAAAAATATTTTAGAGAAAAGCACTGCACTGGACATTTTACTCTTACACAAATATAATAGCTCATTAGAGAAATTTCTCTTAAGACTTCATTTAACAAATGAGATAGTTTTTCTCAATGGCAGAATAAAGGCATGTAACCTGGTGATTCAATTTACTTTAATGATGATAAATGCTCAATGTTGATGTGCAGGTATGTGTGTTTGGTTAAGAAGTAGCTTTGCTTATACTAAAAAAACTGAATATTCATCAAGGCCATAAACTTGTACTACTTTGTTATAAAAAATTAATCCTAGTAAAAATTAGGAATCAACATTATCATTGGAAATACAGTTGAGGGGTAGGTTATCTGGGGGTCCTTTGTTGTGTTTGAGATATATCCTTTTATGGTTGCTCTCTTAGTGAAGGATAGGGTAGAAAATAGGTTAAGTTGTTTTCCCTTTCAGCAAAGTGGAACTTTATACAATGAGAGAGATGGAATAAAGCAGATGCTTTGCTCTCTTTGGAAGGACTAAGTCAATTAAAGTAGTAATAGAGTGAGAAGTGAAGAAACTGAGTAGTAGTCATGGAAAACAACAAGAAGAGATTTTCAAAGGTTTGTTAACCACGTCAAATTTAGTTGAGTTATTTGCAGATAAAATGGACAGAATAACTATATCTGTCAGTTGGGAGAGCACTGCTAAATATAATGACAGTATTCTCATTAGAGGGATGAGGGAAATTAGTATGTGGGATGTTTAATCCCAAGAAGGGAGTTTGTGGTACAATTGGAAACAAACATTTGCTTCTTTAAGAGTTAGGCAGTTGATAGTGAAATCTATAATGATTAAGTTAAGAGTATAGGATGACACATATCCTATATTCTATATTCTAAATCCTATATTCTATTGGAATAAAAATAACTTGAAATGGCTTTACTCCCCAACAGTAAATTACCTGGGTATTCTTCTAGATTCATCTTTCTCTTTATTTTATACCATGTTAATTTTTTAACAGTATTGGAGTCTCCTGACTATATGTATCTAGATTGAGTGTTTGTTCCTGAAATAGGCTTTCAATGTCAGCATTGTACAGAGGATAGGTCCCTCCTTGAATTATACTCACATGCCAATGGCAAAATTTACCAAAAAACTTACCTTTACCTCATCTGAGGCTTACTAAAAATTCCTGACCATTCAAAATTGCATTTTTGCAGAGAGCCACAGTAGAAATGTTGACCATGATTTGATTTATCCTCTGCCTGACAATGTCACAGTAGCCCTACATTTTCTTTGATTTGATACTCAGATATCTTAATACCACTTCATCCTAGATCAGCATTTCACCTGTATGTGCCTCATTACTTTGAGAGAATTCATTTTTAAATATTACCTTTTTACAGTCATTCCTCCCTGCTACCCCATATATTTAGTATCTGTTTTCTTTGCTTCTCTCTCTATTGTTGTTTTTCACTATGTATAAATATTCCCAAGTTTCGGGCAACTTCCCCCCTCTCTTTCTTTCTCTCTCTCTTCTCTCTATAAACTACCTCAGATACTATCTCATTTTTAACTATTTTACTTATGCAGGATAAATTCATATCTCCTAAATCATGAGTTTATTTCTGACTTTATTTCTTATATTTAATACTATATCACTTATTAAATATCTCATCCAGCATTAGAATCCTCTTTTCTCTAAAAATCTTCCAGGCTCTAAATTTCTCTTTTGTAAATTGTATCTGTGATGCCAAACTAGAAAACTTATTGTCATCTCTGATTGCCATTCCTCGTTATCTTTTATTATCCCTCCTATCCAATTTTCAAGTAATTGTCACTTATTCATCCTTTTCTTACCAAAGTACAACCACCCCAGTTGAAGTCTTTAATGTGCATTTTACCTGGACAATTGTGATAGCTTCCTGAATGGTTTTGTCACCTCTGTCTTCTCAAATCACCCCTTGTGTTCCTTCCTCAATTCTTCTCAAGATGCCCCTCTGCTAATATCATCGTGTTCCACTGAGCACTAAAATAAAAATTAAAGACCACCACATCTGGACTCAACCAATCTTTCCAGACGTCATCTCTCCCATTTTTTTTTTTTTTTTTTTGGTCTGTACCTGCAGGCGTGCGGAAGGTCCCAGTCCAGAGATCAAACCCATGCTACAGCAGTGACAACAATGGATCTTTAACCCACTGTACTACCAGAGGAATTCCCCATCTCTCCCACTTCTGAAACACATTTATTATATTACTACAAGGAATTTCTAATATCCCTTCTACTCTGCTTTATACAGATATGCTAACCTGGAGTGCCTTTTTATTTGTATGGCTATTGCCACCTCACCTCTCCTTTAAGTTATAAACCACATGCTGTGTTTTCCATAAAGCTTTTCATGATTCTTTCCAGAATGCTGTGACCTCCCTGTGATTACAAATTCTTTATACTCAGTTTATGTGACTTTAAGTCCAAAAATCTGAGTTCAAATATAAACACCTAGCAGAAAATCTTGGGGAAGTTAAAGATTGTTTCATCATGTGTAAAATAGGAATAATACTAATATCAAGCTCACAAGAAATCCATGGGGAAAGATATGTGAGCCTGTTTCTTGATGTCCATAAGGTCAGGGAATTTTTTTTTTTTTTTTTTTTTTTTTTGCTCACTAGTAAATCCCATGTGTCTTTAACAGTGCTTGGCACATACTGTTAAATGTATGCTTTATAAAAATATTATATGTAAAATGTTAATTTTTTGGACTTAATATTCAGGATATTACAGTTATTTATGTTCCTTTTCCCTTAACTAGAGAAATAAATTTTTACTTTCTTCTAGAGATTTATTGAACACTCACAGCGAAGTAGGCACTATCCTATCTCTCTTACTATTCTGCTTTTAATCCTCCTCTTCTGGACTCTGATTCTCTACTATTTGCCTGCATGTTTTTGCACTTAATATTCCATCCTTAGCCTTCTTCTGACCTTATTTTGTACACTTTCCTTGGATGATATTGTTACTCTTGGCTCCCACTTGGTGTTATGCTTGAGCCATGCATAATCTTTGTGGCTTTGATGCCACAAACGCTTGCCTCATCAGGGTCTTGTTATCCTTGCTGTCTGGAATGTGCATTTCCTAGATCTTTCTGAGTCTTCCTCTTCTCAGTTCTGATGTTATTTTCCCCAGTGAGGCTTAATCTGAACTCTTTAATTAATTTTTAAAATTTTCTTATTTCCCATTTGACATTAGTATGTCATAATGAAACTCTTTGCCTCAAAGTTTTTAGGAATTGTATATCAAATCAATACATTAGCAGACTACTGAAAAAAGGCAATGGACTCTCTTCTGTCTTTATAATATGATGATTCACACTGGAAATTGTACACTCTTCTCTTGAAGCAGCTTCATACACCGCAATTATTGTTTGTCTCCACTAAAAGACATAGATGCTTCAAACATTGTAATTATATTTGTGAGCCCATAAGAATAAACACAATCATTGGTATGTAATAAACATTCAGTAAATTAAGAGAATGACAGTTATAGGAAGTGGAATCAGCTTGCTTTACCTTGATTTACATAACATATATTCATAAAACATCAATTTTGTGCCAGATACTATAGTAGGTGTCTCTCACCTTTTTTTTTTATCAATCTTGAGAACCCTCATTTATCCAAAATTTGCTTCAATTGTTTCTTTTACTTTTATACCCTTTCCATATTCTTGTCACTTCTGTACTTTAGTAGCATATTATAGCTTGCTGTATTGTTGCAATGTTCTGTAGACCAGTATACATTTTCACTATAAAAATATAAATACCTAAAAGATTGAGATGAAATCTTTGAATCCTTAAGAATAAAAACTATCACTGGGACATAATAAATATATATTAGATTAACAAAAGAACAAATAACCTCTCTATAAATTGATGGGGTTTACATACTATAAAAATATAATACTGTAGTCTCTAAGAAAATTATTTCATTTTTCCAGAAGATTTTTGTGACTTATAAGTTCATAAATGTAATAATATTTATATATAAAGATGAATAAAATATGATGTAATATAATGGAGAAATGATGTATAAACAATTTCATAAGGAATTGAGAAAATAGCTGTTTAAAGTAATCTGAATAATCATTTACAATGAAGCAGAAATATCAAATCTTTAGATTAAAATAGCTAAGATAAATAATATTTATCTCATAATTACCAAAATCTTTCCTTCTAAAATATAAAATAATAATTGTTATTTGCCTAAGCCACCTGGAAGTCTTTTACAGCCCATTAATTAATAGCAATGTGTGATTTGTTTAGTTTATTGCATTTTCCACAACTCATTAAATCTGGGCTTATATGCAGTTCTAGCCTGCTTTGGTTTCACTTGTTTTAATTATTTTTTGATGATTTAAGACAATAGCCATATGGATTCAAGCTTTTTTTGTTTTTATAGCACTACACCATAGTAGAATTATTACTGTTTATCTTTATGTATTTATTAAAATGCAATATTTGCTACTTTTTTTTACATTTTATTTTAATACTTCAGTAGTTCACACATTAGCAGCATTCAGGAATATGTGAGGGTGGATTCTCTAACTTCGGGAATGTTCTGACTATATAACTTGTAATGAAAAGCAACATGATCTCACAGACTCTTTGGGTGGTTTCCAAGTGGCTTGTCGAGGGTAGTCTTTCTCTGAAGTGCCCTTCTGAGTATAGAAAACCCATAAACTGTTCTTTCTCCAGGCACTCAAAGAACTTAGGCACTGACACAACACAGCCCAACAATTTCCTGTGCACAATTTATAAGGGTATAAAAGTAGTGGTTCCTTCTACCGGGTTATTAGTATTTGCTCTATTTAAAATAAAGTTTATATTCTATGAATTACCTACACTGTGCCTGGCACATTACTAGGTGCTTAACATAAATAATTTTATTTCTTAGTATGACTTTACAAGAAAACTGAAGTTTCAAAGAAGGCCAGGAGCTCCCATCATGGCTCAGCAGAAACAAATCTGACTAGTATCCATGAAGACACAGGTTTGATCCCTGGCCTTGCTTAGTGGGTTAAGGATCCGGCACTGTGGTGAGCTGTAGTGTAGGTCACAGACACATGTAGCTCAGATCTGGTATTATTGTGGCTGTGATGTAGCCCAGAGGCTACAGCTCTGATTTGACCCCTAGCCTGAGAACCTCCATATGCCATGGGTACAGCCCTAAAAATACAAAAAAAAAAAAAGTCTGTTTTCTTTCCTACAGTGTTTTTAAAGTCTTCTACAAATTCAGGGTTATCTGCAATCCCTGGTAGATTTAAGTTTCTGGGAGGTTTGGCACTGACATATGCATCTTGCTCCTCCTAACCAGTCAATACTACCCTCCCATAGAGCTGCAGTTCAGGAACTAGAACCAAAATGAGTCAAACAGTTTTGTATTTTTCTGTGTCTCAGAATCAGAACTATAAATTTGCTGCTGTGGCCATTGGTAGGATATCTTACATGGAGCTGGGAGCTGCTGGATCAGGCACTGAGGCCAGGTTATATTACAGCTGCTTGGTCTCGCCTCCCCTGTGGACTAGTTTCTTCCCCCAGAGGCACAGGGTAGTATAGTATTGAACAACCGTCATAATTTTCTGTAGCATCTGTGTGAAGGAATATGACTGCTTGGGAGATAGAGATTCATAGGTCACTTGGAATTGTGCAGATATTTAGGGACTTCTTTTTTTTTTTTTGTCTTTTTCGGGCCGTATCCGCAGCATATGGAGGCTTCCAGACTAGGGATCTAATCCAAGCTGTAGCTGCTGGCCTACAGCACAGCCATAGGAACGCCAGATTCGAGCCACATCTCTGAACTACACCACAGCTCGTATCAATGCTGGATCCTTAACCCACTGAGCGAGGCCAGGGATCAAACTCGCAACTTCATGGCACCTAGTTGGATTAGTTTCTGCTGCACCACGATGGAAACTCCTGGACTTTTATATTTTAGGTGGTTTGAAATCACATAAGGCAATGCAATAGTCCCGTAGAATATAGTGGAAAAGGCTTCAACCCCAAAAGTCATATATGTATGACTGCAGCATATGGAAGTTCCTGGGCCACAGCTGCAACCTATGTCACAGCTGCTGCAACACCGGATCCTTTAACCCACTGCGCAGGGCTGGGGATCAAACCCATACCTCTGCAGGAACCCAAGCCACTATAGTTGATTCTTAACCGTCTGAAACAGTAGGGCCTGCAAATAATAAGTATTTTTAGAGGAAAACATGGGATTCTGGCCCTGATCTGGTTGACTTCAAAGCTTGTGTCCTTTCAATTAATTCTCTCTTAGAAAAAAAACACAATAAGCATCTTACATCTTGCAGTCAGGATTAACTGTTTTCTAGATTCAAGAGCTGTGAAATAGGCTACTCTCTTGTCTTTCCCACCCTTAATACTCTTTTGTTTTTAGCATGGTGAGGAAGCGTGGGGTTTTAAATAAACATCCATTTATTGAAAACCTACTATGTGCCAGTACCATAGTAGTTGATGTTATGGAGAACTGGTGTATTAGTTTTCTTTTGTTGCTGTGACAAATGACCACAAATTTAGTGACTTAAACAGCACAAATTCATTATCTTGCAGCTCTTTAGGACAGTCCAACATGGGTCTCAGCTAAAATTAAGGGTTGATAGGGCTGCATTCCTTTCTGGAAAATCTGAGGAACAATCAATTACCTTCCCCAACCCTTCCCGGCCTTCCCCAGTTTCTAGAAGCTGTCTAAATTTCTTATTTTGCCATCCCTTTCCTCCATCTTCAGAATCAGCTGCACAGCATCTCTCTAACCGCTTCCATCATCACGTCTGGTTCTCTGCTTCTGCCTCCCTCCTCTATATATATGAACACTTTTGTGCCTAACTGGGTAACTCAGAAGAATTTTTCTATATTAAGGTCAACTAATTAACGACCTAATTACATGTACAACTTAAATTCCCTTTCTCCTAACCTAACATATTCACAAATTTCAGGGTTGATACTGACAGATTTGGGGCAATATTATTCTGTTTACCACATGGAAAAAAAGGAAATCACACAAGATGCACCAGACATGATATCCAAGAGATAGCACACAAGAAAGGTCCATGGAACAGAGAACAAAGAATTATGTAAGAAATCATAGCAAAATCAACACTTTCTGAAAATTTATTATTTACCAGGCACTATGCTCTATAAAAAAATTACAATGGTTGTTTAAATTTACACAACAAAACAGCTTTTAAAGGTAAGAAATACTGATCCTGTTTTGATAAACAGGTTTAGCCTTTCCCCAAGCTCTCCCGGATAATAGATATTGAAATGAAATTTAAATTTAGCTATCTTATTTCAAAGCCTATGCTCTGGTTTGTAGAATATTCATATCTTGAAGCAGGAGTTTGAGCAAGATGATTCAAAGTCAGTGCAGGTGCTAAAAAGTGCAGTTAATACATACTTTGCAAAAGAACAGCCAAGTCTGGATAAAAGGATGACTAGAAAATGGTCATAGGGAACTATGTTCAATCACTTGTGATGGGACATGATGAAAGATAATATGAGGGAGTGTGTATAAATGTATGACTGGGTTACTTGGTTGTACAGCAAAAATTGACAGAACAATGAAAATCAACTATAACATAGAAATTTAAAAAAAGAAACAAAGTGGTCATCGCAGGAAGTGGTAAGCAGCTCAGTTTGAGGTGAAGATGGAGATCAGTTGTCCTGGGGCATGTGATTTTTCTGGGGAGCCAGGGAGATAAATATTCAGAGGACAAATGAGTGAAATCACTTTCACTATCTTGAAATCTCTAGAGCACACAACTGAATAGATAAACAAGAAGGGACACCTGTAGTTTTTAAACAAATGAGAGATATGATGAAATAATGTTTCATAAGATGAAATCTTCATATTGTTCAATCTTCATATTGCTTCATTCTTCATTACGAAGGATGATCATGAAAGAAAAGTAGAGTAAAAATGCCAACAAGCAATTGTAGTGATTTCAACACTAAATGACATGGGACTTGCAGAGTAAGGGCCCCATGACCAATAATCACCCTGCTACAGTTTATTGAGCATGATTTATTTTATTTATGTGTATAACACCTCAAATTTAATAGTTTTGAAACTTAACACTTATTTTACCTAATAAAATGTCATCTCAGTGAAATTCATGATTAATTTTCTTCATATTTAGACCTTTAAATGTTTACAAAGTATTTTCACATACATTTTCATATCTGAACCTAAGAATTCAGTGAAGCACATACAGGTTATAGAGAGAATGTTGAAATCCTGAGAGGTTGTAATTTGTCAAATTCCGGTGATGATTTCAATCCTAACTTATTCTAAGGATCAATCCTTTTCTTCTGTAGCTGTTGAATAATAAGTATAAATTAAAAAACTTAAATTTTAGTATATCTTCAATGAAAAATATCCTGAGTTTTATTTCTTTTTTATGAAATTGGCATAACCATAAACTTTGATTCTTTTTTTAAAATTTTTTTGTCTTTTGTCTTTTTAGGGCCTTACCTGCTGCATATGGAGGTTCCCAGGCTAGGGGTCAAATCAGAGCTGTAGGGGTCGAATCAGAGCTGTAGCAACAGCAATGCAGGATCTGAGCTGCGTCTGCAACCTGCACCATGGTTCACAGCAATGCTGGATCCTTAACCCACTGAGCGAGGCCAGGGATCAAACCCACTTCCTCATGGTACTGGTTCGGTTCGTTAACCACTGAGCCACGATGGGAACTCCAACTTTGATTCTTTACATAAGAACTTTAGTGAGCATAAAAATTTCCTGTTCAACCATCTACTCCATAAATTTCCTTTCCATCTGCCAAAATTGCTATCTTCTCTTCAGAACAGCAACATTTATTATAAGTACACAGCTGAAATCTATTCATTTCTTTTTAATACACACCAGAAAATAAGATCAGCAGCTGCAACTTCCGGCAGGGCAAAATGTGATGAATTGGTAATATATAATCCATTGATCTGGATAGCGCAGAGTAGAGCTTAGACCAGGTCTCCTTGATTTTCATAGACTTTATCTCTATTCAGTTTGCTTCTGCATTTAAGTTATTAAATTCAGATCTGTGTGTCAAAGATGATTAGAAAAGGGTAACTACTCCCTTAGGGATCTATTTTAAAATGTCACAATTAAAATTTTCCAGAAAGTTTCAAGCAGTTTTAGCCTCCTGGCTCATGCAAAATATTGAGCATCACCGTTAGCTTCAGGATGCTATCTGGAAGTGGAAATGCTGATTTACCCTTGCCCCCTGCCATGCTACCTAATTGGAAGGCACCACTCTCAGTGGTAGACAGGCTAATATTCGATTTTGCCTGTGGAACTGGGAATAGCATAATAAATGGCTTTGTGATTGGAGATATATTTTGTGCCTATATTTGGAAGGAAGAAAATTTCTAGTTGCTCTCTAAATAAATTAGGTTTATTTTACAAATGTAGTAAGAGGAGAGATGACATTGTTTTTCCAAAGGAGAGCAAAAAGTATAATCATCCAACCTCCAAGTTCGTAATTCAACTGTGAGAGATAACCTTGTCCAAAGAGAAAACAATGATTTCCAGGCCATCACAGTCACCTTATTCCTCCACCCCTTGCCCCTCACCCCCAGCAGAGATCTTTAATATCTATTTGACAATAATGACAGAATCTGAATAATAGACAGGAAACTCTTCTTTTAGAGGAGGCTACCATGGGATATTATTAATGTAACTTGCATGTTTTAAGTATTAACTAAACATGGTAAGATACTGCTAAACTGATAAAAGAATAGAATGTATATATAATGACAAAATCAGAAATATGCATATTGCTACTATGTAAGCAACAAAATCAGAAATATGCATATCATTACTATGTAAGCAATGCATATTGTTACTATGTAATCTGACTAGGTTTAGTCAGATATAAACATACTATCATCATGTGTTTAGACATGGATATCTGAGTCAGAATATTGAATTTAAGTTTCAATGAGATTTTTTTCTCCCAGCATTTTGTGGTAATTAGATAAATGGAAAGCTCCCTTCAGTAAAAAAGATGATTCCACCAAAATTGTATATTTTTCTTCCCTGTAAGTATAGAAACAGGAGTGACTTATATGTTAACCTCATATACCTTTAGAAGAAATTCATTAATTTTATTATATATGATAAGGTTTATCTAGTTTTTCAAACTCTTCGGTGCCATAGCAATAACATATAAATTGGAAGTGAATATATTCAAAATGATTATTTAGATTCTTAATAGCCAACTGCATTCTTTCTTTAGGGACTGAACTAACTATGGTTAGAACTAGCCTAGATTGCTTTTAAAACATGGGAACATAGGTTCCCATGTCTAATTTCTTTGTAAGTAGCAATTTACTAGCAATACAACCAAAGTGATTTTTTAAAATTACTTAGTATAAGTAACTACTAAAGAATTTAAAAATTATATGCCATTAATATTGACTCCCTGAGAAGAGAACTAAGGAGAATATAATCTCTACACATTAAATAATAGGATTTAGCTCTTAGCATTAGTAAAAAGGAGAATATTTTTCAGTTCGTAGAAGACTATGAACCTACTGAATTTGTAGTTAGAAGAGATTTTAAAAATCAGAGTTATTTAATTTCTTTTTTTTTGTCTTTTTTTTTGCGATTTCTTTGGGCCGCTCCCACGGCATATGGAGGTTCCCAGGCTAGGGGTGGAATCGGAGCCTCAGCCACCGGCCTACGCCAGAGCCACAGCAACGCAGGATCCCAGCCGCGTCTGCAACCTACACCACAGCTCACGGCAACGCCGGATCTTTAACCCACTGAGCAAGGGCAGGGACCGAACCCGCAACCTCATGGTTCCTAGTCGGATTCGTTAACCACTGCGCCACGACAGGAACTCCAGAGTTATTTAATTTCTTAATGAGCAATATAGATTGGTTAAAGTGCAGCCCCTGGTTTAAAAAATCATTATTCAGAAGATCTTAGCATTAGCCATCCTGGATCTGGATTGCTTAAATTGCAAATAATTGCTAGTCTTAATTGCTATTAACTTAGAAAAAAGAGGATTTTCTACTTTCAGAATTGATCATCAGCCTAGTGTTAAGAGCTGGAATTTGGTTCTTGATATAACAAATATGGACGCGTTTCTTTTATAACTACGACTATCCAGAATGAGCTTAATGCCAAGCACTGGGAGACATACTTCATACAAATCTATGGACTAAAAAAAAAAAAAAAATACATATACATAAAGTTGAAAGGAGAGGAAATGTGATGAAAAAATTGTGGATTTATTGCCCTTTTTTTTTTTTCCTGGGATAGCTTTCAATTTTACCGCCAGTGGAGGGAGGAAAGGCAGAAAAAATTCTGGTATTTTGAAATATGGAGTTGATTTTTCTCAAAAGATCTTTGTCTACACACCTGGTGTGTACTTCTGGCAAAACCTAGTGATTGAAATTATTAATTTTGTTGGCTTACAGAGTGTAAAATAGTTATATTTCTCATCTTGCCTTGATGTATAAATAACATTCTTTATATATTTAAAAATGAATATTATATTACTCTGAGAAATAACATAATAATATCATTAAATAAATTATTTAAACTGTGACCAATTAATTAATGGAAGACACATAGTACTTAAGGGAAAATAAACTTAAAATTATGGTTACATATAGAACATTTTAAAGGACACACTTGTGAGTTCTGTCTTCTTTTACTTCTTATTACCCTGCCATCTGCACAGTCATGAAAAGTAGTAATACTTTTTTTTTTGGAAATATATCAAAGTATTTTGTTGTATTCAGTCTATACCCATCTCTATAGTAAGTGATTTTATTATTTACCAATAAAACTCAACTGATAAACAAACACACTGTTCTTTCAAGTTTTGACTAACTTGAAAGTTAGCTTTTGTGTCTCAGCTTTAATGTAAATATGTTCAGTGATTGAATTTCATCCATCTATTTTCCATTTCCGGTAAAACTATTATAGTATTGTTTGATTTCTAAATTTCTTTTCTGATTCCAAAGGCACTACAGGTAATGAAAAAATATAAAACAACCAGAGCCATGACCTATAATATTAAAATATCAAACACTTAGTTGAAAGGAAATTTCTTGCCTCATGCCCTAAGGACAGCTGAATTTGTTAAACAAATGTAAGTAAATAGGCCACAACTGAAGATACCTTATAGAATAAAAAGAAAACCCTTGCTCTTCAGCTTTCCGAAGATGAGATCTGTAAACTATTATCAGTAGATTTTGTTTTGTGAGAGAGTGGAGGTGACCCGTAGAGTCTGGTAGGCTTTCTGGTGGAATCACAATTTTTGATTACAGATGTTCTTCCACTAATGAACAAGTTGAGTATTGAATAAGTATATATCCAAGGTGGCATTCAATGCACAAGTATCTTGTACCAGTTTCTCAAAACATTCAACTTGAAGTATCAGCTCTGCTTTTATGTCTCTCGCGTGCCTTAGGTTAACAATCTTAATACTCTGCCCATTTTTATTTTTTTCCAGTTTTTATTTATTTTTTATTAAGATATAGTTGATTTACAATGTTGCCTCAATTTCTGTTGTACAGCAAAGTGACCCAATCACACCCAGTTCCCTGTGCTGTATAGTAGGACCTCCTTGCCCATCCATTCCGTATGTAACAGTTTCCATTTTTAAATTATCACATATTTAAGATTAAATATTTTCATAAAACACCTAAGAAAAGTGAGTAATTATAAATAACAAACCATATACTAAAGAAGAATAAAGCCTAGCTTAATGGCATAGGTTGGTAATGGGCTATGTAAATTCAATGTTTTATCTTTAAACCTATAAAATAAAATATAGGCACAAAAGACAACAAAGAACATTGTGATTTAATGAGTTATTATAAAGTGGATGCCCTTATAACTACCACCCAGGTCAGGATAGAACTTTGTCAATGATTCCAGAAGCTATGCCTCATCCCAATTTCAAACCTCTCTCTTTACACATAAATTACAGCTATTAAAGGGTTGATTCCTTGAATTAATTTAGTTTTATCACCCATGTGTTTATGCCTATAGTTTGGTTTTGCATATCCTTAAAAATATGTTTTTTTAGTTCTTCTTTCACCCATTTCCTTTCTTTTCTACTCATTTGCTAAAAAATCGAGGTCATTTGACTGTAGAGTTTCCCAGTCTGGAATTTTCTGATTGCACATTCACAGTGCAGTTCAACATGTTGCTGGAACTTTTGTTTTTCCCCAAAATTGGCAGCTACATCCAGAGGCTTGATCGGACTCAGGTTTGATCCTTTTGAAGATGGTGTACATTCTTTCCTCAGAAGGTAGTCTATGTTTGGTAGCCTTCTGTGCTATTATAAATTGTGGATGAATGGTGTCTATACCCACTAGTACACTGAATGTACAAAACGATAATATCCTAAATCTATAGGCTTTTAATTTGTTAGTTGGAATACTTTAATAAAAAGATACCTCCTCCTTGCCCACTATTAATTTACTTAGTGGTAGAATTCACACTGTTGAAGCAAGATAAATGCTTGATTCTTTGCTTTTATTTATCAAATTCCAAGTCGGCAAATTGATTCTCTTTCATTTTGTGATGATAAGAAATTTTTGATAACAAAGGAATTAATGAATTTAAACATAATAATATAGTTCAATCAATTGCAAATATTATCTTTTTGAGAGTCAAATTTCCCTGTTTTGGCTAGTGGAAGTCCCTTCAAGGTGGCTTCTAGGGTCTTTCAATATGACTGTAGTTGTGACCATCTGGTAGAACAAGTCCCATATTTAGAGTTGATCATTTCTCCTAGAAGCTCTGATTTCTTTTACTGGAAATAATATGTCAGGGACACAGATTACTAGGAGTGCTCCCTCCTACAGTATTAGTAAGCATAAAATATATTAGGGATAGATCACACTGATATTTTCAATCCAAATCCAGAATTGTAGTACTTTTTTACTTAGTCTTTTCTGAACATCTGTATCTGTTTCTTCCACATTGAGATTCCTAGTTTCACCTGCTTCTGGGGATGACTGAATTAGAATGACTCCTAATTATTAATTTGCTTCATCTCATATTGTACGCATGAGCCTCAGAATAACAATGCAATTTCCCCTTGAAAATAATAACCCAGAATAATTTTTTATTTTCATGTGTTGGTTTGATTTTGACTTAGTTCATATATTTGTTTGAGTCTAAATTTATTCGTATACTGAAAGCTAATTATTAGAGAATTTTTTGCATTTGAAGTGGAGCAAAGTAGCCATCAAACTATAGATTTTCTATTGTTTGATTATTTTTATGGGCTTCCTTTATTACTATTGGGTAATAAAAAGGTCATAGATTTTTCTATAGCATTAAGGGATTGAAAACTGTAAAATGTGGCTAAGGTGTGTGTATTCCTAGTTTTAGCTGTACTGTATTCTTTTAATTTAACCCCTGCTTCCTCAAATATACTTACCTCTTTTCCAATATTTTGTGCATTCCAAAAATGCGCTATATCTAGTACTCAACACATTTGTAATAATGCATTCCAAGTTACTTCTCTAAAAGGCTACAAACTCCAACTGTCTTTCCTGAGTACATACCTGGCACAGGGTGTACACTCACTGCACATCTGTTGAATGAATGATTGAATGAATAAATGAAACAACCTCTTCATGTTTTAACTAAATGTTAAAATATTAGCTTAGATCTATATTTAACAACATTATTGTACAAAGACTTTTGTGTATTTCTGCATACAAATGAACAATTTTTTCAAAGTGATTTTTCACCTAAGAAAAGTAAAAATAAAATTTAACATTTTTATTTGATTTCTATTAACAATACTCTCTCTCACTCCGCCAGGCTGGACATTGATAATGTAATACCTGGAAAAAACTAAGAATAGTGAAAGACTCCACATGATCCCTCATTGAAAGAATGTTAAAAAAGTTTTGACATCCTTCTCTGGTTTTAGTAGACATAGTTGTTTCAGTCTAGCTTATCCTGTGCCTTTAACTGAGCTGAGGACCCCTATGCCTTGCAGCCAAGCTCCATGCAAACTCTTACTTGCATCTGGGATCCCATTGCTTTATCTTGTTTTATACTCTTTCCTGACCTATTATTTCTTGTTTTGTAACTCAGTTCCTGACTGTTGCTCTGTTTTCTAACTATGCCTTTATTTTCATCCCTGATAACTGATGAATGATGTTGTTCTAATCCTGACTCTTGGTTCTCCTCAGTGATCATGCTTAGTTCACTGACCACATGGTTCTCTTCTCTGTTCTAGGCAACACAGGAGCCCCATTCAGCTTCATCCTCCAGATCCAACCACACTTAAGGCTGGGTTCCCAGTAGCGTTAAGGAGTATAATTGGGAGATAGTCTGAATACATGCACATTTAAATTATACTGTACACCAAGCATGAGGTATTCAAACTTTTTGGTTACAGTATCAGATAAATAATTGATCCTCCCTGAGAGACTGCAGTAAAAGTTAAGAATAAAATATTTTATAAATGTAGCATTTGATAACAAACCTTCAAATATAAATTATTTCAGTGCCCCTAAAACATGTAGTAACCCTGAATAAGGAAGATTATTCAGTTTCATACTGAATTAATGATATTTGGAGGCATTAAGTAATTTTCCAAGATCATGCAGAATTTAAGTGGAAGAATATGATTGAACCTCATCACTTCATTCCTACATCAAACAATAAATCTCATTCCTTCATCACCAATTGTATAATAGTGACCAAACTTCTTAACTTTGCTCTGCCTCAGTTTCTTTTATCCTGTTAAATGATTTTCTCTGTTAAAGTGAGTTAACTATGTAAATTGCTTTGAACTCCTAGGGGAAAAAAAAAGAGCTGTAGGAGTGATAATTAGATGCCATGGTATTATAGATGTTTTAAAATGGAGTTGAAAGGTTCATGGAATAAAATTTCCATATTTTTATTAATATGGATTTTTGATACCCTTTGGAAGTTAATCTAAAAATTATTTTCCTTCTTTTATAACTAAAAAGGAACTTTTTTCTCATTGACTCTGAAATTCTTTAAAACAGAAAATACCCAAGTTTCATGAAACCTAAAAGGACAGGCAATAGTATAAATAGATCATTTAGCCAGTGGACAATTGAACTACTCAGGGAGATGTCATTGGGAAAAAAATATCTAGTCAGTTAGAGCCATTGGAAATTTTGTTTCTGAATCCCAGTCCACTGGATCAATAGTCATGTGCCAGTGTAAACTGGTTCTGCTCATTTACTTTGCCTTCTAAACTTGCTAAAATCAAGTTCTCTGCCCCTAAATGACAGCCAAATTCCTTTCTGTGCCTTCAATAGTATTTTAGAGATCTAAATACAAGGTAATTTTATTTTGCATTTCTGATCAAACAGTTCAAAATGATTTAATGTTTATCTTTTAATAGTCCTTAGCTATTTACAAATGTGGATAGCTGTTTTACCAGTAGAAAGGACATTTTCACATAGCTGTGTCTTGCTTAATTTCTTAAAATTTCATGCAGAAAAAAAGTTGCATGCAGTCGTGGTGTGCACCACCACTTATACATCAGCATTATATGATACAGTATTTGCACTTGAATTTCAGTCTTTTAATCTTCCTATTTATTAAGCTCATCTCAGGACTATTAAATCTGCTCATATTGCCTATTGACTTTGTAAATTATGTGCACCTTTTCCATGTCAGTAAAATATGAATTTATTTCACCATTTGCCATCAGGAATCTTGAGAATGTGCACAGAATTTCTCATGTCCCTTTTTATTACTTTGAAGAGTAGCATTCTGTGATACTGCATGGTAATGAAATTCATACTGAGCAGTCTACTTCAATGCAGTCTACCTTAATAATTACTTATTAAGGAGTTCCACAAGTTCCACACCAGTTATTTTCTGTTAAAGAAGTAGCATACATTATACACTGCACCAAATATGATGGCACTTAGAATCATAGAACAGAAGGGAACTCTGAGATAATTTCTTCCAACCCCCTATTTTAGAGTTAAACAAACTTACATCCAAGAAATTAAGTCTTTTTTAATATGACAACTGACTGGTGAGAGCTCTGAGGTTAGAGTGAAATCTCCTGGCTCCTATTCTTGTCTGTTTTCTGCTTTTTCTTCTACACTGCCTCTCCTATGTGCTTTGTTGTAAAAGATAAATGAGCTGATTTTATTCTGATTAAAAGAAAGCTATTAATGACCTGGGGGAAAAGAACCAAAGGCAGGGATGAATTATTATTGCACACCTTAGAATTTCTCAAATTCTAAACAACAGTGGCAGCTAATGATGACTTCATGCATTATAAAAGGACAGCATGCATTATAAAAGGATATGGGGAAAATGATCCCCAAAAAAACACATTCAAAGAAACACTTTTCTGTCCCAAATCAATATTTTGGGTGTGATTGTTTAAGATAATACTTCAAGAAATGCTGGTATTGGTGATTGCTAATAAAGCAGTGGGAAGAAGCAGGGACCTAGCTAAATGGAAGAGTAAGAAGTCTTCCTAGAAGAACGTTTAAAAAAAATCAAGTATGAAAGCTCTTCTGCCTTGTCATTGTAAAATTCAATTTTCATTGGTACTGATGAAATATGTCACTAGACCAGGTAGTATACACTGGTACCTTTTAGGGGATATTTTAGGGAATTTTGAAATTGGATAGGACACATAAACATATATGAAATCTTATACTAACCAGAGACTTATAGATGCTGCAGAATATGAAACTTCTCTCATTGTATTTCCACACAGACTTTTCAGTAACTTTTTTACTTTTTTAAAAAAATTGTGACTCCATGTTCTAAATCCTAAAAATACTACCATTTATTGAGTTTATGTGTTAGCCATGTGTTAAATACTATGAACACATCGTTGCTTGCAGTGCTCATGATAACTTTTTGTGAGCCATAGAAATTATACATTATGGTGAAATACATAGATGAGAGAGTCTAAGAAACTGGCTCAAGATTTCATAAGTGTGAGAACTGGGATTTGATGCTCAGTGCATTTAACAGAAGTCCATGCTCTTATCGACTCTGCATTGTTGCAGATGATGGCAGAAACCACTGGTGACTGTACACTCACTTTCAGAGGAAAAATGTATTTGTTTACCTACCTGACCTTAAGGATGAAAAGTAAACAAAACCAAAACTAATTGCAGTATGTGAAAACTTCTTTCAGTATGATGTAGGTTCCCTGCCATCCACCCAGTTTTCCCCTTCTTCCTTCCACTGTTCTTAAATTCAGGTTCATGCCCAGTAGAATAAGGAAATTATATTTGGTTACACAGTACTTTTCCCTACATAGGTTTTGCATGTGTCTATTAATATCTCAAGTATGATCAGTGATGTCATTAAATATATTTTCAGTCGTGGAAAATTATTAACTTAAAATGTAGTAGATGAGATAAGGCATTCAGTATTGTCATTGCTTTATTGGCTCTTTTTTCTTCTAAGAGTAAGTTAAAAAATACAGACTTTATACAGTTAACAGTTGTTTCTGCAGTAATACTCAAAGAATGGGAAAATTCAATATGAATACTAAGAATCACTCTCTTCCACTGCATTCATGTTCTTTTCACTCACAACCAATAAAACAGAAACAATAACAACAAAATCCCACAAGACTGGCACCATCAATGATTAATATTAATTAAAATAAGTTTCAAAGTTTATTCAGAGTTGATGGAATCCTTACTTCATGCCAGAAGCATGTCTAAAGAGAATATTTGAGTTGTTTACCCAACTTTACAAAAATACTTGAAATTGTAACATATAAAAAATTAGACAGCAACATCTTATATAATATTATAAATTGATTTTGACTTCTGCCAAATGTTGTTCTCCGGTCCTAACATGTAATCATTTGTTTAAATTGCTTTCTCAGTTGAGAATTCCAAGGACATTATTATACAAAATTAGGAATAATAGAATTGTCATCTCTGTTTAAATATGGAAAATGTTATTTCAGAGATAGAAAACAATTATTTCAACCATCTATTTGTGAGGGAGCACAGGGAAACTTTACAACTTTTTTAATATTGAAAGCAAAAAGTGTTACTCTTTGAAACAAAACTTATACCTAAAAATTGTCATGCCTCATTAGAGGCTATTGAGTGAGAAAATTAAAGCCAACTTTGAAGATATTAATTGAGTTTAAGTGTTGCAACCTATTTTTAATTAAAATCGGCAGTAATTATTTAGCACGCATCTGTGACTTATCAGATATCCTGACAGATTGTGCAGCAGCAGAAATATGGCCGTGTTCTAGGAAGCATAGGTATGAATAGTGAGAGCCCCTCTATGCTGAAGACAGTCTAGAAACAAAAACTGCTGGAAGACACCTATTTGATCTACACCCTACAGACACTTTCAAAAAGGAACCACAAAATATGAAAGCATTTTTAAATTTTTTTTTAATTTCGACAGTTGAATTATAATGATTACTCAAAAAAATTCCTGCTCCAAATATTTAAAAATTATAGCCAGAAAGGGGAATATTTCTAGATCCTTATGAAATGATTTAAAGAAGTATTATTTACAGTTTTTCATCCGGGACCTCCTGGTGCATTTCCTGGGGAAAGTCACTTGATTCTACATTAGTTATGCTTTTTTAAAATTTACTGAAATCCATTATTATGAATTACAGCATCATTGTTCTCCTATCTGTAGTGTACATTATGTCAAAAAGTATTTAAGTGCTGTTAAAAAAAAAAAAAAAAAGCTTGGCTCCTCAGGTAGGTTATACTGATTACAAGGTCATTATTTTTAAAAGAAAATAAAAGGGAAAACTTGTTTGCTAAGTGCTGTGTATAAACTAAATCTGCCCTGAGGCAATGATTTTTTTACTGGTACAGAAGCTGCTGGTGCTAGGTTTTTGGTCATTATCATGATTTGTAGCAAAGGCAGATCCCTCTCCAGCGATGTATTGCAGAGTCTGCTGTTTATTCCTAGGACTTCTATCTGAGAGATGCTCAGCACTGTCTGATAACGCTCCATGGCTTCCCAGTTAAGTTCCTCCTATCTCATCTTGTTCATCACAGTAGATCACAGTCCTAGTTATTACTGGTGATCAAACACAGCGCTGAGTTTATCACCACTCTATTGAGTCTGAATGGGGACCATAGAACCCTAACATATAGGCTTAGATAGCACAATTTAGCACTGAAATTGTAGACAAGACTACAACCTGATGTAAAAGCCATCAAATCGACTTAGCTGATTTTAGCAAAGATAATTTAGGGACTGTGAAGCCCCTGAACAAAATGCTAATAATATCCATTGCTGAAGATAATTTTAACTGCAATTTTAACTATGATTTCATGCATAGATCAGACCCTGAATCTTCCTAGTTTATAGCTAAGAGTTTTCATCAATATGTGCTCTAGATACTCCTGAGAAGCTCTCACATTAAAAGACACTGTACTCTTCATAAAATATAATTAATCCTGGGCTTGAGTAAAATGGGATAAATCTCTAAGAGCATATTCCCTCTGAGCCAATCACCCTTCTGTTAAAAAAAATTAAAAAAAGGAGAATGAAAGATTTTGCTAAAAACAAGAGCCTAGCCGTGAGCAGCCAATAACAAGTATTTGGCTTGAAGGTAAATGCTGCAATCAGTAATAAGTTCAAAACCAGTAATAAGCTCGTAACTGTGGCCCAGCAACAACACTTTCTGAATAAATATGAGAAGGTTAAAAAAAAAAGAAAAAGAAAAACTTTGGGAAAGAGCAACCTGTAACTTACTCATTCCCATCCTGAAAGGAGATCCTGAAAGCAACAACCAACCTGGGCCCCGCTTCCTTATAAACATGCTTATGGTAATTACTAACACAAAGATAATGGAGAGTGCCTATCAAAACCCCAGAAAAATAAAGCCCCAAAAGTATCCAGTCAGTCAAGATATACTTGGTCTTTCTAGGTTCCTTATAGTAAATGAACCTGCAATTCATATATTTATGAAGTATGGCTGGCTGGAGATTGAAAAATGTCAATATTTTCTAACTGTGCCATTGGACATAAAACTAGAAAATTCCCCAAACGAACCAGCTTCCTTTAAGAATAATATTTTCACATACTTTTCAGACTCACAGTGTGTTAATCAGAAACCAGACATGTCTTCTTGCAGAAAAAACATGATAGGAAACTGCGTCAGACACACTGATGCTTTTCCAAAAGGAAATACTTATTCTCAACAGGATAGTGTTTATATTGTTTGAATTGTTGGCAAAATTTGGCATTGGGTAATAGCTACAATGGAAGTGGTCCTGCTACATTTCAGCCTCCCTTCCAAGACATCTGTGTTAAAACAACTTGGAAGTCGGGATGAAATGACCTTTGGCTCAGAAAAGAAACAAATGGACATCTCTCTGGACGAAAGCATCCTGTGTACAGGCCTCCAAATTCCTAAAAGTTAACAAGGACTGTATATGACTATACACAATCAAACGTCACCAATTATAAAGGACAGTGTGATAACTAAACAGTCAAATAGGAAAAATACCAGATTTTTATCCTTACCACTTAGAATGATACAAATTACTCCAAATAACTATAAATTTAATTTTTAAGAATGTGCTAATATAATAAAATGTAGGAGTTCCTGTCATGTCTCAGTGGTTAATGAATCCAACTAGGAACCATGAGGTTGAGGGTTCCACCCCTGGCCTTGCTCAGTGGGTTAAGGATCCAGTGTTGCCGTGAGCTCTGGTGTAGGTCACAGACGCGGTTTGGATCCCCTGTTGCTGTGGCTCTGGCGTAGGCCGGAGGCTACAGCTCCAATTAGACCCCTGGCCTGGGAATCTCCATATTCCTTGGGAGCAGCCCTAGAAAAGGCAAAAAGATGAAAATAAATAAATAAATAAATAAATAAATAAATAAATAAATAAATAAATAAATAAATAAATGTAAATAAGAATCTATACACTATCCAGATTGACCAAAGAGATTTGGAAAAGAATCATATAAAACTTTAAAAAAAGATATTAAATAAATTGGTTAAAGTATAGAACTGCCATTACTGAAGTGGATGAGATTAGAACCAATAATGGAAAAATAAATATTTGAAAATATAGTAGCTGAGAATTTTCCAAAATTCGTGCAATTTATGATTTCATCAACACCAGAACATAAAAGGTGGGTTATATACTGAGTGGCACGAACGAGAGAGAACTCCATACATGAACACACTGTAGTGGAACCACAGAACATGTATTACAAAGATGTTAACAGAAAGAAAAGACAAAGCACTTAAGGAAGAATGACAACCAAATTCTTCAACAATAACAAAAGAAGCCAGAAGATAAAATCCTCAAGGTGCTAAACAAAAATAGCTGTCATCCTAAAATCATGTACTCGGAAAAATTACCTGTCAAGAATAGGAGATTAGGAAGAAAACTTTGTAACCAAACAAAAACTGGGAGAATTTACTACCAGTAGTTTTACACTAAAGGAAGGATTAAGAGTGTATTTCAGGGGGAAAAAATTAACTAAGAAGGAAGATCTAAAATGCAGGAAGAAATGGTGAGCAAGGTGTTGGTAAACTAATAATCTGTTAAATGTACATTACTTTTAAAGTAATATTAACATGTAATTATTTGAATTATAAAATGTATAAGCCCTTAACAAGATTAATGGACAAAAAAAGAGATAATGTAGGATATATGATCTTATTAATGAAAAATAGGACACATAAAGCAATAAGATATCACTACAAACTTATTAAAAAGGCCAAAACCTGGAATACTGACTGACAGTACTCATTTCTGGCAAGAATGTGTAACAACAAAAGCTCTCATACATTTCTAGTAAGAATTGAACATGTTAGAGCCTCTTTAGAAGAGTTTGGCAGTTTATTACAAAATAAACATACTCTTATCAAATGATTCAGTAGTTGTGCTTCTTGATATTTTCTCCAAAGAGTTGAAAACTTAGGACTATACAACAGCTTGCACACAGGTGTTTAAAATAGCTTTATTTTTAATGATTTTTATTTTTTCCATTATAATTGCTTTACAGTGTTCTGTCAATTTTTTTTCCATATGCTGAAGTGACCCAGTAACACACACACTCACATTCTTTTTCTCAGATTTTCCTCCATCGTGTTCCATCACAAGTGACTAGATAGAGTTCCCTGTGCCATACGGGAGGATCTCATTGCTTATCCACTCCAAATGAAATACTCTGCATCTATTAACCTCAGACATCCAGTCCATCCTACTCCCTCCCCCTCCCCCTTGGCAACCACAAGTCTCTTCTCCAAGTCCATGAGTTTCTTTTCTGTGGAAAGGTTCATTTGTGCCATAAATTAGGTTCCAGATACAAGTGATATCATATGGCATTTGTCTTTCTCTTTCTGACTTACTTCACTCAGTATGATAGTCTCTAGTTCCATCCATGTGGCTTCAAATGGCATTATTTTCTTCTTTTTTTCTGGCTGAGTAGTATTTCATTGTGTATATAAACCACATCTTCTTAATCCATTCATTTGCTGATGGACATTTAGGTTGTTTCCATGTCTTCGCTATTGTGAGTAATGCTGCAGTGAAAATATGGGTGCCTATATTTTTTTCAAGGAAGTTTTGTCCAGATCCAAGAGTGGGATTGCTGGGTCATATGGTAGTTCTATGTTTAGTTTTCTGAGGTATCTCCATACTGTTTTCCATAGTGGTTGTACTAATTTACATTTACACCAATAGTGTAGGAGGGTACACTTTTCTACACACCCTCTCCAGCATTTGTTATTTGTGGACTTACTGATGGCTATTCTGACAGGCATGAGGTGGTACCTCATAGTAGTTTTGATTTGCATTTCTCTAATAATCAGTGATGTTGAGCATTTTTTCATGTGCTTGTTGGCCATCTGTATATCTTCTCTGGAGAACTGCCTATTCAGGTCTTTTGCCCATTTTTCAATTGGGTTGCTATTTTTTTCTTTTGAGTTGTTTAAGTTGTTAGTATATTTTACAGATTAAGCCCTTGTCAGTTGCATCACTTAAACTATTTTCTCCCATTCCGTAGGTTGTCTTTGTGTGGGTTTTTTTTTTTTTCTTCATTTAAAAAAAAAATTTATTGAAGTATAGTTGATTTACAAGGTTGTGATAATTTCTGCTGTACAACAAAGAGACTCAGTTATGCATGTACATACATCCATTCCCTTTCACATTCTTTTCCCACATAGATTATCACAGAATATATTTTTTACAGAATAAAATACATATATTTAAACACAATTACATTCAGACAAATTATTATATCATGGATCTTAAGAAACAGATTAAGTGTCTCCCATTGGAGAAGTGGAATGGAAAATATGCTGAGACAAATAGGAAATTAATTCTATGCTTTCTCCCATTTTGTATGGCTTTCATCTTTACTATTTAGTATTATCTATTACATTTCAATTTTTCTTTAAAAATTACCATTATATTAAAATTGTGTATATTATGCAACTAAAATTTATAAAAAAAGAAAGCCTTATATACCATTAAATATTTTATATAGCATAATAAAAAGAATAACTTAACTGGTAAGAATAACAAAAATAATATACCCTCTGAAAATAAGTAAAATAGAAAATGCATAAATTGGTTAAAAAACAGTGTAACTATATAAATATGTCCTCACAATTTGTTACATCTTATTGATTCTTCAATATAGGCATTACACCATTGTAGGTGATGTGATAAACAAGACATTATCGACCTTACATTGTACCATGGAGAGAAATGGTTATTAATAATACAATTGTAGAATGGTATTGTTTAATTGTACAGTTGCATTATTATAATTATCATAAATTCTTTGATGGAGAAGAAATCAGAATCAGATCTAAGAAGACTTCAGCATTCTAAGAATGATGTCAAATGACCCCCTTCATGGTGGATTACGCACTTATTTACTATGAGATATATTTCTTCTCCAGAATTTCCTTGTTTGTGTATCAATTGTAGATTTTTGGTTTGATATGAGTCTATATGTATATGAGATTGTTTTAAGTTGTTGTTCTCTTAATTGCAAGTTCATCTCCAGTGTCCTGCATTTGTACCCACCTTGTCTCATGATTTCTGATTTTGGTGGTATAATTGTGCATGGATGATTTCGTATCTTTACTATATATATACCTTTACTGGTGAGCCTTGTCATGTGTGGAATTTTTGTTTCCTGTTGCTGTCTTTTCTGCCTAGAGAAGTTCCTTTAGTATTTGTTGTAAGGCTGGTTTAGTGTTGCTGAATTCTCTCAACTTTTGCTTATCTGTGAAGATTTTGGTTTCTCCTTCAAATCTGAATGAGAGCCTTGCTGGGTAGAGTAATCTTGGTTGGAGGTTTTTTCCTTCATCATGTTAAGTATATCATGCCACTCCTTTCTGGCCTGCAGAGTTTCTGTTGAAAAATCTCCTGATAACCTTATCGGGGTTCCCTTGTATGTTACTTGTTTCTTTTCCCTAGCTGCTTTCAAGATTTTCTCTTTGTCTTTAATTTTGGTCAGTTTGATCAATATGTTTCTTGGTGTATTCCTCCTTGAGTTTATTTTATATGGTACTTGTTGTGCTTCCTGTATTTGAATGGGTGGTTCCTTTCCCATGTGAGGGAAGTTTTCGCCTATTATCCCTTGGAATATTTTTTTCTGTCCCCTTCTCTCTCTTTTCTCCTTCTGGCACCCCTATAATACAGATGTTGGTGTGTTTAACATTGTCCCCGAGTTCTCTGAGACTCTCTTCATTTATTTTCAATCTCTTTTCTCTTTTCTGTTCTGCATCCGTAATTTCCACTAATCTGTCCTCCACCTTGCTTATTCCTTCTTCTGCCTCCTGTATTCTGCTATTACCTGCTTCTAGTGAATTTTTTATTTCAGTTACTGTATTTTGCATCTCTTCTCATTTAAGTTTGATATCTTGTACCTCTTTGGTCAGTGTTTCCTGTAAGTTATCCATCTTTGCCTCCAGTTTATTTCCAATGTCTTGCATCATCTTCAGTGTCATCAATCTAAAGTCTTTCCTGGAGGCTGAGAATCTCATCACTTAGCTGATTTTCTGGGGTTTTTCCTTTGTCCCTCATCTGAATTATAGTTCTCTGTCTTTTAATTTTTATAGGTTTTTGGTGTGGTGACTTTTTTACAGATACAAGAGTTGTAGTCTCTCTTACCTCTGGTGTCTGCCCCCCTTGTGGCTGAAGTCTGTATGGGGGCTTGCTGTAGGCTTCTTGATGGGAGGGGCTGATGTCTGCCCCCTGGTAGGTGGAGCTGATTCTAATCCCTCTGGTGGGTGGGGCTTAGTCTCTGGATGGGATTAGAGGCAGCTGTGCCTGAGGGGTCTTTAGGCAGCCTGTTTACTGAGGGGTGGGGCTGTGATCCCACCTGGATTGTTGTTTGCCCTGGGGCTTCTCAGTGCTGACTGACGGGGGTGGGGCCAGATTTTCCCAAAATGGCCACCTCCAGAGAAAGGCAGCTGCTGAATATTCTCGAGAGCTTTGCCTTCAATGTCCTTCCCTCACAACAAGCCACATTCACCCCTGTTTTCCCAGGATATCCTCCAAGAACTGCAGTCAGGTTTGACCCAGATTCCTATGGAGACCTGCTCTGCCCTGGCATCCAGTGCACGTGAAAGTCTGTGTGTGCCTTTTAAGAATGGGGTCTCCATTTCCCCCAGTCCCGTGGAACTCCTGCACACAAGCCCCACTGGCCTTCAATGCCAGATGCTCTAGGGGCTCTTTCTCCCAGTGCCAGGTCCCAGCACATGAGTGTTTGATGTGGAGCTCAGAACTCTCACTCCTGTAGGTGAGTCTCTGTGCACCAGTTAGTTTTAAGTCTGTGGAGCTTCCCACCCAGGAGGTATGGGGTTGTTTATATCACGAAATCGCCCCTCCTACCTCTTGATGTGTCCTCCTCTTTTTCTTCTGGAGTAGGGTATCTTTTTTAAGGTTTCCGGTCCATTCGGGTGGAGACTGCTCAGCTTTTATTTGTGAATTTTGTTGTTTTTAGGAGAGAAGTTGAGCTCTAGTCCTTCTATTCTGCCATCTTAATCCTCTCTCCCTGTCTTTTTGTTTTTTTAATGGTTTCCTTTGCTGTGCAAATGCTTGTCAATTTGATTAGGTCCCATTGGTTTATTTTTGCTTTTGTTTCTGTTGCCTTGGGAGACTGACCTAAGAAAACATTTGTAAGGTTGATGTCAGAAAATGCTTTGCCTATTTTCTCTTCTAGGAGTTTGATAGTGTCTTGTCTTATGTTTAAGTCTTTAAGACATTTTGAGTATTTTTGTGTGTGGTGTGAGGCTGTATTCCAGATTTATCGATTTGCATGCAGCTGCCCAGTTTTCCCAGAAAATTTATAAAATAGCTTTATTTGTAAGTGCCAAATATTGTAAGCAACCAAGATGTCCTTCAGTAAGTAAATTTTGGCACATCCAGAAAATGGAATATCCTTCAACACTGTAAGTAATGTTCTATCAAGGCATGAAAAGACATGGTGGAACCTTACATGTATAGTACTAAGTGAAAAAACCAATCTGAAAAAGCTGCACACTGAAAAAGATTCCAACAATATGGCATTCTGGAAAAAGGAAAAACTATTAAGTGATTGCTAAGAGAAGAGGAACATGAATTGGCGTAGCACAAAGGATTTTTAGGGCAGTGAAGATATTCTGTAGGAAATCATAATGATGGATATATGTCATATATTTGTCCAAACCCATAGAATTTTTAAAACCAATAGTGAACCCTAATGTAAACTATAGACTTTAAGTAATTATGATGCATCAACATAGGTAAATCCATGGAAAGAAAGAAAAAAAAAGAAGTGGAAAAAAAAATGTACTATTCTGATTTGTTAGGTTGATAATGGTGGAAGCTCTGCATGCGTGATGAGAGGGGGCAAAGGTTTATAGAAAATCTCTGTACCTTCCACTCAATCGTATTGCAAGCCTAAAATGGCTCTAAAAGATAAAATCATTAAAGTAAAAAAAAAAAAAAGACGTAACTCCAAATTTAGTAGAGAATTAAAGAAGAGAATATACTAGGAAAAAATTTGTTATCAAAATTAAAATTTTATTAAAATTTCTAGAAAAATAAAAACAAATTTCTAAAGCTGACTTAAAGAGAAATGAAGGCATAAGCAAATATGAACATTAAACATTAATTATTATTATTTTTTTAGTGATAATTACTTTTTTTCAATTTTTTTTAATTGTTATTTCCCCAATACAATTTTTTTTCTGCTATACAGCATGGTGACCCAGTTACACATACATTTATACATTCTTCTTTCTCCCATTATCATGCTCCATCATAAGTTACTAGACATAGTGGTTGCCTAGGGGGAGGGGGAGGGAGTGGGATGGATTGGTAATTATTATTTTAAAATGTACCTTCAGGAGTTCCTGTTGTGGCTCAGCAGGTTAAGAACCCAACAGCAGGTTCCATCCCTGGCCTCGCTCAGTGGGTTAAGGATCTGGTGTTGCCTCAAGCTGTGGTGTAGTTCATACATATAGCTCAGATCTGGTGTTGCTGTGTCTGTGGGGTATGCCGGCAGCTGCAGCTCCAATTCAACCCCTAACCTGGAAACTTCCATAAGCTGCAGGTGCAGCCATAAAAAGTAACAAAAATGAAAAAAGTACCTGCATATAAAGCCCTTTGATTGTAACTTAGTTCTACCAAACTTGAGAAGATCACTAGGAGAATGAGTACCTACATTAAAAAAAAATTAATATTCGTTTATAAAAAATAATCCCTAATGAATTTAAGAACTAAATGTAAAAGTCAAAAGTATGAACCTTTTAGAAAATACACAGAGAAATATCTTTATGACCTTGAATTAAAATCTAAACAAAAATCTTTCACTTTAAAAAAATTGTATATTTAATTGCGTTACAATTGAAAACTTCTGGGAGTTCCCACTGTGGCAGAGCGGAAACGAATCTGACTAGTATGCATTAGGATGCAGGTTTGATCCCTTGCCATGCTCAGTAGATTGGCAATTCGGCATTGCCATGAGCTGTGATTTAGGTCACAGACACAGCTTGGATCCTGTGTTGTTATGACATAGGCTGGCAGCTGTGGCTCTGATTTGACTCCTAGCTTGGGAACTTCCATATGTCATGGGTGCAGGGCTAAAATAAAAAAAGAAAAAAAAAGTTAAAACTTCTGTTATTCAAAATTTAACATAAAGAAATTGTAAATTCAAGCCAAAATCTGAGAAAATATATTTGAATGCATATGAGAGATAAATGATTAGTAATAAGAATATATAAAGTGCTTATAAAATTAATCTATTAGTATATAAACACATTTTATGAAATAGATGAAAGAGCAAATACGTATTAATAGATATTGCTAAGAAGAACTACTTTTTGTTAAAAATATACAAAGATTCTCACATATGTTAGTAATTTTAGCGATTCAAATTTAGTATGTATTATATATTATTTTATTCTGGTTTGCAGAGTTTTCAAGTGTACAAATTTACAATATAGTATTAAATCATTTTCCCAATTGATGTTACCAAAGGTACATAAATAACTTGTCAAAAATTTAGGAATGTCACCCTTATAGAGTATTGGAGTAGTGCAATTATCAAGAATTTTATAAAACCCTAGCAATTTCACTCATGGGCATATATCCAGACAAAACTTTCCTTGAAAAAGATACAAGCACCCATATTTTCACAGCAGCATTACTCACAATAGCGAAGACATGGAAACAACCTAAATGTCCATCAGCAAATGAATGGATTAAGAAGATGTGGTTTATATACACAATGAAATACTACTCAGCCAGAAAAAAAGAAGAAAATAATGCCATTTGAAGCCACATGGATGGAACTAGAGACTATCATACTGAGTGAAGTAAGTCAGAAAGAGAAAGACAAATGCCATATGATATCACTTGTATCTGGAACCTAATTTATGGCACAAATGAACCTTTCCACAGAAAAGAAACTCATGGACTTGGAGAAGAGACTTGTGGTTGCCAAGGGGGAGGGGGAGGGAGTAGGATGGACTGGATGTCTGAGGTTAATAGATGCAGAGTATTTCATTTGGAGTGGATAAGCAATGAGATCCTGCCGTATGGCACAGGGAACTCTATCTAGTCACTTGTGATGGAACACGATGGAGGAAAATCTGAGAAAAAGAATATGTGTGTGTGTGTGTGTGTGTGTTTGTGATTGGGTCACTTTGCTGTACAGAAAAAAATTGACAGAACTCTGTAAACCAACTATAATGGAATAATTAAACTCATTAAAAAAGAAAAAAATAAAGGAGTTCCCATCATGGCTCAATGGTTATCGAATCTGACTAGGAACCATGATGTTGTGGGATTGATCCCTGGCCTCGCTCAGTGGATTAAGGATCCAGCATTGCCGTGACCTGTGGTGTAGGTCACAGGCAGGGCTCAGATCCAGTGTTGCTGTGGCTCTGGCGTAGGCTGGCAGCTACAGCTTTGATTAGACCTCTAGCCTGGTAACCTCCATATGCCGTGGGTGTAGCCCTAGAAAAGACAAAAAAAAAGAAAAGAAAAGAAAAAAGAAAACAGAGAGGACAAAGCCAAAAAAACAAACAAACAAACAAACAAAAAAAACCTTTGGTAACATCAGTAGGGAAAATGGTTTAATACTATATTGTAAATTTGTACACTTGAAAACCCTGCAAACCAGAATTTTACTCCTCAAGATATGTGCTAAATATTATCTAAATCTTGTATATCAGGATCAGTAAAAGAAAGTTAAAGCATCACTGTTTGTATTAACGAAAATGCCCCTCATCAGTGAACGTGTAATATATTTAGAAAATGGAATATTTTGCACCATGAAAGTTAATGAACTCAAATCCATATGACAGTGCGAATGAACCGTACCAAGTATTGAGTTCAAGCAAGTTGTAGCTGGCTTTATATCATTTCTATAAAATTCAGTATTGAAGAATATAGCTTATGTTTAACATATATAAGGAAGATTGATAAAGGAATGATAAGCATGAAATTAATTTAAAAAATTAAAATTAAAAATTTGTTATGATGAGGGTAGTAATTGTACAAAGGGATAGGAAGGGAAAGGAATAAAAGAGCCCAATCATAATAGTAAAGTTCTATTTCTTAAATTTAGTGGTTGGCAAATGGGTGTTTAATATTTTTGTAATGCATAGTTATGTTATATATACTATGTATTTATATATACACAACCTTGATTATACCAAATATAATACATTAATGTGTGATTAAAACATCAAATATTTTATTTCTTTTGACATTCATATGAACTGGACATGAATCTCCACATTCTCTCATCCATCCTCGTTTCATCAGGGTAGTCGATAACATAACTGCTGAGTCTCGCACCATGGTTTTGACCAGTGCTGTGGTCTCTGCTAATGGGACCAGAGAGAAAATCACTTATGAAGATTGGCAGAGTCAGAAATTCTCAAAATGTGAACTGAGATTTATGAATCCTTTAAAACTTATTTAGGGATTGAGCCTATTACGTGATGATAAAGTGAGTGCTCCATAATGATTGAGTGCTCCATAATGATTAAGAGCATGGATGAGAATTGAATACATTTGATTGGAATCTGAGCTCTGTCACTTACCAACTGAGCATCCAAGGAAATATTATCAACTTTCTTAAGTATGTTTTCTCCTCTTTAAAGTGAAGTTCACAATAGCTCTTACTTCCCAGGGCTACTCTTAGGACTAAAGGAGATAATTCATATAAAGCGTAGAACACAGTGCCTGGCCCATAACCATGCTCAATAGATGTTAAGTTTCATTATCATCATTCCATGCATTAATCTATCATGTGGTAAGAGAGAGATGCTTACTTTTCTATTTCTTCAATTGCTGAGGGGAAAGAATGCACAGCTGTAATGTTTTCATTTTTCTTTTCAATTAACACTACTTGACAAGGTTGAAATTTTGATGTTTCTCTAGAAATATGTTAACTTGGATGCCTCAAAAGAGCCCGGAGACTTGAATGTGAAATAAGGTTGACAGTCAACTGACAACAGCAGGCTGTCTAATCAGCCCATGGCACTGGTGACAGCATGGCAGGGCACTGTTAAGGAAACATCTGGGGCATCATGAAAGAGTTAGAATAGGCTTATTTTTATTTTTAAGATCAAAGAGGCTGAAGCTGAATCACATTCGTTAGAGTTTGATTCATTCTTAGTTGTGAGCTGTCGACAACAGGCACCATCCTAAGAAAGAAAACCTGCAGAGAGAACAGAGATAAAGGAAAGCAATAACTAAAAGGATACCATCTCTAGTACTCTCAGAAACCAAAATGCAGAGTTCCCACTGTGGTGCAGTGGGTTAATGATCCATCTCATCTCTGTGGCGTTGACAGTTGGATCCCTGGCCCTGTGCAGTGGGTTAAGGATCTGACGTAGCTGCAGCTGTGGCAGGTCACAGATGCGGCTCAGATTCTATCCCTGGCCTGGGAACTTCTATATCCTATAGATGCAGACAAAAAAGGCAAAAAACAAACCCAAAATGAACAGAGGTGAGAATTATGGTGTTGAGTATATGTGCTTTGAAATCAGAGGGACTTGGGTTTGAATCCTGCCTCCAACACACATTAGCTGTGTGGCCCAGGGCAAGTTTTTTCTTTTTTAAAATCTGTGTTTCTATTGTATCATTTATTTAATTGGGAAAGGTGCTTACACATGGCGGGTGTTGAGAGGATAATTCATGTAAAAAGTTCAACACCGTCATTGGCGTAAACAAGGATTAAATATATTTTAGATAGCATTATCATGGTCCTTGTTATTATCATCATGCTCAGTCAACATCATTAACAAAATTGTACAAGAACAGAGAGCAGAAAAAATAAAATGTGTTGTGCAGAAAAATCTTTTCTTATGTAACATTTGTGAAATGTCATCTACGTATACACACATGGGCATTAATATAACCTGCATTCATTATATTCTCTGAAAGAAGTAAGCCTGGATGATGTCGGCATGGGTTCCTGTCATAATCCAATTCTTTTCCCAAAGATGATAGATAGATGGTAGATAGGTAGAGAGATAGATAAATAGGTAGATGATTGGTAGATAAATATTTGAGAATTATGAGAAGAAAATATACAGCAAGCAGTAAATATTGACACAGAAAATTTGAAACTTTTAACTTGAAACATGCTTTATTTTCCATTCTACCATTTAAAAAGAGTCCATCAAGCTCAAAACATTGTTTGATATTTTGGCAAATTTCACTAGATATTTTATATTTCCAATATAGTACTAAAGTTAGTCTTTTGCAATAACAACAAAAAGATACCTCATTTAAAAAATATTTTTTTCAAGTCACATTCTGTTGATCTTTCAATTCTTTTCCATTGCCAAATACAATGACTACAATTAATGGCCACAATTAAATGATCACATTTAAGTTTTCTTATAAACTTAACATTTCACTTAGCATGGAGCAATGCCAGGGAGACAAGCTAGATCATTAATCTACTGAACCATGTAGGGAACTCCAAAGGCCAGATCCTTTAATCCACCATGCCTGACTGGGGATCAAACCTGCACCTCTGCAGGGACCTGAGCCATTGCAATCAGCTTTTTAATCCACTGTGCCACAGAAGGAACTGCCTGGGATTTTTTTTTTTTTTTTTTTGTCTTTTTAGGGCCACACTTGCAGCATATGGACGTTCCCAGGCTAGGTAGGGGTCAAATCAGAGCTGTAGCCTCCAGCCTGCACCATAGCCACAGCAATGCAGGATCCCAGCTTTGTCTATGACCTACACCACAGCTCACAGCAACTTCAGATCCTTTGACCCACTGAGCGAAGCCAGGGATCGTACCCATGTCCTAGTCAGGTTCATTACCACTGAGCCACAACAGGAACTCCCCTGGGCTTTGTATTTTATCAAGTGAACTCTTGAACAACAGAAGTCCTTTAAGTCCCATTTTTTCGTGGTAGTATCTCCACCATGAGCAAGGAGTACCAAGGTGCCCTAACTACATATCAAGACATCCTTATGAAAAATAACTCATTCAGCATTGGTATAAAATGACTATGAATATTGCAGCCTGAAACTTGAATGTGCAAATAAAAGCTGGACAATCTGGATACCTCATAAAAGATACTGAAATTTGTTACCTCTCCTCTTACCGAATCTTAAAAATTAGTAACAACAGTATTTTCCTTGCTTTTTTTTTTTTTTTCTCGCTATTTCTTTGGGCCACTTCTGTGGCTTATGGAGGTTCCCAGGCTAGGGGTCGAATCGGAGCTGTAGCCGCCGGCCTACGCCAGAGCCACAGCAACGCGCGATCCAAACCGCGTCTGCAACCTACACCACAGCTCACGGCAACGCCGGATCGTTAACTCACTAAGCAAGGGCAGGGACCGAACCCGCAACCTCATGGTTCCTAGTGGGATTTGTTAACCACTGCGCCACGACGGGAACTCCTTCCTTGCTTTTTGATAGCATCACACTTATATAGTCTTTTATTCAGCAAACATTTATTGAGCATTACTATACAGCAGACAAGGTTGTAGGCACAGAGCATACAATGATAATTCAGGAATGGGCATCTCTCACAAGCTATTGCAACAGTGTTGTCCATAAGGTTTTGCACTAAGGACATAGGGAGACATGGACAACCACATCAGATTCTTTATGGTTCATAACTAATAATAAATTAGCAACATTCTTTCCACTCCACCTCAAACTAGCCAACATCACATTGTTTTTGCATGTCTTTATATGTATTCGTTGGTGTATATAAACATATGAATATTTAAGAGTATTTAATTTACTTGGCTAAAGCAGGTAATCCATTAAAATATGTCTGGTTTTACACTGTTTAAATATGTGGGGCTGGGGATGGGAGAGAGAACATTTCGGTTTTCTGGTGTTTGTACAGCTGTTACCATTGCCTTGCCAGGGATTTTTCCAGGAGGGAACTGCTGGTATCTTTGATGCCAACCGGTGGCATTCTGTTATTAAGCAAGATGAAAACAAAATTACCTGTACCTGCTGTTGTTGCTGTGGTGACTATTGTATCTACCATTTCCACTTACCACCTATTAGGTGGTATGAAGGTGTTCCTGGAGTCCAGATATAACCTTCATGGTGGCACATTTCACATGTCAAATAGATGTCTCATTCACCAGTAAACTTTTCAATATTTGTAAGCAAGGTTATCTTTCTTATCCTCACTTTCAAATACACAAGATTTAGACTCTGCAACATCAATCGCAGAAGTATCAGAGTTTAATTGCAATGTTGTTAATCTCTATTTAATCCAGAGACCTGTAAATGTGCCAGAGTCATGAATGTGATATGAATAGTTTTGGCTATCCAAAACCTAAAGAAACAACTAGGGAGCTTCAAATATTACAGGTTGTTTTTCCTCCAAGCTTTCTTTGTGTTTAGCACCTGCAAAAATGTAACTAAAACTGAAAAAAAAGGAGAATTCCCAGTGTATTATGACAGATACTGGCAGCAAGTAAAAGCATGAATTCGCAGCAGTTGGATCAATAACACTTGAAAACTGAATACCTATAAACAGACACAAATGTTGAAAATGACTGTTTGCTAGAAGTCTTTCTTGCATTACTAGTAAAATACTCATGATTTTGCAAAAAAAAAAAAAACTGAAAATGCTAGCTATAATTCTAATGCCGTAATAATCTGAAAACCTAATGTCAAAGTGTAGAGAAATTTATAAGAAATATAAGCAATATGGTGTTGGGTTTAGGAACACCTAAATTTTACATTGTAAAGTAAAATAGTCTTCCTCATTGAAAGCAAGAAAGGAAGACATGCTGTCCTTTTCCCATGGCATAATGTTACTATGTCACTGCTGATGTACAAAATCTTCAGAGAAATTTTCTACCCCAAGAGTTTACAATAATTGGTAGACAGCTTCTTCTATAAATGTATAGAGTAGAAGTAGGCCTGGAGGAAGTATATTGCATCTGAATTATACAGCCCTAAGGACAAAGTAGTTATGGTGGGACATAAAAATATTATGAGCTTTGATTACATTGGATATTAAGAACTGTCATTTTTTCCTGCTCCTAATTATTTCAGTGTCATAACTAGGCAGTCAAGAAAAGAGGTCTCACCTTAGTCCAACAGAGCTAATCTAGATGAATATCTGCTAAGCCTGGGGATTGGAAAAAGTCAAATAAATATTGACTTGCCCTAGAGCAAATAATATAAGAAGGGGACTTGATCTTCATAGTAAGTGAAATGAAAAATTAATGTGTCCTATCTGCTGACAAATATCCAGTGTGCAGATATCTCTTCAAGAAAGAAAATATTGAAAATATGAATAATATCATTAAAATATTAACAATATGTCTTATAAGAAATACCAAGCGAAGGGAAGATAAAATGAATATGAATAATCTGAAGAAGAAAGAAAAAAATAACTGCAATAAAAACTAGGATACATTTTGTTTAAGAAATGCTTTAGCAATCACAATGGATGGCTGTATGTGCCATCTATGGAAAAGGGGAAAAATGATAAGGAGAGAGCAGACAGAATTAAGGATGTAGACTGAAAAGAAGTAAAAAGAAATGTAAATGAAGAGGGAAAAATGTAAGAAGAGAGAGCTAAACTAAGAACAAATAAATTAAAATTGAAACTGAAGCAGTTATCAAAGACAAACTGAGATGAACTTTATATGTTGAAAAAAGAGTGAATGTGTTGATCATGTTGACTTTGCCATATTCTGTAGACAATAATGAATAATGATCTATTATTTGACACACAGTGGCAATTTTAATGACAATGAAGAAGACATTTTATAACTGTTTAATAATTTGAAAAGAAAAATCCAGTTAACCCCAGTCTTTACTTTTATGCAGTAAATGTTAAATGATAATGAGCAATGTCCTAGTTTTCAAAGAAATTGTAACCAAAGAAATATAAATCAGAGAAGTTGATATTCATATCTGCACATGACAAAAAGATACTTCAGATGTCAAAAGTTCTGAGATTTATCACATACAAGCACCTGAAACTCAAGAGAAAAATCACGATTTAAAACTCAAAAGTGTTGAAGTTTTGCTGTGAAGAGCTAAATATTTTTCTTTAAAGATACTTAATCGTAAAACTTACTTAAGGGAAGAAAAAGGTGAAAAATGATGAAAGTAGAGATATCTAATACTATGAACCATGATAACAATAAAAACAGTTTTTTTTAATAATCTGGCACTAAACCAGATTATATTAATAATGTCATAAAAAGGAAATGAGTAGTAATGATTAAATTGCCTACTGAGTCTCTTATTTTGAATAGAGAGGTGATTAAAAAGCTGCCATACCTTTCTTTCTATTAATAAAAATACAATCATATTTTCTTTTTAAAAAGTTGAGATGATAAACAACAAAGACCTACTTTACAGCATAGAGAACTATATCCAATATCCTGTGATAACTCATAATGGGAAAGAATATGAAAAATAATGTATATGTATAACTGGAAAAATGTTAATAGCAGCTATATTCATAATATCTCTAAATGGGAAGCAACCCAAATATCTATCTATAGTACAATGGATAAAAAATTGTGATTTTTCAAACATTGAAAAAAAAATGAGTAGATTCTTTAAAAGAATATAGATGATATATAAGAAAGCTAGCCATTAGCTATAACTATATATGTATATATTATAACAAAATTAAGGCAAAGAAAACTTTTCTATATTAAAGGGAACAGAAAAAGCAAATAAATATGAAAGCTTAAAAACAGAAATCTCATTAAAATGACAAATAAGATCAGATATATCAGTATGACAATAAAGTTAAATGCATTAAATTACTGTATTAAAATTCAAAGAATATCAGATTATTAAAATGTTTCAATGTATACGAAATTTATATCTGCAGTTACACGTAATATACAAATACAAACGGATTATATAATAGGCAAAATATGTTCCAACAACAACAAAAACCCAGCAGAAATTATTTATAATAATGTTAGACAAAGTATAAACAAAAGGACAAACATTCATTCATTGGGTTCTCATTATGTGCAAGGTGTTCTTTTAGATACTGGGGATATAGTACTGACAGAGACTTGGTAATTGCCCTTATGAAGCTTATTGAAGGAAGCCAAGTATTTTGCACAAAGTTATTTACAGATAGAATGAAGGCAAAGAGAGAAGCAATCAATGTGTAACCATATAATATTGGGAGGTAGAATTTGTGTGGAGGCATGGCTAAAGAAGTGGTATTTAAGCTAATAGCTAAAAAGTTAAAAATTCAGTATAATATACTAATCTATATGTGTGTGCTTGCTCCTTTGTGTGTGCATTATGAGTATTAGGGGATAGGCTGGTGAGAAATAATAGCACTGCAGGCAAAGGAAATGAGTAAAGGCTTCAAGCAAAGAAAGAGCTAGTAATTGTATACTTATGAAATATGTAGGCAATAAATTTAAAAATTGTGAACCTTTATGCATTAATGTTAAATTAAAAAAAGCACTTTGGGGATTTCAAGGATAAACTGGCAAAAGATAGTTGAAGTAAACAACTTTATCATTTATCTTCTAAATTTTGTATTTCTAGGAATCAAATAATGAATTAACATTAGATATGTATTTAATAGAATATAACAGAAACAGATACATTAAAATTTGATTATATTATATTAAAAATTCCTTATTTACTTTTAAAAACAATTGAGTGAAATTAAATTTTTAGTGATATTCTCTTAGTTTCATTTATTCTATTTTGAAACAAATTTGATCATATTTAATAAACATCTGAGACATTTCCATTAAAGAAGCAAAAATGATGAGTTCTTAATTTCCCATTATGTAACTTAATAGTGACCTTAACATTCTAATAAACTCAAAAAACAAGAGAAATAAGAAAAATATAAAATATACTATTCTTTAAAAGTAAAGAGTATTTGGAAATATTATGTATTTATAGCTAGAAAATTCAGAATGATCAGAAAAGATAAAAACTTAAGGTAGCTAGGCCGAAATTATAAAAGAAATGGAAATGATAGTCACTACATAAGGAAAATATATAATTCCTGGGAGCATTTGCTAAAGTCAAAATAAAATGAAATGAAAACAATGAATGTTATTTGAAAGGAGAATTCAATAGTCTCATTTCTATAACCTCAGTGCCTGTAAGTGCTTTATGTCTCCACAATTTTATGTCAATATCATTATGGTCAAATTATCTCTGTAGTGATTAAAAATGTGGGTTCTGAAAACAGATGTTTCACCTCTGTTGCTTACTAGATGTGTGATGTTGGGCAACTGCATATAATTTTTCTGAGCCTCAAGTCCTCATTACAAAATAAATAAACAAAAATTTAAAATTTAGAGTAATAAAAGTAACTAAAAGAGTATTTTTGAAAGAATTAAATGAAGAAAAAATGTATAAAACCCTTGGTACAGTGATAAACAGATAGTGAATATTCAATAAATGTCAGCCATCATCATCATCTTCCTTCCATTCTTCATATTTGTTGAAGATTCAGTTTGAGTTGCCATTTGAACTATAAGTTGCTGTATAATCACAGTGTGTTTGAGAACTATTGTTGGTCATGTCTTCTCTATTCAAGAGCATAGAATGATTTACTATCTCATATATCTAAAACCAGCTCACCAGTCAAGGTTTATTCATTCAACAATAATTAGTAAGTACCTTACATGGTTCCTGGCAACTAGTAAAAATGCAATGAATATTTGTTTAATGAAAGAAAAAGAATGAATTAATGAAAAAACTGAACCACTATTTAGTAAACATAGACGATAGATATGGGCTGAATATGCTATCTCTTTACATAAAATAAGAATAACTAACATTTATTGAAGATTAACTATAAGCTAAAACCTGCTGCTGGATGACTTGGAAGCACAGTCCTCTGATAATACTTTTTAGTGTTATTATTTCTATTGCACAGAAAAAGAAACTGAGGCCTAAAAAAGTTTGTCCAATACTACATTGGCAAAAAGTGGAAGAGACAGAATTCAAATCCATGCCTTTCTGATTCTACAGGCCAAGCTTTTCCTACTGTGCGATATCATAGTCCTCTAAAATGGCTTGAGCAGGCTATGTAGAAAAGTCATTGACTCTCTAGCAGTAGTACATTATCTGTTAAGTCTTCCTGCCCTTCCTAATTTTAGTGGACTAGACCAGCAGTCAAGAAATTATGGCCCATAGGCTAAATTTTTGTTTTTATAGAGCCCCCAAGCAAAGGATTTATTTTTGCATTTTTAAATGATCGAAAAAGTCAAAAAAGTAATATTTTGTGACATGGAAATTATATGACAGAACCTACATAATATGCTTCGTTTTGCCTTTTGGCCTGCGAAGCCTCAAATATTTACTATCTGATCCTTTACAGAAAATGCCTGCAAGCCTTGGACTAGATTATGTGGGATACCTTTCAGCAATGTGAGCAATGCGTATGCCATAGTAGATTTATAGTTAAATGTACTGTGAACAAATAGACATATCAGCCCTACATAATTTCAGGGAACTATTTTCTTGTACTTCAGTGCAGAAAAGCTAGAGCAACTACAGAACAGGAATGAAAAATCGTAAAATACTAGTATATTGAACTGGCTGCTGCTTAACGTGAAAACCAATTTTATTATCCAAAGAATTTCTTCATATAATTGATGGGAATTTATCCAAGAAATAGTGTTTTTAACAAATTATTTAAATGTGTATTCAGCCTTAAAAAACATTCCCCTCTAGTTTCATGGAAATAAATCATATAGGAAGAGAATGGTGCTTGACACAGAGGTCAGTTTGTAACAACTGCCTCATTTATTCATTCATTCATTCAGCCAATAATTTTTGAATACCAAGCACTGGACTAACTAAGCATAGGTGATATAAAGCAAATGACCTCGTTTCTGACCTGAAACAACTTGCTGTTTTTTCACTACTGATATGATGAACAATATGTGAGTTGCTGCACACAGTAAAATTTGAGCATTATCCAAAACCACTTTACAGATTAGTTCAGCCTAAATGAAGATCACAAATTAAAACTTCCTAAGTTAAATGAATGCTAGAAAAGGAAAAAAAAAGAGGAAAAAAAAGAAAAACGGTGACAAGGTCAGAGATTTACTCTAAGACAAGGTGCAAGATTTTTAGCAGAGATCTAAGATAAGTTGAAAAATGATCACTAGTCAGCTAAGGTATGAAATAAAGTAGCTCCCTAAGATTTTTTTAATTAAACAGGGTGTAAGTTATTTAGATAGAACTGTTGAGGTTATAGCTTGTAAAAAAAAAATTTGCAATCTGTGAAACTTGATTTAACTCTACGACAGCAAATGAGCTCAGGGAATCAAGAAAGCAAGCAATTTACATCTTAAAAGCATTTGCTCAGGGGGCCAGAACTGTTGTAAGTGCTCTGCAGTATGCACAGCAGTTGAAAACAAATTTGGCAGAATTAAACACTCAGATGCACACATTTGTCAAATATGGAAAGTACTGGTATAACCAAAGCAAAAATCAAAAGAGACCAATCCAGGTATTCTCATGTAATTTGGAACTGGGTTGGATTTGGGAGGGGAAAACCCTATTGCTTTGAGAAAATGTTTAGTGCTCAGAGTAATTTTATATTTAGCGTCAAAGAAATTGTTTAAAAAACCAACTCACAATTATATTTTTTTCAGTAGTTATATGGAAAAGAAATAATTGTTATGTCCAGAGCTGTTCCAAGTGGAAGCTAGTAGAGTTAAAAATTGCCTTGGAGGAGTGGAAAAATGTACTACAGACAGGTTTTTTTTCTATAAAAACACCGTAAGGTCCCAGAAATTCCAGATATTAATAGAAATAAATTAATTTTAAAAATCAGACAGAGCCACCCTGAGTTCACACGAAGTAAAAGAACAGAGACTTTTTCCTATGTTTATTTTCCTTAGTTCAATCGTAGAACTACAGAAATAAGTAGCCTTGTAAATAAACGGCACATATTTTTTGCTGATAACAATATTTTATTTCAGTTAATAAAGTCAATTATCAAAATAAAAATACAAAATATAAAAAGTGTCTCGTTTGCTACTGAATATAGCAATGAATACTAGCTAGAAATATTCTTATATTTATATATACATGTATGTATTTATTTTATAAATATGTTTGCACATTGAAAGAAGATCTGAATGATAGGTAATATATAATTACACATTTTAAAAAAAAGACTCTGAATGATAGCTTGAAATTAGGATCATAGGCAATGAGTTAAATTCATAGAGTATTTAGCCTCTTAAAGATCATCTAGTCCAGGCTTGAAAAACTGTTCTCCTTGAGGATAAACCTTACTACCCAAGTATTTCCTTTAGTCTGCACAGTCTGTTAAAACAGATGTAATAGACTTGGGGTTCCCCAGGGGGAGGGGGAGGAGTGGAAGGGGTTGGGAGATTGGGGTTAAGGATGCAAACTGTTGCTTTTGGAATAGATTAACAATGAGATCCTGCTGTGAAGCACTGAGAACTATGTCTAGATACGAACAACACAGCACAACAATGGGAGAAAAATTATGTACACATGTATGTGTAATTGGGTCCTCATGCTGTACAGTGGGGAAAAAAAAAGTGTGTTGGGGGAAATAACAATAAAAAGTAAACTTAAAAAAATAAAACCAATGTAAATGCCTTCATGTGAGGCATTCTCTCTTCATTTTACCTTTTTCTTTCAGTTGTATTGAGATATAATTGACATAACAGCACTGTTTAAGTTATATGCCATATGATTTGACTCTCCTGCATCATGAAATTATCATCATAATAAGTCTGGATAACAACCATCATCTTATACAGATATAAAATCAAAGAAATAGAAAAAAAATATTTTTTCTTGTGATGAGAGCCCTTAGGAGTCTCTTAACAGCTTTCATATATAGCATGCAGGCAGCAGTGTTAATTACACTTATCCTGTTAAACATTACACCCCTAGTATTTATTCATCTTAAAACTGGGATTTTATGCCTTTTGACTGCCTTCAATCCCTCCCCACAACCCTTGCTACAGGAAACCACAAACCTGATCTCTTTTTTTATGAGTCTGTTTGTTTTGAAGTGTAATTGGCCTACAGCATTATGTTAGTTCCTGGTACACAATATAATAATTTGATATTTCTATACATTTAAAAATGTCCACGATGATTCATCTCCTTGTCATCTGTCACCATGCAAAGATATTACATAGTTATCAACTTTTCCCCACACTCTACATTTCATACTTGTAACTCACTTATTTTGTAACTGAAAGTTTGTACCTGTAAATTTCATAAATAATCCTTGTTTGCTTGTTTCTAAGTTCACATTTTTTCCAAACTCAGATTAGCCTTGATTTATCAAAAGTCTCAGGAAATTTTAAGGCTGAGCATTGGCTGGTGTGTAGATACACACACACACACACAAACATTTACACACCAGAAATAAGACAAGGTATACAGAAATTCTTAGTATTAGACACTCATAGCAGTGTGGAAAGGATATCACTTTGGACTATTTATGTAATTACTTATCCAGAATGGAGAAAGTTAACATACAAAACCTCGGCCAGGGTTCCTATACTATCATGACATTAGTTAAACAAATTTATATACAACTCTCACATTTGAGATTATTTCACCATATATATTACTCACAGTCACTGTTTGTAACACATATCAAGATGCCAAAGAAAAGACCCCAAAATCAAACACATTTTTATCACATTTTTGGATAATTTATCTTTTACAAAAGCATTTAAATTAATTATTCCACTTATAATATAGTTAAAATAATCTCTTTCAAGGCACACATATACTTGTTTGCTTTGGTTCTCTCTTAATCAGTGAACCTTTTGGCTGGATATTTGTGCCTGATAATATGTAAAGTGAAAATGACAAGCCATACGAAGAAATTACTCATGTGACCTATTATATGTAGTCAAAGAAAGAATGCGAATGAGGAAAGTTTCATTATAATCTATGAATCTCTTTTAGATATACCTCACCAGGTCTCCAGCTGTATCTTAATTCAATTCTTAGCTTCATATAATATTGCGAGTATATTTTTTGAGATATTTCCAGTTAGTTCCATTGATATTCTTGAAGGACTAATTTTCTTAAATAATAAACATTTTCAAAAGGTGATGTGTTTTTCCATTGGCAGATGACTTGTAACAAATATTTTAAGGAATTGTAGCATTACTTTGTGTAATATAATAGGAAAATAATTTTAAAATCCACATTGATCAAATATTCTAAGAGTACCAGAATAACTCTAGGTTAAAAACATGCAAGTTCCCAAGATGAATTTGTCATCTTGGAGACTAAAAATCCTTACTGGCTGTGAGTTTTTATTCTTTTTACTTGAACTTAGTGAATGACAGTGTCCTCATCAATAAGTGGGGATAATATGCTTTGCCTCATCTGCTTACAAATTGATAACAGGCTCATGAGCTCACACTTAAAAATAAAAAAAACACAAAGCTTCACATTACTATGGCTTTCAGTCAAGGTACCATTCAACAATCTGATTTTTATTTTAAAATACTATTATTATTAAGAATCTTGCTTGTATTTTATGGAATCCTCAATATGCAAATCAATGGCTATGAATTGAAAGACACTAATTCTCTCTCAAAATAAATGTATGAATTACTTTTCCATTCCCTAATTTTTTCATGTCTGTCTTTCCGTCTGTCAGAAAATGATTTTAATAGGAGTTGCTTATGAAGATGATTTCTAAATTCCTAAAACAAACTTGGTCTAACATTGAATTGCCTTTTTCCTAATACATTTTTAAAAACAACCTCATTGAATTTGTTTGCCAACTCACTACTTATTAACTGTATGACCATAGCCAAATTTTTATTTGCTTTTCACATACGTTTAGTAATCCTTCAAACAGAGAAATTAATATTTATTTTCCATGAAACAAGGTATAGAGTCAGTACGCTAGTAGCTAGTGTAATTATTATTCATCCAGTACTTTATGTCCCTTTATCTTTTAATATTTTAAAATGTCAGTACCACACCCATTTTTATCTTCGCCTGTAATTTGTGTACTACTTGTATTATCTTGTTTTTTATATATATCTATATCTAAGCTACACCAAATGCAGGAAAGAAAAGAAATGGAAGTCAGAAAAGCAGGCAAGATGGTGGAAGGAAGGAAGGAAAGTAATGAAGGAGGGAGAGAGGGAAGGAGAAAAGAAGGAGGGGAGGAAGGAGGGAAGGAGAAAGGAAGGAAAGAACTCAAAGTATGTATGCAGTATATGTATGTGTGTGTATGTGTTGATGTGCATGTATTTGCAACTGACATTTAAAGGAATAACATAAAGTGCTACATGGCACACACACATGGTTTGTACCAGTAACTCATAGCTGTGACAAGCTGGAGATATGATGGTTTAGACTCATGCATCTGTTTGGCGGCATAGACTCCTCTGAGCTGGGTCTGTGGACAGTTGGCCCAAGTGGGTACAATTAATTCATGTATCTACATCTTTACTTTACAGTTTTTCTGTATCATCAGCACCTAGCATAGTGTTTGGTGTAATTTGTAATGAAGAAATATTTGTTAAGTGAATTGAAGAAATGCTTTGTCTTACGTATGGTTAATATGCTTCCAATCACAAATCCCGAATATGGTAACTGTCATATGAGGCTTTCTGACACATAAATTATTGTATACCTCTTTTTTCGTGTACGTAGCTCATCCAGGATGAATAGGTGTAGTAATTCTATAAACTGCATTGCTAGATAAAACTCCACTATCTAATTCTGCATGAACTCCTGAACTGGGAAAAAAAGATCAGAGAAAAGACAAAGCCTGAGGTTCTGTGACTCTTGATCACAAACTTTCTCCTCTATATTATTGGTCTATTTGTCTATGTATTTTATAGTAAGTACAGAAATAAGTTTATTTCAGTTCATAATTCGAACCTGAATTTTAGAGTCCTTGTGTTAAGACTTTTATTTTTAATCATTTTTTCCTTTAAAGGGCAAAAATAGAACAGAGGAACAGGTATTTTTTACCTTCTATAAGTGACAATAAAATAATCAAAGCCTCATCCATGAAAGCTCTTGTTCTTTTTTTCATTTCTCTCCTTGATATATGGGATGTTTAATCTATTAAAATAATGTGATAAGCACTCAAACTAAATTCTCTGATGACTGACTACTTCCAAAGAAACTAACTATTTTCAGATCATAGATCAAAATAACCAGCTGTATTTTTTCTCAGGCTGTTCTCTCCAGTTGCCACCCCCACTTCAACCAAGAGGTTTTTTTTTTTTTTCCCCCCCCATATCAATCTGGTCTCAGATCAATCAGAATCTCACTTGACAAGGACCACTTTTACATTATAAATGTTTTTCTCCTTTTTTTTTTACCCTAGGAGGAGAACTTAAATGAGAAAAGCACACTCCCCATGAAAGTACAGGCTTCTTTTAGTATTTCTATGTCTTGTGAAACAAAAAACATCTATTGACAATTGAAAAAAAATCAGTTTTCTTTGTACCGTTGGTGTTATAGCTCCTAGGAAATAATGACACAGAGACAATTCCATGAGGAAATGTTGAATTGTACCTGCATTAACAGATGATACAAAATAAAACAATTACAGCTGAGTGTTATTTTTTGGGTCATTGTGATCTCCAAACACAATTGAGGTCACAATTATCCTATAATTTTCTTTTCTTTTTTGTGTGTAATTTCTAGGCCATGCTTGTACTTCAATTTATCAGAAATAGACATTAATTTAAGACTGTTTTCTATTCAAATATTTTTAACTACAATAGATTACTTTGAAATGTCATAATAAGCACAGTGTAAAGGGTACTAGTAAGAGTATTGGAAGCTACATGTATACTTTTCAGAAAACATTTAAGGAATTCAATTAAAATAAACTGATATCCAAATAGCTTTCTAGACTTTATAAATTCAATGAGGATGAAAAGAGAAAAATAAAACTGTATAATCTCTAAAGAGATATTATAGCCCAACTGCAGTCACTGCCTCACTGTGCTTTGTTTCTAGGAGTAGTTGAAGGAAATGAAATGAAAAATCTTTCCATGCTTTGTTTTCAGCTTGAGATCATTTTTTGGAGAAAAAGACAGCTTCTATCCTTAAGGATCAATGCATATGAACTTAAGGCCATGAGTCCTATATATTTAAAAATGAATTAACTTGATTTTCTTTAGATGTTAGTGTGTATGTCTTCAAATCACCAAGAGTAGAACTGAAATAATTCTTTCTCTTTTGTTTTGCCACATTATGAAAACTTAACTATTTACAATGAAGAGCAGAATTTGTGTGTAAAATCCTAAACACTTTCTTCAATAATGAATATGAATTTATTCACTATGCTTTTACCGTTCATTAGTTTTTCATGGTTTTGAATGTATTTTAATAGCTTTGATTGTAAATAGTAAGTAAATTGTAACCTATCTCTCAAAAAAAAAAAGTTATAGGATCCCTCTTTGAATATTAAAGTTAATTTTCCTAACTGCTTACTTTCATCATCTATCAGATTAACAAACATTAAATTTGAGGATCTACACTGTATTACTGTAAAACATACTATATGAGCATGAAATGTTGAAAAGTTTCAAAAAATCTATTTTATTATTGTTGAATAATGAAAGGAAAAGCAGAACATTCCTCACCAAAGAAACATGATTTTACGAATTGGGAATTACAGGGCAATATTCACTTATAAAAATATTGAACTCCTATTTCCAAGAAACTCTTCTAAAAGACATTTCTTTGATCAACCTAATTCAAGAAAAAGGAAAAGTATGTTCTGAGTTATGAATAGGTTATTAAACAATAATGGAAATACAAACAATAAATATCATTTTAAGGCCACTTTATTTTTAGGAAACTATTTTTAAATTGTGCAAATGCAACATAATTTAAGGAAAGACAATGGAACCCCAATCAATGCCTTGGTCCTGTAAGCGTACAAGTGAGTGTATGTTACTATACTTCTGGAGTAAGCAAATGGATGAGTATAATTAATTTGTACACACCATTCCAGGCATCCATAAAATTAAAGTAACATGACTTTTTTCACTGTTATTTATGGAACACTTTATATACATATTGTATTTCACACAAGTCTCTCTAATTTGTCAAATTCATTCTTGATTTTACACACCATTCCTAGCACGACAGATAATGAGGCAGCAAGTTGGACACCAGGCACCCCTAACTCCTTCCATTTCTCATATCACTATGCATGAATGTGTTTGATAAGTAGTGAAAAAAATAATAATGTAGGAACTATTATAAAAATAAGCATTTAATATGTTATAAATGTATTGTTTAATTTTCTCCTACTTTGGCAACTTGCATGCTCTGCACATAGAAATTACGAGTGTGTGTATTATCTGAAAATGATGGTATTTAAAATTGGATGGTATAGATTTACTGTTAAAGCCCCCCGTCCCTTGACAAACACAAAGAAACCTTGTCTGGATGATGATGGAAAAGTAAGTACAAGTTACAGAAATAGTAATTCTTTAAACTCCTTTTGGCCTTGAATCTAAATGCTGTGTTATGTTGACAGATCTGGGAAATTTTAGTGGCCGGACAAGAAGTGCAGTCTCTGTGAGGGAAGGCCAGGGAGTTGTTCTGATGTGCTCTCCTCCGCCTCATTCACCAGGTACAGTCGGATCCCATTCTCTATTGCTGCTGCTATCTTTTACTGTATATTTATTCTTCTAGATAGGACACTAACTGGGAAACATCCAGGTGAAATGTGCATGGTTTTCTTGAAGTGTATCAGAGTACCAGATTAGTAATTAAAGTTCATATGCTCTAAATGTCACAGGAGACTGAGCTCCTCTGATAAGACTGTTTTATTGCCATTCTAAGTATGGATTGTCCTGGTTATGTCTTTCCCTGCCACCAGTGAGGAATAGATTGCCTGGAGCAAGAGGAAGGTGATAAGCTGACAGAGCAAAAACTTTTCAAAATTATTTGGAATGTCAGAATTGAGTTAACAGAATACCAGTGTGCATCGTGTTTCAAAAGATAAGCTGGAGACTGGATTGTTTATGGTATTCTTTATCATACCGGAACAAAAATGGCTAAGAAATATTTTTTTTGAGTTTCATACAAAGCTATAATGGCCTTGTTATTTTCTGACTACTTGAGATCTTGCTTGCAAAAGTCATGGTAATAGGTAAGTACTTCTTGGAGTCTGGAGTCACAGAATAGTACACTGTGCTCAGATTACTTATCTTCCCTTTTGCCAGCTCACAGATAATTACACATATTTTGTTTGAGTCCTATAATTTGAGATGAGTACTTATTTGTACCTCAGCGTAGTTTTGCTATAATACAATCAAAGAAAGGCCAGCATCAATTAAAGAGAGAGAGAATCAAATGTCTATTTATTTTCAAGAAATAATAAAGACCTTAGAGTTAACTGGAAACAGAATTCAGGATCCTGGTATTTCAATCAAGTTTTCTTCTTTGTCTAGAGTGAAAAACATACATGTTTCTAGGTTGCGAAATTCTTGTAGTATTGGGGCTCAATTCTCCATAAATCATTTTTGTCATAAATTACAATAACACCTTAATCATTTTTTTTAAAGTTTCCTTGAGGAATAATTTCTGAGTTGGACCAACCTAATTCCTATGTGTTGATTCAGTCACTCCTGTACTTCTGTAAGCAGATTGTGAACTTTACAGTAAATATATCTAATTTTATCTGCATGCAGTTTACCTTTTTTAAAATAGATTTTAGTAGGCTTAAATTAATACACATTAAATATAATATTGGGGTATTAAATTTAGTTTGAAGAGAAGTATCAGATAAATAAGTGTTAGAGAAAAAAGGAATAGAAGATGGGGGAGGAGAGGGAGGGAAAGAAACAGGCTCTTCAGAGGTTGAAAGTGTTCATCTTCAGACTTACAGGACTTAACAATATTCTGTGACCACTGTGGGGGAAAAAGCCAGATTTTTCTGAGGTACAATCTATATTGCAAGACTTTAGAACATGTGTTTAAAGAATGAAATGAGAGAGGATAATATACAGAGCAAAACTACAAGATTACACATAGACAAATTATCCGATTGGCAGAGGAAACTATATACTGGAGATTTCCAGGGAAAAAAGAGAATAATGAATTCCATATATGGTAAGCATAAGATACAATTAACTAATTAAATAAAAATGTGATCTCTGAGATCAACAGGAATAAGAGCAGCTGCTTGCTATTGTATATATGTCCTAAGAACTATTAGACTGATGATGTAATTTACAGTCGTAGGAGAGGTTATATTCTACTAGGTACTTCCTTTGAAGTGTCATGCCAAATGACCTACTCAAACCATCCATATTAGCACAGTAAAGTGTTTGCATGCTGCAAAATAACTGGAGTAGCTCAGCATCCAGAACAATGTCTAACACTTACTAGATGGGTCATTATCCCCTGATCAGCCAAACCCTCTAGTGTATCTTTAGCTTTTTTGTTGATTACAGCATTTATATTCTGGCTCTAATTGAAATTTTCATATCCCCAGAAGACATGGCTTCCACTGCAGCCTCTAAAGTTATGGCTAAAGTTACTCTGCCAAATTTTATGTGCCATTCAGAGTGAGAATGGCACCTAAACTTCCTTTCTCCTCATTGCCCATTCTCCCTTATTCCTCCTTAACAACAACAACAAAAAAAAAACCCTCAATTTAAAAAATAACAAGTCATCAGGTCCTATACATGTTGTTGCAGCCATTTATTTACACTCTCCCAGCTCATTCCTTTTCATTTCCCAAAGATTTCACCTTTTCTCCATTCCAGTGGTCTTGTTTTACTATCAGTCTTAGCCACTTGATATTACCAACCACTACAATCTCTTTAGTACCACACTTGCAAGCATCTATTCTCTAACTAGCATGAACTGTCTTCCGCTCACTGCTTCTACTACGTTGAGTCCCAGAATCCTTTAACCTCTTTGAAGTCTACAAATAATTGATCTTATCTCCTTTCCATCCTTCTTCCCCTTCTTTGATTTTCACTTTTCTCCTTCAATCATTATAATTTTCTTGCATACAGCCTTCATTTCTTCATCCCTCTTTTGTTTCATCACACTGACATGACAGTCAGCAAAACCCTAATCCTGATGTAAATTCATTTTTCAGCCACTGCTTGCCCAAAACTACTCAGCTTAGTATGACCGTAAAAGAATAGAGAGTTTTGCAGACTAGTCTAAAATCCAAACTACGCATCTCAAGTGCACTTATGCTAACCAGAAATTAAGGGAAAAAAACAAAACCTAGTGCTTTTACTGTAATTTTATCAAACCTTCAATGTGTTTCTCATCCTTCAAATTTTCTTCCTTTGTCATTTTCAGCTGATACATTTCATTGTGTAAAGAAACCAATTAGAAGATGACATCCATAAGCCTTCATCACCAAATCACACTCATTAAGATCTGTATTGACACTATAACTTTGCTTTCTTTCTTTCTTTTTTTCCCTTTATAGGGCCATTCTCACAGCATGTGGAAGTTCCCAGGCTAGGGGTCAAATCAGAGCTACAGCTGCCAGGCCTACACCTCAGCCATAGCAACACAGGATCCAAGCCGCATCTGCGACCTATAACACAGCTCATGGCAATGCCAGATCCCTGACCCATTGAGCAAGGCCAGGGATGGAACCTGCATCCTCATGGATACTAATCATATTCATTTCCCTGGGCCACATGGAAACTCCCCTAACTTTGCTTTTTTAGTATTGATGCACTGCTGGGCTTCCAAGGCCAAGCCCTCAACTTGTGCAGTATAATTCATCCTTTCTGATGTACTTAAAGCAGTCACTTCAGTAATTCTCCTTTCTCTCTTCTACATTTTCACCAGAGATGTTACTCTCTTCTGGGCCATTTCCATCAGCATGCAGCGATACTCTCCCTTCCTCCACCTAAAAACAAAACAAAGCAAAGCAAACCTCTCTTGACTCCTGTCATCCTTCAGCTACTATATTTTTCTGCTCCCCTCCCTAGCAACACTCTTCAAAGTCTTTGTCTGCACATACACTATCCAGTTTAATTCCAATGCTGTCTTTATGTCTCTTTAGGTCTCTCTGAACTCTCCCTGTCTCTTCCATTAACTTTTTAACAGATTTATTGAGATCCAATTTTTATTCCAGAAATTTCATCTATTGTAAGTGTACAGTTCAATGAGTTTGCATAAATTTAATACAGTTGTGCCACTACCACCAAAATCCAGTCATAGAACTTCCATTATTTCACAAAGGCATTTCTATCCATGTCCCCATGCAATCACTGATATACTTTCTGTCTCTATTTTTGCTTTTTCTATGAATTTTATTTTAATTGAATTAAACAGTTGTGCTGTGCTGTGCTATGTGTGTGTGTTTGGCTTCTTTTATTTAGCTTAATATTTCTAAGGTTCATCTATATTATAGCATTTATCAGTAGTTTGTTATTTCTTTTCCTCATTTGATGACATTTAGATTATTTGCAGTCTTCCTGTTAGTCACTTCTTCCTTTATAAAATACTTTCTTGCAGGATTCTACATTCTGTTACTTTCCTTCTTCATTACTTTGTAATCTCCTGTAATGATTTTGCCCCAGCTCTGAAAACTCAAAATCTTGCAGTCCCCAAAGTGTCAGTCTTTGAATGTCTTTCTTTAATATACCCCATGCCCTTAAATTTTACCTCACAATAAGCTGCAAATTCTGACATCTCCCAAATGTATGTCTCCAACCATAAAATAGCTTGTATATCCAACCGCCAAGCTGACATTTGGACAGCTAACAGGCAACTCAAACTTAACCATGACTAAAACTAACTCCTGGTTGTATTTTCCTCAAATCTGAGGTATTTTCCCCCTGGAATTCATGGCAATTCCATTCATTATAATTCATCAACTTTAGGGTCATTCTTAACTTCTCACTTTCTATCTTATTACACATACAAAGCATCAGCAATTTTAATGGCCCTGCTTAAAATTTTACCCCAAATCTGACCATTTCTCATACCCTCCACTGCTAGTTCTCTAGTGTAAACTACCATCACCTCTTACCTGGGTTATTGCAATAGCATTTTAACAAATCTCTCTCACTGTTGCCTTTATCTTTTTTTTTTTTTTAAATCTAGTCTCAACATAGTAGCTAAGAGTGATTCCTCAAAACTAAATGTATCATGTCACTCCTCTGTCTAGTACTCTCCCAAAACTTCCAATCTTCTAAAGACTGAATTGAGTTACCCTAAAATTCATATGAAGCCTCAACCTCTGGTGTGATGGTATTTGGAGATGGGACTCTTTGGGAAGTAATTAGGTATATAGAAGGCCCTGAGGGGAAAGCCCTCATGGTAAGTGCCCATATAAAAAGAGATATCAGAGTTCACTCTCCCCCATCCCGACCCCCATCATGTGAGAATATAGTGAGGAAGTGGCTGACAGTCAAAAATAGAGCTCTTACCAGAAACCAACTATGCTGATATCCTGATCTCAGACTTTCAGCCTCCAGTATTGTAAGAAGACAGATTTCTTTTGTTTAAGCCACCCAGTCTATGCTATTTTTGTTATGGCAGCCCAAGCTGACTAATACTCCATTTCATTCAGAGTTAGAGGCAAATTCATTACAGTGACCAGGAGAGTCCTCACCATTTGGCTCCACGTAATCTCTCTGACCTCATCTACTATTTTTCCTCCTGCTTCCTCATATGTCATCATATAGGTCTCCCTGATGTTCCACAAGTTACTGGAATGGTGCTGCCTCAAAGCCTTTGCAGTTGCTCTTCTCAATGCCTGTTTCCTCTTTTGCCAGGTGTATGAATGGCTCACTCCCTTGCATTCATATCTTCCTTCAAATTTTACATTCTTGGTAAAATCTTCCCTAATTTTCCTCTTTCGATATGCACTCCCCACAATTCCTTTCCTCTTCCTCTTCTTCCTTTTTTTCCATACTACCGATCACTTTCAATACAATGTAGAAATTTACTTACTTGTTTATTCACTATATTTCTTCTTGAATTAGAATATAAGTTCCATGAGGATAGATTTTTTTATAGTTTTTGTTTAGTGTTGAACCCCATGCCTAGCACAGAGCCTGACACAGAGTAGGAGCTCAAAAATATTTGTTGAGTGAATATATGCATAATATTCATAAATTAAAAAATTAGCTAAGGTTTTTAGCCTGTATATAACTATCAGAAACTTTAAGAAATCATAAAACAAGAACAAGGAAAAATAGATCAGCTATGTAGTAAGAAAACTTTTTTTTTTTAAACATTTACCCTTTTCTCATTACGGTGTTGTGAATTGTAGAAGAGATAAATGAAACATGATTCACACCATCAATATGGAAGAATAAAATGTAACTTTTTTTTTTTTTGCCAAAAAAGTAAACTGATACCTGAATGGTTGGATTTATTATAGTTGAGATGACAATCATACTGAGAAATAGTGAATTAAACTTAGTGCTTTTGTCAATTAATTAGAAGGAGAATTTTGAAAAAGACTTGGGGAAGTTGAGTCAAAAATTCTTGCTGAAGAGACAGGTTAAGTGTAGAAAGAGTAAGGCAGAGCTACTCAGTAAGAGAAGTCTTGAGATTGAGTCCCCGGTCTGATATCTGTTAGCAATGGCCTCAATAACTTCTTTTGTCATGGTGGAATGAAAGTGAAATATGTATTAGAATTTCAGACTTAAACACCTGTCACATCTAAATTGTCATGTAGATTATCACACCTGGTTAACTGATGCTCGTTCCTATTTTGTTCCCCCCCTTTTATCTCCCCTAGTTGGTTAAACAAATATTCCTTAAGTGTGCACAACTTTCCATTTTGTATGTCTCTAATACTTAGTGAACTACCTAACACTTAGTAAATATTCGTGTTTAATAACTGAATAAATGTGCTGATTCTAACAGGATTTTTATAGGGCTTTAGACAGTTCCTATTAGCCTCCTGCTATTAGTTTATCATAACCAGCTCATTTTTATGACAGATATTTGGGTCACCTAATATCAAATTCAACTATTATTTCAAAGTATAGCAGTTACTATGATTCAGTGATAACTATATGAAATCATAAATACTTTATACATCAGGTAAGACTAATTAATATTCAGGAATAAAATAACCCCCGATGCATTTTCTCATTACCTCAATGCACATTTTTTTCTGTGAATAAAAGCAAAAGCTGGAATTGACTAATTTGCTAAATTTCCCTGTTTGCTTCCCAAGAGATCAATATTAATTCCTATCAGTAACATCTGTTAATAAAAACATCTTGATTGGATACTGAAGCAGTTATTCATCTACCAGGAAATAGATATATCTTTCTAGACTGTTAAGCACATCTGCTCAAAATGATTTTGGTTGCCAAAAAAATCTGTCAGTTTAATAATTTTGAAATGCAGGGTTATACTGTAAAAGAAAATCTCTGTGAAAATTTAGAAATAAGCCTCATAAAACCTATAACCAAATACAGAATTTCTTCAAGATTTAGAGGTTATTGCCATAGATATTTTTAAATAAAAAGTCAGTAATTACTATTTTACTTTAAATTGTTTTGGTGCTTTATTGTACAGAAACATTATCTCAGAAGCTTAACTTAAAATTCTCATACAAAGTATTAGGCCATAGTTAAAATACTTATGAATATAGCATTTTATAATATACAATCACATTTTCACATTTACTATACCATGTAATCCTTGAAAAACATCTGAGAGATTATTTGTCATCTCAGTTGCAATCATGAGGAATCTTCAGAAAGATTAAGTGAAATACTTAAGCTCTCATACTTAGCAAATGATGGAACCAGGATTTCAATCTTTGATATATTTATGCCATACGGTGTGTGTTTTGGTTACTAAAATTTCTATAACATGAACATAAAACTTTTGTGGACAATGGAATTATCAATCTGTTCAGAAATACTTATTTTATTATATCCAGTACTGTACCTAGCTTTTCACTCAACAAATGCTTGTTGAGCTGTCTGCCATCTTTTAACTAATAAATTTAGCCTGTTTATATTTATTTCTACCATATTATTGTGTACTAGATACCCTGTTTTTTTCTGTGATTTATTTGCCCTCCTTTCACTTTTTTCAGAATTTTTTTTAATTAACAGGATTTTTAAATGCAGTTTTCCTTCTACTCATTTCAAATGTATATATTTTATTTCTATTTTAAATCATACATAAATTGTAGTATGCCTACTTAAAATCATTTCTTCACTTTAAATATGATTGCTTTTGGTGATCAGTCAGTTCACTCATTCATTCCCTTGTCAAACAGAATTTGAGGGAGGAAAGGAGCTCAAATTCATGAAATAAAATTGGAAGGAGTTCCCATTGTGGCTCAGTGGAAACAAATCTGATTAGCATCCATGAGGACGCAGGTTCAATCCCTGGCTTCGCTCAGTGGGTTAAGGATCTGGCGTTACTGTGGCTGTAGTATAGGCTGGTGGCTGCAGCTCTGATTTGACCCCTAGCCTGGGAACCTCTATATGCCGTGGGTGTGGCTCTAAAAAGACCAAAAAAAAAAATGGAAAAAAAGAAAATTGGTTTTGAACAGACTGCATTTAGTTGAGTTATAGTAATTTCAAGTGTTATGTACCTATAGATATGACAGAAAACTGCATATATAAGTTGAAGTCTAGGGGAGGAATCTAGGCAGGAGACTATAAATTTAGGCATAATCAGCATAGTTGACTCAGGATCTCTCAGGGAGAGTGTTTGCAGTATGAACATCATGAGTTCTCCTTAGTAAGAAAAAGTGGGGAAAAAAGCAATAAAAAAAGACAGTTGTTCTGTTTCTATCATTCTAACCAACTTAAGTAAGTAGCTGCCAGTTACTGACAGAATTTATCCATGTATGCGACAAGCTTAAACAGACCAAATTTAGGTTGAAATTAAAAATATCTATAGTTCACAGTTTTTACCTCCAAATGCTTATAAAGGTTAACTGCTTACATGTAAAAGTTTCATTGACTATTTAAGGGTTGCATTGTTGTAGTTTTCAAACACACAAAATCTAGAATAGTGCAAGTAGTGCAAATTTTAATGCCCCTTCTATATGCCCAGGGACACCAGAGGCTTGATGGTTGTGAGAGAGAAGCTTATAACCTCAAAAGAAAATAGCCAGAATCATTATTTGGCATCCCTGTTACTTGCAGAGAACTCTAATAGGTCCTGAGACAGAATCTATTTAAAAAGAACTTAAAAGATGCAAGTCCAAGTCACAACAAATGTGACTTAAAATAGGAGAAATATCACAGTACGATAAAAGCAAAATCATTAAGAAATTATTCTCTCCTCTCCCCATTTTTTATCGTTTTCCTTACTTTACTGCCTAGATCCTCAGCTTATTCTCAATTCTACAGCCTAGTATCTTTTGCCTTGGTATTCTTGTAAAATCATGTGTGATTTAGTCTCAAGCAAAATATATGCCCAGTGTAATATACCTAATTTACAAATTCAAAACCACGGGCATAGGTCCTCTCCAAACCAGCCAGTCTCTCTACGATCTGTCCTTCAGTCACAGAATTGCGGTGACTCCGTATCATTCATGGAAAGTAGTGATGCTGAATGTATTCTAAGTCTCAAAGTAAAGTAGAATAAAATAGATGAATGGTTATATACACAGACTTACATTTTATTTCTTCAGCTATGTCTTGGAACTTCAAAATATAGCTGAATTTACAAATTAATGAGCTATAGCAAAGCTGATAACCTGGCACACAGAAAATGCAGGAGCACAATGTACTTCATTGCCCCTGAAACGTTGGTAAGCACTGGTACATGCTCTAATACATAATTTGTTCAATTCAAACAAGTGCTCAAACAGAATGGGCCCTGAATGACTAAGGACCCTGATCCTGTTCTAGATGCTAAGTCTGCAAAACCCTGTATTTCCTCTAGCATTGAGACTCCTTCTCTGTGAATTTAACTAGAATAAAGGAGGCTCTCAGTACCTGTGTCTGAGCTATAAAAGTTAAGCTGAGACATTTGGTATTAAAAGATAAAAAATAATTTTTGCTTTTATTTTCTTTAGATGGAAAATATTTTGACCTAATTAAGACAAGTAACAAGGTTGTCAGCCTCAAATTCATGTGGAACCAGATAATGTATAAGGAAACAAATCCAGAGAAGAACTAGGCAGTGTGATACAGGAATTCTAAATAGAGTTCCCTGGTGATCTAATAGTTAAGTATCCAGCATTGTCACTGCTGTGGTTCAGGTTCAGTCCAAACCCTGGCCTAGGAACTTCCACATGCCACAGGCATGGCAAAACAAACAAACAAACAACAACAACAAAAAAAACCTAAAGAAATACTAGGTAGTCTTTATTTCCAAATTTACCAGACTATTTCAACCTAGGATTTAGACTCCTAGGGCCAGGGATTCCCAGCCTGGCTCTGACACTTGCTATTGGCTTTGTTAAATTAAGCCTTAACGTACCTGTAATGAGGGATAATAAAAACTACTTCACAGGATCATTGTGAGAATTAAGAGAGAGCTTATGTAAAGCAATTAGCCCAGTGCTTGGAGGAGAGTAAGCATTATATTCAGTTTTGTCTTGTGGCTCTGTCTTCAAGTATCCTCTTTAAAATGAAAATGCTTGTGAGAGAGGTGACATCTTAAACCATGATCTGCTAATATCAATTACCAGTTTACAGGTATTCATTGATATCAAACTGACAGTAAGGCAACTGGAAGATGAAAAAGATGAGTGGCACTTGGAAATGTGAATTTGAGGGTTTGAGATGGGAAAGAAAGCAGTGAAAGGAAAAATGAACTCTGCCAGTGAAGTGAAAGGGGTCCGGGTGTCACTGCTATCTTTCAGAGGCCTCTGTCTCTCTTTTTTTATTGATGCATAATTGACATATTATATTATCCTCAAGTGTGCAATATGATGACTTGATATTTGTATATATTGTGAAATGATCACAACAATCCTATTAACATGTCACCATTTTTTTCCTTGTGATGATAACTTTCAAGACCCAATCTCCTAGCTATTTTCAAATATGTGCAGTACAGTATTATTAACTGCAGTTATCATTTTGTATATTACATCCCCATAACTTCCTCATTTTATTACTGGTGCAGCTGCTATGAAACCTCCCTTCACCCATTTCACCCCTATCCCTCACTCGCCAACTCAGTCACCCACTAATCTGTTCTCTATGGTGACTTCCTTGGTTTTGTTTCTTTGTTTGCTTTTAGATTCCACATATAAGTGAGATCAAATGATATTTATTTTCTTTCAGTCTGATTTATTTCATGTAGTATGATGCACTCAACGTACTACCAGGTTGTTGTAAATGGTAAGACTTCATTCTCTTTTATGGATGAATAATATTCTGTTTTACATATATACCATATTTTCTTTATCTCTGCATACAGCGGTGGACACATAGGTTGTCTCCATGTCTTACCTGTTGTAAATAATGCTACAATGAGCATGGAGGTGCATATCTTTTTGAATTAGTATTTTCATTTTCCTCAGAATAATACCCAGAAGTGAAATTGCCAGATCATATGGCTGTTCTATTTCTTAAAATTTTTGAGGCACTTCCATACTATTTTTTATAGTGACTGCACCAATTTACCCATAATGCACAAGCGTTTCCTTTTCTCTCTATCCTTGCTAACAATTGTTATTTCTTGTCTTTTTGATAATGGTCATTCTAACAGGTGTGAAGTGACATCTCATTGTAGTTTTGATTTATATTTACTTGGTGATTAATGATTTTGAACAGCTTTTCAGGTAACTTTTGTCAATCTATATATCTTTGGGGGAAAAAAATGTCTATTCAGACCCTCTGACCATTTTTTAATCAGATGACTTTTTTTTTTTGGTATTGAGTTTTATGAGTTATTTTTGTATTTTAGATATTAGCCTCTTATCAGATATATGATTTGCAAATATTTTCTGCCATTTAGTATGTTGCCTTTTAATTTTGTGGATGGTTTATTTTACTGTGCAGAAGATTTTTAGTTTTATGTAGTCTCATATGTTTATTTTCGCTTTTGTTGCTTTTGCTTTCGAAATCAGATCCAAAAAAATTATCCTCAAGGCTTATATCATAGAGCTTACCACCTTTGTTTTCTTCTAGGAGTTTTATGGTCTATAAATCATTTTTAATTAATTTGCGTGTGTGTTGTAAGATAATGGTTTGGTTTAATTTTTTTGCATATAGCTGTCCAGTTTTCCAAACACCATTTATTGAAGAAATCCTTTCCTCATTGTATATTCTTGACTTCTTTGTCAAAAATGAATTGAATATATATATATATATATATATACATATTTCAGAGTTGAAAATAAAATATCTTGATTGATATTTATTCCTAAAAAATGAAATGTTACATTATAAAATCTAAATATGTATATGTATTCTCTATTCTGTTTCATTGTTCTGTGAGTCCACTTTTATGCTTTTATTATATCATTTTGATTAGCATAACTTTGTATTACAGTTTGAAATCAGGGAGTATGATGCTTCCAGCTTTGTATTTCTTTCTCAAGATTGCTTTGGCTATTTGAGATTATTTTTAATGGTTCCATACAAATGCTAGGATTGTTTGTTCTATTTCTGTGAAAAATATCATTGGAGTTTTGACAGGGATTTCTTTGAATCTGTAGGTTTCTTTGAGTATTATGGACATTTTAACAATGTTGGTTTTTCAATCTATGAACACAGAATATCTTTCCATTTATTTATGTCTTTAGTCTGTTTTATCAGTGTCTTATAATTTTCGGTGTATAGGTCTTTCACTTCCTTGATTAAACTTATTACTAGGGATTTTATTCTTTTTAATGAAATTATAAGTGAGGTAGTTTCACTAATTTATTTTTCTTATAGTTTATTATTAGTGTATAGCTATGCAACAGATTTTTATATATTGATTTTTAAATCTTATTCAGGAGGCCTCTTTATCTTGGGATAGCTGGTACCAGAAATCATTCCCTTAAAGCAAGGCTATATAAAATAGGAACAAAATTTCAGAGTTGAAAATAAAATATTTTGATTGATATTTATTCCTAAAAAATGAAATTTTACATTATAAAATCTAAATCTCATAATAATTCTGTAATAATTGGAACTTTGAGAAAAAAGACTCAGAAAGTTTTTTTAGTATCCTTTTCCTACAGAATAGTAAGATAGCATGATATTCATGTCCCATATATAACTTATGTACCTACGAAATCATAAAAAGGAATTGTCCCCAAAATATTTGAGGAATTCAATTTTCTCAAGACCTCTCTTATATTCAGTTTCAAATCACTATATGGTCAATCATGTAAGGTCCACATTCTTGCAGAATTTCAAGGCAGTCCATCACATCTTCATTTGTAAGTAACTATGCTCTAATGATCGAAGCCATTTTCCAAATTTACCTTTATTCATGAAATCCACAACTTTTGCAAGGTTCGCAGTTTTCTTTGCAATATATGAGTGTTGGATCTTCATTGGTTATAAATAACTGACCTAAAGAGGTGGGCAAGATACAAAAAGATAAATTTTAGTGCTAAAAAGGGGATAGTATTTGGCTAGGGCTAATTTTTAAAGTGATCAATTAATTTGTCATCATTGACATGTGATTATGCTTTTTTCTTTCCTAAAAATTCTTAGAGTCAAAGGGGCCTCATTTACATTATTTGAACCCAGAGAACTTCATTGTCAAGTTCTGATAACGCTCAGCCACTTAATTAGAATAAAGAGAAGGAAAGGAAAGCAGTATTTTACATTTTCTATATAGTGTCTTATTTTTTCTTTATATCTGCTTTGTATGTTTATTATAGGTACCTCCATTTTATAAATGGGGATCTTGAAACTCAGATAAAAAAATTTCTCTAAAATCCCACATCTAATAAATAACATTACATAGAATCAAGCCTATGTAATCCCAAACCCAGTGTTCTTTTTACTATATCACATGGACTTTTCACAACATCATTCTAAAATTTTATTGGAAATTTTGATTTTGTGTATATATAGGTAACTTGTCAACCTGTTTGTTATACCAATTTAACAACAAATAATTTTGTCAATTATTTTTACTGACTTGACCAGTTAACTGAATTGAATATTTAGCACTGCCAAAATCAAGTATGTAAACAATATATGAAAGTAAATAGTATAAAGGTAGAAATTTTAATATTTTTGCCAAAGAGAATAATACAGTGCTCAAGTTTCTATCACAATAGTTATTTACAAGCCAGACAGGATAGGTGATAAAAGAAGCATATTGAATGAAATGGTAGAGAAATAAAAGAATCATTTATTTTTTACTATGCATGCTTTCCTATGTGAATAAAATAAATAGTAATACCAATTTTATACCCTTAAATTATACAGAAAAAAAGAAAAACTGTTTCAACCCAAACTCAACTAGCCAGCAAAACATTTATAACAAGAGCTTTAACTGGTTGCTTGATAGTTTCTGAACTCAGTGTTTATCAGCAGATACATTTTGACATTCTTTTAACATCTTCATGAATCAGTTTTTAAATTATGTACTCTGTCATAATACGTTTTCTAGATATCATTGGAAAGGGAAACCCAATGTGTTTGAAAGTGTTTGTTTTTTTAAACTCTATCTGAAAAATTTATACATGTAAGGATAAATATCACAAAGAAAACACCTCAACCTGGGGTTTGTTTTAGAATATTTATTTATTTATTTATTTACTTTTTTTATTACTCAAATGAATTTATCACATCTGTAGTTGTATAATGATCATAACAATCCAGTTTCACAGGATTTCCATCCCACAGCCCAGGCACATTCCCCCACCCCCCAAACTGTCTCCTCCGGAGACCATAAGTTTTTCAATGTCTGTGAGTCAGCACATGTTCTGCAAAGAAATTCAGTCTGTCCTTTTTTCAGATTCCACATGTCAGTGAAAGCGTTTGATGTTGGTGTCTCATTGTATGGCTGACTTCACTTAGCATGATAATTTCTAGGTCCATCCATGTTGCTAAAAATGCTGGCATTTCGTTCCTTTTAATGGCTGAGTAATATTCCACTGTGTATATGTACCACATCCTCCTGATCCACTCCTCTGTCGATGGACATTTAGGTTGTTTCCATGTCTTGGCTATTGTAAATAGTGCTGCAATGAATGTTGGTATTTAGACACAGCAGAAGGGAAAAGATTCAGGACATTACAAGGAACCTCTTTTTCACTTTTTATATTTATTTGGGATTTCTACCTAAAGCAGCTCAAGTTTATTTATTTTTGTCTGTTTAGTTAGATTTCAGCATGTATTTACAGGTCCTTTTAAAGAGTCTATTTTTTCCCCTCTTTAAGAGATACTTAACACAGAAAATGTGGGAAATAGTGGGTCAAAAAAATCAAGCTGCTCTCTCCATTGGCTATTATATTATCTGAGATAAGTAGTGTTTTCATACTGGGCTGATATAAATCCCAACTTTCATTTGATTTGGGCAAAGCAGTTGAACAAGTCAAATTAGCGTGGTAAAATGCAGCTAATGATTGACTTGATGACCTTGTAAAGGAAAAGTAGTCATAGTTTTTGAAAAATTTAACTTCTTTCCTCTTATGTGCTTTGTTATACCAAACAAATCACATTTTTTCATTGACTCTGACCCAGAAAGACATGATAAAGAGAAAACACATATATGGAGTCATACAGTTGAGTGTGAATCCTGACTATGCCCTTTTTAGAATGTTATTTTAGAGGGAAAGGAAGAAAACTTATCCTAGCCTCAGTGTCAGCCTTTGAAAAATGGGCATAGAAAGAACTCTGATCTTATATAATACTTTAAAAAATAAATTGGTATTACTTCACCCAGACTTCTTCCCAGTAATTAGCTAGTACAAAAGATCTTTGAGAGAAACAGAGAACAGTTATGTTAATTTTAAAAAGATAGCAAAGGAAAGTGAACAGCAGATATTAAAGTGAAAAATTAATTAGCACAGAAAATAATATCAACAATGCCATACCAGTTCTTTGCCTCCTACTCTGGGAACTCTTCTTACAATATTATATTCAGCTTACTGAGCTAAGCATTATCTCACCAAAATTCAACTCCTGTCAATCAAAGGTCAGCAATTTTTTTTTCTATGAATGGCCAAATAGTAAATATTTTTGTCTTTGTGGGTCATGTAGTCTCTGTGACAGCCACTAAATCCTGCCCCTGCAGCATAAAAGTACCCATAGACAATGCAAAAAATGAATGAGGGTGGTTCTATTGTAATAAGAACAGTATTTAGGGACACTAGCATTTGAATTCTATCCACCTCTCATTCATCTTTTCAATTTTTTTCAACTACTTAAATATATAAAATTCATCTATAGCTCATAGTCCTTAAAGAAGCAAGCAACAAATCAGACTTAGCCTGTGGACTGGAGTATGCCAATTCCTGATCTAAAGTAACATTCTCTTCCCAGGCTTTCTTTTTTTTTTTTTAACAGGCTCTCTTGATAAAGTTATTTCTCCCTTTATTCTTCATGACCCTTCCCTCTTTTAAAACCATCTATCTGGAGTTCCTGTCGTTGCTTAGCAGAAACAAATCTGACTGGCATCCATGAGGATGCAGGTTCGATCCCTGGCCTCGCTCAGTGCGTTAAAGATCCTGCGTTGCTGTGAGCTATGGTGTAGTTGCAGATGATGCTTGTATCTGACATCACTGTGGCTGTGGTGTAGACTGGCAGCTGTACCTCCAATTTGAACCCTAGTCTGGGATCTTCCATATGCCATGCGTTCAGCCCTAAAATCGATCAATCAATCAATCTATGTGAGCATGGGGCAGGAATAAACATACATTATTTAGCACTTTTTGGTTGCACATGACGGAAGTCCAACTCAGTGTACCACAGTTTGTTTATCCATTTACCAGTTGATGATGATAGTTGTTTTGAAATTGGGCTATTATGAACGAATCTGCTGTATGCTTTGGAATATAAATCTTTGAGTGAAGAAAAACTCACAGAAACTCCTTGTGTGATTTTAAATTTTTATATTACAAGTACTTACATAATCTTCATTTTCTCCATGAATATAAATTGCTATTAGCATTTATATCTGTGGAGCTATATGAAAATCATCTTCCCACTCTTGTTATATTGCTATAATTCTAAGCTCGAAAATTTATACATAATTTTAATGCTAGTTTCTATTGTTTGCTTCCTTTTGAATGAAGTGTGCATTTTGCTTTTCTGTAAATATGGAGTCTTTATAACACAGGTTTTATTCCTCTCAGAGTTAAGATTCCTTTCCATTTCTATTTAAAAAAAATAGTGGATGACTAGTGCTGAACCACCGAAATGATTGTACAAGTAATAGTGGTTATATTTATTTTCTTTTTCTTTGTTTTGCTTGAAGAATCTTTTTCTTTTTTTTTTCTTTTTTTTTTGTCTTTTGTTGTTGTTGTTGTTGTTGCTATTTCTTGGGCCGCTCCCGCAGCATATGGAGGTTCCCAGGCTAGGGGTTGAATCGGAGCTGCAGCCACCGGCCTACGCCAGAGCCACAGCAACGCGGGATCCAAGCCGCGTCTGCAACCTACACCACAGCTCAAGGCAACGCCGGATCGTTAACCCACTGAGCAAGGGCAGGGACCGAACCCGCAACCTCATGGTTCCTAGTCGGATTCGTTAACCACTGCGCCACGACGGGAACTGCCAGAATCTTTTTCTTAACCCAGATAGTTTAGCTATATCTATGCAGTCTCCAGACCGAGTCATCTGAAATTTTAACCAGCTGCACATATTAATTGGCATGTCTTTCATTTTAAATACCACTGTTAATTGGTAAAAATCACAATTCATATTAGAGGACCATGCATACATGGCATAAGCCATCAAAATATAATTGTTATATTTGACCCATATAAAAATTATCTAAATTATTAACACTTTCCTCCCTACTGGCATTCCTTTCAAAAAATAGTAGAAGAGATAATGATTGAAACAGAACTGACAATAATTTATAATGAAATTTTTGAAAAATAAACTGGGGATAAATAATATAAAGGTCATTACTCCTGAAAACACACAAATATTTATGTTGTAAAAGTTGTAATATAAAGTAAAGAAGAACTACATCTCCAGCCCATCGTTATCTTCACGTATAGGTATATCTACATCTGTGTCAGGATCTTTATATTTATTTTATAGATATGAAGAGACTAATAAATCAATAGCATCCTGATATTCTTCAGATTCTAGGAAAAAATCTCATACTCTTCAGAAGTACTGTATTGGAACTAGACTTTTTCAACCAAAGTTCCACAAGCAAATTAGACCCTAGAGAAGAGGATTTGAATTACATTTTTTTGCAGTTCTTCTGAGGATAGTGCATAGCTAGTACTATTCTAAATGAATAAGAGAGAGGTTAGTTTTTTATATACAGTTCATGCCTTAGGTCATTAAGATTAGATTTTTTAAATAAGCAATATACTGGAAATATTGCATGCCAAAATTATTAATCTCCAATTTTATTTCAATGACTGAACAGTATTACAAAAATAATGTAATTTATATAAACTCTATCCTGATGTTTGATATTTGAGCTTTTTAAAATATTTATTTTTTACTGTAAATAGCCTTTCCATGATCATTCATAGATATCTGTGTACATTCTAAACTATTTCTTTATACTAAATTCCAAGAGATGGAATTTCACTGTGAAAGAATCAGTAGTCAGGTGGTTGATAAATATTGTCAAAATGCTCTCCAAAAATAGTGCCACAATGTAAATTATCTTCATCTGGACATCTGTGCACTAGTTGTGAAGCTCACTTCATAGTTCACTTGAGCTCTGTTTGCCAAACCTCTGAACTTGACTATGTTGGACTTCGTTAGCCCACAGTAGAAGAGGTTGTGTGGAGCAGAAAGAACAGTTGCATTCCTTGGCCCCCTTTTTTATCCTGCTTCCCTGGAATCCAGTTCTTTTCTACTTTTGTAAAGGGCATTCATTGCCTTTCCCTCACATGTGTTCTGACTGCCTTTCTCTGGTTTCATTTTGTCCTTCTATCAGAAATAAAGATTCCTGTTCCTCCATCAAATCCATTTCAAGAAACATGCTTTACAAAGTAGAAGGGCTCCACCTTCATAGCTCCAGTCTCTCTTCAGTGTTCAGAGGCACAGTCATTATTTTTACCTCCTGCTGAAGACATTTGCAGAGGTTAAAAAAAGAAAGATACTTTTACCAAGGATGAGAAATAGCAGGAGGTACAGAAATAAACATCCTCCTGCCCATTGGCTGATTCATTTAAAATACAATTAGCATGTTGCCTAAGCAAATATCTTGTTAGTTTCAATTTAGTAAAGTTCTTAGACTATATATAGTTTTCTTTTTTTTTATTTCTTCAGAGAGTAATAGGAACTAGGCAAGTATTATCTAATTAATTCTTTGAATGGTTTCACCTTTTTCTTTCCCTTTCTGCAAAAGGACACTGCCTGCTGTTAAGTACTTAGCCACAAGTAGCATTTTGAGACTAGATGAGAAATCCAGACTCTTTTATAACAGTGAAAGGGTTATATGTGAAACTTATTAAAAAGTGCAAGCAATAACAAATCTTGTAGCCTTATCGCTCTCTAACCCCTGGTCGGCTGGTGTCCCAGTGAGGGTCAGGGCATGTGAAAGATAATGGTCTCTGGATTAAGCAGCCAGATGTGACTAAGGAAATGAAGAAAGTAAAATTTCAAGCACCACTGTCACTGCTGTCACACCACGTAAATGACCAAAACAGCCTTGGGTGGCATGGAGGTCCATTATCTTAAGTGTGGGGTTCTCCTTAAACATTAAGTGCAGGTTAGGCAGAGAAATGTTAAAGAAAACTATTCCCTCATTAGAAACAAACAAAAGAAAACAATATTTATAGAATTCTTCCTACTTAAGAGGTACAGGGCTAAACTCATGCATAGATTAATAAAATTAATCTGATAACTATAACATAGCTCTTTGTATGGTTATTTTATTTTGTAGATTAATATACTATGGAGAAAGGGGAAAAGAATTGTTTGGCTAGTTTCATAATTTTTAAAGAGTATTTGTGTATTTAAGATAGCCTTTTCAAAAATCTTAGTATCTTGTTAAGGCATATTCCCTTAGACCCATAAAACTATAATAAGCAGTGTGACTCTAATTAGAATATGCTCATGTATGACAGGGAGAGGACAAGTTAGCTGCTAAGAGCTGCAGTCCCAAAACTGTTCTGCAAAGCTGGTCTGGAGGTTAGTGATATAAATGCTTTCTCTTATGCTGTTCTTACAGATTGCAAAGAGGCATTGTACTAACAAGCCTCAAAAATGAGTGCCCTTAGACATGGTGGATCATTCATTGGAACCATTCTTTCCCTCGGGGAGAATGAAAGTCTGGAGAGAGACAGAACTAGCTGACCTCGCCCAATTAACACAGTACCAATGCAGGCAGAACGATGGGCAGTGACAGGACTGTGCTTCAGGGATGTGTGTTCCCAGGCTGTGGTCCAGGTTATGTCAACAAGGATCATTCTGGGTGCCATTTCTGTGGCTTTCTATTGGACGCAAGAGAAAGACAGAAGGGGAAAAGAAAAGGGGAAACTATGGGCTATTTTTTTAAAATGTACTTGAGAACTTGGCTTTTCCCTTAGGAAATGAGCTCTTTTTGAGCCTGTGTGCAGCTGAAGTCTGAAGCTTGACAAATAGGTTAGGAAGATCAGAAAATATTGTTAATAGCAGTGCTGCTTTTCCAGTGGAAACTGCTACTCCTAAATGTTACAGTGCTTTTGTCTAAAGTTTAACTAACAGAATGTCTTTAATCTAGAAATTGAACCAGGCAGCAGTAAACTGTAGAAGGTTTAGACTGCCATGAAAATATGTACCATTCATTTTATATCTTTCCTTGTAGTTAATTAAAGAAAATGAAAATTTCCAAAAATCTACTGTTAAATACATAGCATCTTGCTTTCCGTTTTGGGGTAATGCTAATATCATGCAATTGATTGGGCTCTACGTTTTCAAATAAATAGTGTCTCTTTTTTTTTTCTTCTAAGAATGGTATTCAAAAGAAATCAACAAAGACCTCAAATTTTGAATGACCGTCGGGGGGGCGTGACTTGTGCTAATATAGTTTCTGTGCTAATACTTAGAGCTTCCAAATCTGCTATAACAGACACCAGGGAGCTCCCTAAATTAGGGAAGGCTTTACAGTTTTAGTTATTTTCTAAGATCCTGATTGCAGCTGTACCCTTTTCTCTCTGTCTTGTGCAGAAAAAAACAAAAACAAAAAAACAAAAAAAAACCCTGGTTTTTTCAGTCTTCAGTTTCAATTCTATAAAACTGAGATAACCAATCATGTTATTACAAATAATAAAGAATAGTTAGCAAAATGTCTGGCACTTAGTAAGTGCTTGATATATTTACAGGTACTAAAACACTTACTATGTGACATTTAAAATTTCATTCTTTGGAATAATCAGATCTTGTATCTCCTTGGAGAACCAAGGCATATGATTGGAAGTGAAAGAAGCTGGTAATAGCCATGAATTATTTTAAATCAAGCCAGAGGAGAAAAAAAAATAGGTTAGGAGTTCCCATTGTGATGCAAGGGAAGTCAATCCGACTAGTATTTCTATCTTCAGATATAGATTAGTCCTGTCTTAAAAATCTTCTTCAGCTAAAAGATATTCTGAATTAATAACATAATTTCATTTAGTTAATGCTTTCTAGGCACCAAGCATGAAGCTCTGTACTTTGCTTAAGTTGCTTCTATTTAATTTTTACAAAATAGTAGGAAGAAACCATACCTCCATTTTCAAAACGGGGCAACAAAGACTGAGGAACATTCAGTAACTTCTCCAAGGTTATGTAGAGAATAAGTGGTGAAGGCAATGCTTAAATAATTAAAAACTAGAAATCTAGCTGAAAGAAATGTTCTGTCTTGTATCTGAGTTAGTGTGTACTTGATTTGACTCACTCTAGATTGTGAGTTCTTAGGATGTGTTACCCCTGATAAACACTGACTTTTGTGTAGCTTTGAGTAGACTGCTTGTAATAGAACTGACTTACCAACCATCTATCATTTCTACTGCAATTTCTATACTCTAAAGAAAAATGTAGAAAATATGGGCTCATATCATGCCAATAAAATGCCTTTTTAAAAACAGTGATTTAACAATCTGGAAGTTTCTCTAGCAATATGAGAAACTCACTCCTTTCTTCTCTATTTATCACAAACACCATGTACCTTAAATATTCATTCAAATTGCTTCCTCCTTTCATATTATGTCTGCAATAAATTTTCATTTTATTTCCATTATCTTAAAATTTATATGGGCTTCATTTTAATATAGTCAAGTTCTGGAAATACGTATTTCATTTTTTTTTAATGTGGGGAAAAGTAACACCAAATGACTGAGTAAAAAGATGTAAATTAAATGCATTGTTCCAGATTTCACACACAACTCACAAGACTGTGTATGTGCAAAGTAAATTATTTATACAGAATCAAACAACTGGATGGTTCATGTAATTGTACTTTCTTCTATACCTTTACACCTTTTATACAGAGAAGAAAAAAATGACAATTTTATAGTGTGAACATTGTGTCATGGTGTCAACATATAGTAAACACAGTCTTTGATGTTTTTTCAATTATTTTGACAATTAATAGAGAAAGTAGACTGCAGCATTATCACAATATTAAGAAGTATTTTGATTCACTGAATGAAAAGTAAATATTTCTTTTTTAATTTTTAAAAAAATTTTAATTATATTTGATTTACAACATTCTGTCAATTGCTGCTATACAGCAAAATTACCCAGTTATACATATATATACCTTCTTTTTTCACATTATCCTTCATCATGTTCCATCACAAGTGATCAGATATAGTTCCCTGTGCTATACAGCAGAATCTCATTGCTTATCCATTCCAAATGCAATAATTTGCATCTACTAACCCTAAACTCCCAGTCCTTCCCAGTCCCTCCCCTTCCCTCTTGGCAACCACAAGTCTGTTCTCCAAGTCCAAGAGTTTTTTTCTTTTCTGTAGATAGGTTCATTTGTGCCATATATTAGATTCCACATATAAATTATATAATATGGTATTCCTCTTTCTCTTTCTGACTTACTTCACTTAATATGAAAGTCTCTACTTCCATCCATGTTGCTGCAAATGGCATTATTTTGTTCTTTTCATGGCTGAGTAATATTTCATTGTGTATATATACCACATCTTTTTAATCTATTAATCTGTTGTTGGACATGTGTGTTGCTTCCATGTCTTGGCTATTGTGAATAGTGCTGCAGTAAGTATAGGGGTGCATGTATCTTTTTCAGTGAAAGCTTTGTGTAGATATATGCCCAGGAGTGGGATTGCTGGCTCATATGGTAGTTCTGTATTTAGTTTTCTGAGGTCCCTCCATGCTGCTTTCCATAGTGATTGTACCAATTTATATTCCCAACAACAATGTATGAGAGTTCCCTTTTTTCCACACTCTCTCCAGCATTTGTTATTTGTAGAATGACAACATTCTGACTGGTGTGAGGTGATACTTCAATGTAGTTTTAATTTGCATTTCTCTAATAATTAGTGATATTGAGCATTTTTTCATGTGCCTGTTGGCCATCCATGTCTTCTTTGGAGAAATGTCTATTTAGGTCTTCTGCCCATTTTTCAATTGGGTTGTTGGATTTTTTTGCTGTTGAGTTGTATGAGTTGTTTGTATATTTTTGAGATTAACCCTTGTTGGTTGCATTGTTTGAAACTATTTTCTCTCATTCTGTAGGTTGTCTTTTTTTTAATGGTTTCCTTTGCTATGTAAGAGCTTGTAAGTTTGATTAGGTCCCATTGGTTTATTTTTGTTCTTATTTCTATTGCTTTGGGAGACTTACCTAAGAACACATTTATATGGTCGATGTCAGAGAATGTTTTGCTTATGTTATCTCCTAGCAGTTATAAGGTAACTTGTCTTATGTCTAAGACATGATCCAGCATTGCCGTGAGCTGTGGTGTAAGTCACAGACATGGCTCGGAGCCTGCATTGCTGTGGCTCTGGCATAGGCTTGCAGCTACATCTTGGAATAGGATTAGACCCCAGCTGGGGAACTTCCATATGCCACGAGTGTGGCCCTAAAAAAAAAAAGAAAAAGAAAACCTTAGAACTCTACACAAACCTCCTAGAACTGATAAAAGAATTCAGCAAAGTAGCAAGATAAAAGATTAACATTCAGAAATCAGTTGCATTCCTGTATTCTAACAATAAAGTATTAGAAAGGGAATATAAAAATACCTTTTAAAATAGCACCCCAAATAATTAAATACCTTTGAATAAACCTGACCACGGATATGAAAGACTTTTATGCTGAGAACTATAAAACATTAATCAAGAAAGTTAAAGAGGATTCAAAGAAAAGGAAAGATATTCCATGCACGTGGATTGGAAGAGATAATATTAAAATAGCCACACCACCCAAAGCAATCTACAGATTTAATGTGATTCCTTATCAAATTACCCATGCCATTTTCACTGAACTAGAACAAACAGTCCAAAACTTTATATGGAACCATGAAATACATAGAATTGCCAAATCAATTCTGAGGGGGGGAGGGAAGAAAAAAAAAAAGCAAGTAGGAGGCATAACTCGCCCAGATTTCAGGCAATATTACAAAGCTACTGTAATCAATACAGTGCAGTACTGGTACCAAAACAGACATACAAATCAATGGAACAGAATAGAGAACCCAGAAATAGAACCAGACACCTATGGTCAATTAATCTATGACAAAGGAGGCAAGAATATAAAATGGGAAAAAGACAGTCTCTTAATCAAGCAGTGTTGGGAAAACTGGACAGCTGCTTGTAAATCAATGAAACTAGAACACACCCTCACACCATGCACAAAAATAAACTGAAAAATAATATTTCTTATAGTTCTTAATATTATGAAGGAAGTATAGGACTCTGTTCTTAAAAAGAAAAACTGAAACTGAACGAGCCAGCTTTCCTCTCTTTCTCTATGTCTCTATCTACTTATTTATAAGTGAAATAGCAAGAAATGCAATAACTACCAATTAACTCAAATGATTGCTTAACCAGAATATATCACTTCTCGATTAACCTAGATCAGTGGTTCTCAGATAGGGATTGACTTCCCACACAAGGGACACTTGGCAGTGTCTAGAGATATTTTTGATTGTCATAACTAGAGTGGGGATTGCACAGGGAGAGAGAAGATGCTATTGACATCTAGTAGGTGGAGAGCAGAGGCCAGGGATACTAATAAGCATCCTATAATTCACAGGACTCTCTCACACAAAAGTTATCCAGCCCCAAATGCCAATGGTGCTGGGATTCAGAAGCCTTGATCTAGATTATACTCTTTAGTTTTTCAATCCTTAAAATATCAGTATTACTGGAGAGGTCTCATTCTCAGAAATAAAGATACTGAATAAACTAATGAACTACTATTTGACAAAAGTAAAATTAGAAAAGAAAGCCAGAGGAGATGAGCAACAAGAGAGCATGATATTTCAAAGTTATTAAAATTGGAATACCCCTATATAGGTCAGAACCCTAGTGTTCCCATAAAGATACTATGACACTATCTAATCATAAATATTCATTTAGGCATAGTATTATAACTATGTCAACATTATTAGGAACTCCTTAGTCAACTTCCACATATGCATTTTCATTGTTCCCACTGACGCAACCATCAGTGGAAATATTGGTGTAGGATAGTGCTTGTCCACTTACAAAGCATAGCTATCATGCTGTGCCTTAAAATTGTGGCAGTTCTATCTAAGGACTTCGTTAGAGAGTTAATAAAATCAGTGTACATACTTTTTTTCTCCAGACAGATTAAAACATTCATTTGGTAACATTTCTATATAATTAAAGTAAAAGCTCAGGCTGAGTTAAAAGTAATAATGCAAAAACTGTACAATAAGGCAAAATTCCAGAATGTTGGTCTGATAGCAAAAAAAAAAAAAAAAAGCACTAATATAAAAACAAGGATGACATGGTTTTTATTAACAATCCTTTACTACAAACTTTGAATCATTAATCTCAAATGAAATAAACAAGACAAAAGAAATACAACACAGTTGTGCTTATAGGTTGTCCTAATTCATCACTTAAAATTCTTATTTAATTCATTTTCTCTTCTACTTCCAACATTTGTGAAAACAACTAATAATCATATTGTTTCTTCTATAAATTTTGTTTACCAACATAACTGGCCCTATAAAATCTAGCCAAAAGGTTAGAATATTGGTATTTATTCAGAAGCCTTAATCATGTCCTTATCAGGATGTGTCTATATATATAGTAAAATAATAGTTCCAAGGATTCTGAAACATTTCCTCATAAATCATTTTAGTATTTATTATCTCATAAAGGTAAAAATGTATCCAGTAACTTAATTTCCAAGTTATTTATGTTATGTCACATAGTAGGAAACATTTTTCACTGTTGTGTTCATTCTCTGTTCATTCAATTATTACTTATTGTGTGCCTGCCATTTTAACAACACTAAGGGTGTTGAACAAAATAAGTAAGGTTCCCACCCTAAGAATACCCACATTTCAGTACAGAAGACAACCAATAAGAAATATATATGTAAAGGGGAGAGAGAGTATGTTGATAGGACTGGTTTAGATGAGTTGGTCAGGGAGGACCTTCTAGAGGGGGTTATTTGAGCAGAGACCTGAAAGAAGTTAAGTAGTGACCGCACAGGTATCTGGAGAGAAGTATGCTACAGGCTAAAGTCAAAGTTAATGTACATGTCTTGGTTGAAAATTAATAGGAAGGCCAGTGTGGCTCAGATGAATTGAAAAAAAGGAAAGAGAGATATCCAGGGACAAAATCATGTAGGGTTTTATAGGACTTATAAAACTTTATTACCAAGGCTTGAAGAAATAATACAAGAAAACATTATATGAATGATGAAATGAAAAAACACTGCATTCATCATTAGACAAGGCTTTATAAAACTGTTCCCTGGACTCTGTAGTGAATTAGCTATTGTTTTAGGCAACTGGAGAAATGACATGCAAGAATACTTTGGTGCAAACTCAAGATATCCCCAACTATCTTTAGTGCAACCCAACATTCTTTTTAAATTTTCTAAATATAGATTAATTTAAGTAATTTTATATAAAAAAATAGTTTCCGGAGTTCCCGTCGTGGCGCAGTGGTTAACGAATCCGACTAGGAACCATGAGGTTGCGGGTTTGGTCCCTGCCCTTGCTCAGTGGGTTAACGATCCGGCGTTGCCGTGAGCTGTGGTGTAGGTTGCAGATGCGGCTCGGATCCCGCGTTGCTGTGGCTCTGGCGTAGGCCAGTGGCTACAGCTCCGATTGGACCCCTAGCCTGGGAACCTCCATATGCCGCGGGAGCGGCCCAAGAAATATCAAAAAGACAAAAAAAAAAATAGTTTCCACGTTTGTTCAGTAAGCATATGACACAGTCCCTGCTCCATGATGAATATATAATCTGATAGAAAAAGTGATATATCTACATAGAACAGAGTAAAATGAGAGAGCATAGTCAATACCATTATAAGAGAAGTTTGTTGTGTGTATGAGTAGGGAGTTGGGAGTCCACATAACTTATTTAATATACAAACTGGGACATTTTTGAGAGTGAAAGGGGAGACTATTGATAATCTCACTGGGGAATTCCCACTGTGGCACCGTCTGTTAAGGATCCAGTGTTGCTGCAGCTGTAGCATAGGTGGCAGCTTCAGCTCAGATTTGATCCCTGGCCTGGGAACTTCCATATCCCACGGGTGTAGCAAAAAAAAAAACCCAAAAAACAAAAAACAAACAAAAAACAAAACAAACAACAACAACTTGTTTGGAAAAAATCGTGAAAATTGTCACTGTTCCAAGCAATTCAGAACACAAATTAATGATATGTCCGTAGAATTCCATATTAAGTACTCATGGTGGGGCAGAGACTAAATCTACTGTCTTCACCATCATGTCCTTTACACATATACGTTAGCATTTTAGATAATAATTATAGTTTATGAACATTTAACATAGTTTTGAAATTATGTTAATATTTCCTTCTAAATTTTCCCCCAAATGCTAAGAGCTAGGTGTTATTTTGATTATTTCACAGATGAATAAACAGGACTGAGGAAGTCAGGTAATTAACTGGAGACTACACAGATGCTAGGTGCAAAGATTCAGAAGCATTTTTGCATTGATGTAAAATCCATGATTTTGTCCATGATGCAGCATTACCTTATGCCCATATGCACACTCACTGAGTTGAGTCCCATGTGGCTCCATTCTTGCACAGAGGTCCCAACTAGCAGAAAGCTTAATACTTAGTACACATCTCATTTCATTCTGCTCTGATAGGATTCATGTTGGAATCACTGGTGTCTTAAACATTTTTTCCACTAAGAGTAAGGGAAAAGTACTAGCATTTATTTAAAAAAAAAAAAAAAGGCAAAGAAAAAAAAAGAACCCACAGAACCTTTCTTCCTGCTCTGCCCATTCTCTGATATGATGTATCCTGATATTTCCTAATATTCATTTAAGCAATTTGTATACAGTTTCTTTAGGTGATCCCTATAAATCAGAATCCCTCATCTTTCACCTTTAATAGTCAGTTCCAAAAAATCAGTGGTTTCTGAGTAAACTTATGCATCTATAACTGGTTTCCACTCTTAAAATTTGAGTAATCCCCGCAGACATACAGTTTTCCTATTTCTAAAACTATTATATTGTTTAACCTTCCTGGGTCCCCCCAAAATTATAGTGGTTTTATTTTAGCTATTATAGTTACTAATAGTCTTGTGATTTTAGAAAATACCATGAGTCAATCACCAGAGTCAGTAATAAATACACTAGGAACAGGCTTATGGGGAAAAATGCACTATAGAGCTCACACTTGTGGAAAATACTCAGAACTTGTCTAGGTAATTTATACTCAATGAAAAAGTCTGAATAAAATTGTTATTTTAAGAAGTAAATTCTTTCTCCATGCAGAAATTTTAAAAGTGTTAAAGATGAAGGCAGTACAGAAACTGACCAAAAGAATAGCCAGTTTAGGAAACTGAAGTCTAGAAAACTTCTAGGCAAAAAAAAAAAAAAAAAAAAGAAGAAGAAGAAGAAGAGCAAGGGGGACTATGAAACAATAATTGACTGAGGGATAACCAACATATTTTTCCCATTCAAAAATGTTATTTGCATAGTGTATACATTCTCTGTATCTCTAAATGTCTTACATTCATATTTAACATGAATATTAAGCTCAAAATGACCACTCAATTACTGTAAATGCATCAATTTTAAAGGCATGTTTCTTTAATGTACACTTTAATTGCTCAAATACACTTATTAATCATTACTGGACTTTAATGTCCAGTTCACAAATATATTTTGATAATAATTATAAAAGATTAACATTTGGAGAAAGATATAAGAATAATTATAACAAGAAAAAAACCTGTGATTTTTTGCATAAAAATTATTTGTGGATTTAGAAAAATAATAATTCTAAATAGTTCTCATACCTTTATTAATATTAGTATAACTCACAACAACTTTTCTATTTTTTTAAAGAAATCAAAAAGTTCTAGCCAAAGTTTAATGCTATGTGAATTCATATGAATAGGAATTTCAAGATTTATTACAGTGATTACACATCAACAGATATAAATATGTATTTATGATTAGGATTTTTTTCCCTTAAAGCAGGTGAACCATAAGGACAAACTCCTGGAGCAGAAAATAAACCATTTCAATGCCTCTTGATAAATAGACAGTATTGACTATTTCTATATGATGCATGACAATGTGACAAATAAATTACCTTCATTAAAGATTCACATGAAGGATTAATGAGCATTAGTTAGGCAGCAAAAGCACAAAAAATGTTTATGAAAAATTACATTGAAAGTAAGAAGCTGAGCAGCAGAGAATCTCGTTATAATAATTTGTCTTATCTAGAGATTCTCTACTGCACCTAAATGATAAATGTAACTGAAAAGCGACCAAAGTTCCATACTTAACATGCAAAACTTAAGCTAATCACAACTCTGGAGGATTTTTGTCTTCTGTGACTCACCTACCTAGAAGACAAATGATTTATAAATTCATATTTGTTTCTGTTAATATTTATCCATCAATAAATCTCCAGATTTACATTATAAAATTTGCATAGCATGAAATTAAAAGTAAAGATATTTCTTAAAAATTCACTGTCAATGAAAAATGTTAAATGTTTTAAATATGAATTTTCTTTTGCTTTCAATGCATAGAGCTAAATTAAATTTTATTTATTTCTATACAAGCTACAAATACTTTTTGGATAAAAGATACTTTACTAAATAAAACAGAAAAATTATTAAACTTTATCTTATTAAGCAGGATTTACATTTTCTTCCCTTTGGAATATTGCCCAAAATTAATGTTTTCTACTCACCAAGCACTGCCATCTTGTGGACTCCTGTTAGTTCCAGAAAATACTGGATTATATATAAATACATGTATAAATATATATAATAATATATATATGGAGTTTTTTGTCAACTATTTGAAAACCCTAACTCCTAATGTAGGGAAGAACAAGTATCCATGTTAGCCACTGTGCAATAATATTGATTTTATCTCTGTGAACATCCACATGTCAGGCACGCTGTCCTACTATTTTACAGTAGATTTCCGTGCTAGCAGGACACAGCCTTACATTCTTATATAGTCGAGGCTCTGTGACCACAGTTTAATTAGACTGTGACTCAATGGTTAATAGGAATATCCAGGGACCTGCTTTTATCTTTTAGAGGGATTTAGACACTGCTCTGACAACTGCTATATGAAGCATCAGTTTTTTAATTGGCAAAATTTGACCTCATAACACAATCTAGTAAATACCTGAAAAAACTATTAATCAGATTTTTCTTTTTTTTTCAAATAGAGATCTGTGTTCAGTAAGACTTCTTGGTCAAGCTTTTGATCTTTGCATCTTAGTTCCTTCACTCCTAAAATGGGTTTATTTATCCCTGTAAGGAGTAAATAAATTAATGTACACAGAAAAACACTGTCCAGAACACATTAACTGCTATAGAAATTTATTAGATCCTATTAGTCCTACACCCAGATCTCTCATGTCTGGTTAACGCACCCTTCTGGCAGCTATGTCTTCTCCAGAGAAGTTCCCTTACCTAGGAAAGTGTGTTCCCTGTCCTAATTGCCCCTCACTTCCCCCTGATGGTAGCCAGCAACCAGCTGATGCAGGGAAAGCAATTTAAGGATTCTCTTTACTTTCTGTTGACTTACCAAATCTACAGTGAAATTTGTATTCCAGAGCCCAAAGTGGGACTAGTCTTAAATTAATTTCTGGCAGGGACCACATCTTTGATTAGAATTTTTGTTTGTCTGTCTGTTTGTTTGTTTTCCCCCTCATCCAGTTCTGCTTCTTTTAATTCCATCTCCTGGGGACACTCTATCAATAAATCACATTCAAAGGAATCTCCTTCTCAGACTGTTTCTAGGAAACTGACCTAAGACCATAAATGTTCAGTATTACTGTTGTTGTTATCATTAAGCTGTCTGATGTTCTGATTTAATCAGGATAACTTTTTAGATTAGCTTTGTCATCTCTAATGGATAAACTATACAGTTTTCCAGTAATCTGCATTCGTCTTTTATTTCAGCTAATTGTTCATAACTTTGACAAGCATAGTCAGGTCATATTTCTTTGGCCAGTTTCTAGGATACAGATTTTGTTTTTCATTAAGGGCTGGGGTCTGTTAACTTTAAACAATGAATTGTTGGAAGTTTAGAGTGAATGCTTTTAAATGCAAAGTTTGAATCCTAAATTGAACTTGGGCCATGGGCTAGCACACCCAGTTGAGTAAATTCTTGTCTCTGACCTGCTGGAGTTTGCAATTGAATAGAAATAATTTGAAAACTCCTTAGCAAAGCAAGAAATTTAGTTTGCAATTTGAAAAGAGTTAACAATTACCTTTATTTCTAGACACAGGGCTCCTGGGATTAAAAAAAATCCTCTATAGTGTGAAACATTCGACAGCGAAAAAGAAATTACTGCCACCCAGTTTGTGTAATTACTTGAACTCTAAACTTGGAATTCACTTACTCGGAGTTAAGTTGTAGATCATGAGAAAATGCCAATTTACTATTGTTTCTATTATAAATACACTTTTCTTTATCTTTTGTTTTGCTAATGGTGTTTCGAATTATATGGACGTAAAATTTTATTTTGTCTTGTGACATGTTATAGTTTTTAAGCAGAACTCTGTTGCTTCTGACTCTAGGTAACAAATATAATGAAAATGCATGTCTCAAAAACTTATAGAAAGAAGAATTAGTACTTTGTTTTGTTCCAACAAGATAACTGAAACTTAATATAATAATGCAGCCTGCCTTTGTATTAAGGTAATTTGATTTTTAAACTATATGACAATGTTCTCTCTTGCATTCCTCACAACACCTGTATTTATTTTTTTTTTGTCTTTTTTTTTTTTTTTTTTTTTTTTTTGCTATTTCTTTGGGCCGCTCCCACGGCATATGGAGGTTCCCAGGCTAGGGGTCGAATTGGAGCTGTAGCCACCGGCCTATGCCAGAGCCACAGCAACGCGGGATCCCAGCCGCCTCTGCAACCTACACCACAGCTCACGGCAACGCCGGATCGTTAACCCACTGAGCAAGGGCAGGGACCGAACCCGCAACCTCATGGTTCCTAGTGGGATTCGTTAACCACTGCGCCACGACGGGAACTCCAACAACATCTTTAAAAATCTATTGATCTGGTCCTAACCAAGTATCAGTTAGATAGTTTTATTTTCTTGTTACTTTCAGGATCCTAGCCCCTGGCTCTATTTTATATCTGAAATTTTTGACAACTTGTTATATTAGGTCATTTATCCTAACCCAGTAGCTACCCTAACTAAGCAGTTTCTACATGTTGAACTTTCTCATTTAAATAGCTTATCTAATCTTCATCATAATCATATTGTATAAATATTACTGTCCCATTTTTGGATATGTAAATTGAGGTTCAGCAAGATTAGAATATAACAAAGCAATACAATATAATGATAAAATATATAAAGAGATATACGCTTAGAGTGAGTCAGACAATTTGGAATTTTTCCTCTGACAGTTATTAGCTATAATTTTCCACTGGATCACCTATTTGAGTGTCAGACCTTTAACACTAAAGATGATTATAATGGCAGTAATAACTACATCTAGTTCTATGTACTAAACTTACATGCAATATCGTATTAAACCTACAATTTCTTCCATTAAATGCACTTTACAAATGAGAAGACTAAGCCAAATAGTTTACCTGAAGGTACACAGTCAGTAGATCTTACAGCCATGTCTTTACGATTCCAAAGTCCATGGTCTTATTCACTCACAATGTTGCCTTCTAATCACTGTGTATATGTATGGCTGGGAGAAGTGGGAAATGTGTAACTGTGTGGCTTATAGGAACCTCTCAAGTTAGTTCCTATACCAGCCCCACCCTACATCTCCATAACACTTTAAACAGTGCTTTGCCTACAAATATGTATCACTACTTACTGTTGGTACTCCCAGTTGTCCTGATCTCAGTCTCCATTCTAAAACAAGCATCCAAAATATTTATCTATGATCCATTTATTAACTCAAGCTGCCAAATCAGCTTCGTCAACAGTGTCAGTGACATGTTCGATCAGAGTTGAATTGAGTGACCACACATGGAATCTATTAACTTGAGAGGGAGGTTGAACTACCTTAAAACTTAATGTCCCCTCAACTTCTGTCCACAAAAATACTTCATAGTAACTTTGTGAAAATGACCTTTTCTCTTGTTCACTGACAGTACATCCAGATTCTGGAAACTGCCTACATTATTTCTCAGTGTCTGTTTTTAGCTCAACTGCAAACACAATCTTTGATTCCTATTCTCAAGGCCAAAATAAGTTTATGTAAATCTTAGAAATTTTGCAATGAGAATTTTAAAATGTGGAGAAAATCTACTCTTAAAATTTAGAAAGGTTTTAAAAAATACATATATAGATATTTTTATTCTAACTATTCATTTTTTTTCATCAAATATGTATAGAGCAAAAACATACCAGGCATCCTGTTGGGTTTTAGGGATATGCTGAAAAAGACAGTAGACTTAGTCTTTGCCCCACCAAGAGTATTTTAATGTGGCCAATAGTGACATTTTCTATCACAATGCAGGTATACTTCAGCAATGTAGAAAAATACTGCCTTCTAATTTCAGGTTGTATCTCCTTTTTCTTAGTAGCAATGGATAATTAATGATACAGTTTTCTATAATTTCCTTCATGGTATCATTTATTCCAAAACTCAAAATGGTAGCTAGCATCATCATCTACAAACTTCAATAAACAAAATAATCATAGTGACAATTTTTAAAGCCTTACTGTTTCAGTCAGTAACTTACTAGATTCCACTATTCAAGTATCTTTACATCAATTACTTTATCAAAACAAGAGGCAAAAGAGTCATAAAGAATAATGGAATTGCAAATACAAAAAAGATTATAAGACAAATTGTAAGTATTAAAATACTTATGACATACTGTGTTATTCAGTATCCAGTGTAAGTGCAGAAATACATCAAACTATAAGTACAAAACAAACTATTTAAAAAACAAAAAAGTTATAATTATACTTATTTGACAGAGATAGCATTAAATCTCACATTACAGGAATAACTAGAAAAGGATAAAAACCAGGGTTTTGATAAATGTAGCCCATTAGCTGAAAATTTTACTATAAATCATGAAATTGAGCATATAATAAAAATAGAGAAGCTTATGATTTTTAGGTTTTCCTTTTTATAGCCGACAAGGATAAAGTAACTAGACTCCCTAAAAGAGTTGCATTATTAATTGGGTAGTGAACAAATCAATTGCTATATCCATTGTGTTCTCTCTAAATCTTTTGACCCAAAGCTTCTGATGTGTACACACATTATTAGGGAGAAGAATGGTTATTTTTTGGCTTGTTGTATTAAAGAGTGTTGAAATGAATTGCACATGATTAGTCATTGAAATTGTTTCTAAGGACTTCAGAGAGTTCGTATGCAGTTTCATTCCCTTTTCTCTATTTTAAAAAAATTAACAGCACACCAGTTATGAGACATGAACATCATTGCTCATGTGTATATTCCTGTTTTTATATGCTGTGGATATGGAAATATATCATTTAAGTAATCGTCTTATTTGTCAGGGAAGCAAACGGAAGATAGTCTGTTTTGTGGCACTAAATCAATGGTAGCAATTATGATGAAAGTCTGCAATAGGTAAAGCCATAAAACCTGGACATTCAATTAGGACAATAGATAGACAGAGCTCACCTAGAAACTTTTGCCATATTTCAAAATGATACTAAAGTTCAAATTTAGAAATGATAAATAAAATTAAGTTCAAGATTTTAACTAAAACAACATTCAAGTAAAATAAAGCCAAGCTCGCAGGAAAGAAAAAAAAAAATCTGAGCTATCAGAAATGAAAAAGAACTAAAATCCAGAATAAAATCCTGACTGAAATCTGGTAACACTCTAAGTCCTGAGGAAATCTGGACAGCAAGGTGGATTATTTATTTGTCATGGAAATAGACCCTATCATCTAGGAGCTTGAGGATAACTGGTCATGTTGATATAAAGGACAAGTCTTCCCAATTCTGCCTGAGAGGGGAAGTTAGAATTCTGGAGAGGGTGTGGAGAAAAGGGAATCGTCCTGCACCGTTGTTGGGAATGTAAATTGGTACAACCACTATGAAGAACAGTATGGAGGCTCCTCAGAAAACTAAAAATAGGACTACAACATGGTCCAGCAATCTTACTCCTGAGTATATATATTATATGACTGAATCAGTTTGCTGTATAGCAGAAATTGGCATGACATTGTAAACGATATGCTGAAAAAGACATATATTTTAATAAAAAAAACACCATGGGCAAAGAAATAATAATAATATCATATCTGCACCAAGACAAGCTTTTAATAGGCTAGTTTCTTAGGGAACTAGAATGGCTCTTGCTGACTTGGGGAGAAAGATTGCAATTCTCCCATAAGAAACAAAAACCTCAAGCAAGCACAATACATGGGCTTATGGGCCAAATACATAATACCACACAGTATAAAAAATGTACTAGAGAAACTTAACATGGAATCTTCAGGGAGTACTCACTGAAGAATCGTATCAGAACTTCTAAAACATTTTAATTGTCTTGGTTAAACATACTATTAAAAAAGAACCTTAGAAGAATGGGGAAAAGTGCAATTAACCAATTAGTCTCAATACACTTCTGAAAATGAATAATAATATTAAGATGTTAATATTCAGTGTATCAGCTTATATTAAAATATTTTTAAGGGCCAAGCACAATTGGTATAAAACAAAGTGGTATGTGAGACTGAAGAATGACCTCAAAGCCGACTATATTTTAGTAGCTTCCTGAATCATTTTATAATCTTCAGACTCTGACATACTAAAAATATAACAAATGCTTGTTTTTATGACAGTAACGAAACATTTGAAAAGGATTTTAACTAAATTCTGATAGAGAATGAAAAACCGTATAGGAGAAAGTAAACAGTAATTTTAAAAGAGACCTAGCCTAGTTCAATATATCCATTTTTGGCACAGGCAGAAAATCCAATCTAAATTCAGGTTGTCAGCTTTCCTACTGTGTACCATTTTTACTTTGTATCCTTCTTGGAATTATGAAATGTTATGCTATATAAAACTGAAACTTATTTTAAAAACCAAATAAGCGTTTTGAGCCCCAGAATACTCATTTACCTGTAAAATTTGAGAAAATGCCAATTTTGTGTAAATACTTCTTTCCTATTCTAAAAATATTTTATGACATTGACTCAACAAACACTATTAGTATAATAAAAAATAGTATTTCAATTAATGATAGTCTTTAATATAATTGTTCATTACTTTCTTTTCCCTAAAAGTTCTAGTAAAACAAATCAAAAATTGAAATAACCTCAGAAATCTAACCTTAAATAAATTTCAAATATATCAAAAATTATCTGTGACTGATGTGTGAGCAGCAAATGAAATTCTAATTATAACAGTTATAAGAACTCCTAATTTTAAATGTGAGAAGATCTTGAATTTAGAGTCAAGTTGAGCACTGTGAGAAGAGAATGGGAGTTCCCGTCGTGGCGCAGTGGTTAACGAATCCGACTAGGAACCATGAGGTTGCGGGTTTGGTCCCTGCCCTTGCTCAGTGGGTTAATGATCTGGCGTTGCTGTGAGCTGTGGTGCAGGTTGCAGACGCGGCTCGGATCCCGAGTTGCTGTGGCTCTGGCATAGGCTGGCAGCTACAGCTCCGATTAGACCCCTAGCCTGGGAAACTCCATAAAGCCGCGGGAGCGGCCCAAGAAAAGGCAAAAAGACAAAAAAAAAAAAGAAGAGAATGAAGTACTTCACTTGTACTCTGTGGATCTTCTTTTTGTAAAGCTACATGGATACTTTTAATAAATTCTTCATGAAATATCAAATTTAGTCTACTTAGTGACTAACTGAAAGCTAGAAATTTTACTTTCCTAACAGCTATATGTAAAAGAATGAAATTAGAACATTCTCTTAACACCATACACACAAAAAAGCTCAAAATGGACTAAAGACCTAAACATAAGGCCGGATACTATAAAACTCCTATAGGAAAATATAGGCAGAACATCCTCTGGTGTAAATCTCAGCAATATCTTTTTTGATCCACCTCCTAAAGTAATGAAAATAAAAACAAAAATAAACAAATGGGACCTAATTAAACATAAAAGCTTCTGCAAAGCAAAGGAAACCATTAAAAATAAAAACAAACAAACAAGCAAAAGGCATCCCACAGAATGGGAGAAAATCTTTGCAAATGAAGCAAATGACAAGGGATTAATCTCCAAAATATGCAAACATCTCATGCGGTTTAATATCAAAAAAAAACAAACAGCCCAATCAAAAAAAAAAAAAAAGGTTAGAAGATCTAAATAGACACTTCTCCAAAGATGAACAGATAGCCAAAAGGCACATGGAAGGATGCTTAATTAACATCACTAATTACTAGAGAAGTGCAAATCAAAACTACAGTGAGGTGTTACCTCACACCAGTCAGAATGGCCAGCATCAAAAAATCTACAAACAACATATGCTAGAGAAGGTGTAAAGAAAAGGGAACCCTCCTACACTGTTCATGGGAATGTAAATTGGTACAACCACTGTGGAGAACAGTATGGAGAGTCCTTAAAAGACTAAATAGTGAACTACCATGTGACCTAGCAATCCCACTCCTGGGCATATACCTAGAGAAAACAATAATTTGAAAAGATACATGCATCTCATTGTTCATCACAGCATTGTTTGCAATAACCGAGATATGGAAGCAACCTAAATGTCCATCTACAGAGGAATGAATAAAGATGAGGTACATATACAATAGAACATTACTCAGCCATAAAAAGAATGAAATAATGCTATTTGCAGCAAGATGGATTAATTTAGAGATTATCCTATTAAGTGAAGTAAGTCAGAGAAAGACAAATATCATGTGATATCACTTATATGTGGAATTTAATTTAAAATGATACAAAATTATTTATAAAAATAGAAAAAACTTACAGATTTTGAAAACAAACTTATGGTTACCAATGGAGAAACCATGGGGGAAGGTTAAATTGGGATGATAGGATTAATACATATACACTAATATATATGAAACAGATAGCTAATAGGGACCTACTGTATAGCACAGTGAGACCTACTCAATGTTCTGTAATAATGTACAGGAAAAAAGAATGGATATTATGTATATGTATAATCGATTCACTTTGCTATATGTAAACTTGAAGCTGAAACACTGTAAGTCAACTATACCACAATAAATTTTTTTAGAAAGTTTACTTTTCATAACATTTGTTAAAATATTTGAAACTTTTAAAAATTGTTCATATGTATGTAATTATCAGCTAGTGCAATATAACATTTCAAAATTCCCTAGCATCTGCTGGAATATAATACATTCCTTTAAGTGATAAATATTGGCTAAATCTTCCTTAGAATCAGCATTCAATTTGTCATTGAAGTTTTCTGTGGAATACAGGTCAAATAACATTTAAGCACCCATAATTATTTCAGCATTTAGATTCTCTCTACTGTTTTCATTATACTTATACAGAACACATAGAAGGAGCTCCTCAGCTAATAATTTTGGTGGGGTTGAGGATAACAGAAATGTTATTTTTCATATTTTATAAATACCTATTTTGAGTAAAGTTCCTGGTTATGTTATCTTATTTGAAAACTTATAAAGTTATGTTACTGTCAGTCTTTGAATGAGAAAACCGAACCTCACAGAGTTAGTTAAATACCCTCTCAATTCAAACCATCATAAGTCGCCTGGTCAGAATTTGACTATACAACTTCTGGAAGTCCCAGTGAATTGAACTAAGTGAGGAAGATATGGGGTGGGGGGATTTGGGGACAGAAGAAATGCCATTATTTATATTTACCAGTTGACTCTATAGGATACACCTGCTTAAGATAATATCTATAAAAATGTTTCTGATCCTTCTCAGTTGACAGCCTATGGCACCACCTGTCTTAAACACATGTTCATGAAAATTAAATAATTAATATTATTAATTTACCTTTATTATACTTATTATAGTGGATGTGAGTTCAGTTAAAAATTTAAATAGTAATAGTAGTAGACGGGGGAGGGTTCTATTTCAAGTTAATTAATCCATATGGAAAGTTTTGAAGTTAGTTACATTTTCTTTCAATGTACATAAATAATCTTCAGGTCTCTGTTGCAGTATTCAAAAAGACTGACTAAAGGCATTTGCCAGGCTTCCCATTGGAAACTGGGCAGAGCCAGAGCGATAAATGTATTACCATGGTAGGTAGGTTGATAGGTAGGTGGAAAGAAAGAGTAGAGGGGGAAGAGAGAGAGAGACTTTTCTCTTTTTTTTTAATCTCACATTTCATGGTCAACCCACCAGCAATTCTGGTCAACACTACTATTACATTTTTACAAGAACCAATCACTTCTCACCACTTCATCATTACTATCACTACCACTAACTACCTTTCTAGTTAAACTCATTTATATTTTTCATGCTATTTTGAAAATGGCCTTTTAGGCCACGGATATCCTCCTGCTTCCCTTTCCCCCTGTTGCTGCATTGTCCTCACACTGTCTCAGCTCTACCCAGCAGTCAGAGAACATTTTTAAAATATAAATTCCCATGTCCTTCTCACCCCTGTGGCTCTCTAGCTCTCTTTATAAGCTTAAATTTTCTTCGCAGCACTTGTTACTACTTGACAAATATGTATCTGTTTGTGTATTCTTGTTCTTTCTACTATAATGAAAGCTCCATGAGAGCACAGACTTCTTTTTTCATTTAGAGAATTCCTAAACTATCATGATCCTCAACTAGTATTTGTTGAACAAATGAGTAAATGAATGTAGCTCCGGCATGTCTTAACTGAAGAAGTTTTTGCTGATCATGTCGACATGATGGCTTAAGTGCCTCTCTTCCATGCCTTCTTTGCAATAGAGTATACAATCTCCATTTCTTTATTCCATTGTTTCATATTTCACAAGTTTGGGTTAATCTCTCCCATTAGGCTGCTCTTTGAGAATAGAAAACTCTCCCTTCTTTTTAATTTCAATGCTTTCATAGTGCCAGTCACCTAATACACACTCAACACACATTGGAATTGAATGAATGGGTGCATGGATGAATGGATAAAGGCTAAGCATCCTTAAGAAGCAGTTCAGATCTTTCTGTAATCATGAAGAGCAACTGTTCTTTGACCATAAAGTGCAAAATTATATAGATATCTGAATCAAATATGTGTGATCTTGCAACACATCGGACAATTATTAGAGGCTTTGTTGCTTGAGTTGAACTTTTAGTAAAGTAATCCAAGTCTTTCAACAATTGAATTTTGTGTATTTTCAGAGATCATCTATAGCTGGGTATTTAATGAATTCCCTTCCTTTGTGGCGGAAGACAGCCGGCGGTTCATTTCCCAGGAGACAGGCAACCTTTATATTTCTAAAGTCCAAACATCAGATGTTGGCAGCTATATTTGTCTGGTGAAAAACACAGTGACGAACGCTCGAGTACTTAGTCCTCCAACACCACTCACTCTACGTAATGATGGTAAGTTGTGTGGCCTGGATTGAAATGGTCGGTTACCTCAAACATGAAAAAGTAAGTGAGTATAATCTTCAGAAATACCGAATCACTATGCTGTACATCTGAAGCTAAGACTGTACTGTAAATCAACTATATATACTTCAATTAAAAAAAAGGCTTAAAAAAGATGTATTTATGTTCTAAGCACTTAAATCTGGCGCAAATAAAATAAAGTGGCATTTGTCATATTTAGAAACTCTACTCTTTTAGTCTAAGATTATGCATACCTTAGAATAATATTTTTGACATAGGAAAGTGATGATATATAGAGGAAAAATATTAACCATAACACTATCCCGATGCCAGAAAGGGAGAGGGATTCTGAAAAGATGAACTGTAATAAAGACTCCACAGTTCTCTTTTTTGCTCCTTAGTGCTTCTGTTAGCATATGTTTACGAATTGCAAGCGTTTCACCATTTTTTTTTAATTTTAGCTACCTTCAAATTGAATGTTCAGCTTTTAGTATAGTTATAATTGTAATTATTACTTTTCCAATAATAGGAGCAGTTGGAACTTTAACTTTTAAGTGCAGTTCAGGCGGAAATGATGATTCTGTGATTATAGGTATTGCCATCTATTCAAAGTATCTTCAAATTTAAATACCTCATTTGTAGTTATAGACTTTTATACTTAAGCATCACATTAAAGAAGTCAAGTGCTATATTACAGTTGATATATGATATGTGGCTTGCTCTGTCAAGCAATAAAAAAATCTATGAAGGAATTATTGAGAAGTAAGCTTGAGAATCCTGATAGATTGTGAATCTTAAAAAATAATCTACTTCAACTCTGGTCTTTTATGTGCTTAGTTTTAGAGTATATGCTGCAGTATGTATAGCCAGAGTTTCATATATATATATATATATTTGTAATAATCCTATAATCCCATCATGTAAAGAGTATAAATGCAATATCTATTTCAGAGATGAGGAAGCCAATATTAAAGAAATGAAGAGACCTGCCAAAGGTCACAGAGCTAAGTCATAGCATAGCATGGATGAATAGATGGGAAACAAGAATGGAAATTAGGAGACCAATTTAGAGGCTACTAGAACTAATAAGCCAAGAGATGAGGAGGGATGGAATGAAAGCAGTGGTAATAGCATTGGAAGGTAGAAAATATGCCTCAGATATTAAGAAGGTAGAATTACCAGAATGTGATGACTAATTAAACATGGCACTCTGGAGTAAGAGGAACTTTTACTTCGTTTATTGAATGGGTAATGAATCTTTTCATGAAAAGAACTAAGACAGATGAAGGAACAGATTGAGGAATTGATGAGTGTAAGAAATTCAGTTTTGCATATGATGAGATAAGATGTCCATGGGAAATCTATGTAGTAATATGCAGTATGTATGCTAATAATATATTACTGTGTAGTAATATACAGTATGTCAGCTAATACTATTACTATGTAGTAATATGCAGTAGTATCCTAATATGCATGAGAGGACTGCATTAGAAAAAGAGACTTGAATCATCACTGTGCATTCCATTACTGCAATTAAAGCTATGATGTGCATATATTATGCAAACTTAAAGATTATATGAGAATGACTATAGGGTAAATAGAATAATAAAAAATAGATATGCATTTTAAAAACTTTTCTAATTTAAAAACTTACCTAATTAATAGCTTGGAATTGAGGTGACTCTCTACAAACCATTACCATTAGGTTTCTGAGTATTTTATCATTAATTCCTTAAGAATTTGAAGCATCTTTGTTTGAAAATTCTAACATTTTTCTGACTAGCCAATAACCAGTTCCACTTCCCAGTTCCACTTACACTCCCCATGTATGTAATTATACTGTACAGTTGGATAGTATCTGAGGTGGAGGAGATTCTTCTGCATTCTTTTTGCACAACAGACCTAAACATTATATTGACCATTGCAAGGGAGAGTAACCCAGGTAAAATTCAGGATCCAAAAGCTGATGTCACCTATACTAGTGATTTAAAAGTTTAGTACCATGTTCAACAGTCCCTTGTACTTTTATTTTGTGGTCTAAATGCATCAATTAACTTTACCTTCTACTTTCCATGGTCAAAGCTTTCAAGGATAATCAATTTTTTTGCCGGTATTTAAACACTTTTGCCCTTCTGATTCCATTGCTCTTGTTTGGCAAAACCCCACTCCCAGTGAGCTACTAAACCCTTATTTTGTGACTGCCTGGGGATCTGAGAGCTGCTAGAGACCTATACTTGCCGTGGATTTGTGAGCACCAACTTCAGTATTGCCTCTCAAGCCTAGTAAGTTTCTGCACATGGTTAATTTGTTACTCTCCCAAAGTTTCTGGAAGCTTCTCTGCTTTTCTCAAACTGGACAAGCCCCTTCCCTCCCCACTACTTTACAAAAACTATATAAGTAATACATTTATTTTCCTACTAATAAAATTCAAATCTAATTATATCCTCATTTCTTATTCTATCTCAGAAGAGAAGCTCTGTGTCTCTCTTCCTATTAAAACCAGTTCCTTTATCCTTGACTGTTGATTGTCATTCCCTCTGCCCTTTTCAGAACATTATTCTGTTGGTCGTAATTTCTTATTTAACCACTATGAGGTCATTAAACTAGTAAATAGTTTGTAGTCATCATATTCATTAAATTTACTGAAGCAGTTGAAATTATTGACTCTTCTGTTCTTTTACAAACATCTATATTTTTAAAAAATCATTATTTGAGCAGTACTGTATGAAAAGCTCAATAAAGCAATACAAACAAGTAAAATAAAACTGTTATTTTAAAGTTAACGTTTAAGTTAGAGAGAAACAAATGTAAAACATCTGCGAAATTTCAATCCCACCATTCAGTGACAATCTTATTTAAGATTTTGTAAGAGAAGTCAGAAAATTCACATTTCTTCTTCTGTAAATTACCTAAGGTTTTTGTTATCTTGGTGATTTTTTTTTGTCTACTAATGTTTACTTAAGTAATACACCCTCATCAAAGGAATGTAATGGTTTATAAGTGCTGATAACAGAGGAAAAAAGCAAACCAACATACCATCCTTGTAGCCAATTTCACTCCCTGAAGCAAACTTTTTTTAGAGCTGCCCCATGGTTAATGGAAGTTCCTAAGTTAGGGGTCAAATTAGAGCTGCAGCTGCCAGCCTATTCCATAGCCATAGTAATGTGGGGCCTGAGCCGCATCTGTGACCTACACCGCAACTAACGCAATGCCGGATCCTTGGCCCACTGAGCGAGGCCAGGGATCTAACCGCTGTCCTCATGGGTACTAGTTGGATTCATTCCTGCCGCGCCACAACGGAAATTCCCCTTAGAGCCAATTTTTTAACTTCTATTTTTCTCCACAAGGTTCTTAGGTACTACAGGGAATACCTGCGCTTCTTGTTTAATCAAGTTTGGACAATAACTCTTGACTCCCTCATATGATATACATATGCTTCTTCTATTCTCCCTTGTAAATTTATATAATAGTTTTCTGTTGTTTTTGTTTTAGTTTTGACTATGTACTTAAATCTCTACTGTCCTTTTAACTCTTAAAATAATTCTTGGCTTCTTATTGTATAAAATGAAGATAATTTCATTCCTACTTTCTCCTTTACATTTCTTTCTTTCATGTCCTTCTTTCATCTGCCACTTTTATTCAGACATTCTCTCATGCAAGTGCAACCAAGTCTTCTCCACTTTCCCAGAGACTAACTTTAAAAGCTGAAAATTAGTAGATGCTTATAAATTATTAGTATACAATTATCATTCAGTACCACATTGTTGCAGGCTTGTAACCAATTTGTAGATATGCATACTATACTAGATGTTTTCATAAGGTGAAATTTTAAATTGACTATAACAAGGGAAATAATATTGTGATACATTTTGGATGTGACTTCTCTTAAAATTTTCCTCTACAAGTACAATTCATAGTTTCAATAACAGTGTTGAAATATGAACATGAGTCATCACAACGCAAATGATAAATGAACTATTGTTGTAGTTAAGAAAGTCCATGAAATAAGTAGAAAATGAAAAGAAGTGAGCTTAGGACCAAGTCTTGAGTAGTCCAAATCACACTGGAAAGGTAAAGAATGTAAACCCTACACAATATGATGAGATGGAGAAGTCAGTGATAATAGGACAAATAGAAATGGCATGTCCAGGAAGCCAAAGGAAATGAATATATAAGCAAGGAGAGATGGGCATGCTGCTCAAGATGATGGACTGGGTTTCACCTGTCTCCTTTGTGAGAACCTATGACAGGAATTTGTCACCTATCTCCCTTGTGAGACCCTGTAAGAGGAAATTCGTATCATCCATGAAGAGAGGAAGCATTTCACTAAAAAATGAGACATTTTGATATATTTCTGGGAGAATGAGGATGTGAGTTTAAGGACTAAACAGGCAGAGTAACTAAAACCTAGAGTAAAGTTTAATGGAGCTAAATAAGGGGCTAATAACCATGTGCCCAGTGGAAGCCTAATCAAGCTCAGAAAAGTTAGCTAATGGTGGCCATAAGAAATGTGGCCAAACAAAGAGGGACTGAAGGTCTGTATGTTGAACATCTGTTTCAGTGTAATACTGGAATACATTTTTCCCTATCCCTACATACAAAAAGACTAAAGGGCTTGTCTCTTAACAACATGAGCAAACTGTCCATGGAAAGTTAAATGTAAATAGTAGCCTACCATGTAAAAGCTTCTTGTTCTGGCATAGGGATGCCACAGCCTGATGGCCAGTTACTGCCCTCACATCAAAGAGGAGCTGACCCTCCTCTCCCAGGCGATCCCACACAATCTCAGTAGAGAACCGATTGTACAGACAGGAGAATGGACAAAAGCATACAAGTTTCCCAGACTTAACTTTTATATGCAATACTAGATTAACAGTTTCTATTAAAAATTACTGAGCTTACAGAATGTTTACAGAATTCATGCCAAAATAATATATTAAAAAAGGAAATGGTATTATTATTATTTTTATGTTCTTATTTTTTGGCCATGCCTGTGGCATATGGAAGTCCTTGGGCCAGGAATTGAACCTGTGCCACAGCAACAATCTGAGCCACTACGGGGACAATGCTGGATCCTTAACCCACTGCAGCACAAGGGAACTCTGGGAAAATTGTAATATTATTCCAAAAAGGCATAAATTAGACTAGAATGGTTTTTAATTCAAAAAAACTTTTATATTACTATTTGCTCTCTCTTCAAAAAATAATTGAAAAGTTTGTTCACAAGAAAGGGCATATTCTTGAATGTTTTCTGAAGTAGGTGGCGTATATTAAACACTTAGTCTTAAAATAAAGATAGAATATGATTGTGGATGAATCCATTTTTTGCACCACAGTCAGCTACAATTCCTGCTGAGTTTTACAAACCTCTCAGTGCAGAGACAGGCCTTATAATGGATATTTCTGCAAACTTGGCAAACACCTCTGCAGGGGTTTGAATATAAAAATTGCATTTAATCTGCTGTGACCATAGAGTTAGCTATAAAAATAATTTCAGAACATTGTGTTTTTATACCTCTCTGGAAGAAAGTAGACCTTTCTAAAAATAACAGAGGCTCTATGCATAGACAAATTATTTCCCTTCAAGTACAAATAAAATTTCACTTTATAAACTGTTATAGAATATATTGTCTGGGCTTATGTGCTCTTCAAGCAAAGCTTGAAACAAAATTTGCTTGTAGGTAATTTATTTGAAATTTATTCCACAGAGCAAGAGTGTGGGATGGGGTAGGTTTGAGGAATGAATGTAGTCACAAGAGTCCTGATAAGAGGGAGGCAGAGGGATGTTTGACTACACAGGAGGAGAAAGCAAGAGGAAGCGATGACAGAAGTAGAGATTAAAGTGATGATGTACTTTGGAGATGGAAGAAGAGGCCACGTGCTGAGGAATGCAAGGAATGCAGCTCCAGAAGTTGAAAAAGGCAGGGAAATGGATTTTCTCTAGAGCTTCCAGTGGGAGGGTGGCCTTGCCCTCAAGGGAGGCCACCTTGATTTAGGCCAAAGGAAACTAATTTTGAACTTATGATCTGCAGAATTGTAAGAGAATAAATGTGTGCCAGCTTAAACTATAGAGTTTATGAAATTTTGTTTCAGAAAACTTATACAAAGACCAAACAGGAGTCTGAAGCAATTTGTTTTTCTTACTTATCTAGTGCAATAGTCATGGCTATTTTAGCAGTGTGTTGGAGCTAGCTTCTTCCTGCTTGTAAGAGTTGATTATACGCATCTCTTCACTTCCTGGTAGCTTGAGATCAACCATGATGGGAGCATCTACAACATGAAAACTAGCAAAGTCTACATATCAGAGTTCTTACGCCCCCCCACCCCAATTCCAGAGAATAGGCTGCTAAACAGTGTTCTGCTTGTAATTCAGTGTCCAAGATCTAGTCATTGAATCAGAAATAGCAAACTTTGATGGAATAAGCATCAATTAAAATGGGTCCATGTTCTGAAACCATACACCTCACATTTGGACTTGAACCCATATTCTTTTAATTAGATTCACTCACCTGGTACCAGGATGTACTGAGGCTCAGGTTCTTTGTGTCTCAGCACAGAAAGAATTCAGCAAGAGGCTCAGTGATAGGCAAGATGTAGATTTATTAACATAGGACACTTCTGAGGAATACAAGTGGTCAAGCAAGGTGGGTCTGCCCTGAGAATTAAGTGGGCTAGAATTTTATAATCAAAGGCAGTTACGAGGGGAAAAGACTACCCTCTTCCTCATTCTTTGAGTAGATGTCAGGTTTACATCACTAGCTCCTCCTTCACATCAGGCTGGAGAATGTTTGACCCTATAAGGTCAAATTAGGACTTATTCAGATAAGTGAAAATATGTTAATCATCTCATATAATGAGAATCTTTACTTCCCTTCTATTCCCATCCTTGGTCTAAGGATCATTATCTTGCTGGAATCAGCCAGTAGGATGTACGCATCATTCTTTCACTTACTGGTCTGGAGCATATCTTGTGCTTTTATTGATGGCTTTATAGTTAAGCAAGCCTGCTTCATTTCTTGATGTCCTCCTATACCTTTCTTAAGTGATCATTAACTTACAGCGGTCCCCCTAAAGTTCCATCTCTATCCAAAATCCCCTAGTGGAATTTCTAAAACTACCTGTGTAACTATTCTACTCTATTCCTATCAGTTCCACTCAAATCCTCTCTTTTTGTTTTGCTCCTGATGAAGTACAGATGGAGTGGACGCTGCGTTTCTCTCTTTCTGATCCCTAAATTGGTTTTGACACTAAAAGAGTTAGATGCAGTGAGGTTGTTCTTAGTTCATTGATCAGTCTGTTTATCACAAGGAAATATGCCAATTGGAATGGGCTTGAGTATTCTAAGTTTTTCCCTTTTCTCCTCTAAATTCTGTATTGGGTCTTGAATGTTTGACCCTAAACCCTGGAAACTTTTTCTCCTTCAAATCTTTGTTCAACATTTTCAATTTATAGATAGCTCCGGGGGAACTTGAAAAGCTTGTGACAAGAACACTCCTATTGGAGTATATTTATCTACTGTGAAGAAAACTGAATCATATTAAGGTTTTATGTCAAGTTCTGCAGGAATATAAGAAATTATTTGGCTTATATTAATCTTTTACTTATTTTGCTATGTGTCTCTCTGGAAGGCTTATCATCTTGATATGATACAAGTTAAATAAAAACATCAAGAAATCATTGGATGATTTTTGAAGAAAATTAATAATTTGCTCAGACCTTCTCGACAATCAGTCATTCCATACAATTCTATTTCTCCTCAGACTTATAAAAACAATTTGAACTTCTATCTATGTAAATAAGGATTTTTATCAAGAAAAATAATGTGCATCATTTTATTAACTCCCTTAATGTGTCTTAGAAACTTTGAAGAATTATTTAATAAGTGCTTACAAATAATAAGATAAATTTCTTAAATATGCATATAATTTAGACTTTTTCTGGTTTCCTACATGAGAACTTGTTATTGTGATTCAGGAAATGGAATCTCAAAGGCTATAAACTTAATAACTGGCATTATAATTATGAATATATCATTCCTAATATAATAAAAGAAGAGGAACTTTGAATTATTTTTTAAGAGTGGAAAATGTTCAGTAATTTTGATCCTTCTTTTCTCTTGTCAGACTAGTCTGCACTCACTGTCTCCATTGCCATATTTCGTGCCTTCATTTAATGGCACTGAGCCTCACCACACCAAGGCATTTTCTAAAAATTAGTTAACTGTTTCTCAAATATATCAGGTTTTTCTGTCTTCATCATTCTTGACCTCCTCACAATCTCTGTTAACCTGAAGATATTTTCTTTTTTTTCAATTTACCTGTCCATAGACTCTCCCCAAAAAGTTTATCTGTACCTTTCACTGTCTCTCCTCAGTCTACCTCCTAAATAAATCATTGAATTTAGCTGTCAGTCTGAGTGGGTCCATTCTGGTTTGTTTACCCTTGGCATTTTCCCTAAAAGGATTTAAGGAGGCTTATCCTTCTAAATGTAGGTGTTCCTCCAGAATTCTACTCTTGGGCCCCATCTCTCTTTCTAAATACTTGTCTTTAGTGGACACTTCTATTTCTGTTTCCAGTTTAGAATCTCCTGCAAACTAACTTCTTCAGCTGATGTTTGTTTGTGAGATCACTTGTCTTCTAAACATCTAATACAAATATTTCTTGTTCAATTAGAATCCTCCATAGATTTGGCAAGCCCTGTGCATTCTACATCTGCAATTTCACTCTCATCCATCCACTACTTTGCATTTCTAATTACGATACTGCCTTTTGCATAAATCAGTGGCTTTCGACTGCCTCTTTCTACAATTCACATGAGGTGAATGGTATTCCTGTCCAGAATTCACTTTCAAGGACACATCTTTTTGGCTATTCCCAGGGCATATGGAAACTCCCAGGCCAGGGATCAAACCTGCACCACAGCTGTAACCTACCTATGATGCCACAGCTGTGACAACACTGGGTCCCTAATCCTCTGAGCCACGAGGGAACTTCCTTGAGGGCACTACTGCATTCTAGCCTACAGAAGACAAGAGAGGCTTTAGGCGCAGTGCCAGTGAACTAGCTGTAACACCATCTCCTTTATCATCAATGTCAGGAGCTAATAGACAGCAAATTGTTGAGAGTATGGCATCATTACAAAGGTTTAAACTAGAATCTGTTTTGATTATTTTTTTTTTAAAGTAAATCAGTCAAAAAGGTGGGTTTTATTTACCACCTGCTTTATCCTTGGACAAGAGACTTAACCTGTCTGTGCTTGAATTTATTCATCTGAACAAGGAGATAGCATAGATACATGTCTCACAAGGTTATTGTGAGGATTAAATGCATTAATAAATGCAAGGCCATTAGAACAATGCCTGATACATGGTAAGTTTTAGTAGAAATGAGCTATTCGCACATTATTTACAACACAATTGCCACTGCATTTCATTCATGTATGGATAGTTACAGTAAGGAACTATGTTCCTAGACTGTTTCTATTACTATAGTATTTCTTCTTGCTGCTGTTGTTCCCTGTGTAAATTCAAACTCCTTGATTTAGAATTGAGGTTTTGATAGAGGTCGGGGTAAGGGATAGTAACATTGGGAGACGTTTTATGTTCCATCACTTGTCTTCAATCATATTCTCTAGTTAAAAACTGCTCCAGAATTCTCTGACTTGATTCTTTTTCTTCCTCTTCTCTCTTTTGAGATACTTTTAATCAGTTCCTAGCTCTGTCTGCAAGTGATTCAGTGACTTGCCTAAAATCATACAGCTAGTTATTTACAAAAAACAGGAATAAATTCTTCCATATAATAAGTATAGTTTGGATTTTATTCTAAAAGCATTTCCTTATGTTTGCTCATATTGAAATCTAAGGCCACTTTCATAATATCTACCTACCATATTATGATATTGTCACGCATTTTTTTTTTTTAAGGCTGCCAGCCTCAGTATATTGAAGTTCTCAGGCTAGAGGACAAATCAGAGCTACAGCTGCTGGCCTGCACCACAGCCACAGCAATACCAGATCCGAGCCACGTCTGTGACCTGCACCACAGCTTACAGGAATGCCAGATCATTAAACCACTGAGCAGGGCCAGGGATCAAACCTCAATCCTCATGGATACTAGTCAGTATGTTACTGCTGAGGCACGACAGAAATGCTGCGAATTGTATTTGCCAGTTTGACATTTCACTATCTAGTAGAACTAAGTGCCATCTGAAAATTTGGAGATTTTATTATTCCCTTATTAATGTACATGCCATATTAAGATAATTTGCAAAATAATCAACAAATCTCAGCTCCAACTCAATTCCAGAGGACTATTCCATTTTTCCAACATGCTGCTTCCTATGCCTAAGGTATTTTCACCATGACCAGACATCATTCCTTCCATTCAGTGTTTGTTTGATTTAAAACAACATTTAATAATGCAGTTGTTAAAAGCTTTTGGAATTCTACATAATTGCTTTTAATAGGCCAGCATTTAACACTGCAATCCTTAAACACTTGAATAACTTTCGGTGTTTGTAAAAAATGAAAATTTGGGCCAGTACCAGTGAGACATCAGGCCCTCCCAGAATCACACTCAGCTAGCAGAATGTACAGTGTCTTTAAAAATAAAGCCTGCATCTTTCCTAAAATTTCCCAAAAGAAGAAAGTCCTAGGCCTGTTCTTTCCCTGGGAGGTCTCAGGAGAACCTGGATTATCAAATGTACCACCCGGACTCCATTAGCAGGGTTGTTCTATTCCCTTTGTTCCTTCAGACAGAGAATGAGAAGAAAGAGGTATTTTAAGATCTGTGTTCAAGTTGTCCTCAACCTGTAAATCCCAGGAATCTACATTTTCCGTAGAACTTCCCAGATATTTCATAGATTAAGTGCAATGGAGAAGCACTGTGCTAATAACCACTAATTGCTAAGTATACATTTTTTAATGCTATATACCTCTTCATATGTTCTAAGCTCTTCTTTATAGCAGACAGGATTTCCAAACAAAAGGTGGATGAAAGACTATATATAATTGAATCATGTTAGGGAGAATCTTGGTAAAAATTCAGGTTCTTGGGACTTTCCCTTAGGAATTCTGCTTCAGTAGGCCTGTAGTAGAGTTTGGAGATATTTATTTTGACTGCATCGCTAGCAATTATTATGCTCAGTTAGGTGAGGGAACGTCTGACATTTTATCTTGATAAGCAACTGTGACTTACATAAAGTGTTTGGCAGTCATGGTATTTTGCAATTGCTCAATTGTCTATAGAGTAATTGAAAATGTATTTAATTCACAGATTTAGATCACCTTTAAGGTAATTGTTGAAATTTAGATTAATATTCTGCTTTTGGAGGAGTGTCCTCATAATGGAGCTGTCGAAGGTGCCATAGGTCCTTTCATTTTATTTAGATGCTCTTTCTATTATTAATAAGATGCCCACTTTCCTGTGGTTGCCATTTTCCCTTATCTTGCCTGGCTCTGCTGTTCTTAATATGATCTACCTGATTTTTCTCTGAGCATCAGATAAGATATTTAAAAATAACCTTAAGTCTCCCTATGAATCATTTAAAATGATTTCCTTCCATTTTTTTTTCTCCTGAACTAATTCTCACATTCTGTCTCAGTTAATTTGTCTAAAATTGAGTAGTTCTATGATGGATATTTTAAGGTTCCCCTATCCTTCAAAGATATTAACTTTATATCCTTATTTATATCTTTCTTTATTGAATTATATTCTAATTTTGTGATCACTTTTATTATCCAGTACTAAAAATCACATGCATGATATTGCAGGTTCTAAAACTACTTCTTCTGGAAAGTCATTTGTAATATTTCGAAGTGTTTCTTCCATCCCTATGAGATATTTTGCAAATTTATCATAAAATAACAAGACTGATATTTTAAAACAAATGTCCTGAAACTCATATAGTCAAATGAGTGTTATGTTCTTTAAAGTAGACATACTGGGAAGCTGTTTACTTATACTGATATAATTTCATCATTATTCAAAATATTTTAAAACTGAATGATTCATCTTTGTCTTTTATAGCCCTTGTCTCTCAGCGCTGGCAAGGGGGGGATAGCAGTTGCATAAGTAGAAGGCTTGAAAATGATTAATGTTCTTCCTGTGTGCCAGGCACTGTGCTGAAAACATTTCATACGTTCTCTCATTTAATTCTCACAGCAAAAGAGCATTTGAGTTTATCTTTCTTTTGCAGTTAAACAATCTGCCATACAAACAGGTAACAATTCCACTTATATGTGTATGACTCTAAGGGGTATACTGCTTCACTGAACTGGGAACTTCCATATGTGACAGGAGCAACAACAACAACAAAAATAATACACACACACACACACACACACGTATATATATGCTGCTAGCTGTTATATTTCATTGCTCAGTTACCACCTGGTTAAGGAACTCACACAAGGTCGTAGAGTTTTTCCCACCTTATCATTATGCCTCCCTTATAACATCAATGCCAGGTTGGATGACTTCATCAATATTACCTAAAATTAAACTTAAAGGATACAATGAAAGATGATCCTCAGTATGAATAGCCATCTATCCTAGAAGCAATCTTTGCTTCTTTCCACTTTTTTCCCTACGAATGATGTGAGCATTTTCTTCTCAGGTAATCAAGAAAGAGAGAATCCATCAACTTTATGAAATTAGATAGCAAGTAGAAAGTAACCCATTTAAGTAAAATTGGGGTTATGTTCATCTTTGGGAATGATAGAATTCATCTATGGAGAATGTAAGTTTGCCCACTATATTATGTGTCAATTATCTGTCAAAATATCTATCAAGAGAATACATAGCCTAATTTTCTTAATAATTAGTAAGTTCTACTTAATATTATAGCACAATTTTTCTTTAAAGTTTGGTTCTTTTTTAAATGTCTGCATGTTAAAATATTTAACTATGAAGAACATGATGAGTGTGCCAAATCAGAATCCTAAACAATATTTGTCTCATTCACTGGTTTAGCAAATAAATTAAAGCCAACAAAAAGAAATAGTTTTGTGCCATCCGTACATTGTGATGATCAAATGCATATAGTATACATCTTACTGATGCCAACTCGAAAATGATTCGTGTATATAAATAGCTTCACTACCACAATTTGGTCACTGCCATAGGTCCTTCTGATTTTGTCTTTGTTTAAACAAAAGACATATCCTCAAGGAGCTTTTAGGGAATTTGAAATTCAGAAGTGATTAAAAGCAGAAAACAAGTTTGTTTTTTTTTTTTTAAATGGAACAATTTAGAGTCTCTAACCTGAGAAATGGATTCTCAGATTGGTCAAATGCAGCAGAACTAAATTCCATTAATTAAACAGTCATTTAAGTGAATAAGCATTCCGTTTTAAGAAGTAAGATGCCACAGGGAGAACCAGAGATCGGTATCTTTTACTTTAGTATATATCAGTTAAGTCATATCATTTTGCTTTTAATATCTTCTTAGATAACTTCCCAGGAGGAAAGGATTAGGCATTATTTGGGAAGAGAGTCGGATAGGATGTGAAGAATAATGGGAGGGAATTTGGCATCACTTAAAAAAAAAAAAAAAAGAGGGACAGAGTTATTGAGGTAGACAAATTTTTTGTAATCCCATTTCTGCCTCAGTTTATTCATGTGACATACCCTTTCTAAACCTTGGTTTCTTGAGTCATACAATAGCCTTGAGATTGTTGTAAAGATTAAAATAATTATGCACGTAAAGAATCTGGCACAGTTCACAGTTTGGTGCTGAGAATTCTTGAAGAATAATATGTCCTCTGTTCCTCAAAGAATTCGTGGTCTGATAGGGAAGATAGACAAAGTGATGGTTCGCTTAAAATAAGTCACATCACAATGTGCAAAAAGTAAAATAAAGAGGCATCGTATGTCAGGGGGATCAAGAGGACAGGCAGTAACTCCACAGGGCCATCCAGAGCATTTGCAGAGTGGAGTTGACATTTGCACGTGGTGTTGTCAGGTGCCTCAATTCTGGGCTGGTATTATAGTCGTAGGGAAAAAAATACACCCAAAGGAGCTAGGGAAGAAAGGTTAATGAAAAGAAGTGGACTATGAAAACAATATATCTCTCAAATTTCTGTCTGAGGTTGGCTTTGCATCTATGAAGAAGCAGGTTTAGCGAGAAGAGGTAGTTTATTTTCTCATGTGATGTAGCTCTAAATTTATTTAGATCATGTGCTATGAATGAAGTAGGTAGTAATCTGAGTTAAATAGCAACCAAACCATTACTTATCATTTTCTATGGAAAAATATTTGGCTCCAAAGTGCTGATTTGTGGCAGAACACATGGACTGTAATTCATTCATTGCCTAGCATTACAGAGAAGAATAGAACTCTAAAGCCAGATGTCATCAATTCACATTCCGGCTGTAGCATTTAATAGCCATGACTTTGGTCAGTTTTTCAACCTTTCTAATTCAGTTTCCTCAGAAGTAAAAGGAGGATAATTATTAAACTGATTCAAAGGGTTGTAAGGATTAGAGCTGATACATCTAAAGGACTGAGAAAGGTACCTGGTGTATGTATGGTAAACCCCATATGTGGACTGGGTGTTATTTTCACTACTATAATATCATTATATTTGTAATAGTGATTAGTGCTTGACCTGAAATATACTAGGCCTCTAATTGTAGTTTTAGGTTTTATTTTCTCTCTACAATTTTTTTTTAATCTTTTTAGGGCCACACCCACAGCATATGGAGGTTCCCAGGCTAGGGGTTGAATCAGAGCTATAGCTGCTGGCCTGTGCCACAGCCACAGCAACACGGGATCCAAACCACGTCTGTGACCTATACCATGGCTCAGGGCAACACTGAGTGAGGTCAAGGAAAAAACCCATATCCTCATGGATACTAGTCGGTTTTGTTACCACTGAGCCACAACAGGAACTCCTCTCTCTATAACTTTAGAAATTTTATAAAAAAAAAAAGTGACAAATCTTTCACATATCCAATTATGAACAACATTTAAAAATAATACTACAACTAGAAGTAAAAGCCAAGATCTTATAGATCATAATTGCATCTATCATTAAAATGCTTACTTCCCCAAACCTTGATTTTAATAAACCTATTCAAACGTGTGGAATAAGCAGATTTGTTGAGCTGGAATAAGATGATATGTAACTTAAAAAAAAAAAAGAAGAGGCAAATTTCCAAAGATGTTTCAGTGTTACAAATGCAGTGTTTGTGTAGTCAGTGTATTTGCAGTGAACATGTAGCTGCAGGTACAACCCTGCTTCTGGATTTTTTTCTGAAAACATTTACTTACACCCAAACAGAACTAGGACAATTAGGAAAGGAAGGTCTCATCTCCATTATGAATCCTCTTCTAACTCACTCTCTTCTTTTTCAAAGGGAGGAAAATTGTATCTTTTACACTGTATTGAATACCAGTTTTTTAATTGCAGTTGATTTCTAATGAGAATAGTTGTATTCAATAATTATATTTATTTGGTGGCCAAAGTCTTTTTGTCCTCTACTTTGGCTTAATACTAGATATGTTCAACAAAAAATGATTAGGAAACTTAGCAATGCTGTTCTGCTCTTGTATGTTGCCAAGTCAAATAGATTACTTTGTGAAAAGAAAGGCATGAAAACTCAAATACATTGTGATTTATTCGACATCATTAATAGGCTTATGGTAGAATCTCCTTTCATCAATGTTAAAGATCTAAGATAAATCTCCATTACAAAGAATAAACAGTGTGCATATATAACAGTCATTCCATTTTAAAATGCTGTATCTTTTTGGTCATATACACATGTATACATCTATACAGAATCAAAAACTGGTAAAAGTAACTTCTCTTTATAAATAACACTGAAATCTGAAATTGCCTGTGAGGATGTGATGGAAATTCTAGATTTATAATATTTTTCCAGTCCTGAGAAATAACAAATTCTTGAAGGAATTTGAATATCAGTTGTCATGCTGAAACTGAAACACCTCTGACACGAACACAGCCTAAACACAGAGTGAGATTTGAACCCATGTTTTTTTGTTGATTTTTGGGTTTTTTTTTTTTAATTTTGTTTTAAATTAGAAACATTTACCTGGTGTCTGGACTTACTGAGGTCAGGTTCCTTGTGTCTCAGCACAGAAAGAATTCAATGAGAGACAAAGTGATAGGTAAGAAGTACATTTATAAAGATAGGACACTTGTGAGGGATATAAGCCAACAGGCCAGAAGGCTCTACCCCAAGGATTAGGTGGGCTAATAAAGTGTAGAGTGAAAAGAGACTACCTTCTTCCTCATTCTTCAAGTAGTAAGCTTACATCATTAGCTTCTCCGTATTGGGAGAGTATTTGACCCTATGAGGTCAAACTAGGATTGTCAAGGGGCTTATTCAAATCAGCAGAAGGATGGCAATCTCAAGCTAAAATATGTCGAATCATCTCAGATTTCCATATAATGAGGGTCTTATACTTTGGAATATCATCTTCCACTTAAAGTCCTATTCTTGGTTCTAAGCATCTTGCTGAATTTGAATGTAGGCCTCATTTTAGTTCTCATTTAGTGACCTGAGTCATGTCTTATGCTTTTATTTATGGTTTTATAGTTAAGCAAGCCTGCTTCATTCCACGACATTCTGATAACTTTCTTTATTGATCATTAACTTACAGTTCTCCCAGAGTTCCCTAGGTTTCCCTCTCTATTTATGGTCCCCTACTGGGACTTCTACAACTGCATGTGTAGCTATCCTACTCTATCCCTATCAATTCTATACCTGTATGTATAGTTGGTGTTCAAAACTAGCCCTTATCACTTGGCTTGTAGGAGACTAGTACTGTCTATGTGCATGAACCTCCCATGAATCAAACCTGCATGACCCAAAACTAAGTGTAAAACATGGCCCTAGCCACCGATAAATTATCTATCTCATTATAGAGAAATAAGACACACAAACACAAAGCATTAAATAAAACATGACAAAGTAAGAGATTGCAAGTGTAAATAGTATATCTATTTAAGTACATTTATATAACCTTGAATGCTCTAAGAATTTAAAGGCTGCATCCATCATTGTGGGCTACTATGGTAAAAGACAGTATTCCTAAGGAAAAGAAATTTAGTTCACCCATTCATGGAGAATATTTGAGTAGATACATGGGTTGATAACTTCACTATAACAAGTGAATTAATGTGCCATTACAATCTAACCAAAGCAGTGACTTACAATGTCAAGTAGAAACTAAAATTGAAAAGTTTGCTTTGGAGCAGATTTTTAGATCTTTACATGCCAAAATAAGGTTTAAATTTTACCAGTAAGACAATGGGGGATTTTTTTAAAGAAAGGAAAATATATAATGATAATGTCATTTTACAGAGTTGTAGTCATTGTACAGAATAGATTGGATGGAAAAGACTGCAGAATCAGGGGCCAAGGATACCTACGTGACAGAAGACAAGATAGTGAAGGCTTGAATTAAAATTACTCTGTGAAAAGAAACAGGAAGAGACCTGTACAAGAGATACTAGAAAGAATATTATCAGATTCCTTGGTTTGCTCCTGAAATACTCTTAAACTTCAAATTAGAAGTAAAGAAAATATCAGAATGAGTCCAGGATAGTATATCAAAATTTTCATTTAGGAAAATGAAACCAAGTATTCAATAGGAGAAACTTACAGACCATGAAATCCAGGCTGACCCAAAGAGTGACGTGTAGCCAAATAGAATTTAATCAATTTATGGTCAGCTCCACTGCAGATACAAAGAAGAATAAACTCCTTTTCCTCATTGCTAGAAACCTCAAAGCAATGACAGATATAGAGAAGTAAACATCATTAAAATGCAATGAGATATCCACTAAAGTAATTTGCATTGTGTATTGTGAAAACAAAGAATAGAGTGAAATTAATTCTTCTAAATTTGAGTATGATTTTGAAAGCTGAATGGTAGTTTATGAAATAGAGGGAAAGGTTAAAAGAATTACACAGAGGAAAAGATGTGGTTGTAAAGTGGCGTGGTCAGTTTGGGAAGAGGAGAAATCACTGTGGCTACAGTGTGAGATTTGTGAGGAGAGGGTACTAAATATAAGACTAATCAGAGAGATGAGGTCCAAATTGTGAAGGGTTTTCGATGCAGTGCTATGAGGTTCAGATTTTATTTTAAAAACATTATTGTATAAAGAGAGTCCTTTAAGAAGGGAATTAGCATTAAAAAGTTGTGTTGTTATATACTTGTTTTTTGTTTGCTTGCTTTCAAGACAATAAGTCTGAAAGAAATAGGAAAGACAGATTGACATTCAAATGTCAATCTGTGGTCTTGAAGGGATTTTTAGAGAAAGGAACACCCCAGCTCTAATTCTTCTATTGACGACTGAAAGCCAAACAAATTCGAGAGGGGATGATTCAGTTTTCTTTTTGATAGACTGGTAGAGTGAAGAGTTAAAGGAACTGTGCCAAAAGAAGAATTTGCTGATAATTACCTAGGATTTCAAAGGATAAGTTACAAAGACATCAGAAAGAAAGACTAAAGGAGAATTAGACGTAGGATTGAGCTACATAGGAGAGTTCATTCAGACTTGATGATGGTTTTGACCAGTAAAATAATTGGAATAACTGTACTCAAAGAGCTATAATACGAGGTCAAACATAATTAGTATCAAAAGGTATAAAACACCATGATAATCCAGAAGTAGGGGACAAGATTTCTTGCTGGAGGAATTATAGAAGTTTCCTGGGTTTTGTTTTACTGGGAAGGAGGCTGTTTTTGTGTTCTTTTTCCTCCTTCTCCTCCACTTCCTCCTCTTCTTCTTCTCCATCTCTTCCCCCTTCCCCTCTTCCTTATCCTTCTGCTCTTCCTCCCTCTCCCCCTCCTCCTTCTCCTTCACCTTTCCCCCACTCCTCCTTCCCCCTTCCCTTTCTTCTTCATCTTTAATGAGATACAGGTTGAAGTGAAGTTTATTGATAAACTAAATTTTAGTGTGCATGGGATGATATTAACATATTTTTAGATAAAGACCAACAGCATGTGAGAAGGCTCAACATCAGTTAAGGATTAATTGTATTTTGAAAATAGCAAGCATTTCTATTACATAAAATACTGGATGCATGAAGGGGAAGAGTGAGCATAAATTTGAAAAGATAACTTAGGGCTAGAACATCAAAGTCTATGAGTGGAAAACTACAAAATGTAGGTGGAAGAATCCACAGTATGCTTTTCAGTAGTTGCAGTTAACTCTACTGCAGTAACCTCTTATCCTCCTCAGTCTTCCTCATTTACAAAAGATGTTATATTCTGTCTTGGTGACACCTCTATTTACATCAATGGTCCATTCAATGTCAGGGTCTTGACCTCTTTGCTTCTCATGAACTGTGTACAGTTCCACCTTGGCCACTCAAAAATAACAGCCTGAATTTTGCTATTACCAATCAATCATTCTGCCATCATCAAAATCTCAGTTTTAAGTAAACAGCTCTCTGCCCACAGCCTCCTTTCTATCCAAATAATTCTGTATATTGCTCTCTACTCTACTCAAACAATTTTTCAAACGCTTAGGCTCCTAAATTCTTAGATTAACCACTATTTCACTGTCCATCACACCTTCATGGCTTCATGTGCCTTCTCTCTCTAGCATAGATTACAGAGTTACTCATTATAAACATTTTTCTCTGTACACTCTTAACTCTGTTTTGCCCCAATCTCTCTAACATATTCTACCCGCTTGACAGATCTCTCGCCCCAACCTCAGACTTTGTCCCATTCACATCATGGTGGTATCTATGCAGCTTACTGTGGATTTAAAAAAAAAAAAATCACCTGACTTTAAACACATACATTTGCTGGAAATGTAGGATGTTATTTATTTTTTCAGTAACAAAGATAACATCATAGCCATACTTATCTCCATTTATGCTGCCTTACCTCTTAATTACGACTAATGAACTGTTCTCGGCACTTCTGTGCACTGGATCTCCTGCCTGCTTACCTGATTCAAGAAATTTCCTTCTGCAATTATTCCCTCTCTCTCCTGTAAGCATCACTTGCTTCCTCCATACTTAATCATTCTCATCTATAAACAAATTACAGTATTTATCTTGAGTAATCCTTCTTTGATTCAACACCCCTTCAGCTTTCATCTTATTTTCTCTGCTCTCTTTGTAGCAAGACTTCTTCCGAACATTGTATAAACTCTGTCTAAATTCCTCTTCAGTATTTTCTTATATCTAATCCCACAAGGCTTTAATGACCACCACTCACTCCACCAAAGATCCTCATAAGTGCCAAAGCCAATGATCTGAATGAAAGGAAGTCCAAATTAAAGTAATGGCAATCAGAATGGAAAGAAAGGAATGGTTGGGAAAGCTGTTATAAAACCAAATTAACAGAAGCTGGAGAAATGAAGATGCTTTATTCATCTACAAAATATTTTTTAATCTCATATGACAGTATCACAATAATTTAAAACAAAATATAGATAATCTATAATTTATGATTCCAAATTAGAAAATTACCTTCAATTTTCCTCAAATGTAGAAAAAACATAAGCATTGAAATACATAAAAAATATCCTCAGCTCCTGTATCACCTCTCACAAATCTTCCATGTAGTCATTGACAAGTAGATTCATTAATTCAGTTATCAAACATTCTTGAGTTCTCTCTTTATACCAGTCACTATTTAAGTATACAAAACAACATGGTCCCAGTTCTGGTTGAGCTTATAGATTAGAAGAGAAAACAGATGTTGAGCAAAGGAATGCAGGTGCAATCAAATTGAATGATCTGTTTTACTTGTGGTTAGTTTTACAAAAGAGAGTACTGTAATATATACATATATTCATATATATGTATGTGTATTTTTATATATGGAAAGAGAAAAATAGGGTAGTTTATATTACATAAACAGAATAATATATATCATATATATGGAGAGAGAGAGAGTGAGAGAGAGGCGGAGAGGCAGAGACAGAGATTAATCTGGTTAGGTGGGGAGGGGCAGAAGTAGAGGGTCAGGAAAAACTTTTCAAAGAAAGTAATATTTAAAATAAAATTAAATAATATTTGAAGTAAAACTAAGTTATCTCCAAAATTGGAAATGACTAAATGAATTCTGTTTTGCAAACAGCAGGACCTTGTCCTGGGGATGAGGGGAAGTTGGCTTTATAATTTATATGGTACTAGATTTGAACCCCTTACCTGTCACATAATAGCTCAGAGACACTAAGTCACCTATCCTCTTCAATATTCATGGTTTTTTTTCCTTATTTAAAATAGGGATAATCCTATCTACCTTGTTGTGCTTGAAAGATTTAAATGACAATTTAGTTGCATACACTCAACACACTGGGCTTATAGCAGGTGTTCCGCCAATGTTTATTCTCTCTCTTTACATCTACAGTCTTTAATGCACACAAAGCTTTGTGATGAGGCTGTGATAATTGACTTTCCCCCTGTGGAAGTATGTATCTTTTGAACCGTACAATCCATAGAGCTTTTGAAATCAGTAAGAGTTTGTGAAATAAAATATGTGGTGAATTGTTTACAGATCAAATCAGGGCCTGGTAGGTTTAGTATCTCAAATGTGAGTGCTAACAGCAAGAGCGCTGGCACTGTCAATAACAAGACTAAAGTGAGAAAACAATCTGAGCAGATTAAAGTGTAAAAATAAACTTTTAACAATAGTTCAAAACAACCCATTTGTCACGTTTTCTCCCAGAGTTATGCAGCTGATTAACTGAGCTGGCAGAACCAATTCCTCCAGGATATTTCAAGTCCCTTAGCTTCTTGAGATTACTGTGTGGATAAATAAACAGCTATGGGTAAGAAAATTTTCCAAAAGGAACAGTCTTTCTGAAGAATGTTAAAAATTTAGAAATAAAAAGCAGTGTGGGTGGGTGTTCTAGGTAGCTGCAGGGAAGAGAAGTATACTCAAGTGCATCTAAATGAGAGACTTTTGTTGTCAGGAAGTATATGCAATGATAAAGGAAAGGAGATATTAGAGAAATCCAAGACTATGGGCTATAGTATGGCTTGACTCTTGGGGACTCAGACTGGAAAGCAGATGGATCCAAATAGTTCTAGTAACCTTAGCAAAAGGGGTGTATTTCTTCCCCCCACCCCAAATGTGACTCAGCTATTATATACAGTGTGTCCACTCTTCAACCAGCTTGGACTTACCTACCAAATTGAATATATTCTCTCTACCTTCTAGATAGCATATGTATAGAAACTGCTTCCTCAGAGCTTAGGTTTGTCTTTTTCTTATTTTTTAATCTCCCTGTATGCTTTTATTTTCTTGTAGAAAGGACAATAGATATAGCAGTTTATGATTAATGTGTTTAATGCAGTGAGGAAAATCCATCATATTTCTGAGGTATTTTACTTTCTCTGTTTGATTATTGGATTGAGCATTAATATGTCATTTGGAGCCTATATATATATATATGTATTTTGTTTTTAATTTTCTTTTGAGTCAGTATAGTTCTTTATCCATGCCCACTGGGTCCAGTCCAAGAAGGTCTGACTTTCAAAGAAGCATCCTCGCTGAGGACCTTAGTTTATTAAATAACTGGTCTATTATCATTTTCACATAGGTCTTGGTGGCATGTTATAAAAGTCAAAATGCCAAAATCCTCAGTAGATACCAAAATTTTATTTTTTTCCATATTCAAAAAGCACACAAATATACAGGCAGACAGATGCACAGACACATACCACACACACGCACACACACACGCATGCACACACACTTTACAAAACCAAAGAAAACTTGAGCAAAGAAAAAAAAAACCATAAGAGTTTTAAATAATTGACATATTATAAAACTATATATATTTTGCTTATGTAGACATATTTACAGAGAAGTGTCTATAATATTTTTGAATAGAAGTTTATAAAAATAACAAGTTATTTTTTTAAAAAGAAAAACTTTTCACCATACTTCACATTGAAAGTGAATATTCAGGGAGTTCCTATTGTGGCTCAGTGGGTTAAGAAATTGACTAATATCCATGCGGATGCGGGCTTGATCCCTGACTTCATTCAGCAGGTTAAAGGATCCATTTGCATTGCTGTGAGGTTGATATTTAATATGTCCTGAAAGTGTGAGTAAAGTATTGTGACATAGCACAATAGCTGTAGGGATAGTGGGAATTATCTTTCTTTCCTCTTTCTTTCCTCTCTCATGTTTATCATCACTTATCATTATTTGTTATTTATTTGGGATGTTATTTCTTTGTCAGGGGGTTTACAAACCACAGCAAATATATATTTATATTCAGATTACTAAGAACAGTAAGAAAGATTGCAGATGAAACATCAAGTGAAATTCAAGTATTATAAAATAAAAATAATGTAAAGCACTCTAATATATTTTTATATTATATATAATTTTATTTTATATATTTCCGGTGAAATAAAAGAAAATCCCCATCACATTTCATTAAATAATTTCAATGCATTTAAATGTGCAGACCGTATAATGTGAAAACCATATTTCAGTTCATAAGGTCTTCATTTTGATGCTTATCCTAGGTACACTTTCATTACATATATTGTGCTCAATTTACCAACATGTAGTCACTAATAACCATAAGTATGTATAATAATAACTCCAGATGCTACCTCTAGATAAAATCAGATGCATATCAATTGTTGCAGCTATTTTTCCCTACGAGTGCTCCTAAAAATTTATCAAGCCACTGTCATCCTAATAGACAAATAACAAAATATAACTTTGCTAGATATTGTTATCATTTATCTCCTACTTATATTTGAAGTTTCTCTATCGTTACCTCTTGATACTCAATGCAATAGAATTAAATTCCTATTAGAATTCCAGACAGGATCTCACTTCCATGTCTTTGCTAACAGTCTCTTCCACTTGAGAGTCACTAAACCTCCACAGACACATCTTTAACTCCAATCCCACTGTCACAATCCAGTACCAGTACCAGTGCACACTTTTCTCAACTTTCCTAGTCAATAAGCACTCCTTCCTGTCAACTCCCATAGTACTTTATCTGTACTTTTCTAATTTCATTTATTCTCTTTTATTAGGAGTTTTATATAGATATAGAATGTTTATATCCTCTATTAGAATTTACATTCTTTCCTGAAAGTTACAGTGTTTTAAAATGGGACAACTGTATATATTGATTTGTTTTGGCCCCATGCCCACTGTCATTCCAACTTGTCCTTTGCCTAAATCTAGAATATAATAGACTCAGAATCCAAAGAAGTTATAAGATAGACCCTGTCATAGGGTCACCACTGGCTATGCTGAGCCCAACTAGTCATCGGTCAGAAGTCTTTGAGGCTGCCACTGAGAAACCTAACTTGAAATAACTTTAACAAAATGGGAATTTATTTTATTTAGCTTAGAGAAGGGCAAGAAGCTAAGTCCCAAGTATAACTGACATTCAACCAATAGTCTTTTTCCATCTCTCTTCTTTCCACATTGGCTTAATTCTCTTTAATGATAAATTGCTTTCTTCCACTGGTGGACGCTCCAGTGGCTTTCAGACATGCGGTCTCTTTTTTTGCCACAAAGGAGGAACTGACACTTGGGATCCTGGTCCCCAGTTCAAAAAGGCCAACCTCGGCCACTCGTTCATGGATCAGAGATTTTCTCCAGGGCAATGAGGTAATCTAATTGGCCAAGCTTGGGTCAAATGCCCATAACAAGTTAATAACTACAGCAGAACCTATAGAAAAATAATGGTTCCCATTTAACTCACGTTAAAAATAGAAGCACCTCCTCCCCACTCCACCCACCACGCCCCCACCCCCCCCAAAAAAAAACCACTGGGAAGATAGATGCTGTTCTTGGAAGGTAAGAAACAATTGTTGAGTACAAATGGCAAAGATGTTGAAGACAGAAATATAAATTATCCATTATTTGAACATGACAAGATTATCAGCCAAACTTTTTTTAACTCATTAGCTCAGCCAAATTTTTAAGATTTACTGGACGTGAATTCTTGACCCTAGATGTGACATTGCTGTGAATGTCAGATGGAAATGGCATTTGAAATATTTAGTGACTGCAATCAGCTGGATACTGACCAATCAGAACTGATTTCTAAACAATGAGGAGAAAAAAAAAAAAAAAAAGCAGCTCTAGTACTGTGAGTACCAGTACCAGTGCACACATGTTAAATATAATTTGCATTACTGGTACGGCAGGCCATAGTTAATACAGTATGAATATAGAGCCTGTATACCATTTTTTTCCGTCATTTTAGTCCGTTCCACTCTAATCCCTAAATGACAAGTGGCATGATAAAAATCAGACTCAAGGTGAGTCCAACCTTGAATTTCTTGAAAGTACATAAAATCACCTAGAGAAACAATTATATATCACTAGGCTTGGAATTGAACCCTGTGGCCTGAAATTTTAGTAAAATTTCCAGATTATTTCAAAGTCATTAGCTCTTTGTTCTGCAACCCATTTGGAGAAACACTGCTCTAAATTGCACTCCACTTAGGGAAAAGCACCCGAGCACTTTGTAAATAGTTGGGATAAATAAGAAAATCAACAACCATGAAAGCATAGAAGGAGAGTAATGTGCTCTCAGTTGGAAGGCTTCTGTTTACTGGGAATTAGAGTAATTTGAGGTCATCTTCTAATGGCATGTAATTCGAAAGTAGGGCTGCCAACTGAGCCTGAAGAGACAGGTGTAGAGAAGGAGAAGAAGACACAGTGCAGTGTCTCTTGAGCATATTTAGCTTAATACTAGGAGCTCTCAAAAAATTAAAGAGCTACCTTGACTGAAGAGGTAAGCCTAATATTTAGACCTTTAACTATATATCTTATAAGACTGTTTTCCTTTCCTTTCATCATCAGATCCTTCTAAAAAAAAGAAGAAAGAGAAAGAAAGAAATTATAAGCTAAGCTGCATGTCACTTGAGATATTAAAAATTATAGCTGAAAGTAATCAAACATGCATTCTGGACAATTAATGATCAATATAGTACATGTGATATGCCTGGACTCTTACACTCCGTGATTAAAATTCCTCAACAGAGTAATGTGCAGAAAATAACTGTAAACTTAAGAGGAAAAAATTCCTATTTTGCCCCATTTCCACCAACAGCTTTCTATAGGACTTTGAACCAGTTTTCTGACCTCTTTGACTCTGCCCTCTCATCTTGGAAAAGAAGAGGGTAAATTATATAAGCTGAGGTGAACTTTAGCTCTAACGTAATTATCCTGTGAAGCATAAAGCAAAACTTAGCTCCTAAATGTAATCAAGTTTTAAAGAGCAAGGAGCAAGACATATTTAAAGAGCTTTCTCATCGTTGTTTTGTTTTGTTTTCTTTTCTTTTCTTTTTTAGGTCTACAAGTGAGGCATATGGAAGTTCTAGACCCAGACTAGTGGTCTAATCAGAGCTACAGCTGCCAGTTTATGCCACAGCCACAGCCACACCAGATCCAAGCCACATCTGCAACCCACTACATCACAGCTCATGGCAACGCTAGGTCCTTAACCCACTGAGCAAGGTCAGGAATTGAACCTAAATCCTCGTGGATACTAGTTGGGTTCATAATCAACTGAGCCACGATGGGAACTCCTCATCTGTTCTTATGCTCTCACTATCAAGGTAAAATTTAAAAGAACTAGTTATTTCTTACAGTGTAGCTCAAACTAGGTGATATAATTTGAGGCCCTATATTTAAACCTTTCAATTTTATTTTTTAGTATATGGTTCAAATATTAGCAAAGCTCTTGGCCTTGGGCTGAGTCTTACCAATGTCTTTTATCATATGGAAATCATTTGAGAAGCCTCTACCTGGACAAAATTACTTTCCAGTTGTTACCAGGAGTGTCCATCCTTTAAGTCATTCTTAAAAATTAAAGCTATAAAACAATGTCTTCTCTGCAATTCACCAACATTATTGGAAGAAACTCAAAGGACCTATAGGTTTGGCTCCTCTCAGTAAATCCTTGGTATTATTCAGAGGCATATACAGGTTTCGAAAGGCCTGGAATGTTGTATAATTATTGGACCTTCTTTTAAAAAAAAAAAAAAGAGTAAAAGGTATTCATCTAAAAGTGGATTCAAAAGGGAATTTTTAGTTAGGATAGAAAAAAAAAATCGAAACAAATTACTGGCGTTTTGGAGATTAAGGTCCTTTTCTTCTGAGACGTCTTTAAACAAATTACTAGGAACGATTATACGGAAATATTTTCTAAATTCAGCCTGACTTTCACTGCCCTTCTACAACATTCTACAGTACTCAGCAACTGTTGGCACTCACAGGGACCTGTGCAAGTAGGAAATTAAGTTTAATATACTTAAGTTTAATAAGCATCGTGATGTCATGTATTATTAAATAATCATATTTGCAGCAGACAGGAACAAGAATTCTACAGAATCAATGTTAAGAGTGGATGAGGAGATTGGAAGATGACTTCAGGGACTGCTTCGTGTGGGCAGTTAAATGTAGCCACTAAACAGGATGCCTGGGAGTCCTTCTATAGGGGCTTATAAGTAATAGGGCATTAAAGATAAACTGTCATCACTGGACACACTCAGCCAGGTATCACTAGCAGGCCAAATGCTGCTATTCAGGAGACATATAGGAAAAAAAGAAAATATAAAAAAATAAGGAGTTCCCGTCATGGCTCAGTGGAAACAAATCTGACTAGATTCCACGAGGACTTAGGTTTGATCCCTGGCCTCGCTCAGTGGGTTAAGGATCCGGCATTGCCGTGAGCTGTGGTGTAGGTCACAGACTTGGCTAGGACCTGGCATTACTGTGGCTGTGGTGTAGGCTGGCAGCTGTAGCCCTTATTCGACCCCTAGCCCGGGAACCTCCATATGCCTCGGGTGAGGCCCTAAAAGACGAAAAAAAGAAAATATAAAAAAATAAAAGGAAGTTCGCAAGTATATAGGGAAGGCAGAAGAATATAAAAAAAAGCAGCAGAAGAGAAACATTATTAAGAAAGGGAGATGTGCTTAAACATCTGTTTGGATTGATGTAATAAGAAAAACCATTCTATTCACTTGCTATACATAGACTCTTTGTGCGGAAGCAATCAAAGAAGTTAGCCTGATAGAGCAGGATTTCATGTTAATAATAGTTCTTTTCCCTCAGTTTACAGATAGAAAATGAGACACAAAGAACACTGACCTGTCAGAGATGCCAGTCTAGTCATGAGCAGAGCCAGTGTCTACAAGCCCAGTCTCTGATGAAAGCATCAGTGAAATTTTCTCTATGATTGCTTTGCAAAAAAAAAAAAAAAAAAAAAGTTTAAAAAAAAGCAAAAAATAAACAAAGATAAATCTTTTCCTCAGTGAACTTAAGCACTTTTCACTTTTTTTTTTTCCTTTTCGGCTGCCCCTTGCAACATATGGGAAGTTCCCCAGCCAGGGATTGAATCCCAGCCCCGGCTGCAACCTAAACCACAGCTGCAGCAATGCTGGATCCTTAACCCACTGTGCCAGCAGCGACCCGATCTGCCACAGTCAGATTCTTACCCTGCTGCACCACAGCAGGAACTCCTAAAATAGTTCACATTTATTCTTCAAGGCTCATCTCAAATCAAAATTTAAAAAGAATAAAATAATAGTAAAAGGTTTTCTTTGTCAAAGTTAACAATTTCTCCCTTTGCCTAACCAATGCATCTTGCATTCATGTCTTAGGGCATTTATCTTCCTCTGTCTGGGTTCTCCTCTCCTCTCTCATCCCACGCACATACACCAAGGAATCACACAAAGTCCGTACACATATACAGATCTTGAAGTGCACACATGCCCCTAAAGAGAGACAGCCTCATACACACAAGCTCCTCATGGAAGCATCTGGACTAAATCATAATTGTGTCCTCTGAGGTACTTTATACATTAAGATCTGCTAAAAAATATTTTTGAGAGAAAATTAGCTGCAGGGCTGCCTGAGGGCACAAGCAACTGGAATTTACCAGGCCTCAGCCAGTGCATTGTTTCTTGATAGACCAAAGCTCTCTCCAATCTCATAGCTTTAACTGCCACCTGTGAGTGATGGCACTAAGTGGATATCACCTGTCCAGAAATCATCTCCATCTTCATCCTCTGGTTATATTCTGAATATCCTAAAGGTATCAAAGGCAGTACTCCTAAAATGAAAGTCATCAGCTTTCCCACCTTAGATACATACTTTTTACTTTTGCTGAGGTCACCCAACCTCCCAAACTGGAAACTTTAGTGTTATTTTGACAAAGCCCGCAACCTAATCACCAGCACCTATACTATATGGTAAGTTCAAGTCTTTCTTGGATTTTTCTCATTCTAGTGCCTCTTCTCTTTTTTTAACTACATAACTCAAATCTAGGTTTTCAATACTTCTACCTTGCATTACAGAAATAATGTAATTGATTTCCTGGTCTTTGCTGCAACTCCAGTATATGCATCTCCACAAAATGCTAGTCTCATATTCAAAACCCCAATGACTTCAAATTACTTACGGATTAAAGTTTAAGGGTCTTACTCTGATAATCAAAGCCCTCTATTTTTTGGATTCCATTTATATTTCCAGATTTGGCTAGTATGATTTCCCTTCACATACCAAGAGGCCAGAAAAACTGATATTCCTATTTCTAGAGGTTTCCCATCTCTTTGTCTTTGTTCCTGCAGTTCCATTTACTTTCTCCTATCTTTCTCACACTTACAGAATTGCTGACTATGCTTATAATTCCCCTCAAATGCACATGGTACTTCGTTCAGGGCACTCATCACTTCCTATTTTACGTTACAATTATTTTGATATATAGATCTTCTCCCATCCTTGAGTGTATGCTGCTTCTTTCTTTGAAGAATACACTGGTTGGAGTTTCCATCATGGCACAGTAGAAACGAATCCGACTAGGAATGATGAGGTTGCAGGTTCGATCCCTGGCCTCACTCAGTGGGTTAAGGATCTGGCACTGCTGTGAGCTGTGGTGTAGGTCGCAGATGTGGCTCGGATCTGTCTGTCTTTGCTGTGGCTGTGGCATAGGCTGGCAGCTGTAGCTCCGATTTGACCCCTAGCCTGGGGACCTCCATATGCCACTAAAAGTGCAGCCCTAAAAAGAAAAAAAAAAAAAGTACGCTTGTTGAGAGCTTGAGAGCATGACTGTGCTGGCTGATTTATTTATTTTTGTAACTCCCACAATGCTTAGTAAAATACTTGCATATTATAGATAGTCAATAAATATATGTTGACTTAATAAGTAAATATTCATTTATTTGGCAATGGCAAAGAAAGTTCTGAGACCTTAAGTTATTTTTTAAAAGTCAACACAATTCTTTACCATGGGAAATGTTCATAGTCATTTATTTCCTCAGGAATATAATCAGAAGCTAAATTACCAGTGTTGATTAAGATTTTCAATAATTATTATTTTAAATGGTATTGAATATACATGCAATCCAGTCCTTAAGGGAAGATTGGGATTTCATCATCATGATTGAGTCTAAGTGTACATTTTATTTCAATCCATTAAAAAGTTAGCAGTCATCAAACAGATATTAACAACACATTGCTTTTCAATGTAACATTTCCAGTATTGGAAAGAAATTGTGACATTCATTTTATGTTTAAAGACTATTTTTTATTTCCCAGGTGTGATGGGAGAATATGAGCCGAAAATTGAGGTCCATTTCCCTTTCACAGTTACAGCTGCTAAGGGAACAACTGTTAAGATGGAGTGCTTTGCACTTGGCAAGTAAGTACATATTCTTCTATAATTAGACAAAATTATTAAACTATGATGTTTTATTTTTGGATTACTTATTTTGCTAGGTTTTATTTTCCTTGAATGAAACCTTCAAGCTCTTTGGTGGCTATGCATTTTTTAAAAGAGCAAATGGGAATTGATAACCAATTATAATTATCTTTCTAGTCATTTCTTTGGATAATAATGTATATAGTTTTGCTATTTGAACATAAAAATTCTTGAAATAAAAGAAGAGCTTTACATTTCTCTGCTTAGTTTTACTGTTTTAAAATTACAGCATCATTCTTAAATTTTATTCAGCAGTGATGTAAATAGAAAGGGGATAAGGTACTACCCTCTCCTCATGAATAAGATATAGTAAGTGAAGAGTATTAAAAGTCATAAAGCCGATAGTTAGTCAGCCAATTGATTACTTCAGTATCTCTTGAAACAATAATAACATGATAGCAGCAGCTGTCAATATGTACAACATATAATCATTCTCCAAATCAGAAAGATGATTTACATCACATTCTAATGCCTGCTATGCTTAATGATTCTATTTCTGAAGGTTTAAATTTCATGATATATAATCACTTGTCAATGATGTTTACAATGTGAGAATTGGGCGTAGAAACAGGAATGGGATTTTGATTATATTTGATTAGAGTATTATGATTTATTTTAAACAGTGTGTTGGTGTTTTGGTTTTTTTTAAGGTGATAAGACCTCAGAGCCCTTTCTAAACTCTATAATTATAATTAGCATAAATGCATCTCTATCAGAGTTACTAACATTCAACTTCAGTCATGGTTAGCTAACTCCGACAGCATAACTAAAATACTTAGAGATAAAACATGCCCTATAAAGGTAGTTAACATAGGTTTAGCCTATGGGTGAGAAAAAAAACATTAAATATGAAAAATTCAGCTATAAGAGGAGGTTTAGGCATGATAATAGTAATCACCATGTTTTCTAATATTAAGACTCAAATAACACATGTAATTGAGAGCAGTATCATAATACATTAAAAATAAAACAAATTGTTGTATGGTCCATCAAAAGTGTTGAGTGGCCAGCAAAATATTCCTGTAAACAGAAAGATATATCAAGAACTTAAAATTAATCTAGGAGTTATTTGGCAGATATCTGAGGAAGACTTCCAAACCTATATATATATTAGTTAAATGAACAAGATTAAATCATACATTAAAAGTCATGCTTTTCACCATTTGTCCATACTGTGGTATTAAGTAGGCCTTGAAATGTTCCCAACTGAACCACTTGCTTCTGACAAATACAAAAATAATTATTTTGGCTTCATGTCAAAGGTTTTAGTATATCCTACAGTTAAATAATTCTTAAATGCCAGAATTTGCACTAAAGCCACAAACAAAAGGAGGTCATATTGTAAAAACAAATTAGAGAACTGGATTTATAGAGAAAAAGCAATATGGGAAATTTCCCCAGGCAGCCTTATTTAATAACTTTGATGTGTTTGCTTTTGGAAGTCTTGAAATATGCTTAGTAAATTGATCCTTACAGTCCCTTTTATTCTAGGTAGGATCCAACTGTCAAATTAAGTTCTTTTAACACTCTGTTTTCTTCAACTTTTCCGCTCCTTCTTTGCTACTCACTCTCCCTCAACAAAAATAAATAACCAAATATGAAGATAAAGAAAACACATAGCCTGCCAAGGTCTCTGCCGCCCATTTGATATTCTTTATGTGAAGTGTCACAATTATGAAAAAAAAAACATGTTATGCAAAGCTCTGTCTAAGGACTAACCTACCACTCCAATGAAAGTAAATAAGATCAAAGAAATAACATCTTTACAGGTGTTAATTCCTTTACAGCACATTATCATGGGGTGTAGATCATCGTTAAGTCCCAGCATGATCACAGCAATTTCAAGTAAATGCCTGAGCATCTGCTTGGTGCCTACAACTCACCTGAGCTGCTCCCCACTTTAACAAGTAGATGATTCTCTGTAGACTTTAGTCTGTCCAGGAACTTCAGTATCTGTCACATACCAGTCAGGACTTTGCCGCTCAAGCTGATGTGTCCTCTCAGTCTATCCACATTGGGAGAGTGTTAACCCAATGTTCCTCATAGAATATTATAATTAAATTCTGGCATAGAGCACATCAAGCTCTTTTCTATCTTACAGCCTTTGCATTTGCTATTTCCTCTATCAGGACGCCTCTTTTCTCTTCTTTCCATGCTGGCTTCCACTATCTCTGGCCTCAACTTAAATATCACCCTCTAAGAGTTCATCTGTAATACTTTAACTCACACCCATTATTCTGTGTCTAAATACTTGCATGTTTTATTTCACAACCCTTAATGCAGTTTTAAATTTTTTATGCATGTGTTTCTCTACTTTAAAATATATGTGTTCACTGTATCTATCAGTCAGGAATCCAGCTGGAAAGACTCAGGTGGCTCAAAAGAGTTTAGTTAAAGGCACAAGTTGAAAATCTGTGAATAGGGTTAAGAGGACCAAGAAAAGAAATGGAAATGTGTGTAGTCTAATGATTAGTGAGTCGTTCTTACTCTGAAGCCAAAATGAACAAGGGTGAGAAGATAGTGTCACCAGAAGCACAGAGACCTGGAGGGACAGCTGGACCTGGGGCCACTCAAAAGTGGCTAGAACTGTGAAAAGAAGTGTTAAAAGAGCACAGCTGAGGAAAGGATCAGGAAATTCATACCCTGATGTTTTTTTCCTCATGCCTTCTGATCTCCTTCAGTGGCTCTCATGGCTGAAGGCAACCAGAAGACAGCTTGCAAGCCCAGAGGAATCAGTTGACAATACAGAAAGCAAGGCAGAGAATCTGGATGAAGAAGAGGGTGACAGGCAAGGAAAGCAAATAGAATAAATAACCATTAAGGCACCATCATTAAGCTTTAAGCCCCATGAGGGCATGAATCACAGCTGCATTATTCACTGCAATATTCTGAGTGCCTACCTCAGTGCTTGGCACAGAGCACTCAGAAAATATTGTCGAAGGAATAAATGAACTCAGAGAATATGATGTCTACTTAATCCAATCAATTCTGTATTAACAGATAATGAATAAAAGCCTTTATTTTCACATTTGAGAATATTCTTCCATTACTCTGTAACTACATCTTTACTCCTTTTGAAAAATATATTTACCTCAATATAATCTTTCACTAAAGGCATTCAGTTCTTGTAACTTAGAGGATGTAAATCAATGCAGCCATAATCATGTAGATAATTTAAAAGTGTATAAATTGATACTTCTGCATTTTTTTTTTGGCTGCACACCTGGAATGTGAAAGTTCCTGGATAAGGGATAGAACTGATGCCACAGCAGCAACCCGAGCCATTGCAGTGACAACGCCAGATCTTTAACCTGATGTGCCACAAGAGAAATCCCAATACTTCTGTATTCTTAAAGCAGAAGACAAATAATTTTATATTATAAAGTATCACTGTATCTTGATGTCACACAGGTTGACTAACCTGCCTAATTTGAAGTTAGATAGAAGTCAATAAGTAATCTATTCAGTACTCTGCTTTAGCCTATATGGGGATAGAAGCTAAAAAAGAATGCAGATGTTTGTATATGTATGGCTGATTCACTTTGTACATCAACCACACTGTAAGTCACCTCTAAGCCAATAAAATGTATTGAAAAGAAAATCAATAGGAAAATGATAAACTGGATGTTTTCTGCTAAAGAAATGTCTACTTAAGTATGAATTTAGAAAAAAAATCACAAAGTGTCTATATGCTGCTGCAGCAGGGAATACAGCAAGAGGGTGCTAGTTACACCCCTGGAAATCCCTCTGCAAATAGAATTACACAATACAGAGTATAGGAAGAAGGCATGAAGTGACTGTGATAGGCTATGTGTACTGTTTGTCAATTTTGCAAAGGTATAATTTCCTCAGAAAATGGGAGACGCTTAAACAGGATCTTTAGGTTGTCAAATTTGTTAGCATACAATTGTTTATAGTATTTCCTCATGGTTTTTTGTATTTCTGTAGTATCTGTTGTGACTTCTCCTTTTTCATTTCTTATTTTGTTTATTTGGGTTTTTTTCTCTCCTCTTCTTGGTGAGTCTAGCCAGAGGTTTGTCAATTTCGTTTACCTTTTCAAAGAACCAGCTCTTGGTTTTATTGATTTTTTTCTATTGTTTTATTTTGTTTTGCTTTTATATGGTGATTTTTATTTTTTTTCCATTATAGCTGGTTTACAGTGTTCTGTCAATTTTCTTCTATATGCTAAAGTGACCCAGTTATGCATACGTGTATACATTCTTTTTTCTCACATTATCATACTTCCTCATAAGTGACCAGACATAGTTCCCAGTGCTACACAGCAGGATCTCATTGCTAATCCATTCCAAAGGAAATAGTCTGCATCTATTAACCCCAAGCACCCCAACCATCCCACTCCCTCCCCCTCCCCCTTGGCAACCACAAATCTATTCTCCAAGTCCATGATTTTCTTTTCTGTGGAAAGGTTCCTTTGCGCCATATATTAGATTCCAGATAGAAGTGATATCATATGGTATTTGTCTTTCTCTTTCTGACTTACTTCACTCAGTATGAGAGGCTCTAGTTCCATCCATGTTGCTGCAAATGGCATTATTTTGTTCTTTTTTATGGCTGAGTAGTATTTCATTGTGTATATATACCACATCTTCCTAATCCAATTATCTGTCGATGGACATTTGGGTTGTTTCCATGTCTTGGATATTGTGAATAGTGCTACAATGAACATGCGGGTACATCTGTCTTTTTAAAGGAAAGTTTTATCCAGATATGTGCCCAAGAGTGGGTTGCTAGATCATATGGTAGTTCTATGTATAGATTTCTAAGGTACCTCCATGCTGTTCTCCATAGTGGTTGTACCAGCTTACATTCCCACCAGCAGGGCAGGAGGGTTCCCTTTTCTCCCCACCTCCTCCAGCATTTGTTATTTGTGGACTTATTAATGATGGCCATTCTGACTAGTGTGAGTTGCCATCTTGTGGTAGTTTTGATTTGCATTTCTATAATAATCAGAGATGTTGAGAATTTTTTCATGAGCTTGTTAGCCATCTGTATATCTTCCTTGGAGAAATGTCTATCCAGATCTTTGGCCCATTTTTCCATTAGGTTGTTGGCTTTTTTGCTGTTGAGTTGTGTAAGTTGTTTGCATATTTTAGAGATTAAGCCCTTGTCCATTGCATCATTTTATACTATCTTCTCCCATTCTGTAAGTTGTCTTTTTGTTTTCTTTCTGGTTTCCTTTGCTGTGCAAAACCTTGTCAGTTTGATTAGGTCCCATTGGTTTATTTTTGCTTTTATTTCTGTTGCTTTGGGAGATTGACCTGAGAAAACATTTGTAAGGTTGATATCAGAGAATGTTTTGCCTATGTTCTCTTCCAGGAATTTGATGGTGTCTTGTCTTATATTTAAGCCTTTAAGCCATTTTGAAAACTCAAAATTTTTGTGCATGGTGTGAGGGTGTGTTCTAGTTTCACTGATTTGCATGCAGCTGTCTTGGTTTCCCAGCAATTCTTGCTGAGAAGATTGTCTTTTTCCCATTTTATGTTCTTGCCTCCTTTGTCAAAGATTCATTAACCATAGGTGTCTGTTGGTTTTTTAATCTCTATTTTATTGATTTCCTCTGTCATCTTTATGATTTCCTTCCTCCTGCTGACTTTAGGTTTTGTTTGTTCTTCTTTTTCTAATTCATTTAGGTGGTGGGTTAAATTGTCAATTTGAGATTTTTCTTCTTTTTTGAGGAAGGCCTGTATTGCTATGAATTTCTCTCTGAGCACTGCTTTTGCAGCATCCCATAGATTTTGAGTGGTTGTGTCTTCATTATCACTTGTCTCAAAGTATTCTTTAATTTCCTTCTTAATTTCCTTGTTGACCCATTGGTTTTTTAGTAGTATGTTGTTTAGTCTCCATGTAGGAAGTTTTTTCTCATTTATTTTCCTGTGGTTGATTTCTAGTTTCATGCTGTTGTGGTCACAAGAGATACCTGAAATAATTTCTATACTCTTAAATTTGTTGAGGTTAGCTTTGTGCCCCAGTATGTGATCAGTTCTTGAGAATGTTCCATGTGCACTTGAGAAGAATGTATATTCTGACTTTTTTGGATATAATGTCCTGAAAATATTAAGTCTTATGGTTGCCAAAGGGAAGGGGGAGGAAGTGGGATGGATTTGGAGCTTGGGATTAATAGATGCAGACTATTGTCTTTGGAATGGATAAGCAATGAGATGCTGCTCTGTAGCACTGGAAACTGTGTCTAGTCACTTGTGATGGAGAATGATAATGTGAGAAAAAAGAATGTATACATATATGTGTAACTGGGTCATTTTGATGTACAGTAGAAAATTGACAAAACACTGTAAACCAGATATGGTGGAAAAAAGTTAAAATTATTATATAAAAAGTTAAAAACAAAAAGAGGCTCTTTAGGGAAACAAAGGTGTGTAAAGCCTGGGAAATACAGTAAAATGTAAAAAAAAAAAATGAGGAAGTGGATTACTTTGGAAAGAAAAGATTGTTTTAAACATATGGAAAGTTATTATCAAGAGATTGCCTACAAGCCATTTTCCAGTATCAACAAAGTGGGGAAAGGGTGAAATTCCAACAGTATCAGATTAAACCAGTGTAATTACATTGGGTACAATATAGAAGTTCTCAGAAAAGGGTGTTAAAGGGAAAATGGTTATGAGCAGAGGCAGTTAAAGCCCCTTCCCCACACTGCTGTAAGAATGAAATAATATCCATTTGTTTTCTAATAATTTAGATGTAGTATTTCCTGAAAGGAGAGAAATGGTCTAGGTCAGGGTTGGAAATGAACATTTTAAACATCCTCTTTTGCTGGTCCCTCATTCATCCACTCTGGCTAAATATTAAGAGTAGAAGGCTAGATTCAGGCAGACTTAATTAGCTGCCTTTTGGCAACTACATTATTATACAATAATTTAAAGTGGTCGTTGGCATATGCATAAAATGGAAAGGGAATGTGTTGCCTTTTCTTACTCAGCAATCAGCTCTGTGATTTTAGTTAGGGAAGAAGGGGTATCTTTGATATTTTCCAGGTCAGTTTTTAAATACTGGACACAATACTCTTGAAAGGAAATGAGAGGTAATAGGTCAAAGGCCAACGCAAGTAAGGAATCTCTGAGGATCCTTACAAATATTTCATTGCAATGATTCTCTTTAAATGTGTTATGCAATTGAAAGTTGGTGATATTTTCAACTGGTTATGCTCATAGTTTAAGCCTAATCTATATAAGTTGTTAACAAGGTCATATAGGGCAGAAGGGGAACTTTAAAGTATGGAGAGTTAGTAACTGCAAGAAGTAAGTAACTGCCATTTCTATGTTGGAGGGGGAAAAAGGAAGATTTGGAATTTTTTTTTTTTTTTTGTCTTTTTGCTGTTTCTTGGGCTGCTCCCGCGGCATATGGAGGTTCCCAGGCTAGGGGTCAGATCGGAGCTGTAGCCTCCGGCCTACGCCAGAGCTACAGCAACGTGAGGTCTGAGCCGCGTCTGCAACCTACACCACAGCTCACCGCAACGCTGGATCCTTAACTCACTGAGCAAGGGCAGGGACCGAACCCGCAACCTCTTGGTTCCTAGTCGGATTCATTAACCACTGCGCCACGACGGGAACTCCTGGAATTATTAAAAATTAGAAGTTTAGTATTACCCTTTTGGAACCCAGACCAATGAGGATACAGCCACCAGCCGGCTGGGCTACATTTTCTGAGGTAGGGGTATGATGCAGCTGGAACTACAAATGCTGGAAAAACTCAAACCAGATTCCTTTGTTGTTTTGGAAAGAAGGCCTGTTGAGGTGCATCCACAGGAGTGAATCACAAGCAGACAGAGACCAGCAAGGAGTGCGTCCCTTCTCTTTCCAGCAGCCTTGAAGCCTGCTTGCAGCCTCCTTCTAGCCACCCCCCCCCCCCCCCGCCATTGGTGGTGCAGAAATGTGCTTTTCAGAGTCCTAGCCCTTGTATCACAAAGCAAAGAAGGGTGAAGCTGAGGTGGTCATTTAATAGCCAACACAAGTTCTGCTTTACATATTCAAACTCATCTTTTAATCAGCTGTGAACAGCCCTTCCTGTACCTCATCCCCACATGCTTTCCTGCTTCTGTGGTCTTACAACCCGGGCAACTCAGGCTAAAATACCCAGCCCTCACAATCCTGCTCAGTCTTCAAGGCTTAAGTCAAATACTACTTCCCTGTTAAATCATGCCTGTTTTATTTGATATCCACTCTTTTTTGGAACATGTGAGCACCCACATTTCACTGTTTAGTCTGCCCCATTGGGCCAGCTATGTGTATCTGTCTACTGTGCTAAATTTTTGGATCCCTAGAGTGTTCTTACATGCAGCAAGTATTGAATATGTTTCTTGAATTGAATTCAGGTACAAGGAATGTGGTCAATCATTTGTAACAGGAGGTATATTATCGCCTTGGTTTGGTCACTTAGAAGTCTCCAGATGCATTTCACATATCTTGGCCCTGAAAATTCAGACCATATTACATTAGCTACAATTTTCTTGCAGGTTTCATTTCACCATATGACCTTTTGCAGACCCTGGAAAGATCACTAGATATGCCACCCAGCCGCCAACCACAAAGAAGTAAAATTTGGTCACTGATGCTTAAATGACCCCTTACACAAGGGCAAACTTGGGGTTATTCTGTAATGAAAAAGCCATATGCTATAAAGCAACATCAGTTTATCTGCTATGACAATCCTGCAAGCTAATACTGTTACAAGCAGATTTTTTTTCTTTACTTTTTTACATGTTCCTTATCTTGCTTTTGCAGCCATTAACACACAATCAGGTCAGCTGTATTCAAAAGGCCTTGAACTAGTTACTGTAATAATTATGTGAATGACCTTTCCAGACTCATCTGAAACCTGGCGGTGAGGTGGGAAGGAAAAACACATTCAATTTCTTCCCCTTTTTAGTTCCTGCTTATCTCTCTTTCAGATAGCATTTACAAATCATCTTTTGTTACACTCCATCAAATGCCTATTAGGGAACCAGGACATTAAGTAATATTTTTCTCTTTTTATATGTTTATTGCAAATAAGAAAGCACCACTTATCAATTCATAAAATCATTTTTGCTGTAGTTTGTTTCCTTTTCCTTGGTCCTTAGCCATGGTGTCTCAAATGGCTGTTCTTGTGTCCCATTGTAACTGTGAGAATGACACATATTCCTCTGAGGCTTCCCACAGTCTGCAACTGGCAAATATTCCTCAAAAAATCTGCTCTTTAGTTACAGATTGATGATTTATTAATACTGTTTATTTGGAACTGCCAGTCACTAAGGGCTGTAGGAATTAAAAATAAATTTGAGTTGTGTGGGATTTGGTCTATCAAACCAAAATCAAATGACTTACTCATTAGATTGACAGAAGATCTGGGGATAGGAATTAGTCACTGGATATAGGAATCAATAAGTGTTTAGCTATCACAGAAAAGTGTTACATTATGGAGTAAAGAAAATCACCCTCGTGAACTGTTAGTTGCTTCAGTATTGTTGAAACCAGGAGTGCATCCTCATTTCAGGTGGTACCCAAAGGAGATGGTACTGAAACACCTGCGAGATCACAGAGTCTGTTATCAGTTCGTAGATGGGAAACCAAGACCCTGCAGCAAAGGGCTAGACTTTGGGAATGCTGACCAGGCCATTATCTGATCTTCTTCTTTCAATGTTATTTGTATTTTCAACATTATTCCATAATGCCAACTATAGAAGAAAGTGTTTTATTTACTTTTGTACTCAAAGGTGTTATCTGTTTCTAGGGACACGGGACCAATTTATTATTTACATCTGAAGTCATAGTTAACTAGCATCATATTTCTAATTTTTCCAGAGCTGTCTTAGGACCACTTAATCTCCCTCATCAGAAAAACTGCACACTTGCACGAGTTCTCACAGCCAGCATGCTATAGAGACAGAATCAGGTCTTCTGATTCTAAAACTAATGCTCCTCTTTCTTATTTTTTAAAGTTTTTTGAAGTAGAATTGATTTACAATGTTGTGATAATTTCTTCTGTACAACAAAGTGATTCAGTTATACACACATCCATTCTCTTTCAGATTCTTTTCCCACATAGATTATCACACAATATTGGGTAGCATTCTCTGTGTTATGCAGCAGGTCCCCATTGGCTAATGCTCTTCTTAAATGACCATACCACTTTTCAGTTGCTAAAAGTAATTTCCGTTTTTATTATAATAAAGATTCTTTTTTTCTGGATGCATTTAAGTATCTTGATGGTTAGGAATGGTAATATCGAGGACAAACCACCAAGGGCATAAACCAGGAGATAATCCCAAAATGACTGAGATTTTTACTTGGATTAATTTAGACTCACCCAGCAGCTTTATTTTGGGTGAATCTCCATGGAGATTCATAAAATAACCTCTTCCGCTGGATGTTGATTTAGGAAAAAGAAATTGATTGGCTGTTAACATTCATAAAGAGAATACGAGGAATCAGTACGTCCTTCAGGAAGACAGAATAGGAAAAAAAAAAGAATTGCACTTGAGGGATTTTTAAGTGGATGACAGATTGTAGCAGAAGATGTCATGAGGTCAGTAATGGTACTTGGCTATTAAAGTTAGGGAGAGGGAGGTGTTAAGGAAATTGCATTGTTTTAGTAAGTTATACTTGATCATGACACATTCAAATTTTCAGAGTTATTAAGATGAATAACACAACATTTTGAAATGTATAAAATTATGTCATGTATTTTACCAATTCTTATACCTAAATTACCAATTTAGTATCAAATCATTTTAATAATCTCATATGAAAACTTCTTAACATTCTAAATTTCTTTATTTAGTGGACAAGTTTTATGCTCCCCTAGCTCAAACAATACAAATATGACAAAAATAAACAAAAAAAGTAGGCTTTCTTCATAGTACAATGAATCAGTAAGAAGCATACCACTTTTTTTTTTTTTTTCCCCACTGTACAGCAAGGGGGTCAGGTTATCCTTACATGTATACATTACAATTACATTTTTCCCCCACCCTTTCTTCTGTTGCAACATGAGTATCTAGACAAAGTTCTCAATGCTATTCAGCAGGATCTCCTTGTAAATCTATTCTAAGTTGTGTCTGATAAGCCCAAGCTCCCAATCCCTCTCACTCCCTCCCCCTCCCCCTCCCATCAGGCAGCCACAAGTCTCTTCTCCATGTCCATGATTTTCTTTTCTGAGGAGATGTTCATTTGTGCTGGATATACATAGAATTTCCATATGACCCCGCAATCCCACTCAGGCATCTATCCGGACAAAACTCTACTTAAAAGAGACACGTGCACCCGCATGTTCATTGAAGAAGCATACCACTTTAAAGAGCCTCGTTCCACAGCCTCTGGGTCCAAGCTGGATTCCTAGATCTCCAGCTCAAATACAATTCTCACACCCATCCCCCATTTACCTACCTGCCACTGGAGGTGACCACTGAGACAGTCTCTCCAAGTTATTCTTCCTTCCTTTCATCTTTACCTGTTCAGTACCATAAGTAGCTCTTAAATTCATTCCCACTTGGTACAAAGTGAAAATTCATTGATTGAATTAAATCATTCATTAATATAACTAGTGTTTATATATGATCAAGGGGAATCAAGGATAGACTAATATATCAAAGATTATAAACCTGAGATGCATAGGTTTTCAGATTATGAAATTAAAAATTGCTCTGTTAGGCTGCACCTTGTAAAATGACTTTGCCTTGGTGGGGTCTCCTGCAGTGATATCTGTTACTGTATGTACAAGTGTGAGAAACATATTTTTCAGTTAATATATGGATTCTAGTGTGCTTAAGTTGAACTACCAAAGTTACTCTGATAAACCAGAAAAACTTGTGATAATTTGCTAGTAACCAGGACTGGTTGTCTATAGAAATAAATAATGCCCTCATTAGAAACATGAGTAATTAGAGAGTTGGTGGCCTCTAAGCATAGAGTTAGAACCAAGAGAGTTAGCTTCCCTATGCACTGTAACTATCAAGTCATTGCAAACTGCTGGATTGCCAATATCTCTCAAGATATTTCTGAATATATAGCACTTGTCAAGATTAAAAACATCTCTTCTCCAGGTAGTGTTAGAGAAAAACTGATTTTATTTATCATCATCATTATTGCTAATTTCTACTTTTCCAGTATGATTGATTTTTCAATTCCAAAAATCACTATATGAAATTTTTAAAATACAGAAGTGTTTAGTATTACATAACCTCATGACTATGTATAACAATTTCCAAAAGCACAGTTTTTCTTTTATTCATTACATATTTAAGTTGGTTTGTGTTGGGCGTTTTGAGAGAAAATTTAGCCTCCGTAATCTCTATTTAAATAATTTCTATTTATTTATTTAGTCACACCCACAGCCTGAATAAGTTTCCAAGCAAGGGAGTGAACCCATGCCACAGCAGTGACCCAAGCCACAGCAATGACAACTGCCACATCCTTAACTATTAGGCTACCAAGGAACTCCAGTAATCTCATATTTAGAATGATATTCCAGCATCTGGAAACTAATCTCATCAGTTTTAGTGTGTCTTATTCTTCCCAATTCAGAATTAATCCTGAGATACAGAGGATGCATCCTATCTGTATGTCTTCAGACTTTGGGGCAGATATTCTTTATTTTATTTTATTCTTATTTATTTATTTATTTATTTTACTTTTTAGGGCCAAACCCGCAGCATATGGAGGTTCCCAGGCTAGAGGTCAAATCAGAGCTACAGCTGCTGGCCACAGCCACAGCCACAGCAATGTGGGATCCAGACCCATATCTGTGAACTACACCACAGCTCATGGCAACTCCAGAATCTTAACCCACTGAGAGAGGCCAGGGATCGAACCTGCAAGCTTACGGTTCTGAGTCGAATTTGTTTCCACTGCACCACAATGGGAACTCCTTGGCCTGATATTTAATAGAGACAAATACTTTCCCATATATCCTTGATGTCAGTGACACCCAGAACACAGAAGACTGCATATAGTTTATTTGTTCACTTTCATGTCCTTACCAAATAAGTAACCGGAGATAAAATTCCATCTCTGTCTTTAGACTGTCTCTTTCAAGGCATCATAAAACTTGGAAACAGGTGCTGCTGAGATGAGGTGGGGAGGGTGACTCACAGGGAAAAGACTGTTAGTTGAATTGTATTTTTCAAAGCCATTCCAATGTCTTTATTGTACAGGTAACATTAGCTAAGATTTTATTTATCCTTAAAATAGCATTTACGGTAAAACATTTAATTGTGAAGTTAAAACATTGGTACTTCATATTCTTCACTTCTATATCGCAAATATGATAGTACTTATTAGAATAGGCAATTAAAGGAAATGTATCTGCATATACAATGTATAATCAAGGTGGTTCTAAATTGTCTTGTAGTTCACACATTGTTGTCTTAAATAATTTCTGATTCTCCATTCTATCTAAGCACTTCCTTTTTCATATGGTAGTGAAGTGGAGTGTTTAATTCTTTTTTTGATTTGATATTTTTGGCATTCATTGTCCCTGGCTTCATCTTCAAAGACAGAGTTACATATACATGGTAGCACTTCCTGAAATTAAGCAATTTGCACTGCCTATACGAGTAAATCATGTGTGTGTGTATGTGTATGTGAATAAATGTTTAAATCCATAAAAAGAATATTTAAAGATAGAAAGTATTAAGGAAACTAAACAACTGTCATGTTTTTTCTTTCTTCTTTTCAGTGTAATATAGCAGCACCCACATTCTGTTCCTGTCACTGTTTTTGTTGGTAGCTCTATGATGCAGAATAGTTTTCATGTCAAATCTTTATAATAGCATTTTATAGTCTGAAGAATAATTTTAACTGATAGCCAATAGATTCAAACATGACATTCAATGGGGACATGTCAACTGCCATTTCAGAGTAGAAAAGCAAATGCTAAGTACTTTTGGTCATTTCTACTCCCTCCTTTTCTTTTGGAGATGAATCAATCTGTTTACAACTTTTAGAATGTCTTATTTATGGCTGTTTTCTCAAAGGAAGGCACAAAATGAAATCAGGTCACTTGTTTTATGCATCCCTACAGAGAAATGTAGCCTTCTCAATACTTCTGAAAAAAGAACACACAACAGGGTTCCAGAAACATAGAGGAAGAACATTTTCTTGTCTCCACCTTCATGTAATTTAATTGCATTTAACCACATAGATATAATGCAATCCAAAGTATATGCTTAAAAATACTTTATATCTATAAAATCGGGATATATATTAAAATTGATGGTATGATGTAATTTAATTGGCAATGTTTTATGTCTTAGTTATTCTTAAAATAATGGTGTGTCTTAACATCAGAGGTATATTGGATATGATTAATTAGAGTAATTAAGACTAAAGTGGTATATGTTAAATCTTAACTTAGTGATCAAGTCAATCAGAACCTGAGTGATGGCATAGTCTTCCTCTATTTATATGTAATTTAATTTTAAAAATCTGAGTTAATAAACAACATATCTCCCCTGTAGCATCGGAAAGCTATTAGAAAAATGATTGTTGACTGCAGAGTTTTATTAAGTCAGTATGATTCTAGCATCAACCATCTCAGTTACTTCTAATCATGTCATCTGTGAGATTCCACACATAAACACCTTTTAAAAGAGGAGACTGAATATGTAAGAGGCTAGTCCAGGAGAATCCCTCCTCCCATTGCTTTCCCATTTTTTGAGTCTGGTTTTTATTGAATCTATGTCAGAAGTAACAAAAAGTAGAAGAAATATGAAGAGAGATACATAAAGAGATTATAAATAAAATGACAACCCACGGCGGGTTCTTATTTTATTTTCATTTGGGGATCCTTTAATGGAGTATAGTCGAAAGAATAAATATTCTAATACATTTTCAGTGGCTTAAATGTGTAGGAAAAATATTAGTCAGACATCCAATTATGTAAACTAACTGTACTGCTGACGTATTTCTTCAGGCTGCTTTTTAAAAGCTTTATTGAAGGATAATAGGTATGCAATGTAATGCATTTTAACATATGTATACATCCATACAGACAAGATGACAGTATCTGGTACCAATGAACATTTCTGCCTATAATATGTAATCTTTCCCTTCTTCCCATCCATGTATTCCCAACCCTGGAAAACCACTAACCAAATCTCAGTTTTGTCATTCTAGATTAGGTTGCATTTTTCTAGAATCCTATATAACCAGAATTATACAGAATTTTTGTCTGTTTTTTTTTTTTTTGCTCAGAATACAGACAAATCTTGTTTTATTTCATGTCACTTTATTATATTTCTCAGATACAACAGTTTTTACAAATTGAAGGAATTGACACCCCAGCATTATACAAGTATATTGGCATCATTTTTCCAGCATTTACTCACTTCATGTCCCTGTGCCACATTTTGGTTAGTCTCACAGTATTTTACTTTATTATTATGGTTATTATTGTTATATTTGTCATGGTGATCTGTGATCAGTGATCTTTAATGTTACTATTGCAAAAAGATTACAACTCACTAAAAGGTCAGATGATAGTATTTTTTAGCAACAAAGTATTTTTTAATTAAAGTATGTGCTTTTTTAGACATGACGCTATTACACACTTAAACTATGGTATATGTAAACATAAATTTTATATGCACACACAAAAAAATTATGTGACTGGCTTTATCACAATATTTACTTTATTGTGGTGATCTGGAACTGAACCTTCAATATCTCCGAAGTATGGCTGTAATGATCTTGAGATTCATATAAGTTGTTGGATGTGTTAATAATTCATTCATTTATATTGCTAGGTAGGATTCCATTTAATGGCAATATCACGATGTGTTCGTGTATTCACCTGTTGATGGACATTTGAGTTGCCTCCAAGTTTCAGCTATTATCAATAAAAGGTCCACAAACATTTGTTTACAAGTCTTTCTATGTACATAAGCCCTTATTTATCACTAAATAATATGTTAACTATTTCTGCTAGGTTTTTGAACATAGCTGTTTTAATGTTCTTATCTAATAATTCTATCATATGTGTCTTTTGTGTGTCAGTTTCAGTTAATTTTTTTTCCTCTTCATTATAAATTATATTTTCCTGATGCTTTGCACACCTGGCAATTTTTCATTTGATGTCAGATATCAAATTTTACATTGTTGAATGTTGGGTGTTTTTGTATTCTTGGCCTTTGTTCTGACATGTGGTTAAGTTACTTGGAAACAATTTAGTCCATTCAGGTCCTTCTTTTATGCTCTTTTAAACAAGACCAGAGCGCCGTTTAATTGAGGGTTAATTTCTTCCACTACTGAGGCAAGACTTTTCTTAGTATTCTAGTCAATGACTCCTGAATTGTGAGATTTTCTGCTTGGGCTGTTAGGATAGGAACACCTTCTGTTCTGGGTGAATTCTGAGTTCTGCTTCTTCCAATCCATTCAGGATGTCTTTTCCCATCTCTAAGTATTTTCCTCAAATGCATATGTTGCTTCATATTAAACTGAGTAGTCAAAGGGGATCTTCTGTAGATCTCTAACATTCTCTCTGTGTAACTCACCTCTTTTGAGTACTGCCTTAGGTTCCCAAGACTCCTAGATATCTGTCTCCTCAACTCAGGAAGACAGCTGGGCTTTACCGGAGTCTCTGCTACTTTGGAAACATCATCCTTGGGAGCAAGCTGAGACAGCTGTATGGCTCTACACGCTTATTTAACTTACTTAAGGGATCATTGTCCTTCACAACCTGAAGTCCAAAATTTTGAGATCTATTTTTTCCATGTTTTATCCAGTTTTCAGCTGTTTTCTCTTTGGTAATTTTAAGTTATTTGGTAAGAAGTAAGTGAAAGGTCAAAAGTAAAGCTACCCTGCCCGTCTTTATCTAACCAAGAAGGCAGAAATAAAGCAGTCTCTATGCAGGATGTAGCATATTTTTCCTGCCTTTATTAGGGGGAAAAAAAAAAGGTATTGTATAAATTCTGGATAATAGAATGATTCTTTGACTCAGTCATTCCTCAGAAAGAATTTGAAAGAGGAAAAGGGAAAAGCAAAGGTAATTTTCTGTTTTAACACTATAATCCTCAAAAAGAAGTCTGCCAAATTAAATTCATGAGAACCTATAACATTTCTGTAGTTTGTCTTTTTAGTGCCAAGTTGCAGGACAAGAACATATTCTTGGTAGTTTGATATATGTAACTTCAAATATCAGTTGACCTAATCATTTAACATTAATGACATCAGATGAGTTACCTTCCAGATCAAATTTCACATTCAAAATTTGTAGAGTAGAAATAATACCTACCTCATAAAATTGCTATTAGGTTTCACCAAAAGATTCAATAGTAAAGGCTGGTAGATTACATGTTAATTCCTCCTTTCACCCTAGTTTTCTCAAATATGTGAAACATTGTTTATTTTATGAAACAATTTGTCTATAATGTTCTGCTTCTTTCTGAGAGACCCTCCCAGACACAGTCCTTGTCTCAAGCTTTTCCTAAACCAAGAATGCTGATGTTCTAGAAATCTCACATTCCCTGCTACCATTGAGCAGGTTGTTATGGTTTTAAATGAAAATGGATCATAGAAAATCCACTCTCTGGCATTCTACTTATAATATATATTGACATGTGGTTTAGTAGTCTTAAAAAAAACTCTGAAGCTATAAGAACATTTCTATAGATAAGAAGAAGTAGTGGAGATTTTTTTTTTTTTTTTGTCAGTTTTATCTTTCCCAAACATTCTTTCAGGTCAAAATCCTTTTTTCCACGTGAGTTTAAAAACTAGTTTTTAAGAGCAGATTTTACATGCTAAGTCAAAGGTGACGTTTTACTCTGGCTGTTCTTAATATTTACAATATTTTACATAATTTTAGCATCAAATTTGTCATACTGAGCTCAGATGCCAAAGGGCACAAAATTTGCAAAATGTAAATATCAAGAGTAAATTATTTAGGAAAAATACATATATATGTATGTATATGTGCATTTATATATACACCTATGCATATATATGATAAATACTGTTCCATCATTAGTTTTAGTGGCTTAATAACTATTGCTATAAAATCCATGTGATCTGGATATAGAAAAAATGGTTAAGGAAAATAGCTTGAGTCATTCTGGTTTTAATTACAATATGGGTTAGGATCTTTACTTAAAAAGTCCTAAGTGATTTTGGAGTTCCCGTTGTGGCGGAGTGGTGAATGAATCCGACTAGGAACCATGAGGTTGCAGGTTCGATCCCTGCCCTTGCTCAGTGGGTTAACAATCCAGCGTTGCCATGAACTGTGGTGTAGGTCGCAGACGTGGCTCGGATCCCGCATTGCTGTGGCTCTGGCGTAGGCTGGCAGCTACAGCTCCGATTAGACCCCTAGCCTGGGAACCGCCATATGCCGCGTTAAGCAGCCTAATAAATGGCAAAAAAAAAAAAAAAAAAGTCCTGAGTGATTTTAAAGTCTGTAGGTAATACAGTTATAAGAAATGCAAGTGCAATGCAGATACAAATAGAGCTCAAGAGAAATGACACTGAAAGACAAATTCAAACCTATGTTCCTCCATAGCTGATACAGACTATGGTGTAATTGTCTTATACCATCAAGACTTCCATGAAATGATTAATAGGCTATTTGTGCTCCTTGGCCTTTGTGAGCTTTTTTTTTAGTTTAAAAATATCTTTAACAAGTGTTATAAATTTTAAACATGTAAAAATTGAGAATAAATCTTCACAGCCCTTTCATTCTATCTCTATAACAAAATAATATTATCTATTAATAAATTGTTCAGTATCTGCTTATGTCTTTTATTTTTAAAATTAGAATCATAAGTCCTGACCTATATTTCACTTGAATTTAGAATTCACTCAGAACATTATGCTCCAGAAATATAAACTGAATATATGTTAATCCTCACAAACTATTCTGGCTATACTCAGAACAGTGTGCTAGCTTTGGATTCATGGTATAGGTGAGGATGGGAGGAATAGATAGAATTAATTTTTAGCAGTACAATCAAATTGACATGTTAGGTGCACTAACCACCTAATGGTAAAAAAAATCAACTGTTGTAGAGAACAGAATTTTCTACCTTAAAATGTAGGTGAAAACCATAGCCTTCTCATTAGCATGGTATATCACTAGCAAGGCATTTTAACCACCTGAGAGATGAAGCTATGTCATAGATTTATATAATCTACTGTGTACAAATACTACAAATATGCCACATATTCTGTCCACTTCTCTCCATCTTTTCTTACTATATACCCTAAAGAGCCAAAAGAGTCATATTCATGAATATGCTTATGGAACATGTACAAGAATAATGGCTTCAGAGTTATCTTTTTTTCTAGCTAAAGGAGTATTTAATTTCTTTGTCAGTTTGCTTACCTGTGAACCAGAACAAATAAAGCATACTTCTTAGGCTTCTGTAGAAATTAAATTATATACCAAATAAAAATCTGAGAACAAAGTAAAAGCTCAATGAATAATAACTATATAGTTTTACAGTCCAAGAATCATAGATGAATCAAGAGTCAGGAAAACCATGCTTCCCAAACAGAGTCTTTTCAAAAATTAAGGTTTAGATAGAAATTAAATATCTGTAAAAGTCTCCCCACAAAGCTAGTCTAGAATCCCCACCTCAGTACCATCTACCTATGATACTTTCCACTGCATAGTGTGTAGATGCTAGTTTTACATAAAACTCTAATGGCTTCTGGCAGCAACTTTAATGTGTTTCTAACTTACAGATGAAAAGATACACAGGAGAGCAGAGAGTTTACTTTCCTCTTCATTTTCTGATAGAATTTATAGGGTCAGTAATTAATATATGAACTATACACTTCAATTTCAAGTTAAGTTCTGATGCATCTAACCATATGCTCAGTTCAACTTGACAATGTTTTAGGAACCTGGGGATGGAGAAATGTGAGAGAGAAAGTTGTATTTTGATATATTTGCCCCATGAAGATTCTGAGGATAGTCAGTCATTCTGAAAATGTTACTATGGTAATATCATCAGATACAGCAAATCAGGGTATCTATTTGAATATTCTAAATGTTGTGGTTTTTTTTCTGAATGGTATTTAGTTGTATTAGAGTGGATTTAGTTTTATTGTGTTAAGGAATTATATTTTATTTTACTATGCACTATTTTAAGTATTTTTATCAACTTTAATTTTACCCCTTAAAATGAGCCAAAACAGGAACTAACTGAAAATGGCAGGGCTATAAATAAAAATAACTTGAAATGTTCCAGAAAGAAAAGACATTAAAGTTTCTAATAACATTTTAAATTTAATTAGCAAAGAAAATGTATTAAGTAGCTTTAGATTTCCTCTTAGTAAGCAATGTATTACTTGGAATAACCATTACTAGGGATCTTTCACAAGGATAAGTCTAATCCTATGGATTTATTGTGATTATATAAAATTTATAGTGACAATCATCTAAATTATAAAGAAATATCACAAATCTAATTTCATACCTCAAAGAACTAGAAAAAAATAACAAACTAAGCCCAAAACTTAGTAGGAAAGAAATAATAAAAATCAGAGTACTGGGAACTATATCTAGTCACTTATGATGGAGCATGATAATGTGTGAAAATAGAATGTGTACATGTAGTAACTGGGTCATCATGCTATGCAATAGAAAAAAATTGTATTGGGGAAATAACTATTAATAAAAAATAAAAAAATAAAAATAAAATAAGCTGTGGGGGGGAATCAGAGCAGATAAAAATGATATAGTAATTAGAAAAACACAATAGAAAAAAAAACAAAATCAAGAGTGGATTTTTTTTTTGAGATAAACTTGACAAAACAATAAATAGGCTCACTAAGAAGAGAATAGATTAAAATAAAGAACTGAAAATCAAAGAGATGTTGCAACTGATGCCACTGAAATTGAAAGAATCATTAAAGGAGTTCATGTCATGGCTCAGTGGTTAACAAACCTGACTAGCATCCATGAGGATGTGGGTGTGATCCCTGGCCTCGCTCAGTTGGTTAAGGATATGGCGTTGCCATGAGGTGTGGTGTAGGTCGCAGACATGGCTCAGATCCTATGTTGCTGTGGCTGTGGTGAAGGCTGGCAGCTACAGCTCCGAATGGACCCCTAGACTGGGAACCTCCATATGCTGTGAGTGCGGCCCTAAAAAAAAGAACAACAACAAAAAAAGACAAAAAGAATAATTAAAGACTAATATTAATAATTATATGCTGAAATTATATTGCCTAGAATAAATGGATAAATTTCTAGAAACATGCAACCTACCAAGACCAAATCATGATGAAATAGTATATCTAAACATAGCTATAACTAGTAAGGAGATTGAATCAGTAGTCAATAGCTCCAAACAAAGAAGGGTCTACATCCAAATGACTTCAGTGGTGAATTTTATGAAATGCTTAAAGAAGAATGAATGCAAAAAAACTTTTGCAAAAAAATTGAACAGGAGGGAACACTTCCAAACTCACTTTATAAAGCCAGCCTTATACCAAAGAAGGCAAAGATACTGCAAGAAAAGAAAACTTACAGGCCAATATCCCTGATGAAGATAGATGCAAAAATCATCAATAAAATATTAGCAAACAAAACTGAACAGCATATTAAAAGGGTTACACACCTTGACCAACTGAGATTTATTCCAGAGATGCAAAATGGTTCATTACATGAAAAATCAATTAATATGACACACTACATCAACAGAAAGGATAACAGCCACGTGATCATTTCATTAAATGCAGAAAAAAAATTAACAAAATTTACATCATTTCATAATAAAAACACTCAGTGAACTAAAAATAAAAGGAAATTACCTAACATACTAAAGATCATAATAAAAGTCCAAATTCCACAGCTAACATCGTATTCAATGATGAAAAATGGAGAGATTCTCCTCTAAAATCAAGAAGAAAGCTAGGAAACCCACTCTTGGCACTTTTATTCAACATAATACTAGAAGTCTCAGGGCTATTAGGCAAGAAATAGTAATAAAAGATTGTGTCATTCATTTGAAGATGACATGATCTTAATACAGAAAACTTTAAAAAACTATGCACATACAAACTGTTAGAACTAATAAATTTAGTTAAGTTGCAGGATAAAAAAAATACATAAATCAGTTTCATTTCTATATACTAACATTAAACAATCTAAAGAATAAATTAAGAAAGTAATGTGATATCACTTATATCTGGAATCTAATACACAGCACAAATGAACCTTTCCACAGAAAAGAAAATCATGGACTTGGAGAAGATTCTTGTGGTTACAAGGGAGAGGGGGAGTGGAATGGATGGGGAGCTTAGGGTTAATAGATGCAGACTCTTGCCTTTGGAATGGATTAGCAATGAGATCCAGCTGTGTAGCACTGGGAACTATGTCTGGTCACTTATGATGGAGCATGATAATGTGAGAAAAAAATAATGTATAAATGTATGTGTAACTGGGTCACCATGCTGTACAGTAGAAAAATGTTAGAACACTGTAACCCAGCTATAATGGAAAAAAATAAAAATCATATAAAAAAAAGAAAGTGATCTAATTTGCAATAATATCAAAAAGGATAAAATACTTGGGAATAAATTTAAGTGAAAGACACTGAAAACTATAAAACACTTGTGTAGGAAATAAAGACACAAATAATAAGAAAGACACTCTATGTTAATTTTATATTGTTAAAATGTCCATAATTCTCAAAGCATTGTACAGATTCAATGCAATCTGTAAAAAAAATAATAATAATAATCCATTGGCATTTGGATATAGAAAAAAATTCTGAATTCTTGTGGAACCTCAAAAGACCTCAAATAGTCAAAATATTCTTGGGAAAGAAGAACAAAGCTGGAACCATCATATATCCCAATTTCAAATTTTATAACAAAGCTGCAAATTAAAACAGTGTGGTACTGGTACACTGTGCCAGTGTGCCATTGACACACTGGCCAATGGAACAGGATGGGAAACCTAGAAATACACCCACCTAAATACAATAAATGATCTCAGACAAGAGTGCCAAGACTGTACAATGAAGAAAGGATAGTCTCTTGTACAAAGAGTGTTGGAAAACTAGATATCCACATGCAAAAGAATAAAATTGGACCCCTATTTTATGCTATACAAAAAAATCAACTCAGAATGGATCAACAACTTAAACAATTGGAATAATAAGGCTTCTAGAAGAACACATAGAAGTCTTCATGACATCGATCTTGCAATATTTATTGACTATGACACTCAAAACACAGACAATAAAAACAAAAATCAACCAGTGGGGACTTCATCAATCTGAACAGATTTTGAACAGCAGTGGGATCAATTAACAAAATGAAATGCAATCTATGGGATGGTAGAAAACATTTGTAAATTATATATCTGATAAAAGGTTAATATCAAAATACATAAGGGATTCCTTCAACTCAATAATAAAAATTTTAAAAATAATAAGTTGATTAAAACATAGGTAAAGGTCTTGAATAGGCTTTTCTCCAAAGAAGACATGCAAATGGCTAAAAAGTATATGAAAAGATGTCTACTATCACTAATCATCAGGGAAATACAAATCAAAACTACCACAAGATATCACCTTTCACCTGTTAGGATGGCTATTATCAAAAAATCAAAAGACCAGTGTTGGTAGGAATATGAGAAAATTTGGACCCTTATACATTTATTGTGGGATATAAAATAGTGCTACCACTGTGGCACATGCTATGGAGATTCCTCAAAAAATAAAAAAATAGAACTATCATACAATCCAGCAATTTAACTTCTCAGTATTTGTCCAAAAGAAATTAGGGCCTTGAAGAGATTTTTGCACTTGCATATTCATTACTGAGTTAGTTACAAAAGCCAAAGTTTGGAAACAGTCTAAATGTGCATTGATAGATGAAAGCATAAGGAAAACGTGGCATATAAGTGAAAATAGAATATTATTCACCCTTAAAAAATAAGAAAATAATTCTGTCTTATGAATGAACTTTGAGAACATAATGCTAAGTTAAAAAAAAAAGCCAATCATAAAATCACAAATACTGCATGTACTGCGTGATACCACTTATATGAGGTATATGAAACAATCACATACATAGAAACAGAGAGTAGAATAATAGTTGCTGGGGACTGTAGGGAGGGGAAAATAGTGAGTTGTTATTAGATATGATAAAGTTTCATCTGTGCAGGATGATTAAGTTCCTGATTTGCTGTACAACATTGTGCTGATAGTCCAATATGATACTTTTTTGGACATTCAAAAATATGTTAAGAGAATAGATCTCATGTCAAATGTTCTTAGCACAATATGAGGGAAGGAAGGAAGGAATTTAATGGGTTGCTGTACACAAAGTGCCTAGATGAGTGGCTCATATTAAGAACCCAACTAATATTCGCTTTTGTTATCATGTTATATAAGCCACAAACCCAGAAACTAACACTTGTACCTCCTTTTTTTCTCATTCACACTGCACCTTGCATTGGGTTCTGTTATTTCTACCTCTTAAATATCTTAAATATCCATTTCTTATTTCTACCATTATTACTTTTGTCTAAAACAGAGTCATATTTCTTATACATTTTATCAGCCCTCTAATTTTTCTCCCTACCTTTAAATTTACTTATTTTCAATGCATTCTACTTGTTTCATACAGAATATCCTAAACCAGAAGTTGGCAAACTCTGGACCATGACTGATCACCTTTCTTCATACATCAAGTTTTATTGGTATACACCATGCCCATTTATATATGTAATGCTTATGTTTGTTTTCTAACTGCAAAGGTAGAGTTGAGTACTTAACAACAAAGACCATCTGGTCTACAAACTTAAAATGTTCCCTATCTCTCCCTTTAAAAAAAAAAAATTTAAGAGCTCTGTCCTAAGCTCAAATACAAATGTCACACTTATACTTAAAATACTTCAAAGCTTGGATGTTATGGCTCAGCTGTATCCATGAGGACATGGGTTTGATCCTTGGTCTGGATCAGTGGGTTAAGGATCTGGCATTGCCTTGAGCTGTGGTGTAGATCTCAGTCTTGGCTCTGATCCTGCCTTGCTGTGGCTGTGGCGTAGGCCGACAGCTGCAGCTCTGATTCAACTCCTAGCCTAGGAACTTCCATATGCTGCAGATGTGGCCCTTAAAAAAAAAAAAAAAAAAAAACTTCAAAGCCTTTTGGTAAACCTTAGGAAAAGTATAAGCTCTTTAGAATTATTTTTGTGGCACTTCACATTTCCTCCTGCCTACCTCCTTAGCCTCGTCACTAGCCGAGGACAACCAAGCACCAATCATACTGAATTTATTTCAGTTCCTTAAATGCATAATTTTCTCTTATGATGCAGCACATGCTATTAATTCTTTTCTGAAGGTTTTTGTTTCTGCCTGGCTAACTCCTACCCATTCTTCAGGTCTGAACTTAATGTTATTTGCTTAAGGAAACATTCTCCACCTCTCACCATACTACATTGGGTGCTCCTATCGCTATACTTCCTCAAAATCATTCCTATTATTCTTTAAAGTCAGTACCTAACTAATTGTATGGAAGTTCCATGTCTATCATGTTTATCATTATAATCCCCACATCTAATATAAAATCTATTGCAAAATATCACATAGTAGATACATCATACACTTTTTTTAATTTAATGAATAAATAAATAGAACGTTATTTCAGAAACTTCGTTGGCTGTTTATAGACCTTGTCTTACTGTTTCTTGGTAAAACCAGTTTGGCATAAGATTCTTCCAAGTCCTCTCTAGTTGAATTTAAGAGTGTCTAATTGGGTGCTAAGAAACACCCAAGAAGTAAAAGAAGGCATCCATTTGCCAGGATTTGAGACATGGGCTGACCTCAACATTGACTGCTTTCACTGTTACATTTTTCTTTAAATGAAAAAAAAAATTAGTAAGTTTTAAAAAAAAATGATAAAACATAAAGGCCATATCATGCCATAATCTCAGAGAGACTACCAAGAATTTTTTCCAAAGTTGATTATTTGCCTAAGATAAATAAAAATGATTAGACATATTCTGAACTGTGAGCAGAAATAGTACCATAGGAATGAATTACTGCCTTAAGTCAAGAATCAGAAAGCAGACCTGGAGTTCCTGTTGTAGCTTAGTGGTAATGTACCCAACTAGATAAGGATGCAGGTTTGATCACTGGCCTCGCTCATTGGTTCAGGTATCTGGTGATGCCGAGAGCTGTGGCATAGGTGGCAGATGCAGCTCAGATCCTGTGTTGCTGTGGCATGGGCCAGCAGGTGCAGCTCAGATTCAACCCCTAGCCTGGGAACTTCCATATCCCACACCTGTGGCCCTAAAAAGAAAAAAAAAGGGAAAAAAAAAGAAAGCAAGCAGGCATTTAAATGTATACTTAAGTCTGATGCAATTAATTTTTTTCTAAATGCTAATTAATGCTAATTAGTCCAATTGTCGCTGGCTGTGACAGTAATTTCTTGCCTCAAAGGTGAAACCTTAAAAAAGATTTAGTCATCATGCTCACTGTCCTTGAATGTTTCCAAACTTTTACCAAGAAAACTTCTGCCTTCGAAAATTTTGCATATTTTGTAGCTGGTAGTGATCACCTACATTAGCAATTGAATTTTATTCTTTTTTTTTTTTTTATTTGAGATACGAGATCATAAAAGAAAAAATACCTTTGGCTCAATAGCTTTTTTTTTTTTTATTATGGCTTTTTATGTGCTTTCTTAGAGAAAAGTTATAAAACTTGGTTCTTTCACTTTCTATCAAAGATATACAATGTTTCCTTCTTTTTTATGTAAGTCACCAAGGAGCCATAACTGTGTATATTTTCACATCAGATGTAAAATTCATATCTCACTTGTGACTTATGCAAGGAAAATAAGAAGCTCCATTAGACAGACCTACAATTTGTCTATGAATGGTGATTTGCAGCTGGGGAGTGCTTTTCTTTGAAATCATTAAATCTTTACAGCTTAGTATTCCTTCTGCCTTGACAGATTCTGCACATTACCTTATCATATGTATAAAAATGATCTTTAAAAAATGCCTTTAATAACTTCAACAATGGCTCAAGTTCATCCAGCATTTTCCTTCCTTTCAAGAACTACATTTGGAGGCACTTTTTACCCTGTCACTTTGACAGTGCATAACAAAAAGCTCGTGTCAGAATTTCAATGTGGCTTCATAGTCTTTTACTGTTATTAGCAGAGATATTTTTGAGCCAAATGAATAGTGCCATCCTCAACACAACATAAAGGAGCATGAAAAAGCTCCTTTATCTTCTTTAAGTAGCATTGCCTATTCTACATGAAAATCAAATGTATGGTTGAACAGATATAATTTCAACAGACTAAAAATAGGGAAAAAATATAACTATCTCTGCCTTACCGTCAAAGCTGACATTTCTACTCATTCTTTTAATGTAGGTAAAATCAGTCCTCTTTTTAAGGAGCAATCCCACTTTAGGTTATTATTGAAAAGAAATTATCTTTGAATAATATTATAATATGAATTAGATTTTTAAAAATCTTGTTCCTACAAAAAAAATTAATGAATAGTCCTTGATTATAAATAAGTCATTTGAAATCAGTAAAAGTTGTTCGATTTCCCCTAAAGTGTCATGGACAACATAAATGGATATAGGCTGTCTAAAGTGCCTGTAAAAAGTTAGCATTGCTACTAAGCTCAAGATCACTATTTAATTTAATGATAGCTTGTGTATATCTTTGCATACATAAATCTTTCCAAATAAGTCTTCAGCCACTCCATCCATGCTTTTCAAAAATTTTACATTCCAAAGCTTTTAACCACTTAGAGGCAAAAATTTCTAAAAGGTTAGCATACTAATCTTGAGACTACAAAAAAGTAAAAATGTAAACAGTATTGAAACTTTCAAAATTTGAATATGTCTTATTTTGTTTTGTTTTGTTTTTTAGGGCCACACCTGTGGCATTTGGAAGTTGTAGGGGAGGGGTCAAATTGAGGCTACAGATGCCTACACCACAGCTACAGCAATGTGTCTGCAACCTGCACCACAGCTCAGGGCAATGCTGGATACTTTAACCCACTGAGAAAGGCAAGGAATTGAACCCACATCCTGATGGATTCTAGTAGGGTTCGTCACTGCCGAGCCACAATGGGAACTCCTGAATATGTCTTTGTTTTTGAAAGTAAAATATACCCTTTTCACAAACTTGCCAGTGCTTTCCTGCATACTTCATGCACTATAACATACATCATATTATGTAATGTTCTATCTGACATGTTATCTCTTGCTTTTCTGTGTTTATGGATGAAGATTTTGTTGCTGAGAACATACTTTTGCTGCCTGGGTAAATTGTCCTAACCCTCAAGGTTCACTTCACATTTCTTCTCTTCTGGGCTGTATTCCCCTACTTCCTAGTGTAACACAAACAGTCTTTGTGTATTAGAGCCATTATGACTTTGTTATCAGAAAAATTCTTCCTCAGTGTATAGTTCGTTTCCTTCATGACTTCTGAATTTTTGTTGTAAAATTATCTGTAAATCAAAGTTTATGGCCATATTTCCCTCATCATTTCTGACCATTTTAAAAAATTATTTTTAGGAGTTCCCATCGTGGCGCAGGGGTTAACGAATCCGACTAGGAACCATGAGGTTGCGGGTTCGATCCCTGGACTTGCTCATGGGTTAAGGATCCGGCATTGCCGTGGGCTGTGGTGTAGGTCTCAGACGCGGCTTGGATCACACGTTGCTGTGGCTCTGGTGTAGGCCAGCGGCTACAGCTCCGATTCAACCCCTAGCCTGGAAACCTCCATATGCCGTGGGAGCGGCCCAAGAAATGGCAAAAAGACCAAGAAAAATTATTTTTAAACGGGTGAATCTTTAATTCATGTGGACTACGTTCATGGTTTTGGTGTGAAATAGGAAATGCAACTAATTATTTTAGCATCATTAAAACTAAAACTCATTTTTCCATGATTTTTGGGATATTATCTTTGTCATATAATTAGTTTTGAGATATATCTATATGTCATAAGATAATTTTATTAAAGTAAATCACAAGGATAGTGAATAAATACTCCAGGCTGTTGGTTCCTTATGGGGGAAGGCAGATGGAATTGTTGAAGACCACACAGTGACTTCAAGATTATTGCTACTCTTGGCACTGTTTTAGTTCTAAAGTTTATTGCTGGGTTCTCGAGTTCTCAAGAATTCTTTCACATTGATAGTATATTATATTAAAAATGTACAAAACAAAATTGTTTGATGTTTTTATTCTTCACTCATGTATTCTCAGACATATAACTCACACTTTTCTAAATGTAAATTTTCATGGATAAATAAATCTTACTTTAACATCTAATTTTCTTTTTATATTCATTTTATCATCAGATCTATGATCACTATTGGTTTATGTGATGACATATCTTGTATAGTTCCTTTTTAATTAATAGATGTATATCTAGAATAATTTATAGAAAATCACTCATATTTTTCCCACTGACATATAATGGTTTTCAATTTGATTTTGGAGGCAGTTAATTTCTGACACTTTACATTAAGTTTCTTCATCCTTACAATTACTGCAACTACATGAGGTGTTTAATGCAGTGGAGAAGTACCACTGAAAGAAAGCTTAGTTATTTCATATGAGAATAATCACTTCTTGATATTATTTACTTATATCTAGATTTCTATATCTCTCCCTCAGTAAAATACAAAATTTCTGAACTCAACACTTATTTTTCATGACATCTTTTTCTTCTGTCTCTAATCTTTACATAATTTTTACCTTACTTTTTGTTTAGGGGCTTAATAAGTGGAATTATAGCTGACTCTTAATTATTTACCTAAGAACACATGACCTCAAATAGTAATGACCAAACTTAAAATTTCCATTTTCTGCTTTCCTAAATTTTAATGTCTTAATTTTAAGTGGCAGATCCATAGACTTTCTCTCTTTCGTTTGAATGATTTTAGCTACTTTATTTAACTATAATAAAATCTTAATTCCTCTGTATTACTTCATTCAACCTCCCAGTGAAAGGAAACCAGAATGAAACAGAAAGAGTGAGATGGAAGGCAAGACTGTGAAATAAGGATGAGTAGATTCAGGACATGAGATTGCAGAGGGGGTATGAAAAACACTCTGGTAATAGGGAGACATAATTGTACCTTGATGGCTTAAGAAGAAAGACCTATCAAGAAAGAAACAAAGAGAATTTCAGTATTAAGAGTAATGATTAGGAGTTCTCTTGTGGTACAGCAGGTTAAGGAATAGGATTAGGATCTAGAACTGCAGTGACTCGGCTCACTCCTGTGGTGTGGGTTCAATCCCTGGCCCAGGAAATTCCATATGCCACAGGTGGGGCCAAAAAAAAAAAATAATGATGATTACATGGCACAATAAGCAGTTTCAAGAGTTTCAAGAATGTCCATTAACGCCTACAATAAATTTTTTCTGAATCTTAACTATATGCCAGACCTGTATTAGAAAGGAAGATCAATAACATAACAGACACTATCTTCATTAGGGAATTTTTGACTTAATTAGAAAGATTCAAAATGAACTAAATAATTCAAATACAAAAAGAAATGGTGTTAAGATGACTAAATCTTTTTTAAGGTTTCACCTTTGAGGCAAGAAATTACTGTCACAGCCAGCGACAATTGGACTAATTAGCATTAATTAGCATTTAGATCTGAGCCATGTCTGCCACCTACGCCATAGCTCACGGCAACACCAGATCCTTAACCCACTGAGCAAGGCCAGGGATTGAACTGGCAACCTCATGTTTCCTAGTTGGATTTGTTAACCACTGAGCCACGATGGGAACTCCAGAACTAAACAGTTTGATTGCATAATGTGGTGGCAAGAATATGGGAAAGCAATATTTTGGTTACTGATATGTGTAGAAACTGCTACTACATTATTGACAATCTGGCAGGACTTATTAAGATGAAAAATGTGTATGCCCTTTGTTCTATCAATTCCACTTTTGTGAGTGTCCACTGCAGAAAATAAAAGATAGTTTATGATATATGTATAAGGTGATTTATAGAAATATTGTTTCTTAGTGACCAAAAAAGGAAAAAAATTGGGACTACACTGAATGTATAACTATAGGGGATAGTTTATTAAATTCTGATACATCTGTACAGTGTAACATTGTGCAGCAATTAACCAGAGTAAATCAGGAGTTGATCTTGGATTTGATCTTTTTTTAATAAACTAACTCATCATATGTGGTTTATATATGCATCATAGAGACAAGTTGGGAAATTACTCGTAAACTTCATTTCTTTTTGCATAAAGAAGATATTTGAAGGGGTGGGGGCAAAAGGCATTCTTAATTCATTTAGTTCATGACTCTTTTGTCCAACTTCTTACAGTAAGTGTATATTACTTTTGTAATTTTTCCAAATTTCTTTTGCCACTAAACAATTTTACAAAGTTTTTAAAAAATGAAGTATAGCATGTATATGTGTAAAATATTGCTTTCCTGAAATATGAAAGAAAAGGAAACAATCTTCCTTGTAATCTACTTACCAGACAATTCACATGGAAAGTAAAGTATATCAACCAGCACATGGTCCTTAATTGTAATTACACTTTATTGCACTCAGTCTATTAAGTACTTAAATTACCAGATAACAGAATCTATGTTCCTAATAGTGGAAAGTATATTAACGATATTTTTGCTCCTTATTGTAGCCCAGTTCCAACAATCACATGGATGAAAGTTAATGGTTATATTCCTAGTAAGTCACGTCTGCGTAAATCTCAGGCAGTGCTGGAAATACCCAATGTGCAGCTGGATGATGCAGGCATTTATGAGTGCAGAGCTGAAAATTCACGTGGAAAAAATTCCTTTCGTGGACAATTACAAGTATACAGTAAGTATGCTCAGCAAAGCTTGAGGCTCTAGTCCCAAGAGTCAATCTGAAAATGCAAATTGAACTAAATATTGTTTGTTAGGTAAATTAAAAGCAAGTAATAATTTATAATCATGCTTTTTTTGCATGATAAAGTATCAGGTGAAATCACCCTATATGTGGAAATGTTTTAATTAAAAACAAATGGGGAATTCGGAGTTCCTGTTGTGGCTCAGCGGTTAACGAACCTGACTAGCATCCATGAGGATGAGCGTTTGATCTCAAACCTCACTCAGTGGGTTAAGGATCCAGCATTGGCGTGAGCTGTAGTGTAGGTTGCAGACATGGCTGGGATCTGGCGTTGCTGTGGCTGTGGCGTAGGCCAGCAGCTACAGTCCCATTCAACGCCTAGCCTAGAAACCTCCATATGCCATGAGTGTGGCCCTAAAAAGATGGAAGGAAGGAAGGAAGGAAGGAAGGAAGGAAGGAAGGAAGAGAAAAAAATGAATGGGAAATTATTAGGTTCTTCTTTATAGCATAGAGAATTGATAACCTTAAAAATGGGATGTCTTCAGTACCAGAGCCATCCTCTGATAAGTTACAAACCTTGTAACCTGTATTAACTTATTCTTTCCCTTGGCCTGAATCAGAAGTCTCAATTTATTGCCCATAAATCAAATCCTACACAGCTTTTTTTTTTTTTTGGTAGGTAAAAATTTATTAGAACACAACCACACTCCTTTGTTTGTATATTGGCTATGTCAGCTTTTGCATTGCTAAGAAAGAGCTAAGTAGTTGAGACAGAGATCAGCTCAAATATTACTGAAAGCCTCAAATATCTGCTATCTCATCCTTTCCAGAAAAACTTTGCTGCCCCTACTCTAAATTAACACATCTGCATGATAAATAACCTTCACAGCTTACAGGAGTTTATATTGGCCAAAATTTCAAAGAGACAACCAGATGTGTAAGAATTGGGAAAATTTACTTCAAAAATATCTACAGTCTCATTTATACCTCTCACAAACTATACTTTTCACCTTCTTATATTTGCTTTTGTAATATAAATTATACATAAAGGGTAAGTGAGAGTATTCTTATTTCCCAGATGAGGACACTGAAAACTAGAGGAAAACTAATCCATAGCACTGATAAAAGCAAATAAAGATACTTCCACTATAAAATTAAACATATTCAGCTGAATCCATGATTCAATAATTATCACCGAATCTCAAGATCAGTTCTTCTAAAAATCCTAATGTCCTTCACAGGGACTTTAAAGAGTATTTTGAAATATTAATATCAGAATTCAACCTGTTTTTCTTTTCTTATTTGTAACAACAGCTATAAGAATTCAACACTCCAACCAAACTGACTATGCCATGAGCATTTTGTTTATTCACTCATTGATTCAACTAATGTTTATTAAGTGCCTATTATTGTACTATATGATAGCAATAGAGATTTGTAGGAGTTCTTGGTCCACTGGATTAGATAATAAGCAAAGCTCACATAGGGGAGAAGATGATAAAAACATGTGCAAAGTATTATGGGAGCACAGAGCCACTGCATTCTACTGGGATGATTCAAGGAAAGCATTCCAGAGAATTTTTACCTTAAAGGCTATACCACTCACCAATGAAAACAGCCCCTATCACCAGCAGGCTAACACAGTCCCAGGACATCCCAGAGCCACACAGCCAGCTAGCTCAGGACTGACCAGTGTGTCAGTGCCAGCCCTGGGCCACCAGTCATGCAGCTGCCTATGCTGGAACTCATCCCTGCATACCAGCAGGCTAGCAGCCATTGCAGGAAGCAGTCCTAGCAGCAAACAGAGCAGAAATAAGTGCAATAGTGACTAAAAAACAATTTAAAAAGACAAATGAAACTAAGAGCTGGTATTTTGAAAAGATAAACAAAATTGATAAACATTTAGCCAGACTCATCAAGAAAAAAAGAGGGAGAAATGAAAAAGGAGAAGTTATAGCCAACACCATAGAAATACAAGGGATCATAAGAAATTAGTGCAATTATATGCCAATAAAGTAGACAACTTAGAATAAATGGATAAATTTCTGGAAATGTGTAATTTTCAAAGAAGGAATCAGGAAGAAATAGAAAATATGAACAGACTAATTACCAATAATGAAATTGAATCAGTAATTAAAAAAAAAAAAAACTCCCAGCAAACAGAAGTCCAATAACAGATGGCCTCACAGGTGAAGTCTACCAAAAATTTAAAGAAAAATTAACATCTGTATGTCTCAAAAAATTCCAAATATTTGCAGAGGAAGGAATGCTTTTGAACTCATTCTAGAAGGCCAGCATCCCCTTGATACCAAAACTACACAAAAATATCACACACAAAATTACAGGCCAATATCATTTATGAATGTAGATGCACAAATCCTCAACAAAAAATTAGCAAATTGAATTTGACAATACATTAAAAGGATTATAAACAGTGATCAAATGATACTTAGCCCAGGGATGCAAGGATGGTTCAGTATCCACAAATTAATGTGATATATCACCTTAACAAACTGAAGAATAAAAATCACCTGATCATCTCAATAAATACAGAAAAAGCTTCTGACAGAATTCAACATTTATGATTAAAATTCAATAAAGTGGGTATAAAGGAAATATACCTCAACATGATAAAGGCCATGTATCATAATCCCACAGCTAAGAGCATACTCAATGAGGAAAGTTGAAAGAATTTTCTTTAAAATCAGTAATAGGACAATAATGACCATTCTCCTCACTTTTATTCAACATAGTTTTGGAAGTTCTAGCCATAGCAATCAGAGAAAAAGAGATAAAAGGAATTCAAATTGGAAAGGAATTTTTTTGCAAATGACAGGATATTTTATAGAGAAAATTCTAAAGACACTACTGATAAACTATTAGAACTCATCAATGAATTCACTAATGCTGAAAGATACAAAATTAACACAGAAATCTGTCACATTTCTAAATGCTAACAGCAAACTATCAGAAAGAAAAACCAAGAAAACAATCCCATTTACCATTGCATAAAAAATAATAAAATCCAAGGAGGTAAAAGACCTATAGTTGGAAAACTATAAGACACTGATGCAATAAACTGAACACAACGCAAACAAATAGAAAGATATATTATGCTTATAGTTTGAAAGAATTAATATTGGTGAAATGATCATACTATCCAAGTCAATCTGCATATTCAGTGCAAACCCTATCAAAATATCAAAGCCATTTTTTTCCAGAACTGGAACAAATAATTGTAAAAAGTGTACAGAAACACAAAAGATTCTTAATAGCAAAACAATCTTAGAAGAACCGAGTTGGCAGTATCATGATCCTCGATTTCAACCTATGATATAAAACTCCAGTAATCAAAATAGTATGGTACTGGCACAAAAGGAGATGCTGAGATCAATGGAACAGAACACAGATCCCATAAATGAATCCACATATATATGATCAATCAATCTACAACAAAGAATGCAAGAGTATACAATGTGGAAAAGACAACCTCTTAAATATGAGGTGTTGGGAAAATTGAACAGCTACATGAAAAATAATCCAACTAGTATACTTTCTCACACCATACACAAAAAAAAAACCCTCAAAATGAATTAAAAAATTAACTGTAAGACCTCAAAACATAAAATTCCTAGAACAAAACATAGGCAGGGATCTTTGACCCCATACTTAGAAATATATATCTATTTTTGATCCAGTTTCCTCAGACAAGGAAAACAAAAACAAAAATTTAAAAATAGGAATAAATCTTAACTAAAAAGCCTTTGCACAGTGAAGAAAACTATCAACAAAACAAAAAGGCTGCTTACTGAATAGGAGAAGATATTTGCAAATGATGCTTATGATAAGGAGTTATAAGTCAAAATATGCAAAGAATGTATACAACTCAACATTAAAAAAACAAGCCAGTTAAACAATGGGCAGAGGACAAGGATAGACATTTTTCCGTGGAAGATATGTATATGGCCAATAGGCACGTGAAAAGATGTTCAGCATCTCTAGTCATCAAGGAAATGCAAATCAAAAGTACAAGGAGACATCACCTCAGACCTGTCAAAATGGATATTATCAAAAAACAGCAAATAATTGTTGGTGAAGAAGTAGAGAAAATGGAATCCTTGCATGCTGTTGGTGGGAATATAAATCAGTGTTGCTACCATGGAAAACAGTTGGAGGGTCCTCAAAGAATTAAAAATAAAATTACCACATGATTCAGCAATTCCTGAGTTTTAACCAAAGAAATGAAGACAATAGTTTGAAAAAAAAAATGTACCCTTATATTTAGTGCAGCATTATTTACAGTAGTTGAGATATAGAAGCAATCTAAGTGCCCATCTATAGATTAATGGATAAAGAAGATATGAAATATAAAAATATATGTTTGTGTGCATATATAAAAGAATAGTGCTCAGCCTGAAAAAAAAAAAAGAATAAAAGAATGAAATCTTGCCATCTATGACAACATGGGTGGATCTAAAGTGAATTATGCTAAGAGAAATAAGTCAGAGAAAGACAAGTACCATATTATTTCACTTATGTGTGGAATCTTAAAAAAATAAAAACAATGAACAGACATAACAAAACAAACATAGCCATAGCTACAGAGAACAAACAGATGATTGTCAGAAGGGAGAGGAGTGGAGTGATGAAATAAATAGGTGAGGGAGATTAAGAGGTACAAACTGAAAACAATCTGCCAGGAGGAAAGACACTTTAACCATATCTTATGGATTTCATACAATAGCAATATTATCTCTCTCTTTTTCTTTTTTAATGGCCACATCTGTGGCATATGGAAATTCCTAGGGATTGAATCTGAGCAATGCCAGATCCCTCAACTTACTGCATGGGATGGGGGATCAAACCCAAACGCCTGTAGGTGGATTCTTAACTCACTGTGCCCCTGAGCGGCTCCAGTCGGATTTAACCCGCTAACCTGCTGTGCCACAGCAGGAACTCTTACTATCTTTTTCTTAATTAAGTAATTTTCTCTGTTGTAATTTTGAAAGCTTATATATGTATATATTAAATATATTATTATTATATAATAGTAATATTAGAAGGCTAATATAGAATAATTTATATCAAATGAAATTTGAATTTACAAATTAATTTTCTGAAGCTATTTAGGTTATGTTAGGAAGAAAAAGCAGAGTAGTTATTCAGTAAATGGACATTTATTATTTCAACCTGTGCTAATGCTGCCTCAATACTTGGAAGAAGCAATGCCTCTAAGACTTCTTACTAAACAAGTTCCAGTGCTCTTTATGGAGAGAGTCTAGCCACTTAACTGTAAAGTGGATAAAACAACAAGAGATACTTCACTTTGCTTATAAAATGTTTTAAATAATCAAAATATCATCATTGCTATTTTTTTTTTACACAGGGAGAGTCCTGGATGTAATGCAACAATGTGTTTCTTCTAAACATCAATAGTTAAATGAATTTATTTAAAATAATTAATGTGTATAAACTTGTGAATATTCCATATGAATTTTGAGTTTGGTGAAGTGGTTGAGATATGAAATAACCCTGCCTTTAATGCTTAAACTTTTACAGCATACCCACACTGGGTTGAGAAACTGAATGATACTCAGTTAGACAGCGGAAGCCCTCTCCGATGGGAATGTAAAGCTACTGGAAAACCCAGACCCACATACCGCTGGCTGAAAAATGGAGTACCCCTCTTGCTTCAGGTACTGTTGTTAACCTTAGCCTGTTCCAGAGTAATTTTAGCAGGATTTCACACAGGACAAACTATCCTCCTTTAGTCTCATTGAAGTGTTATAATAGATCTGGGATGAGAAAAAAAAATATGTAAACAAAAATTTCATTTTATTTTAATTACCTCATTACTTTTTTGAGTGATACATCATTTCTTCATATTTTATTCAATCCTGTAAATGTGTAGGAAAATATCAGTCGTTGTCATAGATTCATTGACAGTTCTAACAGACTTTTAGACATCATCTAGCTTATCACTGTCACTTTGCACATGGAAGTAAAGTGACTTGCCTGAGATCACATATCTAATAAGAGATGGTCTTTTTAGGAACGAGGGCAAAGAGAAAAAATATTTCCCTATTTATGGACAAAAGGGAAGGAAAATGTATAAAGATGAAATTCCAGTTTCTGCACAGGTCCTGCTGTTATCAAAGTGTCTCTTGTCTGTCATTTGCCCTTTTGGAGCTTCTGTTTGCTCCTTTGTACAATGAAGAGGTTGGATCAGCTCATCCCCACAGTCACATCTATTTCCACATTCCCTTATTCTAAAAGTAGTTGGGCCAAAACAGAACACAGTCACACAAAAGACAGACAAAAAAAAAAAAACAACAATGGAGCCTGTTAATGAAAGCTTAGAGGCAGGGAGTGGGAAGCCCTAGGCACTGGTTCACTGCCTCTTTCTCATTCTCCTGGGGAATATCAGGTAAAGCTCGAGAAGGGACTGTGCTAGTTACGTTTTCTACTTCCCGCTCCAAGTAAAGTCAATTCCACTGGCAGATAATAGTCTGCTAATTGAAATGAGTTTATTTTTAAAATGATGTCAAATTACTCAGCATCTTTATTGATAAATAATAAAAGCACCACTCACTAAAATGAAAAAGCATGACTTGCTTGGTATTAAGTAGCTGAGACACCTGGTTGTTTCACAACATTTTAAATTTAAAATTCGTTTTCAAAATGCACTCTGGACATCCATCTTCCTCGTTTTGCACATGCTCAATTTTCCTCCCTCTGTATTGTCTCACCTGATAATAAAGTTTACGTTTTCTGACCAATAGTTTTATACAGACTCCAGTCAAAGGGTTGTCTTCTATTTGTGTTACTGTGTTGGGAAATGCAAGATTAGGCAAATTTCTGACCAGATCAATATAGTAGAGAGACTCTTGTTATCATCTGGGCTATATTTAACCTTGATCCCATGTATCTACAATCTCAGTCCTTTCTACCATTTGAACTCCTGCTTCTCCTTTGTAAAAAGAATTCAAATAAAAGCATTACCTGATGATTGTTCTTCACAAGCTTAACCAATATACCAAAACAAAAGCAGATGTTAAACATAGCCCAAAGTGAAACTTAGGAGAATAACTATAAGAAAATATAGTTATAATTTATTTTATGAGAAAGAAATAGTTATATTTTATATGACATGTTATCTTAGAATAATGAACTGTAAATTTGTATTCATAATAATGTCAAATAATGTTTAACTGCGTTAATCAGAGGCTTTTTTGTTCTTGGTCTAGGAGAAAGTAACAGTAAAATCTGTATGATTCGTTCACTTTCTATATCTATTTTTTTATTCCATTACAGAGTAGGATTGAGATGGTTAATGGAGTATTGATGATCCACAATGTGAATCAGTCAGATGCTGGAATGTATCAGTGTTTGGCTGAAAATAAATATGGAGCCATTTATGCAAGTGCTGAGCTGAAGATTCTAGGTATGCAATTTCTAAGTAAATAGGAAAAAATGTATTGCTTCTTTTCATGCTCTAATTTTTACAATACTGGAAGTTTATGATGTGATTGTAAAAACCTCTTTTATGGCTTGAAAAGAAATAGTATGTCTTGCTGACTTGTATTGTTTTAAACTTTAGGAGACAAGTTTACATTGTGTACAGTTTGTCTCATAACTTTTTAAGAAGACTTTCTCTAATTTTAGTTGTAATCTTAACAGGTTTACACAATGTCTTTTCTGTGGCATTTCAAAAAAAAAAAAAACATATAGGAAATGTATGTTAACTTTCAAGGAAGAATGCCTTAAGGGTATGGAATCAGAACGTAGGTTTTCAACAGCCTCTGCCTGCTCCCATAGCAATGCTTAATATTTTCCCAAGCAGTTCCTACCTATCAGTAGGTAAGTGTCTTCGACAAGGCAAGATTCCCAAGTAAAGCACCCTCTCATAAAGGGACATCAACCATGATCATTCTTAACACGTTGATATAAACCTTCCTAAGGTCAGGCCCAGCAGTCTATAGGATTATGCCCTTGATGAGAATATAACCAGGGCTCTATCACTACTTCACTATTTACTACAGGAAAAATTCAACCCAGGGGAATAGGCTACCCAGAGTGAGCATATTTAGGTACTGGAATGCATTTTACTTTTCCCCCACTCTCATGATTTTCTAAGGTTTGAAATCTGGGGTGATTATAATACAACGAAAATGACGCAGTGATCTCAATGCACCATCTCCCAAAAGAAGACAGGAGCCAAAAAGACAAAAAAAAAATTTGTTTTGATTTCTGTGTAATGTGATCTTTTAGTCTAATATTCCCAACCACAGCTACCCATTGGAATTATCTGGTAACTTTTAGTCAAAACTGTGTTAATAACAATCTAGTAAAAGCAACAAATGTTCATCCTAGGTGAATAATCGTAACCAAAAAAAATTTTTTTAATTGAAATTTGAATATTCAACTTCTTAAAAATATTTATTTAAAAACTACATTTAATTTTGTATAATATTAAAATACAATATGCATTAAGTCTCATAAATAGGAAATGGATGACAATGGATTGACCTCTCTACAGGTAATCTCCATTTTTTTCATAGGTATCCCAAAGTAGACTTTCAGTGTCTAGCTCCTTTACCTTTTGCCCAAAGGTGCTCATTAGTCTTTCACAATTAAAGTTGATTATCATATTTAAAGCATGTCATTCTTTGAAACAGTCTTTGTCAGTGGGGCCCACAATTGTATGGACTCACCTGCTAATGCAAAGAACAGCCAATAAGATATTTATTAATGAATAATAAATTGAAATTTAAGTTTGTGCCCTTTACATGTGTAGATATCCTGTGATTTTTATTAGACATGTATTCCAAAGATAAAACTGCAAAGTCTTGATGAATCATCCATTAGAGATTATTGTTATTGCTTCTGATAGAGCTAATGTTTCCTTCTTCATAGCTTCAGCTCCCACTTTTGCACTGAATCAACTGAAGAAAACAATCATTGTTACCAAAGGCCAAGAAGTTGTCATAGAGTGCAAACTCCAAGGCTCTCCAAAACCAACCATCTCTTGGAAGAAGGGAGACAAAGCAGTTAGAGAAAATAAAAGGTTAGAAGTCTATCTTATTAATTCAAACTCTTAACAGCAGATGATATACACAAAGTATCAAAGAGTCTTGCCAAAACTGTGAGACATATTTTATTAATTGATTAAACTATGGTTTTTGTCTACATAGTGATTAAAAAAGAATCAAGTGGTTTAAAAAGAAAGTGCTGTCTCAATATGGTCAGACTTCTTTGTTTTTGTGGTGTTTTACCACCACATAGGAATTTCAGTAGGTTATGAAGAAAGTAAACAGTTCCATTAAGTTATTTTTGGTTTTTATTTTGAGTCTGCAGATTTGGGTATCAACAAATTATCTATGATAATTCTTAAAAGTTGGGTTCTAATTTCAATGTTAATATTAAAAATAAGATGAGCGTATTCCACATTTTCTGCATAATCGCTTTATGACAAAATACTTCCAAATGAAATTTATGCCTAAATTTACCTTTTTGTTTTCAATCATATTGATGCAAAATGCTACAGAATCACCTCAGCAAGCAAATGAGAAATATGCAGTGGATTATTTAATGTGTAAAAATGTGGCTTTGTTACATAGAGCCCAAGGAGTACAAGTGGGGGAAAATGATGAAAGGATCAAATGCTGCATGATAGTTTATGGGTGGCAAATTCAAAAGTCCCGCACTTTACCGATCATTATCATACGGTGTTACAAATGGCAATTTAGCTTTAACAAAATATTAGTATCCCTAATATCTGTATCCCTAAATTGATGTTTTTTGTCCATCAGACCCCAGACCTCCTTTTCTTGGCCTCTATTCCTGGCGTGGTCATTCTCACCAATCTCACCTACTCCTACTTCAATATCTTTGGGATAGTTTCTGTTCTAGCAGGCTGAATAGTTACTTGTTCCATGATTGGAATGATAGGCTGTGTGAATATATATGTAAAGGAATATCCATGGGGTGATAGTGGAGATAGAGAAGCTTTTTGAAGATTTTTAAACTGTTTTTTTCTTTATTTTAAGGAATCTCCAGGTTTTGCCCCATTGCCTTTAAAGATCACCAGCACATGTCTACTTAAGTTCCTTTATCAATCATGTCCATTTTCATACTAAAACTAATTCTCTCCAGGAGTATACTAAGACATGAAACAGTCCATGCGGATTTTCTCCTCTAGTATACTTTCATTCAGAATGTTCTGCTCATCAAACCCATATTAGATTTTCACTTCAGCTCATTATTTCCATTACTTGGCCATTAACTTTTGTTAAAATATAATCACCCAGAGGCACTCCAGCAGTGCACAAATATTAAGCCTTCATTATTCCATGTTCATTTCCTGTACTTTTTGTGGACAAAGACACTCTCAGCTGAAATGAAGAATACATAATTTTGGGTAAAGTCACAATTTATCTTTTTTCCTTTCCATCCGCATATATATAAACTCTTATGGAAATGCATAGGATATGCCATATATGTTTTTTAAATTATTCACAGTTATTGAAATAAGTACTCATTTTCATTTCTAGACTGAGGCAGGAGGGGTACCAGTTACAGAGATAATGGTCTATAATTCAAATGGGTGTTAAAGAAATCCTGCATCTCAAAATATAAAAAGTATCCTATGGAGGGGCAGTATTATAGTGTAATTTTTCTTTTATGGGACTATAATCTAAGCAAAGTCTTGTCCAAAATCCCTTGTAATAATCCCCTGCTCACCAAAGGAGATTCAGAACAGTGAAGTTTCCAATTTGCTCATTTAACAAGCACAGAAAATTGCACTTGAAGTGCCCATTAGTTGACTTCTAGTGGGAATTCATGTTGTGTTTATTAGGCAACAATGATCAGGCTCACATACTGACTCATAGACATATGGAAAAATATATTCTTAGTGTAAGCCCTAAAGGAAACTGTTACAGAGGGGAAAACAGGGTCTTCTTTCTTTTTCTAAGGAAGAAGAGGAATTCATGGGTATAATTAGGGTCTTGTTTCTGCCCCTTTATTTCCATCTACATGCTGTGTCTGTTAATGAGCAAGCTGTTTTGTTGTTTCCTCTGTGACAATGTCTTTTACAAATTAAGAACATAAAACAATACAGACCCTAGGTATCTTATTTTTTTAGGGTATAGGAAATTGTATAATGAGGGAAAATGAACATTCATATATCAAGAATATATCAGTTGACTTCCTTTGTAAATTAAAATCTATACTTTCAAAGGAAGTAAAATATTCAAGATAATAATATTTATCTAGGGGAAGAGAAGGTTGATAGCTGACTTCATAAGATTTAATACCTGTGAACTGCTTACAATATACAATTTATTATCACTCAGGGATGGTAACTTGCAATTCCATAGGTCCACTGAGCTTAAAGGGTTGAGGAAGAAATGGCCTTACATTCATTATGGTGGGGTTAGGATGCTGACTTCCTGGTTTCAAAAGCTGACTGCACAAGATGACCTCTGATTAACCTTCTCTTTAACATGTTAGCAAAACATTAAGGAGAAAAAAGTGTCAAGCCATAGGAGCACTGGAAATTAATGAATATAGATGAACAAAGTTTTGACTTCTAGGAGGAACCATGCCTTGAAGTAAAAATGGGCTCATTTAAGAAACTATCAATGACAGTTCAAGCCCAGACCCCTGAAACCACAACTCAATCCACATAAGAAACCAATGAAGAATCATCCACTAACCTCTGTGCCCATACTATTAAATTAAGAAATTGGGCCTCACTGTAAAAATTGACTTGAATCCCTCAACTGTACAGAAGCTACTCTTTAAGAAGCTACTCTTTAAGGTGGCAAGGTATTTCTCTAGTCTACCCCATCAGTACCAATGCAGGATAAGTTTGGAGGTTATGAATCCATCAACTGGATGAGAAAAGACATAAAGCTGAGGATTTGAAGTGATTCATAAATTTTAAAAAAATTAGTAAATAATGATATAGAGTAAAAATAATGAAATCAATGGATTATTGCAATCAGAAGGAGTATAGACTCTTGCATATTCTCCAGGAATCAGTTTACCTAGAAACTGGAAACTCATAAGGATGAGAGTGAGAGTATGGGAATCAATGACCATCTTGCCTCCATCTAGTTGAGCTACATTGGAGCCTTGGTGAACTTGGGCAGCTGACTGGTGTCAAGATCAATGTTTGACGAAGGGACTCAGGCATTGATAGAAATATTAAAAGGGGCCAAGGGAAACTAAGAACATTACCAATAGACAAAACCAGGCCTGTGAACATAGGAACAGAAAAGTGTAAAAAGCATAGAAAACTGTAAAGCATAAAGGCTAAATAATAGTCATAAATATGGGGACAAAAAGTTAAAACAACAAATGTAAAAAGCATAGCCTATGTAAAGAGATATAAGTAAATGAGTTTTATATGTATGTATGTATGTATCTGTCTATCTATCTATCATCTATCTACCTATCTATATATGCAGTGGGCTTCCCAGTTGTTCAGATTATCTCTAAGAGATAAATTATGGATAATTTTAATTTTGTGCTTTCCTATCTTTTACAAATTGTATTTCATTATTATATACCATGTTTCTAATTTATATACTGGTAAGTAAACTTAATGTAGACACTAAAAACTTGTAGGAGGAACTTTGTTAAATTCACATGTTTCTAATTATATAATTCAAATAGTTCAGATTTGCTCTGAACATATAAAAAAACAGGAACCTTCTCATCCATCCTGCTATAGTTTTTACATCTCCAAGGAGAGAATCTGCTTGGTTTTTAAAACAATTCAAATAGTTTGCCCTTGTCTTTTAGAGATGTTTTATAGAAAAATTGATGTTATTAGCCTCAGAGATTCACTTTTAGTCCAATTTGAATAGATCCCTCTCTTATTCTACTGTCCTTTCAATCAACAGACCAATTGAGCAAACCTTCAATTAACAGAAAATTAGATTTTTTTCTATAATTTAAGTATATGGTTAACCATTCTTCTCTGGGTTTCCTTTTTTGTTTTGTTTTGTTTTGTTTTGTTTTTTGCCAATTCTTATAATTAGGCACTTAAAACCTCTAGAGTACCAAACATCCTAAATTGTGTTTTTCATTTCCCTCTACTCTCCCCCTCATATAAACTATGTTCTCTGCTATTGACAGAAGAATCATCTCAAAGCATAGCTTTAAGCACATTGTCATCTATCTGCTAAAATTACTGAGCTCAATCTTCTACTGAATACAGTAGTAATTCATGAGTATATTTGAGGTTCTGTGTATTTTTCCACATTTATTCATTAATCCATGTAACATATTAAGTTGAACTCTATGAAATTTTTATTATTGTCAGTTCAAAATGAGTGAAGAGCAAGAATTTTGTATAGTTCTAATACTGCTAAACACCTATATACTATAATGCTTGATGCCAGGAATGGAGTTGTGAAGAAAATATACAGTGTATCTACCAATGTGGAGTTCAGAGTCTATGCCTCCTTCAGCTATCAACTGTTCAACTGTCTTTCACTCTTCATGTATCTCTAACCATTTCTTTCCTCCCCCTACAAAAACCACCCTCCAAAGTACTTTATCTTCAAGTTACACTGGATTCACAATTCCTCCAAACAGGCTCTTCATTATCTCACCTTTAAACTTTACTTAAATTTTCCCTTTCTCCTTCCTCCCCTTTCTTGTATCATGCTGCTCAGCCCAAATAACACTTGAAATTCTAACTGAAAAGTATTCTCTTTTTATTCTTTCTTACTGTTGCAAATGCTCAAGCAGATACAGTTTTGAAGAAGCTGTAGTTAGTAACAAGTTAGATAAATGATTCATGACAACTTTCAACTTAGTTCCCAGTATGTGCCAATTCACAAGCCTCTGATTTACATATTGTCATCCCTGACATACAGATTTTGAAACTTAAAGAGATTAAGAAACTTATTCAAGGTCATCTGTCATGAAGCTGAGCTTTAAAAATCAAGTCTGGTAGCTAGTCAATGATTCTATGATAATCTGAATAATCAGATTTTCTAGCAGTGATGTTGCATTTCAGTCTACATGGAGCATGGTGATGGAATTCCTTCTTAGCGTTCATGACGCTTCTGATAAGGATTCAGCTTCCCTATCTATATTGAAAATTTGCATAACCAACTTCATAGTCAGTTTTCACACACACACAGTTCACTTGCTCTCTCTCTCTCAAAAATATTCAGAAAATCTTCCATGTAAAGAACTAAATTTGAATCTAATTTTCCTTCCAACATAAGTGATGAAGCCAAACTGAAAGCTAAGAGACACAGTGGTCAAAATTTTATCTTGCTTTTATTTTTTTTCTTTATCCATCTTACTTTATAGTAAGCTAGACCACATAGGTATTGATTGACAGTCCAGTTGTAAGAAATATTTTTTGTCCTTTACTTTCAGTGACACATTGATCAATTGGTCAAATAGTAGACACAGTAATTCTAAAGATGCCATTATTGTGATGTTCCTGGGCTGTGCTTTACTATTTTCCCCTTTGTAGATCTCCACTGTTGTGAGGATTATCCACTGATTCTAAGCTTAGTTTTCCTCAGACAGTGAATCACTCCAAATAATTCAAATTTATTGAGTAACAATGTTCTCACACCATGATAAATAGTTGAATAGGAATGGAAAATCAAAAGAATTCTCACATTTTCAAATTATTCCATTTTCAACAGTATATTTAGATAATATAAAAGTGATAATAAATATTCAAATTAATGGCATCCATTTAAAGACAGAAGGTATGCATTAAGAAAGGCTCAAATTATGTATCCCTAATATTTCCCAAATTTAAGATCACAGAAAATCTAAAAGTTTCTTTTCAAAGACCTTCAAAATTTTTTTTCCTGATTTCACTATTAGTTTGTCTCATTTCCACTTCTTTAAAAAGTGTTAAATATAACAAAACATACATCAGTTCCCAAGTGGTGGTAACACTGAGAAGTCAGTTAATTTAAGCTGTAAATGACAACAGAATAATTCTGGCTCCATTGTGCTAGGAACTCCTCCAGTTTGTGGCTTTGCATCTCTAGCTAATTACCAGTTTAGCAAATAGTTCATAAATTCTACTTCTAATTATGGTTCATTTACCCCAGTTACTATAAATTGCTGCACAAGTTGCCTGGTTATACTCTCCACATAGGCGCAACTTGAACAAATCATTAATTGTGTAAAGACTTTTCTCTTCCAAAAGCCCCCCAGACTACAACTTTCAGCTTAATTTGTCCTTAATACAAACAACATCTAAAATACTTGGGAATTCAAGCATCTAAGTACATGCTTCTGACTGATCCTGCTACCTCCCCAAGTGACTCTTCAGTGAATGTAAAATAGTGAAGAGAGAAGATTCTCAGGATGTTTAGAAAAAAAAGTATTTTATGATGGACATTTTTAACTTCCTCTGAGAATTACATAGTCACTTCTTTTCAGTTTTTGCATAAATCATGATCTAATTTAACTGCAGTTGATTCATAATGGGAATTAGCAGGCTGGTTACAAATTAGGGCATAGACACAATAACCTTGACAAAAATGAAAAACAACCTGAAGATCATTTCTTTAAAATATTTCCTAGACACATGCTATCTTTAGCATGTTTGCTTCTCTGCTAAAATAACAGAATTATTATGAGATTAGATAGATAAATAGATAGATAGATAGGAAAATATAAGATGACCACTGTGTTTTTAGTTATATCTAGAGCTTTCAGGATATCAATTTGTTTTTATTGCTCTCTCTTTTCAGTTGTAAATGGTAGCTCCACTTCTTTCCCAAATCCCATATTGCCTAGATACTATTCTATTTAAATCAATTTATTTTATTGATAAGAAAACTTTATTCAATATATACTGAATGTAAGCCACTATGTCAATTCTTACCAAAACAAGAGAGAATCCCATTCCTCAAGGTGGGACCTGTCTAAAGAGCAATAAAACTAACACATCGATAACTATAACACAGGATACTAAAAATAATAACAACATAGAATTATTAACACAGAATTCTTAATAGATATCACTTAGGTATTATTAACAAGATAATTAAGATAATAAAAATAACTACCTCTTTTGAGAATTGGCTCTTTGCTACATGCATTACTTAATATCAATCCTCAAAACAGTAACATTGTAAGGAACATATAATTAACCTCATTTAAAATAAGGTAATTGAGTCACAGAGAAATACCTACTGTCACACACATAGCAAGCTACAGAGTCAGAAAGTAAGTTCAGTTCTCTTTGGATCCAAACCACTAATTGGTGTACTCCATCTTATAAAAACACTTTTGAGAGTTAAGAAAAGGAGAAAAACAACCTGAAGATCATTTCTGTAAAAGATAACCTAAGCACATGTTATCTTTAGCATGTCTGCTTCTCTACTAAAATAACAGAGTTAATGGAAGATGAAGAGGAAAAGAATGAAAGATGAGGGAAAACTTGTTGGATGAACTGCCTTTTGAAATACTCCTTAAATAAGATTTGAAGCATAAATGTAGAATGTATTTTAGAGGAGAATTCAGAATTTGCAAAAACATGGTCATGAATCTAGCACACTTTCATGAAAAGTAAATATTATTGTTTGGCTAAGAAATAGATTATGTGTAAAAATGTAAATAAGCAGGAAAGATTGACTAGCTGAGGACAACTTGAGGAGAACTGGGAAAGACAAACCAAGTCCCTGCTTAATTTAGTAGCCAAAGGGTAGTCTTTGAAAGACAATTCACATCTATTTTGGAGCACTTACTTTTACTGTAATTTTTTAAAACTATAAAGTTTCCTATAATACAAAAATATACCCCAAATATTGCACCATTCTTCCTAAAAGAAAAAAAAAAATAGAAAATGACTCAAATATAAAATATACAAATAAATGTTATTTAAATGTCTTGTTTTTATCAGTGAGCTAACAAGAAAGTCAAGAGGAAATTCTAGGGCCAAGATCTGAGCTTACCCTGGAGGTAAAGTCATGTGCCCAAGCTGGCTTTTACTTCAAGGGCATTTACTGACCTTGATTTTTATATGTTGCTAAGCCTAGGGGGAAGACAGTGCCCAAATCATGCCCCCTGTAAGACTGGCTCACAAATAGCTACTCGTGTAGAGTAAAAGTGACCTTGATATTAATTAACTCAAAAATTCACAAGGAAAATTATCTCTCATGTCTCATATTCTGAGTGGAGGGAGGAAATCTTCCACTTAGGTTTTGTAATCGGTCACTATCCCTAAGGTATGCTATCTGGGTGACCCGAAGAATTCAAATGTAAGAATTCAAGGTTTAGTTAAGGTTGACCCCAACGTGAAGTGAACCCGGACATGCAAGGTACAACAAAAAATGAAAGGTAACAAAAGTATCCATGTATAGGCAGTTTTTGTCTTATATTGCCATATAAACAATAATATTTTTTAATGTCACAAAATAAGAAAATCATCAAAAACTCAAAGCCAGAATGTATTTGGAGTTAAAGTGTTCCAGGATACTTTAATTATTGGAAAGAGGTGAATGTACTAATTAATTTTGAATTAGCTAAGTATAGGCACATATAATTTTGTAGTACCATGAATAAGAGGATTCAAATAAAGTGTGCAGTTTCCAAGCTAATTGAGTAAATAAGTGTAATAAAAAAAAAGATTAATTAGGAGTTCCCACTGTGGCACAGTAGGTTAAGAAGTGTGGCAGTGGCTGGGTTCCTTACAGAGGCAGGGGCTCAATCCCCAGCCCAGCACAGTGTGGGTTAAAAGATCTAGTGTTGCTGAACCTGTGGCCTAGATCACAGCTGCAGCTCATATTCAATCCCTGATCCAAGAACTTCCATATGTGTGGGTGCAAGCATAGAAAAAAATGACCAAATGATGAATAGAGGAGTGAATATACATGCATACATACACACATACATACATACATACATACATACATACATACTTACAGCAAATGAGGGACATATAGAAAGAATGAAATAATTTTTTAAAAGAAACCCAAACATCAGAAATTACTATAAATATTGAACTAAAATAAAATCTAGCAATCATCTGTTTACAAGAGATATACTTAAAGCATAAGGAAATAGGAAACTTGTAAGTTAAAGAGTAGGAAGAATTTACCAGTTATATACTAAATTACCAAAAGACTTGATTAGCTATAAAAATACCATAAAAATAAATTATAGAAGAAGTGTAAAGGTGGTCACTATATAATAAAAGATTAATCAAGCAAGCAACAATTTAAAAATCTTAATCTCTTATGAGCTTCGAAATATGCAAAACATAGCTTAACTATTCTATAAGAAAAAAGTAGGTGAATCACAAGAGAATTTAATATATATCCCTTGTATTTCAGACCTGAGAGGGAAATTTATGTCTAAAATGCTTATATTAAAAAAGAAGAAAGCTGAAAATGAAAGAGTTAAGCATCTATCTTAGGTTAGAAAAAGAACTTGAAACTAGAGGAAGTAATGAGAAATTAATAAAAGCAAAAATTAAACTATAAACAAGTATCAAATATAGTTGAAGGATTGATAAAATATTGGTCCTTTTAAAAGATGGAGAAAAATGGCACATTCCTAGTGATTAAGAACATGAGAGAGGATATAAAAATTTAAGGGAAAACCTGAAAACATAAGCATAAATTCTGCAGACAAATTACAAAGGTAGTAATAATTTTACGAAATGGAGAAATAAAACATAATTTCCCAAACTTACTCAAGAAAAACTGGAAAATCCAAAATAGTCCATTAATGATTATATTAGTAGTTAAAAACCTTCATACACACACTCTCTTCCCCTCTCTCTCCCCAGGCCTTTTACCAAAAAGTTCTACCAGACAGAGAATAAGTGTTCCAATCTTACATAGCTGTTTCATGGTATTGAATAGGAAGAAAATAACCTAACTGACAAAGAGAATATGAGAAATAAAAGTACAAATCAGTCCCTCTCATTAGCATAGATATAAAAGTTCTAAACAAAGCATTTGCAAATATAAAACAACAGAATCTAAAAAATGTACTGCATGACCAAATTGGGTTTCACATAGGAAACCAAGTTGGTTTGGCATAGGAAAATCAGTTAATACAATTTACCACATTGAAGATTAAACAAGAAAAATCATAAGGCCATCTCAATAGAGCAGAGAAAGCATTTGATAAAATATGCATATTTATGATTTTTAAAAAAAAATCTCGAGTTCCCATCTTGGCACAGTGGAAATGAATCCAGCTGGGAACTATGGGGTTGCAGGTTTGGTCCCTAGCCTCGCTCAATCGGTCAAGGATCCGGCATTGCCATGAACTGTGGTGTGGGTTGCAGAGGCGGCTCAGATATGATGTTGCTGTGGCTGTGGTGTAGGCTGGTAGATGTAGCTCTGATTCGAACCCTAGCCTGGGAGCCTCCATGTGCTGCAAGTGCAGCCCTAAAAAGCAAAAAGAAAGAAAGAAATCTCTTAGTACCTAGAGGGAGGTGGGGAAACATTCTGAACCTTTAAAGATATCAATCAATCAATAAACAAAGAATGGAAAAATATTAGAAGTGCCCCTTTTGAGACTGGAAACTAAACAAGAGATTGTGCCGTAGCCATTTCAATTCAACATTTTTTTAGAGGTCCCAACCAGCAAGGAAAGACAAGAAAATTATGAGGGATGGGAAGTAAAATCAAAACTTTCATTATTAGCAAAAGATTTAATCATACACATACTTCAAAATAACATATAGAAAAAAATATGTGAATTGTTTAGAGCGGGTTTCTCAGTGCAAAACAGCACATAAATAAATTTGCATTCCTATACACCAAAACAAAAAGAGTGAGAAATTTTCAATGGCATCCAAGAAGTGACTTCTGAATAGGAGGTCTTGGAATTGTTCAGGGAAGGACAAATAGCATTCTGGGATTAATAATATTCTACTTTTAAAAAATATACTAAGCTAAAATTTATAATTTTTCTATAAATAATCACTTTTCTCAAAATATACTATACCTAAGGCCCTGGAAGCTGCTTGCTTATTCCCTCTTTTCTGATACTAGAAGAGCATTTTAAGTGTCATTTTCTCAAAGGGTTTTTTGAAAGAAACTCCTGTTTTATAACCCATGCAAAGCAGATACAAAGACAACAAGTGGCTTAAGTTTGCAATTTTCCCATAGCAATTTAAAGACTTTTTGTACTCTTCATCACAATGTACCCTGGCAGCGTCACTGGACTGAGCTGACTAATAACAACGATTTACCAAACACCCATTGTGTCCCAAGCAGTATCACTTAATACTTTATAGCTGTTATTTCTTTTAAAGGTGCTTTCTATGTGTTGTGGGATCTGTGTTATGTCCCAAGTAAATAGAAATGGAATAAGAGCAAACAGTGTGAAAATGTCTGAGTAAAGATCTTATTATTGTATTGTCTGTGCTTCTCTAGAAAAATATATGAATTATTTATGGTTTATCTATAAATTCATTTTTGTACTCCTAGTCCCTCTGCTGAAATGGATCATTCTGTGTACAGTTGTCCTTGGGTATCAGAGGGGGGTTGGTTCCAGGACCAAATTCTTTATATGAAATGGTGTGTACAATCCACCTTCCATTTTCTGTGGGTTCCACATCCATGGATTCAACCAACTCTGGATCAGTTTTCCAAGAATACCCCAGAAGATACAGGGGGCCAGCTGTATATGCATATTTTGAAGCTTTTCCTTTAACACCTATTGTAAGATCCTGGTTGACTTAACACATTTTAAAATTCACTTAAAAAATTAAGAATTGAAATAGTATTTAGGAAATCTTTGCCCTCATTTCATGGTAGTTCTTGGTAAGTAAATAAACAAACATAAAAAATGACTTACCTATTTGTTAGATGTTTGGTTGGACCCCAAATTTTCATATATTCATTATTTGTTGATATAACTCTTATTTAAAGAAAAAACTAAATAGAAGTGAGCATCACCACTTACTAGTTGTGTGATTTGAGCAATAATAATAATAACTGATAACATTTATTATGGGTTTCCAGCAGGACAGGAATGTCTGAAGGCATTATATATATTAGCCCATTTATTCCTCTCAAGTTGGCTTTTGAATTCTTCCCATTTTACAGACAGAGAAGTCGAGCTATAGAAGAGTGAAATTATTTAACCACTGTCCCCTATTTAGGATAAAAGTAGAACTTAACAGCAGGTCACTTGAGACCTTGTAATGAGCAGACTGCTGCCTTCTTCTTTCCCCGCCTCTCCTCACTTCCCTTCCTCTTAATCATAAAGTCAAGACCTTGTAATGAGCAGACTGCTGCCTTCTTCTTTCCCCGCCTCTCCTCACTCCCCTTCCTCTTAATCATAAAGTCCAGCCCCACAGTCCTTCTGCCTAGTCTGTGAAAGTACTAGACTTATCCCTGCCCCAGTATGGCACCTCCTATTTCCTTAGTTTGAAGCACTGTTGCTCCAGAGTGTAGAAGCATTTTTGTCTCCTGGATAGCTTTGTCTTGGGCTGAATGTTACGGTCTTAGAGGCATTCTTCACCCCCTATCTATAATAGAATCTCCATCTCTATTATCCTCTCATATCGTCTCATCTTGTGTTCTTCAGCTCACCACGTTTGGAAATACTCTCCTTTGGTTATTTTCTATTTACTCAATTGTTATCTGTCTCCCTCCCTGGAATAAAATCTCTGCGAGCCAGGGGCTGTGTTTGCCTTTTATTCAGTAACCCTAGAGCCTAGAATGGTGCTCTGCGCAGTGTAGAAACTAATAAATACTTTTAAGTAAATCTGTTGGAACAACACAGGTGCCCAAATGCTCTTCAGGTCTTACCTTTTATGTCTCCATGATGCAGCTTACCCAATGTGAGTGAAGATGATGATAGTTCTAAGCTAAATTATTAAGGATATCATGAGGATTTCAGATGGTAACATCATATAACTCTCTGAATTTCTTTGAAGAAAGACATTATAATAAAGGAAGTGATAGTGTTATGACATTTTATTTGATTGGCATACAGATCTGAGGAGTCTCTCATACGGTAAAATTAAAATAGCGTAGAATTCAATTAGAAAGTTATAAGAAGAAGGGTCAGTTCCTTTTGTTCATTTAAGAAAATTAACTAAACGGACTTGGATTTCCAAGGGAGTGTCTTTCCTGTTAGTTTAAAATCTGATTCCCTGGTCAACCCAGTTTTCACAACTATCTCTGAATTAAAAGCAGCAGCCATGAGGTGTGAGTTTTCTCATCTCTACCTCATTTACCCAGTGAAGCATCTGCAAATCCTCTGTGGGTGGCTTAAACGATAATATTCAGAAAAGCAGTCTTGGAAGCAAACACCCAGCTGTATTTAAGGCCTGCATTTTCCTGGTGAATGTGTCTCCAGGGGTGTACCTTTCTGGTGCCCAGACTTTTAAGCACCATCCGTATTAAGCACAAATCAGAACACTTTTCACAAACCACTTAATGCTGTTTAAAACCCACAAGTAAATCATTTTAACTAAACACTTTGATAGAGCTTTGCTCTGCAAACTGTCCCTATCTGGTTTTAAACACTATTATAAAATTGTTTTAAAAATTTAGAGGGTGGCATACCACATTAGAGCTGTTATTTCTGTATAAATCATGTGTGTAGAATAGGGCTGTGTTTTTCCCCCATACTGAGATCAACACTTAAAATTTTATGTCATTGTCCTCTGTGAGTGTATATGTATGCTGGGAGGTGGGGATAGGGGGCCAATATGCATGCATGCACCTGTGCATCAAGATTTTAATGCAGTGATTTCCAGCTTTCTTTTTCTTGAAGTTGGTTAGGGACCTGAGGCTCAAAATGAAACTGGAACAAGTGTGTTCCTTACCATTTGGGCTGTAAATGGCATTATGGCCCACACTCATTCTGACTTTTTCCATCAGGCAGAGTTCTTGGTGTCCACACTTAAGTCTGAAGGACAAGGCTCAGTCCCATCCTTCTGTCTTGTTTTATGGGTCATTTGTATGTATGTGAGCCTCTTTAGCAGCGATGTCAGTATCTGCCTCCTTTTCACCCAGTGACCATCTTTGAATTGAGTCCCATTTGATTTGTGGCACTACGAGGTTTAACCAAAGCCCACAGTAATTCCTAGGAGAATAGTAATGGCTCTTTTCTTCCCCCGGTTCATTCTGGCTATTGGCAGCCCTGTGTTCCCTCAGTTTTTTTCCAGACTATAGCTTGTGTTTGGTGATGACTCCTGAAAGTGGCAGGCTTTCAATTGAACACCTCTATTTAAATTATACCTTTTGGGAAAGTATAGATAGTAAAACAAGTCTGGGTTTTCTCATTCTTTCTACAGTCTGTGCAACTGTAAATTAAGTTTGGGGGCACAATTATGTTGTCATGATCATTCCTCAACAATTTTTTTCCCCAAAGTGGTTCAGTCATAAGGATTCTACATGAATCTTACTAGGGATGCAGAAGAACAGACCACTTCCTCTGGAAATTCTGATGCAGTAGAACCAGAGTGGGTCTCATGATCTAGAGCTTTTATTAGGACATAGTTGATTCTCACGAGCAAGCAGGTTTAAGAAACACGGCTGTTCAGGATTAGCATTTCCCCTCAAACGGGGTGAACTGGACAGAGTTTTACTCTCCTAGTTTGTATCAGTAAGCTCTAGTTATGCAATTTATTCATAACTTGTGTCAAATCCTTTTGTGTACATGAAATCAGACATACTTTGGTTTTCCTGAACTGCAGCTGCAACCCACACCACAGCTATGGCAATGCTGGATCTTTAATCCACTTTGCCACAATGGGAACTCCAAGAGTCAGTCTATTTTTAAACACTTTAAAATTTAAATTTAGTTTTATGAAATGTTTGAATTGGAATTATTCTCCTAGTCATTGGAATAAAGATTCCATGGTGAGTTGGGAGGAAGGTAAGGTGGTATGGTGTTCTGGGTTCTGATGTACTTCTCTTGACAAGTGGTGTCCTTCAATTCCAGCTTTCCCAGGATCCACACTAAAGAGAGACAGAGAGAGAGAGAGAGAGATGGAGAGGGGGTGGAGGGCCAGAGGAGAGACAAATGAAATATGAAAATACTCATAGTTCGACTCTGTGTTTGACAACATACTTTTATAAAAATGTATTGTTCACCTTGCATAAATAGAAATCTTAGTATGTGTCAAGTCTTCTATTTGGAAAACAATTTTTGTTTAAATCCCTTTTGGTAAATATATTTTCAAATTAGTGAAGTTAAGCAAATATAAAACATCTAGAACTCTCGCTTTTCTTTATTTAGTTAGTATTCATAATGTGTTTGGAACCATCTAGTGCACACCCCTATTTAGTTTCCTGGTGTCTAGAAGTGCATGACTAGGGAGTTCTTGTTGTGGCTCTATGGTAACAAACCCAACTAGTATCTATAAAGACATGGGTTCAATACCTAGCCTTGCTCAGTGGGCTGGGGATCTGGTGTTGCCATGAGCTGCGATGTAGGTCTCAGACACAACTCAGATCCCACGTTGCTGTGGCTGTGGCTGTGGCCGGCAGCTGCAGCTCTGATTAGACCCCTGGCCTAGGTACTACCATCATAGTTAATGTTCATACCACATATGCAAATTTATCTGCATAGGTGATTTCAAATTTGTCTCTCTTTTTAGAGAGCTATTATTTCTTTTAAAAGGGAATTATTGTCTCTTTTTTAAAAATATGTCTTAAATAGGAGGCATTATTTGAATTTTACAAGGGAAGATGATGTTTGGAGTGGTTTGATAAATGTATTTTTTCAGCACACTTTCACTGCAATTAATAACATAGTCTCAAATTTATGCTCAGACCAGTTTTATATGTGAGCTTTTATGTCTTTAACAGGTTGTATTTCTAATGGCTTCTCAAACCTGTGAGAGAAAAGAATTAGAGAAAACACCAGTTGGATGTTGTCGACATGTGTACCTTTGATGATATATTTAAACATTTCATCATATAATATGTCTCAATACTTTTTTTTAACAAAGAGCTATTGTCAGTATTTCTATGTCCAGTCATAATGACTGCCTTAAGTTTCTATCAGAATAGCTCTACTCTCCCATTCAACAAGAACCAGCAGGGTTCCTGTTATGGCTTAGTGGGTTAAGAACCTGACTAGTATCCATGAGGATATGGGTTCAATCCCTGGCCCCACTCAGTGGGTTAAGGATCTGGTGCTGCCACAAGATTCAGTGTATATCACAGATGTGGCTTGGATCTGGCGTGGCTGTGGCTGTTGTATTGGCTGGCAGCTGCAGCTCCAATTCAACCCCTAGCTTTGGAACTTCCTATGCTACAGCCATGATAGGTGCGAGATTAGTAACTGATAGACAGGGCTGGCTTCGTGAGTATTCCACTTGTGCAGCTGCACAGAGCAACTTACTCAGAAGGGTTCCAAGCTTGGTTTGGTGTCTTGCTGTTACCAAGTTGAAATTCTTAATGATTTTTTTGAACATTGGTTCCTATGTTTTTGTTTTTGTTTTATTTTGCACTGGGGAGCCAGTCCAGTCACTACTATTTATTGCTGTGTGGTCCCAAACAAGTTATTTAATCTTCATAAGCCTCATTTTCCATTTTCTTCATTTATAAAAAGGAGAGGCCAATCATATATATTTTACAGTCTTGGCAAGAATTAGAAGGTATGATGTCCTCAGCATGTTTACTGCAGCCCATGACTCACACCCATTATTCACACTTTGAATGATGTACACCTCCATCCTGGGATGGACCTTTCACTTGGAGCTCTTGATATTGCCTGATGTGTAGACATCACCCACACATCATCCTTGAAACCTGATCTCTCTCCTATCTGGAGCTCTGTCATATTCCCACCATTCTTCTCCCATCTGCAGGCTTGAAATAACAGTCCTCTTTGACAGATTGCTCTGCTAAGCAATATTAATCACCAAAACCTCTAAATCCCAGCTACCATATCACTCTTAGACTATCTCAACCTACTGACTTAAATCTAGTTTCTGAGTTCCCAAATGTAGGCTACATATCCTAAAATGCAGGCTACATATCCTACCATGAAAAATTAATCTACCTAAAACTTTTACTGGTCTCCCAGAGCAAGAATTCCCTAACATTTCCCATGTAATGCTTTCTTGCCATACAACTACATGGAGAGAGAAGGGAGAATGTAAATATAAGTTCAATGCCAATTTGAAAGCAAGTTTAAAACACCATGCAGATGATAGAAACAGGCTCTTCAAGCTGCTCAAGTAAATGTAGTAGCCAGGGAAAAGCAATGCCCAGGATGCTGATTCACCAGCACAGAAACCCAGATTTCCCCAAGGCTCAGTTCTTCACCTTATTCATTTTCAACAGCAGGCTACATTCTTTTAAAAAAGGAGAGTTGATGAATTTGAACTGAAAAAAAAATGTGGAAAATTATTTTCCCTTCACTATTGAGTTATTTTAGAAATTCACTTTTTCCTAAGCCACTCTTACTGGGAAATACCTGAATAACTTGACTAGATCATAGTAACCTCAGTGCCTTGCACAGATTGAGGAAGCAGATGTTCTTAAAGATGGGGGGAATCTTAGATGTCATTCAGTCCAACATCCTCATTTTACAGATAATAAAACTAAGGATAAGAGAAGTAAAATAATTTGTCCCGATTCATAACCCTGCCTCTCCTAAATTTCAGCCAAGTGTCTTTCCCAAAATGCCATACCACCCTTATAAAATGAGAGAAGTTTATTTTCCATGAGGGAGGTTAGTGTTAAAAAGAAGAGTTTTTCTGTATGCAGAGTGTCGTTATGCCTATGTGGACGAATGTTAGCGAAAATGGAAAAAAGCCCACGCAGAAGAAAAGAAGTTATTCCTGGCAGTTGACTGAAAGGAGAAGAAATCAAAAAACTTGAATGACAGCAAGATAAATAATATGACGAGATAAATAAAATTTTTGTACTATTAAGACCCAAAGGAGGAGTAAAGTATAGGGAATGAAAGATGATGTCTAGATTTAACATTCACCTGGAAATCATTTAGAAATCTCAAGATAAAAAGTTCTCTAGAAATAATAAATATAATGTTACTTAATTTTTTAGGAACTGAAAGATTTACTCATTGTCACAGATCTTATTAAAAACAACTATTCATTTGTGATGTAATGAGACAGTTACACATTCTATACTGGAGGCAAAATTACATTTCAGTTATTCCCATGTATTTTCCTTCAGTAGCAGGTCAATTGAAATTGTGATGAATATCCAAGACTAGAGTTGAACACTGTAAAACAAATTTAATTGGGGAGCATTTGAAAAAAATCTTCCATTTGTTGCATTGTCAGAATTACCAATGTTCTATGAGATGAACTAACTGAGCTAAAAGTCATTTTCTATAAAATGACTGCATACTCTTTCAGGCCCATTTGCATTAGTGTTTATTTAAATATAGAGAGACTACTGCAGCATTTTAAAGCTTGAGTCCAATTACCCATAGACATCACAGCATGAATTATAGCTATTAGAAGCAAAGAGGTTATATGTCACCAGACTATAAAGTAGTACAATTGTATTCATCTTTTATGACATTTAAAGATGACATCAGGAGCAGTGATTACTTGTATTATGTAGTTACAAATATCTATCATTACTCCCAACTTGCAGTATGCTTGTAAAATGTGAATAATATTAGCATCCCAAGAATATAATCTTTTCATATAAGGGACTTCTCCTCAGACTAAGATTCCCATATTCCCAGCAGCTTTTTGTGCTGTGTTGAATTGTGTTGGTCTGTTTCTTTATGTTTTAGAGCTACTCTCAAGTAAGAAACATTAGTCCAACCCTGGCCCTTAGAATTCTCTGTACTGGAATATAATGCATTTCAAATCAAATTAGTATACCTTGGCATCACCTAGCTTGAATTCAGAAGCTTTCTTTTTGACCTCTGTTGCTGTGTGACAAACCACACCTAAACGCAATGACTTCAGATGATAGCCGTTTATTATTGCTCAGCAGTTTTGGAGATTCAAGTTGGGTGGCCATTCTGATGTGCTTTCTTGTCTGTCTGCACTTAGCTTCAGGTTTTGTCAATTTTGTCGATTTTAGTTTGTTTCTTACACATTTCTGATTACACCTGTCACATCTGTCTAGCACAACTGGACTGACCTAACTCTGGCTCACATACTCTGCCATTTTCTAGCAGATTAGCTCAGCTTGTTCAGCTGGTTGTGGTTCCATTTATTCCCTGGTTCCAGGGAATAAATGGAAATCTTGTAAAGTTTCTTAAAGCCAGCCCCAGAATGATTTCAGCCTCCCTTTTGCTGCTGCATTCTATTGGTCAAAGCGAGTCAAAGAACAAACCCAGATCCAGAGTGGGGAACACATAAGTGGAAAGGACTACAAAGTCTCATTGCAAAAGGGAATGGCTAGAGAGAGGGGAATATTTGCAGCCAGTATTGTAAACAGTGTATCACAGACCTAAAAGAATTTCCTCAGGAAATTTATTTTAATTTGTTTGATTAGCGTTAAAACAAAACAAACAAGAATCCAATGAGGACTTTCTAAGGTCAAGGGACCATATGAGTTATGGCAGCGTTAAGTTGACTATCATCCCAGTTTGTCCTGAATTATATCATTTAAAGAACTGAAAATTCCACATCCCAGATAAACTGGGATGACTGGACAACCTAGACAAGGACTAGCATTTCCTGATTCCTAGTCCAGTCTTTTTTCCAGCACGCTGAAACCTGCCTTGACATTTGACCTATGAGACCAAGTAGCTACTAGTATAAGTGCACCTCTACTGCTTGCTTCCTCCACTCGCATGCGTGCATATATATATCTATTATTTTATTGCAGTATACTTAACTTACAATGTTGTATTAGTTTCAGGTGTACAGAAAAGTGAATCAGATATAAATATATGTATATTTATATGTAGATATATATTGCCATATACTGCAGGTCCTTGCCAGTTATCTATTCTACACATAGTGTATTTATGCCAATACCATCCTCCCAATTTATCCTTCTCCCCATGGTTTCCTGTTTGGTAACATAAGTTTGATTTAAAAATCTGTAAGTTTGTTTCTGTTTTATAAATAAGTTCTTTTGCATTGGTTTTATTAAATTCCACATATAAGTCATGTCATATGATCTTTGTCTTTCTCTGACTTACTACACTTAAAATAATAATCTCTAGGGGAGTTCCCATTGTGGTTCAGTGGTTAATGAATCCGACTAGGAACCATGAGGTTGCAGGTTCGATCCCTGGCCTTGCTCAGTGGGTTAAGGATCTGGCGTTGCCGTGTGCTATGGTGTAGGTTGCAAACGCAGCTTGGATCCCGTGTTGCTGTGGCTCTGGCATAGGCCGGTGGCTACAGCTCTGATTAGACCCCTAGCCTGGGAACCTCCATATGCCACAGGAGCAGCCCAAGAAATCGCAAAAAGACAAAAAATAATAATAATCTCTAGATCCATCCATGTTGCTGCAAATGGTATTATTCCATTCTTTTTTTTATTTGAGTAATATTCCATTATGTATATGTACCACGTCTTTATCCATTCCTCTATCCATGGACATTTACGTTGCCCCCATATTTTGACTATTGTGAATAGTACTACAATGAACACTGTGGTTCATTTATCTTTTCAAATTATGGTTTTGTCCCAGGAGTGGAATTGTTGGATCATAAGGTAGTTGTAATTTTTAGTTTTCTGAGGAACCTCCATACTGTTTTCCACAATAGTTGCACCAATTTACATTCCCACCAACAGTGTAAGTGTAAGTTCCCTTTTCTCTACACCCTCACCAGCATTTATTATTTGTAGACTTTTGGACAATGGCCATTACTTGCTTATGTTTAATTAGTTGGTTCATTGGTTATACCCTACTTTGTTCCAAAAGTGTTTAAACCATCTTACAAAGCACAGCATATAACAAGTTGGTAACTATACAAGCCTACATTGCTATTTTTCAAATATTCCAATTACTTTGATCTTTATTGTTTCTGGTTTGTGCTTATTGTCTTTCTCTGCCTAGAATGATCCTGACTTTTTTTCTCTATTAAAATCATTCAATTTACAATTCCCAATTACTTTCTTTGTGATGTCTCCGCCACCTGCAGAATTAATCACTACCTCCTCTGTGCTCCCAGGATATTTGGCCCATATTTTCTTCACAGCACTTATCACATTATTTCTACCGATTACCTCACTTTATTAGGTTTTTCACCTTTTATCTCCTTTATTTAAAATAATCCACCACATCTAGTAGGCACTCAGTAATTTCTTTCATTGTTGTTTTTATTGAACAAATAAATGAACGAACTATTTTCTTGAGGCCTACTGCAATGTGAAGGTTTTTTCTTCTGTCATTAAAAAGCCTTTGATTGTTTTTGGCTTTTTTTTTTTCAGCTTCAGCTATATATTTTATGCTTCTATACATTTTTAGCTCCGTGTAAATCTTGCCCCAAGCAACACAGCTTCCTTCTCCTAATTTGTTGATTTTTAATTGGCTACAAGTTCTAAAGCTAGGAAAACAATTCCAATAATATTGTTTCTTTTTTTTTTTTTTCTTTTTAGGGCTGTACCTATGGTATATCAAAGTTCCCAGGCTAAGGTTTGAATCAGAGCTGTAGCTACCAGCCTGCACCACAGCCACAACAATACAGGATCTGAGCCAGGCTAAGGTTTGAATCAGAGTTGTAGCTGTCAGCCTACACCACAGCTCACCACAACACTGGATCCTTAACCCACTGAGCAGGCCCAGGGATCAAACCCAAATCCTCATGGATAATAGTCGGGTTCGTTACTGCTGAGCCTCAATGGGAACTCCTAAAAATATTGTTTCTAACCCATTACAGTATATATTTTTCACTGGGATCGAAGTACTTTTGCTCAAGGTTCTGTGCTTTTTTGTTTGTACCTTGCAATACCTAGTCTGGCTTAAAGACCCCACAGTGTCTGAAAAGTACAGAGCACTCAGTAAGACTCTTCCATCCCTCTGGCAGGCTTTCCCTGGCCAAGCTGCTCCTTTTCAGTTGATGCTGTAACACTTCCACCATAACATATTTTTTTTTTATATTATCACCAAATGCTTAGTTATCTTTTTCTCGATGGTTATAAAAACTTTTTGAGGAGTTCCCGTCATGGCGCAGTGGAAATGAATCCGACTAGGAACTGTGAGGTTGCAGGTTCAACCCCTGACCTCACTCAGTGGGTTAAGGATCTGTCATTGCTGTGAGCTATGGTGTAGGTTGCAGATGCGGCTCAGGTCTGGTGTTGCTGTGGCTGCGGCGTAGGCCACCAGCTACAGCTCTGATTAGACCCCTAGCCTGGGAACTTCCATATGCCTCAAGTACGGCCCTCAAAAGAGAGACAAAAAAAAAATCTATAGACTATTTTATTTCATTGTATGTGGATCACAGCAGATAGCCAACCAAACTGTATTTTATGAATTAGTTAATCAAATTAAAAAATCAACCCCAAAATATGGTTTCTTAGGAAAAATAGTATATAGAGAAAAATAATAATTCAGACATCCTCTTGGCTTGTGGTACTTGTGTAATAGCTTTTTCATACTCACAGCAGCCTGTGTCTTCCTGAGAACTTGGTGGGATTATGTAATTAAAATATTTTGCAAGTGTGAAGAGGAAAAGTCCAGCTACCAGCTTGTTAACCTCTTTAATTTGCTTTACCTGAATTTTCAAATTTAATTTAGATAGCTTCTAGAGGAGGTGCGTCTAATTTATGAGTAGGATGGATTCCTCATTTTGCCCATATCTACACTGATAAGATATGTATTAGTCATCCAAAAGATGTCATGGAAGTTGTGGAACTCTAACCAGTCCTGGAATTAAAGTCAGGGCTTGAATTGGCAGAGAAAAGGAGAAGGCATTTCAGAGAAAAGAAATTAAATAAGCTAATTGTGAAATGGAAATAATACATGGTATTCCTGTAGCAGTGAAGATGGGTAGAATTTCAAGTGAATAGAATATAGGATAAGGACAGGTAGGTTGGAATAGCCCTGATGATGATTAAAACTAAGCTGGAGGAGTTCCCATTGTGGCTCAGTGGGTTAAGAACCCTAAGCAGTTTTCATGAGGATGTGGATTCTATCCCCAGCCTTGCTCAATGAATGAGTTAAGGATCTGATGTTGTCACAACCGCAACATAAGAGTAACAGATGCACCTCAGATCTGGTGCTGCTGTGGCTGTGTTGTAAGCCTGCAGCTGCAGCTCTGATTCAACCCCTAGCCGGGGAACTTCCATAAGCCACAGCTGGGGCCTTAAAAAGGAAAAAAAAAAAAAAAAACCCACTAAACTAGAATATGTAAACCTGGCATATTGGTGTGTATGAGTAGAAGAAGAGCATGCAAAGTAGCATTTATAAAAGATTGGTGGAAAACACAAGCGACAGAAAAATATCCCGGGGTCCTTCATTGTTAAACAAACATAGTATTCTGGCAGTAAAAATGGTGATGGGATAAATTCTGAACAAAATAGAATCTCTGGTTAAAGGCTCAGAGACTTGGACACGGTAGATTCAGAGACACTGAGATGCACATAGACTGCAAAGCATAGAGCAGAGTTTGAAAAAATGCCTATATTTTTGGAAAAGATGGAAAATGAAGAAACAGAGGCAGTGAGAAAAGAAAGATGGGAAAAAGTCCCAAAAATGTAGTTTTCCAGAGGTCAAAATAAAATAATTTTAAGAAGAATATGGCTAAAGCAGTGCCAAGTATAGTAAAGAGGTCAATACCTGAGAAATAATAATTTAGGATTCATCAAGAATCTATTTCTAGGAAATGTTTAGAAGAGCAGTTTTAGGAAAAGATATTACTAAGATATGTGCTTTTATGGTATGTTTTATTTATCTGAAGTGATAAATAAAATGTTTAATCAGGAAAGGAAAATTTTTTAACTAGTGTTAGTGATTTTTGGTCATAGTACATAACTTTCCTCCTGTCTATATTACCAACAATTTCAACTTTAACACCAGACAGGTGATTAATTGAGACATGAATTCTATCTCTAACTAGTTGTGTGATTTTGGAAAAAATATAGAGCAATCAAATCTTTAAGTTCAAAGGTCATTCTACTCTCATCCAATATAAGAATTCCTTTACAGCCTCCTTGGCAATTCATTTGTTTCACCTTTCTAGATAACAAAACCCTTTTCCCTAAAATAATGCACTTGGACTTCCACTTATTAATTCTGATTAAATGAGCTAGAAGATAAAAGTCACTGAGTAAGATGCCTTCAAATCTTATTCATTATATGTGCTGTACAATGTTCTAGTCCATATTTTAGTTTTAAAGTGAAATATTGGAGTTCCCATTGTGGCTCAGCAGGTTAAACTCACCTGGCTCACTAGTTTAAGGATCTGGCATTGCTGCAAGCTGCTGCGTGGGTTGCAGATGTGGCTCAGGTCCAGCATTGCTGTGGCGTGGTACAGGCCTGCAGCTGCAGCTCCAATTCGGTCCATAGCTCAGGAACTTCCATATGCCACAGGTACAGCCCTAAAAAAGAAAAAGAGAGGGAGAGAAATACTTTTTAAAACATTAGTAAATGCTTAAAAGCAATACATAAAGAGTAATTAGCATGGGTACCTTCTTATTACCCTTTAGACTTTACTTAAACTTAAGAGAAAGTTCTGTGAAAAGTATTAATATTTGTATTGACACTTCAGCAGTTGCAAATGAGTCTTTGCCAGCTTTCCTTCTGATTCTAGCATTTTGCCTAATTCTGATTTCATGCATCGGTAAATTCTGAACAATCTGTGTCTTGAAGCGCGTCATGTACTAATTTTGCTCTGACAACCTTGTAATGGGAATTTGAACACTTACTACATTTTTCTTGTTAAACTAGAAAAAAAAAGTATTCCAGTGTTTACAGCTCCCTAACCTTTCCTCACTGAGGTGAAGTTTGATGTAGCTATTTCCTTTTTTCTTTGAAATCTCATTTTTAATAACACCATTCCACACTTGGTAGTGCATGTTTCGTCTCTGAACTCACCTTTGGAAGGAGTAGCCGTAATCCTATAAAAATCCCATTTTGCTCCAATCTGTGGAGCAAAATTATATATAATTATATATATATTATATTCTACCTAGCAGTGCTTGCAGCTGCTACAAGGGACCTGGAAGTGATTATTATCCCAATCAATTTTTGGGGAAATTTCTACTAAAAAGTGAAAAGGATCCCTTGATCAGACTTAGCAACATCCATAGTCTAATGATCATTTTCTCAAACATAACTTCAAGGGAGTTACAAAGACCTCTGACTTTTACCAGACAAATATAAATACTGAAAAATCATGAACCAAATAGAACTTGTGAAGCTTTTTTAAAAATCCCAGAATTTATTTTACATGTTATTCTATTTTGTCAAACAGAACTGGAAAGCTTAAATTATCTGCTTCTCTCACATAAAAAAATAAACACAAAACTCAGAAACAAAGTTCAAAGGCCTCATTTTTATTTTTTAAATTTTATCTATTTATTTATTTATTGCTTTTAAGGGCCGCACCTACGACATAAGGAGGATCACAGGCTAGGGATCGAATCAGAGCTACGGCTGCTGGCCTACACCACAGCCACAGCAACACAGGATTCAAGCTTCATCTGCAATCTACACAACTGCTCATGGCAAAGCTGGATCCCCGACCCACTGAGTGAGGTCAGGGATCAAACCACGTTCATGGATGCTAGCCTAATATAGTCAGAGGCACCTAAAATATTCTGCATCACATCTTAATTTCAAGGGAGTTCTCTGAGCACCACTGGAAGTCAGTTAACTCTGAAAGCAATGTAATGTTTTAGCAGTTGAAGGACACAACTAACTACCAACACATCAATTTAAAGCTAAGTCTAAAGTTCAAAAAATAAATAAATTCATCAAGATTTAGTAGATTTGAAAAGTCAATTTAGTAGATTTACTATTTTCTGAGGATAGGTTAGACATTAATAAAGTAGACTAATAATAAACTTAGACTAATAAAATATCCCCAAGACCACTTTTCCCTCACTCCTGCCTTCCTTACAAACTTATCAGTAAATGAGAGTTTTATTTTCTTCATGCCAGGTATCCTGCAGATTTTGAGGAAAATAAACGCCCCTAGTGTAAAATATAAGAGTTTCTGACAGAAAGAAGATAAATTCTTATTTATTAAAAATAATTTCTTTCTTAGCATGAGGTCAGTAGACATAATGAAAAAATTTCATGCTATAAACAATATTAAAATATACTAATTATGATAATTCCAGCAACCCCAGAGTGCACTGGATTATGGAGTAAAAGGATTGTTTCCATATGCTGTTAACTATAGTTTTATCATTTTTTACCTAAACATTTTGGTAGTTCTTAAAATCAGGCCAAACTATTATAGAGTTGAGTGTTTGAGAGCTGAATTGTAGGCTAACTAAAAGAAACAAATAAAATCGCTTTAGGTTGGTTGAAATGCTATAATCAGATAGTTCATAACTGGATTTATTTCCTCTCTATTACCAAGCATTCATTAATTAACAAATTCTTATGAAAACCCTAGTATAAAACAGTAGTTTAGGGGTTCTCTTGTGGCAGCGTGGGTTAAGGATCCAGTGTTTTCATTGCATTGACTTGGGTCACTTCCATGGCCCAGGTTCAGTCCCTCACCCAGGAACCTCTACATGCCATGGGTACAGCCAAAAAAAAGAGTTTACAAAAGCAAAGTTTCATTTTCAAAGACCTGATTATCTATAGACATATATATATTAAATATAAGCATATATACATATATATATGTATGTATGTGCTTTTACTATCATATTATTCCAAAAAGGTGCTATTACATGTTTATAGGACCCAAAGTTTGTTTTGGGTGAAACCTGGAAAACTGAGTAAGATTTACCTAAACAGAGAATTGTAGGGAGATCTTTACTTGTTACAAAGGCCTAAGTAAAGTTAGTAAAGGGCATTCAGAGCAGATTGGCTTGACTATGGTAGAAGATTTGTGTAGGAATAAAGGAATGAAAAGACTAGAAAAACAGGTTGAAGTCACACTATGTGAACCCCTGAAGGCCAGAGTGAGGACTGCATTTCATCTTACAGAGAACAGGGAGACACTATAGGATTTTCAGCAATATCTAACAAATATACTTGAGCTTGAATAGAAGTCAGTGGGATAAGTGTTATATAGGAAAAGAATATATAAAATGCAATATAAAACTGGTTTTATGAAGGCATCCCTAAACAGCCACGTGTGGAATAGACAGAAATGGAGAGAGATTGGAAATAGGAAGCTGATACAACAGTTCAGATATATGGTAGGCAAGGAAATTGGCAGGAAGAATAAAAAGAAAAGGTCAAATGGGAGAGACACACACTCACATCACAAAACTCCAATGAACTAATAAATCCATATATTATTCCAACACTTTACATATGCAGTGTTTCTCTTACGTCCAGATCTTGTTTTTTTTTTAAAGGTTTTTTTTTTTTTTTGTCTTTTTGCTATTTCTTGGGCCGCTCCCGCGGCATATGGAGGTTCCCAGGCCAGGGGTCGAATCGGAGCTGTGGCCACTGGCCTGCGCCAGAGCCACAGCAACGCAGGATCCGAACTGCGTCTGCAACCTACACCACAGCTCACGGCAACGCCGGATCGTTAACCCACTGAGCAAGCGCAGGTATCGAACCCGCAACCTCATGGTTCCTAGTCGGATTCGTTAACCACTGCGCCACGACGGGAACTCCTTAAAGGTATTTTTATTTTTTATTTTTTAATTTTTTATTTATTTTTTAATTTTTTATTACTCAAATGAATTTATCACATCTGTAGTTGTATAATGATCATGAAAATCTGATTTCACAGGATTTCCATCCCATAGCCCAGGCACATTCCCCCACCCCCAAACTGTCTCCTCCGGAGACCATAAGTTTTTCAATGTCTGTGAGTCAGCATCTGTTCTGCAAAGAAGTTCAGTCTGTCCTTTTTTCAGATTCCACATGTCAGTGAAAGCATTGGATGTTGGTGTCTCATTGTATGGCTGACTTCACTTAGCATGATAGTTTCTAGGTCCATCCATGTTGCTAAAAATGCCGGTATTTCATTCTTTTTAGTGGCTGAGTAATATTCCATTGTGTATATGTACCACCTCTTCTGGATCCACTCCTCTGTCGATGGACATTTACGTTGTTTCCATGTCTTGGCTATTGTATATAGTGCTGCAATGACCATCGGAGTACATGTGTCTTTGCCAGTCGTGGTTTTCTCTGGGTAGATGCCCAGGAGTGGGATAGCTGGATCAAATGGTAGTTCTATGTTTAGTTTTCTGAGGAATCTCCATACTGCTTTCCACAGTGGTTGCCCCAATTTACAATCCCACCAACAGTGTACTAGGGTTCCTTTTTCTCCACACCCTCTCCAGCACTTATTGTTTGTAGATTTTTGGATGCTGGCCATTCTGCCTGGTTTTGATTTGCATCTCTCTAATAGTGAGTGATGTTGAACATCTTTTCATGTGTTTCTTGGCCATCTGTATGTCTTCTTTGGAGGACTGCCTGTTTAGATCTTCTGCCCATTTTTTGATGGGGTTGTTTGTTTTTTGGTATGGAGCTGCAGAAGGTGTTTATAAATTTTGGAGATTAATCCCTTGTCAGTTGATTCATTTGCAAATATTTTCTCCCATTCTGTGGGTTGTCTTTTTGTTCTGTTTAGGGTTTCCTTTGCTGTGCAGAAGCTTTGAAGTTTGAGTAGGTCCCATTTGTTTATTTTTGTTTTTATTGTCAATACCCTAAGAAGTGGATCTGAGAAGATGTTGCTGTCGTTTATGTCAGAGAGTGTTTGGCCTATGTTTTCCTCTGGGAGTTGATAGTGTCTGGTCTTATATCTAGGTCTTTAATCCATTTGGAGTTGATTTTTGTGTATGGTGTTAGGGAGTGTTCTAATTTCCTTCTTTTCCATGTGGCTGTCCATTTTTCCCAGCACCACTTATTGAACAAGCTGTCCTTTCTCCATTGTATATTTTTGCCTCCTTTGTCACAGATGAGTTGGCTGTAGGTGCGTGGGATTAATGGTGGGCTTTCTATCCTGTTCCACTGATCTATATGTCTGTCTTTGTGCCAGTACCATCTGGTTTTGATGACTGTTGCCTTGTAGTATAGTCTGAAGTCTGGGAGCCTGATTCATCCAGCTCCATTTTTCTTTTTCAGGATGTCTTTGGCTATTCTGGGTCTTTTGTGCTTCCAAACCAACTTTAAACTACTTTGTTCAAGTTCTGTGAAAAATGTCCTTGGTAATTTGATAGGGATTGCATTGAATCTGTAGATTGCCTTAGGTAGTATAGTCATTTTGATAATATTAACTCTTCCAATCCATGAGCATGGTATATCTTTCCATCTATTTGTGTCATCTTTGATTTCTTTCATCAGTGGCTTATAGGTTTCAGAGTACAGGTCTTTTGTTTCTTTAGGTAGGTTTACTCCTAGGTGTTTTATTCTTTTGGATGCGATGGTAAACGGAATTGCTTCCCTAATTTCCTTTTCTGCTCTTTCATTGTTAGTGTATACAAATGCCGTCGATTTCTGTGTATTGATTTTGTATCCTGCGACTTTGCAAAATTCGTGGATGAGCTCTAACAGTTTTCTGATTAAAAAAATCCTAGAGTCTTTAGGATTCTCTAGGTATAGTATCATGTCATCTGCAAATAGGGATGGTTTTACTTCTTCCTTTCCAATTTGGATTCCTTTTATTTCTTTTACTTCTCCGATTGCTGTGGCTAGGACTTCCAAAACTATGTTGAAGAGTAGTGGTGAGAGTGGACATCCTTGTCTTGTTCCTGATCTCAGCGGGAATTCTTTCAGCTTTTCACCATTGAGTATGATGCTCGCTGTGGGTTTGTCGTATATGGCCTTTATCATGTTGAGGTAGGTTCCCGTTATGCCCACTTTCTGAAGGGTTTTTATCAGAAATGGGTGTTGGATTTTGTCAAAGGCTTTTTCCGCGTCTATTGAGAAGATCATATGGTTTTGATTCTTCAGTTTGTTAAGGTGGTGTACCACACTGATGGATTTGTGGATACTGAAGAACCCTTGCATCCCTGGGATAAATCCCACTTGATCGTGATGTACAATCCTTTTAATGTATTGTTGGATGTGGTTTGCTAGTATTTTGTTGAGGATTTTTGCATCGATGTTCATCAGTGAAATTGGCCTGTAGTTTTCCTTTTTTGTGGAATCTTTGGTTTTGGTACCAGGGTGATGGTGGCCTCATAGAATGAGTTTGGGAGTATCCCTTCTTCTGCAATTTTTTGAAATAGTTTCAGAAGGAGAGGTGTGAGCTCTTCTCTAAATGTTTGATAGAATTCGCCTGTGAAGCCATCTGGTCCTGGACTTTTGTTTGTTGGAAGTTTTTTAATCACAGTTTCAGTTTCAGTTCTTGTGATTGGTCCATTCATCTTTTCTATTTCATCTTGTTAAAAAGAAAAAACAAAACAACAACAACAAAAAAAACCTAGCCTAAGTACAAAAGTTAAACTTTGAGACATTTCCTCCTGATTCCCTATCATATGGTCTCATATCTTGCTTTCCTTGACTTGTAACTTATAACACCTTGACTTGTATTTTTCTTTTGGAGCATTTATTACCATTTTTATTAATTAATATTTATGTTACCTTGAATGAAAAGTAGTTAGCCTCACAACTAGTCTGTAAACTCCATAAGAGTGCAAACCACGTCTCACCATTGTATCTAACACTTTAAATTTCAATAATACTTAATTGGCATCTATTGCAATTTGGAGGACCAGAGTCATTTGGCAGCACATCAGCTCTGTTTCTTGCACCAACGTATCATAGGCAGAACTGACTCTAGAAAAAAAAAAAAAGCAGAATCATTGCAGAAAAAGACTTCTTTCCATCTTGTAATGATAGTCCAACACACTTGACCAAATTCTTAAATGCAGCATTTAGCACTTTCATGCCACTAAGCTCTTCTCTCTTCACTAAAGAAAAGCCTATACAATTAAATTACACATAATACTAGAATTATTTGCCTTTTAAAGATTTCCATATAAGACAATATATGACTAGATGATGGCAGCAGGGTCAGGCCTCAGACATCCACCCTGGTGTCCACCCAAGCAGCTATTCATCCACTTATGTAATAAAAGCATATTCCTGGCCATTTCTCTCCTATTATTTTTGCTATATTTATAATAAGGTAAAAATTACAAACTAATTTTACCTCAGTATTTCTTTGTAAATAAAGAGTAAAAGATGGTCTATGTAGTTCAACTTACATTTCAGATAGATTTTGCTTCTTGAATGAGTATTCAGAATGGAAGTCAAAAAGTAGCAAGAGCACAATTTATGGATGCAAGATATAAAAAAGATATTGTAAAGCTCTGTTTTATTCATCTTTATGATGGGATCTAAGGAATTCATCTTATATTTGGCTTCAATTTTGGAGTCAGCTCATTCATTTCCATATTCAGCCTGTCCCTGTACAAAGTTAGAACATAAGCATAACAGAATTTTCTCTGTTAATCCTAGGCATCTAAGAAATAATGCTTAAAATTTTAGAATTTAAATAAATTATATTAAGTTGATCAGTTTACTTGAATCATTATTGAATGCAAACACCCCTGAAGATAACTATAGCATTTTAAGTGCAGTTATAAGGAGTTCTACCCAAATTAATATTTTTCGATATTATAGGATGCCTATTTTTCCTGATACATGCTTAAACCATTCTCTGAATGTTTAAAAAGCAAAATGTATTCCAATTCATCATGAGAATATAAGCTTAGATATGGGTTTTCCCACAAGATAATAAAATGCATTAGAGAAAGAAAAACACAGAACATTCTGTTTTTAAACCATATAATGTACAACAAAGTACTCTTATTCTAATTTGAAATCCCTACCAGAGACTGTAATTTTCTACAATAGCATAAAAATGGCTTAGATTTGCTTATAAATAGTACTTTGAAGGGCTCTGTATTTAATTAAATGTCCAATGACAAATCTGATTGACCTGATTGCATCTCCAAAATCAGAGATTGATAGAAGGCACAGGGTCAAGGGAACTATTTACCACAGTGATAGTGAAATGTGGGATTGATGTCACTTCAGTCTGGAATGTTTTATTTGAAAATGCTGAGTCTTTGGGAGCATCAGCAATGCCATTTTATTATCTTTCAGCATTTGTGCAAATGCCCAGAAAGCTGCAGCAGCCCATTAAGTATTGAATTAAAGGGGGGATTTCAAGCCATATCCTTCATGAGACCATAGCTCTTCCCAAAGTGTCAATGTGAAAAATGTAAAGGCAAGGTAAATTTGTAACCCTAAATTTCTCCATAGCAGAACATGGTTATACAGATGTACCAAGGGAGAGAAAAAGAAAAATAAATTAAATTTAAATGTGAGACCTGTCAATAGCAAGACTGGATATAAATGGCACCCAAGGTCAGATATTTGGAGGGTAGAAACGGGAAAAGTTAGATCAGTCTTTTCCCACTTGAACAGCTTTTGTTAGACCAAGTAGTTACTGTTTAAAAAGCAGTGCCATTTTCAGTTTCAGTTAAATTATTCAGTTAGCAATTCCCTTTAGAAAATGATAAAATTACACAGTCAGAGAGACTGAATGAAACAGACTGATGATGTAACATCTCAAAAGGACAGGATAGAAAGGATGGAAAGCATGTATTCCCAACCAAGTCATCTTTGTGACCCAGAGGCATGGCAGACAGATAGACGTGTCCCTAAAGCAGCCCTCAGGATAAAAAGATTCCTTCATAGTTAGAGTTTAAGGAATTCCCATTGAGGCTCAGCAGGTTACAAACCCAACTAGTATCCATGAAGATGCGGGTTGGATCCCTGGCCTTGCTCAGTGAGTTAAGGATCCACTGTTGCCATGAGCTGCAGTGTAGGTCACAGACACAGCTTGGATCTGGATCTGGCATTGCTGTAGCTGTGGCATAGACTGGCAATTGCAGCTCTTATTCAACCCCTAGTCTGGGAACTTCCACATGCCGAGGGTGCGGACCCTAAAAAGACCAAAAAAAAAAAAAAAAAAAGAGACAGAGAGATTTTAATATCCTAACCTCCTCCTACTTTCCATGATCTCCCTGATCTTCTAGACAATATCTCCCTTCTCTTCTAAACAATAATAAATTTCTGTTTACCTCCTGCAATGTTATTTTATTATCTTTTTCTTTCTTGCATTGCCTTTTATTTATGAATTAAGTAGTTTCTTACCTAATCTCTCTCATTTTTTTTATACGAAGTGTATAAACATTGCTTAAAATGCTGCATACCCCCACCCCCACTGCATGGTAGACACTCTGGATGTTCATAAGTGTTCTAACTCTGTCCTCAGAACACAATGAAACTGCACCTTCTTGCTGACTTGAACTTAGGTTTGGCCATGTGACTTGCTTTGGCCACTGAAATGTGGGTGGAAGATGCTATGTTACTTCAGGAAAAGAGCCTTAATAGCCAAAGATTGCTTTGCCATGTTCTCATTCTCTCTGTAACCAGATAGGAGCCACTCCAACCGCCAAGGTCATGAGGTTAAAGACAATGAAGAACGTAGCCTCCCTGTGACCTTTGTTGTACATATTCAGGAGTGGTGGGTGGAAAGGCACTGTGTGCTCTTTAGATAGTGAGATTTAGAGTTTGTTACTGCAGCCTGGTGCATATAATTGGTGATAAACACTCTGATATAATGAAGAGTAGAGCTATAGATGCATGAACAATAGGGAATTTGTATTTTAAAACATGAATTGATGATACATATTATTCACCACAAATACAACAAGCATCTACAAATTGTCTTAGTTTATTCTAAATTAGTTCAGTGTTATAACTGAAAAATTTGACACCTGCTTAGAGATGTGTTAGGATACTTGTTACAATTAAGTTCTTTGTGTGGCATTATGGAACTTTGGCAATCATATTTTCATTCCTTATAACTAGGGTAATAAGAACATGAGAGCATAAATAATAGAGTGCATCTTTCTTACTTGAAACCATTTTGACTCATGTTGAGATTGATCAAATGGCACAATTAAGTCTAAAGATAAAGCACAAGTCAAAGTTTCAAGCTTATGGTTATGACATAATTTAAGCTGAATGCAAAATAATATAAGGGAGAAAAGAGTGCTTTGATGACACAGGTAATTTACTAACACCTTCCCTGAATGATACTCTGACTGAAAAATTGAGAGCATCACAATGCTCAAGTGATATTTACCTCAAAAAGACAGCAAAATCAAAACAGCAGTGTAACAGCTTTTTGATTACCTCCACATTAGTTATTAGAGATAAATATGAATGACTAAATTCTTTATTTAACCTGATTTGAATCATTTATTATGGAAGGCAAATCTCATCCTCTCTCTCCAGTGCTGTACAATAAATCTTTCTATGATCAGAGCAAATGGTCTATATTTGCACTGCCCAATACAGTATCACTTGAAATGTGGCTAAGTGCTATAAGGATTGAATTGTAGTTTTATCTAAATTTAAATAGCCTATGTAGCTAATGATACCATATCAATAGTGCAGCCTATACTCCCATGTAACCTGAGATTAGGGTTGAGTCTTGAAGATCACAAATTAATATTGAAAGGGACCAACACCAAACTCTTCATGATCAGAGCCTCAGCACGTCCACAAAGATCACTAAAAGGGATGAGCCAGAACAATGAAAGGACATTTTGCTGCTAGAGAAGTGTTGTATCATGAATAACAATAATGAATATTTCTTGCTTCCTGAAATTGTTTTGGGTCCAGAGTTTAAACTGTGAATATAATTCTTCCCACCTCTTTTTAATTCAAGTAGGCCATGTTCCTGTCAGAAAGCAAATTTCTATAATCCTTATTACAATTTTTTTTGGCATACCTGACATCATTGTAAATATTTCAAATTACTTTTACTTCAAATAAAAATTATATCAGTTACCCAGGTTTTGCTTCTGTGCAAGTTCAAAAGTTTCCATTTATGTAAAATTCAAATTTTTAAAAAATTTTTGGCTTATTTGTAGCATTATGTTATCACCAAATCAATGTCACATATGTAGATTTTGGAAATGTAGCATTTCCATACCACCTAAATTTTGAAGCAGAGGCAGTTGAGGCACAAACATCTATCCATCTACCCTTCAGTCAACCATAGATTTACACACACACACACGCACACAATTTTTTTGATTTACTGACGTATAGATGGTTTACAATATTCTGTTAGTTTCTGTGTACAGCAGAGTAATTCAGATTATTACATATATATTTTTCACATTATTTTCCATTATAGGTTATTACAAGATATTGAATATAATTCCCTGTGTTATTCTTTGTTGTTTATCTGTATTATGTATAGTAGTTTGTATCTGTTAACCCCATACCCTTAATTTATTCCCCCCTCCTTTCCTTTTCCCCTTTGGGTATCATAAGTTTGTTTTCTATTCCTTATCTGTTTGGAACGTCCATCATGTGAGAATTTAACTCTGTTCTCTCACTAAAAGGTTGTAGGACAGGTAGGAGTGTTTCATCTATCTGTATACATCCAACAATTTATGTTTTAACATATTGAAGCAAATTTCTAGATTTTAGTACATGGTATCAGATCAAAAATTGACATTGTCATATTTGTGAGACAATACCAAAATTTGACTGAAAACGTAATATTTAGGAAAAAATTTTTTAGGATGATTGTTGTGGGTAAACACAAGGGAAGACTTTGGCAATTCATAATCATTAATTCCAGACCTGTAAGCTGTAATTGGTCTGACACAGATACACCTTTATTTATTCAGTCTGATCTTATTTATCTGTTTGGATCCTATTCCGAAGTGTCAGTTTTATTAGGTAGTCAAAGTGGTCTGTGCAGAGAGCACTTTTAAATTTTTTTTCTTAATCTCCATCTTAAATAACTTGGTGTCTTAAACATCCTATATTAAAATTTTATCTTCACCTTATTTTTCAATCCCCTTTTACAGCAGTTTCTTCCTTCTGCCTAGAATTTACTCATCAGTCCTTGAAAATTTTTCTTCTCCAACTATTTAGAGCACTATTTCCCCAAACAGAAAATTTCTCTTGTCTTTCAAGACTAAGTTTATAAGTCATTTCACAAATTCATTCAACAAATAGATACTAAATATTTTCTGTGTGCCAGGAACTATGCTTAGGGCTTTATAAATTAATTCACTTAACTCTTAACAACTGCTCTATAAAGTAGATATTAACATTGTCATGCTTTCACAAAATGGATGAGGATTCCTCACTGTTTTGTTCCACCTTCCAAGGACCCACCCACCATTCTGACCAGCTGGGGAGGCTCTGTGAATATTGTGTTCCCATTATTAGACAGCACTTACATCATTAGCCCCTACTCCCAGTCAATTCCACTAGGACCCCGTCTTCTCCAGTGGTCAAATCTCAAAGTAGAAACAAGTGAATTCAGAGACTGAAATCAATTTGAGTAAGGAAGAAAGCTCTGATTAATGTGGCACAAATCTGTTCTCATCCTGAAAAAATCCCAGTTGAAGTTTAGGTCAGTTATTAGCAAAATGGCTTTGGTTACTGTCATGCTTTTTTCATGCAGTAATTACAAGCTGTCTTGCCTTTTCATCCCAATCAACTGTTAGGGCAAATTAAAGAGTAAGATATTCATATTCTGCTCACACCACAATTAGCGGTAGTAAACATTTACTGAGTGACTACTATATGTGCAAGGGCATTAGCAATCATGCATATATATATGTATAATTGTTATTATACATATATGTGTATATGCATAATATATATATGTAATTTTATATACACATGTAATTTGATCAACAAAAAAGAAATCAGAAGTCTTGAAGATGCTGTTTTCAGAGGAGAAATTGAGAAGTATGTTTTGAGACATTCTTTCAGGACTGACATGGCAGATCTAACAAACGGTGATGTCCATCAGGTGTAACCAAGGTATTGGGACCAGGAAAATAGGATGATTATCTTGTTTTTGTTTTTATATTCTCAAAAATGCCCAGAAACTAGAAAAATTCACCATTATAACCAATTATATTTTAGTAAAAGTTTAATGTTTTTAAAATATAATATTTTTAAATCATATAATTTTCATAGAACTGGAGAGATTGTTCTCTATCTTTATACATGACTTAAAACATAAAAATGGCAAACACTGTTTGAAGATAATATTACTAAGTATTTTTGTTTTTGAAACTCAGAAGCCAAGAAATCTATCCATATAGATCAGTGAGGTCTTCATGGAGAAAAGTCTGGTTCTGCAATCATATTTTACCTTAAACCATCCATATGAAAAATTCAGGCCAATGGCCACAAGAGGGATGGAGAAAATGTGTTGGAAGAGTCTGTCTGAAGCCATTACTTTTGAAAGAGAACAACCTCTGTTTATCTTCCATTCTTCTAGGGTCCTAAGATAGTCCCTCAACCAGTGTAATAATAATAAACCCTCCTGGCATCTGGCCCAAGCTTGGACTCCAGGCATGGATAGCTCTTATATCAAAAAGTCACATATGGGATCCATCAGAACCAGCAAGCAGAGGAAACAATGTAAGAGCGTTAGTTCCCCTGACTGCTGGGTCAGCAGAATTCACCCATAATTCATTCAACCAAGAGCAGTTTTATGTAAAAGAGAAAGCACATTCTACATTTTACCTTGCTGGGAGAAAAACTAAAGTTATTCATGGACCATTTAAGCAAAAAGAAGTCACCCCCATATTTATGATAGAATTGCAACTTATAAAACATCCCATGAAGCATGAGAGATATCCTATCAAATAAAAAAATAAGTTTGATAGTTATAAATTGAACTTGGAAGAGTGCAAATATACATAATATATTCATATATCACCAGATACTTGCTTGAATACGAGTGAATTAGAAAAAAAAAAAAAGAGTTATGAACTTGGTTACCTGAGAAGAAGAGAGAAAACTCATTTTTTTCTCCCTGAGAATGAATAAAAATAGCTTCTGTGAGCCAGGTAGAAAGTATAATTGCCTATTACAAGTTTACTTTTCTCTATGTAATAGTAAAATTATATCTGTTTTATTATTTTTATTCTATTATTCTTGACAAATCTCATCTTTGGAAGGCAAGTCCTGTATTATTATATATGTGAATTTTGCACATTTCTTCTGACAAGTTTGAATGGCTAATAAAAAGTAAAATATAAGATTTAAAGTAACTTTAAAGGGAAAGCTTTGGCACACAGCAAAGCGAATGAAGTACTGGATAACAGCTTTCAAGAAGTTCTTTCGGGATAATAAAGAAAATTGAATTGGCTGCCTTGAAAGCACATCACAGGTGGCAGGTGAGGAAATTCTCAGCTTCCTTGACTTTTTTCCAGACAGTAAATGTGTCCATCAAAGTCATACAGTCAGCACCACTTGCTTGGCTGGGCTTGTAGTCACAAAAAAATAAAGAGTATTCTGAGATGAGCACATGCTTGTTTTCTCCTGGCAGAGGAAATGCTGTCTTACTTCCAATGAGATTTTAGGCAAGAAGATAGTGTGCCTGTTAGAATCATTCCACGTCACTGCCTTAAGCATTTTTGGGGTGAGCTTGTGAGACCTGGGTTCTAGTAGTACTTGATCCAGCATGAGCACCAGTTTGCTTTGTGACTTTGAGTAAGTCACTTCCCTGAACTTCCACTACTTGTCCTACAAAATGAACAGGATAAATAATGCTCTTTCCAATCGCTACGTTTTATGATTTTACTTTCTTATTTATATTATGGCATTCTACTAGAAGAAGAAAAATACCAACCTACAAAACCTGTGAAGTTTCCTGACATGATACCATCTATTATGAAACAGTGTTCCTGAGAGGATAACATGAAATAGAATGAATGTCTAAGCTGTCTGGCCCTTAACATGTGTTCAGTATACGTTAGTGTCTTTGCCCCAGGGTCACCTCCAGTATCTCATTCTAGTCCATTCTTCTCTACCATCTGAAAAATCTCTTTATGCCGAGTATAATAGCTATTGGTATGATCACTAGGACTGAGATAACAGAATTTATGAGTAGCAGCCTCTAAAATGATTTATGAAGAATCAATTCACTAACTTTTGCAGGACATTTTTTTTTTTAAAGAATGACATGCTGTTTCAATACATTAAGTGTTATATTGCATTTATACTTAGCACAATATCTGTTAGTTTTTCAATAAGTGAATATTTATTCACTTAGTTAAGTGAATGAGTCATTTGAATAGAGTACCTCTCCACTCAAGTTTAATATACAGTATATCTCAGCCTGTGTGTTTCATTAAACTACATATAAAAACCTGACTCTCTGTGATATTGATTTGGGCTATGTAACAGGATCCTACTGTGGATACCCTATGAACTGGGAAAATGTATCCAATTTGTTGAACCTCGAGTTTTTTTCCCCTAATCAATGTAATGGGAATAATACTATCTAATTTATAGAGAGTTGTCAAAATTGAAGTTAATATCTAACATGGCAAAATATGAAATGTGAAATAATGTGGTATCTATCTTTAACATTTATATTACTTTTGAGGATATCATGTGCCCTTCAAAATAACTACTTTAAACTTATTGTGTAATAGTATCTCTGAATAAGGGCTTTTAGGGGCTTGCAGGAGATTTCCTCATTGCCATTAGATTAGATGCTACTCACTATAGCAGAATAAAAGCTGCTGATCTCCAACGTAATTCTTAATTTCTTGTGATCGACACAAAATAAAGATGGGAAGGGCTATAAAATATAAAAGTCGGTGTAAAGACAGTACTGCTTATGGTATCTTTTAACCATGCCTAACTTTTTTTTATTTGGTAATAGACAAAAGGAAATGCCATTGATATAAAATGCAAATGACTCATTGAGTCAATAATAAATTGCGGGGTACAAACTCTTCAATAACAGGAAGTTGATTTGAAACCAGGCAGCATTTTCCACTTATCTATTGTCTTCAGCTGTGCTGAGTTAATGAGGATTTGTAATTACTTTGAATTTTAACTAATACATCTTTTCCATTTGGAAACTGATTTCATTTTAGTGTCATATTTTACTGTTTGCAAAATTACCTAACCATACAAAAGTTGACAGAATTGGCCATAATCAAAGGCTTTGGAATGCAGTAAGTCATTTTAATAGGTAGAATGGGTTTTCTCTTTTCAGGAATATCTGTTTTGTCTTTGAATATTTCTTATGTATAATTGCTAAGCACTTGTATGTTAAAATTGTAAAAATGAACATGAAAATAGTTTTTATTAGCTAAAAAGTTATTCACATATGCTACTTATATTTTTCAAATTATATTGTTTACTTAGAAAAAATTGAAAACCTATGTCTAACATTTTAAATTTCCACTTCATAAGCCACAGAAATATTCTACGTTAACCATATCAGAGTGTGAGCTTTTAGTCTCCTTTAAAAAGAAAAAAACCAAAAAACTATTTTTTAAAAAAATGTCTTCAGGCATTCTTTGAATTTCAAGTAACACATATGCCAGAGAATGATCTCTTGTGAAAGACAAGAGGCGCAAGAACAGCTTCTAAAGAGATTATTCTAAATTGTTATTTGGCTTGTTTTGGAACTATCCAGTAGCATAAATAGAGAATTGCCCTATTCTCGGCTGCACACAGGTTAAGTTGGAAACATATTACTACAAAAAGGAAAATAGATTGATTTGTACATGGTTATTCATTTACATTTATCCTTGGGGGTCTCTAGGAAACAAATGATATGCAGGCAGCTGCAAGATTATTGTTATGCTCTTGTTGCTATTTGGTGATTGCTATTTACATGTAAATTACTACTTGGAAAAGTACAACTTCTCCTCTTCACTAGTAACCAGACAACAAAACAATTCTTACTAAGCTGTCCAAGATTGATTACTCAAAAATACTTCCTAAAGGAATCATTCTTTAGAGTATTTTCCACTTCTGCATTTTCTTTAAAAAGTAATTTAGAATGGATATAATAAAAGAGAAATACCTCATGCTGATTCTTAGGTTGTGTCTATATAATAAACAACTTTATACAAATATGTGGAAGAATATTTAAAAGTAAATTTATTTTATATAATGATTTTTTTTCCATTATAGCTGGTTTACAGTGTTCTGTCAATTTCCTACTGTACAGCATGGTGACCCAGTTACACATACATGTATACATTATCATTCTCCATCATAAGTGACCAGACATAGTTCCCAATGCTACACAGCAGGATCTCGTGGTTAATCCATTCCAAAGGCAATAGTCTGCATCTATTAACCCCAATCACCCCATCCATCCCATTCCCTCCCCTCCCGCTTGGCAACCACAAGTCTATTTTCAAGTCCATGATTTTCTTTTCTGTGAGAAGGTTCATTTGTGCCATATATTAGATTACAGATATAAGTGATATCATATGGTATTTGTCTTTCTATTTCAGACTTACTTTCACTCAGCATGAGAGTCTCTAGAATAGCATTTTATTCTTTTGTACAGCTGAGTAGTATTCCAATGTGTATATATACCACATCTTTCTAATCCAATCATCTGTTGGCAGACTGACTTTTCAGAATGGAAAGGAAAAGAAAATCATGAAGATGTTTAAAGACAGATGAGACAAGATCAAGGATAAAGTTGATCTATCTCCAAATTTTGTCTCTGGGTCAAGCTAGATGAAATCCCTCCACACCTTTAATATGTTTATGCCTAAAGATTATCTTGAGAGTATTGATCTTTAAACTGCCATAAGTTAGGCAAATAAACATTTTTAAAAGTTCTACAAGTTAGTGTTAACACCGTGATGCTTTTTTTTTTTTTTTTAACAAACTAAGAGTTCTGATAAATATTGAAATATTTACAATTGGGGCATACTCTGTATTCAGTTTTATAAGGTTTTCACCTAACATTCTATCAAAGGTCATTTTCCATATTAACTTATGTAGCTATCTTTGCCTTTCTCTTTTAGAATTGAAACTTCTGCATTCAAAAATATGTATGTGATTGAGGATTTTTATACATATTGACAAGTTGCTCTATAGGGAAGATGATCAAATTTATACCACCTTGATAAATATTAGAATATCAATTAGTTCATTTGACTCCATTGAAACTGATGAAAGTGTCAGTAGTCTACTTAAATATTAACTTTTTCTTCCTACAATTTTATGATTCTGAAAATTTTAACCAACCCAAAAGAATTCAAGCTGGATTAGTGCAGTCAAGAAAAAGGGAGAACTGGAAGATACATGATTCCACAGAAAAATGATAACCCATTTAAGCTAAGGATCAGTCTGGCTTTTCAGTACTGAAATCACTATGATTATAAACCATAGATGTGGGAAGAGAAAATCAGAATTAAGAACACTTGAAATATTGTCAGAGTTCCCACTGTGGCTCAATCCAACTAGTATCCATGACAGGATTTGATCCCTAGCCTTGCTCAATGGGTTAAGGATCCAGCGTTGCCATTAGCTGCAGTGTAGGTCACAGAAGTGGCTTGGATCCCATGCTGCTATGGCTGTGCTGTAGACTAGCAGCTGCAGGTCCAATTCAACCCCCAGCCTAGGAACTTTGATATGCCTCACGTGCAGTCCTAAAAAGAAACAACAATAACAATAGCCTTAAATATTATGAAAATAGGATCATTTTCAAGTACATTTTATAGATTTTGTGGCATTTGTAATTGGTTCGGATGTGGACTGGTAAAGAAATAAAATGCGTTATTCAAAATTATAAACTTAAAAAAATATAAACTTGATTTCAGGGTATCGGTTTAAGGACCACAACCTTATATAAATAGCTTACCAGAAATATATTTCTCCATTTTTTTTTGATTCATACACTCACATTTTTTTGCATTTTAACATTTCTGAAATGGCATTTGTCCTCCTATTCATCCTCCCCTTCACAATTTTCCCTTGTGAGAAAATATGATATTTACTTAGAATGGACTACTACTGATTCAAAAAGCTCTTCTTCCTACATGCCCAGGCTCAGTGTCAGATGAGGAATGAGTTAGAGATACAGTAACAATTTGTGGGGTTTTGCTTTCCCTTCCCTTCCTCACCCATTTGTCCACATTCCTAGGTCTGCGTTGAAGGATTGTTGCATAGACGGTGCTATCTTACTGTTTTATCTGAGAGTCCAGAGAGCTGCTCTACTGTGCAGTACATACAATGTGGAATCTAAGGATTTTTATGTAGATACCATCAATAGACACTTCCTAAAAAGTACATATTTTTCTCTGTTCGGTCACTTTTTAAAGCTAATGCGTTCTTATTTCACTCTATTTAATCCACAGCCCGGTGAATACACTCCAGGATAGCCAAGACCTCCCTGTGGCCTTTATGAATAACTTTCATGAGACCCATTCCTTAATTTAGCTTCTAGCATAGTTGAAAACTCAATGCAGAATCTTCAAATCTTGCCCTGGGTTGTTTTTTACTGAGAATGTACTCATCTTTGTCTTATATTTTGGAAGTTTGACAGAACTAAGTATCAAAGTTAAAGTTTGTGAAGTAGTATAAATAAATCAGTCCATCACAATTTCTATCCTTTAAACATGAAATGTTTTTGCCAGTAGGTTTTTCTGTTACTATTAGATGAAAATCAGCACTTCCCTTTACATCTATATATATCGAGCCTTAATATTTCATGCAGAGAGAGGAAACAAATTCATAAATAATACATCTCAACCTCCTAGGTGAAATAAATATGAATATAGTGACTTGTCATGCTAATCGCAAATGTAATGTAAAGCGCTTCCATGTCAGACTCTCTTTGATGCTGTTTAATTGATTAAAGTGCCAATGGTCCTTTTAAAATTGAAATGAATCATCATTGCTAATTTCAGAATTCTTCCCTAAACTTTTAATTTTACTGTTACTCAGCCAAATTCCTAAGGCAAATGGAAATAGTTTTTTGTACTCTAATCTAGAATGGGTAATTGAAACAAATTATGCGACTCATGATGCTTTGAGGGGCAGAAAAGATATTAGGCAGAGAAAGGCCTCCATCTTTAAGAGTGTTAATGTTCAAAGTTAATTACAATGAGTGTTTGAAATGCATTTAAAAAGGTTCATTGGATTGTAAACTTATTAGAAAAGTGTCTCTAAATAAAAATAAGTTAATCAGTATTTATTATCACCTATTAGGGTAAAGATAGTTTTTAAATTGTTTGCTGTGATTCCACATGACAGAAAAAAAAATCTGAAAATCACTATGTCATCAACAGCTTAATTTTAATCAGCAGTGAAGAGCAATTAAGTTAATAAAGGAGAATTTCTCCAGGACATATTAAAGTATGCTTATAAACTGCTATGGTCTGAATGTTTGTGTCCCCCCCGCTTGCCCCCCAAAATTCGAATGTTGAAAATCTGATGCCCAAGGTGATTTTATTAGGAGGTGGGGCCTGTGGGAGGTGATTGGGTCATTAGGGCAGAGCACTTAGGGAATTAGTGCCCTTGTGAAAGGGCCCCAGAGAGCTCCTGAGCCCTCTTTCTGTTGTGTGAGGAAACAGTGAGAATTCTGTAACTTAGGGCCTTCATCCAGCCATGCTGGCACCCTCATCTTGGACTATCAACCTCCAGAACTGTGAGAAATATATTTTTGTTATTTATAAACCTGCCAAGTATTTTGTTGTAGCCGCTCAAATGGACTAAGATATAATCCAAAAATCCATTCCCTTCTTTGTAATGATAGCCAATATTTATTGAGTAATTATCGCAAACCAGGTACTATGCTAAATACTTTATGTGTAATGTCTTATTTAATATTCTCAGAAAACTTCTGAGATCAGTGCTATTATTTTTCCCATATTAAAGATGCTCAGGATTGTAAATAGGTTAAGGTCACACCTGAAGCAAGTGATAGAGGTAGGATTTGAGTCAAAATTTTCTGAATCTAAAGCCCATACTCCTCAAAACTGGACACTGAAATGTTGCTAAATGTAGAATTAACATCCTCTTTCAAAATACACTTTTTTTTTTATCTGCAGATAAGAGCCATCTTACGTAAGCCAAATACAAGAGCAAAGGCTTATAAATATGTCAAGAAAATTATTATAGACCCTGGCAGCGAAGTCAGAGAAGGGTAAATAGCATGAAATGAAAAGGTAAAAAAGAAATAAAGATGAGAGGGAAGAGGAAGCACTAGGGAAATCTTTAAAGAGATATCTGACAAGAGCCAGTTCAGAAAGACTTCTGGCTCTGAGCCCTGGGAGGAAAAGCAGTACAGTTCATTATATTGTGACTTAGACTACATTCAATAATAGTACTTATAATTCTAACCCAAAAAAGGAAGTGTAACGCTCATTCTTTAAAAGTACTAAAATAAATGGTAATAAGTTCGAGAATGTGATTAAAACAGGGTGAAATCATGTAAAGAAACTCATGACTACAGGACCCACACTAGAGATGTGTCAGGGTTGATAAATGACACTGTGTACCAATAAGCTGCTCACTTGAATTCAGTTTGTAATCCAAAGTTCTTTTCAAAGTAGCTCTTATACTATAAACCAGTGGTTCTCAAACTGTACTGTACATAGGAATCAATTGAACAACCTGTTAAAATACAGATTCCTGGGCCCCTCTCCCAGAATTTCTGATTCTGTAGATCTTGGATGGGCCCAAGAATTTGCATTTCTAACCAGTTCCTTCCTAAACAATTATAAATGCTGCCAGCCTGGGAAACCATTGCACTAATCAGCTGGTTAAGTATTGCTACTGCTGAGAATGGAAGACAAGACATAATAGAGAATACAGTGGGAAATGTGCTCCACCATACCTCATTTATGCAGACTTTCTTTCCAGGTATTAGAAGTAGTAATAACATTCCTTCCTTGAAAGCAGTCATAACTTCCTGCTTGGCAATCTTCTGGTTTTCATCATACTTTGCTGTGTTATTTTGCTGGGGAGATAAAATTACCTTCCATGAAGGATTAGTCATATTTTTGAATAGTAGGAATATTTGTGTTAGTTGTGGCAGAAATTTTACTCATTGGAAGTTATTAAGATGAAGATAAATAACCACTTTTCTAAAATGTATTATCTGAAATTCCACCTGAGTCATGGAAAAAGAAAGCTAGATGAATTTTAATGGTGTATAAATGGACTTGATTCGGGTAGGAATAATGGCCATACATGTATACATGAATACATAAAATGGAATATTACTCAGCCTAAAAAAAGAAATACTGCCATTTGCAGCAACATGGATGGACCTAGAGAATATTATACTTAGTGAAGTCAGATAAAGACAAATATTACATTACTTATATGTGAAATCTAAAAAATAATACAAATGAATTTATATGTAAAACAGACAGACTCTCAGACATAGAAAACAAACTTGTGGTTACCAAAAGGGAAAGGGAGAGGTGAAGGGATAAATTAGGGTTATGAGATTAACAGATGTGCACTACTGTATATAAAATAGATAAGCAACAAAGATTTACTATATAACACAGAAAATGATATTCAACATCTTGTAATAGCCTATATAACGGAAAATAATCTGAACATAATTATATATATTTAATATATGTACAACTGAATAACTCTGCTTATACCTGAAAGAATTACAGTGTCGTAAATCAACTATACATCAATTTAAAAAGTAGAAGAGAGAGGAAGAATAGGAAGAATAGGCCAGGGATTATGTCTTCCTGGTTTGTCATTATATCTTAGTAACTTGCACAGTATGTGAGGTAGAGTATGTTCTCAGAAAATATCTGTGAATGGGCAAAAAAATTAAATCTATGCATGTAGGATGGTTGGTGGATAGGTGGAGTTGCAAAATATGCTGATGGAGAGTCATGCCATTATAAAGTGGTTGTACCCCTGTTAGGAGGCCTCTTTTCTACTCACAGCTGGAAATTGGACAGAAACTTGCAAGATATATTTTCAGTGTAGATTTGCCCTAATCCTGACCAACGGACCAGTAAAAGTTCCAGTCCATGATAGTCATTTGCCATCTACAACCATTTTTCCATGATTCCATTTTTACACTTATGCACAGGCACTCAGCAAATCAAAATTCCTTTGAAGACTGAGAAAAGTGATTGCAATCACAAATAAAACTGCAGTTGCTTAGAAGTGTTACTAAGGCCCATTTTCTTTTTTTTTCTTTTCTTTTTTTTTTTTTTTGGCTTTTTGCTATTTCTTTGGGCCGCTCCCTCGGCATATGGAGGTACCCCGGCTAGGGGTCTAGTCGGAGCTGTAGCCGCCAGCCTACACCACAGCTCACGGCAACGCCGGATGGTTAACCCACTGAGCAAGGGCAGGGACTGAACCCGCAACCTCATGGTTCCTAGTCGGATTCGTTAACCTCTGCGCCACGACGGGAACTCCCCTAAGGCCCATTTTCATCAGGCCTTCCAAAGAGTTCTCTGAGCATGAATATTTTCTGAATTTCTTTCTAGCTATAGAAGTTCTTTTAGCCTCTCTAAAGGCATTTAACTTTACCAGTAGGGGGGGAAATAAAACCTTCCCTCCCAAAATAAAGTTAAAGACCATGATGTTACAAAATACAGATGATTGTCATGTTACTGAAAAAACACCACAGTTCAGATCAATACCCTTTTTCTCATAATAATATATAATAGCTCTGATTAGGCTGTAACAAAGAGAATCCTATTTTCCACCTCTAAAATATATATATATACACACACACATATATATATGTATGTATGTGTGTATATATATATAATTTATACACATACACATACAATGGAATACTACTCAACTAAATCTTGCCATTTGTGACAGCATGGATGGGCTTTCAGGGTATTATGAAAAGTGAAATAAATCAGATAGAGAAAGACAAATATTATATGATTATACTCATATGTAGAATATAAAAAAGAAAAATAAAGCAACAGACAAAACAAAAATACCAAAGAGATTTGTGGTTCCCAAAGGAGAACAGGGTTGGGGGAGGGTGTATGATAATGGATTAAAGCTAAACTTTTATTGGTGAGCATGCACGCTGCATTGTATACAGAAGTGGAAATGTAAGGTTATATTATATAATGTTTCAAACTAATATTGTCTCAGTTAAAAATTTTAAAAATTAAAAATAAAATGCAAACACTTCTGAGTCATAGTCATTCAAAAGATTGTATTGTATGTTTCATCCATTTTATTCCTTCTTTCACTCACATATTTATTCAATACATCTTTTGAATGGCAATCATGCTAGGCAGAATGTTAGGTATCAGAGATACAGCAGCAAACACAACAGAATCCCTTCCCTCATGTATCTTTTAACAAAACTGTAACAGAAGAACGGAACAATTTAATATGTAAATAGTGCAAAGAGTAGGGGCAAGAACATTTCAGGTGAAGGAAACAGGGTATTAGCAGTGAGAAGGGAAAGAGTTAGGTGTGGGTAGCAAGGTCAAGGAATCTAGTGGCAAAAGAAGAAACAACCAAAGTCTTATTAAGCATGGCTGTGCAGGACAAGCGGGGCTGGGTGAACTAAGGATCTGGAACTGTGCTGGAAGACACACAAAGAGTCAGCTTTTTGGGCTTACTTTTTGTGAGCTTTGTCATTGCTTAATAGGTTATCTACTATATGAAAAGGTGAGGGAGAAGCATGTGGAGGAGAGCAGAAGAAAGAACCTGGAGAGACTGAGAAAAGACTGTTGTTGGTAGGGTGAAGAGATAAAGAGATGGCACGAGGAGGTAGTTAAATAACTTGTGGTTACAAAGGTATTGGAAAGCTGACTATGCAGTGATCTTAACCCTCAAAGAGCTCTCAGTCCAATTGGTGAAGTTGTTTAGCAATGTCAACCAGAACCCAACGAGGGACATTGATGGAGGATAGAAATACTGTGAAGAAGGGAAAAGCCAAATTATACATAGTTAGTACAATTTTTAAGACTTATTGTTGACTGATTTGCAGGCAAGCTTATCTTCCATGTCCCATAAAAACTTTTGAGGAAAAAATTTCAAAACAGTGCCTTTGAAATTAGAATTATTTGCTGTTCATCATCATTTTAATGTGACACTGATATCAAGAGAGCTGAGAATGAGACAGCCTAAGAAACCACATTCCAGTTCATATTTAATATGTTAAGTAACTTTTTTTTATACTAAGGACAGCAGTGGAGAGAATTGAACATAAGAGTCACCTGATCTTATTTACAGTTTAAGAATTTTACCTAGTTTTTTTGTGGGGGATAAGCTGGAAAGAAACAAGAGTGGACATAGAGTCACTGATTTAAAAGGCTACATCATTACTTCAGGAGACCAAAAATGGTGATGTGAACTAGTCTGCTGTGCTGGAGAAACAAAGTAAGAAGGACTTCAGGTATATGATGGAACATGGCTTGATACAGACTCATATGAAGTGTGAGGGATTGAACAAGTCGATGGAGAGGTGTGCCCTTTACTAGGATGGGGATGTGGGAGGAAGAATGACTCTGAGGTGGGATCAGGAGGAAGATCAGTAGTTAAGTCCTGGACATGTTAAGGTTGAGATGTTTGTGAGTTATCCAAATGGCTATGTTTGTGGTGAGTGACTGAGACAAAAAGACTGGGCTGGGCTCTTTGGCATGTAGACAGTAGTTGAAGCAAAATGGGAGGAAGAGATTCTCTCAAGAAAGAGTGCAGATGAAAAAGAAAAGCTAAAAGCCTAAAATTGGAAATAGAGAAGGAATGACCAGAGAGATTAGAGAGAATAACACAAGACACATTGCACAAGAAAGCCAAAGCATAAGAAAGTTTCAGGAAACGAACACTCTATAATAATGTCCAAAGAAATGAGGATTAAAACATCTAAAATTCCCATTCCTTCCATATAGCCTAGATGGGTGAGGTTGGGGAAAGGAAGACATAGACACAGATTATTTCAACATGAAGCAGTGAGTGTCATGATGGAAATGTATACTGAATATTCTGATGACTCTAGAAAGTGCACTTTTTTCAGCCTGCAAAGGCAGTCAGGCAGAGCGAAAGAAGAGAAGGGGGTTACAAGCAAAGGGACTAACCTGAGCATGAGCAGTGAGTTCAGAGATAACAACAGGAATTCCCATCTTGGCTCAGCGGTAACAAACTCGACCAGTATCCATGAGGACAGGGGTTCCATCCATGGCCTCGCTCAGTGGGTTAAGGATCCGGTGTTGCCATGAACTGTGGTGTAGGTCGCAGACATGGCTAGGATCCCACATTGCTGTGTCTGTGGTTTTGGCGAGCAGCTGAAGGTCCAGAGAGAGAGAGAGAGAGAGATGACAACAAATCCTAAGAGATTCATTTCCGAGATAAGATCTTGAGACAGGAAGAACACTGAATATCTGAAGGTACTGAAGAAGGGAAAGCCAAATTATACATAGTAAATCTCACCTTCATCAGTGTCCTATTTGGGTTCTGGCTGAGATCACAGCAGCTTCACCAGTTGAACTGAGACTTCTGTGAGGGTCAAGATCAATGCTTACTCAGCTTTCTAACAACTTTGTAACCCTGAGCTATTTAACTACCTCCTGGACCTGTTTCCTCAGCCTTAAAAATAGCACCCACTGCTATGGTATGAATGTTTGTGTCCTTCCAAAATTCATATTTTGAAAATCTAATGCCCAAGGCTATGGTATTAGGAGGTGGGCCATTTGGTAGGTGATTAAATCATGATGGCAGAACCCTCATGAATGGGATTAGTACCCTTGTAAAAGACTAGCTCACCTGTTCTGGCATGTGAGGATACAGGAAGTTACCTGTCTGGAAAATGGCCCTCACTAGAACTTGACCATGCTGACATTTTGATCTTGGAATTCTAGCCCCCAGAGCTATAAGTAATAAGTTTCTGTTGTTTATAAGCCACTCAGTCTATGATATTATGTTACAGCAGTCCAAATGGACCAAGGCACCCACTTATAGAATTATTTTGAAAATTAGATAAATAGTGATAATGAGTGCAGCACATCTCTGTAGATCCTGCCTAGCACATATTAAAAGTACAACATGTGCTAGGCGCTGGTAGTAATAGGGGAGTGTTAATAGTGGGGGCAGTTGAGTAATAACTGTAGTAATAGTTTAGGAAATAGAATCAGCTGCTCTTGTGTATTTAATGTTTTCCCTGAAATTTTAGAGTTTTAAAAACTATTTTTTACTTTCATAGTTTATTTTTACATAGAGATTTCATGGATTGGATCATTATGCACATTCTTAAAATAAACTTGCTAGTGAAGATGTTTTTGCACTTTGGATGAATCATATATATCTTTGAGAAAACTATGCAACATTATGCTTAAATTTTGAGTAACTAAGCAATAAAATCCCCAAATATTTCATAGGCACTTTTTGCAACTGAAACCAAGTCATGTGCTATTGCTAATGCACTGTAGATTATAATATGGAAGATGACCATTTTCAAAAAAAGTATTTTACTTGAAAACAACCTTCTTGCCTTGATAAACCTAATATTTATGAATACCCCAATTTTTACCTTAAATATGGAGCAAAACTAATGTTTTTGATGAATGTCTTGCAAATACAGAAGCGACTCATTTTATTATTTTTAGTATTAATTTCTCTATGGGGTTATTTTAGACTTTATGCTCTATAAATTATTTAATCATCTTTATAAAATAACAGAAACATATTTTATTATTAATTTTAATTATCTTGTAAAATAGACAAGATAAATAAAAGATGTTTGGGAAATCTTCAGTAATTTTCCCAGTGATGGCCACATAGATTAAAAGAATTGATATACACTGAAGTTTATGTATAATCATTGGCAATAACCTTAATAATGAATAGAAACTTACATATGAAATTAATGGCCAGTTCAACCCATCACCCTTCACAGAGGCTGTATGCTTTTAGATATTCCCTCCACAAAATGTACTGTTACTAAAAGATACGGAAAGAATTGCCAACATCAGAGGATTAACTGTTTCATTTAGGAGGTCCAGCTGTCTAATGGGATTCACTTTGGTTTGTTGGCAGATTTAGCCTAGCATATTTAATTTTTCTTCCCTTGAATATATACTTTTTCATAGAGATTCTGCTCATGTAATGCCAATGAAAATGATACAGTGAAAAGTTGAAAAATCCACACTCCCTGTTTATCTCTAATAACACAGACAGCTACAAAGAAATATAATCATACTTTGCATAGAGAATATGTTTATAAGGGCTTATTGGGCCCAGGATAGATAATTTAACAATGATGCAATTCACCAGGAACCATTTAGTTATAAATATGGTAAAATGCCTCTCCCTCCCTCATTCCCTCAGTACGTAGGTATTTAGCTACACTGTGTTCTCAGCAGCAATGAGCTTGTTCCCTTTACTTTGTAGGAAGAGATGGGGGGAGAGACAATTTGGTCCTCTGTTAGTGATATTAGTTCCATTGAGAGGTTACCAAGGGCATGTAATCAGCTATTTGCTGCTAACTGGAGTTAAAAATTGAACAATACAATTTTGTATCTAATTTCAAAGATAGTTCTCCCTCAAATTCAATTTATAATGTCATTTGATTTTGATTATTTTTTAATGATACCAAAAATGGATTCATAGATGGAAGTACCACCAAAGCAAAGGGCAGTCCAGAGGGTGAAATATCAGAAAATAACATAGGATTGCCAGGATAGAAATCAGAAAAGATAAATAGAAAAGTGAGATAAAAACTACTAAGGATACAAATAATAGATATTTTTTAACTCTCTAAATGTATCAACAAGAAAGGTAAAGGAAATGTGTCTTTTCACAGCTGATAGAAAAGAAGAGCTCATCGCTGCTTCTAACAATTCAATTATATACAAAACTGAACTTATTGAGCCATGACTTTTCCTTTTAAACTCAAGTTTTTACCAAAATAAATGAAATATGAACTTGAAAGGGCAGGCTATCAACCCTCCATAATCTGTTTAGAACATATTTTTCCTCCTATGCTCCCCTTAAAAAGCGGTATTCCTTCCTAAAATTCAGCCTTTGCCTCTTATTGGCTATTTGTCTTCAAGCAAATCAACTATTCTAAACTTCAGTTTCACAAATTATGAAGTGGGTGGTGGAGATTTAAATGAGGTAATGAATATAAAGTGTGTGTGCCAGTCCCTGGCATATGGCTAGTACTTAATAAATGATAAATTGAAGTTTTATTATTTTATTTTAAAAGTATCTATCATTCAACTGACTTCACTGGACTAGAAATTCCTTTAAGTCAAGGGCCCTCTGTTATCTTAATGTGTACATTGAAGCTACTCGTAAGATGATTGTGCAACAAAACTCCACATTCTGATCATCCATCAGCCTGAAATAACCTTACTAACACCTACCAATTTGCCAAATTTTAACTGAACTTGCAAAATCCAGCTTAAATGATTTTTCACCAGAAAAGCTTTCCCATGTCCTCAAGTCCACCTACCCAACACAAGCAAAGAGAGTTGTCTCCCCCACTGTATTTCAATAGTATTCTATTGTTTTCTACATCATTCCAAATATGAGGATATTGCAGTTATTTATGTTGCCCCTCCAACCCACTCATCTCTTGATAGTATTTATATAGTGCCTGGCACAGAGAGATTTCTCAATATGTATTGGTTGAGTTAATTGTTCATTGATTCATTTTTATGTTTATTGTAAAAATTAATAACTATATTTCTCTAAAGACATAAAGAGATAACATGTTACTAGTTGTAATGAGGAATATTTATGTTCCCATATTGAATATAAGTTCTCATGTTATGTTGGATAGAAGGAATAAAAGAGAATTAAATCTCCCAGATAAAACACATGGGCTCTTACAAAAAAGTGATGAGGACTAAACTTGATCATATTATCTAATTCTCTTCCATTGCTACTCTTCTTTATTAAACAAACAACATATTTATTAAACATCTACTTACCCATCACAGGGAAATATCACTCATTATCTTAGAGAAAGAGTAAATTTGCCCATGAATATTACCCTTACCTCTGCTTTCTAACATTAGTTACAATTTCACTGGGCTCTTTTTTAACATAATGAAGATGGCTATTATCCCACTTGCCGTTTCTGGTATTTCATGATTTTTTCATCTCTCATTTGACTTTCTGATCTATTGTTTATATGTGGTTTTAATCATAACTTATAGGCTGGTTCTAAATAATGGGCCATCATCCGCTTTGTTAGATATCTCTCTGCTATTCACTGGGTTAGGTCTAGCTTCATCCCTGCTTGTAATATACTGAATACTGTCACATGCCATTTCTGTTACTATTATCTAGAATTTAAGTGATACCCTTCATCTAAGGATCATTTATTATTGTCTTAACTTTAGAATAGTCTTTTGTTGGATTGGGAAAATAGATGTGGCTAAATCATCCACAACTCAATAAAGATCAGATTAAACCCAGTATTATCAAAGTAAATGTACAAAATAGTAACCATCATGATAATCCTGGCCTTGGGAATTTGAGATACCTTGCTCTTGATTATAGTATTCAAGACCTGCCATTTCAATTCTTTTATTCAATATAAATGAAGAAATACAGTTTCTTCATATATCACTCCTAGGACAGTGGCATATCTCCACCATTTTTAAAGATCACATATCCATCTGTATTTGGACTTAGAACCTACCTAAAGTCTGATTAATGCCAGTTCATCTGCTTTTCTCTTAATTTACTTTGAAAAAATAAAATTAACTTTGTTCTACTTCTGTTGAGATTTATATATTCAATTCTGGAGGAAAAAATAATTTACGTGTGCAGTCTTATTTTTCTGTTATTTTTATGATTGTCATTAAGCAATCTAATGAAAGATTATATCAAAAAATAACACATAAATTCATATCTTTTTACTTCCTAGACAGTCATAGGTGTGTTTCAACTCTTTCATTTGAACTCATTTTAGAACTCGCATTCGAACAAAGAGGATGATCTCTTGTTTAAACAAACAAAATATGTACCTTTTAAATCAGGAAGGATTTATGTTGATAAATACTTTTCAATTATGAAGGGCATGGAATTAGCATGTGCTTGATTTGCTAAACTTAAAAAGAAAAGTTGAGCAATGCACAAGACACCAAACTATTGGGAGAGAGAAATAATTTTTTCAATATTTTTTTCATTTTTCAATTCTTATCTAAGTTGCATATCAGGTAGGGATTATAGTGATGTGACTCCATGGCTATGCAATAAAAAGTGAAGAAAATATAAATAAATCCAGATATTTTGATCAAATTAGCATTTTTTACTAATATACATATATTCTCTTACACATATAAATGTGTATGTGTATATATATATTTAACTAAAATATGTATTCCAGGCATAATGACATAAAAATATATGGCACATAAAGATTTTGAGTGGAGGAACTTTGTGTCTTACTAAAGATTTTCCCAGTTCTCCATTTTGCTTTTATATGTGGGCATACTTTGTTTTATTGTTCTTCACTTTATTTTCACTTTGCAGGGATTGCATTTTTCACAAATTGGGGTTTGTGGCAACCTTGCCTTGAGCAAGTCTTACCAATTTTTTTAACAGCATTTGCTCACCTCATGTCTCTGTGTCTTATTTTGGTAATTTTCTCAATATTTCATACTTTTTCATTATTATATTTGTTATGGTGCTCTGAGGTCAGTGATCTTAAATGGTACTAATGTAATTGTTTGGGGGCCCCATGAACCACACCCAAATAAGATGGCAAACTTAATTAATAAATGTTCTGTGTCCTGTCTACTCCACCAACCTGCCATTCCCCATCTCTCTCACATTCCTTGAGCCTCTCTATGCCCTGAGACACAATATTGAAATTAAATGGAGTTCCCATCACGGCTCAGCAGAAATGAATCTGACTAGTATCCATATCCATGAGGACACAGGATTGATCCCTGGCTTCACTTAGTGGGTAAAGGATCTGGCATTGCTGTGGCTGTGGCATAGGTTGGTGGCTACAGCTCTGATTCGACCCCTAGCCTGGGAACCTCCATATGCTGTGGGTGCGGCCCTGGGGAAAAAAAAAAGACAAAAAAAGAAAAGGAAAGAAATTCTAGCCCTATAGTGGCTTCTAATTGTTCAAGTGAAAGGAAGAGTCACATATTTCTTACTTTAACTCAAAAGGAAATAGTTAAATTTAGTGAGGAAGGCACATCAAAAGCCAAGATAGGTTGAAAATTAGGCATGTTGCATCAATTAGCCAAGTTGTAAATGCAAAGAAAAAAATCATTCAAGGAAATTGAAAATGAACAAATGGGAGTTCTCACTGTGTTGCAGCAGGTTAATGATCTGGTATTGTCTCTGTGGCAGCATGGATTTGATCCCTGGAGCGGCACAGTGGGTTAAGGATTTGGTATTGCTGCAACTATGGCATAGGTTGCAGCTGCAGCTTGGATTCCATCCCTGGATCAGGAACTTCCATATCCTGTGGGAGAAGCTGAAAAAGAAAAAAAGAAAAGAAAATGAACACATAAATGTTATTATAAGAAAATGAAAAAAAAAAAAAAAAAGCTTGGCATTCCCCTCATGGCACAGTGGTTAACAAATCCGACTAGGAACCATGAGGTTGCAGGTTCGATCCCTGGCCTTGGTCAGTGGGTTAAGGATCCACCGTTGCTGTGAGCTGTGGTGTGGGTCAAAGACGTGGCTCGGATCCCGCGTTGCTGTGGCTCTGGTGTAGACTGGTGGCTGCAGCTCCAATTCGACCCCCAGCCTGGGAACCTCCATATGCCGCGGGAGCGGCCCAAAAGATGGCAAAAAAAAAAAAAGAAAAGAAAATGAAACAGCTTTATTGCTGATATGGAAATTTAAGAGAAAGTTTTAGTGGTCTAGACAGAACATGAAACCAACACAACTTTCCCTTAAGCCAAAGCCTAATCTAGAGTAAGGACCTAACTACTCTTCCATTCTCTGAAGGCTGAGAGAGGTGAGGAAACTGTGAAAGACAAGTCTGAAAATAGCAGAGGTTGGTTCATGAAGTTTAAGGGAAAAAACCATCTCCATAACATAAAAATATAAGGTGAAGCTGCAAGTGCTGATGTACAAGATGAAGCAAGTTTTCCAGAAGATCTAGCTAAGATAATTAACAAAAATGGCTCCACTAGACAACCGATTTTCAATGTAGATGAAACAGCCTTCTTTTGGAAGAAGATGCCATCTAGGACTTTCATAGCTAAAGGAAAAGTCAGTGCTTTGCTTCAAAGCTTGAAAAGACAGGTTGACTATCTTCTTACAAGCTAATGAAACCGGTGATTCAGTTGAAGCCAATGCTCATTTACAATTATGAAAATCCTGGGACAGTTAAGAATTATGTGATCTCCTCTGTGCTCTATAAATGAAACAAGAAAGCCTGGATGACAGCACCTCTATTTACAACATGTTTTACTGAATAGTGTAAGCCCACTGTTGAAACTTACTGCTCAGAAAAAAGATTCCTTTTATAATATCACTGCTTATTGATAATGTACCTCATCACCCAAGAGCTCTGACAGAGATGTACAATGAGGTTCTTGTTATTTTCATGCCAGCTAACAGAAACCATTCTGAAGCCCATGGATCAAGGAGTAACTTCAAGCCTTATTCTTTAAAAAATACACTTCAGGAGTTCCCGTCGTGGCGCAGTGATTAACGAATCCGACGAGGAACCATGAGGTTGTGGGTTCGGTCCCTGGCCTTGCTCAGTGGGTTAACGATCCGGCGTTGCCGTGAGCTGTGGTGTAGGTTGCAGACGCGGCTCGGATCCCGCGTTGCTGTGGCTCTGGCGTAGGACGGCGGCTACAGCTCCGATTCGACCCCTAGCCTGGGAACCTCCATATGCCGCGGGAGCGGCCCAAGAAATAGCAACAACAACAACAACAACAACAAAAGACAAAAGACAAAAAAAAATACACTTCATAATGCTATAAATTCCATAGATGGATCTGAGCAAGTAATATAAATTGAAAACCTTCTGGAAAGATTTACCATTCTAGATTTCATTAAGAACATTTGAGATTTGTAGGATATGGTCAAAATATTAGCATTAACAGGAGTTTGGAAGCAGTGGATTTCAGCCCCCATGGGTAAATTTCAGGGGTTCAAGACTTCAGTGGAGAAAGTAACTACAGATGTCATAGAAATAGTAAGGGAAATAGTTTAGAAGTAGAGCCTAAAGACATGACTGAATTGCTGCAATTTCATGATAACACTTGAATGGAGGAAGAACTGTTTCTTATGGATGAGCAAAGAAAGTGGTTTCTTGAGATGGAATTTACTTTTGATAAAGATGCTGTGAAAACGGTTGAAATGATAACAAAGGATTTATTTACTTATTTGTTTGTTTGTTTATTTTTATGGCCGCACCCAAAGCTTATGAAAGCTCCTGGGCCAGGGACTGAATCCAAGCTGAAGCTGCCAACTATGCCACAGCTGCAGCAACACCAATATTTTGACCCACTGCACCAGGCCAGGGATGGAAGGAACCCAGGCCTCTGCTGCAACCTCAGCCACTGCAGCCTGATTCTTAATCCATTGTGCCACAGCAGGAACTCCCCAAAGGATTTAGAATATTACATAAACTTAGTAAAGCAGTGACAGATTTGAGAGGATGGACTCCACCTTTGAAAGAAGTGCTACTGTGGGAAATCAAACAGCACTGCATGCTACAAAGAAATTCATGAAAGAGAGAGTCAATCAATGGGGCAAACTTCCTTGCTATCTTATTTTAAGAAATTGCTAAAAAAAAAAAAAAAAGTTATTATGGGTTATATAAAATTGCATGGGTAAAACTTTGAAACTTTTGAAAACTGTATAGCACTGTAGAATTTAAAGAATTATTTTCATTCAATAAAAAGTAAAAATAAGAAATATCCAAAAAAAAAATTGCCACAGCAAGTTTTCAGCAACCATCACCATGATCAGTCAGCAGTCCTCAACTTCAAGATAAGATACTCTACCAGCCAAAAGTTTATAACTTGCTAAAGATGGTGGTTTAGGAATACAATATTTTTATTTTTATTTATTTTGCTTTTTTAGGGCTGCACCGCGGCATATAGAAGTTCTCAGGCTAGGGGTCAAATCAGAGCTGTAGCCGTTGGCCTACACCAGAGCCACAGCAGTGTCAGATCCGAGCCACATCTTCGACCTACACCACAACTTATGGCAACACTGGATCCTAAACCCACTGATTGAGGCCAGAATTCGAACCCGCAACCTCATGGTTCCTAGTCAGATTTGTTTCTGCTGTGCTACGATGGGAACTCCAGGAATAGAATATTTTTAAATTAAGGTATGTAAATTGTTTTTTAGATGTAATGCTATTTTATGTAACTTTCATGTGCAGAGATATCAAAAAAAGTCACATGACTCACCCTATTGCAATATTCTCCTTACTATGACGGTCTGGCACCAAACCCACAATATCTCCCTGGTATGCCTGTATAAGGCACTATCTCAATGCATGTGTATAACAGAAAAATTATATAAAATAAAATTTAAATCTCCATTTAAATATTCAGGCTGCCTTATCTGCATGGGAAGCTTATGTTGTGAAACTTTTAGTATGAACTTGTAAATTCAGAGTTTCAAGTGTAAATTTTATTCCAAACCAGAAACATATCAGAAACTATTCACTCACTTATTTATTCACCTAAAAACAATGCCTGCACCTGCAACATGTGGAAGTTCCTGGGCTAAGAACCCTCACTGCAGCAGTGATCCTAGCATATGGAGTTCCTGGGCCAGGGATCAGATCCAAGCTGCAATCACAACCGAGTGCCACAGCTACAGCAACTCTGGACTCTTAACCCACTGTGTTGGGCTGGGAATCGAACCTGCATCCCAGCATCCCCAAGACATCACTGATCCGGTTGTGCCACAGTGGGGACTCTAACACCAGATCCTTAACCTACTGTGCCACAAGGGAACCCCAAAGATATATGTTTTGAACACCAACTTTGTGCCAAGTATTATTCTAAATACTGGAACACTTATGGGGAAGAAAGCAGAGAATTACGTAATAAATTCATTCTCATCTGAAATATCTAGATGATTAAATGAAAAATATAAGCATATTTTTCTGGTTCAATAACTATCTTAATTTCTCCATTTATTTTTTCTTAAATATAATCTTGCTCATTGAAAAATATATATGTATTAATGAAGTGCTTTGGATTAAAACTCACAAATCTGGAATCTAGTCACTTACTGAAAACTTGGGCAAATCACTTTATCTCTGTGAGCTTCAGTCCACTGGCAAATTACATTATCAGGTTTATGGGAAAGTGCAATCAGGAAACAACTAATTGAAATACACTTTAAAAAGTATTTTAATAAATGTAGACAAAGAATGACATGCGTGTAAGGAGAGCAAAGCAGCACCTGTATTTGCAATAATTATTCTGCCAATAGTATGAAGGATGGATTTGAGAGAGTTGACAAGAAAGCCAAATACCAGTTAAAAGGGTATGCAAATATCTAGGTGAAAAATAGTGGGTCCCTAAACACTGACACTAGCAGTGATCTTGAAAAATAAAAGACTGACATGAGGAACATTCAAGAGGTAGAATTAACAGAACTTGGTTGATAAACTGGATAATGGTAAGTAAGATTGAGGGAGAGAGAGTCATGCAGGTTCAGACTGGATTGGAGTGCCATTAGCTAAGATAAAAATAACAGAAAGAATAAAGTAAGAGAGATAAGAAAAAAAGTAGGCTAGGAAGGGATTTGATGTTTGGGTGCCTTTGGAATATCCATCTGTAAAAATTCTGTAGGTAATTAGATGTTAGATCTGGCACTAAGGAAAAAAGGTTGGTGCTGATGATAAACATTTTTGAGTTACTATGCATTCATTCAGTAAATATTTATGGAGTGCTCACTATCAGATGGGTACTTTTCTCAGTGCTGGGAACTCAGCAGTGAATAAAGTCAAGTCTCTGTATCAAACAATGTATATTTTTTTGGAGGAATCTATGCAAAAAAAATTTTAAATATGAAATTTTTCATGTTGTGTTAAGTATAATGAAAAGAAAATAAAGCAGGATGAATGGAGTAAAAGGTGTCAGAAAGTAGAGGTAAAGTTTTCTAATTTACATAATCAAAATAGCCCTGCTCATTTGATAAACAGCGAAGAGATTAGAGTGATTGATGTTGCATGAGGGGAAGCATGATGAGAGATGTGATTATAGAGGTAGTAAGAGGCCAGAATATATAGGGTCTTACCAGTCATTGGAGTACTTTGATTATCACTATGAGTAAGATTAAAAAGAGAATCAGAAAAAGAAATTAATTAAGCACAGCCACTCCAGCCACTAGGTTGGAGGAAAAAAATAGAAGAAAGGACAGTCTTTTTTAAAAATTTTCACTATAGTTGATTTATAATGTTCTGTCAATTTCTGCTGTAAAGCAAAGTGACCCAGTCATATATATATATACACATACACACACATACACACACATTCTTCTTCTCATATTATTTTTTTAAAAGAAAAGAAAATGATCCCTTGTGTCAATGATGCTGGTAGGTCAAGAATAATGAGAACAGAGACTTGGCCATAACATTTTGATAATGTGATTCAATGGTAACTTGACAGGAGCAGTTACAGTAAATGTCAGAGACAAAAGTGTGATTGAAGCAGTTTCAAGAAAGAATGAGAGGAGGATTTTTAGAGTAAGAAAGTACAGCTCTTCCTTGATTTATGATAGAGTTACATCTCAATCAACCCACAGTAAGTAGAAAATATCCTGCCGGAAATGCATTTAATACACCTAACCTACCAAATATCATAGCTTAGCCTTGCCTGCCTTATATATGCTGAGAATATTTCTACTAGCCTAAAGTTGGGGGAAATCGTCTAACACAAAACCTATTTTATAATGAAGTGATGGAAATTTCATGCAATTTATCTCATACTGTACTGAAAGTGAAAAACAGAATGGTGATATGGGTACAGAATGATTGAGGTATATCAGTTATTTACCTTCATTATTATTGTGCCTGAGTGGGAGCTGCCACTCCCCATCATCAAGAGTATTGTGCTGCATATTGCTAGCCTGGAAAAGACCAAAATTCAAAATTTGAAATATGGTTTCTGTTGAATGCATATCATTTTGCATCATTGCAAAGTTGAAAAATCATAAGTTGAAAAATCATTAAGTTGGACTATTTGTAATAGATAGTTTTCAAGGAGTTTTATATAGGAAAGCAAAGAAACTGATGGTTACACAGGAAAAGGAGAGAATTACTAAAGCAGTATTCTTGGGGATGTGATGGTGCATTAATCTAGTGCATCCTCGGGTGGACTCAGCTAGGAGTTAGAATGGTTTATCCAGAGAAAGAGAAGTAGGATATGGAGCACAAATGTCAAGGAGTGGGTGATTTTGGTAGTGGAAACAGTGGGCGTTCTCTGCTTATTTCTACCATTCTTTTAGTTACATAGCATACAAGGTCATCACCTATGAGTGAGGAGGGGGAGTGGAGGGGATGTTTGAGCAAAAAGCAATTAATATAAAAGAGTTGTCTAAGAGAGCAGAAGAGTAAAGACCAGGCAGCCTTATGAGCTCACTTGAGTAACTGTTAATAAATTTTAAGGGAAATATGTCAGTATGTTTTTGAGTTTTTTTTTTTTTTCTCCTACTGTGCTTAGTTGCATGGGTGCAAATATAAAGGAGGTGGAGGGGTGGGTTTAGTAAAACTTTGGGTTTTGCCAAATAAGGTCAGTGAATCTAAAGAGGATAGAGGAAAAGAGGAGGATATATGGAAAGAAGTGTTAGAGTAAGTGACTATGGATTTTGAGCCAGGTAAAGAGACGGCAAAGAACAGTGAAAGGTCTGAATGTGTCCCCTACCTCCCAATTCTTATGTTGAAATCCTAATGCCCAAATTAATGATATTAGGAGGTGGGACTTTGGGTGGTGAGAACAGAGGGTGGGTGAGAACAGAGCTCTCGTGAACAAGACAGTGTCCTTATAAAAAAGACCCAAAAGAGCTCCCTTGCCCCTTCTGCCACAAGCTTACAGTGAAAAGTCACTGGGCTGGAAAAAGCCTGTCACTCTGTCATGCTGTCATCTTGATCTCAGGCTTCTAGCCTCCAAAACAATGAGAAATAAATTTCTGCTGTTTATGAATTACTCAATATATGGTACTTTGTTATAGTAGTCTGAATGAAGAAACAGGCAGTGAAATTAATGAATTGTTGGTCCTGATGAGATTGAAGTCTCATCGAGTCAGGGTACAAGGAAGGATAAGCTGGAAGGATGGAGTTGAGGCTCAAGAGTAGGATATTTATTCTTGAGATTATGGAATTCTAATTATATTTCAATTATTAGTAATGACATAGTCTAAGGTATGATCAGGCGGATGAAGAGCTGAGGTGGGTTAGAGGTCAAGATCATTGGTGCAAAGGAGGGAAGAAATTTTAGACAGGAATGGTGTTAGAAAATTAGAAAAGTTAGGAGCTAAAATTTTCAACAAAGGATAGTGAAGAGCAGAGGCTCTGATAAAGAAATTTAAACTATTCGATTTGGATTGGATAAGCAATGAGATCCTGCTGTATAGCACAGGGAACTATATCTAGTCTTTTGTGATGGAACATGATGGAGGATAATGTGTTACTTTGCTGTATAGAAGAAACTGACAGAACATTGTAAATCAACGATAATAAAATTTTTAATAAAAAATAAATAAAATAAATGGTCAATGGATATATGGTCTTGTTACTGAGTTTGAGCTCAAACTGCTGGCTACACAGCAGGCCAGTGAATTGAGAGATGAGTTGTTGGGGCAAGGAATAGCAACTTTATTCAGAAAGCCAGCAGACTGGGAAGATGGACTAGTGTCCCAAAGAACTCAGCAATAGTCTGGTGATGTAAAAAAGTCAAAGCTGAGTTTTTCAGTGAGTGGGATTTGTGATATTCTGGAAGGAAAGATGAGAAGCCAGGAAATCCCCTGCCCACATCTACCATCCCTGTGACATAAGTTTTGATGTAGAGTGATGATCAGAGGGCCATAAGGGCAGTAGTGTTAAGAGGAGAGAACCAGGTTTTCATGGGAGCAAAATGGAGGAGAAATTGAGAGAAAGATGTAAGAATAGTTAGCTGTTCATTTCCAAAAGGCATATGTAAGGTTTTTAAGAAGTGGAGAGGAGTTGAGTTGGAGATCAGAAAGGTAAGATAGAGAGCTGTATGGGGATTAGAACCCAGGAAATAAGGGAGGGCTTGGGAGCTTTGGAATTGTTGTAGTGACTGAAAGAGCAGGAAGAAAGGGCGAGATCAGACTAGCCTAATCCGAGGGTTCCAAGACAGAAAGTAGTGGTGAGACGGCTTACTTTGAGAGCAGGAGGGATGGAGTGCCATTGTTGAATCACACAACAACAAAGAGATCCAGGGCTGCTTCTGAACTTTCAATTCAGGCCAGCGTAGAGGCGATGCTACTGTGAGCGTAGGGATGTTCTTTTGACCCCTGTCAAGAGGCTAGCAGAGGGAGCTGCCTTCCACAAGGTCTCAAGGATAGGTTAACTGCTTTCCTCTATCTACCCCTAACGCATTGTATTCTGTGTACCTTCTATCTCAGAGTGAAATATCCTGAGAACAAGCAATATCTATTACTTTTATATACCTGGTTCTTATCAAAATGCCTGGCACAGAGTATCTTCTAAATCATTATTTATTATGTAAGTGAATAAAATAGTATAAGAAAGGGCAACCTGATAGGGCGATTCAAATGATTAAATTAGGTGGTATATTTATTATTTATGGTAAACAAAAAATTGTTATATACATACTGTAACATTATGTATGAATGATTCCACCCTAGTTTTATGTTTTTTCTAGCTATATTTGAAAATGTGTCTAACACATTGATGCATGTTTCCTCGACAACACCTGTAAGAAAACAGCATGTCCCTTTCCATTATTTTCTGAGAGTTAAACATATTTGAAGGGTATTCCTTTTTTTTTTTTTTAAAAGGGCTACAGCCACAGCATATGGAAGTTCCCAAGCTAGGGGCTGAATCAGAGCTACAGCTACCAGCCTACAGCACCGCAACAGCAACTTGGGATCCCAGACACATCTGCGACCTACACCACAGCTCACAGCAATAACCAGATCCTTAACCCACTGAGCCACTAAGCGAGGCCAGGGATCGAACCTACATCCTCATGAATCCTAGTCGGATTCATTTCCCCTGAGCCACAACGGGAACTCATAAAGTGTATTCTGATTACTGAATGGATTACGATGTGGTACATATACACAATGAAAGCTCTAAATGCTAATCCCTGAGAAGAAGAAAGGGTCCTCCTTTCAGCCAACCTGAGCCATTGACAAACATGAACTAAAAAACAGAAAAATGAAAATCACAGGGCAAAGTCTAGTCATGCAAGGGAAGAGAACAAGTTTCATTTTCTCTTGGAAAATTTAATACACCATCTGTGCAGGTCTGCAGTCACTCCTGGACAGAGTGACAATGTGCAGCTGGACCAGTTCCTAGAATAAATCCTGATTCCAAGAGAAGAAGAGGGTGATGTCCATGAACCAGAGTTCAAACTGTATTCTTCTACACCAGATTGTTGGGGATCTGGCACCTGTCCTTTTAATGTATTTCCTTTTTTGTCTTTTCTAAAATTAAAAATGAAAACATTTAAGGGTGTCCCTACTGGGACAAAAAGAACTTAGGGAAGTTATATTTGCTCTAGTCAGAGCTTTGAAGGGAAAGGGACCCAATGAAGTCAGGGGTGCTAGCAAGTGACGTCAGTAGGGGAAAATCAGATGGTGTAATTCCAGCTTTTTTTCTCATCAAGGCATGATCTCAAGATGTAAATAATCCAAAGGCTTTTATGTGTTGTTTGTGTGTTTGTTTGTTTGTTTCGGACTGCACCCTTGACATATGGAGGTTCCCAGATTCGGGGTCGAATCAGCTACAGCTGCTGGCTTAACACCACAGCCAAGCTATGTCTGAGACCTACACCACAGCTCATGGCAACGCTGGATCCTTAACCCTTGGGTGAGGCCAGGGATTGAACCTGCATCCTCTTGGATATTAGTCAGATTAGTTTCTGCTGAGCCACCATGGTAACTGCAGTCCAAAGGCTTTTACTGTCATGCTGATTTATATTTTAGTAGTTATCTTACATATTTATGGTTTTATCTTTCTAAAAAAGGTGGGATTTCTTTACATCATTCTAACAATTCCCTATAAACAATGTCCATTAAAGTTTAAAAACAAAATATGTTTAAATGGCCAATTCAAGTTTAATCATGAATCAATACAGAATTATTATTATATTCCATTTTAGCATCTGCCCAGGTCAGTGTTTCCTAAACCTGTTCCTCAAAATAGTAGTATGTGCTCTGAGAAAACAAATGAATTTTATGGCTCAACAACTTGAAAAATACTGGGTTAAGCAAACAGACTTCTTATGGGAACCTCTTGGAGATTTAAAGATAGGCCTTTGCTCTATGACTCTCAAAAGGGAGATTTAGCCTGAATTCCCAATATTTAGCTAATCCCACAAACTCCTTTTTTGGAATACTTGTTAACAATTTAGATGTCATCCACAAAATACAATTGGGCAATACTAATCTAAATGATTGTATAATATTTTTCCTTTAGCCTGTTAAAGTGAGGAATTATAAAGGTACTTTATTCTTATATTTCATGGTAAAGCCCTCTACTTGGTTAGGATATTTAAAAACTTGCTTATTCTGCAGAACTCAATTTTCTAGTAATATTTGTTTGTCTAATTATCTGTCTGTCTATCGTCCATCTGAAAAAGAGCCATTCCTTCCTCTTTCGGTCTCTGTCAAGCATATCAGTATTGTACTGTCAACTTCACAAAATGAATTGGCGACACTTCCATTGGAGATATCACTTTCTAATTCTATTTTGTTACTCAGTCTTTTGATTCAACAAATTCCTGTGTGATCATGGGCAAGTAATAACCTCCTAATAGTCTCATTGTTGACATATGTAAAATGGGGGTAATAGTACCTACTTCTTAGAGTTCTTGTGAAGAATAAATGAAATTATGCATGTAAAGCATTTAGCAAATAAACTGGCACTTAATATCAGATAAATGTTAGCTATTGTCATTGTTATCATTCAGGACAATGAGGCTATATGTGTCTCAATCACCAATCACATATGTCCTTATTGAAGACAGTCATGTTTTGGCAGGCACTGGGATAGCATTTTCAGACCTCTGGCCTATTTGCTGATTGGGTTTAAGCTTCTGAAGAGTAACTCTTAGCCTAGGAGGCGTTTGTGTGGGCAGAATGTATTTGTATTTAGATAGAAGGTGTGACTTGACAGGAGTCTCCTGGGAGTCGTCATTGCCTAATAGGTTTCCTTAATGACCAGTCAATTAAGAACTTGTATTCGCAAAGTGCTTTGCCATCACTGGTTTTCTTTCAATTCTCTGAGCCATTACTATCATCTTACTGATGTAACAGAGATACAGGAAAGCTTATTGACTTGCTTTTGGCTACACGGCCTGAAATTTCAGGCACCTTGGGGATTTAGGTTTCAAGAATCCTGCCATTCTAAGCAAACAGGGCTAGGCTCTCTCAGTAGACAAGCTCAGAGAGACAAGGGGACTAAATGTAGCCTGATCACAAACTGCCAGATACCTTAAGGGCTTTGGTCTGTAAAACAGTTCTGTAATTTTACCCAGATCACTCTATTAATAGCCTTTCTCTAACAATCATGATTTGCTCGTTAAATTACTGGCTGGTATCGGAATCAGATATCACTGAAGTAGAAGAGCTTTATTTTATTTTAAAAATTTTGTTATAGTTGATTTACAATGTTCCATCAATTTCTGCTGTACAGCAGAGTGACCCAGTTATACGCACACACACACACACACACACACACACACACACACACATATATATATATATATATGTATATATATATTCTTTTTCTCATATTATCTTCTGCCATGTTCTATCACAAGTGACTGGATATAGTTCCCTGGGCTATACAGCAGGGCCTCATTGCTTATCTATTATAAATGTAATAGTTTATATCTACTAACCTCAAACTCCCATCCATCCCACTCCTTCCTTCCTCCCCCTTGGCCAGTCTGTTCTCCATGTCTGTGAATCTGTTTCTGTTCTGTAGATATAGCTTCACCTGTGCCATATTTTAGATTCCAGATATAAGTGATATCATATGGCATCTGTCTTTCTTTTTCTAACTTACTTCACTTAGTATGAGAATCTCTAGTTCTATCCATGTTGCTGCAAATGGCATTAGAAGAGTTTTATTTTAATACATGATATATTCCAGCACAAGCATCATAAGACCTAATCTTTAAGTAAAAAGGGAGAAATGTTTTTTAACTTCTCTGTAAACATAGTAAATATAGTGGTACAGATAAAAATATAGGCATTTTGTAGCCCATAAAAGGGACTTTTTGTTCCTTATAAGAAAAATAGCTCATAATAATGTTTCAAGGTTTAGAATTTGGGACTTGGTGTATTCCCATCCTGGCTCAGCAGAAATGACTCTGACTAGTAACCATGAGGATACAGGTTTGACTCCTGGCCTCATTCAGTGGTTTAAGGATCTGGTGTTGCCAGTAGCTGTGGTGTAGGTTGCAGACACAGCTCCTGTCTGGTGTTGCTCTGGTTCTGGTGGAGGCCAGCAGCTATGGCTCCAATTCGAGCCCTAGCCTGGGAACCTCCATATGCCATGGGTACAGACCTAAAAAGACAAAGACAAAAACAATCTGGAACTGGGTTAAGAGCAACTCTATTACAGTGTTTCTCATATAAATACCTTCCATTAAATACTGGAAGAAAATAGCCCAAAATGTAGACAGTGATTATATCTGGATGGAGACTTATACAAGATCTTTCTTTTCTTTTTCTTTTTTTGTCTTTTGCCATTTCTTGGGCTGCTCCTGTGGCTTATGGAGGTTCCAGGCTAGGGATCGAATCAGAGCTGTAGCCACCAGCCTACACCAGAGCCATAGCAACGTGGGATCCAAGCTGCGTCTGCAACCTACACCACAGCTCACGGCAACGCCAGATCCTTAACCCACTGAGCAAGGCCAGGGATCGAACCTGCAACCTCATGGTTCCTAGTCAGATTCGTTAATCACTGAGCCACGATGGGAACTCCAAGATCTTTATTTTCTTCTATGTACATTTTAATTTCCATATATACTATATGAATATGCATTACTCTAAAACTTTTAAGCAGGAATTCACACACAAAATCTTTAAATAGTCTTTATGTTTTATCTATTATTTTTATGATAAGGAGGGCAGGAAATGTAATTATGGAAGTACAGTTTCTCTTGGGAGATATTCTCTTATTGAAGTTTTGGTGTCTTTTTATATCTCAGCTTTGTAGTGACAAAATAAGGTTTATGACAGTCTGCAACAAATTTTGCAGTTGAAAATAAACATGTCATAGATTATGGAATTACCACCTCAGTAAGTAGATCATATTCAGTGTTGAAAATATCATGATATAATAGAAAGACTCTCTGTTTAGCCTTTTTATATACAAGGTAAATTCATTTTTCCCAATATATTTTTACCTTCAGGCTAATATGAAGGGACATTCATGATTACACAATTTGAGTTTTAGCTGTTGTAGACATTATATGAAAATATATTAACAGAAATTTATCAAATGTTACTGTACAATATGCTACACTGAATAATGTACAAAATAAAGATATAAGATATAGCCTGCATCCTTACCATTATCTGTAATCTAGGTCTTCCTCACCTTTTGCTAGGCTATTTCAATAGCTCCTTAAGTAATTGCTCTAATATAATATTACTATATTTAAAATGTAAACATGTTCATGTCTTTAAAAGTCTCCTCATCCCTCCCTCCCTACAGAATACAGTCCAAACTCCTTAGCATGACAAACAAGATCTTCTCTGATCTGTCCTATCTTTTCACCTGCATCTTTTGCCAGCCTATCCCAAACTTAGCTCCAGAGCAAGGTAGGACTGCTGGAGCTCCTAGTATATATTTCTCAATTGTTTAAAACCTGGAAGCAAGGAGGTATGTATTTGGTACCCTCAAAATATTTCATTGTATTTAAAATCAATTTCTTATAAATAAGGCCTTATCAAATTGTAATATTTTAAAACCTCCCTCCCTTTCTTTTTTTTTCTTTACAAGAACCAATTCTTATAACTTCAACTCATTCGTAGGCTCTGACATTTCTGTTTTTAACCATATTTTATCCATATACTCTTGATTTTTAAAAATTGTAGCTCTTCTCCCTGTTTTTAATAAAACCCTGCATGCTATATCTTAGCAGCTTTCAGACCTGCCTAAGTTCTGACCCAAATTCTGCCACTAGTTGCTTAGTCTTGTACATACTATTTAATGTCTTTAAGCCCCCAAATCATCATCTATACATGAGGAAGTTAATAAAACTTTTTAAGAGATGCTCTAAGAGCCAAATATTATGGTTTCATTGAGTCCTGTCTTAGATGTATGTATCACAGTTTGTACTTTAACTCATGCTTAAATCTGAATGGCAAATAATAATAACTTCTCTTTTTCCTGCCTTTGCAGACTTTAACTAATATATCCCTTTCAAGAACAGGCTGCAAGGCACTCACTGATAAAAGCAAAGTTCGCAGCTACCAAATAGGAGTGACTTAGATCAGCTCACTCCCTTTAATAGTGTGTGAGCCATTTTTGATCCTGCTGCCTTTGCCCATGTCTTGGTGTACTGGCCTGACCTTAAGTTGACTTTTTCTGTAGACTGCAATATATTTAATTGAGAATATACTCTCTTTGTGGATGCTGAGTTACCTGATAAGTTCAAAGTTCACTGTGTTAAATGGAAAAGGCCAGTATACCAAGAGACAAAAGCAAGGATTGCTGGCTGATGGGATTTAACCCAAAATGGGATTTGTGTATCAGGCATAATAAAACGAGAGAGGGACAGGGGTGTGCTTAAAAGAAAGTGATTGTAGTGGTTGAATATAAAGTTAATGTTGGGAGAGGAGGCATGTGAGAAAATAAGGGTGGCATAAATGGTGAGAAGGTGGTAGGATCAGGGTATTTTAGATTTATGTGCATTTCAAAGAGTGTAGAAATTCCGGAGGGACTGAGCTGGGAGGATGGAAGATGGTGCTCAGAGGGTTGTTTGATTGAAATTGAGATTATGGGGACAAATGGCCCCTAGAGGATGAAGGTGATAAAGGGTTTTTGAGCCCATACTGCAAGCTACCTCTTGAGCATCCCTTTTAGGAATGCTGATTAAACTACATTTATTCCTCACTGGGCAGGCTGTTACCAAACCCAAGTTTGTGTGCCCAGTGCACAGAGAGACCAAACAATACTGAAATGTCAACATTTGGAGTAGATAAAGGTGTGGTTTGTGTCCCCCCAAACCCTAAACTCCCAGGAGGGTTTCAGCAAAGCATTTTTAAAGGCCAAATGAGGAGAGAGGGTCACAGGTGTGTGATCAGTTCATGCATAATTCCATGATTGGTTGGTGTTGAGGTAACGGGATGATTAACATTATCAGTCCTTAGATATTGGAAGGAGTGGGAGCTAGTGCTCATGATTAGCAAATGGTTAATTTCTTCCACTTGGTGGTAGTTTCCAGCATCTGAAAAACTCCAGAAATGTGCCTCAGATACTGTTGTTTAGGCACTTCATAGAAGAGCTACAGCAGAGAATATGGGGGATGAAAAGCTACCTGGTACAAATAATTGTGCAATTCTCAATGGTTTCCTATATTAATTTAAGCAAGGCTACCAATTTAGTTTCTCTACTTTTATTCTCACACCAGGTCCTTAAATCTGTTCCAGCTATGCCTGTTCCCCAGATTTTATTAAAGAGTCCTAGGCAATTTCGATAGAAAAGCTTTTCCTCACCTCAAAGCAAATGAGTACATTTTTTTCCAGAAAAGATTGACTGTTACTTATTTTTCTGTATACCAAAGTATTCTGAAATACCTTTAGTCTCAATTATAATAGGTTTGGGTGTCTCTTATCTTCCTGGGTATAATATGTCTTTATTCCTAAATGGAAAGTGCTTGGCAGGTAGTTAAAGCCTGTCCTCTGGCCTTGCTCTGTTTAATAATATCTTTCAGTTGGAATTCTCTTCTGATCCTGTCTGCTCATTTTTCTGAAATTCTTAACCCTTCACAATACGACTTTAACCACATCTTCTTTAACCACAATTTTACTCCTGGAGAAAATGAGTAATCTTTAGCCTTGACTCTCTAAGTGGAATAACCAATCAAGCTTCTACCACTCTCTGCCCTGGCTGTGACAGGCTGCCAACCCGAAAGTTTGTAACTTTTATTGCTACTCATTTGTCTCCTTCTCATCCTTAACCCCAACAGTTTCTTTTCACATGGTGCTGGCTTTTCAGGTGAAACTCATGCAGTAAGACTGAGTCAATTATTGACAGAAAAAAAAATGCACAATGTGAGAGTTAAGTTTTATTTGGGGAAAAGTGGGGACTATAGCCTGGGAGACAACCTTTCAGGTAGTTCTGAGAAAATGCATCAGAGAGGTGGCAGAGGAATATATGATTTTAGTGAAAGGGGATAATTGTAGTCGAACACCCATTTTGGCAGAGGATTGCTGCTAGTCACAAGGAACAGATGTTACCTTTAAAGATTTTAGTGCTTTTCTAGATATGAGGAGATGTAAGAATTAGGCTCATAAAATCTTCTCTTGAAGATACCTAACTATCTGAAGACCTATTCTGCTAGTTCTTACCAGAGCATAGAGTGCCTCATTCCTGATCTCCACCCTGAACTCCTTTCAGCGGGTGTTGAAGGTCAACAGCTGCAGTGACTCTTGGTTTAATCTTCATAGGGGTGGGTGGCAAATGTCAGTTTTTAGTTGGCAGTGCATTGTATGAATTTACAAGGTGGCATTATCAGAGCAGAGGTACAGATGCCTTAAAGTCATCTGCTTAAAGAAGTTCCCAGCATGGCTCAGCGGTAACTAACTTGACTAGTATCCATGAGGACATGGGTTCAATCCCTGGCCTCACTCAGTGGATTAAGGATCTGGCATTGCCATTAGCTGTGGTGTAGGCCACAGATGTGACTTGGATCTGGTGTTGCTGTGGCATAGGCTGGGAGCTACAGCTCCAATGTGACCCCTAGCCTGGGAATTTCCAAATGCCTCAGGTGCAGCCCTAAAAAGACCAAAAAAAAGTGATCTACTTAAAGCTAAATGGCTGTTCTTGGCAGAGACAGACCTGGAATTCAGGTCTCCTGACTCCCTATTCCAAGCATTTTAAAATGTACTTACTGCCCACCCCCAAACAAAACAAACAACAAATACCCCCCCCCCAATTCACACAAACCCATAAAATAAAAAGCACTTATCCATGGGCACGGAGAAGTGACCCTACTGTCACTGTCCTCCTGAATAAGGCTGACAGAGCACTAGTGAAGGTGCCCAGTGTGTGTTGATATTTATTTATCGATTGAAAAGAATCAATATGATGTTCCCCCAATGAAAACTGCATTTTTAATCCCTTTTCCTAAATGCATCTGATTATCTTCAGTACTCATAAATACTTGTCAGAAGTTTTTGCACAGCTTTTAATTAGTGTTCACTCATTATCATCATCATTATTACTATTTATTAATAACTCTTTTTTTAGGGCAGCGCCTGGGCATATGGAAGTTCCCAGGCTAGGGGTCAAATGGACACTGCAGCTGCCTGCCTACACCACAATCACAGCAACTTTTTATTCGAGCATCATCTGCGACTTACACTATAGCTCACAACAATGCCTGATCCTTTAACCCACTGAGTGGGGCTAGGGATCAAACCCACATCCTCATGGATATTAGGTTCATTTCTGCTGAGCCACAATAAGAACTCCCATTAATGACTTTTTAAATGACTACTCTGTATGTATAATATCATCTATAATACAAAACCCTTCAAAGTGGATTAAAACTTTGAGGGAACTGAGGCTCAGAAATTTACCTAATATGCCAAAGGTCAGACAGAGACTAAGACATCGTGGATTGTTTTCATCAAGTATTAACTTTTAATGGCTTGCCACATAAATATTCTTAGAAAAATGAGCACAAGAGTTCCTGTCATGGCTCAGCAGTAACGAAACCAACTAGAATCCATGAGGATGCAGGTTCAATCCCTGGCCTCGCTCATTGGGTTAAGGATCCAGCATTGCCATGAGCTGTGGTGTAGGTCACAGATTCGGCATTGCCGTGGCTATGTCATAGGCTGCAGCTCTGATTCAACCCCTATCCTGGGGACTTCCATATGCTGCAGGTGTGGTCCTAAAAACAAAACAAAAAAAAGTGTAATTTTCCATTCCATCTGATTTATGAAAAGCAATAATGGCCAAAGCAACTGAGCCAAAATTCTAAAATTAGAATCCAACTGGAATTCTAAGTAATTGAACTCTAATTAGCAAAATTGTTTACATATTTGTTTTGTTTTTTCAAAAGATTTTAGCATTAGCATTATTAGATGGTAAATCTATACAATCAGTTAAAAATCAATAATTTTCTCAGAATTGTAGACTAAATTATATATTACTTGTGACTTTTTGGATAATAATAATGTTATTTTCCTTGATTACAAGTACTTTAAAAAATACTCCTTTTTAAACAAAACATTATGTAACATCTATGATAATAAGTATTCATTTAAATTTTTCAGAATTCTATTCATTTAATTAAATATAGGAAAAGATGCTATTTATTATCTTACCCCCAAACTGGTCAAAATGTTTGACAAATGATAAAGCAGATTTAATTGTTTTGACCTACTTTATATTCCTATATTCATTGTTTAAAAGAAATGGTTACAATTTTCAATACTTGATACATAATTATACAAGCAAGGTGACTACTGTCCATCAAATAGTATCAATAATAACTTTCTTCCTTGATCAATAAATATATCAGTTTTCCACCTGAAAAATGGGCACACACAGTTTCAGTGAGTATAAAAATTCTTTCCTGAGGAAAAATTATGTCAAAATATTTTATCTGGTATCAGTGGTCACAGTATTTTCTAGCATCAAAATATTTAAATATTTTAAAGATCCTAAGCAATAATTTGATAATGACATATAAATTGTATTGGTTTATGCTAACTTTTGGCCAAATATGGAAAGAGTAGCAAACAGTAAGTATTACTGCAACTGCATATAGGCTTAAAATCTGTCAGGTACATGTCTTCTTAAAATTGAAATGTTTATCTGCCACTGAACTAAGCAGTATTTAGTAATTTGATTATACTTTAAAATAGCAATTTTAATATATTTGTTAAATAAATCTTACTACATGTTTCTTAATATGCATATCAGTTGAAGCATGATTAAAAATACTTAAGTAATCATGACATATTGCTGGTATATTATACAGTATAAAGATTAAATGAGTAAAAGAACAAACTTTCATTATTTGTGTATTATGTATTTGCCTATACTGAAAACTAAAAGAATATATGGATATATTTCTAGAAATAAGAGAGTTTAGCATGGTTGTTCTATAATAAAAGCAAATAGTTGCAAAATAACAATATTTTAAAGGGATACTGTAGAATATAGAATAAAAAATCTTGAACTCAGGATTAAATCCAATTAAAATGGGCAAGACTTTATTGAAGGAAAATAATGTTTTTCCAAAGGCAACAAAGAAGTTGCAGATAAATACGATATAGCATGTTCATGAATTCAAAAAATCAATTTTGTAAAGACAATTCCAATCAGTATCAAATAGTGGTTTACATTGGTCATGGATTTTTTTGGCTTTTGCTTTTGTAGAACTTGATAAGCAAATTACAAAAACTACGTAAAAGTACAAAAAAGTCAAACACTGAAAGATTCACATGAATAAAAAGAAAAATATTAAGATCCTGCCTTGTAAAATATGATGTCAATGATAATATAGCCTTATTCTTACAAGGTTATAGAATTTAGATAATGAAATCCTGATACAAATTAGCCTACCAATAAAAGAAACAGAATAGAGAGACTAAAACAGAGCCACATATTTAGGAATAATTAATTTAAGGGAAACCATGAGAAAAAAAAGAATTCTTTACCCCACCTCACATTATATTTGAAAATATATTCAGATGTCAGATGGAATAAAACCCTAAATACATAAAAATTTAAAGCATAATATAGGAGAAAATCTTTATGACCTTAGATTAGAAAAGAACTGCTTCAAAAAAAAAAAGAAAAAAGAAAAAAAGGTAAAAAGTCATGGAGGGAAAGCAACCATTAAGGAAGATTGGGTTTTTTTTAAAAAAAAGCTGCATTAAAATTGTGAAATTTTCTTCTCCAAAATGTAGCTTAAAGAGTGTATCAAGACAAGTCTTGGAATAGGACAAGATATTTAGATATTTCAAACACAATTAAAAAAGATCTTGTATTTAAACTTAAGATCAAAAAAAAAAAAACCAAACAGTACAAAAACAAAAGTAGAAACATTGGAAAAGTACTGAACAGACTTTTCACAACAGAAAAACAACAGGAAAAAGTGCTCAGTATGATTAGTATCAGGAAAATGCAGATCTAAAAAAAAATATAACCATACATATCCTCCAAATTGAGAAAAAATTTAATAATCTGATAAAATTTAATACAGTTAATAGAAGTTTAATAATCTCCAAGTTATAGTAGAGCAAAGAGAAATCTTATACCTGCTGAAAAGATATATATTTTCACAATCACTCTTGAAATAGTCATTATGTTGCAGGATGTGTATACCCAAGTTTTGCCATTCTACTCCTATGTAAATACCTAGCTAATATCTTACACATGTTCATAAGGAGATAAATACAACTTTATTCAGAGCAGCACTGTTTGTAGTAGAGAAAACTGAAAATGACCCAAATGTCTCTCAACAGTGTAATAATAAATAAATTACAGTGTATTCAGATAGTGAAATGCCCCTCAACAATGTAAATTAACGGACTACAGCTACATCCTGTAATATAGATGAATAGCATAAACAATGTTGAAAAGGATCAAGAAACAAAAAAGTATATGGTGTGATTCTATAAAATTAAAAAATCAGCAAAACCAAACCAGAGTGTCAAAGACTGCATAAAATAGATGTTAAAACTAAAAGAAAAACCAGAGAATGATCATCACCAAAGCCAGAATAATTAGTAGGGTTGTAATCATGGTGGGCCAGGCGCCAGAGTTTTGGAATTACTGGCAGTACTCTAGCTCCTGACCTGAATAGTAGTTACAGAAGCATTCACTTCATAATTTTTATTTAAGGTGAACACAAATGGTTTATACACCTTTCTCTTTAACATAATATAGCTCAAATTTTACTTATTATTTAAATTATCTACCTTTCACCAAAAGCACTCTATTACTGCTAAATCACCCGTGTTGCAGACTTCTCATGGGAATATGGCTTTTTACACTTCTAAAGCCTTTAAGCTTATTTTTTTTCTTTAAATGGTTTTTCTTATTGCAGAAGAAATCTACACGACAAAGGTCTTTAGTTTTCCTTTCTAAAGATAATGAGTTGACAAGTACAGCACATACCAGTTGCTTATTCCAGTGAACATGCTGAATATTTCTAGTATTTCTTGAGATTGAAAAATATCTCTCTGATACACATAATTTGGAGTGATAGGCAGATCCACAGGGCACTATTACTTCAGGCAGGATTTTTTTAAGTACTCCGAAAACTCAGTTTATTGCAACATGCATACTCCTAAGAGATGAGGAAAGATGATTATTTAAGGCTTCCAGTAAAAATGAAGTTTCATTGAGCAATTGGGGTCAGGGAGTGGAAAGACAAAGACAGAGAGACACAGAGAGAGAGAGAGAGGAAAGGGTGAGAAATTTTGGCATACCATACCATCACCCCTTAAAATGGACCATCACAATCACAAACATGCACATCAGAAAATGTGACAGAAACAAATGAGAGAAGTAAAAGTTTCAAATATGCTATTCCATTTATTGTTTGCTAAAGGAACAAATGTCTTTTATCCTTACTACCTATAATAATATCTTTGACTATAATGCATGTTTCTTGGTAACAGTTTTTTTTCTAGTTGCTAAGTAAGATTTCACCTTTCATCAGAAAAGAAAGATAGATGGTACTTAACCTGTTTTGCAAGTCAGAGTACCAGATAACTCAATTCCTTTCTAGAATGCTAAATGAGTTTTTATTCTCACTCAAAGCAGGCAAGGGAGTGTAAATAGGACACTGGTTCATCATTTTGTTCATACTTCCTACAGCCTTAGAAATGTGCTATTGTATTAAGTTTAAAAACATAATTTGTAGAATATTGGACAAAAATTACCATCCAAAAGTTCTATAATAAATTTTGTTATTTTGACAAGTTGAAAACAAAACAAAAACCAGATATTTCTATCTCAGAGCTTAACTAGACACATCTTTGGTTAAAATTAATTTGAAGAATCTTAAATTGAGACACAATAGCTAATAAAAATAAAGAATTGAGATACAAACTGAATCTCATAAATATTATGCATTTTATTACATTTATAATTGTTTATATTGTATATTTACAATTATTTATATTTTTACGTTGTGTTAGTATAAAGCACTCATGAAATCCTAATGATTTAAATGAACGTTTTATGAAGTAAAGCAATATGTTTAAAGATACAGATGTTCTGGATATATAAAGATGTAGATAGGTGTGAAAGTATTTCTTAAAGAAAGAATTCTGGAGTTCCCCTCGTGGCTCAGTGGTTAATGAATCTGACTAGGAACCATGAGGTTGCAGGTTCGATCCCTGGCCTTGCTCAGTGGGTTAAGGATCCAGCGCTGCTGTGAGCTGTGGTATAGGTCACAGATGCAGCTCGGAGCCCACATTGCTGTGACTGTGGTGTAGGCCGGCAGCTACAGCTCAGATTCCTCCTCTAGCCTGGGAACCTCCATATGCCATGGGAGCGGCCCTAGAAAAGGCAAAAAGACAAAAAAAAAGAAAGAAAGAAAGAATTCTGAAAATCATTACTACTAATACTTATCAAGTAACTATCATCCTAACATCAACAAATACAGTGTAACACTTCCTGCATTATTGACCTAAAATTTTCTTTCAATACCAGAGATCCTAAAATCAATCCTCTGGCCTATTGCCTACCCCACATTTCTTATTTCTCCAGACCTTTTTCCTTATCCAAGTTAATTTGCTTACCTTCTAACCAAAGAACCTCTTCTCCAGCTCACTGATTATTTCACTTTCTCTCATTTTGTCTTCTCTCCTTGAAATAGTTTGCCTCCCTGGGACCTTCCGTGATTCCAAAGAATATATACGAGTGAAAATAGTTATAATAATTAAAATTTATTATGTTGCACCAGACACTGCAAACACATTTTGTATGCTTTATGTCATTTATTCCTCATGCAGAATGAGAGTTATATCATTCCTTTTTACAGATGAAACAACTGGGGCTTAGAGAAGTTGCATAAATTAACCAAGGTCAATATAAGTCCATACTCCTAACCAAAAAGCTAAGTTTGGAAGATCTTCTAGGGCTAGAACCATCCTACTTCTGCTATCCTGCTCTTACAGATTGCTGTGCTCACTGCTGTGACTATTTGTATATTTGTATTCAGTTTTCTATTTTTCAGATTATTTTCCATTGTTATTAAAAAATTATGAATATAGTTCCCTGTTATACAGTAAATCCTTGTTGCTTATCTATTTTATATCTAAAATTTTATGTCTATGAATCCCATACTCCTAACTTATCCCCCCACTCCCTTTCTCCTTTGATAACCATGAGTTTATTTTCTGTGTCTGAGTCTGTTTCTGTTTCGTATATAGATTTATTTGTATCAATTTTTAGATTCCACATATAAGCGATGTCATATAATATAGGCCTTTCTCTGACTTAGCTCACTAGGTATAATATTCTCTAGGTCCGGTGTTGCTGCAAGTGGCAATATTTCATTCTTTTTTGTGGCTGAGTAATAATCCTTGTTCAATTTTAAATCATGAGCTTGAGAAATGAAGTTTTTATGATTCTCTCTGTCCAACACTTGGCATTGATGACAAACACAAAGCTAAAAACCTGGTTCTGACAACAACATAATGAATATAAGAATAGGACAAAGTATCAATTAATTTTAATGTGATTTTTAATATCTCAGTTCTTTGACTCTTAGTTTGTCTTTAGATAATTATTTGCTGTATCTTTGCTCCAAACTAAAATACAGTCTTATTAAAAGCTGTAGCTATATCTGCTTTATTTATATAGCAATCCTCATATCACTCCTGGCCCATTAATAAATGGGGAAAAGATTCATATTTTACTTATCTCTGAATAAAATAGAAAAATATAGAAAGCATAGTATAAATGAGAAATCAGAGAGGTCTCAAAATATTAAGAATATCCATTTCCCTATTCTTATTTTCTATAGTTTATGATACTGTAAATTATAAATTATGATAAAGACATAGAAATGATAATTTTTAATAAAAATAATATTAATTGGATAATACAATTTTTGTAGAAATGTATGAGAAACCAACAGGTAATGGTTGCAAGAGCACAATATTTAGCTAGAACATTCTGGAGTATTTTGAACTATCTAGTTACTTGCTTGTATAGTCACTTAATTTTTCCAACTTATTTATAAAGGAATCCAATAATCTCTAGTATACTATATATTTTCAGGAATCAAGTGGGACATTCCACATGAAATTAAGAAATGCCACAAAAATATTGTATAAATGTGCATTTTAATTTTACAATTTTTCAAGCAATCCACAGTCAGTCTCAGTTTCTGCTGGGTTTCAGCCAAGGGGTAGCCTAATAAAAGCAGAACTGTATGAAGGTGAATGGGAGGTAGGTAGTGATAAAGGATGAAGTGACACGGGTCAACAATGAGGTTGGTGGCAGGAACATGGGAAGAAAGAGGCTACATGAGCCAAATGAAAATGCTACATTCTATATGAGCCCAGTTGCCTGATGTTCTGGAAAAGGCAAAACTGTTGAGATGATAAAAATGTTAGTGGTTCTGGAGTTCCTGTTGTGGTGCAGTGGTTAACGAACCCGACTAAGAACCATGAGGTTGCAGGTTTGATCCCTGGCCTTTCTCAGTGGGTTAATGATCCAGCGTTGCCGTGAGCTGTGGTGTAGGTTGCAGACACGGCTCAGATCCTGCATTGCTGTGGCTCTGGCGTAGGCCGGTGGCTACAGCTCCGATTCGACCCCTAGCCTGGGAACCTCCATATGCCGCAGGAGTGGCCCAAGAAATGGCAAAAAGACAAAAAAAAATGTTAGTGGTTGATAGAGGTTAGGGGAGAGGAAGGGATGAATAGGCAGAAGACAGAGGATTTTTAGAGCAGTAAAACTACTCTGTACACTACAGTGGTGGATACATGTGATTACACATTCGTCAAAATCCATAGAAGGTACAAGACCCAGAGTGAATCCCAGCATACAGTAGGGACTTTGAGTGAGATTAATGTGTCCATATAGGTTAGTTAATTGTAATAAATTTACTGCTCTGTTGGTGTGGATGTTGATAGTGGGGGGGTATGTGTGGGGACAGGAGGTATAAGGAACTCTCTGTACTTTCTACTCGCTTTTGCTGTGAACCTAAACTGCTCTAAAACTTTATTATTTAAAAAAAAGGCAAAGTGGGATGTGTGAAGGAATCTGAGACTCAGATTCTTATCTTACAATAGTTAGTGTTATAAATAATAGTTAAATAGTGTTGTAAATTATCTGGTCGAAGTACACTAAAGCAAGAGCCTAAAGATCTTGGTGCCAGTTCTGTTTCCAGTGTATTTATCAGCCTCCTATAACTAATCTGTTAGGAAGGTGAAACTCCCCAGGACCTAGATCCATGTCTGGCACATAAGAAGTACTCAACAAATGTTTTTTAAATGAATGAATACGTGAATAAATGAGTAAATGAATGTACCACACTTCCCTCATTAGATTCATAGGATCATTGTATTACATGAGATAATGAATCAAAAGTGCTTTGTGAACCATAAAGAAATAAATATATGAAAATACAATTAACTAACAGGAAGTCCATTTTTAGGTTTATTATTAAGAAAGTTTCAACAAAGCTTTTCTTATTTTTTTTTTAATTATTTTTATTTATTTATTTATTTGTCTTGTTAGGGCTGCACCCATGGCATATGGAAGTTCCCAGGCTAGGGGTCAAATGAGAGCTGTAGTTGCAGGCCACAGCCACAGCCACAGCAATGTCAAATCCAAGCCATGTCTGTGACCTATACCACAGCTCACAGCAATGCCGGATCCTTAACCCACTGAGCAAGGCCAGGGACAGAACCCAAGTCCTCATGGTACTAGTGGAGTTTAACTGCTGAACCAAGTCGAGAACTCCCCAAGTGGATTACTTTCAACTGTTGAGTTCCCTATCCCTTAAAGTATTTAAACATTAACATTCAATTGCCCTTTATCAGATAAGCACTAAAAGTAATTCCTACTGTGAGTATAAGGTTGAATGCATGAAGTCCCATCAATTTTAAGAGTCTACAGTTTCGTCATGAAGAATAACCAACATTTATTTCATGTATATTGGGCGTTAGACCTGATGCTAATCAATTTTCATTCCCTCTCAATCCTCAAGGCAATTCTTTGAGATAGATAATGCTGTCATAGTCACAGAATAGAGGCTCAGATAAGTGAAACTGTCTGTATCACAAACTAGGAAGTAACTAGGGAAAATCTTGAACTCGAATTTTTCTAACTCTTGAGGCTTCACTTGAAAGTCTTTATCACTACATTACACTGTCTCATAAAAGCATAAAAGTTTCCTTGACCCATTACTTAACTCTCTGTTCCAATTTTCTTGCTAAATGACAGTTACTAGCTGTTTGGTGATTCAAATTTATTTCATCAGTCCTACCAAATCAAAAGTAATATTTCTGATTTCATTAATTCCTTTAGCTAAAAAGTGGTATATGATGCAGGAAAGGAAACAGAATTGTAATATGATGTTAGGAACAAAAAAAATACTTTTTTAGAAAAGGTGTTACCATACTTAATATTCCAATAGTACTACTGAAGATTATGAAACCAATAGGAGAATCAGGCTTCTCTGAGCAGACATTATTATAAACATTACAATAGTAATATTTTGGTAGATGATTGCTACCTTAGGCATATTGGAAATGTTTCATTTAAAAAAGAAAAAGAAATATTCCATGTAAATATCTAATTACCAATCCTAAATTTTAAAGAAGCACTTTGTGCTTCAGGATAATATGGAAATAACTCTGCTATTCATTCCATATTGGTCAGGGTAAGTGTGGTCGCTCCTAACTATAATTGTCCTCCAAGAAGTTAATTCTAATTTAGGCTATTACCCATTAACCCTTGGTAATTATTGCCAAGAACACGTTTTTTAATTAACCCATGTTCACTTTAAGACTCATTTAAGCAAAAGTGTAAGAATATTTTAGAATTTAGTGAAATACAGTTTTGTCCTTCCTTTGGGTTGAGTCTGTCACCTTGTCTAATCCAGAACAGGCAAAAAAGAGTAATTACTATTTTGTGACAATGACCTAAATGTGTGTACACTTGCTTAGTAGTATCTTGAAAAAGAAGCTTGCTGATGGATTCTAGATCAGATATTCGTTATATACAAAGATCTTTCTCCCTGAGTTTCCTGAATTCGTTCTCTTAATTCTAGAATCATATAATAATCAGAATGGAAAGAGATATTGGAAACCACCCAGACTAACCCCCTCATTTTATAGGAGGAAAGAAATAACTTTAAGTGAAATGACTTATTTAATCGCACACAACCAATTGGGCAGAAGAAGACTTAGACCCCCAAGTGTCCCAATTCCAACTTTTCTTCCTATTCCATGTTTCATAGACGGGTTCCTAATTGTGCTACAGTGTATATTCATGTCATTTTCACCTTTTTAAAGTGTCATTACCTCCCCCAACTTCAAACCCTGCCTCTAAAATTGCAATTAAAACAGTACAGAAAAGTAGGTATTCATCAAAATAAATCAAGTGAAAATAACATTAAATTAATAATGTATTTATTTTTATTTTATTATGCTGTTAGAGGGATTTTAAGACTTATGTGTAAGGGCCAGTAGACTTTGTTTAAAAGCAAGCCTTTAAGTTTTCAGTATTTCTTAAGCCTAATTTTAATAGCAGCAGAAAAAATTTCAATGACTGATACAATATATTTAAATCAAGGTAAATTCAGAGATATTTTCTTAGGAACGATCATTCATGTATTTATTTATTCACTCAACAGATAATTTATTGGTACTTAATCCAAGTCAGTCCCAGTTGTGAAAAACACAAACAGACTTAGAACTGTGTTCGTGGAACTTACAGTGGGGAAGCAGGCCTCAAATAAACATCCCACTAATTAGTCAAAAATAACAAACTGCGCTAAGGAATTTTCTTTCTGAGGGATAGAAATCTGATTCTGTGCTTATGTATAACAAAGGAAATAGACAAGCTAGGGTAGTCAAGGAGGGCTTTTCAAAGGAAGTGGCACTGAAATTGAAAACCAAAAAAATAGGTATCAGTTAACTATCAAAGGGAAGATAGTGATAGTGGAGTGAGTGAGCATTCTAGACCCACAGCCTGTGGCTGACGTTAGTGTGCTGCATTTTTCCATTCAAGGAACAGAAAGCTGTCTATTGAGAACTTTGTAACGGAAAAGATGATTTTGCCTCATCTGTGGAGAATGAAGCATGAAACAGTGCCTGACACATGCTAGATGCTCAATGAATATTTAAGTGACTGAAGGAATGAAAAGCATTTGTTGTTCTAAACCTATGGAATGCAATTAGTAGCTGAGCTTTCTCTGAGTCCAGAGGTACCCAGATGGCCTGAAAAATAGCAAGAAAATCTGAACTGCCTTGTTTAAAGATGGCAAAGGTAAAGGTAAGCTTTTGAATGGCCATCCTCCAATTAAAACACCTGCCCAAGACCAAGAAATTAAAAAAAAATATATTATTGCAGTCAGTTTTATGGTATTATATAAACATTATTACTTGTAAATGCAGGAACGACCCTCATTTTGTCTCCCAGTTAAAGCAAATACAATTTAAGTAATTAAATCTGTATTCACATTGATTATTCTCACTGAAAGCAAAATATACTTTTTCTTGTTCTTGGATGTTAGCAAATCAAATGATTTAAAATGTCTGGTTAATCTATTCAAATGTTTCCATCAATATAAATCTCTACTATGCTTGCCTTTACCTGGTGCACTGCATTCATACTGGCCTTCTGTCTGTCCTGAGACCCAAACTCCTTCTAGTCTTGGGGCCTTTGTACCTGCTATTCCCTCTGACGGGAATATTCTCCCAGATTCTGAATGGCGTGACTGCCTTCTTATTTAGAGTTTGGCTTAATATCAACTATGCTAAAAGACCTCCACAAGAGAATCTCTCTCAGGTTAGAGAGTATGGCACAGTACCTGGCCCATAGTAGGTGCTCCACAAATAAGAGCTATTATTATTTTTAATGTTAAATAACATGTGCCAACAGAATTCCTTATCTTGTTCTCAGCAAGGGGATTGCCACTTTATGCATTTCTAATTCTTACTACTACCACACAAATATTAGCATTCCTGATTTTGCAAATGGCGTATTCAGAGAGACTCCATTGCTTTACCCAACCACTCAGCCTGTAAATGGAAGAGTCTATCTATAATCAAAAGCCTTGTGTGTGATTTTTTTTGTACCACATAAATTTTGATTAAAAGAAATTAAATGCACCAATGATGCAGTTATATCAGTCTTACATCCAAATAATTGAGATGGTAGGACTAATATGGGTTTCGATTGGATTATCCAGACAGTAGCTTCACTTTTCTCCAAATATTTCTATTTGTGACACTACTTAAGCTCTAAACTCAACTGAAATTTTAATGTCTGCTTGATTTCCTTATGTGCTTCAGCCAATACAGACTTAAAATTTCTCAGATACTGATAGTCATTCCCTACCACCCATTAGTCTTGTTAGTGGCCAGGTACTAATTAAAAAGGGGATCAGTGAGTATCTCAGGGCACTGAGCAAGGTTGTATATTCTTCTCTGTCATCCCCAGAAGACAGTGCCCTGTCTGTGGTTGGGTGCAAACTGGAAGCTGGGAAATGGGAACTCTGTCTTATTCTAAGAAATGCCTTGATAAGAAGAAAACTTCAAGGCAGCTTCAAAAATAAAACAAACAAACAAACAATAAAAGCAGACAGATTCTCTGGGGCTTCAGGCTAACTATAAGATAGAAAGTGTGTCATATAGCCTGGGACTGAGAAAAAGATTCACAGTTATGGCTAAAGAGGTGAAAAGTATCTTAGAAATTTAGTCTGTATCCTTCCTTTTAGGTATAGAATTAAAATAAAGACCGGTTAACTATGAGAGGAGAGTGGGGTTCTGTACTGTGCAATATACTTTACCTTACCCTATCCCACCCTACATCAAAATCAATTAACTGATGTTGATTTGTTCTATTTGAAAAGTAACTCCTGCTAAATAGTGGAAGAATTGCTCTCCGGGAGAGAACTAATAAAAAAAAAAAAAAAGTACATTCTTTTAATATTAAACAGCTTAGCCAAGGTCAAACTTACTAATTAGGTCAGTATAATTTAAAATGGACTAAAAAACCATCCCAGGTGGGGATATCAAAAATTCATAATTTTACCCTGGATGCTACCTCTGTGACCTTAGAGGTTTCAGAAAAGCAATACTTTATCTTCAATTCCTAAGAGATTTAGATATTTATACAGGCAGCCGACTAAAAAGAAAATGCAAAAACCCAGACAAACTCCACAGGTAATAGGGATTTCAAGTCTTTATAAATACCTGTCCTTTTCCTTTTTAGTCGACGTTAAAATATACTGACAGGTTTCATGTTCACGTTAAGATAAAATGACAGTATTCAGTTTGGGCCAGTGTGAAAGGCTACAGGGTAGATGATTCAATGTCATCTCAACTTTGTTTTTTACTAAAAAATTTCTCAGTGTGGGGCTATGTAAAATTCCACAGCATCTTTCAGCTTTAGAAATGCCTCAGTGGAAAAGTCTAGAATCCAGTGCAGTCGTTCTGAAAGCATTTACCTAGCTTTATTGTGTTTGGTTTTAATTTCTCTCTCTTTGTAAGATCAATTTCTCATTAGCACTAAGCCAAATGCTTCGAGGGGAAAATGAAAAACTACATTTATTTCAGACAGGTTTTTCCAAACTATTCGAGAACCAGCAAGGAAGAAAGAACTTTAGTATAGAATAGAAAACCATATTATAAATACACAGGTTTATATCTAGCTGTAATTATCATGTTTCAAAATATGAGTCAAAGAAAGAACATCCATTAAGGTTTTAGTAGCTTTGTACTGTCAATAAGGAAAAACCTGCATATTTGTGCTAATAGACTTGCCATAGTACTATGAAATGTACCTAAACCTGTGAAAATAATGAAAAATATTCTAACAGTGAAAGTAAACACAGGAATTTCAGTTCTATTAAGTGAACTCAAAATACTTTGTACAATTTTACTCTTAGCCTCCTAACTATAGTTAGATGGTCAGAGCTCTCATTGTGAATCCTCATGGAAAATGGGGTTGATAATTTATACAAAGTGTGATAATTAGTCACATACTAAGATGAGGGATTTCGGCACTGATTGGTTGACTAGTTATTGTGTCATTATGATCTCATTTCCTTCCTTAAATAGTTTACAGTCTAGGAGTTCCCGTCGTTGCGAATCCAACTAGGAACCGTGAGGTTGCGGGTTCGGTCCCTGCCCTTGCTCAGTGGGTTAACCATCCGGCGTTGCCATGAGCTGTGGTGTAGGTTGCAGACGCGGCTCGGATCCCGCGTTGCTGTGGCTCCGACGTAGGCCAGTGACTGCAGCTCCGATTGGACCCCTAGCCTGGGAACCTCCATATGCCGCGGGTGTGGCCCTAAAAGGACAAAATACAAAAAACAAAACAAACAAACAAAAACTTTGCCTAGAAAAAGAGGGAAAAGAAATATCCCCCAATGTTAACACTAAGTAAATTATCATTAAAAAAAAATAGTTTACAGTCTAAGAAAAATATTTATAAAATAATATTCTGAGATCTGGGACACTGAAAAAGATCTTAGAAGTCTAAGAGGACAGAAGAATAAAGATGTATGGGGAAGAAAATAATCATTGAGGACCAGGGAACATCACCCAGATGTGATTTGAGCAACAACAAGAAGGTAGTGAATGATAAGGAATCTATGAGAGATATGAAACTAGGAAGCAGGAAAAGTTTCATCTGAGTAGAGAAAAATGATCTGCAAAAATTCAAGATCATGGGAAAACATAGACTCCTTACAGAATAACAAGTGCTTCATTATGAGTAGGAAGCAGGATGGGTGTGGATGTGAGAAAGCAGCTAGAATTCTGAGATGTGACTGGAAAGTCAGAGAGATTAAGATTATGAAAGATATCATACATCACACTAAAGAGTTTGGTATTTTATCCCAAGTGCAGTGGGGAGAAGCAGATGGGCATTAAGTTGGTGGTAACAACATCATACCCTCCTCTGTGGCCAGAGAAATGGGGGACTCAAAGGTGAGAACAAAGATGCATTAAGCACCCAGTATCCTGAAGAGATATCTAAAACTTTGAATGAGGAACCAAGTAGCTCATCCAGAGCAAAGGTAGCTGCTCCAGCTCTATTTCTCTAAATATCACCCCAGCAGAGCATTACCTTCCCATCCACATGCATCTCCACTCCTCACTTCTGTGTGTATAAGGACATATTAGAGAGAGGGGGAGACATTCTTTGCAAGCTTTAGCTTAATGGGGATTGTGAGATTTTCTTGAAATTCAAATAAGGAAGAACATTCAGGACTCACAGAATCAGTCACAGAAGATAAAACCAGTGACTTATTCTGAATGGGACATTTGCTAGGCAACAGACTTGTGATTGTCTTCCAGCCCTGTTTGACTAGGAGGAAAAGAGAACTGGAGAGAGATAACACAGCAGCAAGGAAGGTGGCAGGAAAGAGACCTACTCTCTGACAGTTTAGAAAAGCAAGAGCCTGTGGGATTCCCATGGGTTAGATGAAATTCAGAGAAGGGAGGAGACGTGAGTCTTCTGGGCTGCAGGAGCAAAATGCCAGAGATAGGGGCTGACAGAGAGAGGAAGAGGAGGCTGCATCAGGGAACGCTCAGGAAGAAGGCCCACAGACTCACTGATGTGCTCACAAGGGCCAGTCTTTGGAGTCCTCCCTCAACAAGGCAGTGGATAGCTCTTCACCCACAAGGACCACAGAGACAGCTGTATCTCCGTAAGGACCACGACAGAGGTTGAATGAGTAAAAAGCACTGCTCCCTTACCAGCTCTCTCCTTCCTACTCTGACACAAACAGGAGAAAAAGAACAGGGAAAAAGGAAGAGGAAAGGTATAGAAAGAGACCATTCTCCATTCTTCTTGCAGCCCAGAGTTCTGGGTAGGAGTTACTTGTCAGAGCTGAGCTAAGGGAGGAGAGAAGAGCAGGATGTCAGAGATAAATGTGCCTTTTGTGACAACTAAAAGTCATTGAAAAGCTGTGGGAACTTCTGGGATATTCAGAGGAAGTGGGAGCATGGATCAGATAGAACATAGTTAAAGGCAGTGATTAGAAAAGGTCAGACACTTCATGGTTGTTACCCACTGCATTTAGACTGTCCAGTAAGCCAAAATCAAGGGAATACATTAAGAGCTATTTAAAATCTCACTAGATATGGCTTGACAAGTTCGTTATGATGGGAAACAAAAAGTAAATGATGATTTCTGAGTTAATGGTCTGAATTTTACCCTGAGCTTAAAAAAGAAATACTCTAGGCTTTCCAGTTTCAAGTACAGTCACATCATCTATAAAGCAAAAGATTTTATGGTGGTTCTTAACGCTGTTTTCATCACATATCCTTGAGAATTTGAGGACAGTTACAGAGTATCTCAACAAGAATAAGTACATGCATACTCAGAATTTTCTGTACGAACACTTGTAAAATAGAAAGCATTGGTGAGAAGCCAGTTTGTACTTTTTGTTACAGAATATTGAGAAGTAATTTTATAACTATATCATAGGAAGTGTTAATATAATTGTTAAATTTTATTATAGTGTGATGATGGTAACTCTTACATATCAATAGAAGAGATAAATTGGATTTTACTAATTGTTACAATATTCCATTGTATTATTTTCAACACTAGTTTTTGATTATTTGAAGCAATAGTTGGTGTTTTTTTCAGTTTTCAAGTCTTACGCACATTGAACATGCTGAAACTGTACTGCTCAATAAAACACATAAGCAATCATATGCTAAGAAAAAAATATGACAAATGCTATTTTGCTTCTGAGGAAGTGAAAAAGGAAGGCAAGAATAATCCTAATTAAAGAGGATTAAGGAGGAGTTCAGGTAAATAACATATTTGAGCCATGATAAATAGGAGTCTAGCCAAGGGGTACAGGGTCTTAAATGATGGAGCAATGGTCTCCAAACAGAGAGCGATTCGGACATGTCCATTAGGGGCTGGGAATAGGGAAAGGAGAAAATGAAGTAACATTTGATTTACATATACTTATAATTTCTAATTATTGTATGTTTACAGTATACTTAGTATAATTAGTATAGCAATCCATGTGTATGCCATATATGTAATTTACAAATTAAATAAAACACACATATTGAAATGTGTTACAAAGAATTTGGAGACCTGCATAGCACAGGGTGGGAGATCTGGTTAACAATAAGGAGTAAGTATGTTATTTTGTAGTCCAGAGAGAGCCATGAAAATGTCAGGCAAAGAGTGAGCTGTAATTTTGGAGGTTAAATCCAGAAACAATGTACAATTTGAGTGAAAGACTAGAATTCAGAAAAGCAATTAGAAAAAAGAACCAAGAGACTATCAATAAATCATTTTACTTATCCCCTTCACAAGCCAGAATAAGGATAAGACTCACTAATTTTCAGCCCTCAGGTAAAATGTCACTTCCTCTGTAATGCCTTCCTTAACATGCACTCATTCCCCAAGATGGTATGCTGCCACTCCATGTACTCCAATTAGTTTCCTGTGCTGCTTCTTTTCCAGAATTTGATACATTGAATGTTAATTTCTTGCTTACTTATCTGTTGTTCCCTCTAATAGATCCTTGTATCCTTGTAATTCGTAAGGATAGGAACTGGGGTTTATTCCTCACTGTATCCCAGAAGCATTCTGCAGTGCCTAAAATACAGAAGCTATTCAATAAGCAGTTGATAAATCAGACTGACACACCTCACTCTGTCTCTTGCTTCCAGCCATTCACTGCCCTAATTCCTACCTCTTTCAGGCCTCAGCTTAGATATCATTTTCTCCAGGAAAGCATGTCTCCATTAGAACTATCTCCTTTAATTATAATTATATGTATATTTGTTTTTCCTATTAAAAGGATGATCATTTCACTACCAAGGTATAGGTAGACTTTTAAGTTTCTTTACGTTTTTTTAAGCAGATAATCTGAATGCCCCATATCTGTTTAAAATTTTTAATTTATAGTTTAAAATCTTCAGACAAAGAAAACTCCAGGGCTTGATACCTTTACAGAAAAATTCTATCAAAAATTTAAGGAATAATGATTTGCACAAATTTAGAGATTTGAAGAAGAGGGATACTTCCCAGTTCTCTCTACAATACCAGAAATACTCTGAAAACAAAACCAGACAAAAAGAAAGTAAAATTATAGACCAATATCTCTTAAGAACAGAAATGCAAAATTCTTGACAAAGAAGAATAAAGTGAGAGGAATTGCTCTTCCCAATATTAAGGATTATTACATAGCTATGATAATGTGGTATTGGTTGAGGAATAGACATATAGACTACTGAAACAGATGCATGCAAACATTACCTTGTGTTACCTTGTGACAAAAGGAAAATTCAATTCAGTAAAGAAAGGATAGCTTTTTCATAAATGGTGCTAGGGCCACTGGACATCTTGAGGCAGGAACAGAAACAAAAAAAAGTCCCTTCAAACTAAGTGTCATTTATATATATATATATCATTAACCATCAGAGAAATGCAAGCTAAAACCACAAGGAGACATTAATATATACCTAACAAAATGGCTTTTAAAAAAGTAACACACGGGAGTTCCCATCATGGCGCAGCAGAAACAATCCTACTAGGAACCATGAGGTTGCGGGTTCGATCCCTGGCCTAGCTCAGTGGGTTCAGGATCTGGCATTGCCATCAGCTGTGGTGTAGATTACAGTTGCAGCTCGGATCTGGCATTGCCATCAGCTGTGGTGTAGGTTGCAGTTGCAGCTCGGATCTGGCATTGCTGTGGCTGTGGTGTAGGCCAGCAGCAACAGCTCCGATTAGACCTCTAGCCTAGGAACCTCCATATGCCGCGGGTGCAGCCCTACAAAGACGAAAAGACCAAAAAAAAAAAAAAAAAGAGTAACAACAACACCCAATGCTAGTGAGGATGTGGACAAAGTGGATCATTCATTCATTTATTCATTCATAGTATGAATGCAAAATGATACATTCTGGAAAATGGGTTGGCAGTTTCTTATAAAACTATATCTGCAACTACTATATGACTGATCGGTTATACTCTTGGGCATTTATCCCAAATGAAAGATGTTCATGCACAAGCCTGTACAGGAGTGATCATAGAATTTTATTTGTAATAATATCAAAAATTAGAATCAGCCCAGGTGTCCTTCATTAGGGGAATGGTTAAACAAACTGTGGTATGTATATCATGGAATATTGGTCAGCAATAAAAAGAAATAAACTACTGATACACACAACAATTTGGATTAATCTCCAGGGAATTAAGCTGAAAGAGTGAAAAAGCCAGTTCCCAATAGTTACATATTATAAGATTTCATTTATGTAACACTTTTGAAAGGAAAAAACTTATAAACAGAGGGCAAAGTGGTGGTTACCAGGAATGAGGAACTAGGGGGTAGAGATGCTGGTGGTGGTGTGGGATGAAGGTAGATATGGCTGTGAAAGGACAAGCGAGTTTTGTGGTATTAGAACTGTTCAATATCCTGACTGTGGTGGTGGATATACAAACACAAAATGAAAACATTGTATAGAACTTAAAACACACACAAATGAATATTTAAAACCGGGAATATCTAAATATGATTAATGGATTGAATTAATATCAGTATCCTGGATGTATTATTATACTCTAATTTTTCAAAATGTTACCATTGAGAGAGACTGAAAAAAGTTTACAGAGGCTCTATCTGTATTATTTCTTAAAACTGCACGATTCTCTATAATTATCAAAATCCTTCATATAAATAAATACATTGATTAATTTAAAATAGTACTCTAGCATCAAAAATACAAGGATAAATCTGACAAAAGATATCTAAAACCTGTTGACTGATAACTACAAAATATTGCTTAGAGGAATTTTAAAAACCTAAATAAAATGAGATGCATCATGTTCATCTTCGTGGATTGTAAAGCAGTATTATTAACATGTTAATTTTTCTACAAATTGAGCTGTGGTTTCACTGAAATTCCAATTGAAATCATAGTCAGCTTTTCAAAATTGACAAGCGAATTGCAAAATTCATATGCAAATGCAAAGATATAAAACAGCTTTGAAAAAGAGCAAAGTAGAAGGAATTAACCAACTTACCTGACTTTAAGATATATCATAATGCTATAGTAATCAAGACAGTGTGGTTTTGGCATGAAGATAGATAAGCAGATCAAGGGAACAGCAAAGAGAGTTAAGTGGTTGACCTACAAATATATGGCCAGTTGATTTCTGACAATGATGAAAAGGCCATGGAGAAAGGAAAGTCTTTCCCAAATGATAGCATGGAACAACTGGCTAATCATACACTAGATAAATAAACAGATATACACTTCATAGTGTAAACAAAAAGTAACTCAAAATGAATCATAGAAATAAACATGAAGCTTAAAACTATAAAATTTCTAAAAGAAAACAGAAAAATTTTGTGATCTTTGGTTAGGTAAACATTGCTTAGTACAAATAATAAAAGCATAAATTAAATTGGACTTCATCAACCAAGAACTTCTACTGTTGGAAAAATGCTAAGGCATGCCAGAATCTGTTCAAAAATATTTTCTAATCTCATACCTGCAAAATGAGTTATATCTAGAATATAAAAAGACCTCAAACCTCAATAACAACTCAAAAAAACTGGTAAAATATTCAAACACTCTCTTCACCCAAGAAGATACACTGATGGAAAATAAGCAAATGTAAAGCTGCTCGACATCTTAGTCATTAGGGAAATGGAACCTAAAACAGCAATGAGATTCTAGTATCTACTTATGATAATAGCTAAAATTTTAAAATTGAGCATATCAAGTGTTGTAATAACTGTCACACAGGGCTGCTAGAAATGTAAAGTGGTACAAACATGTTGAAACAGTATGGCAGCTTCTTAAAAAGTTAAGCACTGAACATAAACCAGATGATGTAGTCATTGCAGGTCTAAGTATTTATCCAAAATAAATACAGAAGCAAAAAAAAAGGCATATATCCATAAAAATATATATACAAATGTTCATAGCAGCTTTCTATGTAATACCCACAGTGCTAATGGTTTCATGACTGCATCTATGGGTAAGAAGTTTTCAAAGTGTACACTTTAAATATGTGAGCTTATTATAACCCCATTATACATTAATGAAGCTGTTGAAAAAAATCATCCTAAAACAAAGATCAGATTGTTTTCTTAGTATACCAGATCCTGCATGATCTTGCTCTCTATCTATCTTTCCAGTCTCACCTCAGGCCACTTCCTGCTCCCCCCTTTACATCTGCCATCATAATTGGCCATTTGGTTCTCCAAAGTTTTGTGATCTTTTCCATCACTGCAGAGGCAAATCTCATTCCCTCTGCTTTCCCACACTTTGCCTCGTTAACTCTAATCCCTCAGTTCTCAGCTCAATACTTTCCTCACAAAAGATTCATCAAACACCCGAAATAGTTAAGATTTTCATAGTGAGAACTTTCTCTGGCATGCTCTTACTTTTTCTTTTTTAAAATTTGTCACAAATTTTATTTCAGTTTTTGAGTAGATTTTCAACAAATGTCCACACACACCACAAAAATACAGTAATTTACAAAAATTTTTAAGTTAATACTTTTAAAGAACAAGTTAGATATAATTATGACCATTTTACATATGAGGAAAGAGATTGAGTAACATTAGTCAACACCAACGATTTGAGCCCAACCCTCTATAATTTAAAGCACATCGTCTTAATTAGTAATGAGTAATTCTATGATATGATATCCACTATGATATGATGCCAGAATCAGGAAGTCTGAGCATGAGCTCTATATATTAAAGCTGCAGGTATATAGAAAAGCACTATGATATGATGCCAGCATCAGGAAGTCAGAGCATGAGCTCTGTATATTAAAGCTGCAGGTATACAGATAAGCACTTAAGAAAATCTAGGTTATATTGTCTGATGGATAAGCACACTGCCTTCCTAGGTAGAGTGTGGTGCAGAGTAGGTTACCAAGGCAGAGAGCCAATAATTAAGGGCTAGATAAGAACCATGACACCTCAAGGTCTAGGCAGAACTCCTGGAGAAGTTTAGAGACCAGAATAGGATAATTTTTTTTTGATCCTGAGTGCTGAATGTTGGTTTGCATTTCTCAAGTTTCCCCTTGTCCGCAACAGACCTTCACCTTACCACCTCACTCCAAGTTCAAGGACATCTCAGAAGAATTAATCTCTAGATCTGAAGATTCCAAATGTAGGAGTCACATAGTAATAGCATAGGGGAGAAGATAAATATAAGGAGGCTGGAAATTGCAAAGAAATATTAATTCAGTGTTCAATTATCTACATATTTATGTTTGCAATAGCCACACATTATAATGTCAATTGCATTCATTGTTTATTGTATTTCTTTTCTTTTTTTTTTCTTTTTAGGGCTGCACTTGTGGCATATTTCTTCTTTTCTAAATTAAAAGAAATAGCTTATCTGATAAGGATTTGCAATTCGAATCAGTAGACGGCTTTTGGTTAAAGGACAATGCCATTGAAGTATAAAAATCACCCTGGAATTCAAAATTCCTCATACTCCAAGTGGCTCGGTGGCCTAAAGTACAGGAGCATTCATAAACTATCTTTAAAAGGAGAATATAATATATTGCCTCCTGTCAGTAAGAAAAGACGTATCTTAAATCAAGAGCTGAAATACTGCCAGAATCTAAGATACATGTATTTCTTTAAAGGAGGTAAATTTTTAAGCCAAACTTCTCACTTGCTAGATTAGAATTTACACCAGTTAGTAAAATCTAGACATTTTCAAGATATTTATAATCTGCACAAATTGTAGTAATTTAGCTGTATTTCAATAAAGTTTGTCATTCTCACAAGAGAATGCCTACTTGTTTATAAAAAGTATAATTTTTGCTTTCAGATATATCTTTTTATAGCATGTGTATCGTCAGGATGAAATGGAATAAATACACTTTATTCCGTTTTTATGGAAACACCAGTATCTAAAAATGAACAGAATTTTTTATTGACCATCTTGAATGGATTATATAACTTTAAAGAGCACTGTGTTTTCCAAATGTCTCATTATTATCCTTCCTAGACATAAGCTGCAGTCAAATTCTAGTTTGGCTTGCTTCTAAATTTGTCTCCCTTCTCACACATCGTAAATCAAATTTGGTTCATACTGAAAAGAGCATGATGTTTTTAAAGTGTTTTCTTTGTTGATGGCAAAATTTAAATACAAATTAATAAGCAATATTCAGCAGCATTGAGTCTAATATAGTTGTAAAAATCTCAATGCTGTCCATAGCTGTCAGTTCTAGACTGATTTGCAAAATTTAATACACATTTTAAAATAACGTAAAGGATGTTGACTAAACAGATTTAGGCATTATTCTTGTGTCATTATGATAGAGTCACAGTTTCCTTGGTCCCTGTCCCGCCCTGGCAAAGCATTAGAACAGTGGATGCTTTACAAATTTATTGAAACAACAGTACTCTTTGAGAGAGAGAGAGAACTCACAAGTGCACAGGTTAAAAAGACGGCCTGACTCACTCTGCAATTGTCTTTATATCTCACAGTGCAGACCTGAGTGGAGACCCAACCTCTCCTGCCCCATCCCCCATGAGGTGCATGAGCACTGTGTGTTGTTTGATATTGTATGGAGCATATTTGATCTTCTCATTGGTCTTGGGCAAGATACCTTATTTGCATGGGGAACAGGTTATATAGAGACAAGGTGAGGAATGAGCAACATTCCTTCTCTAGTGGGAGTAAGCAGCTCAGGCTGGTCAAGGTGAAGGAAGGGGCATTACAATAAGACACAGCCAGAGGCTTTTGGGTTTAAGCTCCTTGAAGGGGACTTGAAGCCTATAACATTAATATTTTAATATTATCATGTTGCCATGAAATAAACTATTCTTTTCAGGACTAGGAGGATCCAATTTTAGGGTTTTAAGTTCAATGGGATCACTGGTTTTCTACCAAAATCAGAATAAACTGTTACTTCCTCCTTCCTAAAAAAAGTCAATCTAAATTCTAGTAGCATATCAAATAAAGCCATAACAGCCATTTCTATTATGTCTCAGATTGCTTCAGTAGGTTGACATACTGGTGAAATAATAGGTTATATTTGAGGAGCATAAGAGGGAGAATAGAACAAAAATTCTAATTAAATTTGAAATCCGTGTAGTTCTGGAATGATGACTATACAAGAGAATATGGTAATCCTGAATGTCAACCTCATTTTCACTGAACTTCTAAAAATTTTTAATAACGCTTTAATTTTTCACCTCCATAGACGTCTCAATGTCTACTTTTAACAAAGTTCTCCAAAAAGCTCAAATGCAAACTCAGACTTCACATTTTTATGTTTAAAAAGTGCAGTGTGAGCAGCCCAGGTTTCAGGTATCAGGTTTCATTTTCATGCCCTTGCTGCATGGGCTACACTGTAGAAAAACTACCATAAATCATCTTGAGGCCATATGCAATTAATTTTGTGTTCTATACTTGTCCTTCTGTGTGTTTTTATGCTGTTTCTTTTTATGTTTGATTTTTGAGGTCACTCATGGTTTGAGGTGAAATACCCAAGCTTAATACTAAAATATTGCTGGGTGATACTATAGTATAAGTTTTAATAACCAAATTCAGGGTCACCTTTTTTCCACAAGTTTTAAAATTCACTGTCATAAAAGTGTCAAAAGAAAAATAACTTGTAACTCCTTAACCCTTTTAAATCTAACAAGATATTAAGTGGGTTTATTGCATAATTTCTTGAAGGGCAAAACATTTCTACTATCACTGCGTATTTTCACAGTGATCCTTTATCTTATTTATTATTACCTTGGAAGTGGTTTCAGATTTCATCAGAGTTTCTTACCACTTAGCTGATATGCTGTAAAACAGGGGGAAAAAAAAACCTTTTTAATAATTTTCAGAATAGCTATTCTTCCAGACGGGAGTCTGCGGATCCTAAATGCTTCTAAATCAGATGAGGGAAAGTACGTTTGCCAAGGGGAAAATGTCTTTGGTTCTGCTGAAATCATAGCTTCAATATCTGTAAAAGGTAAGAAAATGTGGCTGATTTATAAAGCACAGTTTCATGGCCTTATCAGAAAGTATAGAAATAATGTGCATGCATGTATGTTTGCATGTATGTGTGTGCATGCTCCTGTTGATAAAATGCATTGTAAACATAAAACCAGCACAGCCAGATTGTCCCTTTCCATTATTTAAGGAACTATGAAGGAAGGAATACCTCATCTTGTTGGTAGATATTTAAATATTTCACTCTGAACAAAACAGAGGAGTGGATAAAGAAAGCTTTCTGAAGTTTTAATTGGGGGTCTCAAAATTTAAAGCTATGCCAAGAATATAACAATGTTTTCTTATGGTTGCCAAAGGAAGGGGAGGGAGTGGGATGGACTGGGAGTTTGGGATTAGTAGATGTAAAGTATGACATTTAGAATGGATAAGCAATGAGGTCCTGTTGTATAGCCCAGTGAACTATATCCAGTCTCCTGAGACAGACCATGATAGAAGATAATGTGAGAAAAAGAATGTATGTATGTATAACTGGGTCACTTTGCTGTATAGAAGAAATTGACAGAACTTTGTAAATCAATTATAGTAAAACATTTAAAAAAAAAAGTTATCTTCTTGGGAGTTCCCTTTGTGGCTCCGAGGTTAATGAACCCAACTGAGATACATGAGGATATGGATTTGATCCCTGGTCTTGTTCAGTGGGTTAAGGATCCAGAGTTGCTGTGAGCTGTGGTGTAGGTCGCAGATGAGGCTCAGATCCTGCGTTGCTGTGGCTGTGGTGCAGCTGCAGCTGTGGCTCCAATTTGACCCCTAGCCTGGGTATTTCCATATACCATGAGTGTGGCCCTAAAAGGCAAAAAAAAAAAAAAGTTATCTTCTTAAAATTAATTTTAGCATCATCAGTAGTTTCCTTTGTCACCACTTTGACTGGGATTTGAGGCAATGAGGAGTAGCAGAGGGAGGACATGAACGTGTGGTGTTGGGATATATATTAGATGAACTGAAAGCAGAGCTATTCTTTGATGTCTGCATCAACAGAATTTTTTATAGACGGTCATCTTTTTATATATTATAAATATTACTGCTTAAATGTATCCATTAGTTTTCTAGTTCTAAAATTTATTCCAAGTCTAGAGCCACCTTTTGAGACTACCTGTCATTATTCATACAAAGAGAATCTCCTATCTTTGGCAGTCTCTTCACTTGGCAAAGGAATATTTTGTGCAATTGAAGTATATCACTATTTTTTTCCACTTACACATGTAGTATATAATGAATCATACTTTGGCCACAAAATAATATAGAAGTGCTAATTTTTCTCTTTCTTTAGAAATAGAAATGTGGATTCCCACTGTGGCACAGTGGGTTAAGAATCTGACTGCAGCGACTCAGGCTACTGTAGAGACCTGGGTTTGGTCTCCAGCTGGACACAGCTGGTTAAAGGATCAGGCATTGCTGCAGATGCAGCATAAGTTGCAGCTGTGGCTCTGATTCAGTTCCTGGCCTGGAAATTTTCATATGCCGAAGATGCAGCCATAAAAATAAAATAAAATAAAATTTTAAAAAAGAAATAGAAATGTAATTAAAATAGCTAGCACGATGATATTTTAGAAAAGAGGCAAAGATCCATGGAAGGAAGGAACATAATTTTTAAAATGTCTTCACTTATACATAAACTGGAATCCAACTCAGTCTTTTAGTCCAGGTCTTATTCCTTGTGTGTGCTTATTAAACTACCTTTTTCAAAATGAGGCAATGCTGGAGCCACAGACTTTAAATAATAATAATAACACAAAAAGTTCTCTATTAATCATGAGTTAAATGGAACATTTAGTTACTCAGACCATTCCAAGTTTCAGCTGCAGTATGCTGTGATTACCTGTCTTCTCTGATAAAGCCAGAATTTAGAATGCCACCCAGAATATCTGACTTCCAAAATGTTAGTATTTACAGTGGCATTTCTTTCCTGGTATCACTCTTTTTCCTCCCAGAGACTGCTTAGAAGGATGAGGCATATTCAAGGATCTTAATCAGTGGTTAACAATGGTGCTTTATCAGACTATGCTATTGCCAAGAAAAGAGCTGAAAGAGAAAAATTAGAAAATTAGGTTAATTATTAATCATTTGTGTCAGTCTTCTTGAGCTGTCTACAATCAGGAATCTTAATTAGGAAAAAAAGACAAAATCAGGAGTTCCTGTTGTGGCTCAGTGGTTAATGAATCCGACCAGGAACCATGAGGTTGCGGGTTCGGTCCCTGGCCTCACTCAGTGGGTTAAGGATCCAGTGTTGCCGTGAGCTGTGGTGTAGGTTGCAGACGCGGCTCAGATCCTGAGTTACTGTGGCTCTGGCATAGGCCAGTGGCTACAGCTCCGATTAGACCCCTAGTCTGGGAACTTCCATATGCCGGGGGAGCAGCCCTAGAAAAGGCAAAAAGACAGGAAAAAAAAAAAGACAAAACGAAGTTCTGTCTCCATCACCTCCCTACTTTATTTAAAAAAATATATGTGCGTTCCCATTGTGGCTCAGCAGTAGCAAACCAGACTAGTATCCATGAGGATGCGGTTTGATTGCTGGCCTTGCTCTGCAGGTTAAGTATCAGTCAGGCATTGCCATGAGCTGAGGTGTAGGCTGGCAGCTGCAGCTAGCTCTGATTAGACCCCTGGCCTGAGAACTTCCATATGCCGCAGGTGCAGCCCTAAAAAGCAAAAAAGAAAAAAATTGAATTGCAGTTATTTGATCATTAGCTTACATTAGCTAAAATAACCCTTAGGTGTATAGCTGGTATTAGGTTAAAAATTACTCTAAACCCAATAAAAATGTATCTTTTAATTTAACTGAGTAAAATATTTTTCTCAAAAAACTTCTCTATCCAACATTTTGCTTTTTTTTTTTTTTTTTTTTTTTTAAGATATGGAAGGACCCACATCTATCAAAGGTCATACTTTATAATCAGCCAGAAGTGCCTCTTCTATTCCTTCTGTGCTTATAAGGAAGATTTTGTAAACTATAAAGTAAATATAAGGTGGTACAGTAGTGGTATTATAATTTTATCTGTTATTGAAGGGAGGTACTTCATGTAACCTTTAAAGAAGTGCAGTCACTTGAATTATTCCTCCTTCTATATGAAGCATTTTTTATTGTGAAAATCCTTTTATTTATACTTGATGATCCTTGAAGGTGGACAGGGAGGCTACGGCTTGGCTTCTTTTCTCTAATGTTCCTCCTTCCAGAATGCCAAATGCCGTTTCTACTTAGGTAGTCTTTCCTCTTTTCCATCCAAGCTGACTTCTTAGGAACAGGGACTTTTAAATTTAAATCATCAGTCCCCTACAAATGCATAGTAAAATGCCCTAGCATACAAAGGGTCATATATCAATTAATAATAGTTTATTAAAAGATGTGTATCTGAAGCAACTATATTCCATAGATACCTTGTTTAAGTTTTTCTCTATTATTTAAAATAGAAAATGCAGGGAAATACTGTGTTATGTTAATTAATGTATCTTTATTTCTATAGAACCTACAAGAATAGAACTTACGCCTAAAAGAACAGAGTTGACGGTGGGAGAAAGCATCGTCCTTAATTGCAAAGCAATTCACGATGCTAGCTTGGATGTCACTTTCTACTGGACACTAAAAGGACAGCCTATCGATTTCCAGAAGGAAGGTGGACATTTTGAAAGCATCAGGGCCGTAAGTCAATGCAATTTTATTCTTTTAGTAATGATAATTTTAGAAATATAGCCTCAAATGTAAAAACTTTCTTATCTATGGGATGTTAAGGAAAAATAGGAAAAGAATCAAACTGACTTAAACAACTACTTTATTTCATGATTTTATGTTATGTCAGACAAAAAGTAATACTTATTTAAACCTCCCTAGTAAGAAATTAGGACTACTTCAGTATGCAAATCTGGTTTCTTTGCCATTTTTATTTATTTGATTACTATTCTTAATATTTACACTTTACTTCTTAAAATGTATGTGATTTCATATACTGTCTAGTGTTATTTAAAGCATTCTTAGTAATTATGAATGCAATAAATACATGAAATAAGCTGCCTGTCCTTATCCTGAAGAAATAGTAATTCTTGGAGATTCCTTAATCTCTCACAGGCTACAGAGTTTAGACATCAAACCCAAAGTCAGAAATGCACATTAGCTGTAGATAAGCATTCACAGACATGCTCATTTCTCCTTTGCTAAATCTTTCCTTATAATATCTTCTTTTATACTACATATTTATGTGACAATCAACTAAATTGAGTAAGAAATCTTTTGAACCAAACCCTGTAGTATCATGACAGTGTCTTAACTCAACAGAGAAGTGAAAAAAAAAAAAATCTTTTCTGCCCATTGGCTTAAGACATAAAAGAATTAACATAATGACAGAGAGGGAGAGAGAAAGATGGATGGAACTAGGGTGACAGAAAGATTTTGTCTGGAATATCCCCTCTATATTGGTTAAAGAGATGGATTTAGATGAAATGTATGCCTACAGTCCAATTTAATATGCTGCCACATAGTTATTAATACCAGTTTATTCTTCTCTAAGCACTTTGGGAAGCACTAGAAGACCACAGCTATAATAAGCCGAAACATATAAAACTCAGTTTAGATTGAATTTTATTTTAAAGGTAATGTGATACAGAGGAAAAAGTCCTCAACCCAAAGTCAGGAATTTTCTGGATCAGGTCCTCGCTCAAGGCTTGACCAGCTGTATAACAAAAAGCCAGTTACTTGACTTGTCTGGGCATTAATCTCATAGAGAACTAAACTGAGGGAGTTGGACCAGATAATTTCTGAGATCCCCTCTCACTCTAGAATTCAATAAATTTATATTAGTAGAATAGTAAGGATGAACTCTGTTGCATTTGCCAATGTAACCAAAATCAAACAATTTCTTCTAAATTATTCCTTTTATCCTGACTTACTTTGCAGTTAATGAGAGACTATATAAGTAAGAAACAATTACCAATTGCATTGTTCAAATCTCATTAAATAAATTAATTTTAATTGTTAATGGTTATGGTATATACAAAATATTTAGATCAAGTGAAGTTAAACTTATTTTCCTTTAATTTGTAATTTTCCCTTTTTCTTTACTTTGGGGTGATCATTCCTTCAAGGCTGTGAATAAATTTTCTGCTATGAATGTCATAAAACAAAACCAGAAAAATATGATACAAAAATATTACATTTGAAAACAAAAAATTTATCATCAAAAATATATATTCTAAGGATTATTTGTAAACATTCATTTTGAGAGATCAGATATATAAAGTAAAATATGTCTCAAATAAATTTTAGTTTTTCTTCATAGAAGCAGGCTCACTTTTTATTTTAAAATATCAATAGAGAAATTAACAGTCCTGGTAAAATTATATGAATTCTTGTTTTTGTCTCTTAGACATTACCACTTTAGTTTCATGTCATTCATTTGTATCAATAAGTACCTTTAATCCTTTTCATAAGGTAGGCAGTTTCTAATACCTGCTATATCTCTCTTTACACATATGCTGCTCTTGCCCTTGAGAAGTACAAAATTGACTTCTTACTCCATGCAAACTCATATTGCTACAAGCCATTATAAATTAGGTTCAGTGTGTAGATGGTGATGATAAACTACAGAATAGAAGAATAAAGCAAATTATTATATGGAAAAGTGAGAAAAATATTTAGCTTTAAGGTCATATAGTATTTATCACTTTAGTATATTTAGAATAATAGAAATATCTGTTACTTTAAAATATTTGGAAGTTTCAAAACTGCAAAGTGTAAAATAAATTGTCTATTCCCTTTCTCCCAATTACTTCCAATACTGATTGAGACTTGGCTGGCTTCAAGAGAATCCCATTTTTTGAATTTGAAAAGACAGAAAAAAGAAAAACATTCCATCCCCATCCTACTTTTCTCTTTGTAAAATAATGTGTCAGAGAAAGAACATGTTTTAGAAGGAGGGATGGAAGTGTTATAAAGATGGAAAATTTGGGTCAGGACTCTGGACTTGTGGGTGCCTTTTGTCTGAAAAGCTAACTAAAGACTCTGGAATAAGAGGGGCTGGGCTGGGCTTAGAGGAGAGCCTCTGGGGCAATCTGGACCTTCCTTTGTGTTTTAAAGGCAAGCCACTGACGCAACCTTAGAAGTGTAGGCTGGCCCAGCAGAATAAGAAAGCCAAAAGGGATTTTGGACTTAAGTAGGAATACAGGCTTTAAACTGGAGCACTCTCTAGATTAACTACCCTGAACCTAAACCGCCAGTGGGAGACTGAATGGGGGTAAATCTGAAGAGAAAAGGGGGTATACTTTTAAAGCACATTGTCATTATCACTGCATGGTGTCAAATGAGTCAACCAAATCTCTGAAAACAAAAACAAAAGGACACCAATGATGTTGATATATTCTATCTTTTAATGCCAAAATATAGCTTAATGAATTTCTCTACTTTTCAACTGGTTGTAGTGATGTCTTGTATATATAGCCACTGGTTTGTAAGCTTCAGGAAAATGCTTCTGTATAGTTTTTCTAACATCTATAGACAAGGTATACCTATGTTTTAAATAAAATAGTGCTTTTGGACTGCATTTCAAGAAAGTGAATAAATAAACATCAAGTTAAAGGAATGATAGCTTTGAAATCCATAATGAAAATGCTTCTATTTCTCTTGCCCTCTTTACTTGGCCATGTTTTACAGACCCAGCAATTTAACTGATTTGGAGTGAATCCATTGCTGAAGCCTCTGTTAAAAGGGTCCAAGCAATCAATTAGTCTGTAAACATCTGATCCAATTGACCCAAATAACTTTTTTGGCAATGATATGAATTAACTGAAAGTGGCAAATTAGTGAGGCTATTCTTGAGATTTTAATTTCAATTCAGTTCTACCAGCTAAGTGCTGTGGGGGATCCAAAGGAAAAAGACATGGCCCTTCACCCCTAAGAGAGCTCAATTTAAGGGGAGAGATGGCAGTGCAGGCTAGTGATCTGCTCTCACAGCACTATCAACAGGTAACTCTGTGCATGCAGCCAGCAGGAGGTTTTGTATTTGAACTGTACCTGAATAGGTACAATTTTGCCAGGTGGTTAGAAGGAGAAACTGCATTTTAGACAGAGTAAGCAAGTCAACCAAGGACAGAAAGGCAGAGCATTTAGAAAACATTGCAGGAATAGCAAGAAACCACAGACCCTGACAGCACAGTGAGGACATAGAGTAGAGGGTAAGTCAATATTTGTTGAATACATTTAACGGAGAGCAGCAGAAGCCTCATTGTTGAAGGCACTGATCTTCTAGCCATGGAATTAGGGTTGTATTTGGAATGAAATGGGGAGCCTTGTGAAGAGCATATGGACTTCATATTCACTGGCTGTGCAGAGGTTACAATGAGCAGTAGAGGAATCGACCATTGTAAGCTTTGGCCTTCAATAACCACTCTGTTATTAAATGAAGCTCTTGTTGGGTGTTGGCACAATTGCGCATGTTAATTTGAAGTCTTCAAGAATGTCTCACTACTCTGAGGGTGTCTGAATAGCACCTGAACATGGCCATGTAGCCCCAACTCCACAGTCTTAATGGAGGACTGTTGACAACCAGTTTCTCAGAGACTTGGAGTTTCTAAATATTCATTCAAGATGTAATTTAGTTTTAATCCTTATAAGGCATAAAGATCAATTACACTGAATATCATGGAAGCCCATAATTTGCTCTTTTTTTTTTAGCAGAGAAAAAAAATCAAACGTTTGTCATCAGGAAGGTCAGAACAAGAATTGCCCTTTCCATAGTGAACTCTCTAAACACACTAAAATGCAACTAATGGGCAACCTAATCAAAGTGCACTATTTGAATGGGCTTTCACCTTTACCCAATTCTCCGGTTATAAAAATATACTCAAGAAAGCAGAGTAGGGATATTTGACCCCATTTTTAATGAGGAAACAGAAGCATAAGACACTTCCAGGCCACATGAATACTAAATTGGGGTAGATATAATGTGGTTTTTAAACTGCATTATGTTGATTCTCCTTTATAAAGCTTACCCTCTCCACATTCATTGACCATTATGTGTTCAGCCCTTGTCTATAAACTATGGGAAATAAAAATAAAAGATGTTGTTCTGATCTTTAATAAATGTAAAAATGATATAGAACATAAAGTAATTCAAGAAAAATATGACCATAAAAATAATTGCTCATTTTTTGTTACAAGCAAATATTTTTGGATATAAAAAAATAGATTAATGTTAATTTTTATATTGGAAAAAAGTGATGAAAGGAATTAATTTAGTACCTATTATACTCCAAGCATTCAATATTATAAAATATAAAGTATATAACACAATAGCTCGTCAATTTCTCATAACAGTCATATAAAGTAATATTATTTGGGAAGAAGTTGCCACCTGATCTAGACCTCAGAGGATGGGTAGAATTACAATAGGAAAAGAAGAAAGAGAAAGTCAGCCTTAGATGAGGAAAGATATTATCTCTCAGGATTGTGAGAGATCCTAGATATAATAATCCTGGAGTTTGTACTAGGTCAGTAGATGGATTCTCCATCAGTATCATCAGTGTCTACTGTAATCCTTGTAATTATGAGGAACTCAGTCCTCTAAGTAGCTCGTTCCATTATCAACTGTTATTGAGTCCAAGCTTATACTGCTAGCCTCACTGACAGGCCAGTACATCAAGAGACAAGGTGCTAGGGTAAGGAATAGCAACTTTATTCAGAAAGCTAGCAGACGGAGAAAATGGTGGAATAGTGTCCCAAAGAATAATCTTACCCAAGTTAGAATTCAGGCTTCTTTTATACTAAAAGGGAGACAGTGTGGCTATTTGTTGTAAACTTCTTGGTGCAGGAATGCATTGTTGCTAAAGTGGGTCTGGTTACAATGTTCCTGTAAATCTCCAACCAGACAAAGGTTGTTCTCTTTTCTGCAGCTTTTTATCTCTATGTGAATGGAAAAGTGTTATTACCCTTAAAGGTCAGAGGCTTAAGAATGAGCTATCATGTCTATTTCAGGTTATAATCATCATTCTTTTTTTAAAAGTGAGAAGATAGATAGCATGACTAAGCACAGGCAACAGAGTACAAAGGTTAGAGCTAAAGGATTAGATCCAAAAGGGAGTCAGGTTCGTTTTTTCCTTTTACACAACCAGATCTGAATATCAGAAAGTAGGAATAATTATGATAATCTGAAGACCAAGGATAGGAATCATAAGAGGTCATGCCTGATTTATCTCCTTGGTTTTTGAGGAGTATTAGATAGATTAAAAGGGGCCAGAATATAAACTCCTTAATGCTTTAAGGATTCTACATTGGCTGACAGTCCTAGCCTATGTCAGTCTTCTTATTATGGTTAGTTCTGTCCCTAGTTTATCTTTTTAGGAATTAGCTTCTATTTCCCAAAGAGTTAAAGTCTCAGAATAGAAGACAGTAAATACCCAACTGGCACTCTTCTCTTTCCTGATGGATAAGTGTTAATGTTGTAAAAAATGAATGAAGTCATTGGATGTGCTGCCAGGGCTTACGAAGGCAGAAGCTCTAAGGACTTTAAGAGTGTCTGCTACATCCTCTTCATATTAGCAAGTGTAAGTCTTGGGGGCACTTCATAACTAATCAGAAAACATACAAAAGGCAGAGGATCAACAGCTCTGCTGAAAGTACAAGTTCTCTTTGGCTCATTTTGTTTGCTAGTAATATTTGTACTGCCAGGTAGCATGGCCTCCTGGACCCTGAGCCCTGCCCCCTCCCTGCCCCGCAAAGGGCTTGTCCTTCTTCATCACTGGATTTCTTGCCTCCTGGATCTTTGTTTTACTCTGAAGCCTGATAATTCATCAAGTTTTTATACTCTGCTGTAATCTTTTGAGCACCACTTATTTGCTTTATAAGAATTCCCTCTCAGTCTTTTTCACCTAATGTAACAAACTCAATCACATTGTCATTTTAATAAGGACAACCCACCAAAGCTTGGGGCCTGAAGAGAAGAGAGGTTACACTCAGAGGACTTAGAATTTTCAGATCATTCTAGGGAATCTATGCTCCCTGATTGTCTGTGTTAGAGAACATGCCTCTATCTACTCTCTTCTTAAAGGAGCAGTAGTTCCCATGGCAGGAAAGGATGCACAACTTTTTAGTATGTGTATGTTTCATGCAGTTATATGAACATGACCAAAAAAGACTTTTAAAATTTGTGATTCTGTAACATTTTTTATTAATGAAAGACACTAAACTATCAGATCCCTAAAGGCAGACGCTAATCTGCCATTTTACTTTTGATTACTTTGTATGTCCATTCCACAGCCCCTTGTCAGTATTTGTTGAAGAAAAAAATAAAAATAAAAATTATATAAAGCATTTTCTCAGCAGAGCCAACTGCTGCATCATTTCATACCTTTTAATAGAATTAAATACTGGGAAAATTCTGCCAAAATCTGTTTCTATTATAGAATAGTTTATTTTCTTGTTTTTTTTTTTTTTACTTTTGTACACAAAATTGGACATTTACTTTAGCACAGTTTGAAGGTGAATAAAAGGTGACTGCATCCTATCGTTGAGAGGCCCTTCCTTCGTTTTTTGGGTTTGCATCTAAGCAATCTGTTCACCACAATACCCTGCCATGATCATGGCTGGGTGGTAACACCGTGTTGAGTATCCACCTTCATTTTTAAAGGACAGGTTTTAACCATCTGACACTGGTTTCATTTTGTTCATTGAAATGTAGTCCACCAAAGCAAAGCTTCTGGTACTATGGTGAATATACAGGGTGTCTTTGTTCATGTAGCAGTTCTATTTTTGGCAGTTATTTTATCTTTGTGATACATTTACACTGCATTATGGGTAATATAAATAAAAATAACTAGTTTCTCTACAATGTGCTGCAAGGGGGGAGTTGTTTCTCTTTTTAAAGAGAGAGAGAGAGGGGAAATAAAGCTTCTTTGAGAGAAAGGCAATTTTAATGTTGGCCATGTTGATAAAAATTAGATCAATAGCCTATATTCTGTGTTCTCTAAGAGGATGAAAGTACCATACTTCCCAGAGATTGTCATCAGGTCCAGCTGGGATCTTTTAGGTTATTGGAGTGGGAAAAGTGGGAAAAGAGAAATAGAAAACACTCCTTTCCCTATTAACAGAATTTGTTTTCCTAGATGGTAAACTCCAGATATTAAATATGTTTTTAGCTCACTGATTCCAGAGATGAAGTGCTTACATGTCTAGACTACATTTTTTCCCCCCTGTGGAGGTTTTATTTTTCTCTAAAATTGTTTTTCCACTTCATGCATATACTAATTCAGACTGGATTCCTATACTGCAGCATTCCTCTTGGGTTGGTTGTGTTAAATCATCAAAGGATAAATTTAATCTGGAATGAGATACTTATGTCTTTGGAAATGAGAACATTGGTAGGCTCCAGTAGGTTTTTAGAGCCATTGTTTCTAACGTTGACCATGAAGCCTATCTGATTTATTTCAGTAGTATTCATTAAACCAAATTCTTACCTAATTTGAAGTCATTTTCAACAGTGAATTATTTAAGTTTATTAGACTTTTCAATATGTGTAACAAACTTCTAATACAAATTTTCACGCAAAATAACCTTTGGAATAATATTTGGAATATTTTGAGTTTCAGTAACTTGAACATTTGATACTTTATTTACTAATTCATTTTTTCATTCTAAACTGTTTAGTCTATGTATATTAATAAATATTTTTTGCTCTCTCATAAAAACAAATCTTTGTCAGATTCGGACAGGCAAGTAGTTCTAGAGCTAAGGTTCATTGATCATTTTTCAATGTACAATTACAGGATAATTAATGAAAATTTAGAGTAATAATGAATATTTATAATGGAAATTCTGAACTGAAACTCAAAATATTCCAAACATTATTCTGCTTTCTTCATAGTCCTTTTGTCATGACTGCACCACAGTTAAATACCCTCTCTGCTCAACTCTGCTTTCTTCATAGTTCCCATAAATGCTCATCCCAGTGGCATTCCCCAACAGTCTCTCCATCTCAGAGTCTGCTCCTCTGAAACCCTGACCCAAGACAGCTGTGAAGGCAAATGCCATCACCAAGAAAGTGCTTGAAGCAGATAGGAATAATAATTAAAAGTAATAATAATTCTCATCCATTGATGCCTACTAAATAGCTGGCAACGGGGAGTTCCCATTGTAGCTCAGAGAAAAGAATCCTAACAGTATCCATGAAGATGTGGGTATGATCCCTGGCCTCGCTCTGTGGGTTAAGAATCCGGCGTTGCCGTGAGCTCTGGTGTAGGTCGTAGATGCAGCTCAGATATAGTGTTGTTGTGGATGTGGCGTAAGCTGGCAGCTGTAACTCTGATTCTACCCCTAGCTTGGGAACTTCCATATACTGAGGGTGCGGCCCTAAAAAAAATAGCTGGCAACATGCTAAATTTTTCAACTGTTAATTCTTTTTCTTCCCATGCATATCCTATCATGTATTAATTGCTTTTTTTTTTCATTTGGGGTTTTTGGTTTTGATAGAAAAAAAACAGAAATTCTGAAAGGTAAATAACTTTGAAATTTAAATAATTGTTGTATAGGAGAGTTATTATTCAAATTAATTCTGAACTCCAGTGCAACACACTACTCCCATATGTTTTGTCAAACCTAGAGCATATCTGCAGCTATTTGGGAAGGTAATATTTTAAACTTCCTTCTTTCTCAATTACTTTAACATTAAATTTTATCATCTTGGGAATAACATAGATAAATATCCTTTATCTGTTTTAGAATTTTGGGATCAATTATTCTTATTGCTGCTAAGATTTTCATATATTCATCTAAATTCACTAACTCCTAAGTTTACAATTATGTGGTTACATTTATACTATACAAGTTCTAATATTTGTAAACTTTACTATCATGAGTAATCTATTTTTTGCCAAAAATATGTTTCTGTTTTATATATATATTTAAAGGCAAACCTACAAATCAGACTCTTCAATGTTTAGTTAATCACTTTAGAATAAACTTGAAACAGTTTGATTATCTGATGAAGACCTAGGCTTATATACAAAAATTCCATGTCATGAAGAGAAACTTTGACCTTCCTGATTCACATATATTATTTCATTTGATTCCCACAATGTTGCAAGTCAGACGAATTATATATACACGAAGAAACTGAGCCCAGGAAGAACGACAGCTGAAGGGCCTCACTACGGAGGTTCTGAGCACCATAAATACTTATATGGCACAGTCACCATTATCATTTCAGCTTCTTTGAGTTGAAAACTTCATTGCTGTAAATAATATTTCAAATCTGGTTTGATGAGCAAATATACAAAGAACTAAAACAGCTATAATTTTTCACTGTGGCATTTTGAAAATTGAAGTCAGAAAGAGATTTTATTTCTTCTCTACAATCTCACCTCTTTATCTGGACAACTCAGCCTATTTTTACCTTTATTACTTGATTGATATTATGACATTAAAATCATATGTTCTCTAAGATCAAATCACCAATTTTTTTTTAAATCCTCCCATAAAATTTACTGAGCATGAATTGAAAAACGTCTTAAAATATCCCACTATACTTGCTTCTTCAGATGTTCTGTGGGTGTGTTTTCCTATTAATTAACGCTCACTCTTCTGACTGCTGTAGTTATTTCATTTCATAGTGTATCAACCCCTTTTTATCAACTTCCCTTTTTAGTCTTTTGAAGATTCTCTCAAAATGAATATGAAATGCAATATGCTGTGTTGTTTTTACTGCTGAAGATGAGGCAAAGCATAAAGAACTCAACCATTCTTCTGAAGAAAATTATTCCACATTTGAGAAATTTAAAATCATATTTTTTCTAACTAAGTATGTTATTTACAGAATGGTTGGTTTCATATGAATTTTTGGCCATCAGAATCCAGTTTTCAAGTCAAATACCCAGTAGGATCTCAGATTCTTCCCTCCTCCTCGCACCCACTGCTCTCAATGCTTCCATTGCATCTCTCCCATCCTTCCCCCAGAGTATCAAAATCTACTGTAAATGTCTCTTATTTTCCTTCTATCCTTTATATTTCCAGAAGCTAGAGACATGTTTATCTTCTGAACTCATACAGTACCTGTGACATTAAAGACTAATTACACATTTGTGAAGTTGCTAAAGGAATCAGTGAAGGTAGGCGTATATGAATGAAAAACTAACCCCTTAGAGTAAGCCACTTAGAAACAAATGTTGACTATAATATCTAAATAGAATTTTTTTATTTTTTGTTAACCAAGAAAAGTTTCTAACTTCTAATTACAGAAAATGCCACTGATCAGTAGTTTTATTCATTTTGCTTCACAAGAACATTTAAATGTTTTTGATATTATGCTTGCGGAAAATAATTGTTTTCTCTGAAAATAATAATCACAGGAGTTCTAAATAAAAGAAAACTATGCAGTAGATTCTAGTTATCCTGTTGAAGCAATGCCAATATGTTTTATAGATTCTTTTCGTTACTTTAAAAAGAATGCCCTACATTTATCTATGCATCTAGGGGTGATAATTTTACAGAGTGCTGAAATGCATAGCATAATAAGACCCTTAATACTAAAATTTTAACTTGTAGGAATAATATGTAATAGAGGATTATTATTTTTAGTTTATGAAAGTCTTGATAAATAAAAGGCTATACTTTCTCCTTAATACCACATAAGGTTTAAGATTTTGATAAGCAAACTTGGTTCAGTGTTACATTTTTGTATTACTATTGACATCTAAGTATTGTGTTTTAGACTAACTCCTAAATTATCCCTCAAAGTAATTTTCAAAGTGCTGGGTTTTTGAGAGGGCATTATTTTAAGACATCTTTGAAATTCTACTGTATTTCACAATTTTTCCATTTCTGCATCTGTTTTGTAGTATGTTCTAAAGGGTGCTGAATGTTATATGTTTAGCTTTTAGCTCTTCAAAATTCTCTAGATTCTCTCATGGACTATTTTGATCATATTACCATATAAAAGTTAACTTTAGGGGACTAGAATTAATAACTTAACAGGTTGCCTCTCAAAGATATTTCTTCTCTTGAAAAAGGAGAAAGACGAAATTTTAGAAATAATCATTGGGTGAAATATCATTCACTTCCTTTCTTCATCTAATATCCTTTAAATAATGGCAGTAGAAGAGATCAACTTAGAGAATTTAGAAAGCATGGCATTATTATCTTTAAGGAGTAATTGATGGCTTTCTAGAGTATCTATAAGTGTATAATAGAGGGATTCTGAATTTTATCTTACTTCCACAAAGATTTACTGAGCACTCATATACTAGGCACCTCTTCAGGAACTGAGGATCCTGTAGCAATCAAAGCAAACATTCCATGGCAGGCATATGGCTTCAACTGAGAGCACTGCCTCTGAGGATCTCAGAGTCTTACAGAGAAACAGACATGAAAACCAATACATGGCTTGAGCATTGGAAGAAATATGTTTAAGGAACTTGGTCCAAGTTACACATCATTCAAACTATGAAAGCAGAGTAGACCCGCTAAACTAAACAGCACTTAAGCCTATTCTTAAAGGAGAAAATGAGTGCTGCAGGCAAAGCAGGGGGAGGAAGCAGAAGGGGGAAGGACATTCCAGGCAGAAACCAAGTATGAGGAAAATATGAAAAAGAAAAGTCTACCAAATTCCAATAACAAATGGTCATCTTACAGTTAAAGTAAACTTCACCTAATATATCACAATAGTGATTTTGTTTTAAAGAAAGCATCTTAGGTATCACCTATGGAATTTTCATAAGTCCGAGATTATTCTTGGTTCCAGTTATGTAATATATGTTACATATTCTTAGCAAAAGAAGAGCTGCCAGATATTTCCAAATTAAATCCAGTAATAAATTGTTGCTTAACATAAGTATATGTGTTTTACATAAATTTACATGTTGCTTAAAGCCTTCTGTGGGGTATATAAAAAAGAAATTAACCATTATAGTGTTAAGATTCAATATTCAGGGTCATTGAGATAAATCCCTGAGAAGCACCATGTGATTTTGTTCAGGAGACTACTTGTTATTCTAGAAATAGTTCTAAGAATATGATGCAGTTTTAAAAAGCAGGGACTAAAATCAGAATTCCTGCCTTCTTCCACATTTTCCCTTTATTACAGTATATATTTGAAAAAGGAATCATACCTACTTTGCTAACCATTGCCAGAGCCTGGCATCATGTCTGGTAGATTATTTGTTAAAGGATTTTCTAAATTAATTATTATGTATGTAAAAAATACAGTTTTATACTTTCATATAGTTACTTTCTCATTTCTTTGTTCATCGGCTAAATTACCACATTAAAAAAAAGAACTATACCAATATCAGGAAAAATTTTAATACATTTATTCACATTACAAAAGTTTAATATATATTGGCCTATAATATATATAGCATGGTATCAGGGCAGGGAATATATGGTTGAGTAAAGCATGATATCTCCCTTCTAGAAATCTTAATCTGGACAAAATGTTAAACAACTGGTAAATGTGATAAGTATTACAGTACTGAGACATTTTACTGTCCAGGGAAATAAACTCTGGTGGAGAATTTTCAATGACAAGTATGTCATTGGCAGAAAAATTTGTTCCTAATAATTAATGTTCAATTTAATTCAACCAAGTTTACTACTAAAGGTTATTCAATCATTCACAATTTTAAGGTAACATAATAATCTTTCTGATAATTTTTAAATTATGTGAAAATCAAACCAGTTTTCATTATACACCTTACACATCTATAAAACCAAAAGAATTAACCATTTTGAAGCAAAATTAGCTAAAATAATTTAGAATTCATTAATCATGAAGCTACATCACTGTACTAAACATTTCAAGGATTTCGTATCAAGAAGCCTGACCAAAATTATAGATTACTATGTTTTATTCTTTTTAATTGCTTATAGCCCCACATATAAATATAGCATCATATTGATAAAATTTGTTTCAAAAAGTTTATTAAATATGACGATAGTATTTCCTAAAAGTATTTATGAAATCAGCACTCTAATTGCCATTATCCATCACTTAAGCAGTAAGGAATTCTGGAAGTGACATGCTTTGTTCACTGGGTCCATCACATCAGTAATGATTCTGAAAAGTTACTGCAATGTCTCTGGTGTTTAAAATAACTTTAGCTAGTGTGAGAGATGCAAGCATTTCAATAAGAATGTTTCCATTTCATTTAAGAATGACTAGACAGAAGAAATTCAGGGTCGTTTTTTCTTGACTAGCTTATTTTTGGATTTTGCCCACATTGCTCTTTCCAGCCACATTTAGTCTTACACCAAGATTTAAATAATCCATTGGTCTGCTTTATTTTTATATTGTAAAATAAATATGTTTTCATAAGAACAAAAGCAGATATATTTATTAATGAATTGTTGGAAAGAGACTGTTGATATATATAAAGCAGACATAAAATATACTAAATATTCTTTACCCAATGAATTAACAGATTCTTTTAACCAGGGTATACTACTTGTCTTTCATTAATGAATGGTGGTATCATTATTTGTGTTACTGATTTTCTGGAGCTTAAACTATTGGAAAGAAAGGACATATTTATGAAGCTATTCGCAGTCCCGAACTAAATTAAGAGTTTATCATATAAACCTGTGGTAATAGTAGACTAACAAAAGGAAAATAATAGAGCTAAAAAAAATTAGTCCAAATCCATATCATTTGCAACTTCTACATTCAATAATTCTGTTTCCTATGAAATATAAGTATATTTATTACTGTGCTTATAATGTAGCTTTAAGGTACAATAAAGAAATACAGATTGTAGGATGTGAACGTTTTCCTAAAGTAAATGTTAGACTTGAGAATTCAAAAGACTTAAGGTGTTTCCAAAAGACATTTGGAGATAAAAAGAAAGATGACTAAGATATATTAGTTAAGACATCCAACCTTGGGAGTTCCCATTGTGACTCAGCAGAAACAAATCCGACAAGTATCCATGAGGTTATCGGTTCTATCCATGAGGAGGTGGGTTGGATCCCTGGCCTTGCTCAGTAGGTAAAGGATCCAGCATTACCCTGAGCTGTAGTGTAGGTTGCAGACGCAGCTCGGAACCTGTGTTGCTGGGGCTATGGTGTAGGCTTGAGGTTGCAGCTCCAATTCAACCTCTAGCCTGGGAAATTCTATATACTGCAAGTGCAGCACTAAAAAGAAAAAAAAAAAGACATATAATGTAATGAGTATACTTCACATTAGGCAGTTTTGTTGAAGTCCTTGGACTCAAATGTGAAGGATTCACCTGTGAATATAATAGTAGAAAATTAATTTTCCATGAGGTCGATTTATAGCGTAATACCAAAAAAATACCATCAAAGTCCTTCAGGGAAACCATCCAAAAAATTTTATCTATTTATCATGATTATAATGTCAATATTTAAAATCAAAAGGACCTGAAAAATCAATTCAACTCTATGGCTTCATATACCAGAAAATAAATCAAATATAGGTTGTATATGGGTCTGCATAGAAATCCCATGTGCATTCAAGATAAATTTAAAGAAAACGAATATTTCTACATCATTCATACATAATACAATGTGCTTGACTAAGCTGAATATAAAGACTAAGTCTTTCAGCTCGTAACATCCTAATAACATCAAGCTCTAGTTAAATCTTAATATCTTAGAAAGCTGTTATAAAATGTCATCTTCTGCCTGTCTAGAAGTTCTTAACCAGTCGTTGAGGTCTTATCTAACAAGGTAAGCTTTACATTTACTATGTCATCAGTGTAATTCTAAATGTCATGTTTTTGAAGTTTGGAATGCTGTATCTTACATTTACACAACTGTGCTGAATTGCGCAGGCAAGAGAACATTGCAGCAGCTGCTCTAAGATTAACTAAAATATGACCTTTGCAAAGAAACTTTTTTTTTTGGTCTTTTTGTCTTTTTAGGCCACACCCACAGCATATGGATGTTCCCAGGCTAGGGGTCCAATCGTAGCTACAGCTGCCAGCCTATACCACAGCCACAGCAACACCAGATCTGAGCCATGTCTGCCACCTACGCCATAGCTCATGGCAACACTGGATCCTTAACCCACTGAGCAAGGCCAGGGATCGAACCTGCAACCTCATGGTTCCTAGTCAGATTCATTTTTGCTGCGCCATGATGGGAATTCCAAGAAACTTTAAAAGAGTGAATGAAAGACAGTGTATCACATGATGACATAGAATGTAGCTGGAGACTCCTAACGTACAACTACAGTGCTAAACCAGTCCAACATTCAGCAAAAGAAAATGTGAAGACTGTTAATATATGCCTAGAGAAGACCATAAGTCAGTGAAGCAGAATCATAAAGAGACTAAGTTCTAAATGACTGTCTGTAGTTATAAAGAGAAATGCAATCTTCACTTGTGTAGGAAGAGCTGCTTATTGGGCATGGATCATTTTAGCCACACAAGGTGATTAGTTTATAATATCTGCAGTTGATGATAAATAATAAATACTTCACTTGGGGCTTCTCCATGGTAACCATATCTTTCAGCTCTAAATCAAAGTCAGTTTTTCATTTTCTCACCACAATGAATGTGGATTTTTTTTCTACTTATATAAATAATACAAGCTTATTATAAATTACTTGAACATACTAAACCTAGAAAGAAGAGAATAAAAGTCCTTGGAATCACACTGCCTTAAGATAATCACTGTTAATTTTTGTAATCATGTTTTTTTTTTCATGCATCTCTTCAAAAAGACACAGACACATATGTTACACAAGTGATATTAAATCATGCATGCTGCCTTTATGAGGATGACTTTCCCCCACTCTTAGCCTCCTATGAAAGCATTTATCACACTTAGTTAAGCTTTTTAATATTCTATGTATGTCCTATATTTACCTCTGTCCCACTGTAATCCTAAGTAGATTTACATATGTGAAGAGATATTTTGTGATTAAAAAGACATATTTTGCATACTCATTTTGCATCTCATTATTATCTTAATTCTTCCATTCACACGATATATCTTTAATTAATTCTTTTCAATGGATACATAATAGGCATATGACTACACCTCAATTTACCTAGCCATTGCCCAATTAATAAATATTAACTTTGTTTCCTGTTTTGAGAGATTCATGAACAGTGCTACAGAAAACATCTCTAAATGTCTATATTTTTGAGTATTAATAATTTCCTTTCCTTGGGATAGTTTCCCAGGAATAGGTTGCAGGGTAAAATAAACTATATTTAATTTAAATAGATGCTGCCAATTTTTTTTTTTTAGATAGAAATAGTATAATATTAAAGTACACTACTGAGGGAGTTCCCGTCGTGGCGCAGAGGTTGGCGAATCCGACTAGGAACCATGAGGTTGCGGGTTCGATCCCTGCCCTTGCTCAGTGGGTTAAGGATCCGGCGTTGCCCTGAGCTGTGGTATAGGTTGCAGACGCGGCTCAGATCCCACGTTGCTGTGGCTCTGGCCTATGTAGGCCGGTGGCTACAGCTCCAATTCGACCCCTAGCCTGGGAACCTCCATATGCCACGGGAGCGGCCCAAGAAATAGCAGAAAGACAAAAAAAAAAAAAGTACACTACTGAGTAACATCATTATATGGTAAAAGATTACTGGATCTAGTGGGGAGAAGGCATCAAAAGTTTTTGGTGGGGCCCAGCATTTCCCCTACTTAACTGCCATTTCACGCCACCTCTCTGAGCCCCATCTTCAAAGTGAAAAATGTTAAAGTAGATGAATCCTAATGTCCCCATCTAATTCAACTTTCTATTATTTTAAAGGATATATTAAAAGACTAAAACCCAAAAAGCTCTTCATATATATCACCCAATAACAGTGAAATCATTTTTAAAAGTTTTAGTGAATGCTGAACATGCATTCAGGAGGGGGCATTGATAGATACCCCCCAATTCATGTTTTTCCTCTCTTAAATATTTCATACTTGCTTGATTTGTGGAAATTATTTCAGTCTCATGGTGTCCTTAGAGCTGGAAAATTCTTAATTCAGGAGGAGTTCCAAAGTAGAAAAATAATCCCAAATCAGAATTCTTTCCTATGGCCAAGAATATATTTGTACATATAATATCTCGGTAAGTGATTAAAGTTCCCTCTAAAGCTAAATAAATTTTCATTACAAGCAAAAATAATATTATAGAATGGAGGAATGTCCTTTTTCCAGGTAAGAAACGGCATCCCTTAATTTGTATAAACAGCACACACATACCAAAAATTCCACATATAATGAAAATTTCAAGCACTACAATATGATATCTTAGGACAAATATATGTGCATATGTAATTATTGGTGTTGTGGTCAATTCAAAGGTGTAAGCTTTGAAAGAGTCTTTAAACTATTCCTTGAAATATCAGAAGCAGAATTATATAATTACAGAAAAGTGAGGAGAAATGATATGACCTCTTTAACAATTTTTCAATCTTAAGAGTAAATACATCTTTATACATTAAATAATTGGTGAATTCTCTTTCATAAAATTGCAAAGCCTTATTATTAAAAATGAGTTTTCTGTGTCAAAGTGCCTTGATCACTTTCAAAATGTCAGTTGAATTTGACTGAGAGTACTTGACCTTGAACTTTTCATAGTTGGCTTTTGATTGACACATTTATTCAATTTGACCTTTCCTTTTAACTGAACTATTCTTCTTCTGATTGAATCTTCATTGGAAGATTGCTGTTGTAGCTCACAATCTAAGAAGTGGTTTGAATAGTCTTTTCTGACATTTTTGTGTTTGAATTCCTCAAATTCTAAGTATTTTTGATGTTGATGAGACTCTTCATGACTGTGAAAGACAGTGCTTAAATGGATGCTGTGACCCAAGTTTCCTTCTTTTGCAGTGGGGTACTTTTCCACTCAGAAGCTTGTTTCTAACCATTAGTAGCTATCAAGTGAGGCTTGACAAAAGTATAGTCAGTGTATAGTTGGAATAATTCAGTACTTGTTAAAGATTGTACTTGGTAAAATATTTATTAATATTGCATATAAAATGTGAATACCTGAAAAACTTGAATTTTGAGGAGAAACTCGAAACAGTCAGATATTTAACCGAAAAACTGTTCTTTAGAAATTTGTATATTAAATTAATTATTCCATTTGGAATGCATTTTTGAAAAAAGATTAGGTATAAAAATTTCTCCACCATTCTTGGTCATTTTTTTCTTTTAAAACACCTGTCAGCATAACTTTTTTTCCGTAGGAAACCAGATTCTTTTATATATGTAAAGAGGAGCTGGATGCTGTGCTAGGCACTGGATATAGTAGTGAATTGAATACAATCTTCAAGAATAAAGTGAAAAGGAGTTCCTGCTGTGGTACAGCATGTTAAGGATCCGATGTTGTCTCTGTGGTGGCCTGGGTTTGATCCATGGCCTGGGAACTTCCATATGCCTTAGGTTCAACCATTAGAAAAAAAGAGAGAGAGAAAATAAAGCGCAAATATGGTTGATATTCACAAGATCGAAATAGAGTTTAAAATGCATTTAGGTGATATTTACCCAGTGTATACAAAGGCCTTCTCTTTCTTCCAGTTCTTTTATAGCTCAAGAAGATGAAATGAAAAAATAGTTTATTTTTCCCAGTACAGTCTGTGTTGGAAATATTTCCTCTAAATTTTTCCTGAAAATGAAGGTCCATGTCTAGGTCATACACCGTCACAGACAACCAAGAGAAGCCAGTCAGGAGACAACACTTCAAGGCTTCCATTCTCCCTATAAACTACCTCAGTCAGATCCATACATCTATTAGTAACCTTTTCTTCTTCCACGCAATGGCAGGCAAAGGCTTTGCTGATTTTTCTGCCAGTTCAAACTCAGGTACCCTTTCTTCCATCCTCCAATTTACAACCTCCTTAATCCTTTACTAGCCTCCATTAATAGTTTATTTGCATTCTTCCTTATCTTGGACTCAGGGTTCTCGTTGCTCTGGCACAATGAGCTCAATATTTTGGTGTAAATAACATGTCTTAAAGCCATACACTTGTGATGTGATTGTTACCTTTATTTGTCAGCACCCTGGCTTTAGTGTTTTCTGAGGCTATTTCTTACTTTACTAGTCTGTTACCACTTGGCAAGACTGAAGCTGAGAGGTCATTTTGTTTTTAGTATGGAGCCCCATCTCCTTTAGATTTCCTCTATATTTTGCTTGAAAAATAAGTGATTCTCTCTTTTCAGCTCATCTCTCTTGGTACTGACTTTTTTAAACATATAAATCTGTTGGTACTTTCCATTTTCTTCCTGAGAACCTCCTGAGGCAAATTCAAAGTGTGTCCACTGTGGATAATGTGTGTTTAATATGATCTTAGGTGGTAGTGTTGCCTAACTTTCCCACACTACATAAAGGGTCACCTTTTCTCCAGTCTGTAGGAACAGTCTCCTCATTCTTCTTCAAGCCCTGATCAATAGTCCTCTGGAGTTCCTTCCATTCTTAGAAGTACTGTTCTCCTGGCCTTCCCAACTTCTGCACTAGAACCCGAAAGCCAATGTCACAGGTTTACATTTTGTAATGGTGTCACTCCACCTCCAGGTACCCAGTAATTTTATGGTTATTTACTACGGTATCACAAGCCACTCCAAACCTAGTGGTGTAAAATGGCAGTTGTTTTGCTTGGCTCACAATTTTGTGGGTCAGGAAATTAGCCAGGTAACAATGAGGATGGCTTGAGTCTGTTCCACAGTGGCTGAGCCTTCAGCCAGGGTAGCCACATGGCTGGAAATGGCTTGGAGCCTCATTCTAGCTGTTAGATGGAGTCCACAGTTTTCACTGTACTTCTGTGAGAGCTAGCATGCCCAAGATGGTTTCTTTACTCATAAGTCTGGTTATTGGGCTAGAATGGTTTAAAAAGTGGACATATCTGGATTTCTCTCTTTCTCCAAGTCATCTCTCCGTATAAATAGCTTGGCCTTTTTTATAGGATAACAGCCTCACCCTGTATATATGCTTTTTAATGGCAGCTGGCTTCCCAAGGAACAAAGTACCAGAAGGTCTAAGAAGTTCCAAGTCCTCTTACAATCTAGCCACAGAATTTTCAAGATATCATTCCTACCAGCTTCTATTAGTCAAAAAGTTTCCAATAATAGTCCAAATTTAAGATGTAGGAAATTAGACTTCACCTCTTATAGAACAGGTAACAACATATGTGCATATATCCTTAATCTATCACAGTGACCAAGAGGTAAATCTTGAGCATAATAAATTCTTTGAGCAGCATGACACGCCAGTAGTGCCTCAATAAAGTATAACAACCAATGTAGTGTGAAACAGACTGAAATATTCACTATAGTACAGTGTCATATTTAGCCATAAGAACATAGAGCATGTTTTACCATTGGCTCTTACGACAAATTTTAAGTAATTTATAATCCATTTTTTAGTCACCTGATGGAAGGGAGAAGGGATGAGTAATAGGAAAGAATAAACACTAGCAGGGCAGAAGTTCAGAGAATATGAAAATATTAAATTTAATTCATATGAAGCATTAACGCTCCATTCCAATTATTGGCAGGTATTTCACTCTAGAGAGATATTGGGATCAAAATATAAGGATAGAATCAATGCCCCAGAAAGAGTAATAGGGCAGATACAAATGTGTTATTTACCAATGACAGAGAAGGAAGACAAACAGAAGCAGTAGATTAGAGCAGAAAATCTCTTATAGTTTCATCTTCTAGTCTCAGCATTAACTTCCCTCCTTCTTCCATGATACCCAAGACCCAAGGAAGGAAATTGCTCAGATCTAAGAATCCTAAAAAAACAAAGGCACAGAAACAAATTGGCCTCATTCCAGACCTATTCTTAGTGTTGTATGCAAAAAAAAAAAAATTCAATGAAACACTCTGGTCTACTACTACATTCCCAAGCCTGTGGGGCTTTGTGATAATATCAGATCAGTGCTGGTCCTAATTGATGAGTGAGATGAGAGTTACTATATTCTGCCTGCCTGGGCTTTGTGATTTCAAGGAAGAAATAGAAATCCTCCAGCCAGATGTCTGAACATTCTTTCCACAGCCAGGGTGGAACTGGACTTGTGGGTTGAAACTGACTATTCTGCAATATAAAAGTCAGTAGTAGAATAAAACATAAATTATATGACAATGTAACAAAATAGTGTTAACCTTCAAGGAGAAATTGAAAATATGACAGTACTAGAAAAGAGAGAACAGAAATGTTGATATACAGTAAAATATTGGTTCATCTAAATTATGCACTTAAATTACGAAGTCAGATTTGGTCAGTTCTTCAACTGAAACTGTCACTATATATGGCTAAAAGAAAACATGTTTGCTCTGGGTCACACACAAAAAATTCTCTCAGTACTGGATTAACACTCACAGAAAAGGTGAATGGTGGCATGAGAAAATGAGGTTAACGAGTCATGTGTGTTATCAGAAAGGTGATTCTGGCATTTCAAAAGAAGATACAGTGACTCATGTCTGGATATGGCTGATAAAAAGCAGTTACAAAAGCATGAGCTTTCAGACTCATTCTAGGGTTTATTCAGAGGATTAATTTCTAGTAGTAGTTTTGCTTTTGCCACTGTGTAATGAGACCATTTTATTCTGATACACTTGCCAAATTTTGCTTTTGCTGGTGCAAGTGAATCAGATTACCTACAGGTTTAAGTAGAACAAGGATTGGTTTCGCAGGCACAACAGAATGGAAAGAGCACTCGACTGAGAGTAAGGAATCCAAGGCTCTACTTCTGCCCCAACACTTACCTTGCCCTTGAACAAGTCACCTACACTCTTTAGTTGTCAGTCTCCTCAACTGCTGTGGGAATTGGCCAAGCTAGTGATTTGTTATTTCTCTTTCCAAACCAAAATCAATTTTTCCTGCAATGATATATCTGTACCATCATCTATTTTAACACATCACATTGCACTATAGCTAGTTGTTTACCTCTTCCATTGCAATGTGAGTTTATCAAAGGTATTTATCTTTTATCTTGTGGCCAATACAAATCAGATATGACAGATTTTTATCTCTTGTACTAACTCCAGTCAACTGAAGCACTGTGTTGAGAAGAATCCATAGGCTGGGTCAAAGCTCAGCCATATTTTCTACGAGGTACAGTACAAGGACATAACTTCAAAGGTGCCAAGTATTTTCAATTTCTTGTTTAGACAAAATAGACACTCTACCAAATGCTTGATACATGAAAGAATGAGCAATTGCATAACTGTACCTATGCCACAATCTCTCATAACATGGGTAGCTACTGTAAAATATTATTATTTTAGAGTTTCCTGGTTGTCATGCCATTTCTTGCTGTTTACAAAGCACAAGCTAATGCATGGATGAGCAAATTTTTTTCTGACTAGTTCTATCATCTTTATGTAACATCAATGGGAGGTAATTTAAGAAGCATAAACTTAGTGAAAGATAGTAAGATTATTCCATTACCAGATAATGGTGTAATTCACTCTTAGGAAAAACATTGACTGCCTACCATGATGCTTAACATCTTTTTACCTACCAGTGTGGCCACATTGAGCCAACCTGTGGACCAGGTGTTTATTCAGATTATAAAATATTTCTACTAAAGATATTCCATGAGAAAGTTGATTTGCCATGGAAATACTAGAAAGAATTTTCTTGTAATATTAATGATTTGAGTATAAGTACCACTTTTGCCTATAATTTTCTTAAAGAAAACTGGTCTGCCATGGTACTTAAAAAACTGCTAACTTCAAACTGAGGATGAGAGAGTCCCTCTTTGGTCCCTTCTAGCTCTAGGACTGTAAAATTTAGAGGGAGTCCATTCTTCACAGCATAAGATGCTGTCTCCTTGTTTATCATCAACATGTCAAACAAACTGAAGCTGACAGAGGTGTGTCAGTGAACCTTGTGCTTGCAAGAAAAAAGTAAAAGAATATTTGGATGAAAGAGCACATAAATATACTAATGTCTGGATAGGACCATACCGATTATTCAGCATAAAACATAATCACTATATTTTTTAACACAAGCCTTAAGAAGATGTACTCTAACTATTCTTAATTTTTTTCATGCCAACATGCACTGAGAAAAGCACTGCAAGTCAATAAAGAATAAAAGAGAAGGTACAGACATTAAAGTAAAAAAGCAAGGTGTTTTACAATTTAGAGAGAGAGATATTTTTTCCTTGATGTTTATTCCAATGAGCACCATTTTCTAGAACATGCATACATGTTCTAGGAGATCAGTGTGAACTGGAAGGTTCAGAGGGACCAGCGTCATGTGTGCGCTGTCTATGTAGTCACCCAGGGCCCCACACTGAGAAGTATCTTGTGCTTGGTGCAATGCATGGCTGTCAGTGTTTTGAAGTTCTGAATAATTTCTGGACAAAGGAACTCATATTTTCAATTTTCACTGAGACCCACAGATTATGTAGACAGTCTTCATGGTCAGTTAAGCCTTTCTGAAAGAGATAAGATTTGAACAAGGCTTTAACATGTGACACAGAATTTGGAGACTTTGGCGGGTCACTGGTGAACCACTTGAAGAAAGGTGCAGTGAGTACATTTTCCACTACAATGAGAGACTAGATAGGTTGCTTTCAGCCTCAAATGCTGAGTAAGAAGTTGGACCATCTTGTAGGCAGTAGGTGAAGATAGCAGGTTAAGATGAGATTATAAATAAAGTCGGTTTTAGAGAAGGACTAACCTGGCAATGGCATGCCATATGGGTAAAGGTAAAGCAAAGTGAGGTCATGACACAAAGGATATAAAGAGTTGGCTTGAAAGCTGCTATTAAAAACCTAAATTTAAGAGTGAATGGTCACAGAATGATAGCTAAAACTCTGCGAAGCACATGGGAGGAGAAAATATTTTTCTCTGGACCTGGACTGAGTATTGTGCTATCAGAGAGCTGTTCATCTCTCTCCTTCACGTCTCTTACAAGCCTAGATGCAGATGTAAGGGAAGCAACTCAACGTTTTCTTCCTATATTTTTCCTATAAAAGGTGGATTAGGCTGAACACTCCTTAAGTGCAGAAACTACACATGTATACTCAAAGCATAGCACACAGATATAAATATCTGTTGGACAAATTAGTGGTAATTTCATAAATAAAAGACAAGTATCCTCAGTAATCATGTAAGACAAACCTTGAAAACAGATAGGATGGAGTTAAGAGTAAATTCAAGGAAGTATAAGGCTACTGGATGTCTGTTCAGTGCCTGCCTGGCACAGTGGGTTAAGGGTATGTGTCAGCTGCGGTGTAGGTTGCACCTGTGGCTGGGGTCTGATCTCTGGCCTGAGGAACTTCCATATGCCATGTGGGGACCTAAAAAGAAAAAGAAAAAGAAAGAAAGTATAAGGCTGATAAATTGTATAATCACAACTATTTCATGCCTTTTTTAACTTAGAAACACTAGATTAACATAGGAAAGATACTACATACTTAGAGCCTGCCTTAGTCCATTGAGTCCAGTATGACAGAATACCATAGCCTGGGTGGCTTATACACAAAAGAAATTAATTTCTCATAGTTTTGGAGACTGGAAAGTCCAAGATCAAGGCACTGGCAGATTTGCTGACTAGCGAGGGCCATCTTCCTGATTGATAGGCAACTGTTTTTTCACTGTGTCCTCACAGGCTGTGTCCTAGCCTGGGAACCTCCATATGCCGTGAGTACAGCCCCAAAAAAGAAAAAAAAAATTCAGGGCACAGGAGTTCCTGTCATGGCTCAGTGGAAGTGAATCTGACTAGGAACCATGAGGTTACGGGTTCGATCCCCAGCCTTGCTCAGTGGGTTAAGGATCTTTCATTGCTGTGAATTGTGGTGTAAGTCTCAGACATGGCTTGGATCTGGCATTGCTGTGGCTGTGGTGTAGGCTGGCAGCTGTAGCTCCGATTAGACTCCTAGCCTGGGAACCTCCATGTGCCACAGGTTCATCCCTAAAAAATGGGAGGGGGGGGCACAGGCATGCCACCAAAATCTGGCCTCTACTGATAAATATCACAGTCACTTGTCCTGTATGCCTACTTGGGAAAGGAGGAACACTAAAGTGATATACATGACATTTTGTTATCCATTCAGTATTCCTCATATATTCAATAGTACCATCTGTGAAGTAAGTTTTATTCTACTAAAATTTAGTTGTGCTTGGTCCTGTTTTTACTTGCTCTGAGTTGCTTCATAATGCCTAATCCTTATTTTAACCAAGATGGTGAACCGGGAACATAAACTGGTGACTTTGTTCTCATAAGGGAACCATTTTGGATATCTAGACATCCTGAGTTCATCATTGAGCCATCATCTTGTTTTTCCTCTTTAATCTATGTCACCAAGAGAAACTGTTTCAGTGTTTTTCTTAGTACTTAATGATATGTTATTAGAATATGTGCTGGAAGTACATACCAAGGTCCCAGGAATGGCATGTCAGAACCACTTCTACCTACTTTAAATCTTCAATGCATTGTTGGATGCATTTACTATTTCACCATAATAGACATAAATGTTTTTGCCATATAGTATTTTATTTAGTATTTTCTTCACTGGCAGCAACTAAAATTTCTATTTCATATAATATATCCAACTCTTTTAGCCTGTGAGTTAATATCAGTAACTTTGTTAAAAATATAAAACACATATCAACACGAATATAAATCCTATTATATAAAGGTTTAAGAAAAATAGTTGTAAAAGGAAGAATAATGCATATTATTTCTTGATCATGGTAGGGTGTTTTAAGCAAACTATCCCCTGGGAAAAAGAAGTATTCTTCCTAGGAAATTATTTTAACTATCCAAGATTTTATGTCGATAACATTTATCATATCTAATAATTCATATCTCATAGTTGATACCCTTTTTTTACATTATAAGATTTTTTTTTAAATCGCACAAGTCATAGAATTTATACGCCATATTACTTCACTTTATAGAGAGAAATGGTTTCTGTGTCTGTTGGGGGCTGGGAATAATGGAAGTGCTCTATGTGAGTCCATTGAGAAAATTAAATCAACCCTAAACGAAGGCACAAAAACTGCCATACCCAGAAGCTTTCTGACTAGGTCATTCAGCATTAATCCATTCTTTATAAGAACACTTGAGTTATCTTGCTATTTAGACAATTCATTCCCCAGATGTTAGCGTACTTACTATGTACACAGCATTCTGCTACATCCTGCTGGAAAAATGTTTAAGGGTATTTTACACTTTTGATGCATTTACTAATAGTTCATGTTTGAACATCGTTTCTTTTGATTTCTCTCAATACCCATGAGAGAGACAGTGCAGTTATCATTAAACCAGAAAGAGTCTTTTCCAGTGTTGCAGGGCTAGGAAGGTGCTCAACTAAGGCTAGAATTTGGGTCTCCTTATTCTGGGTGCAGTGGTTTTCTATGAGAGAGAAAGGGGAACAATATACATATAAAATAAAGCTAGGCACTTACCAGAAAACTTACTATAGCTATGGAAAATGTTGATAACCAACTTGTTGAAGACGTGAATACCAATTAAAGAAATATTCCTCTTGGCAAAGAATGCAATTAGAGTGCCCTTTCACAATAACATTTATCAAACACTATGTGCCAGACAACACTGCTATGGGCTTTACTTGCATTATCACATTGAAGCTATAGGACAAGCTCTGAGAGACAGAGTAATTTTCCCAAGTTCAAAATTTAATAAGTGGTAGAGCAGGGGTTCACACAATTCTGTGTCCTTCCAAAACCTGTATATACTCTTTGAACATTCTTTTCCACTATCTTCTCCATAGTCTTTTCCTATTTCCCTTCCTAATTTCTTTAAGAGGAAAAAGAAAGTGAGGAGGGTGTATTGCCAGCCACAAGGAAGGAAGGAAGCAAGCCATCCAGGCATTCATTAGTTCACCCAATGACTGTCAGCTGCCCCAGTCCCCAGCTCAGCCTTGGGAATGCCCAGAGAGGACCTTCTGGGTGACTTCGAAGAATGTCATGTGCTAGTTCAGAGACATGAGTAGAGAGCACATGAAGCAAAACTAAACAGTGGCAGAACTAATGATGAAGTCACCCCCGAGGTCCTCTTTGGGTATCCCCAAGGCTTATGAAGGAGAAGGTATTTGAGCTGTGTCTGAAAGCATCCTTCCAGGCAGAGAAGGGAGAACAAGAATCGGAACAGGCATAGTTACAGCAAGAACTCCTGCGTATGAAGAAATGTGAGGTTAGGGTTACAGAAGCTCGGAATTCAGCCAAGGTACAGTCTTGCTCAGAGGAGCCTTCTGTTGAAACAGGGAGATTGGACTTGGACTTATCCTCTAGGCAGCAAGAGTCAACAAATACTTTGAAGAGCAAAGTTCAGTGTGCTTCCATTTTTAGGATGTCTTAACTGGCGGTCTTAGGTTGGATGAACAGGACACTTAGAAAGCTAGTAAAGAACTGGACTTGAGTAGGAAGATGACATTTCCTGTATTATTTTTAAGCTATAAATAAAAGTTACAGTAATCTAGCAATTGCTTTAATGAGATTATGTGATAAATATAAATGACTTAGCCTTGTTGCTATTCCCACAGAATGAACATATAGCCTCTTTCCTAAAGAGCCTTCATTTATTCACTCATTCAACAGATATTTTTCAAGCTCCCCTATGCAGCATGCACTGTGCTAGGTGCACAATGCTTGTAGTATCACGTTAAGCACTGGTTTGGGGAAAGTTCTTTGGAAGAAACACATAGTGCAATTTGTTCATAAAGCCAAAGAAAGCAGCAAAGAAAAGACAGGATAATAAAGCAAGTGTCAAAGAAAACAAGAAAAGAGAGAGTAACTCCTAAGAGAGAAAAAGTGAAAATGAGGTTTAAGCTTAAGAAAGCAAACATCTGCTGTAAGTAACCATTTCATTAAAAGTGCACTAAATTGTGGAAGTTCTCTCTCAGGAACTGCATACTGTGGGCTGAGATTAAGTATAATGGGCTCCCACATGAATTCTTCTCATTACTTCTCTTGAAAGATCAGTAAATCTCCTGAAAGGGTAATTTAGGTTTAGTGTTCACAATTCATTCATTTTACTTTTAATCTTCCCTGTTTAGACTTGTAAAAATATAATGCATATATAATCCAAAAGAGGAGGAATAGGCCCCAAATGAGACAATTTAGACTCCTCGAATAGTCTTGGCATTAATAGATATGCAGCAGGCTGTAGGCTTTTTATTCCTACAGCTTGGATGTGTGAAGTGAAGGGAGCTTCAGCCAGTTTATAGAGCACTGTGTGTCGTTAATTGCAGGAACCAAGTAAAGGACAAAATAGAAAAGACAGTCTGTACTTCACCTTCTGAATTCCATGGACCTTTATGTGATTTTTCAGTGAAGACTCTCCTTAATCCCATTAAGCTTTTTTTCACTGTAATTCAACAAAAAAGACAAAGGTTCTAACACATTTGCCCAGGAAAAAAATAAATCAATAATTTGGGAAGAAAAAGGACTGGAAAATAAGGCAATCAATTATTTAATCACAGAAATGTGATTTTATGAAATATTTTTGCCAAAAATGTGAGCCTGAAAAATGACTTATAATCATTACTTTTTCTGCTGTTAAACAACCATTAATCAGTTTGTGAAACTGAAAAATAAACAAATAATAAAACAACAAACAAACAAAAAGCCCGAAGTGCAGTCTTTCAGAAATGCTACTTCTAGAAATGATAAAGTCTTTTGATTTTCTGGGCATTTTTTTTGGCTTTTCTACTAAACATAGCCCCCCTTCTGGGCCTATGGTATGCACATTGGTTTAATTGAGTGCCTATTTGGAAAATGGCTTAGAAATTCATGGAGAAAAAGAGATTTTTCATACCTAAGATTGATATAAATTGGTAAATATATTGAAGCTGTAGCATTGTATTATGTAGATTTGAAACCGAGTTATGGCTTGTGATGTTTACAGTTTGCTTTTGTTTCCCTTATTCAGTCAAAGGGTTTTAAAAGTGTAAAATTTCTTTTCAGATTTTAAAAGAAGTGAGCACTTAGTCCAGTACACATGAGAACACAAAATTTCAGAGTAACAATTTTACCTAAGGAAATTAGCAGTGGCAGACATTCTCTGGACAAATATCGCATTCCTTGATATAATTGTTATGACATTTTAATGCATTCTCACCAAGAAGCATTCCCTTGTAAATGACTAAACCAGACCATGTCTTAACAATTATTTCATGAGAGACAACCTCAATACCTCTAGAGGTTCCTATCATAAGACTGATGGGAAGCAAAAAAACAAACCAGAAATGAAGTACCAGAAAGGACTTAAAACATAGTATACAGTTAAGCGATTTTTTAAAGAAGCACACATTACTTAAGAGGTAAACATTTCCAATGACTTCTCACAATTTTTATGAATGCTAAGAAAAAAAAGAATCCAATGGATTTCTAGCAATTCCTCTCCCTTTCGTAATTTTTATATTGTCCACTGGTCTATTTTAAAATAAAAATAAACTAAACTTAAACATTCATCAGGACACTGCCCATTAAGAACAAATGCATCATTTTTTTTTTCAAAGGTAATTCATCCACTGCATCAAAAAAATTAAAGATCTCTAATCTGGGGTGTTGCCTACGGCTCAAGTTAGACATTCTTTCATGTGCTCAACTACTGTTGGAGAGAAGTGTTGCGTTCTTTGAAGATATAATTTCAAGCTGCATGCATATATTCTCATTCCAGTGAATAGTTTTTGATTGCAACATGGAAAATGAGAGCATATTGAAGTTTGCTATGTCCTCATCTGAAAAAAATACCTTATGAGTTGTTGGAAATACCAGATCTTTAAACATTCATGAAAAAAAGAAACCTATCTTTCCTGTTAGAGTAAATGAAAGACAAGATTAAGTAATGAGAGGGTGTACCAGTTGTACCAGTCATTCTAAAGTGTAGGGTTGTCACTGATCCCATGAACTGATGACATCTAAAAGATAATCTCCCTGGAATTTACTGATCTCTTTTAACTGTGGTGTTCTTCAACTATGTTCTAATAATTGTGCTTTCAACAACGATCAGGAGTTTTGAGCCTACTTTGTGTTTTGTAATTGCATTGATTAACAGTTCAGGCTGACCCTACTCCTGCTGGTGGTGGTTATGGAAGGAATAAATCTTTATTAAGTGAAGACATATGGCTTTGGGACCAACAGTCATTCACCTAAGCACGACCTCATCCTGTTGTCCACAGTTACTTAACAAAAGGAGCCATTCAATAAGGCCATACTAGATAATCCTTTGACTACTGTCAACTTATAATTAATTTCCACAAGTTGTTATTCCTTTCAGTACTGTTTTCTTTCTACAAAAATAGCCCTGTCTCTGAATAGCAAAGCAATAGTTTTTGCTCACTGATTATTTTCCCTGTACTTTGAAAGATACGAATTTGTTCATGCAGATTTAAATATTTCTTAAATATTGTAGCTGATAAATCATTATACGCAATATCAAATGTTCAAATCCTTTATTAGTAACTGTTGAAAACATAGCTTCCATGTGTTTCTTAAGGTAGGGCATGTTTGATTTCTGAATTGTCACATAAATTGTAAGACCAAAAATAGGCCCTTTGACTGATTATGCAAAGATCCCCTTAAACCACCTTGAACTAGGCAGATTTGCAACATTTTAAACTGGCACTTCATCCCTCTTTCAGCAAGCATCCTCTGCAGATTTAATGATCAGGAACATCCTTCTGATGCATGCTGGGAGATATGGCTGCAGGGTACAGACCACAGCAGACAGTGTGTCAGATGAGGCAGAACTTCTTGTTAGGGGTGAGTATGCTAATAGTGCAGTCTAAAGACATGATCACCATAAATTATCATACAAAGGAATTTAAATGCATGGACTTTGAGCACATCAGTACTGTGCATTTTATTTTCAGTTTTTACAATATATGTCATTTTTGCTTAACCTTTTGCCTTTGAAAAGATTACATGGAAAACTGCTTCTTAGAAACAGACAAAACCTGCAGATCCAACTTCAGGGTCCAAAACAACTTTAGCACTAAGTGTTCACTAGGGGTTTAACCAAGTTAATGCTAAGCAGAAATTGTAAACAGCTGAGTCACAAAGACATTTGGACTAAAGAGGCAAAATATGTTTGTGTATATATGTGTTTTTCAACTGCAAAGCTAGTGGAACCCCCCGGGCATTTTTTTTTTCCTCTCCACTGACTTCTAAATTCTGCTTCCCCAAACAGGAAAACTGCATGCTAATATGGTGGCATTTGCAACTGTTAAGTGACAGGGATTTTTTGAAAGTCTGGAAATGTCAACACATAGTCTCTCTGTGCAGAAATGATGGTTAAGTGGTTTCCAACTATGAACCAGGCTGCCAAATCCACAACCCTATAAAGCTACATCTTATTTGAATTACATAAATGACTACAGCAATTTCTTTTAGCACATTATTCCCCATTATGGGAAATGGAACTCCTAGCATGTGTTTTCTTTTTCTTCCTTTCTTTCTTCTTTCTTTCTTTCTCTCCTTCCTTCCTTTTCTCCTCTCTCCCTTCCTCTCTCCCTTTCTTTCTTCTTTCTTCTTCCCTCCCTCGCACCCACCTTCCTTCCTGTTTTGCTCTTCCTTCCTTCTTGCCTTCTTTCTCTTTTCACTTTTCCTTTCTCTCTCTCCCCCCTTTTTTTCTTTTCTTTTAGCTTTTTATTGAGATACAATATACTTGCAGAAAAATTCACAAACCATAGGTTTACAGGTGTACAGCTCAAAGAAAAAATCACAGAGAACACACCATGAAATTCATATTTAAGACAAGAATGAGTACATTACGAGATTCCCAACTATCTCTTTCTGATGTTAAACAATCACATTTGACTGCTGGGAATAATGCATGCAAAGATCACTTGCATGATTTCTGCAAATAAAAATTTCACAGTCCGTAGCAAAAGCTTCTATCTTTAGATTAACTTGTCTTATCCACTTGGAGTGTTTTCCAATCATAATTGGAAATAATTCATTAATATTATAAAAATCTTGAGCAGAAAGTATGAGGACTACCGAAAGCTTCCCCATCTCTTTGTTTTAGTTGTATGTATCACCCAGGGTTTATTGATTTGGGGTTGTGTTCCACCATTGATCCAATTAAATGTTGTTTTGAAACAAGTGTGTATCTGGGTGAGTGGCAGCTTGTTCATTGTGTGGTTTCTATTCAGAAGGTTATTTGAACTTTTCTCCAAATTTATGTCAAGAATGTGTATTACTTTATTATAAAGCATCAACTTTTTAAAGTGCTCATCCTCTCATGATAAAAATTTCCCTTTATGCCTTTTAAAGCTACAAGGCTTTTGGAAGAGCAAACCCCACACTGAAGTCAAATTTATAGAAAATTGCTTTCTTCTCTTGCTACAGTCTGTTTTAGATTATGTGTATTTATTGTGAAGCACTTGCCTAGTAATTTAGAATGATGCTCCTAAAATTGGAGCTTTCTAAATGAATAACACAATTTAGAGGCTGATAACAAGAAACCAGGTATTTTTACAGGGCTGTGAGGGGCATATTTAAGTGGCAAGCGAACATTCTGCTTTGTAAGTAAAATTAAACTCAACAGGGTAATTCAGGCTGGGCTTTTTTGTGTTCTGCTCTTTTAACCTTTGGCTTTATGCCTAGGAATGATAAAATGCATAAATTTGGAAGTATACTCAATAGCAATTTCAAACAAGTTGCTATTGTCTGAATATTCATGTAACATTCAGCTCAAGCTTTCCTTTGAAGTGAGTTTGATCAAGTCGCCAATTTTCTATTATATATTTGCACATTATTTTTCTAAAATTAGTAAAAATAACATGCTTCTTCTTCCTGGTTGGTCTTAGATTTAAAAACTGAACTGAGGGTGCTGGTTCTTTTTTATTCTTACTGCTATTTTTTGTATGTTAAGTTTCAGGAACTTGGATGCTTGGATATTGCTGTTTTTAATATTGTGAAATAAAACTCAAAATAATTTTACCCTGAATTCTTCTTTCTCCCATTCCTTCATTTGTTGGTTTGTAAACTCAGGGCATTCTAATAGTGCCACAGGACTGAAACTGAGCGTTCTAGATGACTTTTTCCTAATGATGGCTGCAATTCCAGTAGCAGAATTTTTCAAGTACATTTATTCAAGTGTGTCACAAAAATGGGAAAAGAAAAGACGATTTCACTCTACATCTTATAGGATGCCATCATTAGATTGCCTCAGCAGTTTACTTCACTCTATCTTGAGCATGAGGAACATTCTTGGGTGGCAAGGAATATGTTTTTATAACTTTATAATTCTATTTCAGTGAAGACTAAAAATCTATATTCTTTCAGATCAATCTAGGAGATCATCTCCTTTCCCAGTAGAGACAATCTATAAAATCCTTTTGTGCATCTCACCAACTCCTACAGTTCTTCACCTGGCTGCACATGCACACTAAATTGGAGCTCAGGTTTATGGTCCTAAGACCTCATCATTGCCTGTTTAGAATCTGACTGTCCCTGACCGGTGATGCTCCCTGCTTCTCTTTCCACTCACTGTTTTAAAGTGGTCTTTCCCCCAAATGCTTGTTTCCACTGTTGCTTTATTTTGATTGTGAATGTCAGTGGTATTATTCACCTCTATTCCACCATTATTATCATCCTCTAAAAACTTGAATTTTCCCTAAATAATCATCTGAAGCATAAAATTGCTTGCTCTCGCATATTTAATATTCAGTGAACCAGCACCATGCATGATTTGGAGAACCATAATAGAAGTAATGAATATGTTAAAATAAGTTATTTTGCTGGGGTATAAAAAGAAATTAAAGCCACACCTGGACATCTGTGCACAATTTAAGTCACTTATTCTAGTGTGATGTAGCAACAATAGAGAAAGAAAGTCTGGATAATGCCATAAGTAACCTCTTTAAAGATGGCTAGAACTGTATCATAGTATCCAAGGTAAAGAAGATAGAGATAAGAGATAATCTCACTGAGGAGATATGCAATTTTTAAAGAGCTGATACTCCTAAGCGATATAAGAGGTGATCAAATACAATATAAAACACTCCAGAGAAAGGAATGTTTGTGTTTTGTTATTTTATTATTTTGCAAAACTAAATGTCAGAGCTATGTTTCCTAAAGAGAATATAAGGGTAGGAAACCATCATGGTTTAAGGAACAAAATGTGTTTAGCTAAGCTAACTGGGAACTAGAGCGTTAGCTCTGTCTATTCTGCCTAGAGGGAGAAGAAACAATAAAAATTTCACTTCCCATGAAATTTTTTATTTGTATTACTCTGTTTACTAATGCAAAATAGTAGATCAAGAAATTTTTGTGATAGTCAAAGAAGAATGAAAAATCTTGTGGTTCCTTCTGAATGTACAACCTATAGGCCCTCCTTTCCTCAAACTTGGACACCAATTTTTATTTCCTGAATCATGACTTACAAGATGAATCTGATGAGTAATAAATTGCACTTAAGAAGAAAGAATCCACCTCAGAGTGTAACTTATTAAGAAACATCCCACCTTCAAACTGTCTTTCAGTCTTACTTGCTTTAAACTGTCCATTGGTTCAATTTCACCTTTTTCCAATAAAACTCTTTCTTTGAATATCTTACCCTTAATCTCTCCAGATCCACCTACTCAATTTTCATGGCAAAACTGAAACCATCATCAAAAGTTCCACTGTTTTGTCAATTAAATAAGTCAATAGGTATTTATTGATAATTTGCTATTCATTTATTCACTCACCCATTCATCCAGCAACTGATGAGCTGAGCACTTGGAATGGAAAGATGAAGACCAAGTTCTCAGCCCTCTGTTTGGCTCTATGTCTACTTGTCTACTAGTGTAAGAGTCATCTTTGGGAATGGGGTGAGAAACAACAAAGAGAAGAAAGCCCCCTGGATAACCTACAGTCTTTTAGGGGAAATAATAAAATACTAGGAAAAGACACAGGTATAGCAATAGGGCTTGGTGCAAAATGAAAATGCAGAGCCTCTCCCTCAAAACTTGATAAGAATTACAAGATGGTGACAGAAAAGCATTAATCCAAGTATAGGGTCCTTCAAAGGTAGGGACACTGTGTGACTGCGCAAGTAACACACCCATGAAGCCAGCCCACCATAGCTATTAAGTTATGTATAAATCCACAGAAACAAAAAGTATTTTAGTAAGGGGGGGGGTGATAGGTTATAGCAAAGCTATCTAAGTCTGTTTTCTCCTCTATAATATTAGCATATTAAAGCCTTCTCAGGGGTTTCATCAGCTTTTTACCCAAAAAGATCTTTTTTTTTTGTCTTTTTGGTGTCACACCCAGGGTCACAGGGAGGTTCCCAGGCTAGGGGTCCAATCGGAGCGGTAGCCTACACCACAGCGACAGCAGTGTGAGATCCAGCCATGTCTGAGACCTTCACCACAGCTCAGAGCAACACTGGATCCTTAACCCACTGAGCAAGGCCTGGGATCGAACCTGTGTCCTCATGGATACTAGTCAGGTTCCTTAACCTCTGAGCCATGAAGGGAACTCCACAAAAGATCTTTTTTAAAAATTATTCTACCTCAAGAACCTTATGTTTTGAAATATTTTGTTTATTGTGTTCAAGTAATCTTTAATTCATATTTCTATTTTAATTTTCACCAAAATCATTTATCATGAGGTAGGTAGTCTGTATTACCAAACTAGGTGATTTAGTCTATATTACCAAACTAGGTGATTTAAACTCCAGCCAACAGCAAAAGAGACTTTACATTTTAGCTAGTTGTGAAGGGCTATATTTTGATTTGTTTTGTTTTTAAATAGTGGAAAATAATCTAAAGATACCAGTTACTACTTGATGGAAACCATTTTGGATCCCTCAATTAAATTCTCTCCGATTTCTCCAAGCTATAATTTTTAGTGATTCTCACCAGCAGGGGAGGAAAATTTGAGAATTTTCTCCCTTTTGCCATTAGAAAGATGCAAGCACATACTATTACTTTTCCAAATACAAAAGCAAACTTAAGCTCAGTGAAAACCTTCAATGTATTTCTAATACATGCAGATTTGATAATTAAGTAGTATGAATGTGTTCTGCCTTTATATCTCTCAAAGCACTACCCTTGTGAACCATGTAGATTCCAAACTGATATAAATGTTTATCTTTAGCATCTGACCATTTCTGAATGTGTCAAGCTTTAAAATGCACAAGTTTTGGAGTTCCTGTCATGGCGCAGTGGAAACGAATGCGACTAGGAACTATCAGGTTATGGGTTTGATCCCTGGCCTTGCTTAGAGGGTTAAGGATCTGGTGTTGCTGTGAGCTGTGGTGTAGGTTGCAGACACAGGTCAGATCCTGCATTGCTGTGGCTGTGGCATAGGCTGGCAGCTGTAGCTCTGATTGGACCCCTAGCCTGGGAACCTCCATATGCTGTGAGTGTGGCCCTAAAAAGCAAAAAACAAATAAAAAGCCAAAGTGTTTAGCACAATATCTCTGGAAGATAGAGTTTGCATAGTTTCTCTTCTCCACCCTTGATCCAGTATGAAATGACATGTTTGGGTAGCACATGCCTTCATGTGGTGAAGTAATGTTTTGGATTCCAGAGAGTTTCTAGTGAAAAAGAAAAAAGTCATAAATCACAAAAAGCAAAGCTGGGTTTGATGATTGGCTGGTATTTGAGTATCAAAAGGACAATTACAAATATTTTCAATGTAAGTTTATGTTAATATTAATAGTAAACAAATTTGCACATAATTTATGTTTTAAGGCAGGATAGAAATTATTCAGTTAATATATTTGCTTTTCCAATATTAAAAAAAAATCTTAAGATAGAGATAAAAACATCCTTACCTAGAAGAAAATCTAATATCATTCATGTAATGTCTTATTGGAATATGCTGCATCATTGTGGAAATTTTTAGGTCACTAGTATTGCTGGTATTAGATAGAACTTTTTAAATAATTTATACCAATCACTTGCTTTTCTAGCTTAGACATTTTACCTTAACTAGTTTGATTGACACCTATAAAATTTCTTTTAGTCACAATAACACTTGTGTTTCTTTCCCCATACTTTTCATATTGTTGTTTACTAACCTGTGAACTTCTTTTAGCAACTGACTAAAAGTACCATTTTTGGTCACTTGTGCATTTGGATTTTCTGTACCACATTTAGTTTGGTTCACTGAAGTGAGAGTTAACTGCAGTGACTTGACTGACTAAAATGATTGAAACAATTATATATAAACAAAGAAATGAGTTGTCATTACATACAGACAACAAATTGCTGAAGACTGAATTTCTTATAATATTCAGTCAACAAATATTGAGTGCCTGCTGGAAGACAAGTTGTTTTTTAGGCATTGATATTTCAGACAATTGACTTAGACTTTCTGGGGAGCATCTTGCTATTTTGAAACAAGTGCTCTGCCTTCACTCTTCCATTTTAATGAAAATCTAATTGACTGAGTTTTACGTTGTACCTGTTTCTGAGTCAGAAATTGTAAGGTGATCACATTTCAGTATGCATTTTGTTCCACAGACCTAACCTGTTTTTCCTATACTTCCATCCTGTTATAAAAATGACATTTACCTATTTATTCACATTTATGAAAACTTGTTGAAATAAGTTCTTGGTAAGTAGGATTATGTTTTAAATGCCCATTTCATACATTCTTTAGTGGGTACCTACCATAAGCCAGGACAGTTCTAGTGTGCAAGAGGGAGAAGTGGTGAAATGGGATTGAGTATAAGCACCTTCTTATAACATGGGAAAGAACTTAACTTCTATGCTACGGTATGGATATCTATCAGCTGGCCAAAGTGGGAAAGGGAAGTGATTAGATATGCACTTTAAGAAGCTCATTCTGAAAGCTGCAGAGGATGCTTTAGATGAAAGTGAGACCAAATGGGAGATCACAGCAGTAATTCTGAAAAAAGATAAGATAGGCCTGAAAAGGGGCAATGATAATTGCAATGGAAAGTAACACACATATCTGAAAGAAAGGAGGGAGACAGAATCTACAGAACTTTGCGTCTCAATGGCTATGAAAAATTAGAAAGAGGAGTCAAGAATGAGTGCCAGTTGTAATGCTTAATTGAGTGGTCCATGGGAAAGAGGCCGTACATTCTGGTTAGATTAAGACTATTCCAAGTTGTATTTGGAGTGCCAGAGTAATTATCAATGAAGCCCCTTCTCTCAAAATTGTACTGGTTTAGATGATAAATTATGTGGCCATCCTAATGAAGAATGATCCTGTTTTCTATGCAATCTGAAAGATAAGGAGATGAGTGAATTAGGGTAAAGGAAGAGCATTTAAAATAAGGCTCTCCATAGGGAAATAGCCAGTAAGCAAATGAACTTATAGCTGTGGAACTCAGGAGAAAAATGCTTGAGTTGAGATATAGATTTGAGCATGATTAGATGGAAATGAAATTGCAGAGACAGAATGTGAAGAATGAGAAAGGGAAGAAGCTCAAGATAGAAACTTCAGAAACACTAATGTTGAGGAGAAAGGAGATGGGAAATAGCTATCCAGACACAGAGCAACTAAAAGGAAAGTCCAGGAAACAAAATCATAAGGACAAGAAAAGAGAATTTCAGGAAGGAGAAAATAGGCAACAGTGCCAAATTCAAGTAAAACAAGAAAAAAGAAATACCACTGGTTTGAACAATTTGAAACAGTGATGACCTAGGCAAAGACAAATTCCCTGGAATGATCGGTATAGTAATCAAATCACAGGAGGTGAAAAGAGGCAAGCAATAATGTGTGAAAGGCAGTGCAGTATCATCAGGAAAGCACAGGCTTTGAAGTAAGACAGAGTGTTGCTCATCCCCACAAGCCCTTACTAGTTGTGTGACTTTGGGCAGGTTGCTTAACTTTATCCTCGCTTACTCATCACTCATTTATTCAGTACTTACTTATTAAACATTTATAGAGTACATATCAAATCCTAGGAATCAGCTAACCATGAACAATTTATGTCTCCAACATGAAGGCACACATCTTTTTACAATATAATATAGATAGTGCTGTTACAGATGTGTAAATAGCACATTTTGCTTTCTAATTGCAAGCTCCATTAATAATGATAAAAACATCTAGCACTTGGTTAAGTTCTTCCTATATGCCAGGCATTGTACGAAAGGTTCTCTATGAATTATTTCCCTTTATTCATTTAGAATGTCATATAAAACAATATGAGAGGAATACTATTTTAGTTCCAGTTTGCACATGAGGAAGCTAAGGCTCAGAGAGGTTTAGGACTTGTCAAATGTCACCCTAATAATTGGAAAAATCGTAAGCAGAGTCCAGGGAGACTGACTTCAAAGTAAGCATTTTAAATTACTATACTGCCTTCCATCATCAATTGCCAGACCGTTTTCATGTTATTCATCACTGTATCCCCTGGACATACTTAGTTTCCTGACATATTGTTCTTGAAAACTATTAATAAATATTTGTGAAAGGAAGGAGGGAAGAAAGGGGAGGGAAGGGCAGGGAAGAGGAAGGAAGGGAAGAAGAGAAGAAGGGAGGTTGGAAGGATAAAAAAGAAATAGGGAAAGGAAGAGAGAAAGAGAAAAAGACAAAAAGAAAAGAGTTCTATGAGAAACAAGGGAATGGAGGAAGCAGCTCTGACTAGGATTCACAGAATTTTTATCAAGGAGATGATATATGGGCTGTATTAAAGAAATGTAGTCATTTGCTAAGCTAAGAAAGAGAATAGAAGATACTCCTTCAGCTTGGGCAAACAACACCTTTTCATTCTCGTCCACCTCTAGGGATAGGCCTCATATTCTCTAAGCCTCTAAAGTACCTAATCTTTTATTTCATGACCCGGAGACTCAATATTATTGATCACTGCTACCTATCTTATACCTTGGCCTAAATAAACACTAACTTTACTGACAAGTCTGAACTTCTGACCCTCAGTCATATAAATATAATGGCTTGCTAATCATGAAAAATATCAAATTCTGGAGTTCCCATCGTGGCACAGTGGTTGACGAATCTGACTAGGAACCATGAGGTTGCAGGTTCGATCCCTGGCCTTGCTCAGTGGGTTAAGGATCCCGAGTTGCCATGAGCTGTGGTATAGGTCGCAGATGCGGCTCGGATCCTGCATTACTGTGGATCTGGTGTAGGCTGGCAGCTGCAGCTCCAATTAGACCCCTAGCCTGGGAACCTCCATATGCCACGGGAGAGGCCCTAGAAAAGGCAAAAAGACAAAAAAAAATCAAATTCTAATGACTGTTTTCTCAGGAAATCTTGTGGGGCTTCTTATCCAAACACTCAAGTTTTGATAGAAAGAAAGACATCGATTCTGGACCAAATTCCCCCAGGAATATTAAGCATCAATAAGTAATAGACCTCTTTCTACATGATGTCTCCTCATTCTCTCATTTTAAACGTTCTTCCGATTGCCCAAATTATGAGGCAAGAACTCCCAATTAATTTTAAAATGTCCCTGACCTTCTCTACAATTGCCACTGTTACCCTTTCAAACCTTTGATAGTCATTGTTTCTCATCTGCTTATGGGTGAATTATACCATGAGTCATGAAAACAAAGCAACACAAAACCAAAAAACAATATCTTTGATGTTCAGAAGAGTATCCTCAAACTCACCAATATTACTTAGGTAAAATATCTGAAGCACATTTTATCTGTTTCTTTGTTTGAATTGTTTGGAAATAGCATCCTTCTTATTCATTCATTCAGTTTACTTTGTATAGACACAATCTAAACCAACCCACTAGTCCTTTCTAAAATATGACCTTCTTATGTTCCTGAATATATTCTGTTTTCTGTGACTGTTACCTGGCTTGTTTTAAGCATGTCTTTTAAGTACTGGGCAGTAATTTGTTTTCTTGGGAAGCCTAGGAGACACAGTCTTGCAGGGCATATGCATACCATGTGGTTCTTTTTTGACAACCCAAATGTGGACCCCAGGTAAAAGTTCTGCTGAATGTCAAGCCAGTGACTGGTCACATCTCCAAGGAAGATAATAGAAAATTGGTAAGTTTACTTCAGTCTTTATCCCAAAACCTTGTTTTATTTCAACCTATCTTCCAAACTATTCAATTTTAAATTATTTTCTTGATTTTTTCTTTTTTTTTTTTGTAAAACATTACAACATATAGCCTGGGCCTGATTTCTGAATGATTCTTCATTAAACAACACAAAATCCGTGCAGATTGGACAGAGAGAAGGTTAACATGGATTAGAAGAAACTTCTGCTAGCTTTTACTACAGATTGTATTTTGTCCTCCCAAGCTCCGAGCAAAGGTAATGTCTCCGTTTCCCTACTCTTTATTTTGGAATTACAAAGGCAATTAGTTCTCTAATGAGTTAGAGCAAGCGAGGTGAAAGAGTAGGGGAAAACACTGAACACCAGATGATGTCTGCTAATGCCAAGAAATAAATAAGTGACTCGTTCTTGGTAAAAAAAAATCTTTCAGGTGGATGTTTCTTTTTATCTTTTAAAACTAAAGTGTGTAAAATGTATGGTTTAGTATGTATGGAGAAAATCTATTTCAATATATTATGTGGTAAAGATTAGTGGTCATGAGCACATGAGTCTCTATGTTACTGAGTCTATCAGTAAGTTTTACCTCTGGAATTTGTGGATCATTGCTGAGATACCTAAAAACTGAGAAAGAAAGGGGAAAAAGTAGCTCCTACCTTTATAAAAATAGTTCATTAAAATAGAGAATAACCTGTGCAAAATTCAAAGTGGGCAGAGATATAAAAGCGATGACTGGAAAGTTAATTATTGTTGTGAGGAAATAAAATTGCACAAATTCAAGGTGTGCAAAAAGATCCTCTCTATGTGTGGTGTATTTGGAAAAGCAAGGTCTTTTGAGTAAATGGAACACTGAGTACTAGGCCTAGTTTACAGCAGGTGCTCGGTTAGTTGAATCTCAAGCCCAGTTACTCAAGTTGTTTAAAATGGCTGGGATAGAAGCCACTTTACCCAGCCTACACAATGTAGCATCATAAAAATAACCCAAGGCCAGGATTTGAGTCTCACTCTGACACAAGCTGGATACCCTAGGCAAGTCATTTTACCTCTTGTGGAGCCTCCATTTGTGAAATGGGGATATAACATCTAATTTACAGATTTAATAGGAAAATTAAATGAGATTTCAAATGGTAGAATGCTTCTCAGTAAATGCTAGATATTGTTGTTAGTATTCTTAACTAGGGTAAGTATTTTCATTTCCATTTTCCTAACCTTTAATATTAAGGAGATGAATCATTGCTCTTTAGAGTATGTGTAAACAGGAAAATGGCCTACATTTATCCAACAGGTGATCTTATGTGATTATCCATGGACTGAAATGTCCAATAATTTTATAATTGCTATGTCCATCTTATTCAATTACCATTTGTAATATATTCTGAAGGTGATTGAGAGCATTTTGGCTGCCTCTCCCTCCTTAGGATCAAATCAGCCTGTTGATAATCTTAGTATAATGCCTGTTTTGCATTATACTAGTATAAGCTAGTGAGACACTAGTATAAGCTGTGAGACACCATTAGGGCCATCTCAGTGCAGTTAACTGAGTCAATGAAAGCTTGCCTCACTTTTAGAAGTGGGTTGTTTATATTAATGTGTACTTATTTGCATTGAAGATTCCACCATGACGGCCTCCATCCTTGAACAAGTTGCAATAGCTCTCTTAGTGTACAAGAGAATTTTCCCCAGGTGAAATATACATTGAAGGGCTTAGAATACAGTTACACAAAGTCACCAAGAGTGTAAGATTCAGTTTAAAAAAAGTTAAGTACACAAACTATATTTTATTCTAGAAAAGATGTGTAGATATAATAAAGAGGTTGTAGTTCTAAGAGTACTGCTTTCATATCAGTGACAAATATTATCTGCACATCTAATAGACAGATTATATGCTTTATGTTAGCTTGGTAACATAAAATGAGTCCCAAATATATGATATAAAATTGATTTAAATTCACAGTGTTCAATATTTTTAAAACATAAATATGCCTTCCATGAATGTGTACATGGGACTTTGCCATACCTTTAGTTTACCTGACAATGAAGCATGCAAAAATTAAAATAAAGAGTAAATAGCCTTTATAAACACCATCAAAGACTCTAAAGAATTTGGAAATACTTATGAAACAAATGCTTAGATTTTTTTTTCTTGTCTTTTTGCCTTTTCTAGGGCTGCTCCCGTGGCATATGGAGGTTCCCAAGCTAGGGGTCCAATCAGAGCTACAGCTGCCAGCCTACTCCAGCGCCATAGCAATTTGGGATCTGAGCCACGTCTGCAACCTACACTACAGCTCACAGCAACGCCAGATCCTTAACCCACTGAGCAAGGCCAGGGATCGAACCCTCAACCTCATGGTTCCTAGTCAGATTCGGTAACCACTGAGCCACAACAGGAACTCACAAATGCTTAGATTTAAAAAAAAAAAAAAAGAAAGAAAGAAAAAAAAAACAGTATGAATAGTTTTCAATTCCTCTGGAATTATGTCTTAGATTTTAAAACATTCTAGATCAAAAGTACAAACTTTCAAGCAAAGGGTTTTTTTCCTGTAAACCACCTAAGCTAATCATCTATAGCAAAGTATAAGCTTTTTCATTTGTCAGCATTCTGATTTGGTTAATTTTAGCATACATTAATCACAGAAAACTATGGTATAAAACAAGTCTGTTTGAATTATATGTTTTGTTCAGAGGTTTTTGGTTCATATAATCATTTCTTTTGTGCCAACTCAAGAAATAGAACTCTTATTAGTACATTTCATTTGAAATACCTAATCACTCTTTCAAAGACATTTTATCACTTGATCTCTATGTATCAGTAAATTAAAGCTCACATATGTCTCACAACCTCAGCTCACAGAATAAGTCAAACTAATAAGAAGCATCGATCATACCCACTGAATAAGACAATCTGCATTACAAACACTCTCCTGTAATTCATCCATTATATGGAACATCTGTTACAAATTACCCAAGCTCCAGGACTGCTCTATTTAAGTGCTTCTGCAAAAGCCCACTGTCTACATTTCTCCAAATGAGTTAGATGGTGGCATAGGGATTGTACTAAGTTCACTGTGACCATATGACGGCAGTCTTTTGCAATCTGTGCTGAGCTCTAATGGTACATTGCATAGTGATAAATATCTTCTTATAGTTGTAGAGCAAAAATACTCAGAGTATAAGCCAGCAGCCATCAAGAAACCACTAAGACAATCCTTTCTCCATTATGTTTCAGCTATTGTCAGCAAGTTAAGCACTTAGGAAGTAATACTTATTCTGAAGTCCTAAAGAGACTGTTGATTTGCTCAGTTAGTTAAATATGGAATTAATGACCCTATATACATGTTTGTCAAGTTTTGTTCACTTCCATGACTGTGAAACATGTCCCAAGTCCCAAACAGATATCTTGAAAGGAAATCTAACTACAGTCAATTATCTGTATCTGCAAGTTCGGCATACACAGATTCAACCAACAGTGGATCAAAAATATTTGGATAAAAAATTTCCAGAAAATTCCAAAAAGCAAAACTTGAATTTGTCCTGCAGCTAATTATTTATATAGCATTTATGTTGTATTTACAAGTATTTGCATAGAGTTTACATTGTATGAGATACTAAAATTAATTTAGAGAAGGATTGTGTAGATTATATGCAAATACTCTGCCTTTTATATGTAAAGAACTTAAGTAACCCTGGATTTTGGTATCTGAGGGAGTCCTGAAACCAATCCTTGGTGGATACTGGAGAACAACTGTAAGTGTGAACAAATGCAGATTTATATTTCAGAAAAAAACACGTTAAAGAAAGTCTCCTACTTATGGTCTTGTCCACAGTATTGTCAAAGATACACCTGACTTTAAAAGAATGACTTTATAAATGTGTTGGCCCAATGTTGTCTTTGGAAATAATAACTCCAAATTTGCTTCATAGTGTATTTGGGAAAATAAGTCACAGGGATATCTATAAATTATTCATAAATAAATAGTGAAACCGAACAAATGTAAAAATCTATACACTTGTACATTATTTTTTGGTCTTAATTTGCATTGCAGAATTATAATGAGTCATATACAACAAACCCAATATTGGATTTATAGAAAGCTTTGCAGAAGCATGGTACCTTGCATGTTTTAGCACCCCATATGCTATTTTTCCTACAGGCGTTCTTCCACTCATCTGTTCTTAGAATTTATGTAATACTAGCTTACTAAATTAATTTCAGGATAGCGTCTGGGTTGCTTGAAGTTTTAAATAAACAAGTTGGTTATTTTTAATTATTCTTGTCAGTTTGCAAATTAGACCCTCAAATATCTATTTTCCATTTCAGAAAGATCACCTTCGATGGATGGAGAGTATTGCTTATATGTTGGAATATATACATTGTTTACAATTTCAACTCATGTAAAACTACATTAAATATTTTTGCCTGCCTAATTACCTGGAATTGTTGGCTAATTTACCTTTCACCTGAAGTCTGTGATAATTAAACAAGAAATGTTTGTATTGTTCTAAAAAGGAATACAAGAATTCTTTAAATAAACATTTTGAATGTAGTGATGCTAGAGTCTCACATTGGTAATTTAATGCTTTAGCCAAAAATGGCACAAGTCATTTTAGCTCCCATCACAGGGAGTTGAAATTCCAATGACAATCACATGTTCACAAATTATACTAACCAGAATAAATGTCATAAAATTTCAATTTTATAAGACTGATATGGGGAAGAGGTAGTATATTTTTAGTTTTTGCTTACAACGAAAGTAGAAAAGTCATCATATACTAAGATTGCAAGAGACATATATGCAAACATCCTCAGAGGATCCAAAGACTACTGTCAGTGAAACTAAACTGACAGTTTCTACTAAGCAATACCGCTACAATAAAAGAAGTTGAAAGAGTGATTTACTGAGTCATCACTATCTACAGTTGTTATCAAAACTTCATTGCAAAAAAAAAAAAAATACCCATACATTTTTAATAAATTAAAGAGATTTCCCCCGTATACACACAAAACTTTGTACATTCTCTAAGAACTTCCATCAAACTTTCCCTCTATGATTTTTAAGGGCTTCTTTTCTTCAGCTTTTCTGATATGTAATCCCAAGACTTTCCATACACTCAGAATAAAAACCAAATTCCTTACTGTTATCCTCAAATCCCTGCATTATCTAACTCCTACTGACCTCTCCATTATCACTCTTCTCTAACCTCTTTCTTCACTTTGCTTCAACCACCCCAGATTTCTTTCTGTTCCACAAATATGCCAAACTCATAACACCTAGGGATTTTTTTTTTATTGATGTTCTCTGCCTGTTGATAAACTCTTGTAAATAATATTTATGTGACTGGTTAGCTCCTTCATATCATTTATTTCTCAACTCCTGTTTAAGGTTTTCTGCCTCTCCTCCACTCAATTTTCACCTGTCTTTATTTTCTTCACTGCATTTATTATTATTTGAAATTATCTCATTCTTTTGTTCATTGTCTTCTCCTCCCTACAAAGTACAACATATAAGGGCAAATACCTTCTTTATCCTGCCCACTGCCTAATCCCCTGAGTCTAGCACATAGTAGATATTTCTTCAATATTGTTGAGCAAAGTATTAAATGTATGAATGAATGAATATGTAATCTTTTTCCACAAAGAGAGTAATTACATTTTTTAAATTACATAAACAAGGAAGAATGTTTGTATATGGAGTAATAACTGAGTAAAGAATAAATCATAAGAATTGAACATTAAATATATTGTCATGTCATACAACATGTCAATAAGCATAAAAACAAACCAAGCAAAATGGAAAGAAAATCTATTTGGGAATGGTGTGATCGGAAAAAATTTTTAGAAGTTTCTGACAGCTGCAATCACAAAACAGTTATTTGAAGTTTGGTGTTCCCATCTCTGTAAGCTTCTCAGCATTTTTTTTCCAATAACTTCTACCATTCACTTCACCCAATCCTTTGAGGCACACACACACTCTTTCTCATAGAAAATGTTAATCTAAATATTGAAAACCAAATGCAAATGGGAAAGAATGATTCATATGCTGAATTGTGGCAACATGGAGTACAGACATACCTCGGAGACACTGTGAATTTGGTTCCAGACCATAACAATTATGGAAATATTGCAATAGAAAGAGTCTCACAAACATTTTCATTTCTCAGTGTATATAAAAATTGTGCTTGCACAGAAAATGCTTTTGATAAAATTCAACATCCATTTATGATAAAAAACTTTCCAGAAAGTGGGCATAGAAAGAAATTACCTCAGTGTAACAGAGGCCATATATGACAAACTTCACAGCTAAAATCATACTCAACAGTGAAAAGCCAAAAGCATTTCCTCTAAGATTAGGAACAGGACAAGGATGTCCACTCTCACCATTTTTATTTTAACATAGTTTTGAAGTCCTAGCCACAGCTTTCAGAGAAGAAAAATAAAATAAAAGGAATCCAAATTGGAAACGAAATGAAACTGTCACTGTTTGCAGATGACATGATACTGCACTCAGAAAATCCTAAAGATGCTACCCAAAAGCTGCTAGAGCTCATCCATGATTTTGGTAAATTTGCAAGATACAAAATTAACACAGAATTCTGTTGCATTTCTATACACTAACAATGAAAGATAAAAAAGGGAAATTAAGAAAACAACCCTAATTAACATCACATCAAAAAGAATAAACCTAGGAATAAACCTACCTAACAGGGCAAAAGACCTGTATTCCAGAAACTATAAGATCCTGATGAAAGAAATCAAAGAAATCATAAACAGATGGAAAGATATATTGTGTTCCTGAATTAGAAAACTCAGTACTGTCAAATGACTATACTACCCAAGGCAATCTCGGATTCAGCACAATCTCTATAAAATTACCAATGGCATTTTTCAAGGAACTGAACTAATAATTCTAACATATGTATGGGAACAAAAAGATATTGAATAGCCAAAGTAATCTTGAGAAAGAAAAACATGGAATCAGGTTGCTTAACTTCAGACTATACTACCAAAGTATAGTCATCAAAACTGTATGGGACTGGCACAAAAACAGAAATTTAGGTCAGTGGAACATCCTAGAAAGTCCAGAAATAAACCCATGAGCCTATGGTCAATTAATATACAATGAAGGAGGCAAGAACATACACTAGAGAAAAGACATCCTATTCAATAAATGGCGCTAGGAAAACTGGGCAGCTACATGTAAAAGAATGAAATTATAACTCTCTTTAACACCATACACAAAAACAAACTCAAACTGGATTAAATACCTGAACATAATACCAGTACTACAAATCTCTTAGAAGAAAACATAGGCAGAACACTCTTTGACATAAATCACAGCAATATCTTTCTTGATTTTTCTCTTAGAGTAATGAAAATAAAAACAAAAATAGCCAAATGGGACCTAATTAAATTTAAACACTTTTGCATATCAAAGGAAACCATAAACTAAAAGACAGCCTACAGAATGGAGGAAAATATTTGCAAACAATGCAACTGACAAGGGATTAATCTCCAAAATATACAAACAGCTCATATAGCTCAACAAAAAGACAAACGTCTTGTATTCCCATTGTGGCTCAGTGGAAAAGAATCCCACTAGTATCCATGAGGACTGGGGGTTGATCCCTGGCCTCTCTCAGTGGGCTAAGGATCCAGTGTTGCTGGGAACTATGGTGTAGGTCACAGACATGGCTTGGATCCCACATTGTTGTGGATGTGGCATAGCTTGGCAGCTGTAGCTCGCATTTGACATCTAGCCTGGGAACTTCCATATGCCAAGGGTACAGCCCAAAGAAAGAAAGAAAGAAATAGAGCAGAAGACCTAAATAGACACTTCTCCGGAGAAGACATACAGATAGCCAGCAGACACATGAAAAGATGCTCAGCATCACTAATTATTAGAGAAATACAAATCAAAAATACCATTAAGTATATCACCTCATGCCAATCAGAATGGCCATCAGCAAATTGTCTACAAATAATAAATGCTGAGGAGGATGTGGAGGAAAAGGAAACCTTTTCCTTTTCAGTGTAGACACTCTTTGTGAGAGTGTAAATTGGTACAGCCGCTTTGGAGAACAGTATAGTGGTTCACTGGAAAACTAAAAATAGAACTACTACATGGTCCTGCAACCGCACTCCTGGGTATCTATCAGAAGAAAGCCATAATTTGAAAAGATACATGCACCTTAATGTTCATAGTAGCACTTTTTACAATAACCAAGACATGGAAGCAACCTGAATATTTGTCAGTAGGTGAACGGATAAAGAAGATGGATAAAATGGAATACTACTCAACCTTAATAAAGAATGAAATAATGCTATATGGAGCAACATAAATGGAACTAGAGATTATCATACTAAGTGAAGTGATTAAGACAGAAAAAACAAATGTATATTGCTTATATGTGAAATCTTAAAGAAAAGATACAAATGAACTTATTTACAAATCAGAGATAGACTCAGAGACATAGAAAACAAACTTTTGGTTACCACAGTGGAGAAGGGATAAATTAGGTGTATGAGATTAACATATATACACTACTAAATATAAGATAATCAATAAGGACCTACTGTATATCACAGTGAACTATACTAAATATCTTATAATCTATAGTGGAAAAGTATATAAAAAGGGTATATATATGTGTATCTATAACAGAATCACTCTGCTATACACTTTAAATTGACACAACATTGTAAATCAACTACATTTCAATTTTTTTAAAGTTATGCTTATAATATTAAGTGTGTAAGTTTGAAGAAAAGTGTGCATACCTTAATTAAAAAATGCTTTATTGCTAAAGGATGCTAACCATCATCTGAACCTTCAGTGAGTCTTAGTAGTGTTATCAAAAATTACAGATCCCCATAACAAACATAATAACAGTTCTGAAGTTTGAAAGAGTGCAAGAACTAACAGAATATGACACAGAAACAAAAAGTGAGCAAATGTTTTTGGAAAAATGATGCTGACAGACTTGTAAGATTCAGAGTTGCCACAAACTTTCAATTTGTAAAACATACAATATCTGTGATGTAAAATAAAACGAGGTTTAACTGTATATGAGCAGGAGATTAAATGGTAGTGCTAAAGAAAAAGATTATGTCTCCAATGAGATTGTATGTCAAAAGCAGATTTTTTTTTTTTTTCTGTCTTTAGGGCCACACCGTGGCATATGGAGGTTCCCAGGCTAGGGATCAAATCTGAGCTGTAGCCACCAGCCTATACCACAGCCACAGCAAACCAGATCCGAGCTATGTCTATGACCTACTACACCACAGCTCACAACAATGCCAGATCCTTCCCACTGAGCGAAGCCAGGGATAGAACCTGAGTCCTCATGGATACTAGTAAGATTCATTTCTACTAAGCCACAATGGGAACTCCAAGAGCAGATATTTTAAACTATTAATTGATATATCAGCCTACTAAGGGCCAGGATCTTGTTATCTCATCCTATTTGCAATTGCAGGGCCCTAACTTGTCTCTGGACGCTCTGCTATCTGTATTTTGATCTGTAACTTGGGATATGAAACCTCTGACAACTGCTTTAAACTGCTGCAATAGGAGCTCCCACATTTATTCTCTTCCTCTGAGTTTCACATGGATTCAACTTGTTTGATCACCAGCTTTGCCTAATTCAATTCCTATCTGAAATCCATGACTTCCTTGAAAATTATCATGCTAACTTTTAAACAATTATGTTTCTCTTTTTCTTTTTTTTTTTACTTTTTTTTATGTAACATTTTTTTTTTCCATTATAGCTGGGTTTCTTATTAAGAGCAAATGTAGGATGTAAAGAATCTAAAGTAACAATGTTGACTCGGGCCCTATAAAATCATATAAATTTATGTAAGCTCTCAATGTTGTTCAGCAATATTGCTGCTCAGATGTTATGGATTCCCCATCACATTGATCACAATGACTGTTCTTGACTTTTTCAATTCTCTTCAGCCACCAAACTAGCATCTTCTGTGTTATCATCAGAACTACTTCAATTAAAATTCATTGCATAAGTTAAAAACTTTTCAGATCCATCTTCAGATTTTGCCCTTATAGTACCATTATTTTTCCAATTTACTTATTATGAAATTCTGGAATAATGTTTCATTCCCATTCTTGACTCTTCCTTTATAATATCTAATCTGCTCATCCACCTCCCATTTTAAAACATTTACTGGCCTCCCTTACCTTCATAAAAATGGTCAAACTCATTGTCCTAGTGTTCACGATCTTCCCTCAACCTCCCTTTTTCCACATAAACTCCTGCTATTCTCATCAAACTTAAAACTGTCTACTTTCCTTCCTTCAAAAATGCTTCAAATATCCCAGTCCTTTGGCATGTTTGTTTATTTATTCCCTTTTGCTACCAAAAGAAAGAAAAAAGAAAAAAATCACCTGTTCCATCTTTAAGTGCTATGCCAGAGGAGCTATTCTTTTGGAATAGTCACTGGGAAACCCATCCTTCCAGCTTCAGTATCTAAAGATACGGAAGTGAATTCCTGACTCACCTCTAACCTGGCTGGAAAATGGTAAGGCATGCATGAGATGTTAAGTCTCATGATATCTGTTCAGCCTCCCTCAGTCAAAGCTGGCAAGTTTAGCTTTTCATTTTCATCCTTACATGGCAGTTTCTCCAACCTTTTCGGGCCATTTTTTTAAATGAATGTGGTAATGAGAAAGACATATTGTTTGGTTGTGGTTTTGTAAGATAGGGCTTTCCAATTTATTCTGAAATTCTCTAATTTTTAATACTTTGTTGTACTTTATTGTCATAGAAATTCATTGATTATAATACTTCCTCTTTAATAAGTCCCAAGTCTCTATCCAAAAGTGATTACTTCATTATCCTATAGGTAAGTTTTTAAGTCATTTTAGTAATTTCATTCTATTATGTGTTTATCTATCTGGCTGTTTGCCACTAGTCGGCCAGCTGTTCTTTCAGTTTTCCCAATTGACTTGTCATTTTTCAATTCCAAGGGGTTTATTTGGAGTAATTAGATATGTTGGAGATTCTCTTTTTATGTTATATATGCTAATATAACCAGTCTTGGGACAGATAAGGAATGATTGCAGTTTTAATCTTCATAAATCAAAGGGGTTCTCAGTTATCCTCTGTATCTTAAGATGCTAACATTTGCAAATAATATACTGTAACTCAAATTTGCTTAAACAATAAAGAAATTTATTAGCTTTCCTGACAAGAAGATAAAGCAGATTTCTTTTCATTGGTTGATACAGTTAAAAGATCCAGGTTGGTCCCATCCCTCTACTCTGTCATCTTCATCACTGGCCTTACCCTAAATCTCTTGTAATCATAGGCTGACTAGCAAGAATAGTAGAGGCTTGGGAATTCTCATAGTGGCACAGCAGAAATGAATCCAACTAGGAACCACGAGGTTGCTGGTTTGATCCCTGGCTTTGCTCAGTGGGTAAAGGATCCGGCTTTACCATGAGCTATGGTGTAGATCGCAAATACAGCTCGGATCCCATGTTGCTGTGGCTCTGGCGTAGGCCAGTGGCTACAGCTCCGATTAGACTCCTAGCCTGGGGACCTCCATGTGCTGTGGGAGTGGCCCTAGAAAAGGCAAAAAGAAAAAAAAAGAGTCAGAATTGATGAAATTCCCACCAGGGAATAAAGGGTTAAGAATCATACTGCAGTGGCTCAGGTCTCTGCAGAGGCACAGATTCAATCCCTGGCCTGGCATAGTGATTTAAAGGATCCAGTGTTGCTGCAGCTGTGGTGTAGGTCACAGTTGTGGCTCAGATTCAGGAACTTCCATATGCTGCTGGTGCAGCCATAAAATTAAAAAAAAAAAAATCAGAATTGAATTCCTGGTCCACTATCAGAATATTGTGTCATCTTAGGTGAGTCACTTGTACTTCCTGAGACTTAGTCTTCTCATTTGTGAATCAGAGGTGTCAATATCAGATTTCCTATAAAGATTATAAAGAAAGTACATAGCCTTTAGTACATTACCTTCTACCTGATAAATGCACATTAAATCATTATCATTCTGGCATCATTTCCCCCTTTGCATTATAAACTCCCTTGAAGATAGAGATTGTTTATTGAATCTGCCAATAATAGTACATTTTTTTCTTTTTCAAATCATTTTCACATCTATCCCTAGTTATTTGTTTATTTATTTATTTATTTATTTATTTATTTATTTATTTGGCTTTTTGCTATTTCTTGGTCCGCTACCACAACATATGGAGGGTCCGAGGCTAGGGGTCGAATCAGAGCTGTAGCCGCCGGCCTATGCCAGAGCCACAACAACGCGGGATCCGAGCCGCATCTGCGACCTACACCACAGCTCACGGCAATGCCAGATCCTTAACCCACTGAGCAAGGCCAGGGATCGAACCCTCAACCTCATGGTTCCTAGTCAGATTCGTTAACCGTTGTGCCATGATGGGAACTCCTATCCTTATTTATTTTGATAAATCAAATGTGGTACCTAGGTTCTCATTTTTATTGGTAAAAAATGAAGCATTGTGAGATCATATGACATTGTCAGTTATGGAGGTAGTTAAAGGCCTAACCAGTGCTGGTATAGCTATTTACAAAATACTTTGACATACATCACCCTATGTAACTCTCACAATAATAACATTATGTTGATATTATCATTTCCTTTATAAAATGTAAGGAAACTAAGAATTAATGAGGTTCAGAAACTTGCCCAAAATTCAGAAACTTGCATAAAGCTCTTACATCAAAAAATCAAAATTGAAATGATTCCTCTGACTCTTTATCAAAATCCATTTTCTTTAGCTCAATTTTCTTGAAATATAGTTTTCATAAACATACCTGGACAACTTGCACAAAATACAATGCTGAAGCTCTAGTCATGGAAATTGAAATTCACTAGCTATTGAATACAGCCCAGGAATCTACATTTTTTTTACAAATTACCAGAGATTTTGTTGCCTGTCAAAAGTTGAAAGACACTAATAGCTTCTTTATTGTTGTTGTTATTTAGAAACACTGTGATCAGATGGGTATCTAATTAAGAGAATATAACAAAATGACTACATAAGTGCAATCCAACTTATTAATATATAGTAAGAGTCTTTTTTCAGAATAGCACTATGTTTTTGTAAAGATATATTACTCTTTGTCATATTTTGATTGGTCAAAAGTGAAAATACTTTTAAAAATACCAACAACTATGCTAACCTGTTAATAAAAATTATTCACTCCAGTCATTTAGTAAATTCTATATTGATAACACAATAAGTGTTATCAATATAGAAGCTCTGTTCTAGCAGTGGAGATACAATAGTAAGCAAATTATAAGCACAATTTCAGCTATCCTATACCTCAAATTCAAAGAGGAAATCTATCCTTCATAGGAAAGTCACACAAAAAAGTAGAAAACTTCCACTATGATTTCAACTATGAATGAAAGATACATAGTACTATATGAATGTATATAATCTAGTGATTTTTCATAAGCAGGACAGCCAGAGGTGTTTCCTCCAAAGTGAAACTTGAGCAGAGATTTGAAATTTGAAACCTAAGCAGGTGTTAAGTGGGCAAAGTGAGGAGAGACAAGAATTTCATACTGAGGTACTAGATAATGATGATGGATGGATAGATAGGTAGATAGTGATAATAATAAATATAGTGATGATGATGATATGTGGATACATAGATTTATAGATAGATGGATAGACAGACAGATATAATAAATGGTGACTTTACCAAATTAATTGAAAATGAAATTGCTGTTGAAAAAAGATCTCTCATTTCCATCCTTTACTACTCCTAGTTTTTTAAAAAAGTTATTTATTCTCATAGGATTGAGAACAGTAAGAAAGGGTCACCTAAATTAGGTATGTAAATAGTAAAGAAATTTGAGAGTACTCTCACAACTCCATGAAAAACAAAATGATGGAAAGGAAGTATCTGAGAAGGCAAAGAAAAAAAGATGCAATGCTATGTGAAGTTGGACTTTGCCAGCCCAGTATGTCACAATATGCTAGGAGACATTTTCTTACATGAAAATAAAGGTACTATCAATAACATCCTAAATAAGGGTATATCATAAGTCTTCATAATTTTATTCTAAAGATGAAAACCCCAGCAACCATTTATTACTAATTATTAATATGTGATGTGCTACAGAAAACCTACTCACATTATTGACTTTTTAATGAAAAGCTTTGTTGTTATTTATATATGGCCTTTTAAACTGGGTCTACACAAAATGGTCTTAAGTACTGGGTGGTTCATTGCATGCAGTTAACTACATAGTAAAAATAACAAATACTCTTCCTGGCCTGAGATTGAGTTTATTTCTCTGCAGTAGTCTAATCTATCAGACAATAGCTAAATCTCTTTACTTGATATTAGAAGGGCATGCTCATGACTGTGCTGATTGCCACATCTGCTTTCCTTTCTTCTGCCTCATGTGCCTACATGTATTTAGAAGTAAGATGTGTCTGCCCCTAAGCAATATCCATGGGCTTGAAAACAGAACCAATTTAAAAAATCATAGCATATTTCATATCTAACTTTTAATTTTAATTTAAACAATTTAAAGCAAAGATCTCTTTAATATTTTGAATACCATTTAATAACTTATATGTGAGAAAATAGGTCCCCCAAATCAAATAAAAATGAAAAAAAAGCTGAATAGATTGATTTTTTTTTTTTTTACAAAATAGATTTGTTTTAAAAACAACACATGCCAATGGAGACATTTGTTGAACCATTAGGTTTAGACTTGGGCAGAAAATGTTAGGATATCAAGGTGAGAAGAAGCCAGGAAAGTTGCTTGCCATGGGGAGTCAGTCTGCATTAGTAAGTTGTTTTAAATTATTAGTCCTCAAAAAGAATTGGGTAGTCACACCACAAAAACTCTCAAGCCTGGCACTACCAGTTGTTTCTAAAAGGAGAATGGACAGTGATTTCACAGGAAGGCAGTGCACAGCTTCCTGTTTGTTACCACATTAGTCATAATTTGCTTTCAGCAGGAAATATCCCTCCACTGGTTGCCCACACTAAAGCCAACACCTGCTTCACTCATTTTCCTTCTAAAGGATATTGAAGAACACTTGCATCCCTGGGATAAATCCCACTCGATCAGATGTACAATCCTTTTACTGTATTGTTGGATTCAGTTCGCTAGTATTTTGTTGAGGATTTTTGCATCTATGTTCATCAGTGAAATTGGCCTGTAATTTTATTTTTTTGTGGTATCTTTATCTGGTTTTGGTATCAGGGTGATGGTGGCCTCATAGAATGAGTTTGGGAGTGTCCCTACCTCTGTGACTTTTTGGAATAGTTTCATAAGGATAGGTGTTAGCTCTTCTCTAAATGTTTGATACAATTTGCCTGTGAAGCCATCTGGTCCTGGACTTTTGTAAAATATATATATAAAACTAAGTCACTTTGACGTACAGCAGATATTGGCAGAACATTGTAAAACAACTATAATAAAAAATAATAAAATTTAAAAATTTAAAAAATATTTTTAAATATATTTTTCTCTGTAAATAGAGCATTGATAAAGCAATACTAATATAACCATAAACTTTTCATTTTTATTATGGTTGAAAATTTCACTTAATGTGTTTTAAAAGGTAAATCACATCTCTAATTTTCTACAATATTTTACTGTAATATATTGATAACAATCTTTCAGCTTTATAAGGCTTTAGAAAAATTATTTATCCTTAGACTTTTTCTAAGTTTCTAATAATGATGAGCCTTAGTATTAAATCATATGAAAAGCTTCATTTTCTCAATTCATAAACCTAGTCTGTCATTTTTATTACCACTTTAAATTTAGCTGAAAAAAAATGTTAAATACATTTTGATTTAACAACAAAAAAGGATCTATCGTATTGGATCTTTGTCTTATATGATAATTATTTTAAACCATGCTTTAAACGTGTTGTTACACCACATTGCAAATTCGAAACGTAACTCCTTTTGTCTTTCCACATCTCTTCTTCCTTTCTCTCCCTTCTCCCTTTAATCTCTTTTTCCACAAATGTTTATTGAGGGCTTAATATATACCATTACCATGTTGAATATTCAGACAAGTAGAAATTACAGAAAAGTAATTATAGCCAATGTAACAAGTGCTGTAATGAGATGTAAAATGTACTAATGTATAACATTATCACTGCCTGGCATTTGTTTTTTTATGAAAGATTCATCTCTCTATCCAGATTTTAAACACACCTGGGATTGGAACTCTATTTTGTCCTCCTATAAACCATTTCCTTAATCCATCTCCCACCACTCAGCATTGTGCTTTCCACACGTACTAGGTAGGCATTTAGCAAATGTTTAGTTAAACAGAATTACTTAAAATAGTCCATACATATCTGATACATATATACATATCTCAAATTACTTTTAAAAATAATTTTATAATATATGTATGTACATATGTTTTATGGCTTTTCAAAATAATTTTAGAAGTAATACATGCTTATTGAACAGAAGTGGAAAATCAAAACAAGTCTAAAGAATAAAATTTTAATCATTTATATCCTCAGCTCCAAGCAATAACCACCATGTATGCTTTAATGCATTTCTTTCCAAGCTTTTGCTATGCACATTTGGCAAATTACTGTTTATACGTTTTTATTAACATATAATTTTGCATTCCACTTTTTTCACTTCCTATATTGTGAACATTTCCCATATCATTAAATAGCCGGTTTAATGACTGCCTAATATTTTATCATAAGATTTTATGACTTAAAAATTACATGATTATTAGACAATTAGTTATTTACAATGGTTTGTAATTATAAATAATTGCATAGCCACAATCAGTATCCTGGGTACATAAATCTTATTTGCTGTCACTGATTATTTTGCTAAAGACTGTATTTGGGAAAATTGCCATGTATAAAGAAAAATACTTGGTTATTTACTAATTATAATATAAATACCATTTTTGGTTCCAGCTGAAGTTTTTTTTAAAAAAATACTTAGAGTAATTACTGCCAATTATTAAAACAAATATACCTTTCTTAAGAGAGCTAATTTAAATGTTTTACAGATATTTAATGCTCAGAAGGAAAACTATTTTATTTATGTTAACAAATGGTTATTTTTCATAGTATCTCCTATCATGCCTCACACATAGGTAGTTGTTAATGCTTTTTGAAGAGGTAAATAAATAGAATGGATAAAATGGAATAGAATAAATGGAACAATATGGAAGAACTCAAATGAATTATGCTGGTAATTATCCCTATTCAAATACAAAAACTAAATTTCAAGTTTTTTCCAAAGCATCTTCAAGATCCTCCTGAAAAACTCCCTGCTTATGAACATGCTCTTAAATCAAACTATATTGAAGTCTGTTCCAATTATCCATTGCTTCCCCAAAATTAATGGCTAGGAACATCCATCTATTATTTGCTCCCATGGTTTTGGCAGCTGATAAGCATAGCCAGATTATTACCTGGGGGCCCTCATGTACATGAGTCCAATGGTAGCTGAAGCTGGAGTCATTTGAAGGCTTCATCACATAGCTGGTGCTTAGGCTGGGATGTCTAGAACAGCTGAGGCCAACTTGAATCTCCCTTTCCCCATGGAATTCTACAAATGCCTAGCTTGGACTTCCTCCAGAATTGGTAGACTCAGTTTAATAGGGCTTTAAGCAGCTGGATTTTTCCATGAGAGTTCCCGGAGACGGGATGAAGCTGTGAAGCTTCTTAGGACTTCGCCTCAAAAGTCATGGTGTGTCACTTCCACTGCTGTCATTGGGATCACATATAGGCAAACTTCATTTTATTTCACTTCACTTTATTGCACTTTGCAGATATTGCATTTTTCTTTTTTTTCTTTTTTTTACAAATTGAAGGTTTGTGGTAACCCTGCATTGAAGAAGCCTATCAATGCCATTTTTCCAACAGCATTTGCTGACTTTGTGTCTCTGTGTCACATTTCTGTGATTCTTACAAAATTACTGCAAGAAATTTTAAAAGTATTATTATGGAAGTTCCTGTCGTGGCGCAGTGGTTAACGAATCCGACTAGGAACCATGAGGTTGCGGGTTCGGTCCCTGCCCTTGCTCAGTGGGTTAACGATCGGGCGTTGCCGTGAGCTGAGGTGTAGGTTGCAGACGCAGCTCGGATCCCGCGTCGCTGTGGCTTTGGCGTAGGCTGGTGGCTACAGCTCGGATTAGACCCCTAGCCTGGGAACCTCCATATGCCGCAGGAGCGGCCCAAGAAATGGCAAAAAAAAAAAAAAAAAGTATTATTGTATTTGTAATGGTGATCTGTGATCAGTGGTCTTTGATGCTACTCTTGCAATTGTTTTTGGCATGCCATCGCCCACCCATGTAAGAAGGAAGAGGTAATTGATAGATGTTATATGTTCTCATTATTCTGCTGACCATCTGTCCCCCTATACCTTTTCCTCTCATTGGGCCTCCCTATTTCTTGAGACACAGCAATATTGAAATTGGGCCAGTTAATAACCCCACAATGGCCTCTACATGTTCAAGTGAAATAGGTGCACATCTCTCATTTTAAACCGAGAGCTAGAAACAATTAAGCTTTCTGAGGAAGGCATATAAGAGCAGAGATAAATTGAAACCTATGCCTCGTGCACCAAACAGTTAGCTAAGTTCTGAATGCAAAGGAAAAATTCTTGAAGGAAATGAAAGTGAACACACAAATGCTAAGAAAGCAAAGCAGGCTTATTGATGATATGGAAAAAAAGTTTTGTGGTCTGGATAGAAGATCAAATCAACCACAACATTCCCTTGAGTCAAAACCTAATCCAGATCTAGGACTTTCATACCTAGAAAGGACAAATCAGTGCTTGGCTTCAAGCCAAGTAGGCAGCCAACTCTCTTGTTAGGGGCTAATTCAGCTAGTGACTTTCTCTTAAAGCAACTGCTCATTTATTATTCCAAAAATCTTAGGGCCCTTAAGAACTATGCTAAATATACTCTGCCTGTACACTATAAATGGAACAACAAAGCACATATGACTGCAAATCTGTTTACAACATGGTTTACTGAATATTTTAAGCATGCTATTTAGAACTACTGCTCAGAAAAAAATAGGATTCCTTTCAAACTATCAATGCTCGTTGACAATACACCTGGTCACCTAAGAGCTCTGATGATGGACAACAAGATTTTTATGTTGGTTTCATGCCTGCTAACACAACATCCATTCAGCAACCCATGGATCAAGTAGTAATTTTGACTTTCAAATCTTACTGCTTCAGAAATATATTTCATAAGGCTATAGCGGCCATAGATGATTCTTCTGATGGATCTGGAAAAAGTTAACTCAAAATCTTCTGAAAAGGATTCACCATTCTAAATGCCATTAAGCACATTTGTGATTCATGGGAAGAAGTCAAAATATCAATATTAACAGGAATTTGGAAGAAGTTGATTCCAACCTTTATGGATGACTTTGAAGGATTCAAGACTTCCGTGGAAGAAGATGTGGTAGAAACAGTAAGAGAAATAGAATTAGAAACATAGGTTATAGACATGACTAAACTCCTACCTCCTTATGATACAACTTTAATAAATGAAGATTTATTTCTTATGGATGAGAGAAGAAAGTAGTTTCTTGAGATGGAAACTACTCTTGGCAAAGATGCTGTGAAGACTCTTGAAATGAACACAAAGGATTGAGAATATTATATAAACTTGGTTGAGAAAACCATGGCAGGTTTTGAGAGAACTGACTCCAATTTTGAAAGAAATTCTGTGGATAAAATGCTAACCAGCAGCATGGTATGTTACAGAGAAATCATTCATAAAAGGAATAGTTAATTCATGCAGCAAACTTCAGGGTTGTCTTATTTTAAGAAATTGCTAGGGAGTTCCCATCGTGGCGCAGTGGTTAACGAATCCGACTAGGAACCATGATGTTGCGGGTTCGGTCCCTGCCCTTGCTCAGTGGGTTAACGATCGGGCGTTGCCATGAGCTGTGGTGTAGGTTGCAGACGCGGCTCGGATCCTGTGTTGCTGTGGCTCTGGCGTAGGCCAGTGGCTACAGCTCCGATTCAACCCCTAGCCTGGGAACCTCCATATGCCACGGGAACGGCCCAAGAAATAGCAACAACAACAACAACAACAACAACAACAAAAAGACAAAAAAAAAGAAAAAGAAATTGCTAAAGCCACCCCAACCTTCACCAACCACCTTGTCAGCAGCCATCAACATTGAAGCAAGCCCCACCCCCTGCCAAAACCTTGTGACATGCTTAAGGCTCAGGTGATGGCTACCATATTTTAGCAATAAAGTATTTTTAATTAAAATAAGTATATTGTTTTTGGACATAATGTTATTGTGCATTTGATAGACTTTAGTATAATGTAAACATAACTTTTATATGCACTCGGAAACCAAAAAAAAAAAAAGTGTGATTCACTTTATTGCAATATTCACTTTATTATAGTAGTCTAGAACCAAACCCACAATATCATCAGTGTATGCCTGTAGTGTATGAGTGTAGCCAGCCCACATTCAAGGCTGTGAAAGAATGAGCTCCACCTTTCAAAGAGTGAATGACTTGCATAAGTAGGAAGAAAGAATTAGTGGTTATCTCATGCTTAATAGCTGCCACAAAGTCATGAACATTTCCTTCAAATATCATTTCTACCTCTAGTACATGAGTTTAATGTGCTCTTCCCTAATGCGCATTTCTCTTTCTTTCATTCCTTGAATGGAAACGACTCCATGAATTAACAGTGAAAGGAAAAAGAGCCTCTCTACTCCTTGTTTCCTTGAATAAATCTGGCTTTACAATTAGATCTGAATTCATATCTCCACTGTGCCATTCACTAGCAGAGTGACTTGGGCAAATAACTCTCACTAGAATGGTACCACTGCCTAGCATAACATCTAACATAGCAAGGTTACTGATTAATTACGTTATTTATTATTAATTGACCAATCTCTTTGAGATTCCATTACATCCTCTATGAAATGGGGTTATAATACCCACCTCATGGTTACATAGAAATAAGTGAACAAGTTAATGTTTGCGAAATACTTAATGCAATGACTTAATACAGTACAGTGAGGACATGGTAGCCATTAGTATTATTATTACAGTTAGTATTCTTATCATTATTATATCATTATCCTTATGGTCACTCCTCCATATCCCTGTCACTGCAGTCTAACAACTTGTTAGACAAGTTCAGCACCTGAACTTTTTTTTTACTTTCCACACCTCATCTTTAGCTACTATTTTAATACTCTGAGCATTCATATCAGTGACACATCAAACATATTCTTCCATAAGTCCTTTGACCTAATAGTTATTTTTTCCACTTCATTCCATGTAAACACAAATTCTCATCCAGTTCCCTATACTTAAATCACAAATTTCACACTTTCCCCTTCACAATTTCTTCTTCTTATTTATTTATTTATTTATTTGGTCTTTTTGTCTTTTGAGGGCCGCACCTGTGGCATATGGAGATTCCCAGGCTAGGGGTCTAATCAGAGCTGTGGCTGCTGGCCACAGCCACAGCAATGCCTTATCTGAGCCATTTCTGTGACCTACACCACAGCTCACAGCAACACAGGATCCTCAACCCATTGATCAAGGCCAGGGATCAAACTGGCAACCTCATGGTTCCCAGTTGGATTCATTTCCACTTCGCCATGACAGGAACTCCATGATTTCTTATTTTTCTATTGTCCCCTTGTAATAACCTGGATTCCTCAGCTCCATTCTTTATTCTAATTTGTCAGTACCATTCTGGCTCCCCTTGACCCCCTACGCCACATTGAGGCCATAGCCATGCATACCTTTGGAATCTTTGATGATAAGTCATACTGAATTTATAAACTAAACCTGAATTGACCCAATTAACCACCTTCTCTGGGTCTGGTCCTGGCTTTCTAACCTAACCTTGCTGAGTTGATAAGTTCCACTTCAAAATGATGCTCTTGAACAAATTTTGAAATCTAGGCCACTTCTAAAATATTTATATTTCACTCTTCTTCATGTGTTCCCTCTTTTATCACAGGCTTATCTGGACATTCTCCATTCTCCTCTAACTCCCAGTCCCAATCTTACCCAATCACCTTCACTTTTTGTAGATTTTTTTTTCTTCTTTAGTGAAAAACTGAGAACTTTCCCAAATGAGCTCTCCCAACCTCCTTTCTTGCATCTCAAACGCTTTCTCTCTGTATTCATCACTTCCTCCTTCATTTCTCTCAGACTGAAAACTGCCACTTCTCATGGTTATCCTCTGTACTTTTTCCCACAGTCCCAATCTTTTGTCACTTTCCTGATGGAATAGTCCTTGTCTTCTAAGTCTTTGGTCTCTGCTATCCACTACTGGTTCTTCTCACTCTGGCTTTTTTGGGGGGGTGGGGGGGCGTGGTGCTGCACCTGTGGCATATGGAGATTCCCAGGCTGGGGGGTGAATTGGAGCTATAGCTGCCAGCCACAGCCACAGCCACAGTAACGCCAGATCTGAGCCGCATCTGCAACCTACACTGCAGCTCCAGGCAGCACAAGATCCCTTAATCCACTGAGTGAGGCCGGGGATGGAACCCACATCCTCATAGATACTTGTGGGGTTCTCTACTGGCTGAGCCACAACAGGAACTTCCTAGTTCTTCTCACTCTTGATTTAAAAAAAAAAGCTCATTTCTCAGTTCCTAAAAATATCATTTGCCTGGTGATGATTTTATTTTTTTAATTAATTAATTTATTTTTATGGCCCCACCTGTGCCATATGGAAGTTCCCAGGCTAGGGTTCAAATCACAGCTGCAGCTGGGGCCTACACCACAGCTACAGAAACACTGGTTCTGAGCCACATTTGCAGCCTACATTGTGGCTTGTGGCTTGTAGCAATGCCAGATCCTTAACCCACTCAGCAAGGCCAGGGATTGAACCCACATGCTCGCAGAGACAACATTGGGTCCTTAACCCGCTAAGCCACAATCGGAAACTCCTGGTGATGCTTTTAAACACTTTGTCAATTTCATTGTCCCTTCCTTATCAAAGTTCTCCACTCAGAGGTCTTTACTGACTGTCTCCATCTCTTTAGCAATCCAGCATTTCTTAGCTTCTTACAGTCTAGATCACCCCTTAACGTTCAGATTTCATACTCAACCAAATCCAGAGAGCAACTTGCTACATAAGGACTAAGTCAGCAAACAACTTGATATTTAAAGGTGAGATTTTTTTCATTAAAAATAAAAGGAATACTTGCAGCTTGAGTTGCCCATATTAGGAAATAGAAGAGTGTTAATATGAACGATGACATTGTTTTTAGCCACTAAATTAAAAACACTCTACCTATTTTAAATGCTATTAGAAATCACTATTTTAGAAGTAATAAGGCAAAGGTATATTTTTCCTCACATCAGATCATGGTTGTTTCTTGAAGCTAGAGTCTATGTACTCATCACTTGATCATCTCACTCCTATACCAACTTTTCATGATCAAAAGGGAAATAATCTTCTTTGATTCACCACCCTCTCACCCCCAACAAAAATTATCATCATCATCATCATCCAATTTCACCTTCTTTTTAACTTCCCACAGCATTTTTCCATGCCTCACTTGTAGTAGATACCCTTCCTTGGTCTGATCTCTCATTGTTAGAGCCTTTCATTTTTTCCCTGTTAGAGTTTAAGTTCTTTGACAGGCACATCACATTATTTGTTTTATTTGTATGTTGTGGGTTTCCTGAACATGAAAATTAGGCCCATATACCTGTATCCTTTTAGTAATGATACCATTGCCTTTCACTCTCTGTTGCTGCCTCTGTAAGCTGTGATTAATTTTAACAGTCATAGTTGATACTGACATTCAAATAATTGTGTTTGTTTCTAAGTATTCTTTCTTTTTCTATAAAACACGGTGCTAATTGGTAGTTGCCGCCAAGCACAAAGTATTAGAAAAAAAACTAAACTATAATTAAATTATCCATAGGAATCACAGAAACCAACTTTCATCCCATTTCTTTTTACTGTCAATGTTCATTCCTAAATATGCATCTCATTAAAGATGATTGCATAGTGTGATTGGGTCCTTATTGGAAATAGAATTTCTCATGTCTTATCCTCAACTTTACCCATTCTCTTTTGCACGTAGGTCCCCCAGGCCCACCAGGGATAGTGATCGTTGAGGAAATCACTGACAGCACAGCCACACTCTCATGGAGTCCAGCCGCTGACAACCACAGCCCAATCTCCTCCTACAATCTGCAGGCTCGCAGCCCGTTCTCCCTGGGCTGGCAAACAGTCAAAACAGGTGAGAGGCTCTAAGGCAACAGCAGACACAACCAGAACAGCTTCCTATATCATGAGCTATATTTGCTAACAATCTCAGTAGAATTATTTTGGATTCTGAAAATTTTGTTATTAATGATAATGTTAACCATTGTTTGCTGCTTTTTATAAAGCCATTTTTCTTTTGTCATTTCTCAGAAAAGGACTACATCATTTACATACACATATATATGTATATACATATATATGTATATATAATTTTTTTTAATTAACTTTAGACTCACATAAAAATTACAAAAACAGTACTAAGATCTCCTCTGGGCTCATCGCTCAGCTCCCCCCAATGATAACATTCTGCATAACAGTGGTATAATGATCAAATCAGGAAACTGATGTTGATATAATGCCTTATACCACAGTTCATCAGATCTCACCAGTTTTCATATGAATTTTTTGTGCATATAATTCCATAAAATTTTATGAAATTTTATTGTATAGATTCAAATAGTTACCAAGACAATCAGATAGAGAACTGCTCCATTATTCCAGTTCCTTCTGCTACTATATAGTCACATCTGTTTTATTTATAAAAAGAAAACCTAACATAAAATTGCATTATTTAAAACAATGCAGCACTTTAGTGCTTACTTTTAAGATGTCTGCATTATAGTTGCATTATTTTTAAAATCATTTTCTTCCCTGATGGTTTTCTTTATATAACTAAACTCTCCTTCTCTCTCCAAATGTGGCTATCCACAGGGATATGTGAAATTACACTCACTTGATAGTTATTACTTATTTAACATGTTGGTATTTGAAAAACATACTATATCTATAAAATGTAATCTTCAGAAGTAGCTTTCCATACTGAATAGGGATTTGTGATTTTGTTTTATTTTCCATCTAAACATTAAATCGATTTACCTGCATAGAAGTGAAATATAAAATCAGTAAAATATCTGAGTGCAATAACCATAAAGCTCAATTAATCTGAATGTTGCAAGAGTAAAATGGTCTGTTTCATTGCTTTCAAAAATTAATTTGAGGAGAAACTTATTTTTGTGTAAACATTCATAATTTGTGGGAGAGGAAATATATTCATCCACAGGCAAAATATAATTCAGGGTTTTTTTTATATGTTCCTATGGTAATTAATAGAATTTTTTGATTACCATTGCTGAGAACTATACATGTATATGCATTTATTTTCTACTATATATAATTGTAGGCATTAGCCTCATTCTTGGTTCCATTTTAACCCTGTGATACATCTACAGACTCAAGAAATTGGGGGAATCTCTGTGTTGAGTAGATTATTCTGGAAAGGACATAGATCCAAACCACATAAACAGGTTTAGACAAGAATTCTTGTAACCTGTTTATAAGATACTCACATGTCATCCTTAGTGTGAAGGCCAAAACTTTTGCTCTACAGCCAGAAATTGGATTTACCTTCCGTTTGGGTGTTGTGCGTGCAGCAAATTCATCCTCCTGCCTGTGGCTGAGCTCTCTGTCCAATTGCCACACTACCTACAGTACTTACTTCCTGGGAAGTTTCCCTTGTGGGAACATTGTAACACATGCCTATATTTCTTTTCTTAGTCTGCAATGGAACATTGTAACACATGCCTATGTTTCTTTTCTTAGTCCGCATGTATGTTCCTTTGTTTCTTGCCCTAACACATGATATGGAAATACAGGCCATCTAATTTTCCTTGAATACTCTTATTCCTTGATTTCTTACATGCTTCACATGTTTCTACTTTTTGTTGTTTGACAGATAGATAGATAATGATAGGTACATGGGTGTGTATAAATATATGTGCATATATATATATATACACATATATAAATTTTGAAATTCTCTGGCATAAGCTAGGGGAAAATGAAAGAGGGGTGTGTGTGTGTGTGTGTGTGTGTGTGTGTGTTGTATGCATAGAGAGCTTAAATGTTTGGAATAAATATTATTTTGGAGGTTTATTTATTTGTTTTAGAAATCCCTAATATAAAGTTGCTGTCTTATCTTTCTAGTATAATTTAAATTATATTAGAAACATTTTTTTTAATGATACTGGTAACATTTGAATTATACTGGAAAGATTTTTGAGTAGAGGGTTCATTTTAAATTGAGTTCAGCAAGTACTTATAAAAATCAATGAGAGCTCTGTATTTATAAGTAAATATATATATTTTCAGAAGTATAGTTCTATATATTATCAGTTTTATTTGCCCTTGATAGTAACAGATCTCTAGCAAGATGCCACCTATTCTAAAGTGGTCACACACGTCTCTAAAACTCAGCATCTCTTGCAACTACTGGCAGAAGCATGCCATCATCCAGGCAAGCTTGCCAAGGAGCAGTCTTCAACTTTCCATGCTCTAACATAGCTAGGTTTTGATTGTTTGTTTGTTTGTCTTTTTAGGGCCACACCCACAGCATATGGAAGTTCCCAGGCTAGAGGTCTAATCAGAGCTGCAGCTGCTGGCCTACCCACAGCCACAGCAATATTGTATCCGAGCTGCACCTGCAACCTACACTGTAGCTTACAGTAATACTGGATCCTTTACCCAGGAATGGAACCTGTGTCCTCATGGACACTAGTAGTGTTTGTAGTAAACAGCCGAGCCACAACAAGAACTCTTTTTAACATAGCTATTTTAAATGGTTCCTGGGCTTTGCCCTTAGTTCAAACTGACCACAAATTCATTCATGTCTGTGTTAGGGACCTTCTAGAGCCACACCATCTCCTCTTGGGGAGTGGGTCTTTTGTTGCCATAGTTGCTCTCCTATCTAAATCACTTTCAGTAGAGACATGCTCTAATGCAGAAATATGTTAGAAAAGAAAAAACAAAAAACAAAAAAAGACGAGTCTGTAGTTTGAACTCTTGATTCTGTTATACTGATCCATCACTAATCTTAAGTCTTCAATATCTATGGGTCTATTTCTATTTTATATGTAAGTTAATTTTATCATTTTTTTTAGATTCCACAGATATCAAATCAGTGCCCCATCCTTACAATTTTATTTAACTTTAATTACTTCCTATTTTCAAGATTTCTTGGGTTAAATTAAATTATAACACAGTATAAATTCTTCAGCATCTCTTAAATTTCCTTTAGAATGAAAGCCCAATATTGGAGGGCTTGGTTCCTCCAATCTCTCTATAAACTCGTCTGCTATCATTCTCCCTAAAGCTCACTCTGGTCCTGACTCACTGTTCTAATGTCCTGCATTAGCACCTAATACCTTTGTACTAATTGTTCCTTCTACATAGGATGCTTTCCTCCAGATATTGACATAACTAAGCACAAACTTCAATCAGAAGTTCACTCATATGTACCTTCTTAATGAGGCTTATATGGGCCACTCCATTAAAAATTGCAAGAGACGTGTGGCCGAGATAGCTGAGTAAGATCCTTAGTTCACCACTTCCCACAGACTTCCCCAAACTGCAACTGTCTACAGAGTTACTATCTATGAGAATGATTTTAAGACTAGCAGAAAAGATTTTTCTGCAACTAAAGATATCAATGAGCAGTCACAACGAGATGGGAAGAAGGGGCAGAAACACACTGTGGTCAAGACCCATACCCTCAGGTATGTCAACCACAAGTGGGAGGATAATCACAATTGCATAGGTTCTCTCCAAAGAGCAAAGATTCCAATCCCCACATCAGGATCCCTCCCCTGGTGTTCCTGCACCTGGAAGAAGAGTCCCTAGAACTTCTGGCTTTGAAGGCCAGTGGGGCTTGCATCCAGGAGAGCAGGAGGGCCATAGGACACAGACTCCACTCATAAAGGGCATGCACACAAAATCTCATGCTTCAAGTCTCATTGCAGAGGCAATAATTTAAAAGGAGTCTGGGTCAGTCCACTTATCTTATCTGATAAGTTGTTAATATCCAAAAATATACAAAGAAATCATACAACTCAATGTCAAAAAATCAAATAATCTGACCTAAAAATCGGTCAAGGAACTGAACAGATTTTTTTCCTAAGAAGACATGCAGATGGCCAACAGACACAGGAAAAGGTACTCAACATCCCTAATCATCAAGGAAATGCAAATTAAAACCACAAGATATATACCTCACACTAGTCAGAATGGTTATTATCAAAAAGACAAGTAACAAATGTTGGTGAGCACCTGGAGAAAAGGAAACTTCTGTGTACTCCTGGTAAGAGTGTAAATTGGTATAGCCACTAGGGAAAACAATAATAGCTTCTCAAAAATTAAAAATAGAACTACTATACAATCCAGCAGTCCACTTCTGGGTATTTATCCAAATGAAAAAAAACGCTAATTCAAGAAGATATGTGCATTGCATGTTCATTACAACATGGTTTATAACAGCCAAGATATAGAAGCAACCTATGTCAACTAACAGATAAATACATTTTTTAAATTTGTGTATGCATATGTTTATATATATATATATAATTTACCTGTAATAATCATAAAATCTTGCCATTTGACACATGGATGAATCCAGAAGGTCTTTGTTAATGAATAAAGACAGACAAATTCCACATGATATCACTTATATGTGAAATTTAAAAAACAAACAAACAAAGCCAAATGGAAATAGACTCCTAGATACAGAGAAGAGACAAGTTATTGCCAGAAGGTTGGGGTTGGAGATGTGAAATAGATGAAGGAGTTTAAGAGGTACAAATCTCTAGTGATATAATTAAAATTTCAGGAGTTCCCACTGTGTCACAGTAGGTTAAAGATCTGGCATTGTCTCTGTAGTGGCTCGGGTCACTGCTGAGTTTGATCCCCAGCACAGCACAGTTATTTAAGGAGCCAGTGTTGCCACAGCTCCGGCATAGGTCACAGCTGAAGCTTGGATTCAATCCTTTGTCAAGGAACTTTCATATACTGTAGGTGTAGCCAAAAAAAAAAAGAGGAATATAATATATAGCATATGAATATTATCAATAATATTGTAATATTTTTGTTTAGGGACAGATTTACCAGGATAAGCACTTCATAATGTATGCAAATGTTAAATCATTATATAGTGAACCTAAAACTAACATAATATTGTACAGTAAATATATTTCCACTAAAAAATAATTTTAAAGGTAATTAAAAACTGCAGCCAACCTGCTGTGGACTGAATTGTGTCATTGTGTCACCTCAAAATTAATATGTTGAACCTTAATCCCCTGTGTGTCTATACTTGGAGATGGAGCCTCTAAGGATATTGAAAGGGCAATTGGATATTTGAGCCTGGGGTTTAAGAGTGAGCTTTAGAATAAAGATATAAATTGGGAAATCATTGGTATATAAATTGCATTCAAAAATCACAAGAATGCATGCCATCTCCAAGGATATAAGCGTAAAATAAAAAATAAAAGAGTATGAATATTGAGCCCTCCAGCATTCCAGTAGTAAGAAATTGTGGAGAAGAGGAGCCATCGAAAGGACACTGAGGGAAAGCAGCCATCTAGTTAGAAGGAAAAGACAATGTGATATCCAGGCAGACATAAGAATAAAATTTATCAAGGAAGAGAAAGTTATCAACTGTGGCCAAATGCTGCTGATATGGCGAGTATGGTGAGGAATGAGAATTGATCATTGACTTAAGCATTACAGAGGTTATTGGTGATCTTGACATTAACAGTTTCAGTTAAAGAGTAAGAACTAAAGTTTCACAAGAACTGGTTCAAGAGAAAGTGGGAGAGAAAATATAGACAACTCTTTTAAGAAATCTTGCTACAAATGGAAGTGGAGAAATCAATGTAGTTTGAAGTCATAGATGTCAAGATTTGCTCATGATTTGGAGCTGGAGAGGGGAAAAGGAAAGAAATCCAGGATGCTCCCCCAAATATTGGATAAGCAATTGTCAGTCACTGAGTGAGGCATACTACAGAAGTAAGTGAGAGAAATTAAGGCTAAGAACACTATATAGAAGTGTATGATAGGCTATAGGATATATGAATCTGGAGTTTGGGGAGGAAGTTCATGGCTGAAAATATTGGAGTCATCAGCATATAGACGGTATTTCAAACCATGAGACTTTTCATCATGAAGTGAAAAGATGGGAGTTAACAGAACTAGGGTGCATCTGGGAGATAAAAAGAAACTAGCAATGGAAATTGATAAGGAATAATCAGGAAGGAGAAGAAAAGTTTTGAAAAGTATTTCAAAAAGCAGGGAATTATTAACTGTGTCAAAGCATGACGTTAGGTCAAGTAAGACAAAGAACAGAGATCTGGAGTTCCTGACGTGGCTCAGCAGTTAATGAACCCTACTAGTATCCATGAAGACGCAGGCTCAATCCCTGCCCTTGTGCAGTGGGTTAAGGATTGGGAGTAGCTGTGACTGTGGTATAGGCCAGCAGCTACAGCTCTGATTCGACCCCTAGCCTGGGAACCTCCATATGCCATGGGTGCAGCCCTATGACAGACAAAAAACAAAAAATAAGCCAAAAAAAGAAGAAGAAGAAGAAAGAAAAGAGATCTGACCATAGGGTTTTAGCAATGAGACCTTTGGTAAACTTGACAGGAGCAGATATGGTAGAATGCTGAAGGTAAGAGCTTGATTGGAGTGAGAGAGAATGGAAAGAAAATAATTAGAGACAACAAATAAAGACACACCCCTCAAGAAGTTTTGCTATAAAAGAAACAAAGAAACTGGGTTAAGGCTGGAAGGAGAGGAACTTTTGAGGTAATTTTATTTTGTCTTGTTTTGTTTTCAAGCAGGAAAAATACCTGCATGCTTATATTAGTGATATTTGAGGTGTACGTAGGGAGGAGAGAGACAATGTCTTCTCTTCTCTATTTTGTCTTAAGAAGGCTAACCTTGAGAGGTTTCAAGCTGCCTCAGAGGGGATTCAATTCTCTATTGGAGTGAAAAGTTGGAAGAATATTCAAAAAGAACAATGAGTATGTGGGGATTTTGACAATGATGGATTATGAATTCCAAAGGCAGTAGTAAAAGGGATTCTAAACAGTAGGGAAGGAAGGCAACTGAGACAGAAAAAGGAAGTGTGCAGTATTCTACGGGGATTAGAATAAAAGATATGAGGGATGACCTAGACGTCTGGAGTACTTGAAGTGACTGACATAAACAGAACTCAATGAAACAGTTAAGTCCTGATGGACCCAAGGCAAGTACTGGTGATTCAGTGTATGCTGGAGTTTAGGGAGGGCTGAGTGTCTTGGGATCTCTTCTTCCCATATTTATCTTTGGCAGACATAGCTCAGCATTCCACCAAGCTATGGACTGAACTGTGGCTTTTTTCTCCTACCTCTTAGTCTCCAAGGATGTTACTCATTTGCCAGTTCAGCAAAAGGGGGCAGACTTCTTTTCATATCTTCATTTCACTGTTTAAAAAAGTCAGCTCTGTAGGGCTATGAGATTTGTCAGGCAGGCCACAAGGCCTATGCTCTGATCATTCACCTTTCATGGAGCTGAATATTTAGTAACATTCTCTTGTTACATTTCTAAAGAGATTTTCATGGGAAATCCTAGACACATTTAATTCCACTTTGTCTTAGTAAAAAAGCACTAAGTCACCAAATCAAGAGCCCCACTGCCACACCCTGCCATGCTTAAACAGAAATCCAGGGCTGATATATACCCAGAGGATGTTTGCACTTCATGAGGATGTTCTCCACATTCCCCATTTACAGCCCTGTAACAAATGTTCTTCCCAAATATTTCCTAGACAGCAGAGATGAGTGAACACAACAGCAGTCCCACACAGAGCATAAACGCTACACACACACAAAAAAAAAAACTTTACTACATGGTAATTATATTGACACACAATTTTATGTTTTAATAAAATCTAAATATACCACAAAAATCACTCCAAGGAGAGAGTTCAGAGCTTCCACTTAGAAACCACAAACTGGAATTTTTAAATTAGAGAGGTATATTCTTAATCTGCTCCTTGGAACTGCCAAGTGGTTAATAAGTATGTTTGCCAGAACTGGGAGAGGCAGACTTCTCAAGAAATTTCTCTAGAAATATAAAAACTATTTGTTTAAATCAGAGCACTAGTTGACCTCTTATCTGGGGCTGAGGGGTTGACAAAATTATTTTTAATGTAGATAATGACAAGTTGTATTATGTCAATCTATGTGTAAAGATGAGATGAATGAATTCTAATTATAACAGACTTTGACATGTGGAAGTGCTTACTTCTGAAGATTGATTTTAATTTTATTAATGAGACCAGAGGTGACACAATGACCACATGTTATAAGGAAATACGCATCAGCCTGCCATTCCATCTGTGCCTGTGGTATCTTTGATGGCAATTTGTAAGCATTTCCAGTCCTCTTAAAGACATTAAATCTCCTTCCTCTCTATAGTTCCAGAAATCATAACAGGGGACATGGAATCAGCCATGGCAGTGGACCTGAACCCCTGGGTGGAATACGAATTTAGAGTGGTGGCCACCAATCCTATTGGGACTGGAGATCCTAGTACCCCGTCTCGAATGATCCGCACAAATGAAGCAGGTAAGAATATTGGAGAGTCAAAATTCTATTTGGTGTATACCTAATCGCCTTTAAAGTGCATTGAATTAACCACTGTTGCTTGCTTGAGTAGAATTCTTAGTGATTCATTTACCTAGACATCATAAAATCATTTCCTTGAAAATGATTCTTTCATTTTATTTATTTTCAGAACTTTTTCTCCTTCTTTCCGCACATACAGGTGTCTAGATGCTTCGGTTTGCTCGCAACCCTTGCACCCATCTTCAAGTTACCATGAAATTAAGGCAATTAGTTTCTCCTAATTATGTACTCATTCAATATAACAGATCCATAAAATCCAGAATAGACTGGCTCATCCTCTTTTTCTCCAGTGATAAGGTACCTCTAGTTACAAGGAACTTCCTAAAAACTTGTTGCCCTTCACCATCTGAAATATAAATTACACTTTACAAAGACATAGTCTTAACTTGACCTAATGCTTTTTTGATGTCTATGTGTGAAATAAATACCCATCTGCTTTCTAACTTAGGAAAAAAATAGCATTCTTCATGCCTTTCAGAATAAAGTATCTCTGATAGAATGTTTCTAAAGACCTCATAAGGAAAATTAACTTTAATTTTAAAACAAATTTTAAGATATCTTGTCTTTCACTAAAGAATTATAAAGAAAAATTGTTAGTAGAGCTTTGATTACTTTAGACAAAGTCTAACTGGGATTTATCTTTTATGTCCCTATAAAATAGTATATTAAAAGTATCTAGTAAGGCACTAGCTTACACAGACACAAATATCAGTAATGTTGATGAGAACAATCAAAACAGTAGAGAGATGGAGTGTGGGGTAGCAGATACAAGGAGGGAAAACACAAATTTTAATGTTTTTACACTCAATGATTACATGAATCTCAATAATCATATGAAGAATGAGAATTTTGTCTTATTTTTCCACTGCTGTATCTTCAACACCAAGAACAATGTCTGATGCTGGTACTCCATATGTCTTTGTGGAAAGATTAAAAGGCAATATTCCTTTTCTTTCCTTTATATGCTGCTACCCACACCAGGTTCTAGATCAGAGATACATGTACATAGAAGACTAAGAATGAACTGTCTCCACTTTGTATCATAGTTAGAGAACTGGACCAAAAATGTGGTTTGTGATTTAGCTATTGAATGAAACTTATAATAATTCAAATAAACTATCAAAAGTGTTGGTTCTTTCTCTAAAACACACTATCTGATTCTTTAAAAGGAGAAATAAAGAAAGAAAAGAATCCCATGTGATCAACTTATTACATAAAGTACAAATAACCATTAAAAAGATGTTCAATTTCTTTTCATATAAAAATTAAGCAACCAAGAGAATAAAAGAGTAGTCTAAATATGTTGGAAAGGATTCATTCACAGAATATCCAGCTTTTCTGCTTTTGTGATTTGCCTATTACAATTTTTTTCTGCTACTTTTTCAGTACTGTGAATTTTAAATTGAACATTAATTGCCTGGTTGGATTTTCATGCATTCATAAAATCAGCCATGCTTTCATTGTGTACAGGTGTTCATTAATTAAGAGCATAACAGGTTAGTTACTCCCCATTTTATGTACTCACAGTGCAGATTTTGAAATGACTGCCAATATTAGTACTTATGCTCACATATTTTCTAAAAAGCACTGCTTTACTTTGCATATTGTTAATTGTGTTTAAACAAAGGCAAAGATTACTGCCTAATTCAGATGCTCTCTATAAATATTCATTTTGAAAATAATCAGTTTGGGATGAATAATCCTTTTAGACTTTCTATAGTATAAATCTCTTTGTGCTATTAAATACTACTTTAGCAAAAATACCTTCTCTTTTCAAGTTAAATCATATTCAAATGCTGCATTTTAAAAGACCTGTCCCTTGTCTATTTCTGCAGCTATTTCAATCATACAGTGCCTGTCTCTCCATTTTATCATGAGTTCTATATGCATGACATATGATAGTCCATTAAAATCTTCTGGAAGAGAAGAGAAATAGCCTGAAAAATGCATGAAATACTCTCTTTTGAAAGTGAGTTGAGGAAGGCTTATGCTACCTACTTTATGCATCTTGTGCTTTGCTACCGCACAGGGCTAGAGCTACTAATGGTGTTGAACCAAATGTTGAGTTTTGTGCCTGTTTTGTCAGGCAGCACAGATTAAAAGGGACACCAATATCCTGAGACACCCTCTCAAGTGACACACTCTGCCTCTATTAAGTACATGTCCTGTGTTTTAAAAGATAATGCTGTTCTAATGGACCAAGTAATCTTTGAAAACCAGCAGAACTGCTTGTAAGAGAAAAGGTCTCACACTTGGGATATTGAGTTGAAAGTTTTATGTCCCTTTAAAATTCTCCTCTTTACTAGAACATTCTAAATCCCAAAGCAGTTTCAGTAAAGCATTTTTATCTTAGATTGTTTCTTGCCCATACACACACACCAAAAAAAAGGTTAACTTTTTGTCACAATATCCTGTAGGGTGTATTTTGAATTGTACAGTCTAATAGTAGTCAATAAATATAAGACAAATTGGTTCCGACTATCAGATGTCAAAATAGTAATAAAAATACAGGTTTTCCCCTACTATCCAAAAGGAAAGCATTCCTATGAGAACATTTGTAAGCCAAAATGGCATAAAGTGAAGAACTAATATTCATTTTTCATCTTTTTTCATAAAAGTATAAAACTTCTTCAGATTTATTTTAGTTAGCAAAAGCAGATACTAATGTAGGTCTTTTATAAAGACAAAGGGGTATAAAGTAAACTTTTGAAAAGCAAGAGATAACCCTTCTTTTTAGCATAATGTGTGTTTATATTTATTTATTTACCGTATAGTTGTCTTAAGTTTTAGATAGATAGATAGATAGATAGATAGATAGATAGATAGACAGACAGATAGATAGATTAAAGAAGGTGCTACCTGATAACTATAATTAAGAGTTTGAGGCTCAAAGCTTTTGCACAGCAAAGGAAACCAAAAAGAAAACAAAAAGACAACTTACAGAATGGGAGAAAACAGTTTCAAATGATGCAACGGACAAGGGCTTAATCTCTGGAATATATAAGCAACTTATACAACTCAACAGCAAAAAAGCCAATCAATCAATGGAAAAATGGGCAAAAGACCTGAATAGACTGTTCTCCAAGGAAGATATACAGATGGCCAACAAGCACATGAAAAAATGCTCAGTATCTCTGATTATAAGAGAAATGCAAATCAAAACTACCATGAGATACCACCTCACACCAGTCAGAATGGCCCTCATTAATAAGTCCACAAATAACAAGTACTGGAGGGGGTGTGGAGAAAAGGGAACCCTCCTGCACTGTTGGTGGGAATGTAAACTGGTACAGCCACGATGGAGAACAGTTTGGAGATACCTTAGAAATCTATCCATAGAACTTCCATATGACCCCGCAATCCCACTCTTGGGCATCTATCCGGACAAAACTCTACTTAAAAGAGACACATGTACCGGCATGCTCATTGCAGCACTATTCACAATAGCCAGGACATGGAAATAACACAAATGTTATTGGATTCGGAAGAGGTGGTATATATACACAGTGGAATACTACTCAGCCATAAAAAAGAATGATATAATGCCATTTGCAGCAGCATGGATGGAACTAGAGACTCTCATACTGAGTGAAATGAGTCAGAAAGACAAATACCATATGATATCACTTCTATCTGGAATCTAATATATGGCACAAAGGAACCTTCCCACAGAAAAGAAAATCATGGACTTGGAGAATAGACTTGTGGCTGCCCCAGGGGAGAGGGAGGAAGTGGGAGGGATCAGGAGCTTGGGATTATTGGATACAACTTGGAATGGATTTACAAGGCGATCCTGCTGAGTAGCATTGAGAACTATGTCTAGATACCTATATTGCAACAGAACAAAGGATGGAGGAAAAAATGTATACATGTAAGAGTAACTTGGTCCCCATGCTGTACAGTGGAAACAAATTAAAATAATAAAACAAGAAAAAAAAAAGAGTTTGAGGCTCAAAGTTAGGCAGATCTGGATTAATGGTCTTCTCTGCCACTTACTTGCAATGAACATAGATAAGCTATATTCGCTGGTCAAGACTCAATTTTCTCACTTATAAAATGACAATAGAATTAAGATAATATAGCATCCTACTCCCTTATTGTATTAAATAAGATAATGCAGGTAGAGAGCTTAGCATAGTGCCTGGCACATAATAAGTGCTTAATAATAGCCATTTATCATTATTATTATCATGAATTTAAATGTTATTATGTTATTAAATAGAAATTTAAACAATAGTTTATTCATAAGTTTCTCTTTTCTTATTGAGGAAATAGTTTCAAGGAGGTGAAATATATGTTTGTTGACATAGGAAGAGCCTTCCAGTCTCTTGGCTTGCAGTTGACTCCACAAGGACATCATTCTGCTGAGAAGTCTCTGCAGCAGATGGACTGTGTGCCATCCATCCGGGCCACTCACCCCACTTGAGCAGCTGGGGAATCAAGAGAGCCATTCGGAGTGTGGTACACAGTACAGAGCTTTCCTCTTCTCTACATCCCCCTCCATACCTTCCTGTGTGGCCTTTCCTTGCTACTTTTCTTATCGAGCCAGGCCTCATTCATGAGTGGATCATAATATTGTCCCAACATGTAGCCATTGTCTTTGGTTCTTATGGCATAGATAAGATGAGAAGAATAAAGAGGATGTGTCCAATGAAAGACTTTCCCTAAAAAAATTTTATTCCACATTCAAATAGCTTTCCAGTTTCTCAATACATTATATTCTGTCCTGCCATTCTGTTTGGACTTTGGAATGGAAAATGTCACTCATAACATATTTTTGGCCACACAAGGAAAAGTTTTTTCTACATTTAAGAGATTAATGCTCAGTCAGATAACTGTGAGTATCAAGTAAATAATCATATGAAGATTTTCCCTAGCCTTAGCACTTTCTGCACTATATTATATTACAGTTACATAACTGGTTTATTAAGCGGATTGAACTATAGGGTTTTAAACGTAAAATAGTTTTATTCCTCTGCCCTCCAATAGGCTCCATCTGATCTCTTGCTTCAGCTCCAACTGTATCTAAGGCTTTTTTAGGTATTAGTGCTGAATCATTTTTAGATATTAAAAAATTCCATTTTCTAAAAAGACAAAAAAAAAAGGGGGGGGGTTTCCTATCATGGCTCAGCAGTTAGCAAACTTGACTAGCATCCATGAGGATGCGGGTTTGATCCCTGGCCTCGCTCAGTGGGCTAAGGATGCAGCATTGATGTGACCTGTGGCGTAGGTTGCAGACGCAGCTCGGATCCCACGTTGCTGTGGCTCTGGCATAGGCCAGTGGCTACAGCTCCCATGGGACCCCTAGACTGGGAACCTCCATATGCCACAGGTGTGGCTCTAAAAAGACAAAAAAAAAATTTAACAAAAAAACTTTCATCTCATATCCAGTTCCAGGCATCTGTCCCTCCATCCTAGCACAGGCTTCCTTGATGGCTATGATTTGCCTTTTCTTTACTCCTTCTCTGTCCTCCTTGACCTTCCAACTGCTATTTTGGGCACTTCTCAGGTCCAAAAAGAAGAAAATGAAAAACTACTCCAATTGTTGCAGTTTGTGGTTTTCACATTAATGTTGAGTGCTCCATGGGATGGTATTTGTCCACGTGCTGCTTCTTTCTCTTGGGCGGCACATTGAGTTCTCTGGAGACTATCCTATCTCCTAGCAGGCAGCTTAATTGGCTGGGCTCTCAACAAGCCTATTCAAACCCACCTTCCATAGTGTCTCCTCTGCCCACAGTAATCATTTGACATCTCTGACCTGACAAACTCTAGAAATACAGTTTGTTCTTAAGAACTATTTTGGTCTCTGCTCTGATAGCATAGTGAGGAGCTAGGTCATCTCACATGATTCTGAAACTCAACAGCATCCAGCCAGGATGTGAGAAGTAAGCATCTGTACTCCCCATAGCAGCTGTTTTGCTCCTCTTGTCACTTAGCTCCACGGAAAAATGACACTCCCACTCCTTGTGACAACTGGGTGTGGAGGGAGATGACACAGCACATCCATCTGCTAAGCTGACAACCTTCTTCCAAAACATTCCTTGAGCTAAAATCCTACATATATGATCTGAAGAAGATAAGGGCAAAGGGTCATAAAATGTGTTTTCTCTACTTCCTAGTAGTTCTTTGTTTTTGTCTAAACCTCACTTTAGCATCTGAGGTTACATGTGACGCATCCCAAGTCCAAAAAAGACTCGTTTAACTTCCTATGACAATTTCTCTCACTGTACTTAGTCATCCTACTTCTGAGTGGATCTTACTTTGTTAATATTTGTGTCTTCACAGATCTTGTCCATGATAATTACTTAGGAAAGTTCGTTGAGTTCAAAAGTTATGCAATGACCACAATAAAATACTGTGATAAGATGGGGCTGAATTAGTTTTCTGGGGGCATGTGGATCAGCCTTGAAAATGGCATTTAATGGGACTTTGAAGGCCAAACCAAATGGGACTCAAGCAGAATTATTTATAGGGGCAATTTAAAAATCTACATACTATTGTCAGGCAATGGTGTGTGCAGAGAAAAGGCAACAAGATGTGGGGTTTTTAAAGGTCTTTCCAGTCTATGTTTCTAATAAAAGTATGATATAAAAAACACAAAGCATTCAGCTGAAATAATTGGGAAAATCTAAAAGTAAATAATTTTAAATGAGCATTATAGCCTTCTTCAATCCAATGAGTAATTTAATTATAGTAGATAAAAGAAATGGTTTTCAGTAACATTAAGACAAAAATCATAGCAAACAACTGACCTCTAAGACCAAATCTCAACAATCAAGAAAAAACAAAAAGATAATAGTATGGATCATACTGCAGATACTTAAAACAAGATTTTTTTATTGAAGTATAGTTCATTTACAATATTGTGTTAGTTTCAGGTGTACGGCAAAGTGATGCAGTTATATATACATTTGTATCTATTTTTTCAGATTATTTTCACTTATAGATTATTACAAAATATTGAGTATAATTCCCTGTGCTATATAGCAGACCCTTGGGTGTCTTTTTTGTTTGTTTTTATTTTTTTGTCTTTTTAGGGCCACGCTCATGGCATATGAAAGTTCCCAGGCTAGGGGTCAAATGGGAGCTGTAGCTGCCAGTCTGAGCCACAGCCACATCAATTCAGGATCTGAGCTGTGTCTGCAACCTACACCACAGCTCATGGCAACATGGGATCCTTAGCCCACTGAGCAAAGCCAGGGATCGAACCCACATATTCATGGATACTAGTCAGGTTTGTTACCACTGAGCCATGATGGGAACTCCCGGCTGCGTTTATTTTTAATCTATTTTTTATATAGTAGTGTGTATATGTTAATGCCAAGCTCAAATTTTATCATGGTATTTTTATATATGTATGTATGTATGTATGTATTTTGTCTTTTTGCCATTTCTTGGGTTGCTCCCGCGGCATATGGCGGCTCCCAGGCGAGGGGTCGAGTCAGAGCTGTAGTCACAAGCCTACGCCAGAGCCACAGCAACACGGGCTCAGAGCCGCATCTGCAACCTACACCACAGCTCATGCAACACCGGATCCTTAACCCACTGAGCAAGGCCAGGGATCGAACCCGCAACCTCATAGTTCCTAGTTGGATTTGGTAACCACTGAGCCACGACGGGAACTCCTATCATAGTATTTTAAATCATGAAATCACTTGGGTCCAGGAAAGTCTTTTCTACAAATTATATTCAAGAAATAGGTCTTCAGTTTCAGAGGTACTTTGCAAACAGAGATGTTAATTGTAATAAATGCCTTTCTAAAAGAAACATGGCTAATTGTTAGGATGTCCCTTTCTGATTAATAGTGAGGTGATAGAAGAGCAGTACAAGACTGGAGCAGAAAAGACAAAGGGACAGGAGTTCAGTGGTGACTGAGTAGGTTATGGATCTGATGTTGTCACTCCTGTGGCTCAGATCACTGCTGTGGCGCCAGATTGATCCCTGGCCCGGGAACCTCTGCATACCATGGGAGCAGCCAAAAAGAAAAGAGCAGTGGTTATCAACCCAGTAGTAAATATGCTATACTCAAGTTAGAATTTTCCTGTCTTCCTAGTCCCCAGAATACCATACACCAGTCATAAATCATGAACCACGTTCCAGGCCCTGGGCTAAGCACATGCCCTTCATTATATCATTTAATTCTCCTGTCAATTCTCTAAAGCAAGGAGTGTTCACACCATCTAACAGATGGGAAAAGAGAATAAGAGAGTTTTAAAAACTTGCATAAATTCACCTAGTAAGTAGCAGAGATGGAATTCTAACCTTCCACCAAAGATGATGACTCCCAAGGTTTATCTCCTTTTATTCTTGCCTTTTCCTTCTCTTCATTTTACAACATGTTTCAACGAATCTCACTAAAAGTTTGTCTTACTACTTACCCTCTGCTTCTAAATTCTTGTGGAATAAACAAAGTTCAGAGAAAAGGGGTTGAGGGAAACACCATTTATTGTATACTTGAAACTGACAGCACTAACTGCCTCAACTTAGCCAGATCACAGATTGGCACTTGAACCCATGTGCCAGGACTCGAACATGGCCTAATAAACCCAGACTGGGACTTGAACCCACAGTTTTAAATTAGAATCACTCACCCTGTGTCTGGACTCACTGAGCTTCAGGTTCTTCATGTCTCCATGCAGAAGGAATTCAGTGAGAGACAAGGTGATAGGAAAGGTTTATTAAGATAGGACGCTCGTAAGAGATGCAAGAGGGCAGGCAGCGCTCTGCCGGGAGGATCTGGTGGGCTATAGTTTTATCCTCCTAGGGGAGTGGGGGTTAGAAAAGCCTGCCTCCTCCTTTCTGGGAGCAGCAGCTCCTCCTTGGTATCCAGTAAAACAGTATTCAAATCAGCAAAAGGGCAGTCCTCAAACTCTTGCCCTTGGTCTGAATATGAATGCAGGCCTCATCCATCCCCCACCCAAAACGACCTGAGGCAATTCTCACACTTCCAGTAGTCAAGCAAGCCTGTCTTGTTCTGTTGTGGCCTTTCTGAGCAATTTGTTTACTTACAGTGATCTCCCAGTGTCCCCTAAATTTCCCTCGTTATCTGTGGTCATTTATTGGGACTTTTAAAAATACCTGTACCTACTCCATCCCTATCATACTCACCTCCTGTGTTCCTGACCCTTGCCATTTATGAGGTTTATAAATCTAACATTCCGGAGTTCTCGTCTTGGCTCAGTGGTTAACAAATCCGACTAGGAACCATGAGGTTGCGGGTTCGATCCCTGGCCTCGCTCAGTGGGTTAAGGATCCGGCATTGCCATGAGCTATGGCATAGGTTGCACATACAGCTCGGATCCTGTGTTGCTGTGGCTCTGGCATAGGCTGGTGGCTATGGCTCCAATTAGACCCCTAGCCTGGGAACCTCCACATGCCGTGGGTGCGGCCCAAGAAAAGACAAAAAATAATAATAGTAAGTCTTACATTCCCTAAAATATCCTAGCAATGAACGTTGTAAATCAAAAATGGTATATTGCCTAGATTTTCTAACTAAAACAAGCTGAGCCCAAAATGAAAGTATATCAAAACAGTATTATCCAGATTTCCAACAGCAGAGTCTATTTCAGTATCATATATGTATAGATTCATAGTGAACTTAGTGTTTATCATAGAATACCTTGTCTCTTTTTTTGAAATCTAAGTAGAGTAGTAATAATAAATCTAAGTCATTATGTAATATTTATAAATCATAAATCCAGGCACTGTGATAAATAATTATGAAAATAACCTTGAAATGTAGGTACTATTATTATCTCCATTTATCAACTGAACTACAAAGAGGTTAAGAAATATTTTCAGTCAACCAGCTAGAATGGTAAAACTGGGATTCAAGCCCAGGTGTTTCTCACTCCCACAAGAACACTTTTACCAGGTATGCATACCACCTTATCCACCCTAATAGATAGGAATAAAATCATCATTTGAACTCTTTAGGAAATGTGAGTGGTATTTTTTTTAACTTTGGAAACTGTTTAAATGTGACTCTTTCTATAAGGTGAGATTAGATGAAAATTAGTTAATTAAAATATTTGTATGTTACATACTTCAATATAGATAGGAAAAAAAAGGGGTTGCTTTTTTTTTAAATTTCCCTCTTGACTCACTGCCTTTACTGTATAAACAACCTCCATTCCTTCCTTCCATTGTTCTGCACCATTCTTTCCAAAGGTTGTTGGATTATGCTCCTAAATTACTTGACCACTCCCAGGCCTCTAAAAAGCTGTATTATCTAATAAGGTATGTAAACATAGTAGATGTTGGATAGATACTGGAATTTTTCAGGGGGAAAAAAAGATTGGTAAAAGATTTAATCCTGTCTTCTTTTGTTCAGTTGAATGCTAATTAAATCATGTTGTTAGCATGATTGATTTTGCTCAGACTATTGTGCTTAGAGTTTTTTCAGACTCAAAGAGTTTTTTCATGCACATTTAAGCTAAGGTGATACACTTTATTGTGGTCACTCTGAGCATTTAAAACCCAATGTATAAGATGAGAAGAGACAAAAGTCTATATTTCAGCAGACCACTAAAGTAGCAAGGCATTTACAGAGTTAAAAGTATTAATCACGTTATTCATTCATGGAAAAGTACTGTTCAAAAAGAAATTCAGAAGAACCAGAGTTGAAACCATTATCCATGCATGTAAACTTGGTTCTCTAAGCTAATAAGCTCACGACATTTATCAGCAGCCAACTGAGGGAGAAAAGCATCTAGCTGATTAATTCTAAATAAGATTTTTCATTAATTATATAGAAAATATATTTAGTTTTAAGAAAATAGGTATTTCTCTGAACTCAATGAAAGGTTACTAGAGGTTTGATTTTATTGATTTTATGCCTCTAACAAGGATTATAGAACTTTTATAACAGAAAGGCTCTGAAAGATTAAGTCAAATCTCTACAAATCATGAATATATTGTTTTATAAATAAAAAAATATAATTAAAATCAGTGGACCCCAAAGCGCTGACTGCAGAGATAATAACTGTGTGCCACCAACTTGAAAAGGAAATGAATGAGCATAGGTTTCACTGATTATCTGCATGTAATTAGGAAATTTAAGCCAATTAAAATTAGAGTACTCAATTCAAACATTGAGATCCTGACAGCAAGCACAATGAGTTGCATGTTTAAAATCTTGTTTTCTTTTTTTGTTTGTTTTCCCAGTTTTATGGAGATATAATTGACATTAATACTGCCTTAGTTTAAGGTCTACAACGGTAATGATTTGATATCTTTATATATTGCAAAATGATTGCCATAGTGAGTTTAGTTAATATCCATCACGTAACAAAATTAATTTTTTTTCTTTGTGATGATAACTTTTAAGATCTGCTCTCTTATCAACTTACAAGTATATAATAAAAGTGTTAACTATAATCACATGCTGTATATTATATCTCCAGAACTTATTTAATCTGATATCTGGAAGTCTGTACTTTTTCAACACTTTTACTCATTTCCTCCACCCTCTACCCTCACTTCTGGCAATCACCAATATGTTTTGTTTCATCCAGTACTAACTTTTAGATTCCACATACAACTGAGATCATACAATATTCATCTTTTTCTGTCCACCTTATTTCACTTATTGTAATGCCCTCGATATCTGTCTATGTTGCATCAAATAGTAGGATTTCCTTCTTTTTATGGCTGAATACTATTCCATTGTATATATACACCTCATTTTCTTTATCCATTCATCAATCTGTGGTCACTTAGGTTATTTCTATGTCTTTAAAGACTTTCTTAAGTTTTCTGTTAGTATTTCCTATTACATGTAGTAAGCCTTTTTAAAAAAAGAACAATCGGTTCCTATACACATATACTGTTAAAACACACAATGAACTATAATGCTTCTTTTTGTTCACTCATTAAAATTGGATGATCTTATTTCTTTACATTAAGTTGAATATAGGTTACTACTAGTTTGAAAAGAAATTAGTAGCAGTAGGAAGACTTCAAAGACTGATTTCAAATAATAAATGTTACAGAATCTAGGACATTTGTGTATAATTTGACATAGAAATTCCCCACACAGAAACAAATTAAATTTTGCTTTCTTGGTTTCTCAAAGTGGAAATTTTCACTATGTTTTTCATTAGTTTCTTTTTAATTTTTTTTACTCAGAAAGTTTAAACTTTTGAAAAATCTAAATATTGTTTCCTAAAAAATAAAAAAATCAACAGATTATGAAACAATACTACCAAGCTCCAGAAGAGAGATTTGCTGTCAAATCACTTATATTTCATTCTGCTTATACTTTTTAAATAAACTTCAAGAGATGCTCACTAAGAGCCTCTAGCCTAATCTCCAATTCTAAGCTAGAGGTTCCAAGCATCCTCTTTTTAGATGATATTTGAGGGCTGAATACAAATACAAAAGAATCTTCAGTGCCTAGAGCTTACACAAAATCCATGATCTTCAACGAACACTACCCCAAATCCTAAATTTGGGGGTATAAATTTAGTATTCCAATATAATAGATGATCTAGGTGGTTCTAGAAGATGTTCTTAATATTATTTAACTGTTAATTGTCAGAGATGAATGTGAAGCATGTGTGTTTGTGTTTTACAAACAAATGGTACTAAGAGAAGCTATAGTGGCATATCAACAAATTAACTTGCTTCCACTGTTTATTTGACCATGCATTGGTGATCACAATAATCAGAACGCTGAGATTAGTTACTGAGAATTTATTTGCAAATGTGTATCTCTGCCCTTTCACACATTCAGTTAAACCAGCTCTCCTCCTGTGTCCTCTCCCAGTACCATACACCAGAAAATGAATTTAGAACTTGTACCACATAACAGTGGTTTTGAAACATGCTGTAAAGCACACTGATTTGTCATAGATTGTTACATATAACAAGAACTTATGACTATGAATAAAAACTCAAATCATCTGCTTGCTCTTCATATATATCAGGGCATATTCAGTTATTACTCTAATACCATCATTTTCCTTAGTTGAATTCCGTGCGATTTTTTTTGTTTGAGAGACAAAGGAGAATCCAATTCTATGTAATTACGAGGGAATTCATGAGCGTGAACTCCACATATAATTTTTAGCCAGTATTTAACTGTGAAAGAAGAAAGATTGGTAGGTGCCTCTGTATATATCCTCCTACACGCACATGACCTAGACAGGAACTCATGTTCATGGAGAAAAGTGCCAAGGAAAGGAAATTTGGACCCTGGTGAATGGAGGCCATCTATTTTAACAGTGTCAGTGATAGTGTTCTCTTCTACCTCCGTGTCCAAGGAGAATTATCTTTTTTTCCTTTGTAGTAGCATATAAATTGTGCATCCATTTTTTTCTGGTATATAAAACTCTGTCTGAATATCTACCAGTAATTAATAGCCTTCCATGCAAGTAAGTAATATATGAGAGTGAATTTATTGTTTATGAGTATATCAATATCATTTAAAAACTATATGCTGGGATATAAAAGCAACACTGAAGTGTAAAATTGCTAATGCAGGCTTATAGCCTGGAAAATGATTTCTTTTAATAGTTTTCTTCATTTAACCATTCTTCATTTGAAAATGTTCCCTTTCAACTGCAGATTTTGTGGCTTGGTGCAATGAAGGGGAAATTTATTCCTTTGACACATTTATTCTTTTAATAGTTACTCATTTGAAAAAGTTTTACCAAGTACCTATATATTTTGCAGTTTGCAGAAAGATTCAGTCTTGGCAGTCTTTAAAAAAAAATGTTTATTCATTTAAACAGGTTTTCACTCCATGGAACTGTTTCTAAGACTAAACTGGAGCTTCCTGGGGGTTCTAGTAAAGCAGTAAGGCTAACGTCAACCTGTGGACTTCCTAGTGGTTCTGCAAGCCCTGGAATCACAGCAGATTCACATAATTAGGAAGGAGAAAATAGGTGGGATGAAATTTAACTAACCATTAGTAGATTCTTTAACTCTAGTGTTAATTATGATTTAGACCTTACTAACCACAGGGCATTTATACAAGGGCTAGTGTGGGGATGCAGTATGTGGCCAGGAGGAAGATACATCAGACTCTCCCACAGAGATTTAAAAGCAGAGTATCTGGGAATTCCCATCATGGCACAGAGGAAATGAATCTGACTACGAACCATGAGGTTGTGGGTTCAATCCCTGGCCTCACTCAGTGGGTTAAGGATCCGGTGTTGCCATGAGCTGTGGTGTAGGTTCGAAGATACAGCTCGGATCTGGCATTGCTGTGGCTCTGGCGTAGGCTGGCAGCAATGGCTCCGATTTGACCCCTAGCCTGGGAACCTCCATATGCCATGGGTGCAGCCCTAAAAAAAAAAAAAAAAAAAAAAAAAAAAGGCAAAAGACAAAAAAAAAAAGCAGAGTATCTGTCACAAACTTTTTTTTTTAAATATTGAGTAAGACCTCTCTGATTTCAAACATATTTTGATTTATTTATTTGGGTATGTCAACCAAGCGGATTAGGGTTATGATGTGTTTTTGTTGTAGGGGCACTTAAATTATACATCTATGCATTGTCCTCACTCTTGACCCATTTTTTAACTATAGTTCCAAAGACAGCACCCACCAATGTAAGTGGAAGAAGTGGAAGAAGACATGAATTAGTCATCGCCTGGGAGGTAAGAAAGCCCATTCAGGGCAAAACTAGTTGATTCCTTAGAAAATAAAGTTACACATGTAGTATCTATGGTTGGTACAGAGTAACTGAGTAATTTCTGTTTAAATGAGGTTAAGGACCATGTTAAGCATACATTACTGCTATGAATATTTCCAACATGGACCCTTCCCATTTTTGTACCAAGTCTAAAGCTTGCCTTCCTGTCATTATAAGGTGACTCAGACTAAAGTTTGAACAATTAAAACATGTCCTCTCACAAATTACTTCAGATATCTGTTTGGCTTAGTTTGATGTTTAATTACTTCACAAGTGAGCAGAACCTTTGATGTTTCTGGAGGCTAAAACCATTGAGGTTTTTGTCTTGTGGTGCCTGGGCCATCTCATTTATCCCATACAGCAATCCTATTAGTGGGGATAGTTTTCCTCACTTTACAAATTATGAAACCAATGTACTGTTTGAGTACTTTCCTGAGAAGCAGTAGAATTGGAACTTTGGTTGCAAAACTTGTTCTTTTAAGTCCCTCACAATTCCTTCTGTCATGGAAAAGGAATGGAGGAGAGTGAGAGGTACATTTATTTTCTTTCTTTGAGGTTAAATTGCCTTATTATCAAATATTGCTATGTAGCTCACAGAACAATTACTTAGAATATGGAAATAGAAATGTCTATTGGGGAACACCAGATAAACCTCTGACTATCTCTAAGAAGAGTGATTCTCTGTGGAATCCATAGAAAAACTTCTCTCCCCAATAAGAAATCTTTCTTGAGCACATCCTCTGTCCTATTATGTTCATTCCTCTGTTCTTCTATAAAAAAAAAAAAATTCTATCTTATTTTTTATTTCCGCAGAGGTATTAATTTCCCAATACCTGACCTTCACTGTGATCAAATGTCTCTAAGAGGAATTGCCTTCCCTGTCAGTTCTATGTCTTAGCTTGGGAAGCTATAATGAAAATGCTCTAGACTGGGTGGCTCATAAACAACAGAAAGTTATTTCTCATAGTTCTGGAGGCTGGAAGTCTAAGTCCAAGGCATTGTCAGCTGGGGTCTGGTAAGGGTCTGCTTCCTGGTTCTCATTGTGCCATGTTCTCCCTGTGTCCTCACATGGCAGAGGGCCAAGAAATGGCTCTAAAGTCTCTCAAAATGACACTAATCTCATTTATGAGAGCTCTACCCTCATAACAAAATTATTTACTTGAGGACCATCTCCTAATACTGTTACACTGGGGTTTAGGAATTCATCACATGAATTTGGTGGTAATACAACATTTAGTCTATAGCACTTTGATATAATAAGCTTTGTCTCTTCTCCACTCAATACATAGTTTTTCCTTAAATGAAAATTCAAAAAATGTATAACAAATGGGTATCTATTATTTGTGAATCATTGTGCTAGGCAACGGCTGGTAACTCCTCCACTGACTAACCAGTTAATCACAATTACTATTTTCTATGGTGGGCCGCTGATGTCCATGTAACAAATTTAAATGTAAGTCATACAGTGTATGAAGTTTCTTGAAGAAGTTTCTATTTTTTTCATGAGTTAGTAAAACACAAAAGTAATTGAGAAAAACATTAGAAGAAAGCTCTTAACATTAATTTCTCCTAGATTTTCTGTGCAAAGGATTCTGCAGAGCATTACCAGTGACAAGATTTTCCCAACTACCAGACCATATGACAGTTTTCCCCAACAGGCTAAATTTTAGTGTGGAATCCAGGGACCTTTGTTTCATATACCTGACTAATTGGAGCAAATGTGTTTCACTTCAAGAGTTTTCAATACTCTTGATACTTTCCTTAAATACCAACTGATACTATTTAATTTTTTTTTTAACTTTTACCTTTAAAACCTTTTAAATTACCAGCACCTGCCAAGTGATTATGCTGTGTTGGCTTCCAGTGGAGTATAAAGATTGGAGGGTCTCCTTTGTTATCCATAATTTATAAAAATTTAAAAATTGGAAGAAGTGAGGGGTTTGGATCAGTTATTTTGCTGATAATTAGTTGCATCTTTCTTCTCTAGCCAGTATCTGAAGAGTTTCAGAATGGAGAAGGTTTTGGCTATATTGTGGCTTTCAGACCCAATGGAACACGTGGCTGGAAGGAAAAAATGGTGACATCCTCAGAAGCTTCAAAATTCATTTATCGAGATGAAAGTGTCCCTCCTCTCACTCCCTTTGAAGTGAAGGTTGGCGTTTATAACAATAAAGGGGATGGACCTTTCAGCCAAATTGTGGTCATATGTTCAGCTGAAGGAGGTAAGTTTTTATTTTTTCATCATTATTTTTATTTAACAGTTTATAAAAAAATTTTGGTACATGAATAAATCATTATTGTACACATATTAGAAAATATAAATATGCCAAAAGGGAAAATAAAATTTACCCAATAAACTCACTATACTTTTTATAATCATTTTTCCAAAATTTTTTTCCAAATAATTCTTATTGAAAACAAAAGATCATTCCATATATCTTGCCTTATGTTCTTCACTCCTTGATGATATAGGCAAATACTTTTCTGTGATAATAGCAATATTAGTAATGCCTGTAGTGTATTCTATTCTCTGAATGGATGGACATTTAACCATTCTTCTCCGGTTTGTAATTTAGATCATCTTGTGTTTTAACCCCCCAAACTTAAATTTATGTGAAATAAATTTAAATAAAAACTCCACTTATGTGATCAATAAATATTCATTACTAGCCTCATGCACAAAATATTGTACTGATAGAGAAGTATCAGACAGGATTTTTGTTGGAAGGTATTCACATGTGATGTTGTTAGATCCTCATAACAACCTTGTCCAATAGGCATTATTATCCTCATTGTAGAAAAGAAATGGAAGCTCAGAAAAGTTAAGGAATTTGCTTTAAAAAGTTGCATAGCTTGAAACTGAGAATAAAACATAGGTCTGTCAATCATTAAATCCTTGATGTGTGTATAACAAGCTGCCTTCATATGCATAACCTTATTTAATTCTCAATGTAAAATGACTAGGGAGGCAGGACCTAAGCTGTATACCCATTTTACAGATAAGTAAACTATAAATCTGTGACTTATTCATGGTTATAGTCAATGGGTGTTAGTGCTGGTATGCAAATTCAGCTTCCTACATCAAAATCCTTGATAGAAATGATAGAAAGCTTGATGTATTAAACTTCCTAAAGTCAGATTTTGACATAATCCTTCTTTTCTTTAAGTACAGAATTCCAGTTGGCCCTGCAAGTAAATACAAGGTTTTACAGTCCCTAAATTTGGGTCCCTAAATTTGACAGATGATAGAGCTAATAATGTTCCATCAAAGGCAGCATAACTTTGATCTTCCAAATAATTACTGTTCATATAAACTGACCCTCTTACTTCCTTTGTGCCCACATGTGACTTGAATAGCTCAAAAGAATTATTAATCCTTTTGGTACTGGAAGTTCATTGGGGGAAATAAGTAAGGTTGTTTGAATATTGAAATACAAAGGTAGTGTCTGATTTATGTAAGATGTAGTTTTTCAGTATGAGCTGCCTTGTATTTTATGACATAGAGCTGAGTTTTGAGGCAGAAGTAGAAAGTTTATCCTAGTATAAAAATGACCAAGAAAGTGAAGAATCAAGTAATAGCAAGGGATCACAAGTGTTCTGATGAGATGGTCATGCATTTTGCATCTCAAGTTTCTGACATATTTTCAAATAATATGTCCAGTGACCATATTACTTATATTAACTCCTACAACCAAATATAAGAAAGGAATCTCAAGCCTCAATCTATTTTTCAGGGAACTGAGTCTCAGCAAGACTAAGTAAAATGTTCAAATTCAATCCAGTAAATTATAGAGTTGCAAGTAACTAGAGTGACAGAAAGAGCTGGGATTTGAACCCAGGTCCGTATGAATCCAAAGCTAATGCTTTTAATTACTACCTTGTACCATCTCATCAGGAATATTTAAAATAATATTATTTTATTACTGTATCATATTACTGTACATAATATTATATTGTATTATATTGTTTTATATAATAATAATATTTTGCATTATTTGTTACTCTCAAATCTATTTTGAAGTACATGTTTTACTTGGGAAGTGCATATTCTTGTTGTTTTAATTGATTTAACCTAATTATCAAGAACATGGCCCCAAAGATCACATGAGATGAAAGGGAGAGGTCCGTGTACATATTTTATACAGTAAGGAGTGGTGCCTTTAAGAAATCCACATTTGTATATTCCTTCTCAACCTTTGCTTTGAAATTAAATTATAGCAGCCACCATAGGTTGTTTATATAGCGTCTCCTTAAAACTGAAATGGCTTGCCTTTAGAGATTTCTTTTTCAAGCTAGATAGGAAATATGCATATTTTCTCTCAAAGACACTGAGGTTGTTGCTGTAACGTATTTCACAGTAACGCTTCATTTATTTTGGTAGACTGAAATAGGAAAAATAACAGGCAAATTAAATCTGTATAAAGTCTGCCTTTGTTCTGACAACAAAATTCAAACGGATATTTAGCATTTGTTCACTAATTAAATTTACTAATTTGGTATTCATGTGAAAATGCAAGTAAAGTCTTAGCACCATTAAATTGTGTCAAACATGAAAAGCAGGACAGTGGAAGAAGAGGAAGCATTTGCCTGGAGTGAGCAGAGCTTGAGGAGCTTGCGTTCCAAGCTCACACTAACTGTGAGGTCTTGAACAATTTTTCTACCTCTCTGCACCTTATCTTCCTCTGCCTTAAAAATGAAAGTCTAGAACTAGAACATCTAGTTGGAATCCATTACAATTCTAAAACTGAAATTGTGTCAATTCACACTATATTCTGAAATATTCCTTTAAATTTTAATGATCCCACAATGGGAGGTAACAAAAGATTGCCTTTTGCTCTATAATCAAAAGAGGAAAATCAATATCTTTTGGAGTCACTTGGCAAACTGCTTTACTTGAAGAGGGGTGAACAGTTTCAAGATTGAACCCTTTTGAAAAAGAGTTAAGGCCTGCAATAAACTGGTAAGATAATGTATTGTACTCATACAAGAAGAGGGTCCTCTCCTCTTTGTCTGTTTCACACTCATTCACAGTGTGTGTTTGTCATCATACTCTTGCCCAAAGCCCAACAGATCCAACCAAGATTGTAACTCTCCATAAGACAAATTCTATTTCCTTGTTCTTCCGTTAACCTAGTCTACCTGTTTATCACCTCAAAAGTAAAGAACTGGCTTTCCATCCCCATTTATGGGCATAGTTCCTCCTCCGCATATCATGATATAGCCTTATACATAGGGTGCCATGGTGAAGGAACCATCTTTGGTAGCTGACACCAAGCCATGAAGAAAAATGTGCCAGATGCTGCATCGGATGCAGCCAACCAGATTTCACAGTGCTTGGAGGGAAGCACCAAACAGGATTTTAAGGCACACCTGACAGTACTAGTTCTCAACCCATACCACTGGCTCATTGACAGTGAATGGCATTCACATCCAGAACACACTTCCAGGAGTTCTTGTGTGTACTCCTCATACCCTCCATCTTTTACTACTTTCCCTCGCAAGAAGCCTATTGGAATATGAGTAAGAAGTACATTATTTTGGGGAAAGCCTATCTGTTGTAGAAGGATTCGCCACTTATAAACAGAGATACTTAGTAAATCACTTGGGAAATGACAATGACTCTGGCCACTCAGAGGTTGACTGTTGCACCTAAAGTACTGCCAGAAAAGCTCCAAATGTTTTTTTTCTGCTAACACCTAGTGACTTTGAAACCTTTCAAGGTTTCCACAATGGAAGTAACCCTGAAAGTCTGTCAGTGACAGGCAGTATCTGACCTGAACCTAGAAGAAAAAGATTTGCCTGCCGAGACTTCCATGCACCCTGCACATATATCAAGTATCTATACCTTTTTTTTTTTTTTTGACTGCATCTGCAGCATGTGGAAGTTCATGCCACTATGCCAAAGCAGTGACCTGAGCCACTGCAGTGACAACACCGTATCTTTAACCCCCTGTGCCATAGCAGGAACTCTCTCTATACCCTTCAAACTAACTAAGAATTATGAGCATTCTGATCCCGATTTACTTCATTATCTCTGAGGTATGGTATAATCCCATGCAGTACCCTCATTTTAGAAACACTTCTATTTTTTTTTTTTAAGACTAGCAAAGTTCTAACAATTGATTTTGAGGTACATGGTATAGTGATAAAAAAAAAGATTTTTTCCTGGAGTTCCCGTCGTGACTCAGTGGTTAACGAATCCGACTAGGAGCTATGCGGTTGGGGGTTCGGTCCCTGGCTTTGCCCAGTGGGTTAAGGATCTGGTGTTGCGTGAGCTGTGGTGTAGGTTGCAGATGCAGCTCGGATCCGTGTTGCTGTGACTCTGGCATAGGCCGGTGGCTACAGCTCCGATTTGACCCCTAGCCTGGGAACCTCCATATGCCACAGAAGCGGCCCTAGAAATGACAAAAAGACCAAAAAAAAAAAAAAAAAGATTTTTTCCAACATGAAAAAGTAAATTGGCCTTCATGTCCATATTTCTAGAAGTACTTATTAAACTTACATTCATTTTCCACTTAGTTCTTGCTGCTATAGCTTTGGAAATGGAAAAAAAAAAACTGAACGTTCAATTATATCTAATAGAAAAATAGAGGGAGATTCAGTATAGATTAATTATAGGTTGAAAGATTTGTTTACATGTGACATGCTTTAGCCTTCTCTAGGTATTTTTTTCCTTATATGTAAATGTGTGCTGCTTTTATTTTTATTAAAACTAAAAATCTTCTCCTTGTTTGCAGAAAATGATATGCAATTATCCTCTTCCAAATTGAGCTATCGAAGCTCAAATTAAAACCTGGCTTTCATGAGGTGTTATTCTCCAGATTAGCCCTTAGCTGAAACTGAGCTCAGTGGGATTTATGTGAACTTGAAAATTAATAAATTGGTATATTAGTTGTAAAATACGAGGAATAATTTCCTGTCTTTGCCAGATGATCCATTTGGATTAGTGCCTGTAAAAGTTCAACTACAGCTGTCTTCACTGAATTTTTAAGTAGTGGAACCATAACCCTTTTCCCAAACAGTTTATTAAACTCTCCTTTGATTAATGCTATTGCCCACCCCTCCTGGGGAATCGGATGTATAATCAATATTACAAGCACCTCCCCCCATATTACTTGGAGAACTCCAGCTGGTGGGTCACTTAATACAAATGTATCATGTAAATTCATGAACATGATAATGCTGTACAAAATTTTTAATCTAACAAAAACTGAATTCTATCAGTCAGCCTGTCCACTTCATATACCAAGATTGGAGTGAAAGAGTTAGCTGTGGCCTCATTAATATCATCATGGGTGAAAAAGAAAAAAAAAAAAAACTTTAAATCTTTGAATCTATTAGATATAACACTAGTATAACCTCAGAAAAAAGTGCCTGAATTTTCATCAAATAACTGAGCATAAGAGACAGACACAAGAGTGGCAAGAAATATCCCGGGATTTATAGATCAAGAGAGTGTTAGAGGTGCTTGAATATGACAAGCTCTATGAGGAGTAATGTAGCTGTGGTTCAAAGTTATCAAAAATTCCATGAAAAAGGAATAGAAGGAGTTGATAGTAAGCCTGGGGCAGGGTTAAATAGGAGATGATGAGGGTTAGGTGTTTTCTGGCAAGACTTGGGGAGGCTGAGTGGGGATTCCATTATCAATATTCTTGAGAGAAGTTAGGCGTGGTGGGCAAGGAGAAGAAAGACAGTGGAAAGAGGCACCAGCTGTGTAAACACAAATATATGCACAGAAGCAGAATAGTGGGTTGGTCATAGCCTGACTACCTTCTACAAAGCCTCTCTGCCCTCCAGCACCTGTGTGACTTTGGGCAAGTTGCCTAACCTCTCTGTCCCTCAATTTCCTCATCAGAAGAGCAGTGCTAGTGATAGTAGGGTTGTTGGGAGGATTAATTAACACATATAAATAATTTTGAATAAAGCTTGACATATATCCAATCCTCAATAAATGGCAGTTACTATTATCACCTTTGCTTATTCCCCCCCTCATCCATTCGGTTTGTTATTTTTGTTTGTTTTTTATCTTATTCCATCCATTCATCTGTCAGTTATTTGTAAGCAATTAGGCAACAAGAGAATGAACCATATATTTTTACCATAAAATCTCTTCTGTAACCTGCAAACTGACCCAAAGAGATAGAGAATAAGCCAGCTGCTTCCTTGGTGCCAATTAAAAACAACAGAGGAAAGAGCACTTGAGAACTAAGTTCTACTTGGGGCTCTTTCAGAGCCAGAAGCAGAGTTTGGATAAATCAATCTGTTTATATGTCACTTTTTTCATCTGAAAAATGAAAGCATGGATTTAAAACATAGGTTCATAACTCAAAAGCCTATAGAGGTCAGGTAAGAAATGTAATGAGTAAAGTAGTCCCAGTGGGAAACAAGAGAGAGTGGTAGAGAATCTGGCAAACTAAAAAGAATTTGTTCTAACTAATGCAATGAACTGTTGATTCTCATCTACCAACACCCAAAGATTCAAGCTTGTTTTTCCCAAAATAGGCCATAAATTCTTATTTTTATATGAAATGTTAGATTTAATTAATTTAATACATTATTTGGATAAACAAAATATGACTGAAGACCCACTAGACATTTGTGTGTGTGATCTTTGATCCAGGTGACTTTCTAAAATTCTTTCTAGTTGTGACTTTCCATCATTCAGTTAAAATACAATATCTAAAGAGAACAGCTTGTGGCAACCCAGAGCAGACATTCTATGATCTAGTCAGTTACTCTTGCCTGCAGATCAACTTTTTGATACACATGAAAATGTTCACTCAGCTATAAACGATACAAATTGAAACTTGTGGAAGTAAACTGAGGTTACTTTATTTTACATGGTGAAATTTCCAATTCAGATCAGCATGGATCTACTTCTGATGCTGTTTATATCCAGCAATGAAAACAAATTTTAAAAAAAGACTCTTTGATTCTTATTTTATTTACCCTCATTTAATTAGATGCAGCTGTAATATTTAGCCCCCAAGAGTGCAAGCTGTGAAATGTCTTCTTGGCTCTAACCCTGATTTAAAAGTCTTAGAGCTTTTAGGAGTTCCCATCATGGCGCAGTGGTTAACGAACCCAACTAGGAACCATGAGGTTGAGGGTTCGATCCCTGGCCTTGCTCAGTGGGTTAAGGATCTGGCGTTGCCGAGAGCTGTGGTGTAGGTTGTAGATGCAGCTCAGATCCCACATTGCTGTGGCTCTGGCATAGGCTGGTGGCGACAGCTCCGATTCGACCCCTAGCCTGGGAACCTCTATATGCCACAGGAGCGGCCCTAGAAATGGCAAAAAAAAAAAAAAAAAAAAAGTCTTAGAGCTTTTAAATAGTAATGAGGGCACTGATTTTGGAAATAATTTTCTGAATATTTTCCTCATTTTTTACTTTTTAGAAATGTTCTTCATTCTATTTTAAAAGTATTTAAACTTGTGTAATGCTGCAGAAAGCTGAGAGAGAAATTTCTTTCTCTAGAGGTAAAGAGAAAGGCTCTCACTCAACCACATATTTTGTGCTTCTAAAATTATTTATCCCCCTGAAATCTTTTTTGACAAAGATGTAATTGCCTCAATAATAAAATTGAAAGAAGGCATTTGGCACACAAATCCCTGTGATGCATTCACTTAAAAGATAAGCAAAACTGCTTCGAAAGAGCAAATGATACTCAAAGGATGGCTTTCCTTGGAAATAAATCATATCCTAAATCCTGGAGATCAGGTGTACACACTTAAGCACATCAACATTTCTTTTCATTTACTTGGAAAATTTTTAACTGCTATTAAATAGGCAATGAAAAAACTTTTGTTGGATGTCTGCTAAATAGAATTCTAGAATGAAATAAAAGTAGAAGCTTTTCCCAGAATTTTTTTCATCTGGTAAATGTACAAATAATAGGCAATTGAAAAGTGGGATAAGGGAAACCACTGAGGAAAATAAAAAAAAACTATTCAAGGGTCAGAATGAAAAAAATTATAGTTTATACCATGGTAGAAATTAATGTCAGCTTCTGTATAAAGAATAATGTGAATTTACCAAAGCACTTTAAATTAACACAAGTATAGAATATAATTTTAATGAAAGCTTTATCAAAAGAAAAATCATTGCTTGGTACAAATATGTACCTTTGAAAAGTCTTCTGTGGGCTTCTTTTACAGTAACAAGAGTAGATATTTCTTACTTATATTTTTCAGTTAATAATATATAAAAGCTCTGGAGATATGTGGTAGATATGTGGCCAACTTCCATTAGAAAAGGAAAATAAAAATCTCAGAAAAAAATGTTATAATTCCCTTTATTTTCTAAGATTTAAATATCTTATTTAGAACTCTGCCTTTGCCATATGGTTCCCTCAATCTAAAAAAAAAAAAAAAATTTTTTTCAACAGATTCTTCCAAAGTCCTACTAGTAATGTAGGGTTAGAATCAAAGTTTCTACAATTTTTATGGGGTAGGAGTTTTTTTAAATCGACTTTGTACAGATGGGTTGAACTAACGTATGGCCTTTTATTCTGCCATTTCATTTAACGTGTGTTTGTGACATAGTATTTATGATTCAGCAACTTCAAAGCTGAAAATGTTTTGTCCCTCATATAGAGTACAACCTCAAATAAAGTGTACCTCTTGATGGATGCCAGTCAGACATGGTGTATTTGAAAACAAAATAAAACAGTGAGAAAGGTCACTGAGCATAGGAACAAGTGAAAAGGTAGTTTTAAGCAAAAGCACTGAGACCTTTGGGGACTTTTCTTTTTGATCCATACCTGTCTTAAAAGTCAATGCATGCTTTTAAATATCATGATTTATAACACACTCCTTATATAATCATGGAAATGTAGTTTTATGGTTGGAACAACAGCAAAAGAAATCTAATGAAATTTAGATACACATGCCTACACAGGGTAAGAAATAAAATTTAAAAATATATTATTTTTTGAATGAATGTTTTAAGGGCCAAGCAGTGTGCTAAATAAATTATATGTATTACTCCAATTAAAGCTAACCTTGGCATTCCCACTGTGGCTGAACGGGTTAAGAATCCAACATAGTGTCCATGAGGACGCAGGTTCAATCGTTGGCTCTGCCCAGTGGGTTAAGGATCCAGCATTGCCACAAGCTGTGAGATAGGTTGCAGATGCAGCTCAGATTCAAAATTGCTATGGTTGTGGTGTGGACCAAAGCTGCAGCTCCAATTCGACCTCTAGCCAAAGAACTTCCATATGCAGCAGGTACAGCCATTAAAAAAAACTAACCTTAAACATTTCTGGAGTTTCCACTGTGGCTCAGTTGTAACAAACCTGACTAGTATCCATGAGGACACAGGTTCAATCCCTGGCCCGGCTCAGTGGGTTGAGGATCCAGTGTTGCTAGTGATCTGAGGTGTAGATTGTAAAACACAGTCAGATTTGGCATTGCTGTGGCTATGGCAGAGACCAGCAGCTGCAGCTCTGACCCCTAGCCCTAGAACTTCCATATGCCTTGGGTACAGCACTAAAATAAATAAATAAATAAATAAATAAATAAATAAATTATAAGCTAAGTACTGTCAATATGCCCATATAACAGATGATGGAACTGGGGCTCAAGAAGTGGTAAAGCATATTGCCTGAAGGTAAATAATTTTTTGAAGACAAAAATCAACAATACCAACAAAAAAAAAAAAAAACACCAGGCCTGACTCCTAGTCCATTCTTCCCATCATTATGCTAAACTAGCAGACAGTTTAAGTCAAACTATTTAACAACCCCAGAAGTGTCCTAGTTAATTCAAGAACAAAGATCTTCTCTGTCTTGCTAGATTTGCTGTTATTGGTAAGTTGCTATGAGACTTGCCTCTAGTGTAGAATCCAAAAGATCATCTTTTTATCTTATATTTTTCATAACCACCACAGTGCTTCATTTCAAAAATAAGGTAGAAGGAAGTAACAACTGACATATTCAGGTGCAGTGCTTTGGTAGGCATAACTTGTTACCATCATGGTTTATTATTTCCATTTTCCTTCATACAGAACCCAGTGCTGCTCCCACAGATGTCAAGGCTACAAGTGTGTCTGTGTCAGAGATTCTTGTTGCATGGAAACATATTAAAGAGAGTCTAGGAAGACCACAGGGATTTGAGGTATGGACAGAATTATTGAAAATAGCCTTGTTATTTTTGCTGGCATTGTATTCTCCTGCAGAGATGGTTTGGTGACACTTTGACAGAATTATCCCCTTTTGAAATTTTTCTCTATGGAAAAGAAAATAAGAAATACACTCTTTTACTGATATGTATTATGTTATTCATTAGCTGGCTTATTTTTCAATATAATAGTTTCCCTAGTACCTACAAAGATTATGTTTTTAAAATATGAAAATAGACATTTAGACAACAACCAGGAGCTACTGGTGGATATTTGCTATTATTTAATTTATTGGTGGTTAAAAATAGTTTTGTGTATTTCCCTCTAATAATTAAATGTATAAAACAAGTTTGCCTACTATACTGTCCATGGTAGGTCTTAACCTCCTGTATTAACTTCTTGAATTTGCTTGAAACTTAGCCATCTATACCTATTTATTCAAATAACTTTTTTGTCCCTCAAATATTGATATTTTAAGCATAGTTGTGCCAGCCTTATGATGGTGAACATTTTATAATAATTCTTTGACTTTAATAAAATTTTAGCCTCCACATGGACAAAAGAATTGTGGGCAGTCTGTGAACTTGAATATTTCAAAGAAAACAAAACCCTTCATTCTCATACATCTCCTATCCTTGCCTTTGCCAGTCAGGAATAGGATTAAGGAGGTAATTTATAAAATACAAAAGAGAATTAGCATCCAACCCAAGATCTTATTTGCCATTAAACTTTTTAATGCTACTTTTCCTCTGTTTCAACACCCACTAAGAGAAAATCATTTGGATTTTTGAAAAATGATCAAATATAAGACTTGTGTACCAACATGATTTCCAGGCTAAAAAACATGTCTTTCTTCTATTTGAGTTTTCAAATAATCCTGAGAACTATTTGATTAATACACAGCTAGCATTAGATAAAGATGACCGTAATCAAGAGTTAATATAATCATTCTAGGAGTTACAGCAAAGATAATTTTTAGGAAACAATTACCTATATAATATCATGGATTTATTTCCACAATCTTACTTCAATTTATAGTTTGGTGATAATTCAGTATGTATCTTATGATATGTTTCTTATGAGTGCATGTTTATTAAAATGTCTTTTCCTCCCTATTGATGCTGCAAGGACCATGTCTGTTCGCCACTGACTCCCAGGACTGGTGGTACTTGACTCAGGACAGCTATGATAGATATTTGTTGAACGAATGAGTATTTGTGCTTCACAAACAGCCCCTTTTGACACCACCGTAGAAAGGTGGGGGGCTGCCCGGCTCCCCTTCAGTGCGCTGGGGTACCATCCCCAAGCTGCTTTGAGTGTTGGCCATTAGTGGTTCTCAGCTTCCCCCCTGGAGAATGGCCCTCCACTGAGGGACTCTGACTTACCTGAAAACATTCATCCCCACAATCAAGCAACCCAGGGTCAATGACTGGCTAATGCTGATGGACCCTGGTCCCTTGCCTTAAGAATGAAATAACTTTATGGTATAGTTTATGATCCAGAGCCGTTATCATGTAATCAGGCCAAGACTAGATTACCTGGGACTATGCTCTTGCTCAGTTCCTTCTCTTCCCCATCTTCTCTTCCTCCTTTCCTTGTCTGCAAGCGCTTTCACAGTAAATCACATCATTCATATCCCTGTCTCAAGTTCTGCTTCAATGGAACCCCAACCTAAACCAACAACATAAGTATAGATCCACCCAAAAAATCAGAACACTTTTAGAAAGCCATAAGGTGTACTGTGGTGTACAGCTGAGTGAAGATCCAAGCTTCTACACCTCAAAGTGGTACTCTCTCACACAGCCTGTCACCATCAACCTTTTTTCTGCCTGATCTAAGAGCATGACATTCACATTCCCACTGTGAATCCCTGTGATAACAGCTTTCTATGAGGTCCTACACAGATCACATAAAGATTTAGATTTGTGCACAATTCTTCTGTTCCTAAATATAAATCATCATTCATTCATTCATTCATTCATTCAACAAATATTTATCAGAAGCCTACTAAGTACCAGATGCCGAGCTGAATGCTAGGGACAAATCCATGAGCAAAATAAAGTCCCTGTCCTTATGAAGGTTATGTTGTAGGAGGAAAGGCCAACAACAAGAAAACTAACAAATAAATGTGCTATAGTTTAAATTGATGACAAATGCTGTGCAGAAAAGTAGAACTAAACAAGAAGGTGGAGTGAAATTCTGCTATTAATAGAGGTTTGAGGAATCACCCTTTCTGAAGTTGTGATGTTTAACATGACCAAATGAGAGAGAGAGAAGCAGAGAGTACTGCAAACTCAAAGTCTCTCACATAGGAGTATGCTGGTCTTGTTCAAAGAACAGAACTGGGGTGGTTTTGGTGAAATAGCAGTGAGCAACAGGGAGAGTGGTAGCAGGATGATGGAAAAAAAATCACCAGAACAAGAACCAGGTTATATGGGGTCTTGTAAACCACAAAAGGGGTCTATACTTTATCCTAAGTATGAGGAAAAGCCACATAAAGATTATGTATGAAGAGAGTCAAGTCAGGGTCTGACACGTATTTTAAAGTGTCTCTTGGTCTAGAGAATGAAGAATAGACTCTAGAAAGGGCCTCAGGAGGAGCAATGGAAGAAGCAGTCCTTGAACACAGGGGACAATGAGGTTGCTTTGGACTAGAATGGTAGCATAGGAGTTGACAAGAAGACCTTTTAAGATATATTTTGTGTGGAAGTGTGACAGGATTTGATTAGGAATTTGATATGGACTATAAAAAAGAGAGAAGTCAAAGGTAATTTCAGAGCATTGTGACCCAAGGAACTGGGTGAATGATAAATCATTCTCATACCTGAGGAACTCAGAAAGAAGAATACATTTTAAAGAAGAAAATAAAAGATTCTGGTTTGGATGTATTAAATTTAATAAGCATTTTTATTTCCAAAAAGAGTTGTCAAATAAGTCTTGTTTTCAGAGAAGTTTTGGAGATAAATCTATAACTCGAGGAATCATCAGTGGAGAAGTGTTTTTTATGTATGAGGTAGCTGATATCACTGAGAGTTGATAAAGATGTCTGAAAATTGAGCCCTCTGGTGCCTCACCTTTTGGAACTCAAGAAAAGAAGATATGACCAAAGAAGCTATAGGAGAGTGAAGAAGTCCAGAAGCCAAGAGAAGAATTTTAAGATGGGGTGTTCTACTGAGTCAAATGCTACTAAGAAATTCGGAAAGATGAGGCCTGATGTTGCCTAATAGATATGGCAATGCAGAGGCCCTACTAACCATGGAGGGATCAGCTTTCCAGAATGATGGTGATCAAGGTTTGACTAAAGATCAAGATCAAGATCACTCAAGAGTGTCAGAGCACAAAGTTTTTCATAAATCTATTTCATTCAAAATGATAACTTATCACAAGCAAAAAAGGAAAATCCTTAAGGATATATGTTAACAGGTATTAAATTTAGAAAAATCATCACAAAGCCTGCATTTTTTTTTTATTTCCCCAATACATTTTTTTCCTACTGTACAGCATGGTGACCCAGTTACATATACATGTACACATTCTGTTTTCTTACATTATCATGCTCCATCATAAGTGATTAGACATAGTTCCCAGTGCTACACAGCAGGATCTCATTGCTAATCCACTCCAAGGGCGATAGTCTGCATCTATTAACCCCAAGGTCCCAATCCATCCCACTCCTTCCCCCTCCCCCTTGGCAACCACAAGTCTCTTTTCCAAGCCCATGATTTTCTTTTTTGTGGAAAGGTTCATTTGCGCCATAGATTGGTTTCCAGATATAAATGATATCATATGGTATTTGTCTTTTTCTGACTTACTTCAAGACTGCATTTTTAATTAGATTAATACAAATTCTAGCAACTGTTTTTACACATAGAAACAATACAGAATCCATGGGCACCATAACATTTATACTATTTTATAGTGCATTATAAATTGTAGTGTTAAAAAGATGGCATCTTGTCCCCCCCAAAAAAAAAATATCAGTACCTTGTTAATGGGAAAATCAAAGGTATGCTTTTCTTAATCAGAAAGTAATTAAAATTTTATGTGTGGCCAAATATGACATTCACTGTTATTTTACATAAAATATATTCAGCAGACTATTTTAATATGTACTATCTCATTGCTGTATAGTTACATGTAGATTTAAAAATAAAAGCGATATAAGTAAAATTTACCAACATCACTCCCATCCTCTTTTTTTGTACTCCCTACCCTTTTAAGAAAAGCTTTACCTTTGCCCTTCACCTTACCCACCCTAGAACTTACTGTTCTCATTGTCTCCTCATCCTTTTAAGTACAGGATCTCCCCAACTAAATATTTCAAAAATGGAGTAACCCCCTAAAACTTAATGTTTCATCTCATCACTCTTTCTCTCTCCTCTTTTGTATCCCAACCACAATCCTACTTGTATTTACTAATAAAATAATTTGAGCATGGTGACAAAAAATGAGTTCTGGGTTGTTTTTTTTTTTTTTTTTGTCACTGAAGTCATTGAGACTGGTTTCAGATTTTCTGTACTTGTCATATCAATCCTGTGAGTCATTTTTCTAGCCATAACTGTAGCTTTACCTGCAATATCTAAAAGAGCTATTCACCGTAGAAGCTCCTACTGTGTACCATTTTAAAAATAGTGAAGACAGTATTTTTGGCCACTTTTCTTGTTTTTCCTGAATTGAAATATGTGGTTAAGACAGAAAAGGCTCTGCTCTAATGAATAATACTCCATCCTAGTGGTATAAAATACATACACACATATATGCATACATACATATATACATACATAATACAAACAAATGAGTAATAAATTTAGATAACAGTACACATAGAAGTGCAAAGGTAGAAGACACTTGGTTCATTTCAGGAACAAAAGGAAGTGGAACAAATAGGCCCTGATGAGCAGTGGTGTGAGTGGAATTTAAAGTCGTCAGAGTTAGGTAGGCAGACACAAGCTTATGTAGGAATATATAGATTACGAGAAGCATTTGTATTTTATTTCAAATGCAATGAAATGTCATTAGGGCAATTCTAGGAGGAAAATGACAACTTACTTACCTTTTTAAAAAATATAACTCTGATTTCTGTGCAGAATGAAGGGGCAAAGAAAGTAAGGTCATGAGTAGAAGTTAGGTTATTGCAATAATCCATGCAAGAAATGATGATAACTTAGACTAAGGTCATAAAAGCAGAGTACGAGAAAAGTAGACATATTCTACAGGCAGGTCTGATGGATTTACTGACTGATCAGATGTGGGGGGAAGAGGGCGATGATTTGTATATCATGGCATTGGTAAATGAATAAATAGTGGTTCCATTTACATAATAATATTTTTAAAAGGGAAAAACTGGACAAGGAAGAGACTTGAAAGTGGGAAATAAAGAATTCTCTTGTGGCTAAATTAAACTTGAGATGCCTATTGGAAATCTAAGAGGATAAGTCAGATAAGCAATAGGATATGTGAGTTTGGAGTCTAATTAAGAGATTGAGACTGAAGACATGAAGGCGGCAATCATAGGGGTGCTATTTCAAGCCATTCTGCCACATGAAAGCCCCTAAGGACAGATTTCTAGAAGAGAGAAGAAAGGACAATAGAAAAGGAGAAATGAAAGGAAGGATAAGCTGTGTCCTGGTGCACCCAGCATTTAGAAGTCTAGCTGAAGAAAAGGAATCAAGAAGAATGGCAAGGAGAGATCAATTTGGTGGAGGGAAAAATCAGATGTGTGATGTATCAAAGAAATTAAACAAGCTAATCAAATAGAAAGAAATGGTCAACTATGTTGAAGCCTGCTAGGAGATGAAAGAAGAAAGTGGCTGTTGGGTTTAGAGCTTACTGGTGATCTTCAGAAAATGTTCACAATTAAGTAAATGATCAATATCTTTTGTGTTATCAACTTAGTTATTTCAGGTTGTAGACATCACATACCCTTAAGAATACCACTTCTATCTAAATAATGATTAGTGGCAACAGTTTGGGAAGAGAGAACCTCAATTCAGAACTCTCAGACCAGGAACACCTTCATTTGTTGTGGAATCTTGTCTCTTGTCAGGATACCAAGCTGTTTTGATAGAGACTAGAATCATAACTCTCCAGAGTTGTTATCAGAAATGGTTAAGAGTCATGGAGTTCCCACTATGGCTCAGCAGAAACAAATCAGACTGGTATCCATGAGGATGCAAGTTCAATCCCTGGCCATGCTCAGTGGGTTAAGGATCCAGCATTGCCACGAGCTGTACTGTAGGTTGCAGACATGGCTCGAATCTGGTATTGCTGTGCCTATGGCGTAGACCAGCCGCTACAGTTCCAATTCTACCTGTAGCCTGGGAACCCCCATATATGCTGTGATGTAGCCCTAAAAAGCAAAAAGAAAGAAGGAAGGAAGGAAAGAAGGAAGGAAGGAAGGAAGGAAGGAAGGAAGGAAGGAAGGAAGGAAATGGTAGAGTCAGACTCAATCTCTCCATATATTTTTGTACCAGTCAATAACTATAAGAGAGACTAAGTAACCACTGCAGACAACTATTTTAGCCTCAGACAAAAACAAAACCAGTTAAAAGAAGATGAGAATTTTATATAGGAAATTTCCCTTAATATACCAAGAATAACTAGGAAGGTAAAATGAGACATAAATCATTCCCAAAGCCACATATACACATTTATTTCCTTCTAGGATATAGCTCCTGTCAAATACATATTCAACTGCCATTTTGATATTGACAAACTATAGAATAGATAATGTAGTATTTCCTTTTTAGTCAACTCCTTGCTTTCATTTTATTAATTTTTATTTTTTATTTTTGGCCACACCTGTGGCATGCAGAAGTTCTCAAGCCATGGATCAAACCCATACCATAGCAGTGACCTGAGCCACAGCAGTAACAATACCAGATCCTTAACCCCCTGAGCTACCAGAGAACTCCCCATAGTGCAGTTTTAACTAGTGGTAACACCTCAATGCACTCTCCTTAATACAAAAGCAAACCTGAACCTATATGTAATTCACTTCATTCTGATCTTTGTATTTTCTCATCTACTAATCTTGGGAGGTTTCCCTTAAGCAAGGGTCGTTTAAGGGGAAAGATGGACATCATAAGAGCATTGAAGTCCTTAAGGCTCTTGTAACCTCATTTGATCCAAGCTCCAAGCACTATGCTCTCCTTCCATGGTTGTCACTCAGACTGCTCCTCGGTTGACTCATAGCCTGATTCTGATTGTGACCTGGAATTGGCCATCAAATTGGGATCCTGTTTGTCTCTGATCTGACTTTCAGTATGTTTCCTTTGAATCTCATTTATCATTTATTATTCATTTGTTTACCTATTCATGTCATAGTTATTGAATGTCTGTTCTGTTTTGGTGCAGTGCATGGGGTAAAACAATGCAATGAGTACAAATAAGTACAATAGACAGTCTCTGCCCTTATGAAGTTCACAGTCTAGCAAGGGAGCTTATTTCACTTTCCTACTTTTGTTTTTGTGTTTTGGTTTTCAGCAAGCCCCTGGTAGCTCCTTTTGTTTGATGTCTTTGTTTTGACATTCTTTTCCTGATGTAGCCAAACCTTTAGGGCAGCAGTAAGGATCTCAGTAGGAGACTACCCCTGATACCATCTGTCAATTATCTACCTGCATTTGGCACTTTTGTCCTTTACCAGGAAGCCTCCATTACATCTTAATTAAGAAATAATGAACCAAGGATTTTGACCTAAACTATATTCATCCACAACTAACTTCCCAATACATTAAAAAATTACTTCAAAAGACTTTTGTTATTTTATTTATTTATTTATTTTTGCTTTTTAGGGCCACATGTGTGGCATTTGGAAGTTCCCAAGCTAGGGGTCAAATGGGAGCTGCAGCTGCCTGGGCCTATCTCACAGCAACACCAGATCCTTAGCCCAGTGAGTGAGGCCAGGGATCAAACCCGCATCTTCATGGATACTAGTCTGGTTTGTTACCACTAAGCAGCAATGGGGAGTCCTAACTTTTGTTATTAGGTTAACTAAATTTCCTATCTAATAGAATGGCTAAGTCAATTGACATGGTAGAAATAGCTATAAAGATAGAATCAGAATGATGACAGCCTCTAGCCCACTAGAAAATAAAATGACTTTATGATAAAGGCCTTCAGGAAATTTTAGTAATATTCTTTTTAATTTCTAAGTGGCTCTACCCTTGGACATTTCTAAATGTCACAATTAGACTAGATTAAAACTCTGCTATGAAAAGAAAAAGGTAGTCTTTTCAACAAGTTTCTAAGACTTCCTTCTACAAGTCTAGTACTACCTCACAAAAATGACTGAGGAAATAAGGAATATAAAATCACAAATATAGACATCAACCCATCTAATTGTATTTTACAAATATTTGAACAACTTTGTTGACATTCTCTTTAAACCACCCATTTGTGAATTTCAATTACCTACATGGAAGTAGCTTGAGATTTCATGGCTAAAGATACTAACTGCATAAAGCATTGACATTGAGATATGTGAAAATTCTAGCTTGTGACATGCAGCATGATTGAAAATCAGAAATGAACTATATTTATTGAATGCCTTTGATTTATAAGTTACCATGACTAACCCATCTGGATTTCCATCTTTGTCATTGCCCGTGCAAGTAAATTATGAGATTCAGTTTTGAATTTATGAGCCCACCAGCATTAAGTATCCTGTAAATGGTAATTCCTAAATCTTAGAGCAGAGCCTCTCAAACTTCTTCGAGAATACCAGATTTTTACATGCATACAAAATCAGAGCAGATGCCAGTCTAGCAAGAAGAAAAATTAAAGAAAGATAAGGCCAAATTTCATCAGATTTTCCCAATTTTGGAAAAAAGGATACAGGGCATTGTGTGATAATGAAATGTTGGATGATTAATTTTTGTTATTCCTTCACTCATCAAGCATTTATTAAGTATCAGTCACTGAGCTAAGCAGCAAAAATGGAAAAACTGATAAGATCTAGTCCTCATTTTCAAAAAGATGACACTTTAATATTGAGGGAGGTTTATGGGAAATTTATGTAAACAAAGGGCCGAGAGAAAGACATTGGAACAATACAATTCTTGTGTCCATAATCACCCCAGGATTCCTTAGTATCCTGAGCCTTGGTAGAAACCGTGAAGATAAAGCCATGCCAATGTCCTCCATGGACATAAGTTTTTATTTGCATGAGCATATGCACCTGTCCCCAAGTGTTCTCAATTTTCTAAATAAAAGAATAAGTCAATTGTTTTTTACTACATAAAAGAGAAATTTTTAGACATAATATTTTCTTACCAGGTTGTATATTCTGTCTGTAAAACAAATTTCTCCATGATTATCAAGATTATTGTGCTTGTATTCACTGCTGCTTTTCTGTAAGAGTATTAGCTATGCTTTTCAATGGTTGGGTTCATTTCAACAATAAATGATAATATATTTTTAGGGCAGGGGGAAAAATACAGTGCCCTCATTCTAATTCCTAACTTTTTCATGTTTATTTTTAAGAAGCATGAAAAGGCAAAACAATTTGTCCCATTTTACAATTCTCACTAACAGGCACCCCTAGCAACTCCTTTTCCCAGGCTATGTTCGGGACTTGCTTGTATTATTTTAGACCTTCCAGAGGATATGTAACTCAGAAGTTCATTTTAAACATGTCACTAAAGCCATTTCCACTTATTGATTGCACTGAAAAGACACCAATTGTGTTTTGCTCTATAAAATAAGTTGTATTGTGGATTTCTTAAGGGGAAAAGGGATGAGATTGTTATTGTTTTTTATTTTATGACCTGACTCTAATCATCAGAGCAGAAGGCCAAAAAAAAAAAAAAATATATATATATATATTCTTCACTGTTGTCTGACAATAACTCATACTAGGCAGATTGCATTTAATTTGTATGGTAGGGATAGGAGGGTATGTGTATGTGTGTGGAAAATGTAATTTCAGACATAAATTAAATGGAGAAAAGAAGCCGAAATGAAACCAGTCACCAAAAGGCTAAAACTAAGGCTGTTTTATTTTCCATATGGTGTGTGGGTAACAGCTGTTTTACAGATTCTCTTTTTTTGTTATGACTATATAAAAATAAGAATGTAAAAAACTAAACAGTGAGAAGAAAATGCTTCTACCCTTTCTTTGCTGAAAGTCTGTGAACTCTGAAAAAAATCAAATAGCTTTCATGGCTCTATCATTAGATTTCCTTCTTGGGTTGTTTTCATAGACTGGGAAGCTAACTAAAACTCTGTTTTTCAAAAATTCAGCAGATCAAAAGGAAATTGAAGAAGTAACATTTCAGTTACTTAACTTTTTCCTTCCCCTATTCTACTGAAAGGCAACACTGTAGAGTTCTTTTAGAAAGCAATGAATAACTCAGTTTATACTGTGTTTCTGTTTCATCTGCTGCTAGAAACATTGCTTCATGGAGAAAATCCTCTAACCCAAACCACTTTACAAATTTTCTTCTACTAAAACTTTTAGATACCATTTTATTTTCAAGAATATTAAAATACCTGCCCAGATATATTGTTTTATCCATACAAAGAATCAAAAGAGTGTGGTTGGTGTCTTTTATCATATTCAGAAGCATTGCCTGTTTTTTCACTCTTTGCCACAAATGTGAATTTACTATGATCTCTACACAGGGTTTTTTTTTTTCTTTTCTCATTCTAAACCCATCCAGAGCTCATTATATGCCCATCCACAATCTCACTCTCTATTATGTAATACACATTTTTACACACAGATTATCCATGTGAAAAATAAAATAACAAAATAGACATCAACCCATTTAATTTACAAATACTTGGAACATTTTTGTTGACATTCGCTTGGAATGACTCACATGAGAATTACCAAATTTCAACAAAATCTTCTTTTTGAGGGATAGCTTACCTGACAATACACTTGTGACATAGAGGTCCTAATGCAATGACTGTTGAAGAGGCAGATACAGATGTGGCCTTGCTTCCAATACAAAGAAATGGAAAAATATTATATTGTTTGAACACGCACAAAAAAAGGAAGCTTTGCAAAGTACATACTTTGAATTAGAAAAAGGCCAATTACTAATTTATTAATAGCTATTTATTTTCAAAAGGCAAGGCTATTTTTTAAATCTACATAACAGAAAAATGCACAAATCGTAAATATTCAGCTCAATGAATTACCATGAAGTGAACATACCTGTGTAACCACAATCAAGGTCATGAAACAAAACAGTACTAAAAACTAGAGACTCATCTTGTGTCTCCTACAGTCCCTATCCTTATTCCTAATTCCCCTCCCCACCCACAACCCCCCAAATAAACCACTATTCTAACTTCTAATTAGTTCAGCAAGTTTTTGGCATCAGACAGGGATTTTTACATCTTGTGTTTTTCACTCAACATTATATTTATCATTCTTCTGTTGTTGAATATTAACGAGAGTTGTTTGGGTCTGTTATGAGTAGAGCTGACTATATAGAACAATTTTGGTAGAATTATCCACTAGCAATAAGCAATATTAAATTTCCTGATCCATGATCATTGCATATCCCTCCATTTTTACGTCTTCTTTGATCTTCATCCGTAGTGGGCTTGCAAATCTTTTCTTAGATTTATTCCTATTCTATTTTTGATTCTAATCTATAGATTTATAGATCCATCATCTTTGGTTTTACCACTTTTTTAATCTTTGACAATTATTACATACTTAAGCATATTATACAGTTTACCCTATATAAGGTACTAGGAATGCAGAGTTTTGAAGATGTATAGTTTTAATATAATCTTTGGTTTTAACGTATTTTTCTTTAACTTTGTATTATGAAATATTTACAGATGTGAAATATACAGAAGTGTATACTAACTTTCTACTCAATACTTGCCTTGGCAACAATAATGAACTAATGAATAATCTATTTTACGTATAACTCCAATTACTCGATCTAGTAGTATTTTGAAGAAAATCTCAGCCATTATATCATTTCACCCAACATATTTTGTAATAAACGTCTAAAATATATGCTTTTTAAAATTTCCACTTTTCTGCATCCTAAAGTCATACAGGTTAGAGAATATACTCAGTTTTAAAAAAGCACACTCGGGAGTTCCCATGGTCCACAGGCAATGAACCCAACTAGTATCCATGAGGACATGGGTTCAACCCCTGGTCTTACTCAGTGGGTTAAGGATCCAATGCTGTGGATCCTTTCTTTCTATTTCTTTCCATGAGCTGTGGTGTAGGTCACAGATGAAGCTCAGATCCCATTGCTGTGGCTGTGGCTATGGCATAGGCTGGCAGCTCCAGCTCCAATTGGACCCCTAGCCTGGGAACTACTACATGCCATGGGTTTGGCCCTAAAAATTAAAAAAATTAAATTAATTTTTTTTTAAAAAAGCAAACTCAAAAATCCCACCCAATGCAGGTCTTTAAGGGGGATTTCTCTGCATCACTGCCTACATTTCTACCAGAAGCACCAACATTTCTTCCCTGGCAAGAAGAGTTAATCATTTAGCCAAGAATCTAAAAAGTTTATACTTGGATTTGGGGTCTTACAATTTCTGCAGTTCTCTTACTTCTTGGATTTCCTTCTTAGGTTTCCAACCTCTCTTTCTTGCGCTAAGTCCTCTGCTACTCTAGCTGGTAAGGCTGCAGTCTCCTGGCACCATAGTCATATTCTCAAACAAAACCCCTACAAACTTGCCTGTCACAGTTTAAGCTTGTCAAAGGTAAATGTTCCTCAAGTTTCTGTCTGCTTTTGGATACTTACCAAGATTTTTAAATTCTCATCTTGGCAGGATTTGTATGACCACTCTAAAAAGCCACATTTCTATCATTGTTTTTTTAATATTGTTAAGATCTGTGCTATTATTTTCTTCCTATTGATAATTTGTACGTTCTCATCTAATCCTTCCTCTCTTTTGATGACTCTTGATCAAAAGAAATTTACAAATTCTTTGGTCTTTTCAAAGCATTAACTTTGGCTGTATTCCAATATTTAGTTTCTCAATTCATTAAATACTGCTTCCATCTGTCTTATACTCTTCTTTCTAGCTTATTCAGGTTTAAAATGTGCTGTTCTTTTGCAGACTCCTTAAGATGGGCATATCACTGATTTTTGGCTCTATCTCTTTTATAAAATAGACATTTACAAGTATACATCTTCAAAACTCTACATATAGTACCTTATATAGGGAAAACTGTATAATATGTTGAAGTACATAATAATTTTCAGAGATTAATACTCTTCTACCTAGAAGTATTAACCTTCATATCAAAACATTTATTCTTTATTTAACTAGTACATATTAAGAGACTATTATGTTTACAACTTATCTTGCAAAACATATTTAAGTACATTAGTTATAATAAAATATTCCAGAATTTTTCTATTCAATATGCTATATTTTCGAACATTTGAGTAAATAAAATGAAGGGAAGAGAACTCACATTTGTAAAAGACCTACATTGAACTATATGTATTAAGAACAAATTCAATTATATTTATAGCCAATTTTTAAAAAATATTTTTTAGATAGCAGTGACAGCTTATGGGAAAAATAAATACAATTTATTCAGTAAATTATATCCATTATTATGTTCCTGCTGCATTTTAAACTTCCTCACCTCATATCTTCTAATCACTATTGAACTGCCTCATAAATATTCAAAAGTTTAACTAAGCATTGTTTATTTATCTTATTTGATTCATTAAATTTCATCCTTTATAGTAAGATTACCTCTGGGCACAAAGCAACTAATATGCATGCAATCTAATAATACTGACTGCCAACATATCTCAGAGTATTGATTGTGAATAACCAATTTAATAACTATACCTAGTGCTAAACTCAGGAGATTAGGAACTCGGAGATCAACTAAATTGAGGCAAGTGGAGACTTTCCTGACAGAAACAAATTCATCATCCATGGGAAATGTAAGTGCCCATATATAGGATTTTGAAATTCTCGATAGAAGCACAAGGCTGAACTTAGGTATTACATAAGAGGAATATAAAAGATGATTATAAGCATTGTTAGGGAAAAGATCATAGTGTTTCAAAATTTCTTTGAAGGTGAAGAATCACTAAAGAAGGCAGACTAGTAATGAAACCTCTGCTTCTAACTTTCAGTTTACCTTAGTCCCAACATTTAAGTTTAGTGATAGCAGTGAATTGAATGGAAACAAATAAAATAAGCTTTTCTTAATTTCCCTTACAGTAACCATGAAACCATGAGAAAATAGAGAGTCCTTTTTGCAATTACAATGAGAGGTCTGAAACAAAATTTTAGAGGTATTTTCTAAGATTTTCTTTCCTTTCATCTTTGTGCAATGACCCATCTTCAAAATCCCATTTTCTAGGTTCAAGCAAGCAATGAAATAGCCTCTGGCCTCCTTCTCCTGTATCTCTTTCTTCAATGAAACAAACTGTAGTCACGAACATGAAGCTTTGTCTCTCGCCTTGGGCTTCAGAGGATTTCTTTGTGTTGCTTGGAGAATATGAGTGGAGGCTTGTACTAACATCCCATAATCTGGCATCTGCCTCACAGCATAGGCCACTAGTCAGGGAGACAGAGTCTAGAGATGAATATTTACCCATTCAAATAGACCTTCCATTCATTTTTCAGAACACCGTTAAAGATCAATTAGGTAAAAATCTAAGGATGATTAAACAGAAGAAACATTTTTAAAAAGGTAACAAATGATAGAAGAAACATCTTTGAAAGAGGAAACAAATGATAAGCATCAGTATGAATTCCTCTACCATAAGAGATTTTCTTATAAATTGGAAGATAATTTTTAAAAATATAATTTTGGGAGTTCCCATTGTGGCACCAACAGAAACAAATCTGACTAATATCCATGAGGATGCAGATCCGATCCATAGCCTCCCTCAGCAGGTCGGGGATCCAGCATTGCCATGAGCTGTGATGTAAATCTCAGACATGGCTGGGAGAAAAACAGGAAAAATATTTAGAGTTTAACATGGTACTTATTTAGCAATTCTAAACTTTTCCTGTTTTTCTCTTTTACCCTCTCCCCCATCAAAAAAAAAAAGTAAATAATTTTTATTTCACTGTGAAAGTAATAACTCCTCCAACTTTTTTTTTTTTTTTGTCTTTTTTCCATTTCTTTGGGCCGCTCCCGCGGCATATGGAGGTTCCCAGGCTAGGGGTCGAATCGGAGCTGTAGCCACCAGCCTATGCCAGAGCCACAGCAACGCAGGATCCGAGCCGTGTCTGCGACCTACACCACAGCTCATGGCAACGCCAGATCGTTAACCCACTGAGCAAAGGCAGGGATCGAACCTGCAACCTCATGGTTCCTAGTCAGATTCGTTAACCACTGCGCCACAATGGCAACTCCTCCTCCAACTTTTTAAAAAATAATGCTGGAAAGAGAAATAATGTGTGAACTTTTTAGATTTATCATTAGGTTTTATTTAGCTGGTGCAGCCAGAATTTGTATTTTCTCACAATAGTTACTTAGGAAACATTTTATCTTCTTTCTACTTGAGATGTTTAATTTTGTGGTAGTTAATGAGAATATTAAACATTCAATATTTAGAAGAACAGAGTTTGTATTAAAGTCTGTATTTGTATCAAAATCTTATCTGAAATTTGTTGAATTTAATCACACTCAACTCCTTCAAATATATATATATATATATATATTTAATTAACTTAAAATAATCTAGCCAATCAAAGAAAATTGAAACAGAGAACTGAGGATCTGATATGTCACTGGAAAGGAGAGAGATACACATTTGTTCATCCAACATCCAACATCCCATCTAATTTTTTAGTTTGAAAATAGATTTCTTCAGTTAAAAATATGCTCAGAGACCAAGCAAGATAAGTTAGTTATTGGAATTAGGAATAGTGGGTCAAACGTAATATAAAATAAAGTGTTAGAGGATTTCAACTTAAATTTCCAAAGTTCAGTTACTCAGCTGTGTGCCAGTTCAAATCTGTGAGGAGATAAAGATGAGACTAGGAATTTGATTATCTTATTAACTAAATAGATAGATGATCGATAGATAGATAGATAGATAGACAGACAGACAGACAGACAGACAGACAGATAAGAAATCCTGTGTAGGTGTATGAGGCAGGGTTTAGTTGCAAAGAACCAAATTAATTAAAGTAAGAGTGTTTTATTATAGATATCAAATAATTTACAAAATTATTAAGTTAAATAACAGACTCCAGACTGATCTTTCAAGAATGACTATTAAACCAGTCTATAGGACCAAGCCACAAAGGAAGACGATAATGTCTTTTAAAAACAGGAAGTCTCCAGTCTCAGTCCTACACTCCACTGCCATGGTTTAGAAGCCACCAAGATCAGGATGGCATCAGAATTCAGGAAGCTTCTGTGACCTGGAGGCCTCTGCTGTTGCTGCCAGTTCCAGAATTCTACTATGTTTGCTATAATTTGTACTGAAACGATGGATGCCTTGTGAGTCATGCATTAATGCTGCCATGATCAGGGGGTGGAGGAGGAAGGGAAAACAATAACTCAATTACTATAACAGCAGGCAAAAAAGCAGAATTGGTGATAGTTCACCCTCCATCTCATTTTTACTTTCAAATATCCATCATGTGCATCTGATTGGCTGAACCTAAAACATATTCAGAGCCCTAACTGCAAGGGCTATAGTTTCCATCTGTCCATCTCTTATGTAAAGGAAAACAGTCTACAATGAGGGAGAAATTGATGTTGAACACTAATGTATCATATCCCTTTGGTTATTCAAAATCCATATACATCCTTTTCCCCATGCAGCAACTCTCCAAAAGCAACAATTACCAATGACAGTGGTCCATACCAACACTGTGCAAATATCACTTATACAAATGAAAATGTACTCACCATATCCCTAAGATGGAAAGCCAAGCTAATTTCCATTAGTCAGTCTGTCTATCTCCTCTAATGAACTACATTAGAAAGTTACCTACCCACAACACCCTATCACAAGAAAGTAAGGGGGCCCAAGTTATTTAATATTTACATGCAAAACAGTATAAAGAAGAAAAGGCAGCTATTACAGTCTTTGTTTCATAAGGCTGCAGTTACAATTTGTTACCTACTTCTTCCTCTACTCATTTCTATTTCCCTCTGCCTTCAGCTGACATTTAGGCCAGTAGGGACCTTTTAATATGGTATGATGACTCAAATACATTTTTTTTTCTCCCTGAGAGATAAGAATCTATAATGACTTTATATGGCCCCAAGGAAGTAGTAGTCCTAGGCATGCTCCAAATATCTCAAGTTCCAAACAAACTGTCCAAATTTTATAGCATCATCCTTAGCTAAAAGAGAATCTAGAAAATGTGATGTTTGGCTGTCTAGTCTGTAGCATAGACAAAACACATGCAGGAGGATGATATGGTTGTAGCAATCACTTCTTTGCCACAGTAATTAATTGGAGAAAGAATTGCTCTTCAGCTATTTTTACCATAGTAAATAAGTAGGAGTCGGGGGACTACCTTTTCATGCCTTCATGCGTGGTTAAGTTCTAGTATCTGAAGTTACACAGAGATAATTAATGAATCTCATAAAGGGATCAAGTTTGGTATAAGACTAGCCACCAAGAACTCATAATCAGGAAAGATCATCTCCATACATAAACTGTGCTTTGACAAAGAGCTTTTCCTTTCTGCTGCCCTCTCATCTCTAAGCAATACTGTTTGTCTACATTTAGACCATTATAAATGATCATGAGTGTTCTGTCATCTCTTCTCTATTAAACCCATCCAGCTGTGTGATTCACCTTTATGTGGGGCCCAGGAGGAAATATTTCTCATGCCTCTTTCTCAAATAATTCATTAAAAGCTCTATGGCTTTGAATGGAAAATGGCTCTGATGACCTATGGAGAAAAAACTTTTTTGATTTCTTTGAATGATTCTTCATGCTACCAGGATCCAAAGTAGCACCTTTTGCTGTTTGCTGAGTATTGCTAAGGTGCTGTAGTTTACATAGATGCAAATCAGGTAGTGATTAAGACTGTGATTTCTACCTCATTAGTAAAACCTCTTAATAGGAGTAATTTCCCAGGGATAAGTTGGAGAAACATCCAAAGGAGAAAAAAAAAAGTTCAGTAATCCATAATCACAGGGGAAATTTTAACATTAACCTGTCATGTGGTGATTTGTTGACAGATTGGTTATTGGAAAGACATGGAACAAGAAGATGCAGCAGAAACCATCAAAACTAGGGGGAATGAGTCATCCATCATCCTGACAGGATTAGAAGGAAACACGCTCTATCACTTCACAGTGAGGGCTTATAATGGAGCTGGATACGGGCCACCTAGCAGTGAAGTGAGTGCAACCACCAAGAAATCCCGTAAGTGACCTGGGCTTTTTGTTTGTTTCAGACAAAAGGGAAACATCTTTTACCATTTCTGTAAGCCATGTGAGGTACATAATAAGCAGGGTTGAAGAAGAGTTTTGATTCATAGTCTTGCTTCAATGCTCAGATCTGAATTCCAGAACTAGCTCAGAAAATTTTGCATTCACAGTAGACAAAGGTTATCTTCCTGTGAAACAAGGCTAAGTGATTTTGACACAGAAGGGAGATAAAAGAATTCAGGTTCAAAAGCTCAGCAGAATAGCTATTAAAATGACACTCCTGAGCAAAACCCTCCTTATCTGACTCTAGCTGGAAGGAAGCTTATGGTGCCAGCCAACTACTAAACACAAGACAAGACTGAAATACTCACAAGGTTTTAAGTGAATTCATGTGTTTAAGACTCCTTGTCCACTCACTTTTACTTTATATTTTGCAGCCCCTAGTCAAGCACCTAACAACGTCAGGTGGGAGCAGCAAGGCTCTCAGCTTTCTCTGGGCTGGGAACCCGTCAGACCATTAGCCAACGAGTCTGAAGTCATGGGCTACAAGGTCAGTGTCTCTTTACTCTCTTGAATAGACACTTATCTTAGAAACTGTTTTTGTGAGGATGTGCAATTTAAAAGGCATAAAAAGACCTATTAACACACCTTTTTTTTTTTTTTCCCTTAACCATTTCTCCACCTATATTTGGGAAGAACCTTCCTGCAGTGGGGAAGCCAAGGCAATCAAAATCAATTTCAGCCTCACAAGTCACAGGAAGGGCATGGGTAGGAAAAATAACAATAATTTGGATACAGGGTGAAGATGGCTCCATGAAACAGTGTCAGAATAAGCAGAACTTAGTCTTAGAATTCTCTCCCCAAAGACAAATTGTCCTGGCAGATGGGAAAGACTGGACCATTTAGTTGAGTAGAAAGAGTTTCCATTAGCAAAGAATCATGAAAAGAAAAAAATGCAAGGGTCAGCACAGCGGAGAGGAAAGAGACCATGGAGAGAGATGACAAGCTCCAAAAATAGGTACAACATTTCACTATGGCCATCCTGCTATATGCCAATAAGAGAATTGGAAATATAAAAACATTTAGACAGTTTGTTTTTGAAAACAACTTTGATTTTAGAAGATCCATGCATTGAATTGGCTGAATTTCAAATTCTTCTTCCATAACATCAGATTCTATTTATCTTAAACTCCATACAAAATTATTAGTTGAATGATATTTCTAGCAGAATTTTAAAATATTTCAATGATAATATTTTTACTGAAAAGCATAATTTAGGTGGCTGTTCAAATATCTGAAATGGTACTATAGTACTTTGTATATAAAGTGCTAAAATTCTTAAGCTAAAACCAAAGAAGTTTTAAATGGAATATATATATATATATATATATATATATATGGGGTCTAATCAGAGCTGTAGATGCCGGCCTACACCAGAGCCACAGCAGCACGGGATCTGAGCCGCGTCTGTGACCTACACCACCACTCACAGCAATGCTGGATCCTTAACCCACTGAGCAAGGCCAGGGATGGAACCTGCAACCTCATGGTTCCTAGTCAGATTTGTTAACCACTGAGCCACAACAGGAACTCCTAAATGGAATATATTTTTAAGGTAAATACTTCCCATTAAGAATATCTTAAGGCACAAACTCTAGCACTTCTTACAGACTGTACTTGGTATGGGGTACAGTCATATTTAAAAGCTCACACTCAAATCTGTCCTGGAGTTCCTTCTGTGGCTCAGAGGGTTGAGGACCTGACATTGTCTCCATGAGTATGTGGGTTTGGTCCCTGGCCTTGCTCAGTGGGTTAAGGGTCTGCCACTGCTACAAGCTGTGGTGTAGGTTGCAGCTATGGCTCAGATCTAGTATTGTTGTGTCTGTGGCCTCAGCTGCAGCTCCAATTAGACCCATATCCAGGGAACTTATGCCATAGGTGTATCTGTAAAAAGAAAGAAAGGAAAAGAAAAGGAAATATCTGTCCTAATGCCCAGGGATATTGAATTTGATCTTTTGGAGGAAGGCAGTTGAGCTATCTCTGTACCTTCCCTTGGTTCTCTTCTTTTGATACCCTTCTCCTCATCCTCACAACTTATATTCCAAGGCAAATATACCCTTCGATGATCAAGGGTCACAGTATCGTCAGAAATGGTGATAGCATCCAAAAACCAATCTAATACCATTTGAATTATCTCCTCAACCAAACTATACATGATTGAAGGCAAGGCCCCCATCCTACTCAGCTCTTTATCCCCAACACTTCTAGAATGGATGAATAAATTAATTTTGACCCAACTGGAGGGATTTTATGCAATTACTCATGGGTGTATATTACTGTCTGTGTGTTAAAAGAGCAGTGGTTTCTTTAGTTCAAATCCCAGATATGTAACTTTGAGTTAGTTGCTTAACCTCTCTGAGTTTCCTTTTAACTTCCAACAATGAAAAAATAATAACATGTCATACAGGATTATTTTAGGGATTAAATAAGATAGTTTGTTAGATGCTTAGCATATACAACATGCTCATTGAAAAATAGCTACTATTGTTCTTGTCTTTGGAGGCAGTTAGGTGGAATTTTAAAATATTTTAACAGAAGAAAAAGATCTTTAAAAGTTGCCTGCCAGTTCTGTCTCAATGTAGACAGCACAAATTACCTAGAATACACTGCTGGGGGAAGAATCATTCACGTGGTCCATCTGAGTTGTACAAATAATGACAAGTAGGCACACCTTGACAGACAATTTTTTTCTTCTGTTCCTTGAAATAATTGTACCTCCTTCTGTCCCCGAGAAGGAAAAGCTGGTTCCTAAGAAAGGACTCTGCTGGTAACAAGTGGAGTGAGACCTCAAATCCTGTTCTTCTGCACCTGATCTTATCACAACTTCTGATGGATGGGTTAGCCCACAGTGAGAGACCTACTGGCAAGAGTGACACAAAGGGCCCCATGCGGGAAGTGAGACTTAGACAGATGAGTGAGGCTTAAGGTAGAGCCTGGATTCTGCTGGGAAGGTCTGTTTTCTACAGGGCAGGTGACTAAGGCTGAAAGCTCCTGCTGCCACAGGCACAGTGGCAGGAATGTGACTAGAAACAATAGCTGTGAACAGTAGCTTATAAAAGGGTGGAACTCAGAGAACACCATCTTGAACTCCCTTTTCTGAGCATGACTTGGAGAAGAACTACCACAGCCTAGGTAGTGAAAGAACTGTACCATCTGAAGAATGATGCACACAAATACACATAAACACAGAGTTGCCAGAGCTGGACATGATACTCCAGGGGAGAAGACCTCTTTGATTACTAGTATATCACCCCAAACTACTGCCAAACCAAGAGTGGCATCAATGTAACAGTGATTGTTACATTGCAACAGTGTAACCTTTTCTTAAGCATAACAGTGTGTGGCAGTCACAAAAAAATAACAAAAGTAGGAACATGTCAATATACCAATTATTTCTCTTTCCACAAGGTAATCTGGAGTAGACTTGACCCATTAGGACTGAATTTACCCCTTGGGATTCTTGGAAATTTTGTGGTATAGGACTTCCTGTTAATCAGGGCAATTAACTGTAACATCAAAAACTGTAACATCAAAAAGGGAAGTAAATTTACTTTTACTTTGTGTCTTTGCCAAGTTACTTTACTTTTACAACAAAAGGGATCACTAGAAATATTCATGGTAAGTTTGAGGTTGGAAACTGGGAGTCAGTGCCTGAGGTTTAAAGTTCAGGGGTTGCGTGTCCTGTCTTTTGCATTATGTCCAGTTTAAGATGTATGGATTCAGAAAAGTCCTTATCTAGAAATTTTCCAGATTGTGAAATGATTAAAAGTGATATATATGGAATATGGATTTGTTCCATAGACTTGATCCAAAAATAATCCACCAAACTCTTCCTTTTTTATAGTTCAGATACTACATACAGGATGCAGTCAATAATATAATAAAACAGCAGAATTTGGAATTAGACAATCCACTTTCTAAGAAAGCATGATCTTATTTCCTTACTTCATTTCAGAGAGTGTCAGCAACATATGTGAGGACATTACCAGAGAGGATATAATGATAAGGGGAAATTTTGTTCAAAGGCATTAAAAGAAAAGGGACATCTCCCTATCACAAAATCTTATCCGCGACCCCGAAAGTGATCTAGAATATAGTGAAAGAATGATGAAATTGAACCACATGTGACTGTGTCATGGGTACACCTTAAAATTGAATCCATTCAGATAAATGTGAAATTTCCCACTGCTCTTTGAGACTGTGCAAGAAAATTGGGACTTCTTGGGAGTTTTGTCTAAGAAGTCCAGGTTTAATGGTAATCCTTTTAAGACATACGGCTTCTTATTAGCAAGGAAAAAAAAATAGTAAAGTGAAAAACCAGAAAAATGCTGGAACATAATCATCTTTTGTAGACATGGCTACAGATTATTTGCACTTAAATTAGATAGCTTCCCATCTAAAAGTCTGAATCAAATTGGGGAGTTTATATGCATATTTATCCTTTTTTTAATGTTTAGGGCCACACCTGTGGCATATGGAAGTTCCTGGGCTAGGGATCAAATTTGAGCAACAGCTCTTGTCCTATGCCCCAGCCACAGCAAAGCCAGATCCAAGCCACATCTACGCCGCAGCTTGTGGCCACTGAGTGAGGCCAGGGATTGAACCAGCATCCTCATGAATACTCTGTCAGGTTCTTAACCCATTGAGCCACAATGGGAACTCCTATTTACCACTTCTTCAGGTCAATTAATGTGTATCAGAATCAGCTGCATATTTTCTTAATACTTTATATGTAAATGATCAGGAAAGTGAAATAAAAACATCAAATAAATTTCCTAATTGAACTTCTTTTTCCCAAATAAGTGGTTTTAAATGAAGAAAACTTTGTTTTTATAATTCCACTAACTTGGGGTCTGAATCTGAGTCCTTATTAATTTTGTCACATGTTATGTCTGTTATTGGCCCTTCCAAAGAAATACCAATAACAAAACTATAGACTAAGGGATATTCAGCCTTAATTCTCCTTCATGATCTTGAGAATGAAGAATGTGTTCCTTTATATTGTGAAAAAAATTTACCAAGATTACAAAGTAAAGCAGCCATCTTATCCCCACATTAGTCTCTTCATGCAGACTTAAATCTCAGTGAAAGGGAAAATAAATACTAAATGCCCAGGGGTATGATTTCCCTCTGCAAATATTCCCTTCCCTACCAAGAGAAATTTCTATACATTCAGAAAATACATAAGCAGGCAGGAGGATTTCAGGATAAAGGCTATAGGTTATCTACCAAGAAAACAAGTTCTTTTGAAGTCTACATCTAGAAATATATTTTCCTAAGTATACAGCCCCTTTACCATACATCTCCCAGCTCACCTCTACTTTCTGCTATTTGACTATAATATGATCCAACAACAAGGACAGAAATTTGTTTGTTTGTTCCACCTAGATATCAGTTATGGCCTGCCAGACTCCTGAGATAAAAGCATATTTGGATTGATAACTCTTTTCCACAGCTTGTGGAATCATGAAGCCCTTCTTTATATGCCTCCAGCTTCTCAGGGAGCTTAAAGTCTATGGCCATTCTAGTCTCCTTGATTACCCATATCTTACAGATGTTCCTTTATCTTCTTTTCACTCCAAATATGGAACAGCCTCTTTCCTGTGATCCCCACAAGTAAAACAGAAGTGGCTTGTATAATACCAAGGATATACATATACAAAGCTGTTATGGGAATGTCAATGGGAGAGAGTACAGTGAAAGGCACACCATACAAAAACTGAAAACTTTGGAAACATCTGAAAATTGCCCAAAGGAAGTCCTGTTCTTAGAAGTCCTTGTGGTCACCCTACAGCCAGTAGCTTTTCACTGGTACTTGTGCCTCCCAACTTTTCTTCACCCAGATTCTATTATCTTGCTGACTCTTCCTCACCCATCCATTGCCACTGGGGCTTTGGACTTCTTATCCTCTATTTTGAAGAGCAATCATCCCCATTGACTATCCCCAAGATGCTCAGCTGTAAAAAGGTCTTCCAGTTAATAAGAGCCATCCCCACAACAGCACTTGTGGGTGAATCCAGCAAAAATGTATTCTGCTGGGGTTGTTTTTTTTTTTGGGGGGGGGGGTAATTTTATTTTTTTAAATTATTTCCCCAATACAATTTTTTTTCTACTGTACAGCATGGTGACCCAGTTACACATACACGTACACATTCTATTTTCTCACATTATCCATCATGAGTTTTTAAGCACACTTACACCACTATTGTTACCATCAGGCATGTAGACTAAACTAGCCTAGTCTATGTAGACTAGATCATGCCTTTGAGACTAGCAGTACTGAATTAATTTTTTAATTAGGATCATCTCTTTAGATTACAGACTACTCTCAGCTTTTTATGCAGAATTTGAGAACAGTCTTGACAGTACATTAGACAATATTCCTCATACCTAAAGAAAGCCATCATCACAACTGCCAGTCTGTACATGTCCAGATTCTCAAAGTACTCCATGGTCTCTTTAATGTCAATGACTATTTCTGACATGTCTTGATAACTCCTTGACTTTCTCATATTTCTCATTTGCTTTCATCTTTTCTAAATCAGGATTTTAAAATGAGCAAAAATTCTCTAAATCACCTAAGACTAACCATTAATTTAATGTATCTTTTCACTTAGTACACTTACTTACCAACTCAGAGCCCTATATCTCCCTGGATGTATTGGTAAAAGCCACATTTAATCTCAAATTCCTTTTGCTAACATTAACTGATATTTTTCCTGCCTTTACCTTTTGTTCCTAAATCTCAACTGATCCACAAATTTTTCTTCAATTCTGAATTTTACAGCAGCTTTAGATATGCATTACTAGCTGCATTTTTCTTTGTCATAAGAATTGTAATTTATTGAACCATAATAACAATGTCCTCTAAAATAGTCACTCCCCTGCCAATCCTCACCAATTTACATACTTTTTCATTGCCATAAATTTGCTTTCTAATTATCTCATGTGGATGAACAGAATTCTAATTCATTATGCTGCTACAGTCAAAATGAGAAGCATAAATTCTGCTACAACTGTCATTTTTTAAAGGGAAAAGAACCTGCTATTGACATCCTCTGAGAAGTGTTCCTGATTCCCCAAGTCTTAACTAAGTACCACACTATTCATGGCTAGCATCAAATATGTTTCCCATTGCAATAAAGTGCACTTAGGTGCATTGTTTATCTGTCTCCACTGTTAGACTGTAAGTGTCATGAGGACAAGACCATGTGGTTTTACCCTCTAATGAATGTCGGTACATGGCACAGTGTCTAACCCACGTGAGATACTCAGTAAAACATATGATGATGATCTTACCACTTCTCAACTGCATTGAAACCACAGCATCCATCCCTATCAGGCTTTCAGTAGATAAAATTATCATACATGTTATATACTTTTACAGAGAAGCTGGTTCTCTCCCCAGACCCTGAAGTAAATTTAAATTAATAAAAGATAGAGAATGTGAAAAGGAAGGAGTATACATTACCAGAATGCAGAAAGGAAGATCAAATACAGGCAGGCTTCAACATATAAAAACATTGCATTTTTTAAAGTTTTTTTCTTATATGTAGGTTAGTTCAAATTCAAAACACATTTTTAATAAACAAAACCTATAATAAGTTTGTGTCTAGTCTCCCAAGGCAGTTCATTTTTTATGATGCAAAAGAAATGCTGACCATTAACAATGAGCAATAATAGCAACAGATGAAGTAGCCTTCTGTCGATAAGTTCACCCTGCATCAGAGCCTGTGCTAGGCATTTTACATGAATTTTCCGAACAAAACTTGGAAATAGATGTTATTATCTCTAGTATACATTATACAAAGGTTAGTAACTTGCCCACATTTACTCAGATAGGAATGTGTAGGAGATTGTTTTTTGTTTTGTTTTGTAGGATTGTTTTGAATCCAGATCTGTATGACAGCAAGGCTATTGTTCTTCCCATTATGCAAAGAAATCATAATAGTAACAATTATGAAAAAAGCACAAAAACAATGATACTGAATAAAAATGCATTTGAAAACTACTACTACTTGACTATTATACATGCACACAAAAAAGTTGACTAGAGGCAAATGAGTAGAAGCAGTATAATACAGTGAAATGCCTCTCACCTGATCATCAGAATACTAATATTTCAATGTAATTTATTTTACTACTAGCCATATGATCTTGTATATCATATATCTTCTGAAACCTGTTTTCTGACCTGTAAACACAAGATAATTCTGCATCCAAATTGTAGTTCTAAAACTGTTTGCCATGAATATATGTGCAGTTCTAGAACCAGGAACAGATATCAAAAAAGCCTTTGACAACTTTTCCACCCAATGTATCCAAATGACAATTCACCAAATAGCAAAGGCAAAATAAAAATAAAAATACTCAGTATAGTTTTAACTTTTCACCCATCCTTTACATTGTTATGGATTTATTACTAGTGTATTTAACACATTTTCTCTTTATTCCATTCAAATAATTAGAAAATGACAGATTTGAGTATTCCTTCAGGGTGCTATCCATTTTAATAACCAGAAATAAAAACTTTTATTCACCTACCCCTTCCATAACTACTTCTCTAGCCTCAATTTCTCACTATTCCCAAATGTCTTTTCTCCATTCCATACCTTAATGCTATGCTTCTTTATTTTTAGATGTATGTATTTTTCAATCTTGTTTTATCTCTTTGTAGAATTATTCTCACCTTCTCCAACAGCGAACTATTTATCTTTAAACATTTAGCTCAACATCACCTTCTCCTAAAAGTCTTCCCTAATCCATCAGATGGAATTAAACTCTCTCTTCTATATTTTCATAGCCCCTTATGTATGCTTGCTGCATGTAACACATACATGGCATTTGCTTGCATTTCTATCTACACTGTAAGCTCCCTGTGTTTAGCTCAGAATGTGACATACAGAAGGCAGTCAATAAACATTTGGAACCCTTGATTGAATATCAAATGTTTACACATCTGTTATTATTCCTAGGTTTTTTATAGGCAAGAGGGTCACAGCAACAGTCAAGTCATTGAAACACAGAAACCTCAAGCAGTGGTACCACTCCCTGATGCTGGAGTCTATATTATTGAAGTTCGAGCATACAGTGAAGGAGGAGATGGAACAGCTAGTTCCCAAATCAGGGTCTCATCATATTCAGGTAAGTTTTGACACAATAGGCTCAATTCTGTGACCATTTACATTAGGATGATGTAAATTCATCAAAATCAATATGATGGGTTGCATGGTTCAGAGATTTTGAAGGTCCTCTTTTCTCACTCTGATTATCATACCATCCTTCCATTAATACAAACCATGGAAGCCTGCCCGTGATCGTGGAATTTCTACAAACCTAGAAAGGAGTTCACATCTTCATTAAAAAATCTTTATTTGTGAAATACTCCCTCTATGTTGACCTCAAGCAGTACCTTGCTGGCCATTTTGGCTTTGTAATATTGCTTTTAAACTGGTTTTGCATTATTAGTTTGATGTATCTGCTTCTCTATTGTCATGATTGCCTTTATCATTAGGTAGTAGAAAGTGAGGGATAGGAAAGTTTATGTGGAATGCTTTTTTTTTCTGCTTTTTAGGGCCACACCCATGGCATATGGAGGTTTCCAGGCTAGGGGGTCTAATCAAAGCTACAGCTGCCAGGCTACGCCAGAGCCACAGCAACACCAGACCCAAGCCACATCTGCAGCCTACAGCACAGCTCACGGCAATGCTGGATCCTTAACCCACTGAGCAAGGCCAGGAATAGCACCCGCAACCTCGTGGTTCCTAGTCAGATTTGTTTCCACTGCGCCATGACGGGAACTCCCTGGAATGCTTTTGAAATTAAAGTCTGATTATGTTTATTGATTTCAAAATAAATTATAGGAGTTCCTGTCATGACACAGTGGAAATGAATCCGACTTGGAACCGTGAGGTTGTGGGTTCAATCCCTGGCCTTGCTCAATGGGTTAAGGATATGGGGTTGCCGTGAGCTTTGGCGTAGGCTGCAGACACAGCTTGGATCTGGCATTGCTGTGGCTCTAGCATAGGCCGGCAGCTAATAGCTCTGATTGGACCCCTAGCCTGGGAACCTCCATATGCCGCGGGTGCAGCCCTAAAAAGAAAAAAAAAAAAAAGAAATTATAAATGTCATTGAATATCACTGTTTGGGTTTTTTCCTGCTTTGTTAAAATATAATTGAGATAAACATTAAATGTTACAATGTATAACTTTAAAGTGTACAATAGTTGATTTGATAGAGATTGCAAATATATACTACAAAAAATATAGCTAATACCTCCATCACATCACATATCACATCATATAACAATGTTTTTGTGATGAGAACATTTAAAATCTACATTCTTAGCAACTTTCAAGTATTTATTAGAGTATTATTAATATTAATCACCATGCTATATATTAGACCCCCAGAATTTATTTGAGCATCAGTGTTATTATTAGCAATATTAATAATTTCTAGCTCTTACTGAACCCTTATGATATGTGAGGCATGATCATAAGTGCTTTACCTATATCATTTCATTTAACCTTCATAACAATTGTATGAAGTTGGTGGCATTATTCTTGTTTTATAGAGAAAATTGAAGTAACTTGCCTAAGATCACACTAAGTGGAAGAACCAGGATTTAAACCCGCTGCCATCATTATTACACTAATAAGGAAAACTAATTAAAGAAGGGAGATTTTACAAATTCAGAAAGTAACAATTTCATTGAGGTAGTCAAAAAAGGAAACAAAAGATTGAATTAAATATACAAATCTCTCATAGAGAAAATATTAGGCAATTTTTATTAAAGCCTTGTATAAAAATATTTAATGTATTTTTAATTAATGAGTAATTATAGAATTATTTATTGAGCAATCATTCTCAAGCTAAAGGGCAGTATCTGATGATATTCTGTAGAACGCTGAATGTGGCTTTGTTATATTCAATGTATTGCTCAACTTAGGTTAAGACCAGAGGCATTTCTTAGAAATTTTTTTTGATGCCACAAAGTGAAATAGAAGGAAAATATAGTGGAAAAAATAATAAGATAAATTAAAACTCTGAGGAAAAGCTATTGACATAACACTTGTCAATAAGTATATTCTTGCATAAAAATACAAGATGAGATAAAGTTCCTTACTGGGACAATTGATAAAACTTGAATAATGTCTGTAGATTATATTACATATAGGAACATTAATTTCTTATTTATAAAAATTGTACTGTGGTATAGAAGAAAATATCTTATTTTTAGGAACTGAATATTAAAGTAATTAGGAGTAAAGATATATCTGCAACTTATTTCAAATGGTTCATGAACAATGTATGTATTTATAGAGAATAATAGAGCAAGAAGATAAAATGTAAACATTTAAGGAATCTGGATGAATTAATTCTTTTATTCTTACAACATATTTGTGTATTTAAATTTATTTCAAAATAAAATGTAAAAATAAAAATAATAAGATACGGAAAATCTGACTTTTTCAGAAATTCGGTGAAAATTCTGAGAATTTAAATATATTGTAGCCACACAAAAATGGAATATGCTTTATGATTATTTTATAAAATTATAGTTTTAAGAGCAAGAAAGGTAACAATGTCTCTACATTGATTAGTTCAAAATTGAAATTTTCAAATTTTCAAGAGCACATTGAAGGACTAAAGATTATTTCTAAAAAGTGAAAAAGATGACAGCGCTCTTCTTTCTTCACAAGTTGCCAATTCCTAATAACAACTATACAAAAAGCATTTACTGAGCTCTGATCATGTCCTTTGCAATGGGCTAGGTTTTTCCATATATTATTTTACTATTTTTAATATTTTATTTTATTTCATCCTCCTAGCACACTTATGAGTTAAGTATTTTATTATTCTCTGACTGTCCAAGCTTTCTTTCAACTCTAACACAGATTCTAAAGCCCCAAGCTTGAAAATAAGTATAAACACCTTAATTCTCCCATTTATATTTTAATTACCTTATAACTTCTATACCATAAAAAAGTTTCAACTTTTATGTTTTAGTTAATAACACTTTGGCCAGTGCAACCCATTTCCTGAGGTTTAATAAAGTGAAATCTCATGGTATTGTCTATCTCAGACCCATAAAACATGAACAACAATTTGTTTCATTCTTATCTTTTCCCAGAAACCAAAAGCCTAGGAATTTGAATGACTTATTCAAGTGAAACAGCTAGTTAGTATTATTTCTGGGACCCGAACTGAGCCCAATGTTTGCTGTTTGTGTTTTGTTTTGTTTTGCTATATTGAAATAGCATGTTTTTGCTTTGTTGATTCTATATGGAATTTGAGATATAGACCCTACTTAGCATTCTGAAAGTGAGGTCTTTTTTTTTTTCTTTTGTAGAAGTGTCATGTAAATTGATTTAACAAGGGTGCAGCCACTCTCAAAGAAATAGAAAGAATGTTTTCACAGATTTATTAAGCATACAAGTACCATTGCAGTGAGTCATCGTCATTATGCCATTCTTATAGCTCACATGTGGCCATATACATCGCAGTGACCGCGTTTTGTACAAGCCAAAATATACGTAACTTTCTCCAGTATGTTGATTAATGGGTTTTATTAGTGTTTTAACTGAAAAAGTTTTCAGAGGAAGAAGATTTGCTACTTCGAGTGTGTGTATGTGTGGTTTACCAAACAAAAGTTTTTTTCAGTTCTTAAGCATCCAGAAAATAAATTTAGACTCTATCCTGTAACAAAAATCACACCCAGAATCCTGTTAAACTCAATCTGACCAAAGAGAATAACTGGCCAGAGGATGATTCCAAAAATTGGTTGGCGCATTTTATTATTATTCTATCATTATGCTTTTAATCAAGGGCAGTTATTCTTTTAAGAGAGACAACACATAAGAGCATCTCTTTCCACTTAGTGCATAGCTCAGTGACTTTAAACAAGCTTCATAGTTTTTCTAAGCTCCAGTTCCATTTGCCAACAGGAATAAATAATAGCTCTTATTGCATAGGAGTGTTGTGAAGATCAAATGAGATAATGTGTATTATCTTATTATGTGTATGCTTAGCACAGTACTTAGCATACGGTAAACATTCATTAACTATCATAATGATACTTCAGAAGACCTCTAGCTTGAAGAACCATTCTTGAAGTTAGATCTACTTACTTTGTAATTTATGAAACTATCGATACTTCAGACTAATCCATTCAAATCAGTGAGTTTAATCATCTGCCAACCTAATGCAGCAACTATATACAATTCTTTTGTCTAAAGAAGGAAGAACATCTCCTGGCCAGAAATAAGAGTAATAAAGCAGGTCTCTTTTATTAAAAGAGGCAAAGAAGCCCAGTTTGGCATGAGAATCTGGAATTTAAGCCTGCACAATTGAACTAGTCAAGTCGATACAAGACCTGCAAGTAAATTAAATAAATATTTTATTATTAAATTTAAAATTTACTTAAATAATGAAATTATCAATTCTCATTGCCAAAAATGTTTGCCCATTATTTTTATACCATTTCCTGAACTATGCACTGCAGAAATTATTTTTTTTCATATATGGAATTTGGGATATTTTTCCATTAGTGCATCATTGTTGAAAATTACACTGTCTCCTAATTAGATGTAGTTGTTCGACATGGCACAGCTTTTTTTTTTTTAACCCAGTATTCCGTACACACTTCTGCCCTCAATATACCTTTTGGGAACCCCGAACAGCATCTTATTTCATAAGCATAAGGAATGCTTTCATCAGAAACAGGATTAGTGCTGCATTTATTTTCCTTAAAATATCTAAAAACAACTCTTTCTAGCTCAGGCAAAACCAAAACAATTTTGTCCATTTAATGTTTCTCTTTTTCACAGGTGGGAAAATCACTAGTGCTCAGTCAACCCTCCACACTCTCTCCACGTCCTCATCATCAGTAACGTTGCTTTTGGCACTGGTGATTCCTTCAACCTCTTGGTGAAAACTACAGACTTAATTTGTTTTTCTTTGCTTTAACTTTGATAACAACAGTGAAGAAAGTATAGTGTAAGTGGAGACCCAGGACCTTGAAATGAGCATTAAAAACATGGAACTACACATGGTGCACTTATAGGAGGTTGGGAAGCATAGTACCTATCCATCAGGTTTCTCTTTGGTTTTTGTAAATGAAGAGGACAGTTCTTGGTCCAATTAAAATATGCAGATTGTATGTAATGAATTTTTGTAAACAAAGGTAATTTCTGTCAAATGTATTCTTTACTATTTTTAGTATGTTGGAATTTGATTCTATATCCGATGACCCTGAGTGTGTGCCATCCATTCGTTAAACAAGTGGTCTCTAGCAGATCTATTTCAAACACGAATACAAAACTGAGAATGAAAAATGTGCTCAAAACTCCAAGTCTACTGTTTATCGTTTTTCCTTCGGCTGACTATTCCAATTGGCAAACCAGCAGGAGTTATGAAGAAATACTTCAGTTGTGTGCTCCATTATAGGATAAGTACACAAAAGTTTCCTTGAAAAATATTATAAGATGGCATAGTGAAATAGCAAAATTTGTCAAAATGCCATTCTATATGCATCCCTAGAGCAAGTTATTAGGGTAGGGAATAAGCCATTTATATTAGTGCAAGGTAAATAGAAAGTGAGTCCAAATGAATTGAAGTGCTGTTGTTTTTCATCAAGTACTATGTTACCTAGCTGCAAATATAGTAAATGTTTATTTTTAATAACAAAAGATAATTTAAAATCACTATATATATATATATATGATCACTAAAAGCTGCAGAAACTGACATGCTGCCAAGGGTGCTAACTTAATGAATATGGGACAGAGCGTTCCCATTTCCCCACCTACTGCCAAAACAGGTATTGAATTAGGCCCAAGGTTTTCTTCTAATTGCAAATAATTTTAAGGACAATGAACATTTTTTCAACAAGTAATTATGCCTACATATAGCCTGTGGACTAAAATGGTTCAAGCATAACAAATGTTAATTTAAAAAAAAAACAGTTCCATGCATACATGCCATTAATTAAATCTCACTAACTATTCAAATAAAGAGGACCTCCTGGATAAATTGATTTTTTAAAATTAAGCTATGTATGGAAATATGGCCTCAGCACAGGGTCTGAGCTAGTCCAACCAGCCATACACTGCTGTAGCGGTGATACCCATTTGTTACTGTGAGGAGTCCCCTTAAACCTAAGTGATCCTAGATAGTTGCTGGAAAGTGAGATGAACGTTTTCTCTGTGATGGTAGTATACAGAAGTTCTGAGAACATGCCAGAGCTCATATTACACCAAAAATAATTCCTGAAGGATAGTTATTGCAAAGTCATATTCAAAAAAAAAAAAAAAAAAAGCCCAGAGAAACTAGTTTTACAGATGCTGTTGATATAAAACCAAAAGGAAGTTTCTTTTCTTTTCCTTTGTGAAATCTAAACCTGTTCATTCTACTCTCATCTTCAATAGTGAGCCAAAGGAAGCAATACTGAGATCAAACTGCTGCCTCTAGAGGTTAATCCTTGTAGAATCAGAAGAGAGAGTGAAGTTGAAGTTCCTGTTTTGAACAGCCTGAGAGATTGTGTTGGTTACTCAAGCTCTTTGGGAGCAATTGTGTCCAAGACACCACTAAAGAAACAAGAAGTCATCTAAAAGACTATGTTAGGTAACAGATTATTGTAGTAAATTAGCACAGATGGTGAATATTGAAGCTTGTGAATAATAATGACCAAGTGACCTTCCTTGAGCACCGCCTTTGGAGTGGGAAAGGCTGGACTTTGCATGCAGAGTGATGCTAATTGTTCAGCAAGCAAACTGTGAGCTCTCCTGAGTTATAGTATAGCTTGCAAGAGCAAATTTTGCATCTGAAAAAAAATGCAGCAAAATATTAAAGAATGGGCAATAGTTTTTACTTCATATTTGATGAGTCCAACCATTTCTTCATTTTCCATAGCGTTTCCTACTAGATTTAGTGGACTTTAAGAATCAAGTTATTACTAAAACTCATAAAATAAAGCCCAATGAAATCTAATGTCAATAGATGGAAAATTCAAATTAATCAATATTTCTAAGTAGCTGATGGATGGTGTATATCTGACAGAATATCTAAATGTAGAATGTCTGATGTATTCTTACAGGAATCAGCGATATGGAATGTTTTTATTCAACATGCAGAGTATGTCTTTTGCATCATAAACCTATTAAAAAGCAGGTTTTAAGTGTTTATGTACTTATCTATTACATACTTGTTACTTTGTAGAAAGCAGAGCAGCACTCCTGATCAAGGTATATGATATTAACTTTTTCTTGGATGGGATAGTAACCGCACAGTCTTAAATCACGAAAGAGACTGTATTTTTGTATAATGTCAGTTGAACTATGAAGAAAAAGAGACTCCTCATAATTAAAAATGTCATGAAAGTGAATGTTTTGCCTACCCAAATGAAGGTACTGTGGACCCCATGTCAAACCGTTAAATATATTGTATACAATCTGTATATATACTATATATAATGGTATATACCATGTGGAAGGCACAGTCAGATAATAGTTCTGTGTACTGTTCTTGTAACATTAGATCTTTTTAATAAATAACTCTCTTTTTATTGACTTTTATCTTCTCTCCTGTCAACTACATGAATAACATTACTTATTTTATGAAAACCACAATATGCTCATAATTTTGGTAGCGTTTTCATGCTGAAAGCATCATTATGTTAGGACTCTACATGCCGCTACAATTTTAGGTTCAAAAATCTTCACAGAGGTCCATGGCAGTTCCAATTTGAAAACTGGAAGCTATGTCAAAGAATAAAGCAAGCAGAGAAGCAAGTAAAAAATGAGATAAATTCAGAGTTAAACTCATGATTTATTTCTTCTCAGGAAGGAGACTTCATCACATGAGTTTTGCAAAAGGTTTGTTAAATCTGTACTTCTGCTTTTGTTTTAGGAGTAGTATATCCCAATCTATACCAGGTACAATTCTCATAAACAGAATTTTTGTGCTCTCTCTTTAGTACTCCCACATCACTGTGTCCACCTCTCTATTATACCAGCAATCACATGATGTTACAATGATTTGCATAGAAATGTTTCTTCCCCACTGTCTAGGTTATAAGACCCTCCAAGGGAGACGATGTTACTTTATTTTAGAATTTCTCTCACCAGTGCCTAGCATAACACCTAGCCCATAGGAAGTGAGAAATTGAATTGAATTAATGAATTAATGTTTGATTTTCAAATTTCCTTTAGAGCAGGCTTCCAAAAGCCTGGGTGATCATCTAAACCACTTGGAAACCCAAACCTTCTAGTTCTGATTCAGTAGGTCGGAGACAAGGGAACTCTCATTTTCAAAAATCCTCTCAAACAGAAAATGATACAACTCCATTGAAGGGAACTTGGTAATAACTAATAAAATGTTGTATGGATTTACCCTTTGACCTGGCTAGTCCACATCTAGGGATCTCTTCCTAAGATTGACTGAAAAATATACAATTTTAGGTGAATAAACAAGGGGCAGAACAGTGAATATAGGCTCCTTTAGGTAAGAAGCAGGAAAAATACAAACAAATATTCTAATATTCTCTAAAAAAAAATGGAGACTAAACTAAAAACTAATAAAAAAAGTATTACCTATTAAGGAAGAAGAGCATGAGATATGGGAACAAATATGCAGGCAAGCTCTTCCTCAATGCACTTATTTCACAGTTTTGAGTTTGGAGCTATACGTAAAACTAGTGTTTTACATTAAATTAAAAATCAAAAAGAAAAAAAACACCTCCAAAAAATCAGAATAAATGGGAAATAACTAAACTAACTACATATCAAGTAGATGGTTGATAAGTTTTTCTTTAAAAAATTATAACCATAGAGGTAAGTATTTCAGTTCAGTATGTTGACGGTTTGGGAATGTCATTTCCCATATCATGCCCCTAATGGGACGTGCATAGAAAGGACAAAACATCTGCACACACACACCTACTTTTATTGGTCTTCTTGTGAGTAGAATAATTTGTATAACTGTTTTTGAACTAGTCAATATATGAAAAACAGTATTAAAGGACTATACTTTGGGGACAAGAGAATAGGGAAACAAATATAAAATGAAACCTATAATCTTTGACTTAGAAATGTCAGTATGAATGCACAGTTTATTTAATATTTTTCTTATAAATGACCTGTTTATTAGCTTTGTTCATTGCAAAGGTCTACAAGAACAATGAATTCCTGTCGTGGACAGATAACTCAAACGATGAATAAACAATGCACAAATTGTGGCCGCCAAATTCCATTCACTACTAAAGGGAACTTTCCTGGAGAAATGGCTGATTTACAGTCTAAGCAGGAAATGTACAAGAAGATATGGGCTTGACTCCTTGTAAAGCCTATAAAGGCTACCAGGTTTAAAGGTTCTAGTGGAGACTTAAACACTTCCCATTAGAAAAGATGGGATAAGAAAAGATGGGATAACTTGAGCTCACAAAGATCAAAGACAGCAATGGATTAAAGCACACATAATATTTTAAAAATCATTAATTCACACTAATATATGTAAAAATATTGATTATCTTTACTGAATGCAAGATTCATCATCCTGAGAATTGTTATAAAAATATGAAAAAGGGAAAGAAATATCTGTTTTGCCTTTCTTGTAGGGACTATGTTCCAAGATAATCAAATAATTCATGAAGGATAGCTCTGCTTTATAAAATAATCACAGTTAATACATGCAAAAGGAATGGTCGAATTAAAAAAATTATAGGCATTCCCATCATGGCTCAGTGGAAACGAATCTGACTAGGAACCATGAGGTTGCGGGTTTGATCCCTGGCCTCACTCAGTGAATTAAGGATCCAGCGTAGCCATGAGCTGTGGTGTAGGTCGCAGATACAGCTCAGATCTGGCATTGCTGTGGTTGCGGTATAGGCCCACAGCAGCTACAGCTCCAATTAGACCCCTAGCCTGGGAACCTCCATGTGCTGCAGTAAGGCCCTCAAAAGACAAAAGACAAAAAAATTAAATAAAAAAAATTTTTTAATTAAAAATAAATACTTTATCCAGGCAATGATAATCAGTTGGTATTAAAACCGTTAGGTAAAATGCAGGCAAAGGACATTTCAGCAGATATGTCAGGCTGCCATCATCTCAACTCACTGATTTTAATATCATTGAAAGGGAGACACACTACATCCTGATATGACAGAATAAGATTTCCACAGCACTACCTCTTTAATACTCTTACTTTAAAAAAATGTTACCATGAACCTGAGTTTATCAAAACTCTAACTGCTATTTAGCAAGAAATGCGGGAGAAAAAAAGAACTTAAATAATTCCACGGGAGAGAATCATCTAAATCCTAAATATGGGATATTGCACAGGACAAAAGACTCAGGTCTTTACAAATAAATGGCATGCACATTTAAAGTGGAGCAGAGGAGTTCCCGTCGTGGCACAGTGGTTAACAAATCTGACTAGGAACCATGAGGTTGCAGGTTTGATCCCTGGCCTTGCTCAATGGGTTAAGGATCTGGCGTTGCTGTGAGCTGTGGTGTAGGTTGCAGACGCAGCTTGGATCCTGTGTTGCTGTGGCCCTGGCGTAGGCCGGTGGCTACAGCTCCGATTCAACCCCTAGCCTGGGAACCTCCATATGCCGTGGGAGCAGCTCAAGAAAAGGCAAAAAGACAAAAAAATAAAATAAAATAAAAATAAAAAATAAAGTGGAGCAGAGAACTATAACAGCATTAAAATCGACTCCGAAACAACATCAGCAAAATGCAGTGTGGGGACATTGTTGGGATCCTGACTCAAACAAATCAGCTGTTAAAAGTCATTTTTAAGGCCCTGAGAAAAATTTGAATATGAACTGAGTATTAGAAAGGAAAGATAGGCTGATTATAAGAGAAATGCAAATCAAAACTACCATGAGATATCACCTCACACCAGTCAGAATGGCCATCATTAATCCACAAATAACAAGTGCTGGAGGGGGTGTGGAGAAAAGGGAACCCTCCTGCACTGTTGGTGGGAATGTAAACTGGTACAGCCACTATGGAGAACAGTATGGAGGTAACTTAGAAATCTATACATAGAACTTCCATATGACCCCACAATCCCACTCTCGGGCATCTATCCAGACAAAACTCTACTTAAAAGAGACACATGCACCCACATGTTCATTGCAGCACTATTCACAATAGCCAAGACATGGAAACAACCCAAATGTCCATCGACAGAGGATTGGATTTGGAAGATGTGGTATATATACACAATGGAATACTACTCAGCCATAAAAAAGAATGACATCATGCCATTTGCAGCAACATGGATGGAGCTAGAGACTCTCATCCTGAGTGAAATGAGCCAGAAAGACAAAGACAAATACCATATGATATCACTTATAACTGGAATCTAATATATGGCACAAATGAACATCTCCACAGAAAAGAAAATCATGGACTTGGAGAAGAGACTTGTGGCTGCCTGATGGGAGGGGGAGGGAGAGGGAGGGATCGGGAGCTTGGGCTTATCAGACACAACTTAGAATAGATTTACAAGGAGATCCTGCTGAATAGCATTGAGAACTTTGTCTAGATACTCATGTTGCAACAGAAGAAAGGGTGGGGGAAAAAATGTAATTGTAATGTATACATGTAAGGATAACCTGACCCCCTTGCTGTACAGTGGGAAAATTTTTAAAAAAGTATAAAAAAATAATAATAATAAAAAAAATTTAAAAAAAAAGGAAAGAGAATGATAATGATACTAATAGTTTTTTTAAAAAAAGTCTTTACCAGTTAGTGATACATATAGAGGTATGTATAGATAAAAAAATACAATGTCTGGAATTTGACTTAAAATACTCAATTAAAATAAAATTTGAGAAGTAGGCTATATGAAACAAAAATAGACTATTCATTATTGTCGAAGATAAGTGATGGGTCTACAGACATTTATTGTACTGCTCTCAATGTTTGCATATGTTTAATATTTCCCATAATAAAAACTTGAAAAAGTCTCTAGATTCTTTGTCAGGAATATCACTAAAATCTTTTAGCAGAGAATATTTACCACTTATGATGAAATACTAGGCTATTTTCTTCTAAGATAACTTTTTTTGGAAAAGACAAATTTACACCAAATAAAACCTATGTTAATTTTCTATGCTTTTATTTATTTATTATTTTTTGTTTGTTTGTTTGTTTGTTTTGCTTTTTAGGGCTGCCCCCGTGGCATATGGAGGTTTCCCAGGCTAGGGGTCAAATCAGAGCTGCAGCTTCTGGCCTATGCCACAGCCACAGCAATGCCAGACCTGAGCCACGTCGGACCCACACCACAGCTCACAGCAACGCTGGATCCTTACCCCACTGAATGGGGCCAGGAATTGAACCCGAATTCTCATGGATACTAGAGAGATTTGTTTCCACTGAGCCACAATGGGAACTCCAGTTTTCTATGCTTTTAATAAAAGAAACTTTTGCTCTCAGAAAAAAAAGTCATGCCACATTGATGTGTTCTACTTTGTTTTCCATTCTTTATGTAACAGTAATAATGCTGACATATTGTATATTAAAAATATATAGTTAGTGACTCATAAATATGCAAGAATAATTTTACATTTAAAGATATTATATGGATCAAAATAAAATTCACAAAATATCTGGTTGTTCCCACCATATAAAATTGAACTAGTTTTTAATAAGAAAATGATTGCTTTCATTGCCATTGCCAATGTTATAGAAAAGGAGCAATATCTTCTTGACTTGAATGTTAAATAAGCAACTCAGGTTTTATCAACATACAATTCAGCTCTAGCATAACACAAATATTCTGAGATGACCAGTTTCCTATCTTTAAAGCTTCATCTATTTTCTAATTTTGAGTTTCTGGTAACTGTTCCATGACAGTTACCAGAAAAATCCTACATCTGGCCAACATGATTTCTGTGGCATATTACATATTAACCTCATCAGTGATCTCTGTGGCATATTACATATTAACCTCTAACAAGAGCCAACAACTACTTAAAGGAATATTGGTAAATACTTTAGAAATATTCCAATGCGAAACATTACCTATGTGGCAGAACCTGGCTCACCAAACCAATTTGTTTCTCTCCCCAGGAATACAGCTGATTCCCCAGCCTCTCTTTAACTAAAGTATAGTTAACAACTCAGCTAATGGAAAGTGATGGCAGTTATGTGTGCTTTTTAGCAGTATCCTAACTCATACAGCCTAGTTTTACCTTCTAAGATGAACATTGTTTTAAAGCATGGGTTTTTTTCAAACTGAAAAAAAAAAATCTTTTTTAAAATTATATTTTTAAATTATCATGAGTTTCTATATCAAAAATACCTCATGCATCTCTCCTAACTCCTTTGGCCTCACCTCCTTCCCAGTCCCCTGGATGTTTCCTTGACCCCAGCTGCCACCTAACTGATTAACATCCTTCGAGTCACTCAGGTCCATGGCATGGGCCCAACCAAAACCTTGACCTAAGGCATCAGACGCTACCATTTTGTTGCCACTCTCAAAGTCAGGCAAACCAAGCAAACCTCTAAAATTCTGGCTCATCTCACAATTTCCAAATGCAGATAAAATGTCACAGTGCAGGACTCAGAATCTAGCTTCCCAACTGGCTCCAAAAAGTTTTGGATGATGCAGAAAAGAAGTGCAAAAAATAATTCTTAGGGGGTGAACATTGACAAATGGTAAATAAAAGAAGATGGAACAAGATAAATTGACTCCCCTCTTTTTTCTCCTATAGATATTCCAAAGCACGATTTCTTTAGAAAGCTTATCTAAAGACATTTGACATGGCCATGCAGCTATATTGGCAAAGATGTGGCTCCATCAAAGCTTAGCATAAAGCAATGAGCTGAGAAGGAATATGTATTCCTTACTAAACAAAATAAGAAATAGAATGAAATGCAAAGACCCTGTTTGAATTCTGATCCAAATAAATCATTAAGTGATATTTGTTTAAAAACTATGGAAAATAGAATATATGCTAGATAGAATGTGACATGCTAATTTCTTTAGATGTGATAATTTATTACAACTATTCTGGTTAATTGTTTTAGAAAAAGATAGGAGGGAGTTCCCTTCATGGCTCAACAGTTAATGAACCCAACTAGGATCCATGAGGGTTAGGGTTTGATCCCTGGCCTTCATAAATAGTAATGTTGAGCATATTTTCATGTAGCTTAGGCCTTCTGTATATCTTCTTTAGAAAAATGTCTAGTCAGGTACTCCGCCCATTTTGTAATCACATTTTTTGTTTTTAGGATGTTGAGTTGTATGAGTTATTTGTATATTTTGTATATTAATCCTTTATCAGATACACTATTTGCAAATATATTCCCATTCAGTAGGTAGCATTTTTGTTTGGGTGATAATTTTTTTAACTGTCTAAAAAAATTTTAGATTGATGTAATACCCTTGCTTATTTTTGCTTCTGTTCTCTTTGACAGAGGAGACATATCCGAAAATAATTATTGCTAAGACTGATGTCAAAAAGAATACTTTCCATGTTTTTATAAAGGAGTTTTATGGCTTCAGGTCTTAGATTTTAGTCTTTAATCCATTTGAGCTTATTACTGTGTATGTTCTGAGAAAGTAATACAGTTTGATTCTCTTCTTTAAAGCAGCCCAGGTTTTCCCAACACCATTTATTGAGGAGGCTGTCCTTTCCCATTCTATATTCTGGCCCTCTTTGTCATAAATTAATTGACCATATATGCATTGGTTTATTGCTGGGCTCTTTATTTTGTTCTATTGACCTGGTTTTCTATTTTTGGCCCAGTACTGTATTATTTTCATTACTGTAGATTTGTAGTATAAGTTAAAATCAGAGCTCATGATACTCCCAGTTTTTTCTTCTTTATCAAGATTGCTTTGGCTACAGGGTCTTTTGTATTTCCATAGAGAAAGTCAAATGTTGTGTGATGGCACTTTTGTGAATCACAAACATTTCAGATTTAATCTCAGTGAGATTAGGGTTTTTTTTATTGTTATTTGTTTGTTTTGTTTGGGGGATTTTTTTGGCTATGCCCATGCATGTGGATGTTCCTGGGCTAGGGATCAAACCTGTGGCAAAGAAGTGGCCTGAGCCACTGCAGTGACAACAGCAGATCCTTATCCCACTGCACCACAAGAGAACTCCACAAAAACCTGAACTCAGGATCAGAGTTGCCAGGGGAGATGCTGATCAAAAGGAACAAACTTCCTGTTATAAGATGAGTAAGTTTGGGGGATCCAATGTACAGAATGATGACTATACTTAACATATGTTGTATACTTGAAAGTTGGTAAGAGACTGTATCTCAAATGTTCTCACCACAAAAAAAAAAAAAGTAATTATGTGAATTGATGAAAGGGTTAACTAACCTGTTGTGGTAATCATTTTATAATATATATGTGTACCAAATCATCACCTATACACCTTAAACTTACACAATGTTATATCAATTATATCTCAATAATGCTGGAATGATAGCAATTAATAAAGTTAAAATTCGTCTTCGTTCTCAGTTGGGGCCATCTGTAAATGAGAAATCTATAGCCCAAGAAGGTTATCACAGTCCTTCTTCCTTATTCTGACCTAAAGTTTCACCCTCCTCCCTTCCCATTTATTATAATCTAAACTTCTAACCCTAACAAGGGTTAGGATCCAGATCAAAGATACTTTCTCCTACATGGCCTATATCTGGTCCTTGTGAAACACATAAATCCTTTGTCATATTCTCTCTGCGTGCATAGACCCAACCCAAAGCAGTGAGCTGAACTCTTAGCTGCAGCAACTAGACTGCTCTACTCCAGCCCTTTATATTTCTCAGAAGGGAGTTTAAATAAACAAACACATTACCACTTCGCTCCTCCTGCAGACCTCATGTATTAGGATCTCTGAACTGTCTCACTGAAATACCCTCATTAGATAATTGGAGGTGAGGCATTCATAGCCAGATTATCTTCAAACATCTTCTTCATGGGTCTCCCTTTTCTCTCTAAACTTTTTATACAGATAATGTATTTTAGAATCATGTAACTACTTTGGGATATCAATTTTGAAATATCTAAAGGTATTCTGTCTTCTAACTCCATTTGCTATCTGATGGGCATTGCCTTAAAATCTCAGCCAAACCATGCCTTTTCATATCCTGTTACAAAGCATTTGCAAAAAGGAATGAAATCGTCAGAGTTAGGTGCTTCCAAGGAATTGCTCTAGTTGTTCTAATAAAAGATTTTAGATGGTAGGGTAAAATGTGAAACCACAGGAAATTATAGTAGTCCAAGTGAAAAGTAATGGGGCCATAGACTAGAAAGTAAAAAACAGTTACATGCCAGATATATTTTCAAGGTAGACTCAGGCATGCTCTTAAATTACCTGAGCGGTGTGAGAGAAAAAAGAGAAGTCAAGATTAACGTCCAGATTTTTATCCCAAGCAACTAGGTGAGGGGAGTGCCATTACCTAAAGACTGAGGAGGCAGAGTATTTAGAGAGGTAAAGTATTAGGTCTAAGACATGTTAAATCTGATACAACTGTCAGATGTCCAAGTAGGAATGTCAAAGCAGCAGCTGAATATAAATGTCTAGTGCTCAAGAGAGGTCTAGACATCAGGGCTAAAAGCATGTATTTGTAGATCATCAACATTTAGGAAATACTGAAAACTATGAGACAAAGTGAGGTTACGTTGGGATTGAGTGCACCTAGAGAAGAGAGCAAAGAATTTAGTAGCCTTCAGGGAGTTCCCATCGTGGCTCAGTGGTTAACAGACCCAACTAGCATCTATGAGGATGCAGGTTCCATCCCGGACCTAGTTCAGTGGGTTAAGGATCCAGCATTGCCTTGAGCTGTGGTGTAGGTTGCAGACATGGCTCGGATCCCGTGTTGCTGTGGCTGTGGCATAGGCTAGCAGCTACAGCTCAGATTCGACCCCTAGTCTGGGAACCTCCATATGCCATAGGTGCGGCCCTAAAAAGACAAAAAGACAAAAAAAAATTTAGTAACATTTAGGTACTTCAAAATTCAGATGTTGAGAAGGTGAAGAGAAACTAGCACGAAGGCTTAGAAGGAAAGAGCACTTAAGTAGATCCCAAGGGCTCCAACAGGGGAAACAAAATATTAAGAGAAGCTCATTAGGTGAAATGGTAAAGGGCATACTATCCCATTTCCAGATATTAAAAACTTAAACACTGAGCCATATTGAGTTAATTTTACGTTTAGCCAATGTCTGTTTCAATGTTTGTTGAAAACACTACTCTTCCACCATTAAATTATTTTGCACCTGCGTCAAATTTCAATTGAGTATATCTATGTGAATCTGTTCTGGGGATTTTCATACTATTCTGTTGATATATATGTTTAAGCCTATGTCAACACCACAGTCTTGATTGTTGTAGCTACATAGTAAGTTCTATGAAGTTCCCTGGTGACCAGTAGTTAAGGATTTGGCTTTGTCACTGCTGCAGTTCGGGTTCACTCCCTGGCCCAGGAACTTCCACATTCTGCAGGCACAGCCAAAATAACAAGTTCGTTTTATGATCAAAATGATTCTTCCCACTTCTTTTTCAAAATTATTTTAGCTATTATAATAACTTTCTTTACATTTTCATATGTTTTATAATAGTCTTGTCTACATTTATAAAATATATGTCTGAAGTTTGATAGAAATTTGATCAAGGAATTAAGCTGTAGGTTTCCCCATATATCCTTTTAAAGAGAATTCAAATATTTGTAATGTTGAGTATCCCAATCTATGAATACAAAATGTCTTTTTGTTTGTTTAGATCTTCTTTGATTTATTTATCAGTGTTTTGTAGTTTATAGTACATAAGTCACATACATGTTGGATTTATGCCTAAGCTTTTATTTATTTGATTGGTAATGTATTTTTAATGTCAATGTCCACATCTTCCATTGTAGTATCTAAAAATGAAATTGATTTCCGTACTACTTGTATCCTGAAATCTTTCTGAATTCGCTTATTACTCCTAAGAACTTTTATATAGATGCATTGGGTATTATCAGTGTAGACAATCATATCATTAGTAATCAGGGATAATATTATTTATTTATTAAATACATAAATAATTCTTATTTTACATAAATTTAAAAAAGAATTTCAACTTGAAAGAGGAAGCCCATGTAGTTGTTATTTCATGCCCAGTAAGAGAGCATCTGGTACTCCCAAGATGTTTTCTCACCAGTGATGCTTTAGCTAAGACTGCAAAGGATCAGTGTAGCATTTTATAAAGCTAGGAGACAATTCCACACTATTTTGTCAGTTAGTATATATCAGTGTTATCCTATTATTGAAAGCATAACTATGTGCCCTTGAGTCAGTAATAGGCAATGTCTCTTTTTAAAATATTAAATTAAAAGAAAAGCAGGTAAAGAGTTTCCGTTACTTCAGAAACAGAAAGAAGAAAATGCGTAATTTTGCTGCACCATCTGCATTCCTCTGTTTGCTCTATGAAAAACAACTGATGGACAAAGTTGTTCAAATCAAGCCCTAACATACTCCCCAATTAATTCTAACAGTGCGTTCAGAAGATGAACTTTGACTTTGCCTATTTAATGAACAAAGCTAATCAGGTACCTTGTTAGGGAAAATGGAAAACAGAGGTTCTTGAGAATCATAACAAATAGTGGAGGGAGCTTCAAAGCATACCGCTACAGAAGCTGTTTCACATTCAGTCGCACAATGGATTTTTTAATGGGTTATTACCCATTTTCCTTGTCCCATGACAGACTTCCAGTTCGAACTGTCAGAAGAAAAGCCACCACACTGGGATACAATTACCTCTTAGCTGAGTCCATGGAATCATATTCATGAGAAAATAAGTGTCCATTGTTCAAATTACCTCCTTTCAAAGGGAAGATGAGGCATCACCCACCTATAAGCATGAATTTCTGGTGTGAAATGGTCTTTTGTTCATTTGAGGTGCCTTTTCATAATAATGCTGAGTGCATAAAAGCTGTATAATCTTCTCTATGTTCAAGTCAATGAAGGAAATCACCCCCTTATAGAATCAGAGAGTCAAACACAGATCTCTGGAACACGACATTGAATCATATCCTGTAGACTTTTGTAAGATCTTAATCCAAGCATTCCCATAAATCCTACTAGAATCAAACACCAATTGTTTGTATATACATATTAAAGTATGGGATTGCTATAAAACTAGGGAAATTCCCCTGATAAACGCCTCATCATCTCTTAATGCCTAGTTCACATTTCAACTTTTCCATGAGCTTTTTAAAATTCTTTACTGCTTGTCTCTCCTTTCTTTGCTTGCACAAATTCACAACCCTTTGAATGGCACCTATTAACATTTCCCTACCATCATCCACTTATAAGTCTATTGCTCACAATCTGTAAACTTAATCACTACTCTATTCTCAGAGCTCAGAGGTTAGTCCTGTAGCATAATGGGTCTCTCTCATCATCCTGGAATGAATAACTGAATGAACATAGCCATGTGATGAGGTGTAAAGAATCATGCTGTGCAGGCAGCATTTAGTTTCCAGCCCCTGCATAAGTCTTCAACTTATTTTATTCAATAACCTACCAGAGAAACATATGACCTTGTGCTGTCCCTACTGTAATGGATACGGTTGACATGCTTCCCTGAACACTTCTAATATTTGACGAGTGCACACATACACACATAAACACACACACACACACACATACACACCAACCCCAACCTCAGCTTTTATGAATATTGACTGAGAATAACTCATAGCTGGTATCTTCACCAGAGAAGGAACATCTCCCCCTGCAACACTGCAGCCCTGACTTATTGCCAGGAACAAAGAAAAGCAAAGGATTACAAACGGCCAGCCCTCTGAACTCAAGATAGGAGGGACTCTGGTATGATGTACACACCTGAGCTTCCCTGAGGGATAAGACTAAAGCCAGTCTCCAGATGAAATTGAATTTTTGCTTAATTTCTCCCTCTCCAATCTTATTTTTCTCACTTCCTTCTTCCTTTAAAGAGTCACTTGAACAAGGGTTCTCCATCTCAAGTTCTACCTCAGGGAAATCTGACCCAATATAGCTCATACTAGAAGCAGTTCTAAGAAGCCAGTTCTATGGCTGGGATTCTGGAGTAGTTCATTCAATGGCCAGATGGCAATCTAGTGGTGGTGGAGGGGTTCTATTTAGAGTTCATGGCATGCTCGAAAGGTCCAGCTGCTTAAAACTTCACTTTTTCTGACTCAGAAGGGTCACAGACAAAAGGGAAGCACTAGCTGGTGCAATGTCTTTGAGAGATCAGGGAGAAACAGCAATTAAAAGGACTATGAAATTTGGCACCTGTTCTAAAGTACCACTGATTCACTGAAGAGAGAACATGACAGGCTCCACAATTTAAAGCAAAGTGTGGAGAGTCAAAGGGCAGCATTTAAAGGATGCTCATCTTTTGAAGCCAAAGGACAAACATAGAAAATAGGCACAGGATATAACCGGTAGAGAAGGAGAGCTTCAGAGAAAGTTGAGTTCTCAGATAAGTCCTTATGTCTATGCAAGAGCCTCGATAGGGAAGGAATAGGATCTTGAATCCTGCAATGGGAATGTCTGGAGAGATGAAAATCAAGCTACCTAATAGAACCAGAATGGGGTTATTTTAGTATCAAATATCAGAATCCATGGAAATTATTTACCTAGGTTTGAGATGTGGGATACATTTGCAAATATGTCTGGTAGTATTTTTCATTTAGACAAATAATGTCTGGTTTTCTTTTGGACAGAACTAATTCAGAAAGATGGCACCAGCCATATAGGCAATTATCTTAATCTAAAACTTTTAAATGAGCTATATCTAGATTACACTAACCAACACAGTAGACTGGAACTGCATCTAATTATTTAAAATTGAACTATAGTTAATTAAAATGCAATGCAATTTTAAAATCTGTTGTTCAGTTGCACTGGGTACATTTTAACTGCTTTGCTCAATAGCCACTGTTAGTTACACGAGGCTGCTCCGATGGACAGCACAGACGAAGGACATTTCCATCACCACAGAAAGTTCTATCAGACAGCACCGTTCCAAATCATGCAAACATCACAAGGTAAGAGAATGTACTTCTTTGAGAAGGATTTATATGCATAGCAGCTAACAGCACTTATGCCTACATCAGGATGTGTGGACCTTAATTGTATTGCCTTCTTTTTCCTCACAGACTGAATTTTAAATGAAACAACCCTTGTAGAACTTTGATCTTGTTGGATGTGGCAAGAAGTGTTAGTCTACACTGTTAGCATCATTAATGAGAATATCACTTACAAGATCTCTATAGTCATTAAAAAACATTTACATTATACTAAGTCTGCTAACTTCCAGTGGGATTTTCCCTAATTATAGCAAGGCAGTTCTTCAGCTACAATTTGAATATAGTGACAATGCAGAGGCCAGCTTGATCATTTTTCATTTATTTTGTACTATCATATTTACCCTTTTCCCATTAACTTCCTACCACTAATTCTAAATTCTGTCAGCAAATTCCCATACATAGTTTGCAGCACTTATGGCCTTTACAGACGATCACATTCCTTCCATGTAAGTGATATTATCTCAAATTTAAATTCGCCAAGAATAAGGTCTGTTTTTTGTGCTTCTTTGGCATTTATTCACAGTATCCTGAACAGTTGATATGCAATTGCCATAATTGGTTGGAGGAGGATGGACTTATTTTAACAACAGACAGGCTCTGTGTTTGGCAATATTATAAACTACAGAAGTAATGCAAAATGTTGCTTCTTTTCTGCTTGAAGATGATAAGGCTAATCCTGGCTCTATTCTTTTCTTTACTCCAAGCTGGTTTTTAAGAGCTCTTCTGTATAATCATTATTTATTAATGGAACAAAGCTATATTAAATAGCTGTACTGTACTATTTACAGGACAATTAATTCAAAATTCCAAAATCAGAACTTTTTCTATAAATTACTGAATGTCAAACGTCATTTGATGACATTTTTTATTTTGTGTAACTTATGCAGGGACACAGCACACAGTAGATGTGATCTTTGCCTTTGGTCAGTAATAGGTCACAGGTAAAGACTAATCTACAGGACAAATATCACAACTTTGTATATTAAAGTAGAAAATTCAAATACAAAAGGGTATAAAAACATATCATAGGAGTTCCCATTGCGGCTCAGTGGTTAATGAATCCGACAAGGAACCATGAGGTTGCGGGTTCGATCCCTGGCCTCGCTCAGTGGATTAAAGATCCGGCCTTGCCGTGAGCTGTGGTGTAGGTTGCAGAGGCGGCCTGGATCCCGCGTTGCTGTGGCTCTGGCGTAGGCCGGCGGCGGCTACAGCTCTGATTCGACCCCCTACCCTGGGAACCTCCATATGCCGCGGGAGCGGCCCAAGAAATGGCAAAAAAAAAAAAAAGACAAAAACATATTATAAAAAATAGATGAAATAGAAACAAATGTTCATTTTCAGCATGGTTTTGTCTTGCTGGGTGGGGAATAGCCATGCAAAATCTCTGACATGCAAAAATCTCAAAAACAAGTCAGAGAGGAATTGAAGAACTTCGTATGGAATTCCTTCCAAAGCCACAAAATGTGGACAAGTATAGCTTTAACAAAAAGAACTTGACCTATTAGGTTAAATAATAATTATTTGCATGGTGTGATTTAATAGCTACTGATCCGTCAGGCCAGGCTAAGTTTTTCTGCAGTAATAAATAACCCAATAGTCTAAGTGACTTATAGCAGTTTTATTTCTGGTCAAGATGCATGTCTGCCAGGGGTCAGCCGCTGCTCTGCTCTATATCATCTTCACTCCAGACACTAAGCTTGTTGGAGCAGCTTCTGTCTGGAGTATCGCTTTGTCCTGGTGGCAGAGGGAAGAGAGACATGGAAAACTGCACACAGGCTTTTAAAGCTTCCCCCACCAAGAAACACAGGCCAGTTCCTCCACACCTGATTGTCAACACCAGTCTTGAACTCACGCCTAAGTTTAATAGGATAAAACGCCCTCAAGGAAGGATGCAACAGGGAGAAAAAACAAAATGTCTGCTTATAGAACCACAAGCTACCACAACTCCCAGGTAGCCAATTGATTCCAAAATGGCAAACACATCCCTTGCTGCCCTGCCTGATTATTTCCATCTCATCATATTACCTTTAACTGATTTCCATTAAAATTTAAATATGCTATTGTGCAGACTGAATCTGAAGAGAAATTGCAATTTTCTAGCTGTTCTGCAACAGAGCTTTCCAATCCAGTTTATCAGTAATAAAACCAATGTTTTAATTGGTTCCTAGCCTCTATGTCTATTTCCTATTTCTTACATGGACCAGAACTTGGGAGGGAGAGGAGAGTGGCTGATAGCCTGAGACGATCTCCATGTGACAGTTTCACTCCTAATACCTTCTGATCAGAGAATGCTTTTCTCTGAGAAGACATCTACAAGAAGAGGATTTCACACGCTTTATCCCATTTAATCCTCAAAGGATCCCTGTCTAGTACTCTTATTGTCATTTAACAAGTGATGAAACTGAGACTGAGATAACCTAAGTCAATTGCTCAGAGCAGGGATTTAAACCTTTGCCCTGTCAGCTACCTCACCTTGTCCATTTCCTTTCCTGCCCAAAGCATAAGCATCCTTTAAGACCCAGATATGATGTCATATTCTCATGGAAACCTGTCTCGTGGTCAATCTTCTAAGCTGAGTTAGCACCCTCCCTCCTAACATTGTGTGATGATCTCCCCCGACCAAACTATGAGCTTCTTCAGGGCAAGTAAGTTCTTATTTACCCTGAACCCTCAAGGCTCAGTGAAGCTTCTGTCATTGGCCTCATCATTAACATTAAGGTTAATAAAACGAAAAATATTTGAGTAAACTATGCACGTAGTTTCAAGCTTGGTGCAAAAATACTCAAATCAATGTAATAAATCAGAAGAGGTACAAATAATGTTGAAACTAAACATTACTGAAGAATTGAAAGACAACTAATTAGGAATCAATTGGCTAGATCTTAATTGGGGTTCGGTCACTCTCTACTATTGTCATCGTAGCATTTTAATTTTCAGAGCTATTAAATAAGAGGGTAGGAATTGTTTGAAGCATAAAAATAATTTTTTCCCAAAGAGGGGGAAGCACAGGAAATAATATAAAGAATGAGAGGCCATATGTTTTGGTGGAAAAACAAGAATTTTAAGGTCACTGGAAATAGAAATGAGATGGGCATTAGACAGCTGATACTAGAGAGGAGGCCAGATGGTGAAAGATTTCCTTTGCCAAGTTATCTGTTGACGATGTGAAATTCATGAGGCAGTTTTGCCCACAGACCCAGGCAATTGCAGCCCCTACTCTAGACTTCAGGCTTCAGATAGCCCTCCTCTGGCCCTTGTCCAGCTGTCCCCCTCCCCATGGGAGAAGAAGTCTGCAGAGCAAGTCAACATGCCCACCTGGAGCCCAACCCCCAGCCTTTTCCCCACCCCCTCACAGTCCCAATCTCCACAGCCCCCTTCCAGCCTTCTATTCTCAACTGTACCCTAGGTATTCCTAACCCTGGTCTTACTTGCCCATATGCCTTCAAATCCACTTCCACGGCCTGCAAATTCCTTCCCCAGCTCCATTCTCCCAAGCACAGACCACAGCACTGCTGTGTGCATCTCTGGGAAGGGGAGAACCAGGGACCTGCTGGTGGCTGAGGGCAGGGTGTGGATAAAGTATGTATATCCAAGTGTGAAGCAGAACCAGGGGTCAAAGAGAAGCAGGAAGAAGGTAACGGAGCCACAGGTCACAGGCATTTCTACTGTCTGTACAATGCAAATGCACTATGCAAATGTTAGGGACAGGCTTTTGAGGGGTCTCAACTTTGAATCATTTCACAAAAAAATTTTAAACTACATGGATTACTTGATTCCTATGTATGAATTAGTGTGAATATTTGCACTAAAACTAAAATTTGGTTATGTTTTTACTCATTCCCATGCTGAATTAGATTCATTGCTTTCCTGCACTTTCAAGAAAATGGTCCTTCTGTCTTTTAAATTTTTTAGGAGTCCACTCACCTTGCAAAGTCAGGACCTTGTGTGTTCAGAAGATGCTTCCCCATAACAATGAATGAATTAAGAGTGAGCAAGTATTTTCCTACTCCCTGGAACTCAAACTCTGTTTTGGTTTTTTTTTTCTCCTTTTTAAAAACAGCTTTATTGAGATGTGATTCACATACCACACAATCTGCCCACTTCACATGTACAATTCAATGGTTTTTAGTATATCTGTAGAGTTGTACAGCCATTACTACAATCAATTCCCCAAAAAAACCATATTCATTAGCAGTCACTTCATTTTCCCCCAAAACCCCCAGAGTTCAGCAACCACTAACCTACTTCCTGTCTCTATAGATTTGCTTGTTCTGGACATTTTATGTGAACGGAATCATATAAAATCTGTCCTTTTGTGACTGGCCTTTTTCATTTAGCGTAATGTTTTCAAGGTTCATACATGGGGTTTGAGTACTTCATTCCTTTTTAAGGCCAAGTAACACTCCAGTGTATGGACATGCCACCTTGTATCTCTTCATCTGTCGATGGGCATTTTCCACTTTTTGGCTGTTATGGGTAATTCTGTTAGGAACATCTGTCTACTCTGGTTACTTTGAGAGGTGTCAGTGCTATGGAAGGAAGGTAGGATTCTGGGACTGGAGTTTTTCTTTCCCTTGCTGCTTTTTCCCTCCTCTGTTCCTATAGATGTGAAACCTCCAACCACAGGTTTTTTTTTTTTTTTTTTTGGTCTTTTGTCTTTTTAGGGCCCCACCCATGACATATGGAGGTTCCCAGGCTAGGGGTCGAATGGGAGCTGCAACTGCTGGCCTATGCCACAGCCACAGCAATGCAGGATCCAAGCTGTGTCTATGACCTACACCACAGCTCACAGAGACACCAGATCCTTAACCCAATGAGCAAGGCCAGGGATAGAACCTGCATCCTCATGATGCTAGCCAGATTCGTTTCCACTGAGCCACAACAGGATCTCCTCCAATCACGGTTTATTAACACTTCTACAGAAGTGCTTCTCTTGGAGGCTTGTTGCTAGTTCTCTCTGTTGACCTCTGTTCCTTTCACACAGGAACATGAAAATGGGAAGGTCACTATTCTACCTCTTTCCCCACTGTAAACTTGGGAAGCCCAGTTCCTCAGGGAATTTTCCACAGCAACTCCTTTGTGGAACTCAAGTTCTTGACCTTGGCTTCATTGTGCTGAATTGATACTTTGCCACAGCTGCCTCTGGACTCAGCTTTAACTTCAGATACTAAGGCTTTGGTGTGCTACAGAGGCTTCTTCTTACTTACTCTATATCTACCCCCAGGATCTAATACCAACTCCATCCCCTTTCCATTTTTATTATTATTATTTGCTATTATACTTATTATTTGCTGTTGGCAGCTGGAAGTGCCTCAACTCCCTAGGCCTCCTAATATGACAGATCAAACACTGCAAATCACAAACATCCAGTAATAGCAGAAATTACATTGTTGCAATATTCAGCATCTTCACCAATTTCTCCATGATGAACTACATCCTCTACACCCAGTTTTCTTTCTTTTTCTTTTTTTTTATGGCCATACCTGTGACACAGGTAAGTTCCCAGACTAGGAGTCAAATCAGAGCAGATGCTGGCCTATGCCACAGCCACAGCAACACAGGTTCTGAACTATGTACATGACCTATGCCACAGCTTGAGGCAACACCAGATCCTTAACCTACTGAGTGAGCCAGGAATCGAACCCATATCCTCATGGAGACTATAACCCACTGAGCAACAAGGAGAACCCCTCTACACCCAGTTTAAAAAGAGCAAAGAAGGGTCTTAATTTTCTCCTTAATTTTTAGAGGACTGAGTCACACATTTGGAAGACAAGAACTGAGTGAGTATCCTGAACAAGGCAGCAACTGGTCCAGCTTACAATAATTCCGGAGAAAAGAAGTAGCTGGAGACTCACTGGGAAGCCACAGATGGGCTCTGCGAGAGCTCGATTTGCTTTAACATCCTCTTGTGTAGCTGTCTCAACTGGCTTCAAAAAGACAGTTGTTGGAAATGTAGTTTATGATTCAAGGAAAAGTATTCACTGAAGCATATGTTTCATGGTTGTTAATAGTTATTTTAGAAAAGAAATAGATGTGTGTATTCATTCTTAAAATACTTTACATTCGATTGTGGTTGTAATTTTTGACTGTGCAATCCATTCGATGGAAAAACAAGATAGATAGCAAAGATGTCTGTGATTTTTATGGCTTCCTGTTTATTCACCAAGCTCCTAATTTCTTTTCGCCTACACAGTTACCAAGGGGAATTAAGGCTTCTGCTCAATCTGGCATGCAGAAATAACTTCTTCAAATAGGTTTTGCTTTGTGATACTGAAAATGCATCACTGGTGTAACTTTTTAATCAAAACTTATTTCCAAAGTCATTTTAAAGCACAAATTAAACCAGTCTCGATAATAGGCCAATTTTAACATTAGATTGTCTTTCAGAGACCCTGTGAAATGAAATGGAAGGCTGAATCTTGGCCCTTAAAACATCATTGGTGAAATGAAACAAGATCAGACAATGGGGAGCTGAGCATAGTATTTCACAGCAGGCTGAGTTAGGGAATTCTGTCCGGAGATCTTCCAAACCAATTTTTAAAAATCAATTTGAAGTAAATTCCATGTCAGAGACTTAGGAAACCTACTGCTACTCATTAAAACTACTTCCTAAGAAGAATAGGGTGAGGGTTTGGTTTAGCTCCTTTAATAAAGAACACGAACATTTGCCGGGAAAGCCAAAAATTGACTTTTAGTTTTCGAAATCAGCTTTATTGAGATCTGCTAAGTTGATTTTTACTTGCTGATGAGGTGTCAGGCTTTAAAAGCTCCTAAGTGGTCAAGGTGAATGCCTACATTTATCTCAATTCCAGGCACATGCTCAGCTTACCATTCTCTGTATTAGAGAGAAAAAGCTCCCTGGGCTTAAAGGCTGCAATGACAACAGCCACAAAGCTGAACTGCAGAGCAGAATATTAAGTGCTGAGGGCTTAACTCAACCTAAGGTGATGACTTTTAGTTCATACTGAATTCAATTAGACCAGCTTCATTTTCATCATTAAATTATTTTGATGGGAGTCCTACAGCCACTAAGGGAAGAACCAGGTTTCAATATAATTCACAGAGGAAATGCCCTTGTTTTAGTAAGTCAGAAAATAAGTGGAGTCAGAAGGAACCTCTAGCGTAACACCACATCTATCGTTCACCATCCCCAACACATCTCAGGCAAATGGATTTTATTATTCCTAAATCATGCCTGACAAATTGATATCACACCACTCTCCTAAAGCATGTCACATGACAATTTGCTGTTGCAAGGGCATGAAGTAAGCTTGCATAAAACAAAGATGAAGGAAGACCCGATGGCCATTGTTATAATAGATGACTGACCTCCAAGAAGCTGAAGCACATGAATATCTAGTCCATATGAGGTTTTAAGAAACCACGAGAATTTCCCAGAATGCTGGGCACCTCACTATACCCAAGGATGCCTGCTCTTTCGAATTTGTGTAGCCACAGAATACATGCAAACATGGCTTTCTCTGTAACTTAAAAGATATAGGACACAGTAAACATAGCCTCAGCAGGTAGCCAACATTAAGAAAAATGTAAAAAAGTTTGTGACATATCAAAGGAAAAAACTCAGTTCCTCTGTGGAGCCAGGTAAAGTAATATGAACCAAAAAAGGGTGATTTATACATACATACATGCATGCTGGCTACATACACATATGCATACCTACAGCTACCTTTACTTAAAGTATGACTAACATTTACTATGTCCCAGCTATTTCAGTAAGAATTCTTGAATATAATACCTCATACAATCCTCGCAACACTGAATGACATTTATTCATATTATTTCATGAATGAAGAGATCAAATGATTCGCCAAAACTCCATGGCTAGGAGTTCCCTTGTGGCCCAGTAGGTTAAGGATCCAGGCTTGGGTCGCTGTTGTGGTATAGGTTTGATCCTTGGCCTGGGACCTTCCACATGCCATGGGCATCCCCCCAAAAAAAATCCCAAAAAACCAGAAGAAATCACATGGCTAGTAAGTGATAAAATTAGGATCATCCCTTCATCTTCCAATTTCAGATCTTGTGCTCTCCCTTCCCCTATATCTTATGAATTAAGCTAGGATCTTCTACTTAATTAAAATTAGCCGCTTATGGGTTACCAATTTTCCAAGGATTTAGAAAAATATACTTAATAATGAAATCACTTATAATTGAAAATATATCCTCTGTGAGGATCTGGCTCTTTTGGAGCTTAGTATTACATTTGGATTATATGCGGTTTATACTGCTGCTATCCTGTCGATGCAGGCAGTGCAAAATATTTAACCCAATGTGCACAGGCCCAGGACATTCCCTAATGATTTAAATGCATTTTTTATTTCAACCAGAATTCCAAATGCCCACATTTATTTATCATCGGCAGTAAAAATTCAGGGAGTCCAATTATTCAAATGTTTCCATTACTCAAATGCTAGACAGAAATGTAAGCACCTTGATGCTGAGGACCTTGCCTTATTTCTCTTTTTGCCCTTGTGTCTAGCACAATCTTAGCGTATGAAAGATTCTATATAAGTATTATCTGAATGAGTGAACAGAGAATCAGTAAAGTCCTCATGAGAGCCTGTGAGTGGACAAACAATGTTTATATGCAAAGAAACTCTACAGTCCCCTAGCACTTCAACATAATTAAAATTCACTTTAAAATTAACAGCAAATATTTATATAACGTGTTCCATTTGCCAGGCACTGTTTTAAGTCTTTTAAATACATCTATTCATTTACTCCTCCAAACGATCTTATAAAGTATATATTTTAATTATATTATTAAATTTTATATTTGATATGCACATCTCTTCTTTCTTCTCCTAGATGTTAAGCTGCTTAAAAAAGGGATTAGATCTTCTTTATCTTGTAACCCAAGCCTGTACCATACGTTTAGCATCAAGTATATGCTGGGTAAGGAAATAAATTTATGAGTAAATGATGTTTCTCTGTGGGGCAGGCACATTGTAAGGATCAGGTCACAGCCGTAAGTGCCTTCTACACTGTACCTAGAAGACTGTTCAAATGTCTGTTCTGCTACCACTACAACACTCATACTTATTTCTGTAGCTTTGCAATTCATTCAAGGACCAAGCCATGCAAAATTACTCTTCAACCTACCATAATAGCAAGCCCCCTAACTCTACCCGATCAAAAAGCATATCTACTTGTAAGACAGGCAGCTTGTACTTTCATTGTCTAAGACTGGAGTTGATATGTAGCTAATGCTAAGCCAATAAAGCAGATGCCAAGCTGAAAACTTTAGGCATGCCAGAGAGTCAGAAAGTTGGATGATTTGGCTGATCTTGGGCACATGGCCCAAGTTTGGCCACTGGGAAAATATGTGAACACATGCCAGTTTGAGTTGACAAATGTTAAAGAGACAAAAATCTCTGGGACTGTTTGAGATCAAAACTGAAGGAATACAGCCCAGTGATGAGATCATGAGAATAAACGTGACTCAACCTGGGTAATTTTTTAGGCAGGAAGATTTGTGCCAGCACTCAGTGGTGGGAGGAGGCCAAGTGGATGCAGAGATATACCAACTAAAATGCAACTATGGAGGAATGGTAGATGTGATGAGATGGGTAAAGAATTGACAAATGAAAGAAGAATAATCCGGATTATGTGACTGAATGGAAATGAACCGTGAAAGGCAAATGGAGACCGATGAATGACCTTAGTGAAATACCAGGAATTTCAAATCTTTGTGATGGAAAGAATTGGCAAAAATAGGGGACTCTATAAAAAAAAAATGCTACTTTAGAGGAAAGATGATAAGTCCTTATATAATTACATTGAGTGTGAAATGACCCATTCAAAAGCATAGAGAGCAAGAGATCAGAAGGGCCAGTATTTTCCCTTAGAGTCTGCAAGAGAACAGGGATATTATAATGTCATCTAAGACAAGGGAAGAGAAACTTCTAAAAATTTCTCAATTGTCAAATGAATACTTTTAGCCTATACATTTTTTTTGAGGTGTCCAGTTGATGACATCAGTACTTTTGCTTTAAAGGAAGTTGGTGAACTCTGTCTAACTTGACCACCCTACTCCTTCCCCTACCTCTAACTAAATATAAGCATCCTGGAGTCAGTGACTTTGTTTGTTCTCTTATGTCCCGAACACATAGAATATCACCTTCCCTATAGAAGAACCTCAAAAAATATGTGCTAAGTGCAAAGAAAAAGCAAAGTGGGGAAGGAGGTAAGGCAGAGAGGGAGGGTGGGAGACAGGGAGAGAAAAAAATACAAAATGTTACATTTGCAGAAGACCATGCAATAGAAAAAATAAAAATTGCTTCCTCCAAGTTTTGGTATAAAGATGTCTTTATAAGGTAAGATTATCTCTGCCAATATCACATAAAAGAAAACAATAAAAATTACTTGCCCTAAGTTTTAGGTTTAAAGATCTCTTTATAAGATAATAGTATCTCTGGCAACATCACACAAAAGATAAAATAACATTGATTGATTCAGAAACTCGTTTGTTTTCCATACTTTTTTCCCAAACCCACATCACCCCCCAGAGGTCTGCTGCTGAGAACTGACAAGGTGAGAAATAACATTAAGCACTTAAGTCATTTAGAAGCACCTCACTTATTTCCTCTTTCCTCATACAACACATACGTGCACAAATACTAATTCTGAACACATTTCATCCCTCAGCTATTTCATCGTACAATGGGGACAACTTAAGGGGACTTAAAGGTGAAAAATGAATTTTATACTATCATAAAAAGTTAAAGTCATCCCATCCATGGCTAAGGTGATACAACTATAGGCAGTAAATATTTTTTTATTAATCTATTTAAATGATCTGGAGAGGAAATTGTCCCACAATAATCTTTCCTTTGTTCATTGGATTTTATGATTGCTTCTTTTAGCTTCTAGTCATTAAAGTAAATACAGAGTCTATCTCATCTTCTACCATGAGGAAAGTTATATAATATGAGGACAAAGGGTTAGAGAAAACAGAAGTTCTACTTTCATCTCAAAACTGAAAAATTCAAGTTCCAAATGCCATCTTTTAATGTTTAAAACTCAGACTCAGCAAATATCCTTCTGTTAAATGGAGACTATGTTCACAACTTTAAAAAAAAATAGTTAAATTTGCTGCAGTAAAACCTGCTTTTGTCAGAATTTAGGAGCCCGGGATGCTCAATGTTACAGGAAATTTTGTTTACCCTCAAACTTCATGTTAAAGCATAGAGAAACAAAAAAAAATTGTTCCAAAGCTTGATGATCAGGGCTAAACCTAGAAGAAAAGCAAAGGGAATCTCAAGAATGCAACAGAGAGTTAATTTTTGTATATGGTGTTAGAGAATATTTTAATTTCATTATTTTACATGTAGCTGTCCAGTTTTCCCAGCACCACTTACTGAAGAGACTGTCTTTTCTCCATTGTGTATCCTTTTCACCTTTGTCATGGATTAATTGATCACATGTACATGTACAATTATTTCTGAACTTTCTATCCTGTTCCATTGATCTATGTGTCTGTGGCCATTTGCAGCAACAAGGATGGACCTAGAGATTATCATACTAAATGAAGTAAGCCAGACAGAGAAAGACAAATATCAGATGATATCACTTATATGTAGAATCTGCAGGGGGAAAAAAAGATGCAAGTGAACTTATTTACAAAACAGAAATAGACTCACAGACATGAGAAACAAACTTATCGTTACTAGAGGGGAAGGGAGAAGTGGGAGGGATAATTTAGGAGAATGAAATTAATACATACAAACTACTGTATATAAAATAGATAACCATAAGGACCTATATAGCATAGGGAACTATACTCAATATTTATAATAGCCTATAAAGGAAGAGAATCTGAAATAGGGTAGATAGATAGATAGATCAATCAAAGATAGATAGGAGGACTTCCCGTCGTGGTGCAGTGGTTAACGAATCCAACTAGGAACCATGAGGTTGCGGGTTTGGTCCCTGCCCTTGCTCAGTGGGTTAACGATCCGGCGTTGCCGTGAGCTGTGGTGTGGGTTGCAGACGCGGCTCGGATCCCCCGTTGCTGTGGCTCTGGCGTAGGCTGGCGGCTACAGCTCCGATTAGACCCCTAGCCTGGGAACCTTCATATACCGCGGGAGCAGCCCAAGAAATGGCAAAAAGACAAAAAAAAAAAAAAAAAGATAGATAGGAATAACAGAATCACTGTGCTGAACACCTGAAACTAATACATTGTAAATCAACTATACTTCAATTAAAAAGAAAGAAAATGTCTTAAATTGGTCAATATTTATTGGTTAAAATTAGATTTTGGGACCTATCCACCAATTACTGTAAAATTAAGAAAAATATATTTGGAAATTAATTATAACTTAATAAACCTCATATCAAGAGGTTATTTGGTCTGGATAGATGCCCAAGAGTGGAATTACTGGGTCATATGGTAGTTCTATGTATAGTTTTCTAAGGTACCTCCATACAGGAGCATGATAATGTAAGAGAAAAGAATGTATACATGTAAGTGTAACTGGGTCACCTTGCTGTACAGTAGAAAATTGACAGAACACTGTAAACCAGCTATAATGGAAAAAATAAAAAATAAAAATCATTATATTAAGGAAAAAAAGGTTTTTTTAAAAAAAGAATGCAACAAAGAGAGGTCTGAGATGAAAACTATTCAGCAGTCATTGGGAATAATGCATCTAAACCAAAGAATTGAAGGCTTGTTTCAGAGGGAAAAAGAAACTGGAATTAATCAAGTATTGAAAGTGATTGATTGTATAGAAAATTATACCAAGAAGTTCTTGAAACATGTGATAAGAGCTAGTGATGAGTATAGAAAACTGTGCAAATGAATAAGGAATACAATTACTATACCCTTCAGGAAAAGAAAACATAACCACAGTGCATGATAACTTTCAACTGAGAGCTGCATTTGTACAAGCATAGTATAAGGACAATAACTAGTTATTACTTTAACCAATAATTGTAACAACGCTATGTTAGAAAACAAATTTTCATCCTCCCTAACAGAAAATCAATAGATAATGTGGAAAGCTGATAAATCCAAAGACAGACAAATCGCCACAGGCACCAAATCCTGCTAACATAAGGGAAAGACTTCTTAAGTGAAAGGAAGAAATGCAAATTAGGAGATAGCTATGGGCAAAATAATGGTGGCAGGAAATGCAAGTCTTGAAGAGAACTGTGGGGAATGCGACAATCATTCTGTGCACTGCCTTGCATGCCAGAATAAGGAGTTGGGATAGTTCCCTTTAGGCCCTAGAGAACCACCGAAGGCTTGAGTAGAGGGATAACATGATGAAACTAATGTTTTTCCAAATCTGAATCTGACCTCAATATGTTAAATGGTTTGGAAAGGAAAGAAAGTAAAAGTGGAAAAATCAGTTTGAAGCTATGTAAACAGTCCAAGTAGTTGATTGACCATATAGGCCTGTCCCCTCACAAAGTTATAGAAAACTGAGGAGTTGCCATTGTGGCTCAGCAGAAATGAATCTGACTAGCATCCATGAAGACACAGGTTTGATCTCTGGCCTCGCTCAGTGGGTTGAGGATCCAGCTTACCATGAGCTGTGGTATAGGTCAGGGACATGGCTCAGATCTGGTGTTGCTGTGGCTGCAGCATAAGCTGGTGGCTACAGCTCCGATTTGACCCCTAGCCTTGGAAACTCCATATGCCACAAGTGCAGCCCTAAAAAGACAAAAGAAAAAGAAAAAAAAAGAAAAAAAGGAAAAGTGAGGTTTGAAATATTACACCTTTATAAAAAATAAAGTCTTAGTGGAGTATTTGATGGACTGCAGCAGAATACCAGTTAGTATGCGATATGCTGTTAACTGAACTGTAAAGCTTACTCATCCCCTTGATCATCAAGTAATGTCACCCTGTTCAAAGGAATTATATCTGATAGATGACACACCTCATATAAGAAAATGTTTAATAACAACAACAATAATAATCATTGTTATCATGATGGCAAAGAGTTTATAAGGCTTAGCACCCATCAGGAAGTGTTCCAAGTTTTTTACATAAAGAGGTTAATCCCTTAACAACACCCTGAGGTAGATGGTACTATTATTCTCATGTTGCAGGAAGGAAAGATATGCAAGAGTTAACTCGCCCAAGACACAACACAATAGCCAGGAAGGACTGGAGTTGAGATTAGGATTCAGGCAGGCTATTGCCAAGAACTCACATTCCTCTCCACTCTATTAGGTTATCTCTAACCCAAAAAAGGGAAAAGTATGAAGTAAAAATAGTCCTCTTGGTCTCTCATTTCAAATCCATGTTTTCATATAAGAAAAAATGTAAATGTGTAGGGACTCACATCCAGCTGAGCCTTACTTTCTCTTATATGTCAAATGACACAAATAATAATCATGTCCCTGAGGGGGTTTATTAGCATCACGGTAGACAGAGGGAAATAATAGCCCCAGCTCTTTCCATTTTTTTATACCATGACTTCCCACTCTGACCCCGGGCTGGTTCATGTGTTATGGGTTGAAATGTGTCCTCCATGAAAACATTCGTATGCTGAAACTCAGAATGTGACTGTATTTGGAGCCGGGGCCTTTGAAGAGGTGATTATGTTAAATGAGTTTGTCTGAGTGGGACTTAATCCAATCTGACGGGTGGTCCTTAAGAGAAGAGGAAATCTGGTCACACAGAGACACCAGAGAGGCGAGCCAGCGCAGAGAGGAAAGAGCAAGTAAGGACACGGTGAGAAGACAGTCCGTCTGCAAACTAACAAGAGAGGCCTCAGAAGCAGCCAAACCTGCACACCTTGACCTTGGACTTCTGGCTTCCAGAACTGTGAGAAAATTAATTTCTCTTTTTTAAGGCAGCCAGTTAACTGCGCTTTGTGATGGCAGCTGTAGCAAACTGATACACTGTGTAACTTGCTTTGACAAAAAGTATATCAGTACATGAGATGCAGACAAAAACTGGAAAAGCACTTGCATCTTTCTATTTACATTCACTCTTGTTCTTTACATTCATCCTAAGAACATACTCAGTATCTTCTATAAGAATGTAAAACAAATGGAATAGAGATGAGTAACCATAGATAAATCTATTCTAGTTCATCCAATAAATAGTAACTCCCAGACAGATGACCAAGATCAGTCAATGCCATACATGCTGAGTCCAGTCAAAAGCACTAACTAATAGACCTATGACCCAAATATGTGATTGTTGTTTCATTTTTTGTTTTTTAAGGCTAAGGGTCAAATTGGAGCTGCAGCTGCCAGCCTACACCACAGCCACAGCAATGCGGGATCGGAGCAATGTCTTCAATCTATGCTACAGCTCATGGCAACGCCGGGTCCTTAACCCATCGAGCAAGGCCAGGGATCGAACCCACAACCTCATGGTTACTAGTCAGATTTGTTTCCACTGCACCACAATGGGAATCCCTGATTATTGTTTTAACCCACTACTTTGGGGAGCATGTTATACAGCATTATCATAGAGATAAATAATTGATATAAGCATCAAATGAAATAGTCACAAAGCATGTAGTAGCTGCTCATTTAATTTAAATTCAGCTTTTTTACAAAATAAATGTTATTAGGTATAGTTGACTTAGAAAGTTGTGGGGTTTTGTTTTGTTTTGTTTTTCTTTTTTGGCCACACCTATGGCATATAGAATTTACCAGGCCAGGAATCAAATCCAAGCCAGAGCTGCAACCTACGCCACAACTGCAGCAATGCAAGATCTTTACCCCACTGCGCCACAGCAGTGACTCCAGAAACCTGGGTTGGTTTCAGGTATACAGCAAAGTAAATCATTTATACATATACATATACATATAAACAGTCCTTTTCAGATTCTTTCCCCATGTAGGTTACTACACAGTATTTTTGTTGTTGTTGTTGTCTTTTGTCTTTTTGAGGGCCACACCCGCAGCATATGGAGGTTCCCAGGCTAGGGGCCTAATCGGAGCTGTAGCTGCCAACCAACACCACAGCTACAGCAATGCCAGATCTGAGCCACGTCTATGACCTACACCACAGCTCACAGCAACGCCGGATCCTTAACCCACTGAGCAAGGCCAGGGATCAAACCCACAATCTCATGGTTCCTGGTCGGGTTCGTTAACCACTGCACCATGAGGGGAACTCCAATTATACAGTATTGAATAGATTATCCCATGTTTATATATTAGGTCCTTGCAACCTATCTATTTTATATATACTAGTGTGTATATGTCAATCCAACCCTCTAATTTATCACACAGCCATAAAAAAAATGAAATAATGGCATTTGCAGCAATATGGATGGAGCTAGAGATTATTATACTAAATGAAATGTCAGACAGAAAAAGACAAACATCATATGATATCACGTGTATGTGGAATTTTTAAAAATGGTACAAATGAACCTATTTACAAAATATAAACAGACTCACAAACTTCAAAAACCAACTTACGGTTATCAAAGTGGGGAGAGATGGTTTGTGTGTTTGGGACTGGCATGCGCACAGTATTATATATGAAATGTATGGTCAACAGGCACCTGATATATGGCACAGGGAATTCTACCCAATATTCTGTGATAACCTACATGGGAAAAGAATCTGAAAAATCAGAACTTATAACAACATTGTAAATCAACTATACTTCAATAAAGCTTTTTAAAATGACAAAAAATAAAAGCAGTTTTAAAAGGTCTATGTTTTAAAAGAGGCTAAAGTGAACAAATAATCCTATGCCAATTTCCTTATATTGTAGATAAAGCTCTAGTAATTAGAAGAAAAGGATAAACTAAAACATTCATTTCAAATGTAAGGAAATTGATGAGAAAATAAGATTTCATTCTTTAAAGGGTATCCTTATCCATTACAAATTATTTTAAATGTTAACAGGTCTCATTTCCCTTATGTCATTAGGAAAGAAATTCACATTTACCTGTAGGTTCATTAAATAAATCAATCCTTTAATTCTTTCAAATTAATTATCATTAGTACAGATGATTGCTGTGGCCACAGTAAGTAAAATTATTATCAACTGCCAGCCGTGCTTGCTCAAAGCAAGATTTTGTTTCCATTGTTTAAAAAAAGAAGCTCGGAAAAACACATAGGCTTGGTTTGAGAAGAAATTAGAAATGATTATTCAAATCAATTCTTTCCCTAAAGAATATAATGCATGAATAATCTGCAGCATGCCCAAATTTTTGTTTTCCAACTGTTTCCGTCTGGATCCAAACAGAAGAGAGAAACCATAACATGATCTGGAGAATTTTATTATAAAAATCGCTAAACAATGATAAAAGAGATACTAAAAGATATAAAGAAACTCCATAGGATATGCCAGAACTGATGGAAAATATCCTAAGAAGGATAAATCTGGGTGGAGTTATCTCCCCAAGGAAAGGTTTCAGACTTTGTTGGAGAAGGTATGGTTGTCAAGTGAATGGCAGAAAAGTTTACTGTGTTGCCTAAACCAGATTTGTTCCATAGTGACTGGTCCATAAGGAAGTAACTTTCTGGGGCAGGGAAGAGCTCCAGCCAGTAGGCTGGCATGCATATGAAGAGAAGGAATGAAGGTGCCACTCTGCGCAGGTAACCTGGAGCACATGGTGTCACAGATTGGTGATTGCCCAGCAGCCTCAAGGCTACAATGTCAGAAGAACCATGTCTTCCTGCTGCATAGCTAGGGTAAGGTACCACCAGACATCCTCACACTTGCATGGCTGACCATGCAACCTCCAGATCCAGTAAGAGATGCCCTATCTCCCTGCAATATCCCTATAGCACCCTCCACTAAGGAAACTAACAGCATGTCCACTGTAAAGAAGAGCTGGTTTAAGGGATTCCACCCATTATCCCGAGCAAGTTTCAGAGCAAGAAGAGGAGTGAATTTGAAAAGACACAGGCACCCCAATATTCATTGCAGCACTATTTACAATAGCCAATACATGGAAACAACTAATGTCCATGGGTAGAGGAATGGATTAAGAAGATGTGGTACCTACATACAATGGAATATTACTCAGCCATAAAAAGCATGAAGTAAATAATGCCATTTGCAGCAACATGGATGGACCTAGAGATTATCACATTAAGTGAAGTCAGTCAAAGACAAATATATAATATCACTTGTATACAGAATCTAATTAAAAATAATGTAAAAGGACTGGAGGTTAGGATTTCAACATCCTGGGGAGGTACACAATTCAATCTATACCATTCTCCTTGCATTTTAAAGCCAGCAATTTCCACAAATCCCTGTTTTCTTGTGCCAGAGGCTTCTGTCATATTTTCAAAGCTCCTCAGGCTGTGTTCTCTCATAAAATGACTATTTGATCAACCTATCAGTAGCAATTAGCAGTTTGTGAATAGTCTCATGTTTAAGACAATCAAGACTCCTCTACAAACCAGAGTAAAAACCTACTTATTAGATATTCTCTAGCGGAACACACCCGACCACCCAACCAGCAAAATTCTCTAATGGAGGAGAAAGTTTTTAGTGCAACCACAATTAGAAATGAGAAAAACATTTGCAGAGGATTATGTCAAGAAAAGTAGGCAGAACTCTTTCAATATCAGCAACAGAAACCAAAACTGAAACTGACCTATGTGGAGAAACGCAAGGAGAGCGACAACAGTTACTGGTTTGTGTAAGTGAAATATGTAGAATATGAGAACAGCTGGACCAAGTGTTGACAGCTACCCTCAGGGCTCTTCCCCATCTCTGTTCCCTGCAATTCTCGGTGATGGCTTTATTCCAAGGTTTCTGAGCCTCAGCATGACAGACACTTTGAGGTGGATAATTCTTTCTTGTTAGAAGTTGTCCTGTGTAAGATGTTTAGTAGCTTCCTTGGCCTCTAACTGCTAGTGACCAAAATGGGACAACAAAACTGTCTCCAAGCATTGCTCTATGTCCCCTGCAGGGCAAAATTGCCTCTTTTCTTCGAGAGGTGACTTCAGGAATTATTTAATCCTTAATACATCTATTGATTTAGCAGTTCTTATGTAAAAACATGCACTTCTTTTCCAAAAGTCTAACAATAGTCCTAGGCCTGATTCTTATAATCTTACACTTAACCTCAAAAATATTTTATTATAGTTGAAACATTTTATATTTCCTAACCTTTATAGACATGAACATAGGGCACAGAGTCAGGATGCTATAACAGTTTATGACAAAGGTCATAAACTTATTTTCTGTCCTGAATGGTATTTGAATGTCCTAACAATACACTAGTGCATATGCAAGTTATATTTACACTATACTGTAGTCTATTAAATGTGCAATAGCATTGGGTCTACGCAATGTACATATTTTAAAAATATTTAATTGCTAAAAAAATGCTAACCATCATCTGAGCCTCTGCAATTCATAACCTTTTGAGTAGTAGAGGGTCCTGCCTTAATGTTGATGACTGCCAGTTGATTAAGGTGGTGTTTGTGAAGGTTGGGTTTGGTATAGCAATTCTTAAAATAAAACAACAAATGGAGTTCCCTGGTGGCTCAGTGAGTTAAGAACCTGGTGTTGTCACTGCTGTGGCTCAGGTTGCTGCTGCAGCGCAGACTTGATCTCTGACGCAGGAACTTCCATATGCCATGGGCATGGCCAAAAAGTAAAAAATAAATAAAAAATAAAAAACAAAAACAAAAACCAACAATGGAATCTGCCACATTGATTGACTCTTCCTTTCACAGATAATTTCCCTGTAGCACGCAATGCTGTTTGATAGCATTTTGCTCACAGGAGAACTTCCTTCAAAACTGGACTCCATTCTCTTAAAATCTGTTGCTGCTTTATCAGTGAAGGTTTTGTAATATTCTCAATCCTTTGTTATCCTTTCAACCATCTTCACAGTATCTTCGACAGAAATGGATTGCACCCTAAGAAATCACTTTCTTTGCTAATCCATAAGAAGCAAATTCTCATTTTGTTAAATTTTTTTATGAGATTGTAGGAATTCAGTAATATCCACAGCCTACATTTTTTAATTCTAGCTCTCTTGCTATTTCTACCACATCTTCCTCCACTCAAGTCTTGAATCCCTCAAGGTATTCCATGAAGGCTGGAATCAACTCCTTCCACATTCTTGTTAATGTTAATATGTTGATTCCTTTTCACGAATATAAATGCATTTAATGGCATCTGGAAGGATGAATCCTTTCCAGAAGTTTTTCAACTTATTTTCCCAGATCCAACAGAGAAACTGCTAATCACTATATCTGGAAACTAAAGCTTTATAAAATGTGTTTCTGAAATTGTAAGACCTGAAAGTTAAAATTATTCCTTGATTCATGGGCAGTAGAATGAATGCTGTGCTAGCAGCATGAGAACAACATGAATCTCCTTGTACATCTCCATCAGAGCTCTTGGGTGACCAGGTGTATTGTCAATAAGTGGCAATACTTTGAAAGGAATCTTTTGTTCTGAGCAGTAGGTTTAAACAATGCATCAGAAATATTTAGGAACCCATGAGATAAAGAGGCTTGATATCACACAGCCTTTGTTGTTCCACTTGTAGAGTATAAGCAGAGCAGATTTAGAATGATTCTTAAGGGTCCTAGGATTTTGGGGATGGTAAATAAGCATTAGCTTCAACTGAAAGTCACCAGCTGCCTTAGTCTTACCAAGAGGGTCAGCCTGAACATTGAAGCTTTGAAACCAGGCTCTGAGTTCTCTTCTCTAACTATGAAAGTCCTAGATGGCAACTTCTTCCAATAGAAGGCTATTTCGTCTATATTAAAAATCTATTATTGGAGTTCCCGTCATGGCGCAGCAGAAACTAATCTGACTAGGAACCATGAGGTTGCGGGTTCAATCCCTGGCCTCACTCAGTGGGTTAAGGATCCAGCGTTGCTGTGAGCTGTGGTGTAGGTCACAGACGCAGCTCAGATCCTGCATTGGTGCAGCCGTGGTGTAGGCCAGCAACTACAGCTCTGATTAGACCCCTAGCCTGGGAACTTCCATTTGCCAAGGGTGCTGCCCTGAAAAGACAAAAGACCAAAAAAAAAAAAAATCTGTTATTAAGTGTAGCCCACTTCATTAATGATCTTAGCTAAAGCTTCTGGATAACTTGCTGCAGCTTCTACATCAGCACTTGCCACTTCACCCTGAACTTTTATGTTACAGAGATGTCTTTTTTCCTTAAACTTCATAAACCAGCATCTGTTAGGCTCAAGTTTTTCTTCTATTGATTCCTCACTTCTTTCAGCCTTCATAGAATTGAAGAGGATTAGGGCCTTGCTTTGGATTAGGTTTTGGCTTAAGGGAAGGTTGTGCCTGGTTTAATCTCCCTACCATATCAGGAATGAGACTATTTCACGTTCTGATAATTTGTGTATTTCCTGGAGTAATGCTTTTAATTTCCTTCAAGAACTTTTCCTTTGCATTCACAACTTTGCTGTTTGGTGCAAGAGACCTAGCTTTCAGCCTGTCTCTGGTTTTCAGTATGCCTTCCTCACTAAGCTTAATCATTTCTAGTCTTTGATTTAAAGTGGGAGTTAGGTGACTCTTCCTTTCACTTAAACACATTGTAAGGTAATTAACTGACCTATTTTCAATACTGTTTTGTCTTAGGGCATAGGGATGCCTGAGAGGATGGCAAGAAACAGGGGAAAGGCCGGTCAATACAGCAGTCAAAACACATACATTAATTAAATTTTTTTATCTTATAGGGGTGTGGTTCCCAGTGTTCCAAAACACGATAATAGCAACTTTGAAGATCTCTGATCATAGAGCACCATAACAAAGAGAATAATAATGAAACTTTTCTCTTTTTTTGTCTTTTTAGGTCTGCACTCCTAAAATATGGAGGTGCCCAGGCCAGAAGTTGAATTGGACCTGTAGCCGCTGCCCTACCCCTCAGCCAAGCAACGCCAGATCCGAGCCACATCTGAGACCTACACCACAGCTTACAGAAAAGCAGAGCTCACAGCAGTCCTGGATCCTTAACTCATTGAGCAAGGCCAGGGATTGAACATGCATCCTCATGGATGTTAGTCAGATTCATTGCCATTGAGCCATGACGGGAACTCCTGAAACTTTTTGAAATATTGTTAGAATTGCCAAAATGGGGTATAGAAACACGAAGATGGCAAATACTTTTGGAAAATTGGCTCTGACACACTTGCTGGATGCAGGGTTGCCACACACCTTCAATTTCTAAAATTGCAATATCTGAGAAGCACAATAAAATGAGGTTTGCCTATATTTATATGCTAGGTGCTTTGTATCTAACTACTATAACTGTTATTAGTATCCCACTTTATAGACAATGAAACTAAGAGTTAAAGACATTCAATATCTTGCCCAGAGACATAACATTGTAAATAGTTTTAAATTCAAGTTCATCTATCTGATATTGCTTATTAATTCACAGAATATAGCAGCAGTTCTTCCACATTGTATGTTTCAGTGGTGGGTTCACATGTCAATTGTAAAATGAGGGAAATGCATGACGCTCAATATGCCACAAAAATTCAGTTCCCATAGTTTTTTAAATCCATATTCTCTACCTAACAGAATTATATGAAAATGTTAAGATGAGGAGTTGCCCCCATGGTGCCATGTGATCAGTGGCATCTCTGGAGGATTGGGACACAGGTTCGGTTTGATCCCATTTAGCACAGTGGGTTAAGGATCCAGTGTTGTTATAGCTGCAGTGGAGATTGCAAACTGTGGCTTGGATCTGATCCCTGGCCCAGAAACTCCATATGCTGTAGGGTGGCCAAAAGAGAAAAAAGGAAAAAAAAAAATGTGAAGTTGAAAGGACTCTAAGTCTGATCTAAAAACCTAATCTTATTTTCTCACTTTAACAGTAGAGATAATGCCGGTACAAAAGCCTGCTGATTACCTCTTCGGTGATCTTTTCTATATCTGTAATGTCAGAGATTTATCTAGTCTTGAAGTTCCAACTCTCATGGAGCTCACAGTCCATTAGAGAAAGAAATCTGTAGAAAGGCTCTGACACCATCTGAAGAGTCCTCTAAGCCAATAGCAAAGGGCCAAGTGTAACCAGTTAAGTCAGATGCAGAGTTACTGGGTGAACAAAGATTAGAATCCAGATCTCAACTACGAAAACTGACACCTGGTTTGCAGGGATATTCCTAAGAGAGTTAAGCAGGATAAGTTTGCAACATGGTAATACAAGAATGGGTCTAATTTTTGACTAACCATCTACTTAGAAAACAATTTTTATTGTTCTTCAAAAAAATATATATCCATTTTAGAGCCAAAAGTTCAGGCAATAAACTGATTCAAAAATGATTTTCTAAAAGGTATAATTCAAGGGCACTTGATCTTTGTAAACCTAATATTCCAATTTTGATCTTAGACTTTCTCAATAAATTAAATGCAGAATACTCTAGTGCTATAAATTAAAGTTGTGGAGTAAAACCCAACTGAGTGAATTCCTAGTTCTACCTCAATTAGAAATGAGTAGTATTTAGCAAATTACTGAACCTCTTTAAGCCAGTTTTTCACATGTAAAGTAGGGTCAATAGTCCCTATTTTACCTGGTAGTGTGAGGTTGAAATCAGATAAGACACTGAAAGTGAAGCACTTGACACAGAGGCAGGTACACTGTGAGCATTCAAAGGTTGCCTGTAAATTGTACTGGTTTTCCTTTGATCATTATAGCTTTTGTTCATTTGCTTGAGCAACTCTTGTGATCCACTGTGCATGGATGAAGGGAGAGGGTTGTGTTGCTATGTTCTTTGTCATTGTAAGAGTTGCTCCAAACCCTGACCAGCCAGCCTCATACTTCTGATCACAAGATAGGCTCGAGGTTTACTTAGATTTTTTTTCAGGTGAGCCAGCATCCTGAGGATTCCTTCATTCATTTATCCATTCAATAAACATACAAATATTTATTGAGCATTGACTGGGAAAAGATATTGGTGCTTAGACAACACTGGTAAACAAGGGCATGATAAGATAAATAATTTTTGGAGAGTGACAGGTGTGATAAACTAGAGTGCTATGTGAGAGTAGGAAGAAGAAGGTATGTTTAAATAGGAGGTAAAAGAAATTAGGTGAAAGAAAGCTGCCCAAGGAGGAGATATTTGAGCTGAGACTAAGGATTTGGGTCATTGTAAGGAGACAATGGAAAACATTCCAAATGAAGGGAACTTCAAGTACAAAGGCTCTAAGGCAGGAACAAGCTTGGTATATTCAAGGAGAAAAGAAAAATGAGCTATGATAACCACAGCAAGAGATGAGATCAAGAAGGTAAGTAGGCTTTAGATCATGTAAGGTCATGAAGACTGTAAGAGGAAGTTCTGAATTTGATTCTAAGTGTAATTGGAAGCCTTTAGTAAGATTTATCTCTGAGATATTTGAATGTTCTCATGTTCTATAGTGCTATAATTTCTGTGATGTTTTTGGTCCAAGAGAAGTCAAAGTGTTTCACTACATCTTCTAATCACTTTTATAATGATTTAGCATTTTTAGTTAGCTCTAACATTTACAGTTAGACTAAAAAGTGTCCTGCAATTATCTGTCATTGGAATAAAACTCCGAGACGGGTAACTTCTGAGCATAAATTGGAATCTATTTTTTAATTACTTCAGAACCTCCCTTAGCCAAAGGTACAAAACGCCATGCCTAGCAAAGAGAGTCTATGGTCTAGCTCCACAGTTATCCCTCTCTCTCCATAAATCTCATGAAAATGAAATGGAAAAAAAAAACAACTGTAACTTTTTCAGAATACTTACACATTAGGAAATCATTCCATGTAAGATGATTATATTCCAATTTTAAATAGCAATGAAGCATTAAAATATGTTGCAATTTCACAAATCTGTTTTTCCAATTAAAAACTCTAGAGCACCAGACCCATTTTTCCATCTCTAAACATGTAGGTCTAGCACTCACCTACTTCAAACTATATGTCAAAAATTTTTCTCCCACCAAACTTACCATTTCTCTGGCCCTTCCTTCTCCCATTGGATGACTTTGCTGAATAGCCAGTTACTTAAAGAACAGAACACTGAGTCTTTCTAAACTAGCTCATCATTACCAACAACTTCCAACAATAGTTACATTTCTTCTTGTTAATACCATGACACATAGCAGGTGAAATGGGATTCCCTCCTTGTCTTGTCAGTGAATTCCTACTTATGCTTCAGGGTCAACCTCCATTTTTCATCCTCTCTAACGCAGGAATCCCTTGAATAGCATAAGGAGTCAATTGCCTGAAATATGTCTGCTCATTCCACTCCTTTTCCTTTCTTTTTCTTGTTTTCTTTGAAACTAATAAGCAGAAAAAAATATTTTCTTCATCTTTTTAGAAGTCCACACCAAGTTTCAGCAGTTTTCACAATATTCTATAAATCTTTTAAATGTCTGTCTTCCATCCAGATGATGAACTTCCTAAGGATCCTCCCAATTCATCTTTAGAGAAACCCAATATGTCAAACAATAATGGGTAAGTATGTTAAAACAAATAGTTAACTAGTTTCCTGTTAACCATTTCCTATCGATCCTTTGCCTTTTGGAAGAAATAGATCAATTATTTTTCTCAGAATTTTCAATTGACCCTTGTTTAGAAGAATATCCAGATAGGAAATATGGCTTAGAGAAGGTGGCAAGAGATGTGGCCAGAGAGATACGCAGGGAAGGAAGATCCTGTACACGATGTTAAAGAGTTTGGGAATAGCCGAAGAAACTAGTGGAGGTTTTAATCCAAGAGAGTTACATGAGCTGATCTGCATTTTTAAAAAAGAACTCTACTTTATGGAAATTGCATTTTTAAAAGCCTCTACCAGTTAGAAGGCTATTGAAATGGTCCAGGAAATAAATGATGGTGGACTCAATGAAAAGAAGGAGTTATAGACAAACTGTATATTTTGCTGGTGTAATAGATGTGCAGCTGAGGAAAAAATAGAAATCCAAGGACATTACTACTAGGTTTTGTCTTGATCAACTAAGTGAAGAAAGATACCATTTACTGAAGAGGGAAAGAGAGGGTGAGGAATAGTTTCAGAATAAAATTTAAAATTGCATTTATACACACTAAGTCGAAAATGACTAGTAAAAATCCAAGCCTAGAGTTAAGGTGAGACATTTGGGATTCTGTACAGGATTAAATCTATAGTACTGGATGGAGAACTAGGGAGAAAGTCAGATGAAGAAGAGAAATGGATGGAAGACAGCAACAAACTCTGGGGTCCTCCTATATTTAGACATAGGAAAAAGGCAACAGACAAAAGCTGAGAAGGAAGAGACAGTGAAAGAGGCAGAACACCAAGAGAAAACTCTATAATCATAGCACAATGCTTAGCGCTACAGCAGCAACATTTACACAGTTCTGATCAGGTACATCTTACTGTTTTCAACATTTAGAATCAGCTTCTAGAATATTTTGTCTATGCTGACAAAACAATGTATAGCTTATTAATCTTGAAAGTAAAAATGTAGAATTACAGTAAACAGAGAGTAGGAGATGGGGGGGAAAGAGAGACAGAGAGGTGTGAGAGTGCTAAAATCTTCATTAACAAAATGGAAAGAAATGAAATAGTGCTGAAATAGAACATGCAGACTGTTTGGAAATGTTGATGTAACTAGCAGAACTGTAACTGAAATATTTGTAAACTCTTCAAGTAGACATAGAAGGGGGAGGTATAGAACTGGGGTCTATTTGGTTTCATTTTTAATCCTTCCATACTATTTGATTTTTTAATCATGTGCAGGTTTTACTTTGATGCAAGTAGGAATTTTAATTTAAATAGTGATTCCAGAGATTCAGTGGCAGATGGGTAGTGGGGGGAGGGGAGAAGTAAAATTAAATTTATAAGGCTAAGAAATTCTGACCCAGAAATTCTACTCCTAGTAACATTCCCTAAAGAAACATTCAGAAACGTGGACGAAGATTTATGTTCGAGAATGTTGCAGTATTAATTATAACAGTAAAAAGTTGAAAACTACCTACATAATAAATATTCAGAGATAATTTAAATAAATTATAGTTTACCCATACAATAGAATATTAAACAGCCACTAAATCATATTTGAGATTATTTGGGAGCTTATGTAATATTCATATCACATTATTATTATAAGTAAAAATACACGATTAAAAAACTGCATGTGTGCATGTGTTTGTGTGTGTGCATGCATGCACATGCATGCACATGTGCCCAGATTTGGATACCCAGCAAATACATGGTTCAACAAGAACAACCAACATTTCTATACAAAACTGAGAATTAACTAGCAAGAGATCCTCTCTTAAAAACTGTTTAAATGTGTACTTATAAAACAGAGAATATAATTCTAAAAAGGTCTAAGAAAAAATAACAGTGAAGAAAAAATGTTAGTATGTGGATATATGCAAATTAACATTGATAGTGGGCTTTAAAACTACAGAACTAAAATGGTAGTGGGAAAAATGCACAATTTGGAAGAAAAAGGTGAGTTACAATGTTCTTAGTTCTTTGAGGAAGAAAGTAAAATTATTAAATGTTTTAATATATACATACTAAAATATCTAAACTAACCGATGGAAAAACATACAGAATTTATATCCTCCAAAATCATCTGGGAAAAAATGGGATAAGGAAGAAAAAAACAACTTGATTTTTAAAAAGCCACAAAAAGTAGGGAAAAAAAAGGCAGAAAATCAGAAGGAAAAGAGCAGAACTAAATTACAAAATAAAATGGTAAAAATTAGTAGATATGTTGAATCATAATAAATATAAATGTACAAGACACAAGAATTAACAGACAACATTGTTAGACTGGATATGTTTAAAATCTAGCTAAAACCATCTATGAGAAACAAAACATGGTGCTTCTACTCTAACAGGAATGTCAAGGGATTGATTTGAAACCCCATGTCTTAGCATCAATTGACTCTGTATCCAGCAGCTCTCAAAATGATTTCCCTTTCCCCAGGGTAGAGTTACCTAAGAAGATTAACCAGGTCCCTTTAGGAGAGACTGGGATAATCACGACTATATCCACTTGACATGATGTTGCAGGGTCTTTCTTCACAGAATGTGATCGCTCTATAGTTCAGAGTGTGAAAACTGGCTCATGTCTGGAAAGTGTTCAAGGGGTCATTATTTACCATTGCAGAGGTTGACCACAGCTGTCTATTCATCCTTTTCTTTCTTTTTTTTTTTTCTTTTGTCTTTTTAGGGCAGCACCTGCAGCATATGGAGGTTGCCAGACTAGGGGATGAATCAGAGCTGTAGCCACTGGCCTACATCACAGCCAGAGAAAAGTCAGATCCAAGCCACACCTGTGACCTATACCACAGCTCACGGCAAAGCCTGATCCTTAACCCTCTGAGCAAGGCCAGGAATTGAACCTTCGTGCTCATGGATACTAGTCAGATTCATTTCCATTGAGCCATGATGGGAATTCCCTTTTCATCACTTGATCTCTTTTGATTATATACATTAAGCAGTACTCTTGTTTGCCCTGCAGCTTTCTTGCCTCTAGGAAAACCATGTTCTCTGAGTCATCTATCCCTTTGAGTCAGGACCTGCTCTCATTCTACCATTATGGTAATTAGGCCCACCTTGATTATGAAAATGAAGTGTTGCCACCTGTCCTTTACTATTCCAAGGTCCTATCATCCTTCTCATGTTACTAAGGAGCCTACTACTATGAGCATCTCCTATGACATGATCCATTCTTGATTCTTTCAATAATGTTTGCCCCGTTGCTAGCATATTCTCAATCGCTTTGGAAAATGGAATGACTTTGGGTCCTCCCAAGGAAAATTGTGGTTTAATAAACCCATTTGAGCATGTCCATTCCTCTGAGCCTTCTGATTGCTTCCTCCACAGTTATCCATGGCAGTTCTGGCATCTCTGTTTCATTTATGAGAAATATTAATTTGTCTAGTCATTCAAGAACCATCTCATCAACATGCTAAAGCAATCCCCCAGGGCCCAGGTCAGGATGCTAAGTCTTGTACTACAGTACAATGCCTCTATATTGACATCCCCCTCTTAGCCAGCATTGCGTTCCGCAGCAGTGATCCAGCACCCCCAGGGTTAACTCCTTACTCGTGCCAGGTAATGTAGTCCTTTGATGTATAATGTCTCTCCCTTAGCAATCCCAGTACTTATCTAATTACTTTGCACTGAGATTTGGCATTTTGGTGATCTTGTGGTCAGGAGAAGTGAGATTGTTCCTGAGTAGAAAGAGACTGTCATAAAAGGTACTTGCCTCCTTTGAGGCACTTGCATAACTTCAAGCAAGGAAGGGGGATGTATATTCCACTGAGATGGATGGGCCACTTTTCAGGTCAAAGGATTCTAAAAAATTTAGGTATTCAAGATTTTTAAGTGCATCTACTTTAATATCCTAATTACAAGTCCCACTTTTTCCCTATCAGGTTTTATCAACTTTATCTGGTTTAGGCATAAGAGCCTTCACTGAAGTTCTGCCATTTTACAAATCTACAACTTTTAGAAGAAAATATAGGAGTTCCCCAGTGGTTAACTAATCTGACTAGGAACCATGAGGTTTCGGGTTCAATCCCTGGCCTTGCTCAGTGGGTTAAGGATCCGGAGTTGCTATGAGCTGTGGTGTAGGTCTCAGATGCGGCTCACATCTGGCATTGCTGTGGCTCTGGTGTAGGCCAGCAGCAACAGCTCTGATTAGACCCCAGGCCTTTAAGACAAAAAAAAAAAAAAAAAAAAAGACAAAAAAAAGAAAATATAGATTATCTCTATGACTTTGGAATATGTATAAACTTAAAATGACACAGAAAAAAAAAACTAACCATGAAATAACTAATTTAAAATTAAGAACTTTTGTTCTTGAAAACACAATATGATAGTTTAAAATTAAATTACAAACTGGCTTAAGGTGTTTGCAACATACATAGCCCAAAAAGGATTAATATTTAGAGTTTATGTACCAATCAATAAGACATAACCCAATAGAAAAATGAGTGAAACTATGAAAAAGCTTTTAACATAACAGGAAACCCAAATGCCAGTACACTTTTAAAAAACATTCAGAGACTTCCCATGGTGGCTCAGCAGAAATGAACCTGACTAGTATCTACGAGGACGCAAGTTTGATTCCTGGCCGTGCTCAGTGGGTTGAGGATCCAGCATTGTCGTGAGCAATGGTGTGGGTGGCAAATGCGCCTTGGATCCTGCATTGCTGTGGCTGTGGTGTAGGCTGGCAGCTATAGCTCAGATTCGATCCCTAGCCTGGGAGCTTCCATGTGCAATAGGTGCATTCCTAAAAAGACAAAAACAAAACAAAACAAAACAGACACTCAATGTCAGTAATTACTAAAGAAATATAAAATAAAAAGAATTTCACACTCATCAAATTGCCGAAATTACAATATCTGACAATATCAAATGTTGGAAAAGATACAGATTAATGATGGGGGAGAAAATACTTTTTTTAACCAAAAACTAACTATATTGGATATATCCTCTCTTTGGTCACTATCTCAGGAAAGCTAAGCCCACCCAAATTCACTGCTGAATGTCCCGCCAACCACACGACACATGGCACTGCCCTCTTCCTATATATCCAGCCATTGTTAATGGTGCCATAACTGAACATCTAATACGAAGGAGACCCAGACAAAGAATGGGCAATATCCTTAGTTTATATAATTCTGAAAAATGCATAGAGGCAGTCTCATTTCTTTTAACGAATATTGAGACATAGAAGAAGCAACTGTAACTAGCGGACATAACAAGAACTAGAAGGTCCTGGACATTTGTTGAGAGATTTTTGTTTACTGATCCAACTTCAATAGCGCTAACTGATTTATTCATATTTTCTATTTCTTCCTGGTTCAGCCTTGAAAAATTACACATTTACAGAAATTTGTCCATCTCTTCTAGGTTGTTCATTTTATTGGCTTGTCCATAGTAATCTCTTATGATCCTATGTATTTCTGTGGTGTGTGGTAATTCCTCCTTCTCATCTCTGATTTTATTGATTTGGGCCCTCTTTTTTTCCTTGATGAGTCTGGGTGAAGATTTATAAAGTTTGTTTATCTTTTTTAACACAATTTTAAAAGGTTATACTACATTTACAGTTACTACAAAATATTGTCTATATTCTCTGTATTGTACAATACATCCTTGTAGCCTATCTTATATGCAATAGTTTGTACCTCCTACTCCCTAACTCTTATATTACCCCTCCCCCCATTTCCCCACTGGCGACAGCTAGTTTGTTCTTTTTTGTTACATTTATTAGTTTGCTGTATTTTTTAGATTCCACATATTTGATACAATACAGTATGTGTCTTTGTCTGAATAATTTCATTTAGCCTATTGCCCTCCATGTCCATCCATGTTGCTGCAAATGGAAAAATTTCATTCTTTTTACGGCTGAGTAGTACTGCATTGTAAATACATACCACATCTTCTTAATCCATTCATCTATCGATGGACACTTAAGTTGCTTCCACATCTTGGCAATTCTAAATAATGCAGCTGTGAGCACTGAGGTGCATGTTTCTTTTCAAATTAGTGTTTTTATTTCTTTGGATATATGCCCAGGAGTAGACTTGCTGGATTATACAATAGTTTATTTTTAGTTTTTTAAAAAAGCTCCATATTGTTTTCCAAAGTGGCCGCACCAATTTACACCCCCACCAACAGTGTATGGGGCTTCTCTTTTATCCACAACCTCACCAACATCTATTATTTGTGTTTTTTTGATGATAGCCATTCTTACAGTATACAGTATAATATGATATCTCATTATAGTTATAATTTTCATTTCCCTGATGATTAGTAATTGTTGAGTAAATTTTCATGTACATGTTGGACATCTGAATTTCCTCTTTGAAAAAATGTCTATCTTGTTCTTCTGCCTACTTTTTTTTTTTTTGTCTTTTTGCTATTTCTTGGGCTGCTCCCGAGGCATGTGGAGGTTCCCAGGCAAGGGGTCAAATCGGAGCTGTGGCCACTGGCCTGCGCCAGAGCCACAGCAACGCGGGATCCGAGCCACGTCTGCAACCTACACCACAGCTCACGGCAACGCCGGATCGTTAACCCACTGAGCAAGCGCAGGGATCGAACCGGCAACCTCATGGTTCCTAGTCGGATTCGTTAACCACTGTGCCACGACGGGAACTCCCTTCCGCCTACTTTTTATTTGGACTATTTTTTTTTTTTGATGTTGAGTTGTATGAGCTGTTGATATATATTGGATATTAATCCTTTATTGGTCATATCATTTGCAAATATTTTCTCCCATTCAGTACGTTGTTTTTTTCATTTTGTCAAGAGTTCCTTTTGTGCCAAAGCTTTTAAGTTTAATTAAGTCCTATTTGTTTACTTTTGCTTTTATTTCCTTTATTTTAGGAGAAGGATCCAAAAACTATTGCTACGATTTATGTCAGAGTGTTCTATGTTTTCCTCTAGGAGTTTTATAGTATCTAGTCTTACATGATGGGATTGGTATCCTTTAAAGAAGAAAAAGAGAGAGCAGAGCCCTCCCCATCTCCACATGTGAGGATATAACAAGGAGGTGGCCATCTGCAAGCCAGAAAGAAGGTCCTCTTGCAGAAGAATTTAATCTGCCTGGACCTTGATCTTGTACTTTCTAAACTTTAGAATTGTGAGAAATAAATGACTTTTATTTAAGCCACAAAGTATGTGTTGGTTTAGCAGCCTGAGCCAACTAAGACATACATAGAGAAAAGCAGATAGAAGCAGTATATGAGTGACCATTCAGCCCCAGAGAAAGGGAAGGCACCACCTCAGTTGCTTTATGTTCACTGTTTAGTACTGTTGAGGCTAGAGGTTCTTTCCTATCCTTAGTTGTCCATCAAAGAGCCTCTCATTTCACTACAATAAACCCTCTGCTTTTAAGCCAGCTAGCTTGGATTTCACTTCCTTATAATAAAAATGCTTGTGTAAACCAGTAATATTACTTGAGAGCATATCCTGTGTACCATTTATTCACCCCTGCTTAATAGCATCAGCAAAGAAAAAAGTGAAGAAAGTTATGGCTGACTGTAGTGAGTTGAATACTGTCCTTGCAAAAGACATTAAGCCCTAGAGCATGTGAAGGTAGCTGATTTGGTGAAAGAATCTTTGCCACTGTCATTAAATTAAGGATCCTGAGATGAAATCATTCTGGATTGAGGGTGGGGCCAAAACCAGAAGACTGGTGTCCTTATAAGAAAAAGGAGAGGGAGTTGTGGGGAGAAGACACAGAGAGGCACAGAAAAGAAGGCCATGTCAAGACTGAGCACACAGGAGTTGTGCTGTGCAAGCCAAGGCACATCAAAGGCTACCAGACAAGAGGCATGGAATGAATTCTCTCCCAGAGCCTCCAAAAAGAATCAACCTCACCACCACTCGATTTTAGACTTCTGGCCTCCAGGGCTGGGAGTCAATGAATATAACCACCCAGATTGTGACAATTTGTTACAGTAGCCCTAGGAAATTAATATAGGCGGTATTTTAAATAAGCCTTTAGGGAGTGGATATCTGCCCTTTATTCATTTTTATACTAAGATTATTATTTATATCAGAATTGGTATAAAGAGCATTATAGTATTTATATGAATTTATAGGCAAGTATGAACAACATGGTATTATTAATGTGAATTTGTAAAAGGAATGGGTAAGACCATCTCTTTAGACCAGATTTAGTGAATTTCTAATGTACAGTACTGATAACAGTTTGGACTTTGTGTAATTCCAATCCAGAACTTCTTAAAACACAAGTAATTCAAAGAAAATTGGCTTTACAAAGAAAAGTCCTTTTTGAAAAGCAAAAAAAAGAAAGAAAGAAAGAAAGAAAGAAAGAAAGAAAGAAAGAAAGAAAGAAAAAAGTGATAAATTTAGGAAAGGCATAGAAAGTTAGACTCATTTATTTAGAAAGAGGCCAGTTTGTTGTTTTTTTTTACTTCTATTTCATTTCTCTCCCTGCTCCAACTCCCAACACATGATGAGGCAATGCATTAGACTGTGAGCACACGCAGGGCACAGAGGCAGTGGGATGGAAGATTTCCTTCTACCGCTCTCAGATGACACAGCGGTATTCTACCCTGGGTATCTTCTCTGAAACCCAAAGAGTGCACCCCTAGAACATATTCTCCATTCTCTTTTTAACAGATGGCTTCACATTTTAACGCAGACCTGAGGGTGAAACTAAAGCCCACAGTAGGTGAGAGTTTTCCTACTGGCCAGGTGAGAGAAAAATTTGTATTTAGAGATACTAAACTGAATTTAGACATTTTAGTTCCTGGAAAAAGAATCCCTTCCAGTGAAGTAATCAATGGATGAACATCAGTGGGTTTAGGACTTCAGTCTGATATTTGCTCAAAGGTGAGATGTCTGGACTTAACAAGAAGATGAAGGAAAGTGGAGGTGAGAGAGAATGCAGGAGGGTTTGGGATACCACAGTTGGCAAGAAAGGTGCCTGCCTTCTCAGTAATGGGTCTGTCCTTTCGGTCACCCTTGTGGCCATATTTCCTGTTGCCACTACAAAAAAAAAAAAAAAAAGGAAGATGATAAGGGATAGAAGAAATAATATTTTTTAAGAGTACATTAAAAGTTTAGAGAAGAGTAAAACTGAAATTAAGAGTGGGCTAAGGGAAAAATAGAAGGTAGAAATTAAGAATGAGTCCATGAATGCAAATAAAGATGGGGTTTAGAATTTTAAAATAAAAATAAGATAGGTGAAAGTAAAGATAAAGGTCAACAGAATTAGTAGACCAAAAGCCATGAAAGTAAAGGACATAAAAGGTTATTATTAAAAGCTAAAACCCATAAAATAAAAGTAAAGTGTAACAAAGGGAGTCAAGGATTAAAAATATAAATTATGATAATAAAACTCATATAAGATTAAATATTGGAAAAATGTTTTAGATAAAGTACATATAAAATGCTTGAAGATTAGATGAATAGATTAGAAAATAATATAAGGTGAGGGCAAGGAGAGAAACCACAAGGACATATACACTGAGACTGTGGGTCCCTCCCCATTTATCATGCTGTATCATCACAACTTTTTGTGTGCTATGAGAAATACCCTTCTACCTTCTATATTTTACTATGACTTTACATCCTTCAAAACTCATCCTTCTTCAGGAGGCAAAACACACACACACACACATTACTCCTTTCCACCCAAATTGGGTTAAATACTTCTCTGTTATCCAACGGAATCCTGCATAAACCTCAGCTCAATATTTCTGTCTCTTGGTTTGCTCTACTCAGACCCTTACTTTAAAATCTTTGCTGTACATAGAAGTAATATAACTTTTCATAACAAAGTAAAAAGAAGGAGCTTTATCAAATCCTGGGGGGGAGGGTTGGACTGTATTTTATTATAATTATTATTATTATTAAACTATAGTTGATTTACAGTGTTTCTTCAACCTCTGTTGTGCAGCAAAGTGACCCAATCACACACAGCTCCCTGTGCTGTACAGTAGGGTCCCATTGCCCATACATTCAAAATGTAATAGTTTGCATCCACCACCAATTTTTGGACTATATCTATTAACAAAGTTTTCCTAAGCACTCAATCTGTGCCTAAGATTTCCTAAGCTCTGTGAATATAGGGACACAAATATAAGGGACATCATATGAGTAAAATGATCAAAAACCCATTCTAATTCCCTAGACAGAGCTGACCTTATCCATTGGCAAAATAAGATATATCTGCAGAGACCTCAAAAAAGTCATTTTAACACCAAAATGTTATCAACAAATTGCTGCTTACTAATGATATAAACACCTTTATTTTTTTAAAAATAAGAAAAATTCTTTACCCTACCATTAGTGCTAAGAATCAAAATAGAAATATTTTTTGATAATAAAGCTGAATCCAGGACATTCTGGAAAAGACAAGGTAGATGTATCCAAATACAAGAAGTATAGAACTAAGGCCAAAAAAAATGAGAGAAGTTCAAGAGAACTCTCAAGAGAATGTTCAGTTGGAAAAAAGGAAAGACATTTATTGTAACCATAATAGCAATGATGGGGTGTCATTCCATGGTGTAAAGAGAAGGTAGAAAGAAATTCAGGCTAAGGACACATCTGACAAGTTTGGAAGATGGAGGAAAGGAGCTTCATCATCACTTATATGTGCAAGGCATTTTTCCAAGGGTCTTAACGTATATTAACTCATTTAATCTTTGCAACAATTTGAAGGAGGATTATAATTTTTTTCTTTTTTTCTTTTTTGGCAGCCCCATGGCAATATAGAGTTCCTGGAACAGGAATCAGAACCAAGCCGCATTTGCAACCTGAGTCACAGCTACAGCAACACAGCATTCTTAACCCACTGTGCTGGGGCAGGAATCAAACCTGTGTCCCAACACTCCCAAGATACCATCTATACTGTTGCCCCACAGCGGGGACTCCAGAAAGGTTATAAATAATTATTTTCACCACTGTATAAATGGAAAAACTGAGGTTTAAAAGCTAAAATAACTTTAAAAAAATCATAGCCCTTTTAAAATACTAGGTAATAAGCTAATAATGTTTCCCATCCATGATTTTGAGTCACTAAATCAGAGACTGCCTAGATATTATTTCACATGTAATGCTTCAAGATTTGAATTAATGATTAAGCCAGTTAGCAGTGAGTCTACATTTCTAATGCTTGGGCCCCAGGAGTACATGAAAGCAAGGAATTTTCCTTAACTTATAATGAATTAACTTTGAGGATGATCAACTAGAAAGCATTGTATCCTTGCTTCTGGATAGATGTAGAAGAAAAATATTACATAAAAATGGTCTTGGACAGACATCAGGGATGCAGTGTTTTGTTCCAGTGACAAAAGTTTCTTCTAGATGATGCCCGAAACTTGACCTCACTCGCCACAATGCCCCCTGATGTTAAGCACATCTTCAGTTCAGAAGCCAATGTCAACACCATATGTTCCAAAAGTCCTATTAATATTATGAGCAATTCTGTATGTCCACATTTGGAGGATAGGAGTGACAAATTGGAATGGGAGAGTAAATAAGCCTTTTCTATTATTGAAAGTTGGGTCTATCTTCTTATGATTCTAGCTCTTAGTCTTGCATTTATCAGAGATGATATTCCAAGGAAGCCAACAGAGGTACATAATCCAGTGTCCAAAAACTTTTGAGTAGATTTTTTTCAGAATTTTTTTACAGATGTTAGGAACATACTGCTTTTACTGTAATTATGGTAACTCCCCATCAGGGTATGGGGAATTTCTTAATCAAGCCTATTAATTTTTTTGCTGTAAAGTGTATAAATATGCAAGCAAAGTAGATTAATAAAAACTGCAAATAGTCCCACATCAGAATGGAACAGTTCTACCATAAGAGAAATCTGCCACACATTTAAAATTTCGGGGTTTGTATTGGAATTTTAAACTTTTTTCCCATTATTCCTTAAGCCTAAATGATCTAGTGGAAAGTTATGACCTCCAAGAGCCAATATTAGAATATAAAAATTCCTAAATGGGGCTAGCTACTAGAAAGAGTGCCCTCTAGTGAGTTGCTTAGGTATAGTCTTTCAGGAGGTGAAATACACAACCTAAAACTTCTAGCCAGATCTCTTTTCACTTCTCTTCAGCTGAATCATTTAATTCCTGCCATGATACCAAGAGCCCACTTGAGTACTAATGTAAGGTTAAATGAAAATAACATGGTAAACAGTTTAGAAAGCATGATCACATTAATCAACTTCCAAGTTCACTCACATAGTTACTGGTTGGCTTAGATCCTTCACACCTGGACTTCCCACACAGGTGCCTCACAGCAGAGCAGCTGGCTTCCTTCAGAGATAATGACTGAGAGAGAGAGAGAGAGAGAGAGAGAGAATGCACTTAAGATGAAAGCCAGTGTCTTGGAACTTGGAAATTTTGAGGTGACATCCCATTACGTCTGCCATATTTTACTTATTCGATGTGAGTCAATATACAGAGCCCACACTATTAGAGTGACTATAAAAAAAAAAAAAGTGACTATGGAGATGGGATTAAGATAGTGGAATAGAAGGACTGGAGCTCAACTTCTCTCCTAAAAACAACAAAATTCACAACTAAAGGCTAAGCATTCTTCACCCAAATGGACTGGAAACCTTAAAAAAGATATCCTACTCCAGATGAAAAAGAGGAGGCCACATCAAGAGATAGGAGGGGCGATTTCACGTTATAAACAACCCCATACCTCCTGGGTGGGAAGCCTCACAGACTGGAAACTAACTGGTTCACAGAGACTCACCTACAGGAGTGAGAGTTCTGAGCCCCACATCAAACTTTCACGTGTGGAGATCTGGCACTGGGAGAAAGAGCCCCTGGAGCATCTGGCATTGAAGGCCAGTGGGGCTTGTGCACAGGAGCTCCACAGGACTGGGGGAAACGGAGACCCCATTCTTTTTTTTTTTTTTTTTTTTTTTGTCTTTTTAGGGCCGCACCTGCGCCATATGGAGGTTCCCAGGCTAGGGGTACAGCTACAGCTGCCGGCAAACACCAGAGCCACAGCAACACCAGATTCAAGCCATGTCTGCAACCTACCTCACAGCAATGCCGGATCCTTAACCCACTGAGCGCAGCCAGGGATTGAACCCGCAACTTCATGGTTCCTAGTCGGATACCTTCCCACTGAGCCATGACGGGAACTCCTGGAGATCTCATTCTTAAAAGGCACACGCAGACTTTCACTTGCACTGAGTCCCAGGGCAAAGCAAAATCTCCATAGGAATCTGGGTCAAACCTGACTGCAGTTCTTGGAGGACATCCTGGGAAAACAGGGGTGAATGTGGCTTGTTGTGAGGGAAGGACAGTGAAAGCAAAGCTCTCGGGAATATTCAGCAGCGTGCCTTTCTCTGGAGGTGGCCATTTTGGGAAAACCTGGCCCCACCAGTCAGTGCTGAGAAGCCCCAGGGCAAACAACAATCCAGGTGGGATCACAGCCCCACCCCTCAGTAAACAGGCTACTTAAAGACCCCTCAGGCACAGCTGCCTTTAATCCCATCCAGAGACTAAGCCCCACCCACCAGAGTGATTAGAATCGGCTCCACCTACCAGGGGGCAGGCATCAGCCCCTCCCATCAGGAAGCCTGCAGCAAGCCCCCATACCGATTTCAGCCACAAGGGGGGCAGACACCAGAAGTAAGAGAAGCTGCAACTCTAAGAGTGACTATTACACAGGGATGTTACTACTAGGAGCTGGGGATCATTGGGGGTCATTTTAGAGGCTATCATGATAGAATCCTGGAATTCACTGAATATTTAGACATTGTCATTTTCAGAAGACATCACTCACTGGTTTAAAAAATATTTCCATACTCTAATACCAATTCCTATTGGAAAAATAAAAGTACTGCCTTTGTATATCTTCCTATAAAATAAAGAGAATCATGAGATGTTCTCTAGGCAATTTACAAACTCATCTCACTTGTTTTGTTTCTGATATGAAAACTGCCCATTTTATCAATACTATTGAGGAGGTTATAATATGAAAAAGCAAATTGTTAGAAAGCAGAATCAAAAGTTTGTGATACTATGCAATAAAGTTTCTGAGTGTGGATTTTCTGGAAAAGCGAAAATTGACCAGAGCAGTAGAATTCAAGTATTAAATTTTTGAGTATATGGCTCCTTTTCTCTCTCTTCTTAAGGCAAATATTTTAATATTTTAACATAACATTTTTTAGAATAGACTTTGTTAGAAAAAGAACACGGTAAATGCATAACAAAAAAGTCTGGATGAATGGACAACAATCCATTGTTAATCATCAGTGTGTCTCAATGGTGGGATTATAGGTAATTTTATTTTCTCTATATTTTTCTATATTTGGGGTAATTTTTATAATATGCTGTGTATTGCAATTATGAAAAAAGAGAGAGCCTTCTAAAACAAAAAAATTTGCCATTAATGGATGTGTTTCTACTGCGTTTCAAAATTTTTTTCATTCATTTCTAGTCAATGGCTATTCTCCATTCCTCCATCTTGAAGCATGTAATTTCTATCATGAAATGCTCTGTGAAATAACTCATGATGTCTCCTCCTATACCTAACCCCTCTAGGTTTATTCTGGTTATTCCTTCATGCAATTTGTGTCTGTCATGCATCTTTTTTCTTACATGGAGGACTGGAGAATTGTATAAAGATGTAAAATATATGATCCCTGTCCTTGAGATACTCATGATCCATTTGGTCGGCAGGATCATAAACCAGAGAGAGAATACAATGTGCTAAGTGTTTTAATTGAAGGATATACAAAGTAATTTGTGAGGACAGAGAATAGAAGCAGTAAATCCGTCTGAAATACAGGAAGGTTTCACACAGGATATGATATACTCCTCTAATACTTTTTTTTTTTTTGGTCTTTTTTGCCATTTCTTGGGCTGCTCCTGCAGCATGTGGAGGTTCCCAGGCTAGGGGTTGAATCGGAGCCATAGCCGCTGGCCTACACCAGAGCCACAGCAACTCAGGATCCAAGCCACGTCTTCGACCTACACCACAGCTCACGGCAACGCCAGATCCTTAACCCACTGAGCAAAGCCAGGGATTGAACCCAAAACCTCATGGTTCCTAGTCGGATTCATTAACTACTGAACCACAATGGGAACTCCTCTAATACTTTTTATACCTCAAGTATAAGTAAAGTTTTTTCTGCCTTGAATGCAGATTTCAGGAGAGTCACCTGTGCAAAGCCATGGAAATAAGAGAGAGCATGATATGCAGAGAAAGCAAGCCTTCTTTTTTAATTTGAGCATAGCAGATTGTGTTTTAAGGAATAAAGTGGAGGAACATGGGATAAAATCTTTGCGAAACATATGATGTTCAGCTAAAGAATTGATATACAAAGGAATGCTTAAGTTCACCAGTAATGAAACAAGTAACCTAATTTAAAAATTAATAAAAGTTCTGAAGAAACACCTTACCAAAGAAGATACACAGAGAGCAAATAAGCATATGCAAAAATGCTTAGCTTCATAGGGAATTCAAATTGAAACAGCAATGAGATGCCACTGCACACCTAATAGAATAACCGAAATTCAGACCACTAACAAAATCAGAAGCTGGTGAGGATGAAGGGCAACAAGAACTTTCATTCATTGTTTGTGGGAAGGCAAAATGGTACAGCCATTTTGGAAGAATTAAAATTTATTTCTAGCAGGAAAAATACATGGCTGTTAAAAAGAATGAGTCATTAAGCCTCCAAAAGATATGGAAGAACTTTAAATACATATTACTAAGTGAAAGAAGCCAATCTGAAAAAGGATACATGCTGTATTATTTCCACTATATGACATTCTAGAAAAGACAAAACTATGGAGACAATAAAAATATCGATGTTGACAGGGATTCTGGGAAGGATGATCACAGGGGATTTTTAGGACAATGAAACTATTACTTAGTATAACACTGTAATTGTGTATATATGTTATTTATATATAAAATCCACAGACTGTACAACACAAGAATGAACCCTAATGTAAACTATGGAATTACTAAATAATATATCAATGTTGGCTCATTAGTTATAACAAATATACTACATTACTGTAAGATATTAAAAATAGAGAAAATTTGTAGGAGGTAAGGGATGTATAGGAGCTCTCTGTATTTTTAGCTCAATTTTTTTCTGTTAACCAAAACTTCTTAGAAAATGAATAAAGTCTATCAATTTTTTTTTTGTCTTTTTGCCATTTCTTGGGCTGCTCCCGCGGCATATGGAGGTTCCCAGGCTAGGGGTCGAATCAGAGCTGTAGCCACCGGCCCACACCAGAGCCACAGCAATGCAGGATCCGAGCTGTGTCTGCAACCTACACCACAGCTCATGGCAACGCCAGATCGTCAACCCACTGAGCAAGGGCAGGGACCGAACCCGCAACCTCGGATTCATCAACCACTGCACCACGACAGGAACTCCTATCAATTTTTTTTGGGGGGCCACACTCATGGCATATCAAAGTTCCCAGGCTATGAGTCCAATCAGAGCTGTAGCTGCTGGCCTACACCACAGCCACAGCAACTCCAGATCTGAGCTGCGTCTGAACCTACACCGCAGCTCAGGGCAATGCCAGGTCCTTCACCCAATGATCCAGACCAAAGATCAAACCCATGTCCTCATGGATACTAGTAGGGTTTGTTACTGCTGAGCCATGATGGGAACTCCTCAAATTTTTTAAATAGAGAAAAATGTGGTGAAGAAAGAGATTGCTGTTAATTTATAAGAAACATGATAAGTTGTTGCTTTGGCCATCTATTTCCGTGGAACCAGCCTCTCCACATTTGATGGCTTGAAACCAGTCATTCCACTCTGTTCACAATCTGTGAGTTACAGAATGGACAAGTCTCAGCTGGCTGATTCTCCTGTTCCACATGGGGTTGAATGAGGTCACTCGGTGATATTCAGCTGGCAGCTGAGCTGGAATTGAGAATCCAATGCATCTTTCTTCATATATCTGGTGCCTTGGTGGGGCAGGATGGAAAGCAAGGCTCTGTTGGGCCACTCTCCCTCTCTTGGTTGTTTCAGAGATTTTCTGGATACTGTCTATAGCAGGATAGTTTAACTTTGGCAGTTCAGGTTTCAAGAGACAAGAATTAGAAACTGACACTCTCCTATGGTTTGTGCTTATCAACAGCAAAGCATCACTTCTGCCATCTCTCTTTGTCAAAGTAGTTATGAATCCTGCCCACATTCAAGGGGAGGAGACCCCCAGCTCCTAGTGAGAGAAATGCCAAAGATTTTGTGGCCATCATTGATCTATCACAGCCATTCTAAGGAATTTAAATTTTGTCCTATAGTACATGGGAGCTATTTAAAGATTTTAATCTAGAGAAATACATATTGGAGTCTATTGTGGCAGTATAAAATGAGGTGTTCCTGTTGTGGCTCAGTGGAAATTAATCTGACAGCTATCTGTGAGGACACAGGTTCAATCCCTGGCCTTGCTCAGTGGGTTAAGGATCTACTGTTGTGACGAGCTGGGGTGTAGGTCACAGATGCAGCTCGGATCTGGTTTGCTGTGGCTGTGGTGAAGGCCTGTAGCTGTAGCTCCAATTCAAATCTCTAGCCTGGGAAACTCCATATGTTGCGGGCGCATGCCAAGAAGGAAAGAAAGAAAGAGAGAGGGAGGGAGGGAGGAAGGAAGGAAAGAAAAGAAAGAGAAACAGGAAATAAAAGGAAAGAAAATTGGAGGAAAGATAGAGTTCCTGTCGCACATCAGTGGTTAACAAATCCGACTAGGAACCATGAGGTTACGGGTTCAATCCCTGGCCTTGCTCAGTGGCTTAACGATCCGGCATTGCTGTGAGCTGTGGTGTAGGTCGCAGATGTGGCTCGGATCCCGCGTTGCTGTGGCTCTGGCTTAGGCCGGTGGCTACAGCTCGGATTAGACCCCTAGCCTGGGAACCTCCATATGCTGCAGAAGTGACCCAAGAAATGGCAAAAAGACAAAAAAAAAAAAATTGGAGGAAAGAATCTCAGTCACTCGCTACCATGAAATTTTTACATTGTATTTTTAAGTGTCTTCTTGGCAAGGGAGGAGAACATTGGCTTCTAAGATACTGATATGATATCAAATGGTAAACTTTCATGTGTGTTGGGTTATCACTCCAATTAGCCTATTAAGCTCCTTGAAACAAAAATTGTGTAAATCTGTAACAAGTTTTTTTTTTTTTTTTTTTTTTTTGCCATTTCTTGGGCCGCTTCCGCGGTATATGGAGGTTCCCAGGCTAGGGGTTCAATCGGAGCCACAGCCGCCGGCCTACGCCAGAGCCACAGCAATGTGGGATCCGAGCCGCGTCTGCAACCTACACTGCAGCTCAGGGCAATGCTGGATGCTTAACCCACTGAGTAAGGCCAGGGATTGAACCCTCAACCTCATGGTTCCTGGTCGGATTCGTTAACCACTGAGCCACGACAAGAACTCCCTGTAACAAGTATTTTTTAAATGCTCGGAAAATATTTATTGATTTGCAGATTAAAGAAGGTAAACCACGTGGTACTCCTCTTCAGTCTGCAAATATTTATCGAGCTTTTGATGTGTCATGCACGTTCTTTCTATTGTCATTACTGAAATACAAAAATATATAACATTGTGGAAGTTTAAAGTATACAATGCAATGATTTGATATAGTTACATACTGCAAAATGATTACCACTGTACCATTAGGTAATACCTCTATCACAACACAAAATTATCATTGCTTTGTTAATAACATTTAATATGCAGTCTATTAACAACTTTCAAGTATATAATATAGTATTGTTAACTAGAATTACCATGCTATACATAGAATCCCTGAAACTTATAATTGGGAGTTGGTACCCTTTGGCCAATATTTCCCTATGTGGATATCAGTTTCCCAGCACAACTTACTAAAAACACTGTCTATTCCTTTTTGAATGTTCTTGACTCCCTTGTCAAATATTAACTCACCATATATGTGAAGATGTATTTCTGTGCTCTTGATTTTGTTCTATTCATCTGTATCTATTCTCATGCCAGTACCATCCTGTGTTGAATACTACTGCTTCATAGTATAGCTTGAAATTAGGAAGTGTCATACATCTGGCTTTGTTCTTTCTGAAAATCACCTTGGCTATTTGGGGTAATTTGTGGTACCATTCAAATTTTAGGATTGTTTTTTATATTTCTGTGAAAAATGCCATTGGTACGTTCATAGACATAACATTAAATTTATAAATGGCTTTGACTAACATGGCTATTTAAACAATATCCTTTCTCTCCATCCATGAACACAGATATCTTTCCATTCATTTGTGTCTTTTTCCATTTCTTTCAACTATGTCCTATAGTGGTAAGTTTATAGGTCTTTCACCTCCTTGGTTAAATTTATTCCTAAATGTATTTGATTGTTTTTGAGTGAATTGTGAATGGAATTGTTTTCTTTACTTCTTTTCCGGATATTTCATTACTGGTATATAGGATACTAGTATATTAGTTACTGGTTTCCACATGTTGATTTTGTACCTTGCAACTTTATGGAATACGTTGATTAGTTCTAACAGTTTTTTGGCTGAGTCTTTAGGGTTTTCTATATATAAAATTATAGCATCTGCCAACAAAGATACTTTTTCTTCTTCCTTTCCAATTTGGATGTCACTTTTTTTTGGCCAAATTGCTCTGGCTAGAACTTCCAGTACTATGTTGAATAGGAGTGGTGAGAGTGGGCACCTTTGTCCTATTCCTTATCTTAGAGGAAAAGCTTTCGATCCTTTATTATTGAATATGATGTTAACTATGGACTTGTTCTATATAGCCCTTATTATGTTGAGCTACATTTCTTCTATATCCAATTTGTTGAGAATTTTTATCCCGAAAGGATACTGTGTTTTGAAAAATGCTTTTTAATGCATCTATTGAGATGATCATATGATTTTTATATTTCATTCTATTAATATGATGTATCCACAATTGCACATATTGAACCATCCTTGCATCCCAAGAATAATTTCTATTTGATCATGTCGTATGACCCTTTTAATGTGCTATTGAATTCAGTTTGTTAGTATTTTGTTGAAAGTCTTTGCACGTATATTCCTCAGGGATGTTTGTTGGCCCGCAATTTATTTTTCTTATAGTTCCCTTATTTGGCTTTGGCATTATGGTAATGTTGGCCTCATAAAATGAGTTTCTGAGTGTTCCTTTCTCTTCAACTTTTTGGAAGAATTTTAAAAGAATTGACTTTGAGGAGTTCCCACTGTGGCCCAAAGGAATCAGCAGTGTCTCTGCAGAGCCAGGACACAGGTTCAATCCACAGCCTGGTATAGTAGACTAAAGGTCTACAGCCTGGCATAGTAGACTAAAGGATCTGGCATTGCCACAGCTGTGGTGTATGTAGGTCAAAACTGCCACTCAGATCTGATCCCCAACCAGAAACTCCATGTGCTGTGGGGCAGCCAAAAAAAAAAAAAAAAGAATTAACTTTAATTTTTCTTAAATATTGGGTATAATTCACCCATGAAACTATGAGTTTTCCTTTGTTGGGTGGTGTTTAATGACTGGTTATTAGGTGTTTATACATTTTCTCTGTCTTCCTGATTCAGTCTTAGTAGCTGGGATGTTTCGAGAAATTGATCCACTTCCTCTAAGTTAAACAACTTGTTGGCATATAACTTTATAGTAACCTCTTATGATCCTTTGTATTTTTGTGGTATCAGTTCCAATGGATCCTCATTCATTTCTGATTTTATTTAGCATCTTCTCTTTTTTCTTAGTTTACCTAAATATTAATCAATTTCATTTATATTTTTAAGTGCTCTCAGTTTATTATTATTTTTTTTATTTTTCTTTTGGTCTGTACTTCATAACTTCAGCTCTAGTCTTTGTTATTTCCTTCCTTCTAACTTTGGGCTAGTTTTTTCACTTTTTTCTAGTTCTTTGAGGTGTAAAGTTAGGTTGTTTCTTTCAGATCTTTCTTTTTTTTTAATGTAAGCTTTTATAGCTGTTAACTTGCCTCTTAAAATCAATTAGAACATACTATAAGTTCAATATTTTATGTTTCTATTTTCACTTGTTTCAAGATATTTTTTGATTTCTCTTTTATCTCTTCTTTGACCCATTGGTTGTTTAGGAGTGTGTTGTCTGATTTCCACAAATTTGAGAATTTTTCAGCTTTTTTTCTTTCACTGATTCTAATTTTATACCACTGTGATCAGAAAAGACCAGTCACTTTTTTTATGCTTTCTATGCATCAGTGAACAAAACAATGATGGCTACCTTAAGTAAAGATTTAAGTCTAAAAAGCTCATAATGGAGATGGGAGATTACCTCCTGAAACTATTCCGCCTAAAGAATCTGTAATTATTTTCCATGGCTCTCATCTGAGTGCTTTCTGTAAAAATTCAAAAATTTCCTTTTCTAGGGAGTTCCCGTTGTGGCCCAGTGGAAACGAATCCAACTTTCAGCAATATATGAAAAATTCATATATTGCTGAAAGGAGTATAAATTGATTGAGATAAATTGATTGAGATAACTGGGTTTTTGTTGGGGGGAACCATGAGGTTGCAGGTTCGATCCCTGGCCTTGCTCAGTGGGTTAAGGATCCCGTGTTGCTGTGGCTGTGGCACAGGCCAGCGGCTGTAGCTCCAATTGGACCCCTAGCCTGGGAACCTCCCTATGCTTCAGGTGTGGCCCTAAAAAACAAACAAAGGAAAAAACCCCAACACTTGTGGCTGCCTGAGACAGTGGAGAACAAGCTAATCAGAAAACTTAAAAGGAAGAGCTGGGAAATGAGATCTCAAGAGGGGCTTTGAAAAAAGAAAAATTTCCTTTTCTATAGATTGCAAATGACCTTTGAGTCAGAAACTGCTTTGTCTGTGTAAATAGACAATATTACTCAACACTACAGGGTGTGTAAGTCAACTAAGACAATCAAGTAGCAGTCGGGTATCAATCTAAAGAGAGAATATTGCCCTTGCAGGCATTTCTTCATTTGAATGCACAGCTGCAACTACTATTATGAAAGCAAAATCCTAATTGCAGTCAATCAACAACAAGGATAGTTTCATTTATTGCTTGTCCAAGGTCATTTACTTTTGCTGCCATCCAACCTGTGTAAGTATCCCAAATATGAGTATATTTCCAAGCCTTTGGATATGCACACATTCTAAGTAAAAGATGTATATCCCTGAACCAGTGAGCTACCTCATTGGATTTTAAACAGAGAGAGCAAGAGGTTATCAGCAGTACAAAGGTCATAGAAACCAAAGGTTTTCTATAAAGATAAAATCAGAGATTCAAAACCATATTACACTACAATCACTTTGTTTTTCTTCTAGGTTTTAAGCCCTATTTAGAAAAAGCACACTAGTAAGCATAGCATTGGAAAAGCAGGTTTCATAATCTAATTGGATCATATTTTGTAACAAATTAGCCAGTCTGAAAACATGAGGAAACTATATAAAGTACCTATGTAGTTATTGTCGATATTGTCTGTTCTCTTGTTGTTTAGTTCAACCTATATTTATTGAATATTTACTATATGCCAGGCACTGTGTTATGAGCTGAGGATAAACAATCAGGAAGACAGTGTTCCTATCCCATTCATATTCACAATAATGGGAAAAATATTAGAAATAGATCTTATTTAATTTTTTGTGATTTCCCAGGAAATTAAATTTTTAAATGGCAAGAGTACAGAGAAATTGAAAAATTCATATATTGCTGAAAGGAGTATAAATTGATTGAGATAACTGGGTTTTTGTTGGGGGGTTTTTTTGGTTTTGGTTTTGGTTTTTGTCTTTTTGCCTTTTCTAGGGCCGCTCCCGTGGCATGTGGAGGCTCCCAGGCGAGAGGTCCAATCAGAGCCGCAGCCGGCCGCCTACGCCAGAGCCACAGAAACGCGGGATCCAAGCCGTGTCAGCAACCTACACCACAGCTCACGGCAACGCCGGCTCCTTAATCCACTGAGCAAGGCCAGGGATCGAACCGGCAACCTCATGGTTTCTAGTCGGATTTGTTAACCATTGAGCCACAACAGGAACTCCTGAGATAACTGTTTTTAGAGTGTATTTTTATACTTATCAAAAGCCTTCTATATATGTTTACTCAAGCAATTCCATTCCTGGGAACTCATCCTAAAAAAAAATAACCATGAAGCTGCACGATGCTTTATCTCAAAGGAATTTCATTATACAATTTTTTTATAATGTTAAGATTGGCAACAACTTAAAGGCAACAATTGGTCAAATTCTTTGCAACTTATGATGAAATAGTACATGGCCATTTCAAATAATGTTATTGATGATACGGGGAAATATCACCTATGCTGGCAAAATGTTTTTTGGTTTTTTTTTCCCCCTTAGACTACAAAGCAACATATGCAAAATAAGGCTATTTTTCTTAAAAACGATTTTATATATGTGGTGGGATAACTTGGCAAAAACCACCCCTCATTGTCCCCATCAGTGGGAGGCCAAGAATCAAAATAATTTAATCATAGTTGGCACCATTCTTTCCTGGCACTAAAAAGAATAGCCATTGACAATCAGCCTGGTTGTTCTTATGATTCAGCCAAGTTTCAGGTCTGGCAAGGAAGAGAAAAATGCTTCTTAACATAATAATGAGGCAGTCTGTTGTTCACAAAAGATGAAACACAAAAACCCAAGCTGATGGGAAAAACATCCTTTCCTCACTATCAGACCAATTTTCTCAGAGGAAAATTCATGCTTGTCTTTGTGAGAAGGATATACTTTACACACGATTTAATTAAGAGAAACTACTCTTGAAGGCAAAGAAGATGAACTGGTGTTAAGAGACTGACACTCACCCTTCTTCACAGGAGAGAAGCTGCTGCCCCTGTCACCTGCTAAGCCTAGTGCAGTAGTCAGCAAAATGTGGCCCACAGACCAAATCTAGCCTACCACCTGTTTTTGTGTGGCATACAAGCTAAAAATAGTTTTAGCATTTTTAAATAGTTGAAAATTTTTTAAGGAAAATGTCATGTTACATGAAAATTATATGAATTTCAGATGTCAGTGTCCATAAATTAAGTTTTATTGGAACACAGCCACAGTTCTGTAGTTATGTATTATCCATCAGCTACTTCCTGCTACATTAGCAGAGCTGAGTAGAGTTATAGCAAAGACCCTATAGTTTACAATGCCTAAAGTATGAACTACTTGGCCCTTTTCTAAAAAGGTGGATGTGAGGGAAAGGAAGCCTCCTAAACTCTTGGTGGGAATGTAAATTGGTACAACCACTGTGGAGAACAGTATGGAGTTTCCTTAAAAAACTGAAAACAGAGCCACCATATGGTTCAGCAATCCCACTCCTGGGCATATATCCAGAGAAAACCATAGTTCAAAAATATACATGCATCCCAGTATTAATTGCAGCACTATTTACAAAGGTCAAGAAATGGAAGCAACTTAAATGTCCATCAACAGATGAATGGATAAAGAAGATTTCGCATATTCATACAATGCAATATTACTCAACCATAAAAAAAATAAAATAATGCCATTTATAGAGTTCTTTTGGGCTACAGTAGGCGAAAGATCCGGCATTGTCACCTCAGTGTCTTGAGTCACTTCTGTGGTACAGGTTCGATCCCTGGCCTGGAAACCTCTATGTGCAAAAATAAATAAATTAAATAATGCCATTTGCAACAACATGGATGTACCTAGAAATTATCATACTAAACAAAGTAAGTCAGAAAGAGAGATACAAATATTATATGACATCACTTAAATGTGGAATCTGAAATGACACAAATCAACATACCTATGTAAATAAAAACAGACTAACAGACCTAGAGAAGAGATTTATGGTTTCCAAAGGGGAAGGAGGGTGGAAGAGGGAAGGAATAGGAATTTGGAATTAGCAGAGGCAATCTATACTACAATAAAATTAAAAATAGAATGAAATAATGTGATTTAAAGCAACATGGATGGACCTAGAGAGTATCATGCTAAGTGAATTAAGTCAGACAGAGAAAGACAATTATCATATGATATCACCTATATGTGAACTCTAAAAAAAAAGATACAGAACAGAAATAGACAAACAGACATAGAAAAGAATTTATGGTTACAAAAACAAAAAGGGCAGGCAGGAAGAGGGATAAATTAAGATGTTGGGATTAACATATACACACTATTATATATAGAATTGATAACCAACAAAGACCTACTGTATAGCACAGGGAAATATGCACAATATTTTGTAATAACCTATAAAGGAAAAGAATCTGAAAAAAAGCATATTTATATGTATAACTCAATCTGTATATTCAGTAATATATATATTATGAATCATTTTGTTGTACCCCCAAAGTAACACAATATTATAAATCAACTACATTTCAATCTAAAAAAAAAAAAAAGGTTTATAAACTCTGGTCTAGTGGAGAGAGCCTCAGTTTCCCTCTCAGCAAAACCCAGGAGACCCTCGAGTTTGCAATATCTCCTGTGAAGAGATGTGCAGTTTTCCAAAGAAAAGACTTTCATTACATGTTGCCATGACTTAAGGTACCCCCTTCTTTCTCTGAAGGGTACAAAGACTCAGAATGTTGGTCACAGTAAACATTACTCTATGTATGATAGCAAAGATTCTTTCCTTCAGGAATGAAAAATATGAGGGGAAATTTGTCACACTCCGGTTACATATAAATGAAACATGCATTGATATCCATCCCTACCCCCCCACGGCCCATTTCAAAGGTCAGCCTCCTCTAAAATACTCTAAAAAGTGGAGTTTCCCTTAAGTGTCTCCTAAAGTTCCACTCAAAAGCTCCTCTGGGGTGGAATTTCTCCGGGCTCAGCTGTGGCCCACCGCTCATCCATTGTTGTCTTCATCTGGAACTCTCAGCCGCTGACTCTTATTTGGACACCACTCTCTCTCTCTGCAAGTGTGTAACACTCTGCCCTTTTAGTGTCTATAAAGCTACAAGGTCAGAGTTCCATTGTGGCTCAGTGGGTTAAGAACCCAGCTAATATCCATGAGAATGCAGGCCTCCTTCAGTTGGGGATCCGGAGTTGCCACAAGCCTTGCAATAGGTGCAGATGAGACTCAGATCCATCATTGCTGAGACTATGGCTGTAACGTATGCTGGAAGCTGCAGATCCAACTCAACCACTAGACTAGGAAATTCCATATACCCCAGGTGCACCCCCCCAAAAAAAACACTAGGTGAACTATAAAAATATAAAATATTTTCTACTCCTAGTTTTTGTTTCTCTCCCAAGTATTTCCTTCATCTAATCACTCCCATACAGAGCTCCTTCCAACTTCTAGGATACTCCATTCCTTGAAAACAAGGATTGATCTTGTTCCAGGATGCATTCCCTGCCCCTTCTTGCCCACCCATACAGAACACTTTGCTAAATCTGTTTAATGTAGTCTGTACTAATGTTGGGATATGGAGGGCTTCCAACGGGATCATTGATGATGGCCATGAACTTTCAGGTCATGTAGAATGACGGGAGGCTTTAGAACTTCAAGTCTCAAATCAAATCAGAAGCCCTCTGTTACGGACTGAATGTTTAGGCACCCCACCAAGGTTCATATATTAAAGTCTAATCCCCAATGTGATGGTATTTGGAGGTTAGGCCTTTGGGAGGTGATTGGGTTTAGATGAGGTCGTGTGTGTAGGGCCACCAGAATGGAATCAGTGTCCTTGTAAGGAGAGAGAACAGAACTCTCCTTCTCTACCATGTGAAGACACAGTGAGAAGATGACTATGGGCAAGCCAGGGAAAGACCTCATCCTGGCAACTGAGTCAGCTTGCACCTTGATCTTGGACTTGTAGCTTCCTGATCTATAAGAAATAAGCATCTGTTGTTTAAGCCACCCAGTCTGTGGTATTTTGTTATGGCAGCCCAAGCTTACTAAGATACCTTCCAAACCACATCACGTTCTCAGGCTCTCTATTAGTGAACTGCATATGAACCAGTTTCATCTGACCATTCTTTTTAGTGGGTAACTATCAGACCAAACACTACACACTTACACACACACACACTCACACACACACATAACCCTCCCACACATCCACTCACATGTACTCAAACCACACACCTGCACATATTTACCATACATCTCCCAAGACTTGTAGAAACTATAAAATACTTATTACAGCTGTTTTCATTGCTGTAATGTGAACCCCTTCTTCTTTCCTTCTACTAAAGCTTTATTAAAGTCTATACTGCTCACAAGTACTTTGGATAAATGAAAAGGTTCTTTGGCAGAAAGCCCAAAGAGGCATGACATTTTCACATGCGGATAAATGTGGAGTGGTAAACATTATGCATTTACTTAACCAGAAGCTTGATTAGCCAAAAAAGCAACAATATTAGGCATCTGGATATTTGCAGAGATCTAGAGGGAAGGTTTTAGGTTACCATAAACGGCAAAATAAAAATTTAAACCAACTATAAATAGATCTTTGCTGGCTAGGGAAATATTAATTGCAACTTTCACATATAAGTTTCAGTACATAATAGGATGTTACAACTATGTTATGGATCGAAAGTTCATGTCCTCCCAAAATTCCTATGTTGAAGCCCTAACCTCCCCCCCGTCCACCCCGGGTGTGATGATATTAGGCAATGGAGCCTTTGGGAAGTAATTAGGTTTAGAGGAAGTCATGGGAACTTCCATGATAAAGTTAGTATCCTTATAAAAAGGGCTTTCTCTCTCCTCCCCTCCCCATATGAATACATTGAAAAAAAGGCTATGTGAGCACATGATGGAAAGGTGGTGTCTGAAAGCTAAAAAGAAGTCCTTTGTCAGAACCCAACCATGCTGGTACCCTGCTCTCCATCTTCCAGTCTCTAGAATTGTGATTAAGCCACCCAGTTTATAATATTTTTTCTTGCAGCCCAAGCAGAGTAAGATAGAAACTGAAACTAAGAAGAGGGGTGGTGTTGTAACAAATACCTAAAAATGTAGAAGTGGCTTTAGCTCTGGTAACACGTAGAGGCTAGAAGAGTTTTGAGATACATACTAGAAAAAGTAGAGTTTGCTATGAAGGGGCCGCTAAAGGTGATTCTGGTAAGAGCTCAGGAAGAAAAGAGAGATGTAGAGACAGTTTCCATCTTCTTAGATAAAAGAATATCTGCATTTACATAAAAGAACATGAACAAAATGTTGGGAGAGATATGCATGGTTATGGCTATTATGGTGAAATCTCAAATGGGAATGAGGAACATGTTATTTGACAATGAAGGAAAGGTAATCCTTGTTACAAACTGGCAAATGATGTGGCTTAATTGAGCTACTCTTCTAGTGTATGGTGGAAGGCAGAACTTTTAAAAAATAACTGCCTAAAAGTTTACAGATATTAATACATCAATAAAAAGAGCCATCAGATATCTCATCTTACCACAGGGTATAATTACATGCTCATATAAGTGACTTCAAATTCCAAAATAATTTCTCAAAACAAAAGCATTTTCACACATATAAACTGAAAATCAAAAGAAATCTATGGCGTTCATAGTAAGTCGGTTGTTGTTTTCAGCATCTCTAAGCATAATTTTTCTGTTAACTTTCTCCAGGTTATCCCAAAGTCAATGCATATACTTTTTTGTTTCTGTATTCCTCAGGACAGTCTAACTTTGCTTCTATCCAGCTAGAGTGAATATAAAATATAACCATTATTAATGGACTCACAAAATCCTAATCTCAACTCAGAATATGGGAAATATTACTGATGGTCCTCCCATAATCACAGATGACCTCAATCAGAATTTGAACTCAATAAAAGACTTGGTCTCAAGTAGATAACACCTCCACAGTATAAGTCAAAAGATTAAACATAACCCAAGCCAACTAGGTTAAAATACAATGGCCATCATTTACACTTACCCTTTACATTGAGCTCTTGAGGCTCCTGCTCATAGAAATTGCAAGTACTTTGATAATCTTCATGATTTTTTTTCTCATCTTTGTGTTTATACAAGTTCCTATAATTAAGAGCTGGTGCACCTTTCTCTTCATTCATTATCATATTTAAATTTAATTGAAAAAGTAATATCCTTACTATTTATAAATGGTCTTTTGACAGTACCTCACTACAGTAAAGCAATTTCCTGGCTTTCATTAATGACCAGACTGAAGTCTTTTAAAAATTGAACAATGGATCTATTAAAATTACTATTCACCATCTGGGTATCCTTGAAAGCTTGTTTGAGGCCAAGCTGCTATTTCTATAGAAGAAAAGAAAATGGACTAAGCTGGAAGCACACAATAGGCCTATTACACATACTTATAAATTTTTTTCTCAGAAAGGGCATGCACTTGATTAGCCTCCAGCAGTCAAAAATGTAGGGAGTAGAGGTAAATACTTAGCAATTTGAGAGAAAAGTACTAGGAACAGAGGAAAAAGGAGGAGTGGTAAAGACTATCTCAAAAGTGACTCAAGACCTGACTGAATCTGACACACATCTATTTAAATATTTAAGCCATCAAGCAATCAATACTTTGAACACAACCATTTACTGATTGATTGTGTGACTCCAAGTAGTTATTTACCCAGGGCATTGTCAAAGCAGAGTCTTGGGAAGGCTCCCTGCTCTTGAGTCCCAATATCAAAGTGTAATAGTTTGACCTTGAACAAGGCATTTGGCCTCTCATCATGTTCCCTACCCACAAAATAGAGAAAATTATAGTAATTTATTTATTTATAAGTACTAAAGAAGGTAGTATATGTAAACCACAACATTTAGCACATCGTAAGCCCTTTCTACAATCACCTATTATGATCAAGAGGAAGAAAGAAGTGTATTGGTTATGCATCGAAAGAAATAACTTTCAAATTGTCTTTATTTTACAAAGATAATCTCAATTTCTATAATCATCCAAAATATAAATAATAAGTATATAGTCTAGGAAGTGATTTATGCTATATATGAAAATAAAATGGGGAAGGAGATAGGGAAAGTCAGGGAGAAGGCAGAGTTCATAGTTTAAAGTAGGACGGCAAGTGAGGTCTCACTTAAAAGGGGACTTCTGAGCAAAGATTTGAAGAAAGTTATGGAGAAAGTCATAAAAATACATGGAGGAAGAGTCTTACAGGTAAGTGGAATAGTCAGTGCAGTTATATTAGTTTCAGATACAGCAGAAAGGCTAATTTGGATAGAGGAGAGTAAAGATGAGAAGGTAAGGTTAGAGGGGAAACAGGAACTATTTTATACAGCCTGGTAGATCATGGTGAAAACCTGGCTTTTTCCCCCAAGTAAGATAGGAAGGCACTTACGGATTTTAAGCAGAGGAATAATATGATCAGACTCTTCAGACTTACATTTAAGAAGGATTGTGGCTGTTCCCATTGTGGCTTAGCAGTTTAAGGACCCTACATTGTGTCCTTGAAGATGCGAATTCGATCCCCGGCCTCACTCATTGGGTTAAGGATCCAGCATTGCCACAAACTGTGGTGTAGGTCACAGACGTGGCTCAGATCCCATGTCGCTGTGGCTGTGCATAGACCCCAGCTACAGCTTTAATGCAACTCCTAGCATAGGAACTTCCATATGCTGCAGGTGCAGCAATAAAAAGAAAAAAAAAATTCTAGTTGCCATGTAAATATAGGATATAGAGAAGCAAAAGTGGAAAGGTAAAGTGGTAGGTTTTATAGTATTTCAGGCAAAAGATCATAATGGCCCACATCACAAGGTAACAGTGGATGTGGCGAGAAATGGAAGACCAGTAAGGATTTCCTGACAAATTGAATTTGGAGATAAAGAGATGCAGCAAACAAATTTCCAAGGCTTTTTGTTTTTTTTGTTTTGTTTTGTTTTGTTTTGTCCTTAACAATTTGAAAGATATTGTCATCAGCTCAAATGAAGAAGGTGATGGGGAGTTCCCGTTGTGGCGCAGTGGTTAACGAATCCGACTAGGAACCATGAGGTTGAGGGTTCGATCCCTGCCCTTGCTCAGTGGGTCAAAGTTCTGGCGTTGCCGTGAGCTGTGGTGTAGGTCGCAGACGCGGCTCGGATCCTGCGTTGCTGTGGCTCTGGCGTAGGCCAGTGGCTACAGCTCCGATTCAACCCCTAGCCCGGGAACCTCCATATGCCGCAGGAGCGGTTCAAGAAATGGCAAAAAGACAAAAAACAAAACAAAACAAACAAAAAAAAAACCAAAAAAAAAAGAAGGTGATGGAAGAAATTTTCACATATTGAAGTATGAAGAAGTCATTCTGGCCTACGCATGATTTAAGATAAAGTTTATGCTAAATAGAACAGCCTATTTAGCGGCATCTTAAACATACATTGTACATCTCTTTTAACCATTAAAGAAAAGAATGCATTTTAAAAAATCAAAATAAAGTACCTGATTCAGGTATTCAAAGTGGCATCAAGTGGACATTGTGGATGTGGTTTCTGTATTACTGAGAACTTGCATTTCTAAACTATGTCAAACTCAAGAACACCACTAGCCATTATCAAAACAACATCTGATAGCAGCTGCCAGCTTCAACCTTATGGTTTCAAGGTCTCCCCTTGTAACTCTGCAAACATTTTGGACCCAACTAATCCTTCATTAATAAACACCCTCCCTTCTTGTCAGCTCCAACCCTAATTCTTGACAAACAATTAAGTAATTTTGCAGTTTCTGCCTTTATAAGCCTCCCCCATTTTGTAGTCTAGTGGAACGCAACATAAGTACTTTTTGAATCTGTATGTCCCCGGTTATCATCCTAAGTTTTTCTTAAATAATACTCTTCTATTCAGATTATAGATTGGGTATTGATATTTTCATTGCTAAAGTTCCTGGGTGGAGCAGGTTTGGGGGAATGGAGGAGAAATCAGCTATTCAGTTTAAGCCATGCATGCTAAATTCAAAATGGCTAGTAGATATCAAAGTGGAGATTCAACAGTTTGATATATAATTCTGGAACATTCAGGAGATGCAAATTTAGTAGTCATCAGATGTGGTATCTAATGCCAGAGAGTGCATGTAGGCAAAGAAGATGACGAAGGATTGGGCCCTAGACCCTTCCAGCACTGATAGATCAAAAACAAGAGGAGGACCAGAATAAAACAAAATGTGTTCCTTCACTGAGATGGAATAACAAGTGAGGTAAAAGAAAAACCATGAAAATGTGAATCTTGAAACATACGTGAAGAAATGTTATTGAAGAGGAAGTCACAAGCAATTGTATAAATTCTGTTAGTAGGTCAAGTAAGATGGGACCTGACCATCGGACTCACCAATGTGGAGGTCATTTGTGACCCCGACAAAAACAGTTTGGATGATGTAGTGGACAGAGCCTGATATGAGTGAGTTTAAGAGGGAGTGAGAGAAAAGGAATTGATGGCAACAAGTATAGACAAATATTTCCATGAGTTTAACTAAACAACCCTGGAAGGTAAGTAGTGTGTATTTATTTTACAGAAAAGGAAACAGAGGTTGAGAGACGATAAATATTTTATCCCAAAATTAAAAAAAAAAAAACTAACAAGGAAGAACTGAGACTTAAACACAGATGTCTGATTCCAAGGTACAGTTTTTACTTGGTCAATGCATTCAGAAAACATATGTTGCATTCAGCAAACGTATATTTATCACTGATAACTGTTTATCTGTACTGTTATTTAGACAGTGTTTTTCAGAACAGTCCTAGGACAACCTGCATCAGAATTAACCAGTGGGCATTTTAAATTTTAGATTCCTGAATTTTATCCTAAACTCACTAAATCAGACTCTCTGTGGGTTTTTACACTCCAAGGAATTCTTATGCCCACCAACATCTGAGTTGCTTTAAGGTGAAATATAGTTTTTCCTCCTAAGAATGCATTAAGATACAAAAAACTGTTAAAATTTATCCAATTTTGTCTTTTATATACCTCATGGTAATGGATGAAAATCCATTTTACAACTCATCCCAACAAATATTCAATGTCCTCTATCATAAAACTTTTCATAACCAAATAAATTTCACTTGAATTTTAAACCCTACTTTTTTCCATCTAAATGTCTCAGCATAAGTTTCCAGAATTGGGGATGATTTCACATGTTGTATTTTCTCCTTGAGGTGGGGTTTTATTTCATAGAAACTTAATTAGGAAAGAACCTGCTCTTTATATAAAATTGCTGTGTCTGACGAAAGATAAGAACTTGTGTTTTGAACTCTGAAGGAGGAAATTTCATCAAAAAGTATTTTTCTGTGAAGGGAAAATGCACCTATGCACTGTATGTTTCAGGTCATTCACTACCTGTTAATTGAGACACTAGTTCCACTGGAGTTTCCGAAAGTCACCCAGTTGAAGGCACTTGATCTCCCTTTTCTCATAATTCAAGAACATTAGTTTGCTGCACCTATTCAGATAATGCTTTATTTTGTACCAGTTCTTTGCTTTCTATCCAGAAACAGCTGCTCCATCTCCTGTGACACAGGATGTAATAAAATGGAGTAAATGGAGTAGAGTATTTTGATAGATTAATCACTGCAGGGTGTGCAGCGTTCACAGCACTCATGGTGAAAGGGAAGAGATTATACCAGAATGACATCTGTTTTCTTCCATGTAAATTGCTAGACTTTGAATCTGCTGTTATTTAGCAGATGTGTAGATTTAATTATTAGGATTGCATAACCACTGGGGAAAGCACAGGATTTTATTGATAGCTTTCCACCTACAGTAACTACAGAATAAGTAAACCACCATTGTCTCCTTTGCAGAATAAAACTAAAAAAGCTAAACCCATAGGGGATGTGTTATTTTTATCCTTGAAGTGCATATGAACTGGTTGTATTGATACCTATGAATTAATAAAGTTCCAACAAAGGTCTATAACACCTCAACAATAATTTTCCTCATAGGCTGAAACTAAAGACTCGTTTTCAGTAAAATATTTCAGAGATATGTATTGGTCCAACACCTGTAAGACTGAAGATCTTTTCTGGACTCCAAACATTTTTATAGGTTTACCTACAGTTTGGGTTAAAAGAAACCTTCGAGATTATCTGCTCCTATCCATTCATTTGACACTTGACCAAACTAAGGAGGAAAAAAAACATAATATCTATCAAGCAAATACCAACTTATTCCTTAATTTGTTGACTCTCATCTCAGCACTTAAGAGCAGAGTTTATTAGAAGGAGAAGGACTCAAATCTGTTTATGGCTTTTCACAGAGTGCCCTGACATTTGTCCTTCTCAGCCCCTGGTGTTTCATAGCTGTGTGGTAACAGAAATAACTTGAAGGCAATATTGTAGGAGGTCATTTAGAGGATGTGACCACAGGTTGACTCTTGGGTTGGACCTAAACAATCAGAGTCTCCTCACTTCCTCCCCTGTGCTTGGAATATGCATTCTGCCTGCTGTTCCCACAGTGGGAGCCTTTTTTTAAAAACGAAGCCTTGAGAGACCAATGTGTTACTGAAACCATCTGGACTGAATATATGACTGACCCCCCCTGAAGGCCTCTATATAAACTTTTAAGATTCTGGCTGGTGGGTGCAGGGATCTACTCATCTTGCACCTTCCCATCATGAGCCTTGAGTGTAAGTTCCCTTGCTTATTAAACCTGCCACCCATGAATCTGGAATGATCTGACACTTTCTTCAGTCTCTCCTTGTTTTCTGAGTAGAGGGCCAATTTCAGATTTCACACAGCAAATTCTTGAGATTTTGAACTAACCTGCAAGTGGAAGGTATTTGACAAGGCTCCAAAGACATTACTGCTCCAAATGTCAAGGAAACACAAAATTCAAGAATCCCAAGACTCCAGGATTTGGGTCCATATATGCCATTAATGTGACGTATGGCTTTAGCCCACATTTGTTTCCTTATCTGTGCAATGATTAGCTAGTCTGAGAAGCCATCACTCTGCATCTTTGGAGTTAAAATCCAATCCAGTGATTCTTCTACTATTTGATGCTCTTTTTTCTTTTGTCCAACTGCTCTTGAACCTAAAAAACAAAGGTACTAAACGTCCAGAAAGGGTGGTTCCTGACAACAAATTCATAATTTCCGTGTTGATCCATTTGAAAAAAATGTAGATACATTGAAGAGTTTCAATCACATCCAGGAATCAAGTTCACATAGGATCTGTCTTCCCTCCTATGTAAATTAGTGATCTAATATCTACAGACTATTAGGTATATGTGATTTTAGCCAAAACAGGCAAAGGCATGTCTCTAAAAATCAAGCATATCAGATCAAAAGTTAAATTTTCAGATAGTCACATAAAGTTTTTGTCCAACATAAGGAAGACATCTGAATATTCCAAAACCACTTGGATAATTAGTGGAAGTTTTCCCTTTTGACTCAGATGTTTTGATAGTATGTATACAGTTGAAGCAGAGCTCAGGTACTTATCTGATTGATTATGGGGTGCCCTCTTATGGCATTAGATATTGCTTGCAGAAAGTCATCAGAGTCACACATGCTATACGTGGCACAGAACCTCCACTGTCTCCACTTCACCATTACCGTGACTGAACCAGGAACCCAGGGAGTTATGCCTACTCCAGAAAGATGCCCACTTTCTATCTTTCCCACACTCACTGTGATGAGTCCTCAGGAAACATCACATCCTGCCCAACACCACTGACTGCTGAGTTGATCTCCTATCACCTGGGCTCTTACTCGCATCTTAGATTGTATATTTCTTGAATCTGAGAGGAAGTTTCACCACTCACTGACCTCTCTGATTTTCTTTATCTTTTAGGGCTCTTCATTTGTCATTGACAAAACACCCTTTATCCTTAACATCTTTGAATATTCCTTCCTTCCCCATTTAAATAAAATCTGCTATCCTCTAAGGATCCTGCTTAGCATATGGCCAATTCAGGTGGCATGTTTTCTTCCCCACACCATTTATCTCACTGGGTCTAGAGGTGGTAAGGCTGTCCACTTTATTCCCCATTGCCACTCAAGAACTATTATCTCTACCTCCTCCCTAACACACTTCAGCTATTTTGAAGCTTGGGCCATTAAACTAAAGCACTACCTGTCCCTCCTTGTTGCATTCCCATCCATACCTCCAGCTTTCTCTTGCTCCTTGAAGAATTCAGCACCTGTCTCACTGTGTCCTTCTACCAGAATATTCTTATTAAAAAAATAATACTCTTTGCTCCTTTTAAAGAAACTATCTAAAGACAAAGATAATTTTCAAAATATTGAACAACTAATATAGAAAGGGGCCAATCAACAGGAAAAGACTGTTACACTTGTATGGTCACACCCACAAAGATGGCTGTTCCTGTGTTCTCTGTACCACATTGTCATGTTCTCTGTCATCCCCTTCCTGACAGTACCTGCTTCACCTACACCCTACTCACATGACTGAACTTCCCTCTTAATTACAGGTGGAAACATGCCTAATCAGTAAATGCCCCAGGCCTCAGGTAATGGTTATTCTAAGCTTTAGATCATAACATCTCCACCATGACAGTTTATCACAGGGCACTGAGGGGTGAACTCTTCTGCTGGTTTCCCTGGTAACAGTTGTGCCAACCTGACGTCAATTCCCCCAATATCTGGTCAGCTCCTCCCCTATAGTGAAGACTGCTGCCATGTTCTGCCCACTGTCTGCCACACACAGAGGGATGTCACTCGAGGGCTTTGCTTCAGACAGGTGAGAACCTCTATCCATTAAACCACTGAGGTCTTTGTTGCTGACTCCAGGCTCTTCTTTTTTTGGTCTTGAGGCTCGGTAAGGGCTTGCAGGCCTGCAGGGTGCAGCCTGACACCTGTGCATAGGTACTTGACTATCAGTTCTGCACATTGATAGTTCTTGTAGTAATCTGGCCTCTCAGCTGCCAAATCCACTTCTTGTTGCTCATCTTCTACGTCCCCTTATCAGAGATGCCTTCTCTGACTATTTCATATAAATTAACATCTCCCATAATTGCCACTGTCTAATTGTTTACCATTTCCAAAGCATATCTGACATGTAATAGATTTTTGAATATACTATAGCATTGTCTTTCCCTTCTAACTACAACAAAAGTTATAGAACATGGACTTTGTTTTTTCATGGTTGTTATCTGGTGCCTAGGTCAGTGCCTGATACATAATTGGTATATAATAAATCTCTATTGAAACATAATTTTGGACCCAAAGTAGGAATTTTAGAAAGGGAATTACCAGGTTTATACTTGTGCTTTTTAGCTTTTGCATGCTAACTAGACCTTAAATATTTGAAAGGAGTGTAAATGAATCAGTGAATAACGTAGTTCTTACTTTGGAAAGGGAGTGAATTTAATGTAGGTATTCTAGTATACACAAAATTCTTAGCACCCACCAACATCTATGTCTATCTGTACTTGCTAAAAATATAGGCACTTTAAACCTCATGAAATAAAGTAGATCATGAAACATCACAGGTGATTTCTTGGGTTATCACATAGACAAATTTATAGAAATAACATCATTTCAACCTAGAATATTATGAATATATAAATGAAAAATAGGATTCAGTCACTAAAAGCAAGACTAAATTTCTGCCTCTGTCAGGCATAAGTTTCCTGTCTTCTAGAAAATAGCATTAGGAGAAGCACAATTCATTTATTCATTTGGGTATTTGCCATATAAAATAGAATATATGGCATGAATTGCAGTAAGGGGGCACATTATTCTAAAATTTTCTAACAAGCAAGCCAAGTTTGCCAGATTCCAAATTAGCATTTAGTCATTTGTCCTATGAGGAAAATGCCAAATTATTTATTTATATTTCTTACAACTTTGCTTGGTTAAAGTTGTATCTGCATAATAGACAGTGTGCTAGAAAAGGAAGGAAATAATGCTTATGGCATCTGCCATAAAAAGAAGCTATTAAAATGACAATGTTACTGATTTCTTGAATGTTGAGAATAAGTGCTCCATGAAAAAAAATCATTCTGCAATAACAGGATAAACTAGAGACTTTTATTAACAGACCCCTCACAGTTATTATTCCCTGGACCAGAAGACAGTTTAGATCTGACAAAAGGTTGCCATAGCTAAATATGAGCCTAAGCAATGACTATGCTTGACCTAAAAGCTGAGAACACAGTATAGGATGAGATGAGGGAGCACTTACATTAACCCTTCTACAAATTCCCACTGAAAGGAGAAAAATAAAGAACAAATTCCAAACTGATGGCAAAATTTGGAATTATTTTTTATAATGAATTCATATTTAACACATCAATTATATTTTAATTTACAAATGATACCAGTAATAATTTTTATCTCATGAAAAATTCCGGTCCACAAAAAGCACCCTGTTAAAAAAAATACATCAACATTTACAATTTTTGCCAAGTTTTATTTTAACCCCTATTTTCTTAATAATGAAGACTTTTTGTTCTTTTTATTCATTTTTTTAAAATTTGTTTTCTGGCTCTTGGGGAGCCAAATCTCTCAAGTCTCAGCCTGAAGGGCCTCACATCCCCTGACCCCTGAACCATTCACTAGCAAAGGAGGAAAATTCCTCTTTTTAGACCAACCAGGCCAACCCTGGAGCTGAGGCAGAGTCAGCATTCCTAAAGCATAAGGCTTTGTGGAGCCAGGACAGCTATCTGGACAAAATTGAGTATCCATGAGAAGTAGAGATGGACCAAAATCTATTCTCACCATAGTATTCTAATCTTAAAAATCAAATGTTTTTATTTTTACTGCTTTTTTAGGGCCGCAGGTGTAGCACATGCAAGTTCCCAGGCTAGGGGTCAAATAGGAGCTGCAGTTGCCAGCCTGTGCCACAGCCACAGCAATGCCAGATCCGAACCACATCTGCAATCTATACCACCACTCCAACAGATCCTTAACCCACTGAGCAAGGCCAAGGATCGAACCTGTATCCTCATGGATACTAGTTGGCTTTGTTACCACTGAGCCACAATGGGAACTCCTGAAGGTCATTTTTAAAACACAAATCATTGTGACTTAGACTATCATCACAGGAAGTCAAAAGAACCTAGAATTTTTAAAAAGTGTTCACATTATCATTTAGTCAAACTTGAGGAGAAACTTGAGTGACTTCTTATTTATCTCCCACAGTGACATCAGGAATGTCAACCTAGTACTGTGGGACTTGGTATCGAACCCCAGCTCTGCCAATTATCATCTGCATAACCTCGGACAAGTCACTTACGTCTCGAAGTTTCTATGATTCCAGTTGTAAGAGCTCATGATAGTGCTGCCTACAGGGAGCTGTTTGAAGTAAATATAAGACTCTAAAATATTCCTCAGTACATCATCACGTTTTTGCATAGAATAAGTGCTCAACAAATAATTACTGAATATGTAATTCAGAAAATACCTTTAATTCAAGAAAAGAGAGAAGATAGTGGGGAAATCTAATATTAAGTACTGGGATGATGGGCTTGGAGATTTTAATGGGATGGGCCCCCCAAACTATCAACAAATACTGTACTAAAGCAGCTCCACAACTAATAACAGCTAATATTTACTAAGCCTTTGCTATAAGTCAGGCAGAGTGCTAACCACATTACATAGACTATAATATATAATCTTCCCAACAACCTTATTTACAATTAGCAATAGTGCACTGCCCAGAGTGTTCTATTTTAATAATGGGAAGGATGCTGCAAATAGCTAGGTCCTAAGGGAGTACAGATTTCCTCTTTGACACCGATGACCTACTCTCCAAAAGGATGCACATTTCTATATACTAACAATGAAAGATCAGAAAGAGAAGGGCAACCACCCCATTTACCACTATCAAAAAGAATAAAATACATAGAAATAAACCTACCTAAAGAGACAAAAGACCTGTACTCTGAAAACTATAATATGTTGATGAAAGAAGTCAAAGACGACACAAACAGATGGGAAGATACACCATGCTCTTTGGGAGAATCGATATTGTCAAAATGATTATACTACAAGGAAGTCTACAGATTAAATGCAATCTCTATCAAATTACCAATGACATTCTTCACAGAAATAGAGCAAAATATTTTAAAATTTGTATGGAAACACAAAAGACCCCAAATAGCCAAATCCATATTAAAAGAAAGAAAAATGTAATTGGAGGAATCAGGCTCCCTGACTTCAGACCACACTACAAAGCTATAGTCATCAAAACAGGGGGAGAGGGGAGGGAGTGGCATAGACTGGGAGTTTGGGGTTGGTAGATGCAAACTACTACATTTAGAATGGATAAGCAATGAGGTCCTACTGTATAGCACAGGGAAATATATCCAATCTCTTGGGATAGAACATGATGGAAGAGAGTATGAGAAAAAGATATGAGATATAGATGTATAATATGTATAATATGTATATGTATATGTATGACTGGGTCACTTTTCTGTATAGCAGAAATTGACAGAGCACTGTAAATCAACTAAATTTAATTTAAACTTAACTAAATAAGGATGCACAAAGAGAAAATTTTAACTTTGGATTTTCTAAAATATCCTTCTAATCACATAGGATTGACATCCAGGAACATCTCTCCCTCAGCCCACGTGTCTTACCAGTCATCGTGCTCTGTTCTCCCTTCATAATTTATCTCTAATCCATCCTGGCTTTTCAATTCCCCCACAAAGTCTCTAGGCAGACATTTCATATCTCATACTTACTTCGCACTGTGGTGACAGGGGTATCACTGAACCACTTCCTAGCTCAGGGGTCTCCAATTTATGTGTAGCAGTTGCCTCCCACCCTTGCCTCATACAGGTTCAGCAATGTATCTCCATCACATCCCCACTAGATGAACAGGGCCCCTCTTTGGGTTTATAGGTTTCTTGGGGCATGAATGGTGAACAGTCTTGTATAAGATGGAGCAAAATTTCCCACACCTGGCAGGCTGCAGTGCTTCCACAACCTATGAGGATGGTCCTTCCTCTGCAAGGAAACAGGAGAAGCAGTCACAGGCCTGAGTGCTGGCTCTGGGTGATGCTCTTGGTGATGATTCAGCAACCGGAGAGCCCCAGGAATAGGCACAATGGACCTGGCAGGATTACGTGGGACTATTCACCTGATTCACCAGAGAAAGAGTGTCTCCTTGAAATTGGGGCCCTGGGTCCATTTTCCCATCACCTTTCTACTTCCTCCTTCTCTTCCCTACATTCTCTACTGTTCTCACCCCAGAGAAAAGCTCTGGTCTCTTATTTTTCTTGGATTAGTAACCCATGAAAATCACTGGAATTCAAAACCTCACTTACCTTTGTGATGAGAGCCTGGATGACTCAATCTTCAAAAGTTCCCTGGAGGAGAGAGAATATGATCATGTCTGTCTTATTTACCCTTTTTTCCCCCAGTTCTAAACAGATGCCTGGCACCTAGTAGATACTCAATAAACGTTACATGGAGCTAAGTCTCACATTCTGAAATTACTCTAAAACAAATGCCAAATTTAATTTTAATTCACTCTGACTTTTAATCATAGGTCATAATAGAAACCACTCAGTTTATATTTAACCTCTTAATATACTTTAATAGAGACTGACCAAATAAAATACTACTAATAATAATGGAGAACTAGACTGCTTGAAAGGCTGAATTCATGGTAAAAAGATGGAAATATCTGAGGGGTAGTAAAGTTGACACAGAAATATGCTTTTACTTAAATATCTAAGGCTCTGATTGCTGAGGCCTATAATTCTTTCTCTCACTTCTTTCTCAAAAGTTAACATTTAGTTTCTTCTTAAAGTTTTACCTGGAAACTAAATGTTAAATTTCTATATAATTTTTAATGTGATTATAGATCTGGTCAAACTAGGCTATATTCTGCTCTTTCAAAGGCAAGTTGAGAAAATGGCTCAATGTCTATGTTTTGTTTGCTTAGAAAACAGACATGACTGCTAAACTTTGAAAAATTTCTTATAGGTTCCTCCTGGGATTTTCTGGCCTTTCTGGCCAGATATGGATCATCTGTAGTGGAGACTTTGTACAGATTTCACAAACTTTACTAATCTCCTCCACAAAAGGATAACCTGGGGACATTCTGGTTGACAAGTAGAATTTCCACAAATTTTGTCAATATTTCTTAGAGTTTGCTTAAGAAACCATGAATAATAGTAATTCTAACATACTAGAATTATTTTTCTAGGAAAATTCACTATAGAAGAAGAACCAGCTCTGCTCTCATAGGATGGAGTGTGGATGTTTTAAATGAAATATATTTTTAAAAAAACCCACACATACACACAAAAGGCAGGATATATTGTTGCCAAGAGAAAGTGGTGGGCTCATGAAAATTAACTCAAAATGGATTAAAGACTTAAATGTAAGCCCTGAAAGAAAAAATAGGGAAAAAAAAAAAATCCTTCACCTGAGTCTCGGCAAGGATTTTTTACATATGACATCTAAAACACAAGCACCTAAACCAAAAATAAACAAGAGGGACAACATCAACCTGGTGGTCCAGTGATTAGGATTTGGTGCTTTCACATCTGTGATCCAGGTTCAATCCCTGACCTGGGAACTGAAATCCCATAGAAGCCACTGTATGCTATAGCCAAAACACAGAAATAAAAACCTTTGGCACAGCAAAAGAAACAGTCAACAAAGTGAAAGATAAGTTACGGAATGGGATAAAAAATTTACAAACTATGTCTCTTATAAGGTGTTAATATATTCAAGATATATAAAGAAATCATATAACTCAACAGCAAAATAAATAAGTAAATAAATTAACCACCTTTAAAATGGTTCTCTTGGTGGGTGTGGAGCCAATAGACACAACCAAGGCAAAGATCAGGAGAAGGGAGGACTAGTTACTTGCATTAAGTAAGGAGAACACCAGGAATCTTTCCCAACATAGTGTCTCCCTGAACAGCAAAATTGAGGAAGCTTCAAACCAAGGGTACATGCATATTCATATGGGAGCTTGAACAGAGGAGAATTCAGCATAGAACTGGAGCAAATGCCTGACAAGTTCAAGCTTCAATTGAGTGAAGCGAGGAAGGTCAACATCACCATTCCACCCTCCACCTGAATGGGGGCCTTAATTCCTGCAGAACTCAAAGATGTATTGCTATGTATATTCCTTGAGGAACCAGGATGCTGCCCCAATGCTGCACTACTGTTTCCTGACTGCTCCTTCCTAGTCTCTGAATTCCCTCCCTTACGATCAATAATTGCTGAGATCTTTCAAGGGCAAGCATTGCAGCTAGGATTTGATTACGAAATGGCTTCTTAAAGTTCTTTTGAACTTTAAGGCCCAAATGAGTTCTTTTGTGTCAAGAAAGCCATGCCTGGTTCTTTCCCCAGGACTCCCTAACCCATCTGCTTACAAAAAAGACCTGGATAGAGATTTTTCCTAAGATGATATACAAGTGGGCAACAGGCATAGGAAAATATGCCCCAAATCACTCATCAGTAGGGAAATGAAAATCAAAACTACAATGAGATATTACCTCATGCCTATTAGAATAGCCATTATCAAAAAGGCACAAGAAATGCTGACAAGGATGTGGAGAATAGAGCACACATGCACTGTAGATGGGATTGTAAACCCTTTCAGCCACTATGGAAAAATAGTAAGGAGGATCCTCAAAAAAATTAAAAATAAAACTACCTTATGATTCAGCAATTCCACTTCTGGGAATATATCCAAATAAATGAAAACAGTAACTCAGAAATATATCTGCATCCCTATGTTTATGGCCAAGACTTCAAAACAGCCTAAGTGTCCACTGATGGATGAATAAAGAAGTTGTGAGATACACACACACACACATACACACACACACACACGCAGTGCAATATTATTCAGCCATAAAAATGAGAAAATCCTGCCACTTGCAACCACATGGATGGAGCTTAACAGCATTATGCTAAATGAAGTAAGTCATACAGAATACTGTATGATCTGACATGCATGTGGAATATTAAAAGTAAAAGAATTAAAACGTTGGAAAAAGAGATCAGATTTGTGATTACCAGAGGTGGAGTTGGAAAAGGGGGGAATTAGAGGAAAGCAGTCAAAAGAACTAGGGATGTAATATTTAAAGTGACAGTTATAGTTAACACTGCTATATTGTGGGTGTGAAAAGTGCTAAGATAGTAAATTCTGAGATTTCTTATCACAATAAAAACAATTTTAAAAATTCTTTTTATTGTGTCTGTATGAGAGGATGGATGCCAATTAAATTCATTGTTATAATCATTTCACAATATACATAAGTCAAACAATTATTGTGTGTACCTTAAATTTATATAGTTACGTATGTTAAAAAGAAAGAGAAAGCAATGGCTCATTATTATTTACTCACCAGTTTTCTTTGATTGTCTGCTATGTGCCAGGTATTATGCTTGATGGCTTGGAGGAGTTAGCAGTAACCATAGAGACAAGTCCCTGACCTAAAGGAGTTTACACTCCATTGGAGTAGATAGTCAAGAAATTAGTCCCACTGTTGAAGGGACATTTCTTGTAATCATATTGCTCATATCCCAGTGAATATGAAGGGAATACTGAAAGATTGTATCTCAGAGCTCCGTGTTCTCTATCCCTTTCATTTTCTTGTTCGCTGGCACATGCCCTGATTATCGGCTCTCACTATGCACTCTCTGGTTGTGATTCCACTATAATAAGGCAGGTATTATTCTCATTAGGACTTGGATCTTGTCTTGGAATCTTATAGGTTGTGAGACTTAGCAAAGTGGCTCTTCATCTCATGAGCCAATGATGTAGATAGGCTATCAGCTGCCTCTTGGGGTCAGGAGACCCAGCATAGTCATCTTCTGCTTTCCCAGTTCTCATCCATCATTGCTTTCTGTGTGACCTGCAGTCCATAGAAGACTGGCATTGAGGAAGCCTACTCAATTCTCTTTTTGAGGACTTCAACATAGCCTGAAGTATTAACCACATAAACCCACAGCAAGTCTGAGTGCTGCCTGCCTCAGGAAACACATGTAGTCAGTCATGGAAATTAGGAGTGTAGTTGAGGTGAAGGGGAATAAACATCTCCATCTCCCAGAATCTCTCTGTAGCTTCCCAAATTATAAATCTTTAACTAGGTGGACTTTGAACATGCATTGTGGAAAAGTCATGTGATTGAACATAATAGTTACTATGAATTAAATAATTATTATGTCTCAGAAATTAGAATTTCTTCCTATTCTGCCATTAATCAATTGACTATATGATCACAACAGTATGCATCCCCACCCTCCCACCCCCACCCCCACCTCCAGGTGCTCTTTTCCTCTCTATATAATAACGAGAATGAAACAGAAGAAATCTAGAATCTTCTTTTAAAACTCTTAGATCCTCTAGGACTCTTTGGAAAAGCTGAACTCTTAAACTGGTTATAATCCTTTAAAATCTCATCCCAAGTTTCTTCTCTGGCTGTGTCTCTCTGAGTAACACTCTACTGTAGCTAAACTAGCAGATGCTAACTCTACTTCATGGATTTTGCATACCTCCTCCCCCTTTTGGAATTCCTTCTCATCATCCATTCCTCTGGAGTTTGCACTGTTGGGAAAGGCAGTCCTCCACCTGCCCTGAGAGTCCATGTGCTCTATTGTTGAGTGTGCCAAACTTCAAGGACAACTCAACCTACCACATGCATCGCATCCATCTGGGCTCATTGCTCTCCCTGTGGGACTTGGCGACAGGGGAACGGGCTTATTCTTTCCCATGCTGTGAGATTTAAACTGTCTTACTCTCATCCATTTTCTAATAATGCATGGAGTGGTGGCAGGTTCACTCCTTACCATCCTCTATGAGGGTGATGTTCTTCCTGACATGCATATTTGTAAAAACCAAAGTTTTATCTTCACCACAAACACCCAAAGATCCAAAGACTGCACCATTGTCCTCTGAGCAACAAATACAACAACAAAAAAAGTGACTTCAAGGAAATCAGGGAAACTTGGGGAAGTTACCATGGCTTTGGTTCTAATCCTCGCTTATGAATTGCAATACATTTATTACAACCTTGTTGCAGGGTTTATTAGGTGCAGGAAAAATGACTCCAGCAAACCAAACTCACAACTGACTAACATACAAACAGGGACCGAATTTGTTCATTTTCAGTAAGAAACATAAATTGTCTGTTCATCTGAAATGTTTTTGTCCATATGACAAATCACCCTCTCACCACAGGCAGATCTATTTCAGAAACAAAATTACAGTCCCAAGATTGGTGAGCATGGAAGAGGAGCTAAGTGAGTTGGTTAAGTGAGGTCAATATTTATGGGTGGAATCAGTGTAGAAGAGCTCATGGATTCTTCTCACATTATAATTTACTCACCAGAGGAGACAAATCAAGTTCTTGTTGGAGGGCAACCTTACTCAGAGAACACTTTTTTGTTTATTTGTGCTCTATTGTTGCCCATCTATCTATTTTCTCATGGGACTTTCCTCTTCATTGCAGCTTTAGATATTAGACCTTGAACTTGAATGTAGTGGAAGGAAAGACTTATTATTTGTTGGATCAAAACTGCAGAAATTCCTGGCTTGAAATCTGAAATTGGCCCACATATAGGAGGGCAAGGAGAAAGAAAGAGGCAGATCACTCCAGACTGGTAGGTGGCAGATTTAATAAGCAAGGGAATTCACATACTATATTTGTCTTGAGTGGCCACAACACAAGTGGAACTCTGAACCATCCCACCATAATTTTAAAAATTTAGGGTCCAGCATTGCCATGAGCTATGATGTAGGTCTCAGATATGGCTCAGATCTGGCATTGCTGTGGCTGTAGCATAAGCCAGAAGATGCAGCTCTGATTTTACCCCTAGCTTAGAAACTTCCATATGCCACAGGTGCAGCCATATGAAGCAGAAAAAAAAAATAAATAAAATAAGTAAATAAGTAAACAAATAAATAAATACCTTAACATGGCTCAATCACACATTCAGTCCAGATGGTCTCAACAATACAAGTCTGAGCTTGGCACTAAGAAGAAATAAAGGTTGTAGCACTTTCTGTTTCCTGATGCCTAAAGGATAATTGGGTTATATGGGAAGTTTAAAGGAATGAGTAGGATTTGGTGATTAGAAATGGAATAGAAGAAACTCAAAGGGAAAAGAGCTTTTACAAGTAATCTTCTTTCATTCAGTTTTTATCTCAGAATGCTGATGAGCTTGTCATATGTATCATATTTTCAGTTCTTAGTTCTCAAATGTGTCATTTATACAGCTTCAAAAGAATAATTGGAATCATATGAATATGCATGTGCATATTTATGGTATTGCATCCATCAGCACAATATTACCAAGGTTTAAAATACATAACTTTGCACCTTAGAATAATAAGTCTACATGGATTGGTGTCAAACAAATGACTCTACCATTCTTACTAGTTTTCCTTCTATAGTCCTTTATGTCAAGAACAAAGACCATATCCCTCAAAGGTTGTTTTTATAGAATGCTTTCTCAGGTGATACAGAAACGAAGAAATGGTTTACCTCTCTATAGAACTGCATATGCTAGATTCAGCTTCTGGGGCAATACTGTCACAGTAAAACAATGGCTTTGGTGTATCGTATTCCATTCAAGTCTTCGATTCTGTGAGTTTCTCAATTTGACCTGTCAGCTTCTCAGACTTTTAGCCCTATAAATGAAAGCTAGCTCTCCTTTATTACCCTACCAGTCCTCTGGGTCTCCCCTATACTAAAGTCATTTGCTAATATTTTTTTGTTTACTTGTATTAGCTCACTCTCATTCGGCTCTATCCTTTCCACTTTCAATATACCTAGGTCACTCCTCCCAGAATTGATGTTAATTGAACCTGTATGCACTTAATGTACACAATCTTATTTAATCCTCACAACTACACCAGGATATAGTGTATCAGAGTTCTCAGGTTACAAGCAGTGGAAACCAACTCCAGCTAAATTAAGTGATAGGAAATTTAGGGGAACTATACTGGAGTTCTCAGCTACAGTGGAAAGGGTAGAAAACCAAGCTCAGAAATGAGAAGAATCTAAGCTCTCTCCAGAGAGCTAAAAAATCGGAAACTACATATATAATGTGTGGTCAGAACACTGCTACTAAAAAATGAGTAAATGCTTACACTTACGCATTACTAACTATATGCTGGGTGCTGTTTTAAGCACTTTACTTAGCTCATTTATACATATCGCAATTTGTAATAAATACTTATTTTCTCTGCTTGGTACCTATCACTCTCAAGTCTGAAAGCCTCATGTAAGCAGAATAAACCATGTTGTTTTATTCATTGATGCATACCTAATGCCAAGGATAGTATCTGGCACTGGGTAAAATAAGTACTATTACCATTCTCATTTTACACATCAGGAAACCAAGGGATAGGGAGGCTAAACATAACCCAGCATCACATAGTTGTTGAGTGACAGAGTTAGGACTTAAATATACGTGACCTGTCTCTAAAATCTGTTCCCTTTAATCACCATACTACAAATTCCATCTATTTTCAGTCTTTTCATCATTGTAGTAAAGATTAGACTTTCAGGAGTTCTCTTGTGGTGCAGTAGATTAAGGATCCATCACTGTCACTGCAGTGGCTTAGGCTACTGCTGTGATGCAGTTTTCATCCCTGGTCCAGGAACTTGCACACGCCACGGGCACAGCCGAAAAAAAAAAAAAAAAAAAAGACTTCCAAAGAGCTCATCCAATTGGTGTTTGTTGGGTCATATATATGGGCATAAGCTAAGGAAGGGTGGGGTTGGTGATTACCAAGATGCTAAACTCAATTCACTGGGGAAGCAATAATTTCTCCAAAGGAAATCTGAGATTGCAAGGAAGATAAAATGGGAAGTCAAAGAATAAAAATGGAAGCCCTTAAGGCACTAATACATGGAAGCTCAGAGAAATTAGCTTATCTCAGATAACAGAACTCAAAAGAGGCATGCACTGTATTACATAGTCTTCTCTCTTTTCCTTTTCTTCCAACCTTCATGCCCTCACTCTACCTCAATTCCTAACCTTCTAGTTTTCCCCCAGATGTCCTAATCCCTTCTCTATTCCTACCAACTGCAATATCATTTGGGACTTGTTCCTCCCATAATCTTGACTACAAATCTCCCTCTTGTCAAAAATGAACATTTTATTCTCCAAAGCTTGCTCAACCTTTTGTCAGTAAGACAGTCTGGTGTGCAAATTCAGAAAGAGTTCAAGCATGGTAAGGTAATGTTTTTATTTTAAAACAGCTTTATGAAGACCAATGTCTTGATCAAAGCAGAGGAAGGAAGGTATTAGAGCATTCCATTCTTTGGCTCACAACCACGTGTCAAACACCTCTGCTCCCTTTTTCTAAAAATACTAACATTTGGCTTCTTACACCATTTGAATCATTATTCTTTCTTTTATAACACTTAAATTGCTGGGAAAACAATAATTTTAACTTTCTGAAACTAACCACTTTGATTTGCTTTACATTCTTTCTTATAACCTGTGACTTCCATCATGCTAAACAAACAAACAAAAAAATCTGTTTTCCTCTTCCCTTATTGATTGATCTTCAAGTAAGTAGAAAACCTGTCTTACAAACAGGATGCTACTTAGCATTTAGCAAAGGAGAAGGAAATGAGAATTGTTGTCAATTCAACCAAGCAGTAGTGCTGGCCCTATGCCTCTATATGGCAGGCACAATTCTAAGTACTTTATATTCATTGACTCATTTCATCTCCACAAAACCCTAGAAGGTAAATATTATTATTATCACTTTATATATGAGAAAACTGTGGCACAGAGAGATTAACAAAAGCCTTGTGTATTAATTTTTTTTTTCAGGCTTCCATAACAAAGTGCTACAACTGGGTGCCTTAACAGAAATTTAGTGTCCCACATTCTGGAGGTTAAAAGTTCAAGATCAAGGTGTCAGCAGGATTGGTTCTTTCCAAAGGTTGCAGGGCAGGCCCTGTTCCATGCCTCTCTCCTAGCTTCTGGTCATTTGCTATCTTTGGCATTCCTTGGCTTGTAGAGATGCATTTTCCCCAATCTCTGCATTCATCTTCATATGAGGTTTCTTCTCTCCCCCACCTACAAGTATTGTACTTCCCTTGGCTTTGTGAGCTATGAATGCTGATGTGGATGGTATAATCAGAAACAGTCTAATAAATAATATGGAAAAGGTACATGAATGTAATTAACCTGTATAGAAAGTAGAAAAAGAAAGAGAACAGATTATAAACTGTGTTGGCTTCAGTCCCTTAGAAGCACTTTGAGCATAGATAAAGGAATATTTTAAACAACATTTTCAGTCTCATTTTGACAGCATGCAATTTAATGTATGATTCATGTTTACTATTTCATGTTTTAATTATACAGTAAGAAAAAGCTCATGTCCTTTTGAACCACAGCATTATCTCTGACTTCTCACATTTCATATTTGCAATAAACTACTTTGTTCTCTTTCACTGAAGAACATAAAGGAACAGACAGAAAAGACTCACTCAGAAAATATTCAAATGTGATGACCATTTGGTGAAATTACTGAAATGAAAATAATAGGCTTTCATTTCCAAAGTAATAAAATCAATTTTCTTAGACAACACATTTGTCCCCTTGTAGATGTTATAAATAATAAGTGGTTGTCAGTCCTTAAAAATAGGAAGTAATAACTCACTTTTAACAAATAGACTCCCCACATTTTCTTTACATCATCTGATAGTCTTAACTACATCAAAGGTTGATAAAGTATAATTATCTATAAAACAAAGGACGAGCTAGTAAATTAAGTAAATGCATGGCTTAACCTTTAGCAAAATGAGGCATATATCAGAATAAAGTTGACTATTAGACTTTTTTCAGTATTATTATATTGACCTGATGACTAAATTCACTTTAAAAACTATTACAATTAGAATTAACCTAGTAGAGTTCCCATTGAGCTCAGCAGGTTAAGGACCCAAAATGGTCTCTGTGAGGATTCAAGTTCAATCTCTGGCCTGGCTCAGTGAATTAAGGATCTGGTTTGTCACAAGCTGCACAGGTCGCAAATGCAACTCAGATCTGGTGTTGCAGTGGCTGTGGTGTAGGCCTGTATCTACAACTCCAATTCATCCTCTATCCTAGAAACTTCTATATACTGCAGATGTGGACAAAAAAAAAAAAAAAAAAAAAGAATTAACATAGAAACCTAACATGAGAGTTGAAGAAAAAAAATCATCTTAGTTTTTACTTTACTGAAGTATGCCTCAGGAGTAGAATTGGGGGCTTATACAGCATGTGACAAAATAAAGGGACCACGGAGGCTGGATGGAATATGTAGAATGCTCATTAAGTTTATATTTTAATACTCCTCCTACATCATTCAAATAATCAAGATAAACCTTTTTCTGGTGGTGGATGGGAAAACTAAGACAAAAGACAAATGTGAGAGCCAGGTATTCTGATGGGTATGGAATCTCCTTTTTCTTATGATACTTACTCATTTCTTATAGAATATGCCTGGCAGGACTGCACCCACCAGATTTGTCTGAATCCTAGTGGAAAACAGTTTAGGTTCAAAGGAAGAGGACCTCTGTCCCACATGTGTGCTCCATAACACCTTGCTTGAAATAGAAGACACATAATGACATTAAGAGACAAAGTTCTCAGACTAAAAATAAATCTCAGAGAATTTAGCCTTCAGTCATTAGAGCTGCAACTGCAGGGCCTAGAAAGAAACTAAACAAAGGCATTTAGGTAAATCTACAGAGACACACAGCAAATTAGTGGCTGCCTAGGGCTGGGGGTGAGAACAGAGATAAACTGTAAAAGGCAGGAGGGATCTTTTGGGTTGATTAAAATGTTCTAAAACTGCATTGTGATGATGGCTGCACAACTTAAGAAACTACTCAAAATCACTGAATTGTACACTTAAAATGAGTGAATTTTATGGCATGTAGATTATACCTCAATAGAGTTTGGCGGTTGTTTAGGGGTTTTTTGCTTGTTTGTTTTATCTTTTTTTTTTTTTTTTTTTCTTTTTAGGGCTGGATCCACAGCATATGGAAGTTCCCAGGCTAGGGGTTGAATTGCAGTCACAGGCTGCACCATAGCCACAGCAATGCCAGATATAAATCCTATCTGCAACCTATGACTCAGTTTGCAGCAATGCCAGATCCTTAACCCCCTGAGCGAGGCCAGGGATCCAGCCCACATCCTCACGAATACTAGTTGGAATCTTAACCCACTAAACCACAGTGAGAACTACTGTTTGTTTTTTTTGTTTGTTTTTATTTTTTTAAGGAATCTTTTAAGATAAAACCATGGAACCTCTGGGCCTACATTAAATTTATATACAGCTGTGGTTCCACAAGGGTTCTGGAATAAACTCTGCAAGGTTATAATAAGAAGGTTCTTCATGTTTTTTATTTTATTTTTTAGTCTTTTCTAGGGCCACACCCATGGCAGATGGAGGTTCCTAGGCTAGGGATCTAATTGGAGCTGTAGCTGCCGGCCTACACTAGAGCCACAGCAACGCGGGATCCGAGCCGTGTCTGCAACCTACACCACAGCTCACAGCAACCCCGGATCATTAACCCAGTGAGAAAGGCCAGGGATCAAACCCGCAACCTCATGGTTCCTAAGTCAGATTTGTTAACCACTGAGCCACGATGGGAACTCCTCCATGTTTTTTAAGAAACAAGTAGGAGAATAACTAACATCAATCCCAAGTCACTAAAATAATATCAACAGCCAGATCCCTGAAGTCTCTTATACTGATGTTTAAGCAGTTTGGATAAGAATATCTAATTAATAAGTAACATGTTAGAATTGCTCTGTAAAAATTCTCACTTGGAAGTGGGATTGCTGTAGCATATGGTAGTTCTATTTTTAGTTTTTCGAGGAAACTCCATGCCATTTTCCGTAGTGGTTACACCAATTTACATTCCCATCAGCATTGTAGGAGGGTTCCCTTTTCTCCATACCATCTCCAGCATTTATTGTTTGTAGACTTTTTGATGATAGCCATTCTGGCTATTGTAAGGTGACACCTTATCATAGTTTTGATTTGCATTTCTCTATAAATTAGCTATGTTGAGCATCTTTTTATGTGTTTTTTTATCTTCTTTGGAGAAAGGTCTATTTAGATCTGCCCATTTTTATTGGGTGTTTTTTTTTATACTGAGCTGCATGAGTTGTTCATATATTTTGGAGATTAATCCCTTGTCAGTTGCCTCATTTGCAAATAATTCAAAAAAGATACATGAAGTCCAGTGTTTTTTGCAGCACTATTTATAATAGTCAAGACATGGAAGCAACCTAAATGTCTGTTGACAGAGGAATGGATAAAGACGTGGCATATATATACAATGGACTATTACCTAGCCATTAAAAAAGAATGAAATAGTGCCATTTGCAGAAATATGGATCAACCTAGAGATTATAATAATAAGTGAAGTAAATCAAATGAAAACAAACATCATATGATATCCCTTCTATGTGGAATCTAAAAAAAGGATATGAATGAATTTATTTGTGGAATAGAAACAGATTCATAGACGTTTAAAATAAATTTACAGTTACCAAAGGGAACAGGTTGGTTGGTGGGGGGGCGGGGGATTGGGGATTAGGATTGGCATATGCATGCTGTGGAATGACTGGCCCATGGAGACCTGCTGTATAGCACAGGCAACTCTACCCAATAATCTGTGATAATCTATATGAAGAAGAATCTGAGAGAGAATGGATGTGTGTATATGTGTAACTGAATCACTTTGTTGTACAGTAGAAATTATCACAACATTGTAAGTCAACTATACTTCAATAAAACTTAAAAAAAAAAATCTCACTTGGATTCTAAACATGATGATGTTAATGACCTGTTTATTTCCCCACACAGGTTCAACAAGGACTTGGTTTATGCTATCAAGCCAGGCCCATCATCCTAACGCAGCTAGGAGACAATGTACATAGACAGCAATCCACACCAGAGAAGGACTTAGTACCTTAGGTCAAGAACCAGCAATGATAGCCGACCTGCTTAGGGAAGCTTGTTTAGCACATGCCAACACCATCTCTAACCTAGAGTTGAGCTGCGAGACTGTTCAAAGAGTTGCTGATTTATAAACAACCAACAGGAAAATATATGTCTGTGTTTCATTCCTTTCAGCACAGTTTTAGCTTCAGTGCCTGCTATGGGCTGAATTGTGTCCACCCCACAACCCATGTTATGGACTGAATGCTTGTGTCCACCTAAAATGTATATGTTGAAATCCTAATCCCCAGATGACTGTATTTGGGGATGATGCCTCTAAGGAAGTAATTAAGCTTAAGTGAGATCATGAACATGGGGCCCTGATCCAATGGGATTGATGTCCTTATAAGAAAAGACAACACAGAGCACTCTGTCTCTCCCCTCCCACCAGCCATGTGAGAATACAGTAAGAAGTTAGCTATCTTCAAGCCAGGAGAAGAATTCTCACCAGAATCAAATTGGTGGGCACCTTGATCTGGGACTTCCAGCCTCCAGAACAATGAGAAGTAAATTTCTGTTGTTTAAGCCACCCAGGCTGTAGTATTTTGTTATAGCAACCTGAAAAAACTAACATACCCCAAAATGCACACGTTGAAGTCCTAACCACTTGGTACTTCAAAATGTGACTATATTTGGAACTATGGCCTTTGAAGAGGCAATTGAAGAAAATGAGGTCATATGGATGGATTTCAATCCCATATAACTGTACCCTTATAAGAAGAGGAAATGAAGGGAATTCCCCTCATGGTGCAGCAGAAGTGAATCCAACTAGGAACCATGAGGTTGCGGGTTCAATCCCTGGCCTTGCTCTTGGGTTGGGGATCCAGCGTTGCCGTGAGCTGTGGTGTAGGTCACAGACTCGGCTCGGATCTGGCATTGCTATGGCTCTGGTGTAGGCTGGCAGCTACAGCTCTGATTCGACCCCTAGCCTGGGAACCTCCATATGCCACAGGTGTGGACCTAACAAGACAAAAATAAAATAAGAAGAGGAAATGAAGACTCGGACACACGCAGAGAAGACTGTGTGAAAACACAGAAGACGGCCATCTGTAAACTAAGGATAGAGGTCTTGCAAGAAACCAGCTCTGCTGACACCTTGACCTTGGACATCCATCCTCTGGAATTGTGAGAAAATAAATTTCTGTTGCTTAAGCCATCCAGTCTGTGGTGTTTGTAACAATAGCCCAAGAAAAGTAACACCGTGCCCTCCTCTGTTTTCTTGGGTTCCCTTTTCTACCTCAGGCAGGAGAGGGAATGTTTGAAGTAAGGAGATACAAGATAAAATCCAAGAGCAGCCATTGAATTCCCCTCTCTGACAACAACTTCAGAAACTCTTTCTGCCAGAGTCCCTCATTGTTTCCAAATCCTCCCTTCCCCTTCTGTCGGCAATCCCGTCCATGACTTTCTCAGTCAGTTCTGGCCGCTATAACCAAGTACTATAGGTTGAGTGGTTTATAAAACACAGAAATGTATTTCTCACAGTTCTAGAGCCTGGAAGGCTGAGATCAGGTGGCAGCATGGTCAGGGTCTAGAAGGATCATCATCCAAGTTGCAGCCTGCTGCCTTCTAATTGTACCCTCATGGCAGAGAGGGCAAGAGAGCTCTCTGGGGTACCTTTTATAAGGGCACTACTCGTATTCGGGAGACTCCATCCTCATGACCTAATAGCCTCTCAAAGATCCACCTCCTAATACCAATACATTGAGTTTAAGATTTCAACATACAAATTTTGAGGGGACACGAACATTCAGTCCATAGCAATGCCCAGTTGTAATTTACTGCTTTACCTCCTCCTCAGCATGTTATTTTTCTCTGCCTTCCTGACTCTATGTGCCTTCCTATCCAGCTGAATCTCAGGGTCTAATATTTTAGCTGTGCTTTCACCGTAATCACACAATCTTTCTGCCTCTTCGTTGACATTGTCTATCCTCTATTTCAGTGATTCTCAAATTCTAGTCTGCACTGGCTGCCACACTTACTAGGGGTGTTGCTTAAAAATACAGATTTCCAGGCCCAATCTAGATTTATTGATCTCCCGAAAGACACTCACTGGGGTCCTGGCATTTGCACATTTTTTCTAAATATTTTTGAATTATTCAGATGTCCAGCATGATTTGGGTACTATTAACAAGGCTAGTTCTCTACCATGAATTACCCTAATGTTCTGTTTCCCCCTCTCCTTAGCTTCCATGCATTGCTAGATAATGTCACAATGACACACTGGTTGGATCCCCTAAGCTTCAAATGACTTAATGTCATCTGGGTTCAGAACATAGTATCATCTGAGTTCAGAACATTTTTAGTATACTTTATTGTAGTTCCATGAGTTTCCCCAGTCACCTTATTTCTCTTTTAAACTTTGTGTTATTCTCACTCCACTTCCCTTGCTCACAGGAGGAAGCATTGTTGCCATGTTACTAAGAACATATAGGCCAGCAGCTTTCAACTGTGGCTGCACAATAACTCACCTAGGGAGTGTTTAAAAATCCTGGAGTCTGGGCTCCACCCTTAGAGACTGTGATTTAATTGGTCCTACATGGAATCTACATAGCAGTATTTTTTTTAAAAACTCCCCAAGTGATTCTAATGTGCAGCCAATGTTAAGAACCACTGATCTAGGACATTTGACACCAATTATCTCAATTTCCAACAGCACCCCTTTCTGCGTGTGTGCGTGCGCGCGCGCGCGGGCACACACACACACACACACACACACACACACACTAACATGTTTTTTCTAACCTAACATCCCTTCTCTCACAGAAGACATATGCTGATTCATTTTCAAAGTTAACCTGTGTCCTTGAGGTCTCTGCACCTCTGCGTCCTCCAAGAACTTGATTTTTTTTTTCTAGGAACTTGATACTTTTTCCCTCACACTCTTTTATATCTTCAGTCTCACTCTTATACATGTTTAAGCAATTTCCCCACTGGTTTCAAATATATATGTCTCTTATACTTTATAAAATTTCTGTTGCCAGCAACAACACAACAATAACAGCAACATTACATTTTCGACATCCATTCAAAGTTAATAAGTTCTCTAATAAAACAATTTGTGCTCATTTTCTCCATGTTCTCCCTCTGTGGCTTCTCTAAACTAAGCTTCAGACACTTCCCACCCCACTTCAACCTAAATACAACTCACAGATTAACTTTCCAAGTATATACCTGATCGTGTCACCCCCTTGTTAAAAATTTTCCAGTAGCTCCCTACTCTTTTCATTCGGCCAACATTTATTAAGCAGACTGCAGAGCACAAGAGATAAAATTATACAAAGGGAACAAGAAACAGACAGCATCCTCAAAGAATTTATACTGGAAGGAAATTAGTGCTTTGATGACCAAATTAATTCTGATGGAAAATGCTTGGGCATTTGAGATCATTGATAGTGAATCTAGTTCTCTAACTCAATCCCTTAATAAAGCACTTACTCTAAGAATAAGTAGAAGGCTTAGAACTGATTCCAGGGTCTTGTCTTTTAGTAAAAAGGAAAAGAAGGTATCAGCAACAATTCTGAGATTTCTTTCCAGGCTGACTTGAAGGACAGTGACACTGCTAATCAAAATACAGAAGGCATTCATGGCTGAACGATCAAAGGAGGTAAAAAAGAAAAGTTGTAGAAAAACATAAAAATTGGAAAAGATAAGCTGAAGAAGACCCAGATAAAGATAGTACCACTGCATGTGAGAAGGGAAGGAGGTGAAAACAGAAAGTGAGGAGGATGAAGAGCCAAAGGAGGAAAGAAAGGGTAGAGAGGAGCACAGTGATGAAAGTACGAGAGAAATAGAAATAGATTTTTCAGCAAATACCCACAACAATAAATTTATGAATGTCATTTGAAGGAATGTCTCAAGCAAAATTTTAGAGTGTCTGCCCCCAAAGGAGAATACCTGCAGAGTGTCTGGAATAACAGCACTGGGTTAGCTAGATTAAACCAAGGATATTTGTCAAGGCCCGCTCTGGAGAAGCAGCATTCATTTCACGCTATGACAAGAGGATAACCAGGTCATGGGAATTTTCCCTAAAACAACCTGGATATTATTCTTGTGATCCTGTTACTTTCTACCTTTGTAATTATGGATGATTACCAAACCAACAATGTAGATTGATATTTGTTCTAATGGAATTCTTATAATTCTATTTCCACATTCTAAGAGTTGCTTTTCGTTTTTTGGGTTTTTTTTTTGGGGGGGGTGGAGTTGGTTGCACCCACAGCATGTGGAAGTTCCTTGGCCGGGGGGGATCAAATCTGTGGCATAGCGGTGATCCTAATCACTACGGTGACAACACTAGATCTATAACTCAATGTGCCACAAGAGAACTCCTCTAAGAGTTTTTTGTTTAAAACATTTTTGATAATAAATAGAACGTACCACAAAAGATAAGATAAACACAATGAAGCTGAAATCACTTCATCCTTAAATACAACCACCTGTCTTATAGTGATATTTTGAGATTACATGAGTAATGCATGAAAATCAATTGTAAGTACTTAGAAAAAGGTATTATTATTTTGAAACCATTCTCTGTGACCAAAAGATTGTCACTAGCTCAAGGTCTTATTCTAACTAGTAGGTGTGACGCTCTTATGTAAAGCGTCTTATGTAAAGAATGGATTCTTTAGCAAAGATGTACCAAACCCCAAGGTTTGTAACCTCAGCCAATCCTACTCTAGAGTTGGGATGATCCTTCACAGTTGTCATGAATGGAGATGGCGGAATGAACTGTACACCCTGCGTTGACCAGTCCTTGGATACAGATTGTCCTCTGGGAGATTTATGACCTTGAATAAGGAGGCTCTGTTCCACTGAGGACAAGTCCCAGAGAGGAGTCAGCTGAAAGACATCAGACACTTACAATCTCAAATGCTGGGAAAATGAGGGGCTTAGTCATGAAGGACTCTGATTGGCTCACTGTAAGATCCACTACAAAGGCAAAGTGCCTGTTTTCAGAGTACCTTAGAAGTAGGAAGGGAAAGACACTATGTTTTACCATTAGCCCTCCCAGGCCAATCCCTTCGGTAGTACAGACACTACGGCCTAGGTAATATCTATTGTAGATCAGTCAAAGCAATCTTAGATTGCATTCACTTTTATTTACCTGAGGACATTCACACCATTGTTGGAGCCAACCTCTCTGCAGCCATAAGGTGGGGCTAGTCTTATCAGGCTGCAGTATTCCTGTTTATTCTCACCAAAATTGAACTTCCACAACTCACAGATATTTTCTATACCATTCCTGGAGTCCTAATAACAACATAATCTAATAATATTTCCATAGCATTTTCTTTATATTCAAGTTCCATTAGTCCCCAATATGTACAGACAAGGTTGAGGGTGAAAATCCTAGGAGCGTGGGTGCTGGCCACACATAGAATTTATGTCATCTCAGAACACTGCCCTCATTTCTGGCTGTATCCAGCCCTTTTCTAGTAGACTGTCAGCTGGTATTTGCTATCTTGATTTTATCCAGGAATAAAATGATATGATCATTGCTTGTCAACTGAGCCACCAAATTCAAGAACATTTAGACACTACAAATCTAATATATCTTAAGTATATGTAATAGCAAGATTTTTATCACCCAGGTATTTAATCCCATGTGTACTTTTCACACACTTGGCAGACTTTCTTGAAGCAAAAGACTTCACTCCCCAAAATCCAGAGTTATAAAAGAAGGAATAACAGATTGAATTCCTAGAATATGTGGAAATGTAGGCATTAACTATGAACCTTCCAAAAATGGAGAGGTTCAGGGCCTGGTTAGTGGCAGCCTAGGGATAGTTCCTTAAAAATTAGGAATACATTTATGCACGTGAAGAATGTTTCTTACTATTCAGAAACAAGCCATGAAGTTTCATCCCTAGTACTAAATAACTGAAGATTGATGAGAAGTTTCATTCCAGTTTTTTTTGTGTGTGTGCACATTTTGGATGGAATTGTAGGTGATATACTTAAAATCTTTTTTCTCATTACTTACATTTTTAGAGGAAAAATTCATGTGTCGCTAAGACCATGAAACAAAAGAGAGAAAAACAACTTCACAGACCAGAAGTTACTTTCAATATCTACTTAATGGCTCTATATTTCAATTTTGTTCTATCTTCTCAAATATGATTTTATGGGGCCATGCTGTTACATGTGAATGATGCTATAACTTCAGACAGGGAAATACATATCTTATTATGGTTTATTTTACATAATTGAACCATCCACAATAGCATTGTTCAGAAATAAAGACAAATGATTTAACTTTTTAATTAAGCTTTAAAACTCCTAATTAAATGCCTAAATTGCAAAGAATGATTTCAGTCTAAATTGTCTTTAGATTGCTGCATGTGGATTTTCCTATTGCATGGTGATTGCCAGGGAAAGTAACAAAGAGCTATAAATCAAATTCATACTTTGTAATTGGTACCGTTAATGCATCTTTCATTATCCAGCAAGACAAGAACAGAGAACATACAAAGCTTCAACATAAACGCACTCATATTGGTTACAAATGCCTTCTCTTAGGCTTGAAACTTTGGAATTCTGTTAGGCAATATATACCTGTGTAACTACAGGCCTAGAAAACATATCAGAACATGATCAAATGGCTGGGTCTGTGTGAGTTCAAGGGTATCATACAATATCTGAAGGAGTTTCTTAAGCATGGAATTTTGAGAACAACTAAACAAGTTGAGAAGACTCATGAGTACCCACATTCATTGAACTTCTCCACATAGCACATGTTATGTAGCCCTTTACACACATTTATGTACATTCTCACATTTAACTGCATTATCATTCCTGTGAATTATTTTTGCCTATTTGAAGGAACTGAAGCTTAGAGAGTTTGTATAACCCATTGAGGGTGACTCAACTAGAGAGCAGCAGAACGGGGTTTTTGAGTCAGATTCTCAAACCAAACTGGGCTTTAACATATCATTAGCTGTTAGAAATGCAAATGAAATCCAAAGCAAGATACCTCTACGCACTTTAGAATTGAAAAAAGTAAAAGAGGAAATCTACCAAATGACACAAAAGACACAAAGCAACTGGGCACCACCATAAAAGTATTCCACACAACAGAATACTACTCAGCAATAAAAAGGAGTGAGCTACTGCTACATGTAACAACAACATGCCTCTCAAATGCATTGTGTTAAGTGAAAGAAACTGGCTTAAAAGGCTATATATTTATGATTTCTTTTATATGACATTCTGGAAGAGGTGAAACAATAGGGACAGAAAACAAATCTGTGGTTCTTAGGATCTGGGCATGTAGGGAGGAGTTGACTATAAAATGACATGGGGAAATTTGAAGGTAATAAAATTATTATATATCTTGATTCCAAAGCAAAGTAGGGGACATGGAATCTAGGTACTCCAGATCATTCTGAGACACAGCCAAATTTGGAAAGTTTGCACTAAAGCAGCAGTTAACAACTGTGGCATTTTCTCACTGATGTGTCATGATCAAGTATGTACTAAGTCACAGCTAATGTATAATTAGAAAAAGTTTATAAATACTTGATTTTTTTTTTCTTTTTAGGGTCATACCTGTGGCATATGAAGTTTCTATGTTAGGGGGTGAATCAGAGCTGCAACTCAGGCCTACACCACAGCCTGGGCGACAGTGGATCCAAGCCGCATCTGCAACCTATGACACTGAGCGTAGCAATGCCAGATCCTTAACCCACTGAACGAGGTCAGGGATCAAACCCACATCCCCATGAACACTATGTCATGTTCTCAGGCTGAACCACAACAGGAACTTCAATAGCTGATTGTTTTATATTTAACTTAGAGATAACTCAAGGTTAATTCTAAAATAATATCTTTTTTCCCTTACTTGCCCTTGTAATGCTATTTTGAGTGGAAAAGAAAGAAAAAAAGTAGAGCTATATCTAGCACCTGTAACCTAGGAAACCTGAGTCCATTGCGCATGCTAGTAACCACTATGCATGCAGAGATGCCCTTTTCAAAAGATCTAGATGACAAGGTTTAAATCTGCACCGTTACATATAATAATAGCTGGACATAACCAGAAATAAGTCTTGCAGCACATTTTAAATCCTCTCAATTTGTTTTATCTAGACTTCATATCGATTCAAAAAGCAATGGAATGTAAATACGATGAGATGATACATGAAGCATTCCTCTCTAGGGATATGTGTGCATGGTGTGTGTGTTTTATCTGTGTGATGTGTGTATGTGTGTGGTGTGTGTGTGTGTGTGTGTGTTAGGGTGAGAACCACTATATCTTTTCTGAAAATAGGAATACCAATTTATCTATTTCAATTATACTCACTTTTAATCCCTGGACAAGTCACGTAAATGCTACAACTGAAGATTAAAAAAAAGAAAGTGCCAATTTAATACTTTTCAAAAAACAAAACACAGAGACATAAACTAATGACTAAAATAAACTGAAGAGAGATAAAAACCCAAATTAGGCATTTTCCAACAATCCAAAGGAAAAATTTAAAATTCACAGCTGAGGAAATAGGGCCCTTTCCCTGAAGAGTGTACTCCAACTTCATTGTGTATAAGATTCATGAAAAGGGTCTGTACTCACGCTGTAGTGTGTCACCAAGATCCCAGCTTCTGGACAGAGGTACTGGCTTTTCCAGCTGCTGGGCATACGGCTGCTGATGAGTCACAGCCAAGTCACTCTCCAGACATTTCCCTAAGACAGAGAGTTGTCTGATTCAAGGTAATATCCTTCAATGCTAACAAATGGCAGTGAATTGATGCAAACTCAAAAACTTTAGTTTCAATTGCCACTGCTCTGCTAAATCTGGTGTTTCTGCTTCAGCAGATCAGCATAGCCCCTGTGACACTGCACGCTGGTCTTGATCTGGCCAAAGCCAGATTTTACATTCCCATCAACAAGAAGGATCAGAACAGAAACAGGAGTTCCCATTGTGGCACAGTGGAAACAAATCCGACTAGGAACCATGAGGTCGTGGGTTCGATCCCTGGCCTCGCTCAGTAGGTTAAGGATCTGGTGTTTCCATGAGCTGTGGTGTAGGCTGCAGACACTGCCTGGATCCCGTGTTGCTAAGACTGTTGGGGGGGAAAAAAAAAAAGAACAGAAACAGATCATCGACATGGAGAACCAACTGGTACACACAAACTATTACATTTCCAATGGATAAGCAATGAGGACCTATGGTACAGCACAGGGAACTATGTCCAATCTCTTGGGTAGAGTATGACAGAAGATAGTATGAGAAAAAGAACTTGTATATAGGTATGACTGAGTCACTATGCTGTACAGTAGAAATTGACACAACACTGTAAATCAACTATAATTTTAAAAAAATAAAAAATATATAATGAAAAAAATCAGAAACACTTCATTTTTTTAATAAGATGAAAAACAAAATAATTTCATGGTGGTGACCAAGCAGTGTCAACTCTCCCACCCTCTGCCATTATGAAATTCAAAGGGAGCTGGCTCATTTGAACATTCTACAGAATATTTAAAGGGTACATTATGTTGATGAGTTCATGATAATCAGACCAGATGAACAAGAAGTGGAAAACATGATGGAGGCCTTGATAAGAAGCATAAAGGAAGGAAAATAAGCTCCATGGAGGTTTAGGGACCCACATCTATGAAATGTTCAGAGGTCCAGTGGTCTGGAGAATACTGAGACATTGCCTCAAGAATAAAGGAAAAATCATTATACTTCAGAATTCCAATCACCAGGCAGGAAGTACAATCATCTGGCAAGTCTTTGCATGTTCCAGAGACAACATATTTCACATTTGGGATTACTATCCTAAACTATTTTCCAAGTGACACAGAGGCACACAGCTTTAAGTTGGGCTCCAAGCAAGAAAGAGCCCTGTGTCAGGCCCAGGATGTGATGTCCAATTCATGGCAGATCCTATGACAGTAGAGGTGTCTATAGTTGGAAAATATGGTTTGTGAAGCTTATGGCAAGCTCCAATAGAAGAATAATATACATCCTCTAGAGATCTGGAACAAGACCATGCCATTTTCAAGCAAGGAACTACACAACTTTTAAAAACTGTGGCTTGCTGCTGAACTCTACTAAAAAATACAGTATCTAATCTTGGGAGTTCAAGAAACCATGCAGCTAGAGCTACCCATCACTAGTTTTATACAGTCAAATACACCAAGTCATAGGTGGAAGCAACAGCAATATATTATAAGAGGGAACAATATATTTAGGGAGTGCTCAGATCATGAGTAAGGCCAGAGGGTGAAAGTAAACTGCATAGGCAGGTAGTCCAGACTTTCATGTCATTTAGCAGTATTTTATTTGTGCCTCTCCATCAGCTCACACCTATGACTGCAGGGGGAAGGTGGAATAGGTGCTTTATTACCCTGTGATGGAGAAGGAAGAAAGGCTGAGTTTGCTTTAAAAATGGGTCTGCTCAGGATGTATGTGCAAGCTGAAGATGGATGGTTGCTTCATTACCGCCCCACTCAGAGCTGATGTGAAAGATAACAGTGAGAGAAATCCTCTTAGTGGGTCGAGCTTTGAGGATCTGAGGAAATACCTAGTCAACCACTTTGTTGCAATAAAAATGGCCAAGGTAAGGATGAACTCATGGGCAGTGGTGAATGGGTTGAATGGTTGGCCAGGGGTCTGGAAGAAACACTATTTTAGGATCAAGGACAAGAAGTATAGGTAAGAGCTTATGGATGGATCTAGAAGAGTGAGCCCAAAAATGTGATAATTATTGTACTGCATGGTTATGTTCACTAAAGAGCAACCACCTTGAAAAAGATAACATCAAACAGGCAAAATGACCGGACCAATTGACGTCATCCAGACTCTATCATCAGCTACCCCGCTGTCATAGTTAAAGGGATGAAGACTGAATCAAACAGCATGTGACTTCCCTCTCACTAAGGCTTTATCTAGCTATGGCCACTGCTGGAAGTCCAAACTATGAGAAACAGAGACCCTGAATCAGCACCATACCTTACAGAGAACAATCAGACACCTGGTGGTAAGTTGATTACATGGAACATTTTCCATGCTATAGAGCACTATAATTCATTTTGACTAGAAAGGATATATATTCCAGACATGACTTTGCCTATTTTGTTAGCATGACCTTAGCCAGTACACTATATGCAGGCTTATAGAGTGTTAGAACCATCAACACATTTTACAGGAAAATATGGATTCAGACTAAGGGATCCACTCAAAAGCAAAGAAAGAGTAGCATCAGGCACATAACGATGGGCCTACTGGTTCTTTAACTTGTCACACTACCTAGTAGCTGTCAGTCCAACAGAGCAGAAAGACTTTTTGAAGATGCGGGATTATACTCTGAGAAGCACCATCATCTAGAAGGCAGAATTTATCTTAAATCAATGACCATTACATGGTACTGTGTTCCTAAAAAGTAGAATACATAGGTCTGGGTATCAATGGATAAAAGTTAACCTTCAACTTTTAAAATTTTTAATTCTAGAGGACCTAGTTTCCCAGAAGAGAAAAGCTTACGATAGAAGACACAGTAACGGTTTTATTAGACTTTGAGTTATAGCTGTTACCCAGTTACTTCAGTTTCTTCATCCCAGAGACCAGATAGCATAGAAATTAGTCATCATATCTGCAGATGTAACTGACCCTGATCTTCAGGAAAGGTAGGGCTGCTATTACACAGCGATCGCAGGAAAGGATTATTTCAGACCCAGGTGACTGAATGAACAGTGCATCTCCTGGTACTTTCCTCCCTAATTGTGATGGTATATAGATAAACACAGCAATCAGAGCCTGAGAAGAATGTAGTGATCAGAGACTCATACCATTCTGGGATTAGAGTCTGGGTCACTCCACCAAGTTATTCTCCTAGACAACAGAGATGCTAGCCAAGAGGAATTCAGAATGGAAAGTTGAGAATGGAGACAATGAGTGCTCAGTGCATTCTCAAGAGTAGTTTCAGTAGCTAAAGCTATAATTCATCTTACTAATCATCCTCTTATAAGTTTCCCCCAAAAATAGACCAACCCGGGGCAAGTTTTACAAAATGTGATGAACTCACTAAATGCTACACATATAGCCAAGTAATGGAAAGAATGGACTGTGGTGGTTGCTGTAGACTGAGGCACTCATTCCCCCAGAAACCTGGAGTGTTGGTTGCTAGTATGGATAACTACAACTATCCTTAGCTAAGGGAAACTGCCCCACCCAAAATTACACTCCTTCCCAAACCTGTACTCAGTAAGTGTCAATACAAAAACACAAAGGCCCCATCCATTTGCTTTAGTTCATGGCAGATCTGAAAGGCCCTAGCTCCAAAATGCCCTGTAGGATTGGCTGAGGTGTTGGTAACAATACCCAGTTCTGCTTCCCTTGCCCCCTTACAAGTGCTGTACCTGAGAGCAACCTCCCAGTAAACTTTTGAACACAAAATTCTGCTTCAGAGTCTTTTTGCTGAGAAATCTGACACAAGACATTCCTGCAACTGAAAATTTCTGGCCAAACTCACAAAAGTGGGGTCAATAAATCTATAATTTTAATAAACACCAAAGGACATTCTGGGACAGTAGGACCAAGGACCATACTTTCAGAAACACTGCATTCAGCAAGCTTCGGACATGGATTAGCTTTAACTTAGTATTGCAAAAGGAAAGAATCTGGAATTCCATCACCAGAATCCATGAAGCTTCCTCCACAGGCTTGCAGTGAACCTCCAGGAGGAAGGTGTAGTGAAGTCCTAACTGCAGTGCTGAATTTTAGCCCATCACTCTCCCAGAAGAATGTGGTCTACTTGAGCATCAGACTAATCCCATATTTCCTTTGTCTTCTATAACCATGTACTTCTAGTCCAAGCCACTGTCTCAAAATGGAAGGATTCTAGCTCCAGCATCAAAATTCGCACATTATTATTTATTATGGGTCTTCCTTATATCAGTCAACAAGTTATTGTCATCAGAGCTTTAGGTAAGCCAATCCAAGTTAAAGAAACAGAGTGATGATTATATAGTCCCACATTTCACCTTTCTAATTCACTTTTACCAAAACATCTCAGTTTCATCCTGAATAGTAATTACTTCAATTTACCTTTCCCATTATTATAGCTAAAGTGCTGAAAAATCTGGGTCTACTGATCTTAACTTGGGTATATTAATACAACTATATTTTCTTAGGATTCATTCTCAGAGTAACAGTTTTCTCCATCTCTCCTCCTTCAGACTCTCATCCTATATCTTTTGTCAAAATTGAAATGATCTCCATTCATTCTCGTAACACCTTCGTGACTCAAATTAGTCATGCAGTCCTGAGCAAAGAGGTGGAGAAAATGATGTTCATCTTTAATTTCTAGATCCAAGGTTTTTGCAGGGCTATATCTCCCTAACATTTTATCCATCATACTAGATTTGGTTCTTTAAAAAGGAGTAATTATGGGTGGATTATTAATGATTTCTTTAATACTCTCTTCAATCCAATAAGAGTGAGATGAGAGGAAGAGAATGGTTATACAGACAAGAACTCTTGTTCATGTCATCTTTCAAAGAGAAATTCACCCTGGACTGGCAACATCCATTTCTCATAATTTTATTTATTTTTATTCACTATTCCAATCTCTTACTTACTGTAGGCAATAACCAGGGTAATATATCTCAAGTTGATCTCTTCTGCTTTTGCTTTTCTCTGGTCGTAGCCTCTGTAGGAACAGAGTAATGATTAAAAATGCAGACTTTGCAAACAGACAAATCAAATTCAAATCCCAATTGTGCCATCTTAGACAAGTCAATTAGCTTTCTTTTCCTATTTAAAATGGAAATACTAATACTAATGGTAAAATGGAAAACTAATCCCCATTTCATGGGGTCATGATGAGAACTAAATGAAATAATGTATATAAGGCATACAGTACTGGTGCTTATGATATGGGTATTTTAATATAGTAGCTGTTATTATTGATAACCTTACAGCATTGTCATCAAAAGAACTTCTTTTTTTTTTTTTGGTCAAAATTTCATTAGGCACTAAATGAGAATCACCTGTAAAGAAAGTGGGACAGGGTCCCAGGAGTTTTTTTAAATAATATCAAGAAGCATTGGCTATAGTCTATATAGAAGGGTTTAGCTTGACAGAAAATGTCCCAGATCCAGCTCCTGTCGATTTCTTAAAGATCTATTCTGGCAGTACTGTTCTGCCAGAATTTTACTCTCCTGTAAGAATTTTTAAAAGTAGTGTCATCAAAAATAAGCCCTCATCTTTTCATACATTTTAGTTTTTAGTTTCATTAGAAAGAGTAAAATACTGTAATCATTCTATGTATTTAAGATAAAATGGATTGCATGAGAAACCATCTGAATTAGAGTGTCCACACACTAGCATGCTTTTTCGTAAGGCTTTATCAGTTTTTCCAGTTAGTTTTGAAAATTAACACAAATTCAACCAAGAAAATCTAAGGACTGATTTATCTAGACATCGAGAACACATTTGGTTCAGTACCACCCCAAAGAGAATCTGCAAGGCCAGCAACTCTATTTGGCCATAAACCACTTCAGTGAATAACACACTCTAATGAAGGATGAAGATGAATGTCTTGGTTAGTGGTAATGCTGCAGTGTGGAGAGAGAGAATAAGTACCCCTACAAATGACTATTAGGTTTACTTTTTTTTCCCACTTTAAGGCACTGAAATAAATGAATATTTAATGAAAGAAAAAAAATGGGACTCTATAAAACCAAACTGGGAGGCTAGCAGAGCTTTATTGAGAAGAAGTACTGGGTTCTAAAATCAAATCCAAGCCAAAGAAATTCACACACTGGAGTACAGGGTCCCTGCCATTTTGACATCTTAACAGCTCTTTTTAACACAAAGACAAAGCTGTATAGGCACTTATCAAGTCATGGACACTCGAGGTGAAAGAATTATCTGATCTGGTATTTCTGAACTTTAGTCTTTATACAGGAATGTTTGTCATATCTGCATAGAATATGTATTCTGATTTACTTACTATTCTTCTTTAAATTGACTCTAATTTTTGTTACAAAACATTTCAAGAAAAATCTTACACTGTTGTTTTAAATATTTTATAATTTCTAATACTATTATGTTAAAGTATTAGTAATTTTACCCTGATACACATTAAAAGACACTTAACATTCAAAATTCACTCATTCATAGAGTTCGCATTGTGGCTCAGCAGTAACAAACCCAAATAGTACCCATTAGGATGCAGGTTTGATCCCTGGCCCTGCTTAGTGGGTTAAGGATCTGTGTTGCCATGAGCTGTGGTGTAGGTCACAGACTCAACTCCCATCTGGCATTGCTGTTGCTGTGGTGTAGGCTGGCAGCTGCAGCTCCAATTCGACCTCTAGCCTGGGAACTTCCACATGTCATGGGTGTAGCCATAAAAAGATTAAAAAAGATTTATTTGTTCACAGTCCACTTAAAATTATATACTACAGGTGGTACTTGTAATAGACCTTGGACTATATTGATCTAGTTCAACTTTCAAATACATGAATATACATGAATACTACTTTGAACACAAATGCTATGTACTTTCCCAGGTTCCCTCAAAGCTAATTGTCTCCTGGACCCTCAGCTGCTCTATCTCAGCCATCATTGCTTGTGCCCACAAGGTGTCCCCCCCACCAAAAAAAAAAAATCCACCTGCCCTAGGAATCCTAACTCCTTCCCATCTTTGGCCACCTTAAAGCATCATGGCTGACAAACTCCATGCACGGAGTTTCTGGCTCTTCCCATCACTTCTAGACTAGACAAAATACTCCACACAAGGTATGGACTGTGTCAGAATAGCTTTTGAAGATGTTATGATAAAACTCAGAAGAGCAAAGGCATTAATCCACAAAGCAAACATAAGCCTATAATTTCTCTATTTTTTGCTTCCACAAACTAATCTAGGCACAAATTCTCTCTAAAGCCCATTCTGAAAATTCCCCTTATGCAAAAAAATATTCACCTTCTAAGTGCCCTATTGTCTCACAACTGTCTGTTGTGAAAAAGCAGCTGATTTCTTATTGTTGCATAGCCTTCCTTCCTCACTTGCCTTTTGGCTTATTTTCTCTCTGCCTCAGCTTTGGCCATCGCTCAAATAAATCATTAGCACTTTAAATCTTGCCTCAGGACTTTTTTTCCAGAAAATCCAGATTAAGAAAAATGCCCTCTATAACCCTCTCAGACAAGTCATTCAGCCTCTGCTTGATGATCGCAAATGACATACAACTTATTGACATACAAGTAGGTCTTTTCCAATTTCATGTAGCTCTCATTAGCAGAATATTCTTACAGTGAACTATAATCCATTACAATCTCATGGAGCCTTATTGTGAGTGCAGTGCAGGTGGGCACTGGCAAGGAGAATGAGAAGGACTTGCTGTGGTACTGACCCTCACAAATCATGCTAGGAAGACACAATGAGTTCATATGAAATCACTACAAAATAAGAATTGATCAGTACCAGTTGGTGGCAGCTTGTCCTAAAGTGCTTTAGAAAGATGAGAAAAATAAAGACAGTGTAGAGATGTTTTAATAAAATTAATTTGATTCATTTGTAGAACTATTCTTTATTCTGAGATTATGTCCTTCCTACCTTTTGGTATTTAAAATGCCTTTTCTTCCATTCAATGAAAATAGATAAAAATATTTTTAAATGTTCCTTCTTGACTACATAAAAGAATGACAAACTCACAATGGTCTCCACACTTGTTTTTAAATTTAAAGATCTCATTCATTGAAAAAACAACTAAGCAACTATATTAATAAAATTAAATATAAAACAGAGATTAAAGTTAAAATATCAGATAAACTCTACAGGTTATTTTACCTCACTATTAATAATCATGACTATGAGATTAGGCTATGGGTTCCAATCCATGTTCTAGAAATTCTTAGTCGATAACTTCTTATCTAGATCCTTAACCATGGGAGAAATGTTTGATCATAAATTACAGTTTCATGATTAAACTTTATCACTCCATTGTTGCTTATGCTGGCATCTCAGTTTTCTTTTCACATTCATTTAACACTTGCTACCATGTGAGGCAACTGTCATATCAGATTATCAATAGTAAATTCACTATCAACCTGGTGATCATTTTCATTACTCACAAAAACTGCTAGTGAATTCCTCAAATAAATGATTGATATGCTGCATCTTGTTTTGACATGCCACACTAACGATGGAGGAAAAGAGTGAAGAAAAAAGTTTTAATGATACATCTAGAAGATGGAAATGTGGCCTCAGGGCAATGGGAAATAATTATTGACTGGCAAAATCTCCTTCGATTTAGACTCAGGGCACACAAGCAGGCCAGCACTTCCTCCAAAACAGATTCTCTTCTGGTGCCAGACACCAAGCTAATCATTGAGGCTGATGATCTTAGTGACCTTAGTGCAGCAATTGTAGGAAGGCCGACCCCAAACAGTGAATGCCTAAAAGGATCACCCAACTGCACCCATTTGGTAATAACTGAAGTTATAATAAATAGCAAGAGTGTTTACTTAGTACTTACTACATTCCAGGCCCTATGGCAAGTGCTTTACTCGCATCATACCATTTAATTGTGTACTACCTCCCTCACGAAATCCTAGGGTACAGTTCTTGGGGGGAAGATCTGGCCTACCTTGTTCAACACATCTCCTGACACACTCCTACCACAGCACCTGACACACAGGAAGTGCTCAAGAAATACTCATTCACAGAATGAATGAATGAATGAATGTGCATCTCCTCCTTCTTTGAACTTGATATTTGGGGTCTTCAGATGGAACTCCAGAATTCTGAAGAGAAATCTATAAAGCCGTTGAAGTTTCTGAAAACACAAATAGGTTATGAACCACGTTTTTTTTTTAAAGTCTGTAGAGTTATATGAGGGTTTTTTTTAATCAACTATAAGATCTGAATCAATAGTGAATTTACACTTCAAACTAACTGAAAAATGTTTTATTGTTGTTTATCTTATGTACCTATGAGGGTCCAAGGAGAATTCTTAAACAAAGATAATCAAATATTTAATGAGAAACCAGGGTCATGCAACAACTATAGACAGAAGAGCGGCATTTAAGAATGAAAAGCTTTTCTAAAGTTGACTGAAGAAACACTTCTTATACCCCCAGGACTTGCAAATAAGAGATTCAATTTATATGGACGTCACCCAGCCTGGCTGTCTCTCAGACTTTCTCTATAAAGAGTATAACCAAGCACAAGTTTATGGAAGTTCCAGAGCGGGGAAAGTGCCTTCCATTGTATCTTCCACAAAAATACAATCTTCATAAGTGATTTTGATGATAAAGAACTTACATTTGAAAGAAAACTGTAGAGAAAGAAATGACAGAATAAGTGTTCTCTTTTAAAGGGTTTGTGCAAAACTGGGGTTGTCATTTGCAGCAAAGTCAGACTATGAGAAGGTAGTGATGACAGCAAAGAACATGTAATAGGATCCCCAAAGTACTGCATGTGCCCCCACATTTTCAGCAATCCCAGGAACCTCTAGTCACTGCTGATAATGGGAGTGCCACCTCACCCTCCCCCCACCCCGTGCCCTCTTGGGGACAAATGGCCCCACCCAGAGCAGAGAGCATCTTTAAGAAGGAAGACAGATGGACAATAAGAATTTCTTTTTATCATAAAGTATTCACTTATAAAGAAAAAGTTCCCAACAGAGCCTGATACATACACAAAAATTGCTTTTATTTCAAAAAAAAAAAAAAAACTTCTGGAGATGATAAAATACAAAGCATTTTATAGTTCTGGTGAATTATTTATAGAAAAAGACCGAAAAACTTACCAGATGATAAAAACTTTTTGATAATACTTTCGGTTCTTGCTAAAGGATATGTTTAATCCTCTTAACTTCCTTCTCATCTTTCTTGTATTTTACCTAATAATGCCTCCTCTTTTTCTCCATTTCCTCATGTTTCTTGCTGCTCTCTTTTTCAGAGAAATCTAAAAAAGAATGTGAGGAGTATAGTTTTTTCAAACCCCCAAAATAAGTGTAATAAATATAGTTTTTTCAAGTCCCCAAAATAAGTGTAATAAATATAAAGTGTAATAAATATAAAACTTAGACGGGAAAGAAATAAAGCTGCCTCTTATTTTCTATAAAGCAATCCAATGTACTTGGAGCTTCTATTCCTGTTTCACAGAGCAAGTAGTAAACAAACTTATTCATTTTGGAGTTTTCACTCAAGACAATCTCAGGGTTCCTAAGAGCTAAAGCATTATCAAATAATGGGGTGTTGGATACTCGCTAATGATTGGGATGTCAGTTTCACCATTTCTGCTAGAACATTTCCTGTTCCTATCCACATGATCTTCTCAGAGCCTGTAGGATCTCTGCTGCTTCTGGACCACACCTGAAGCACAGACATCTCATCTCAAAACTGCTTTTAATTCCATATGCCAGAATGCACATCCAGTAACCACTTCTCTCTCTGGTCCTGCCACCTCCATGAGAAGCTGATCCTCCACCCCCGTCAAGCCATCAGATGACTGAAGTCCTGGCTGACATCCTGATGGCCACCTCATGAAGAGTCCAGAGCTAGAACCACCCAGGAAAATTCTTCCTGTCTCTTCCTTCTGGTGACAGGGAAAAACCTTTGTAATCCAGGGAAATCCTTTATACATATATTTTTTAATAACAAGCTGTTATTCCCATGCATCCTACTTTATCAAGTCTGCAAATTTCCCCTAACTCTCCCAAAACTTCAGCTTCTGAAAAACAATGACCAAAAATATGTTGGCTACTTCCTACCTCCCTGAGGCAACTAGGGCATAACAAAACCTGCTTGATGGGAAACAAGGGAAAAGAAGAAAGAGACACAGGGAGAAAAATGTCTCACACATAGACCCAATCTGACTTTGGTCAAATTTTCAGTTAATACAGGTACATACAAGTTCTGTTGATACTTACTGTTTCTCATCTCTTCCCTCCTTTTCATTCTACTGTCGCTTTTCATTCCATTGTATGGGCCCAGGACCATATTACTTTTCATTTGAAATACTATAAAAATCACCTATTAGACTGCCTCCCTGGTCTAACTTCCTGTTACCTGCACAGGTTTGGTAACACAAAAATCAAATTTTACCATATCACTAAGCTTTTTGGAAATGGTTCAGTCTTGGGTTGCTTTTGAGGATTAATCCAAACTCCTAAGCATGACACGTGAGATTTCCTACTCTGGTCCTTGCCTTCTCCAGCCGGATCTCTTTCTGCTCCTCAGCACATGCTGAACCTCAAAGCTGTAGCCAGGCCAGAATATGCTGGTCTCTTCTGAGGCTTCCTGCCTTGGTCTTTGCTGCTCTCTTTTCCTGCATTCCATTCCCTCCAGTCTTCCCATGTCACACAAACTTTCCTTTCAGACTGTCCTCTGGGATCACTCTCCCAGGGGGTTCTTTCTGGACCTCCCTGTCTGTGATTAGGAGTCCTGTAGTGCTCCACGCAAACCCCACTATTATAATTGTTGGTTTGCTAATCTCTCTTCTCCAGTAGTCTGTGAGCGCCTTGAGGTCAGGAACTCTTTCATCTCTGTAGCCCCAGGACTGAGCACAGTGAGGTACAGATAGTTAATGCTCAGAGAACAAATCTTGAATTACTGTGTAATCATATAATTTATGCTATTTAAGATAAGCTGGTTTCAACATTAAATATCTAGCACATTAGAGGTTTTTTTGCCAAGGAGTCCCCGTTGTGGCTCAGAGGAAATGAATCTGACTAGCATCCATGAGGACACAGGTTCGATTCCTGGCCTCTCTCAGTGGCTCAAGGGTCCAGCATGGCCGTGAGCTGTGATGTAGGTCATAGACATGGCTCGGATCTGGCGTTGCTGTGGCCATGGGGTAGGCCAGCAACTACAGTTCCGATTGGACCCCTAGCCTGGGAACCTCCATATGCCGCTGATGTGGCCCTAAAAAAAAAAAAAAAATTGTCAAGTAAATTAAAATAATGATAACAAGTTTTGCTCTCCAATTCTAACTGGGTTAATGTTTGATTTTTTTTTTCTTTCTTTCTAAGAACAATGTTCTTACATTAGCCAAAATACCAGGAGTTCTTCATTCATCTTTATATCAGCTTCTATTTTTTGGTATTCCTAGAAAAACAAAACAGAGTAAATGCAACACATAGGCATAACTTGTATGTTACACTATACATACATACGTACATACACTATACATGTTAGTAGATTGTTACCCCTTTGGTTGCTAGCTGGTTGAAAGTTAGAGAAAAGATGTTTAAAGTTATAACAGAAGAAAGTCAATGGACTGAAGACATTCTCATAACAGACTATTCTTGATTGCACAAGACTTTGTTAATGGTCACAATGTAACACTTTTTAAAAATTCTTTTTATTGTAGCTGATTTATAATGTTCTGCCAATTTCTGCTGTACAGCCAAGTGACCCAGTCATACAATACAATGCTTTTCAAAGGGCATTGGATTTTGCTGCATATTTTACTAGATGCAATACCATGTGATTACAGAATTATAGACTGCTATTTGGCTACTTATCTCAGGTAACATATATGTAAGCCAAACAAAGACATTCAAATAAAGGTCTTAAAACATTATCTTAATGAATATTTAATTTTGTCAAAATTAATTTGACCTACTTTTTCACTTTTTTATCCTTTTGTTCATTTAAGCCCTGATATTCATTATCTTTGGATTAGCTGTCAGATATTCCTAATTAAAGTTATCCCTAAGTATAATGCAGGTAAAATCCTCAACTCGTGGTATAATGAAAGGAGTATGGTTTGTATTCTAGACATCTCAGTTCCCCTTAACGTGTACATGGCAAATATTCAGCATTATATATTGGGGGTCAGAAAGCATCTGCCTTTAGACAGAATCTGACACCTGTATATAATTATCTAGGGTGATTAATGAAGAAGGAGATCAAAGTTTCATGAAATTTTAATTTTATGCTTTGGGCTTGATATGGAAAGAATTTGTACTGGGTAATAAAGGAATATAGGTTCATTCTAATAAGCATGACAAATGATTTTTTTTAAATGAGTCTGACTCATTAGTTAGACATCTACAACCCTAAGTGCCTTGGCAGAATTTGGGGATAATCTTAATGCCTAATTACCAGTTATGGGACAATATTTCAACAAATTGGTTCTTTTATGAAAGTAAAACAAACAGAGAAGTATTCATGCTGAGATACAATAAAAAACAAAATGCTTACAAAGAAAAATACCTTGACTTCAAAAGTGATATCATATTAATGGTAATTTTCCACAAGGCTATATTTTTACCATCTCTTGTGGGCCTCTGCAGATATTTTGAGAAGAATGACATTTTGGCAGATTAACAAACCAGGAAAAGAATGCGTGCTCCAGCCCTGACATGAGTGCTATTGAAATAAAAACACAGACAACACCAGATGCTGTATTTAGCCAAAACATGCGTTTCTGAGATGCTGCTGGTTCAACTTGATCTCAGTGTCCATATTATAAAGAGCTGGACTCATTCCTCCAGAGAATAGCATTAAAGTTCAATATCTTAAATTAAGATGAATTACATATTATCTTTTAAATAAGATCTAAAACATAACACAGTGTAAAGAAGAAAATTTTAAAACAAATACAACTGGTAGTTCTGAATACTAGAACAGGGAATCAGGAGTAAATAGAAAACAACTTCTGCATTTTTTTTGAGAGTGACCATTTGACAATTTTTTAAAATAAGTTCCTAATTTTTTTTTAAAGAAAATCATCTTAGGAGTTCCCTTTATGGCTTAGCAGTAACAAACATGACTAGTATCCATGAGGACACAGGTTTGATCCCTGGCCTTGCTCAGTGGGTTAAGTATCCGGCATTGCTGTGAGCTGTGGTGTAGGTCACAGATGTGGCTCGAATCCCATGTTGCTGTGGCTATGGTGTAGGCCAGCAGCTGCAGCTCCAATCCAAACCCTAGCCTAAGAATTTCCACATGCTGCAGGTGCAGCTCTAAAAAGACAAAAGCAAGAAAGCAAGAAAGAAATGAAAAGAAAAGAAAAAATCATCTTTAAAAGAATTTTGGAGCAAGATCACAATGGAACCAAGGATTCAGTGATCAAAAAATTTCTCAAAAGAAAAAAAGGAGTTTCCATTGTGGTGCAGCAGAAATGAATCCAGCTAGTATACTTGAAGATACAGGTTTGATCCCTGGCCTCAATCAGGGTAAAGATGCTGTGTTGCTATGAGCTGTGATGTAGTTCACAGACGCGGCTCAGATCTGGCGTTGCTGTGGCTGTGGAATGGGCCGGCAGCTGTAGCTCTTATTTGGCCTGAGAACTTCCATATGCCATGGGTTCTGCCCTAAAAAAAGAAAAGAAAAGAAAAGAAAGAATTCTCAACATGTTCCAAATCACTTTTAAGGAAAATCATTGCTTTTTAGTTTCATTTTGTAGCAGACATACCTTAGGCACTTATACTGTTGCTAGGTGTTGAAGGTATACAGTATGAACACAGGGCCTTATCTTCAAGAAATTCAAAAGAAATGGAAGTACAATCAGTACAATGGGGCAGTCATGTACAAGTGCATGGAAAGGAACTTAGTGGAAAGGAAACATCTAAGTCCTGTGAATCCAGGGGCACAAAGGAATTAGCAGTTAATATTGGGCTTGGCAGAGAAAAGATGTTGGAGAGGCTTTAGGAAGAATATGCATTCATTCTTTCATCATGTACTCAATATCAATGTATTAGGCACTGACTATATACAGTTGAGTAAAATATAATCCCTGCTCTTCAAGACCACACAGCTTCACTTCCAATGCCAATGAATTATTTTTTCCTGAGCTCAGAGAGTACCAAGAAGAGACAAACAGGAGTACCAACTTCATGAGGTTTATTTTCTGGAAGGATATATTGATAAGCAAACAATCATGATACCATGAGATAACAATAATGGCTAACTAAACTTAGTGTTTAAATGGATTAACTCATTTAATCCTCATGCTGGCCTCCTGAGATCAGTATCTAAGCTTCATTTTAGAGAGGGAAGAATAAGTACAGAGAGGGTATGTAACATATTCAACATCAAACATGAGGAAATGGCAGAACCAAAATTTGAAGCCAGGTGCCCTGGCAGTAGGACCAGTGCTCTAAAGTGTCACATCCCCTCTCCAAGTTCTGTGATGGGAAAAGTGCAGAGAGATGAGACCAAATCTAGGGGTAGGAGTGTCAAAAGCTACCTGGAAAAAGCCACATCCATGGTGAAATCTCTAAATGACAATGATAAATGCTTTCAGAGAGATGAGCACAGGAAGCTCATGTACTATCCTTGCTGTATTTGAGGAAAGACTGTGAAGGATGAGTAGAAGTTGGACAGGCAGAAAAGAGAACAGCATTCAAAGCTGAGGGAACACCACAGACAAAGGCAGAGAAGCTGGCTTGACTATTTTGTCCCTTTTCGTAAATCTCTCACACTTGCTATCCAATTGGAAAATAACTGAAATTGATTGTCTGATGTGAAAAATCCTGGGAGGGCAGCTCTTTCTAAAGGACATTGAAGGATATGCAAATGAAGTGTTTGACTTTTAAACACTTTAATTTGCTCATCAGAATTCCAATATTACTTAGAGTCCAAGGAACATATATTGTAATATATTTCCCTTGCTGAAGGATCTAACCACAAAAAGCATCCTCAAAAAATATTGTCAGCTGTAGGAAAAAAATGATAGCTGATATTTATTAAGCATTCACTCTGTGTCTGGATTGATACTGTACACTTTACATGAGTTACTTCATCATATAAGCACATAAGTGTGTGGATTAAGTGAGATATGTATCATACTTTTTCCACTTTCTATGAATGAGGAAACCAAAACTTCGAAAGATTAATTTGCCTGAAGTCCCAGAGATGAAAAAGCAGGAATGGAAACAAGGTCATATTCTAACTCATGCTCTTAACTACTGTTATATGTATTAGAGTTCCAACCAAAAGGTTTTTTCCCAAACCTTTAAGTTGTCATTGATGAGAAGAAACTGCCATATTTATTCTTTTTCTATTAATAGTGTTGGGCAGAGAAAAGAGAAGGAGGGAGTCTTGATCTGAGTCCCAGCTCTATAGCTTTCTGCTCTGTGACCTTGGGCAATAACTTTACCTCTCTGAGCCCCAGTATCTCATCTTTAGGTTGAAAGGATGTGACTACAGGGTTATCTAAGACCCTTCTGACTTTAGATCTATGATTTGGTTAAAAAAAAAAAAAAAAGGATAGTAATCACTAACTCTTCACAGATTTTAAAAAAGAAAATTTGAAAAACAGGATAACCTGAAAACTAATACAGAATTCAGATTTAGTAAGATTTTTGGCAAACATCAGCTAAAATCATCTGTGGGGTTGACATGACATCTTCAACGTGCTGAATTATTCGCTGCACCTGAGAGGCTGAACATCTACCATATTTTTCACTCATAACTCTGAGGGCTAGTGACACAGCTCATTTCCTCATTTCAAAAAGATTGATTTCATCCCTGAGAAAAGGTGCACACGAGCTGGAAAAAACGGATGTTTATGGGAACTGGGAGCATCCGTTCTCATTCTATTAAAGCATCAGCTTATGTTCCACTTAGGTGTGGCTTACTAAATTCAGGGTTGCTCAGTCTTTAGTCTAGGAAACCATGTGTTTATGAAAAGGAACAAGCTGTCTCTTTTAATCCAAGAGCCAAATGTTAAGATTCTTCAAGTGTCAGTTTGAATTGCAGTGTTGATGATCTTAAACCACACGGATTGTGTCTGCTCAGGGCTATGCCTCCAAGGGCTCTCAACACACTCGAGTCAACCGTCATAGGAAAAGCCCGATAACCAGAAAAATGATCCCCAGGAGGGTGGCTTCTTGTGGTCACTCCGGGGCCACTTCCCACTGACCTCCTGAAACCTGCTTTCTCATTGGGCTTCTCTATTCCATTTGCTTGGAGGGCTCACCCACCCCAAATCCTCTCTCAGTGGGGGATTCCAATAGACTGAAAATCTGATCAAGCCCTTCCCAAGATACACCTTTTTATTAATAGCTGCCTTGACACTGTGAACAGCAAGCTAGAGCTGTTACCTGACCAACTAGTGCCCCACGAAGGTCTTCAATCAAGAAGTAGGAGAGCAGATCCAAAGTAGATTACGATTTCAAAAAAAAAAAAGAAAGAAAGAAATTGGGAGAATTTCTGCCAAGATATATGGAACAAAATATAACATTCTTATGCTTATTGAGTCACTTTTTCAAAAAAGATCTTTTTTTGATTTTCAGAATTAGGCAGACAGGACAAGTGCTTTTAGCCCAATTTTAAATCAAGAAAGCTGACACTAAGAGGTGACATAGGTTTTAAAAATCATTTAACAGATATTCCTTGCCATTGACATTCCCCATTCTCAGGGGGCATACATGCCAAGTCTAGCTTTCCAGCTGCTGCCCTATACTTAGAAACTAAAAAAAAAAAAGATCAATGGTGAATAATAAATCACACCTTCACTAGCCCAAATGTTGACTTTGTGCAAATTAACATAAACGCTGTTCCTCAAGATACTTTCTGATATTTGCTATAATATTGTCATAATTATTCTCCAAATATGATGACCACCATGTAAAGGGAGACCCTAGAGCAGTGCAAAGTACAGCCCGCAGAACCAGAATGTGGTGCCCATTCACAGGACCTTTTGTGGTGGCAGTTCTACACCCACCTCAGGAGTCCAAGGTGGCTGCAGCAGTTTGCGCCCACCCCAGGAGCCTGTGCAAGAGGCTCCCCACTGCCCAAGAGCCCGCATATCAGCAGAGAAAGATGTTTCTATGGAGGTCCTGCCCCTCCTCCTCTTGCCCTCCCCAACAATAGCACTTTGCTTCTCCTGTGTGCCCAGGCCTCCTCCCGCACTTGCTCAGCTGTGGGACACCGCTTCCCAGTCTATGGCACACTACTCTCTGGCTCCCTCAGGCTGTTTCCACAGAGCCAGTCCTAGTTCTCTTCCTGGAACCGACCTTGGAAGCCCGAGTCTCGGTGCCCAGCCCCTACCCAAGTGTCTCAGGGTTCGATGTCTGGGGCAGTGGCACCAATCCTCTGTGTAGCTTTCTCTCTGCTTTGCCCTCCTCAGTGCAGATGCTACGCTTTCCTCTGAGGTTTTGAGGTTCCCCCTCTGGCCCTTCCTGGATGATCTTCCCATCAGTTAAGTTGTCTTTCAGGGTGTGGATTCCTTTCCTCTTTTGCTCTCAGGAGTGTTGGTCCCATCCCATCCCTTTTTTTCTCTTCTCTTCCCCATACCCCCTTTTCTTATTGTTCTATCCAGTTATGTGGAAGGTTTTCTTGCCCTTTTTGGAGGTTTGCTGTCTTCTGTCAGTGTTCAGTAGGTGTCCTATGTGAATCCTTCTATATGTAGATTTTTTTTATAAGTTTGTGGGAGAAGGTGAGAACCATGTCTTATTCCTCCACATCTTAATATCTTCCTCTGAGCTAACAATTTCACTCCTAGGCATTTACCTAAAGAAAACAACAACAATAATCAGAAAAGATACATGCACCCCTATGTTCACTGCAGCATTATTTACAATAGTCAAAATGCAGAAGGAACTTAGGTGCCTCTCAATAGATAAATAGATAAAGAAATGTATTATACAATACATATATAATGGAATACTACTCAGCCATAAAAAGAATAGAATGTTGCCATTTGTGACATATAACTAGGCTCATTATGGTGATCAGTCTGAAATGTATAGAAATATTGAATCACTATATTATGTACCAGGAACTAACAGGGTATTGTAGGTCAATTATACTTTGAAAACAAACAAACAAACAAACTCATAGAAAAGAGATCAGATTTGTGCTTACCAGAGGTTAGGAGGTAGGGGAAGGGAGAATTGGATGAAGGCATTCAAACAGCACAACCTCCACTTCAATGTTGTATCTGTATGAGATGATGAATGTTCACTAAACTTACTGCGATAATTACTTCATGATGTGTGCAAATCAAATCATTATACTGTAAACCCTAAACTTATACTGTGTGGTAAGCCAATTATTTGTCAATAAAACTGTAAGAAAAAGAAGAGTTGAATTATATTGGATTTTTATCACACATAAGATCAGAGAATGAGCATCTATTCAAATAAAAAATCCAAGTAGGCAACAGTCTATAGCAGCAGTGCCCCATTATCTCCCAAATCAGCTACTACCACTCTTTCTTACATCTTATGAAGAAATTTCAATTGACACAGAGTTCTCGTTGTGGCTCAGTGGTTAACGAATCTGACTAGGAACCATGAGGTTGAGGGTTCAATCCATGGCCTCGCTCAGTGGGTTTGGGATCTGGCATTGCCGTGAGCTGTGGTGTAGGTTGCAGATGCGGCTCGAATCCTGCGTTGCTGTGGCTCTGGTGTAGGCCAGCGGCTGCAGCTCAGATTTGACCCCTAGCCTGGGAATCTCCATATGCTATGGGAGTAGCCCAAGAAACGGCAAAAAGACAAAAAAAAGTTCAATTGACAAATATTGGAAATCATCTTCCAAGCTAATCTTGGAAGAGAGTGGCCAGCTGTTTTTCCACTGAAGTTTATCAATAAAACCAATGCTTCTTTGCACATACTGATTCTTAAGCAAAAAGAACTTAACACCAGATAGATTCTTGTTGAAACCATTATTCTGGTGACAGTTAGCTAGGACAAATAAAAATGAATAAAGGAAGGTTGAATAGACAAATGAGTTATAGCCCATATAATGGCAATTGCCAGAGCATAGTGAGAAGGGTGGGAAAATATCACCTTGCTAAAAGGAGGAACTGCATGAGTTCTCACTGGGTATAGTTGAATGACTGTTGCACTGCTTGCTCTTAATGGAAATATCTTCATTTGACTAAGGCAGAAGTATATTAGACATTAATGATTAAATAATATTCAGCAAACTGTAGTCAATTGCTTTATTAATTATTGCATTTAATAATGTACACAAAATAATTAAAAAAAAAACAACAAGAAAGGAATCAGAATGGCAAACAATTTCTAATTCCATACTCTTATCAGTGGACAAGTAGTGGGCTTCTGAACACTTTACTTAATTGAATCAATGGAGAAATATGGACCACAAATGATTATAATCTAACTTATTGCTTGTTTCAAACTTTTTAATGGGAGACAATTCATTACTGAAGAGTAAGTGTTGTTTTTCAGAGCTCCCATTTCAATGTAAAGCATGGGCTTAATTTGTTCTGAGTTGTGTTTCTTTAAAATTAAAAGGTACAAATCATTTTTTTATATTCCACAATGAATCTACCAAACACATCCAACTGGGTAAGATGGAAGAAAGAATGGTGTGTTTCAAAATCCCTGGAATTAATAGAAATTTAGTAAAAGTTATCATAAAATAAATCATACTCTCAAATTAGCTAGTTTCTCTTTATGACCATCCCTATTTTGAGTGCTTTTAATGTGCATGCCTATTGATTTATATTTCACCAAAATGTGACTAATAAAACTACAAAACTACTCTGAACATTTTAGCACCAAGAAATACAAACCTATGTATCTCATAAGGTGTGAGCCTTTTAAAAGATGGATGCTTTTATTCCTCCCAGCTCTGGGATTGTTCTGATCAAAACAAGAAAAGGGAAGAGAAGGGAACAGGGGAATAAATGGCAGGCACTTACGGTGCCGTGAAAGAATTATGCTATTAGTGATAACTCATAATTTGAATAACACTTCTTAAAATGAAATGTGCTTTCACTTTTATTATCTTATTTTGTATCTCACAAGTGAGTAAAGCAGGCTTGTTATTCTTCCCATTATAAAGAGACAACTTTGGAGAGATTCAATGACATGCTGATTAAGAGAGAAATCAGGACTCAACTGCATTCATCCAAGTCCAGTATCTTTTTCTACCACACCCTGCAGCCCCATCCCCTGTAGCCTCTTTTAGAACAAATTCCATTTTGGGTAAATGGTAAAAGCTTGGTAGCAACTTGAACTACACTTGGCACTCTGATAAATGACCCAGGACTTAATTGGGATGCTTGCCAAGAAATAGAGTTAGTGCCATGCATTTCCAATAGCTCTAAACAGCAGATGAATTGCACATCAATTTATTTAAATAGCAAGGCCATGGAGTCTTTTCATGGCCATTACCAGGTGCGGATTGATGCCTGCTAGCAGAGATTTCCCACTGTGAAGCCCTTTAGTCACTCCACGCAGCTTCCCTACTCTATTATGCCTGTTAAATGAATCAATCTTACCTTAATATCATTCTTAAATATTTAATGTTGAGTTACAATGCCGCCTTTTAAAATCACTTGGTAAAATAAAAGCAAAAATTGTTCAGCAGGAGGCACCCCACCTCCGCAGCCTCTACTCTTCCACATGATTACTTACTGGGGTGAGCTGTTTGCCCCAGGGGTAGGCCAATTAAAAGGATTTATTTGCTAGTGTAACAATCTAGGCAGCAGCAAAAGGAACTACAGTTACAAAAAAGAGTAAGCAATGTAAGGCTTACTTTTCTGGTTGAATCCATACTTGTCGTAATGCAGAGCTTGACCCAGAAAATCACTTCCAACATCTGATCCGTGTGTGTTCACTCCCTGGTAGGAGTTACACTGGGCTCTTTGGGAAAGGGGAGACTTTCCTTGCTGAAAAGAACATCAGTCCTGCTTCAGATGTTGCTTCATATGCAAATGTTGAAATTTTGGGGTATGTAGACAACCAGTGCCCTCAAGCCAAAGAGCGCAAATCAACTTTGCTGTTTCCGAGAGTTGCTAGGTGATTTCACATCAGGATATGAAGCTCCATGTTAACTCCTCTTGCTTTAGATCTGATATTTGAATATATACATTTCAAAGATTTTCGCCTGTGTTCATTTGCTGCCGAGATGGAAGAGGACTGTCCTAGTTCACGACCTGGCCCATTTCTTTCCACTCCTCTTTTTCTCATTGTTCTCATTTCCTTGCCCTTCCTCTTGCTTATGTACTAACATATAGAAGAAGCCCAGATATAAAATATAAGGTTTTCGGTTTTGTGGTTAACTGAAGCTCTGTTCTGTAGAAGTGATAGTTTATTTTTTTAAACTTTTTTCCTATGATTCATATTAACTTAAGAATTCCAAAAGAATCAAGAAACTTTTGGTTAAGGAAAATACAAAAACTCAGTTCTATCTTCCAAAAAAAAGAAAAAAGATATTATTGAAATAAAATGATCCAAAGATTAAAATTCACACCCTCTAGCATTAAGTAGTAAATTGGATACCTTTAAAATCTATATATATTAAAATTTAATGATGCTAATATTGAGGATGTTATCAGAGAAGAGAGTGTTATAAAATATTTGGCAAAGAGTGTTTAACTGAAATCTAGTTTACAGCCCTGGCTCAGTTGTTAATAACCTGACTCAACAACTTGAAAATGAGGGGTTAAAACAGACCCCTGCTACTCCTAGTGAGGTCAGCCTGGATCCTACTAGAAATGCCAAATTTTAAACCTCGGGCCTCACCCAGAATCGCTGTGCCAGAATCTGCACGTTAACAAGACCTATGGGTGATTTACATGGCTAGAAGTTACTGAGCTTCAAAGCTCTGTTCTAAGTCTAAAATTCTGCTGTTTTTTCTCATTTTAAATCAAGACCTTAACCCTCTTCATTGACTTTTCCAAAACTAATTTCTTGTCCCTTTGAGAGAATACCCTTGCAATGCTGAAATCTGACTCTAAAGAACCTGTGTGGACGTAGGCAGATTAAAGCCACCCGCTCTTTAAGAGGTGCTTGTTTGGGGCTGTTCAGATTCATGCAACTTCTGGTGGAATACTGCTTCCTTACAGCTTCCCATCCAACAGAGCGGCTTTAGACTTGGAGACATGAAGACAGCATAGAGCTACTTTCTGTGCCAGCTGCTAACGTAAGGGAAGACATACCCTATGTGGGTGCAGCCCATGCAGGGCTCTGAGACCAGACAACGAAAACTCTCTCTGTTCTCCTTGCGCCTTGTGTGGTCCACAAAGAGAATGGTATTCTCCTGATACCCAGAGAAGACTAAGGAAAGAATCATTCCTCAACTACAGTAGTTCAAGATGTCATTTCAAATACCTTTCGATAAACTAGGATGGCAAAACTCAAGGGAAAAAAAGAGAAAGGAAGTTCAGAAACTCACACACAGAAAAAGATTGCAGATTTACTACCCAGAAGTATTATTAAGGAAACATAACAGGGACAATGAAATCAAATCTCAAGTTCAAGATGGAATTACTTAGATCAATGTGATGGGAAGGTCAACATAACTTTCCAGAGAGTGACATGTAGGAAAACAGGCAATTTTTAAAAGTATGATGATTTAGAAGTGGATTTTTTTCTTAGAAATTATTTTTATACATTCTTTCTAACTCCAAGTTTAAGAATTCATCCAAAAAGAATGCGCTGAAATGCCTAGTAGGATAATTTCAACTTGTTTTTGCTCCCTTTTTAGGTAGACTTTTTTCCACTTGCTTATTCAGATATTGTGTGAGCAGTTTCTTCCGTTGTTTTGATATAATTCAATGTTCCTCTCTCTTCAGAACTTACCAGTGCAAAGCACGCTTTTTGTCTTTGCTGTCTTTCTAATTTGAATATTGTGGCTTTATTCTGATTTCTTGTGAAGCTCTTGATTATGATTCTAGTAATGTATAACCCCTTACATTTCACTGGGACTCATTTTGTGTACCCTCAGTTTGGAAGTATCTAGATATCTGTAACCAGAGAGTAGTTCTTCACTGTGTGAAAAACAGATAAAAAATAATTACCTAATTCTTTCTCTCCATTCTCAGATGGCACAGAACTCTTAAACTGTGTTCATAGGTTCATGCCAAAAGCCTGCATTGAAGTGGCTTTCCATTGCCCAGAAATCTGTATTTGTGTTTTGCAAAGATCAGGAAGTACTTTCTGAAACAGGATTTTAAATCGATAATCTAACATATCACAAACCGAAAAATTATTGTTAGTCACATTGTGAATATTTTTTGTCTTTTTAAGGCTGCACTCTCGGCATGTGGAGGTTCCCGGGCTATGGGTCAAATTGGATCTATAGCCGCCCTCCTACTCCATAGCCACAGCAACACCAGATCCGAGCCATGTCTGCCTCCTACACCACAGCTCATGGCAATGCCAGATCCTTAACCCACTGAGGAAAGCCAGGGATCGAACGTACATCCTCATGGATACTAGTCAGATTTGTTTCCAATGAGCCATGGTGGGAACTCCACACTGTGAATATTTTAATGGCTTTTTGGAATGAGAATATCTCAAAGCTGATGAGTTCCTTCTATTTGCAGATTCTCTGACTTTGAATTCACCCTCAAAGACAATAATAATAAATGAAATGTTATAGACATGAAAATTAAGGCTCAGTAATTAAGTAATTTTGTTAACCATAGAGGTTTAGGACCTTATCTGTCCTCTAGTCCAATTATCTATTTTTACAGATATGAAAATAAATCCAGAGAGGTAAAGCTAATTTGGGCCACGTCATGCAAATAGTTTTTCATCTGTTTTGGTAGAGTGCCCTCTCTGGTTTCTGAACAACTCTTATTCATGTTATCTGGACCTCTAGAATTTAATCACAAGGTAAAGTTTTGTGACACTTTTGTTTGTGAATTGTGGTGAACAGACTCTAAAATGCCCCCAGCTTGTGACCCCCACTTTTTGGCATTCACACCCCTGTGTAATCCCCTCCTATTGAGTGAGAATGGGACCTGTGACTTGTTTCTAGCCAACAGAATACAGCAACAATAAAGGAAAATCATTTTGTGATTTTGTTACATAAGGTCATAATTACTGTCTTGCTGGCAGACATTCTTTACTGATTCTCTCATTCTAGCTTTGATAAAATAAGCGTTGAGGAGGAAAAAAAGTTTTTTCACTCTATCCTCCTAGGTTTTCCAGCTTGGGCTCTGTAAAGTAGACTGATAAAAGACAGATTGACAACAGAAAAGCAAACAGAAGTTTATTAACACATGCATGCATCATGCATGCACAGGGGAGTGCTCAGTGATGAGTAATTCGAGGGGGTGGTTAGAATTGAGGCTTATATAGCACCTTCACAAAGGAATAATGAATTTTTAGAGAAGTGACAAGACAAAGGGAAAGGAATTTTGGTTTCTAGGGCAGAAAACTGTGGAAAAGCAAATATGTGGATGCAGTAGTAGAAGATAAGGGCTGGTTAGTGTGGTCCATCATGTAGATTCCTTTGGTGCAGTCTCTAGACTGATAATGGTCTGTGTTGTCTCCATGATTAACTCCTGTTTTTTCTGATAGAAAAAGGAGGAGAAACGCCTTTTCAAATTGATGTCCTGATTTCAGGCAAAGAGAGGGAGGCCAGTGATGTTTTCTTTTTTATGATTTTTCTCAATTGCCTTCAGTTCAAAAGAATCCTTGTGCCAAAGTGATATTTTTAGGGGGACAATTTTGCTCCTCTTCATCAGCCACCATATGGAGAGGTCCACACGGCAAGGACCAGAGAGAAACATCTTAATAAGAGCCATAAAGAAGATGAGTCCCTCAGTCTAACAGTTCACAAGGAACTGGATCCTGCTAACAAACACATGAACTTAGTACCAGATTCTTCCTCATTTGAGCCTCAGATGAGACCTCTGGTTGAGATCTTGACTGTGACTTCATGACAGACCTCCAAGCTGAGGAGAAAGGTAAGCCATGGGCAGATTCCTGAGCCACAGGCTGTGAATAATAAATGTGTTTCTGTGTTAAGATGCTGAATCTGTGGTAATATGATAGATAACTGGTTTATTATATTAATTTTTATCCACTAAAATAATTTTTTCAGAAAGACAGTACTGCATAGTATAATTCTAAATCTAAACATGAGATTAGAATAATTAGATTCAAGACCTTAGACGCATCACTCTTTAAAGCACTCTATTACATTATAAGCTCCTTAAGGGTAAACCTCTATATTATACTTCTTTGATTCCCGAGTACTTAGCAATGTGCTTTCTCAGCACACAGCAACTACTAAAGAAATTTTTAACAAATTAATTTTCTTTTCAACCAGAGTAATGTGAATGAATACCCTTGGATTGATTTACAGATTACATTAAATTAAAAGGAACTCACATTTAATATAGTAGAGAAAATGAATATCTCTCAATAAATTAAAAAAAGGAGTTATTTAAATTATTGCACATCCAGAGGAGGGATCAAGATGGCACAACAGGAAAACCCTGAGTTCACCTCTTTCAAAGAACACATCAAAACTACAGCTACATAGAGAGAAACTCTCACTGAGAACTACCTTAAGACTAGTAAAATGGCTCTTCTAAAACCCAGGCTGTAAAAAGCAATGACACAGTGTCTGGGAGGAAGTGAGGAGAAGCAAACAAATCAAGACCTGCACCCCTAGTATGTGACCCAGGAGAGGAAAGGTATATCACAGGCTCAGGGATCCTCCCTAAGGAACTAGGGGTTTGAGCCCCAAATTAGTCACCCAAGCCCTGGTGCCTGAAACTAAGAAAACAAGCCCCCTTAGCAGGCTTGAAAAACCAATGGGGGTTACCAGAGGGCTATAAGAAACCAAGACTCCACTCTTAAATAGCATGAGCACAGACTTGTTGCCCCTAGACCCAGTGCAGGGGAAGCATATTGGGAACTGCCTGGAGCTCTGACTGGTCTTTTAGGACCACCCCAGCCTGCATCAGGTGCCTACCCTAGAACCTCCTACTCTAGCACTGCTCCTACTAAGGTAGAAACCACCATTGCCAATGTGTATGCATACATTGAGGAAGGACCAGGACCACATCAGACTTGGCTCTGCCTCTAACCAGTGCAGAGACAACATTGCCATTTTGAGCACTCAAGCACCAGGGAAATAACTGAACCAACTCAGGGCCTGTCCCTACTTATAAGCTAAAGTTGAGCCACAGAGCAGCTCAGAAGTGTACCTCCAATCCCAAGGGCCATGGCGATACTGCCAACCAAGGTAAAAACTTCCATCATGGCTGGAAGAAGCTCCTGCTTTAGCCCCTCAGCTCCTGCCCTCCTCCTCAATAAGGCATTGACTTCCATTGAGCCTAGGAGAAGCCCTGGCTCACACCTGGGTGTGTGTCTAGCCCCTCAGTCTCCAGCCCTACCCCCAATCAAGGCAGTGGCCACCAACACACCCCAGGAAAAGATGCAGCTCATGCTCAATTCTCGATCCAGTTTTCCTACCAAAGCCACCAGGCACACATAGTTTGTATAGGGATGCACCCACACAAGCACATGCCTTCCAGATCACAACAGATAAATTGTTTCGATAAAATTCATAGAGCAAACAGAGAAAATTAAAAAAAGAGAGAGAGAGAAGACAGAGGAATACATTTCAAACAAAAGAGCAAGATTAAAAGAAATATTGAAACAGAGATAAGTAATTTACCTGATAAAGAGTTCAAAGAAATCACAGTAATAAAAATTCTAATTAAACTTTGGAAAAGAATAGAGGAACGCAGTGAAAACTTCAACAAAACACTAGAAAATATTTGTAAAGAATCCAATCAGAGCTGAAGAACACAATACCAAAAAGAAAAACACACTAAAAGGAATTAATATCAGATTGGGTGATACAGAGAATACATAAGTGATCTGGAAAAAAAAAAAAAACAGTGGAAATCACCCAATGTAGGCAAAAAAAAAAAATTAAGTGCTCATAGTTTAAGGCAAATCTGGATCAAGATCAAGCATACCAACATTCACATTATAGGAGCCTCTAAAGGAGAAGAGAAATAAAAAAGGCATAAAATATATTTGATACAATTGTGTCTGAAAACTGCCTTAACCTTAGGGAGGAAACAGATACTTAGTCCAGGAATTATAGAGAGTCCCAAACAGGATGAACCCACAGAGACTCATACCAACACATATTATAATTAAAATGGCAAGTTTAGAAATAAAGAGAGAATTGTAAAGGCAGGGAGAGGGAAAAAAAATCATATACAAGGCATCCCCCATACATCTAACTGCTGAGTTTTCAGCAGAAATATTGCAGGCCAGAATATAATGCCACAATATATTTAAAGCAATGAAAGAAAAAAACCACAACCTAGAATACTCTACCAAGCAAGTTTATCATTCAAAACTGAAGAAGAAATAAAAAGTTTCCCAGACAAGCAAAAACTAAAAGTGTTCATCATCACTAAACTGAAATTTCAACAAATGTTCAAGGATTCTCTTTAAGTGAAAAAGAAAAGTCTAAATGAAGAAATAAGAAATAGGATTTCCCATCATGGCTCAGTGGTTAACGAACCCAACTACTAACCATGAGGTTGTGGGTTTGATCCCTGGCCCCGCTCAGTGGGTTAAGGATCTGGCATTGCCATGAGCTGCAGTGTAGGTCACAGATGCGGCTCAGATCCCGTGTTGCTGTGGCTATGGTATAGGCCAGCAGCTACAGCTCCTATTAGTCTGGGAACCTCCATATGCCATGGCTGCAGCCCTAAAAAGACAAAAGAGAAGAAAAAAATTTTTTTTAAAGAAATGAGAAACAGTAGGAAGGGAAAATGCTCACTGTTAAAGGTAAATATATAGAAAAAGGTAGTATGTAAACTATTTAAAGAGAAAAAATCAAAAAGATAATTGAAAATAAGATCTAGTTCTTTAAAAAAAATAAATAATTTTTAAAAGAAAGAGAGTAGCCAAAGGAAAAAAAAATTAGAAATGAGATAAAAGTCACAATGGATATAATAAAAATATAATCAAAAGAGAATACTACTAACAGATACAAGCCAACAAACTGGAGAACCTAGAAGAAATGGATAAAGCCTTAGAAACATATAGTTTTCCATGGTTGAATCAAAAAGAAATAGATAATCTGAACAGACTGATTATAGGCATTGAAATTGAATTGATATTTAAAAAACTACCCTCCCAAAAAAGTCCAAGACCAAACTACTTCACAGGGTAATTCTACCAAACTTTTAAAGAAGAGTTAATACCTATCCTTCTCAAACTACTCCAAAAAAACTGAAGAGGAGAGAGAATTCTCCCAAACTCATTCTAAGAGCTACTACTATTACCCTAATATCAAAACCAGATAAAGACATGACAAAAAAGAAAATTACAGTACAATATACCTGATAAACATGAATGCAAAAATCCTCAATAAAATGTTAACAAACAGAATTCAATAGTATGTAAACAGAATCATATACCATAATTGAGTGGATTTTTTTCCAGTGATGCAAGAATTGTTCAATATCTTCCAATCAATATGATACACCACATTAACTAAATGAAAGATAAAAATCATATGATCATCTCAATAGCTACAGAAAAATCATTTGACAAAATTGAACACTCATTTATGATAAAAACTCTCAGCAAAGTGGGTCTATAGGGAATATATCTCTATATAATAAAGGCTATTTATAACAAACCCACAGCAAATATCATACTCAATGATGAAAAGCTGAAAACTTTTCCTCTGAGATTAGGAACAAGACAAGGACTCACATTCTCACCATTTCTTTTTAACATAACACTGGAATTTCTAGCCACGGCAATCAGACAAGAAAGAAATAAAAACATCCAAAGTGAAAGAAGTAAAACTTCACTAATTTCAGATGATATAATATTATATACGGAAAACCCTATGGATTTCCTATTGTGACTTAGCAGTTAAGAACCCGACTAGGAGTTCCCGTCGTGGTGCAGTGGTTAACGAATCCGACTAGGAACCATGAGGTGGCGGGTTCAGTCCCTGCCCTTGCTCAGTGGGTTAACGCTCCGGCATTGCCGTGAGCTGTGGTGTAGGTTGCAGACGCGGCTCGGATCCCGCGTTGCTGTGGCTCTGGCGTAGGCCGGTGGCTACAGCTCCGATTCAACCCCTAGCCTGGGAACCTCCATATGCCACAGGAGCAGCCCAAGAAATAGCAACAGCAACAACAACAACAACAACAAAGACAAAAGACAAAAAAAAAAAAAAAAAGAACCTGACTAGTATCCATGAGGATGCGGGTTTGATCCCTGGCCTCACTCAGTGGGTTAAGGTATCAAACCCACATCTTTATGTATATTGGTCAGATTATAAGTAATAGCAAACATTTGTCTATCTCTAAATTATTTCACTTAGTATAGTAATCTCTAGGTCCATCCATATTGCTGCAAATGGCATTATTTCATTCTTTTCTATGGCTGAGTAATATTCCATTGTGTATGTATGCCACATCTTCTTCATCCATTCATCTGTCTGTGGACATTTAGGTTGCTTTCATGTCTTGGTTATTATAAATAGAGCTGCAATGAACATTGGGATGCATGTATCTTTTTGAACTAGAGTTTTTGTGTTTTAGAGCTATATGCCCAGGAGTGGGATTGCTGGATCATATGTAATTGTATTTTTAGCTTTTTAAGGAACCTACACACTGTTCTCCATAGTGGCTGCATAAACTTACATTACCACCAACAGTATAGGAAGGTCTTCTTTTCTCCACATCCACTCCAGTATCTATTATTTGCAGAGTTTTTGATGATGGTCATTCTGACTAGTGTGAGGTGATACCTCATAGCAGTTTTGATTTATGTTTCTCTAATAATTAGTGATGTTGAGCATCTTTTCAATTTGCCTATTGGCCATGTATATGTCTTTTTCAAAATATGGTCTGCCCATTATTTGGGTTGTTTGTTGTTTTGATATTGAGCTATGTGAGCTGTTTGTACATTTTCTAAATCAATCCTTTGTTCATCGCATCATTTGCAAAATTTTTTTTTCCAAGAAAGTAAGTTGTTTTTTTCATTTATTTATGGTTTCCTTTGCTGGACAAAAGCTAAGTTTAATTAGGTCCTATTTGTTTACTGCTTTCATTTCCATTATTCTAGGGATAGACTTAAAAATTTTGCTACAATTTATGTCAAAGATTGTTCTGCCTGTTTTTCTCTAGGAGGTTTATAATATCATCTTATATTTAAATCTTTAATCCATTTTGAGTTTTTTTAATATGTTAGATAATATTCTAATTTCATTCTTTTACATTTAGCTGTCCAGTTTTCCCAGCACCACCTGTTGAAGAGACTGTCTTTTCTCCATTGTAAATTTATGCCTTCTTTGTCAAAGATTAATTGTAGGTGTGTGGATTTATTTCTGGGCTCTCTAATCTGTTCCATTGATCCATGTATCTGGTTTTATGCCAATACCACACTGTTTTGATTACTGTAGCTTTGTAGTATTATCTGAAGTCTGGGAGGGTTATGCCACCAGCTTTGTTCTTTTTCTTCAGGATTGCTTTAGCATTTCTGGATCTTTTATGGTTCCATATAAATTTTAGAATTATTTGTTCTAGTTCTTTGAAAAATGTCATGGATAATTTGATAGGTATCACATTAAATCTGTAGATTGCTTTAGGTAGTTGGGCTATTTTAACTATATTAATTCTACCAATCCAAATGCATGGAATACCCTTCCATTTCCTTGAATCATCTTCAATTTCCTTTATCAATGTTTCATAGTTCTCAACTTAAGTCTTTCACATCTTTGGTCAGGTTAATTCCTAGAGGTTTATTTTGAGATTTTTAAAAGGGTTTTCGTGTTTTTTTGTTTTGTTTTGTTTTGTTTTTACTTTTTGATATTTCATTGCTATTGTAAAGTAATACAACAGATTTCTATATGTTAATCTTGTATCCTGCTACCTTGATGATGCAATTTTTTAAAAATCAGTAAAAATTAAATTTTAAAAACACAATGCTTAGTCCTCTTCTCAGTTGTTTCCTTTCAGTCCCTTTCAAATGGTATAATCTGGAATAATAGCAGTTTTCCACCTACTTTTCATGTAATGAACTCTTAGAAAGAAGTGAGAAGGAAGTATAATATATTGCAGGGTAGGAGATGTAAACATGAAAAATATTACAAGAGTTTTTTCTGTTTGTTTTTACATTTGTGTGCCATATTTAACTGTATACATTTTTTAGAAAATGTTTGAAAATTGAGAAATAGTTGAAATAAATGGTTTATAATAGCTGTTTTAAATATGGTGTGATTCTATGCTTTCTGGTTAAGTATAGCACACACAGCTCTTGTTTAAAAGTTGCATGCTGTTGGCTTTACCCAGTGGAAGTTAGCTAGGAACAAAGCAAGATCTGACTGTGAAATGGCTGAAATCTTACCATTTCTAAAAAACACACACACACATTTCTCTTGAGTGAATATTAACAATTTTGACTTTACCACTATAACATCAAATGCATTTCAGTGGATTTTCCATAGTGAGCTATAAGACATCATATTGTTCACATGACGCTTTGAATAATAAACCCAGAGTTGGGCTAGAAGATCTAAAATTTCCAGCTGTGACATTCTGTACTTTCGTAATTCCACAATTATGCCTTTGTGGTGATGACTTCATGATGTAGATCATGATTCCCCATAGGTAATCCTGTACTTTTGGCATACACAACTCCCAGCCTCCAAGTTATCATAGCTAATATTCCCTAGTCCATAGTTCTCCCTACTAACATCCTAAACACTTCTCTGTGTTATGTGATTACATAGAGGGATGAAGGGTGGGGATTATCATATTATCAGAAAACTCTAGACTTCTTTCCATGGAAATCATTTTCTTGATAGAAGTAGCATAAAACAACATATTTTATGCCACAATCAATTCAAATACCACCATAAATGAGCCAACTCAACGATATGTAAATATAAATATGAAATATAAAATCCCCAAGACAGCTTTTAAAAGTAAAAACAGTAAAATAGATTTTTCACTTATCTTTGGAAGAGTAGAAAGGCATGGCAGAACAAATCTGAGAGTAGTATTTCATTAGCACAAACTGGGTACATATGAATTGAATCTAATAAATGAGTTGAAGTAGCTCTTTAAAGCTACTGCCACTAGAAAAATGAAGCTATTTTTTTAAGTCTCCAGCTAGAATTTTGGAATGAAAAAAATCATTATTTCAACAAGATATTTATAGCTAAACAAATAATTAAATGTGGCAAAGAGAATAGATCTAAGTTAATACCATTTCTGATTTGTATGTTCAATTAGGTTGAAATGCCAGAAAAGATACTCTTAAATTTTAGACACAGAATGATTTCATTGGAAAATATGACTTACATGCAAGTAAATCATAAGTATAGCTTGGTGACTCTTTTGTCTGTGAACTGTGATGAGCCACCTTTAAAATGGCCCCCAGTAATCCCTACCTCTGGGACTTTGCCTTTGTATAATCCTTTCCCCTCAACCGTGAGTGGGGCCTGGGACTTGTTTCAGAAGCATCCCTTCATGATTCTGTTATGTGAGATTCAAATTTCAGTCCAGTTAAAGCAAACTAGAAAATATGGAAATGCATGTGTCATTCACATATGCCTCACATGCAGGAAATCATCAGCTCTTGTGGTAAAATAAATGTCTTTAGAAATATTTAGGTTATTATTATAATTAGTATTCTACTTTGCACAATAATTTTTTATTACTTTAGAGAGTTAAAGCAGGTTAACTGGTGGGAGAGGGAGTGGTATGGATGAGGAGTTTGGGGTTGGTAGATGCAAACTACCACATTTAGAAGACATAAGCAATGAGGTCCTACTGTACAGCACAGGGAAATAGATCCAATCTCCTGGGATAGACCATGATAGAAATAGCATAAGAAAAGGAATGGGTGTCTGTGTGTGTGTGTCATATATATATGACTGGGTCATCTTTCTGTATAGGAGAAATTGGCACAACACTGTAAATTAACTATAATTTTTTAAATGTTTTTTAAAAAATGGGTTGAGGTCAGAACTGTTGTCAGGATAACACCATGGCAATATCTATAAAAGAGTATTATTAAAATACATTTTGGTGTTAATGTAAAAAATCAAAATAGAGGTAGACCTTTAAGCTCACAAACATGGTGAAATGTCCCCCATTTTTAAGATTTTATATGAGGAAATATTAAAATTAGTTTTATGGGTCCAAAGGAATAGAGAAATATTATGTCTGTTAGAGTCTCATTTTTGTATAATTCCCTGAAACAACACCATCTGCCAAGGTCTGTCCTTGAAGATGGTATCATAGCCCAAGGAATAAACTAGCTTCATCTGGTGTTTTTTTTTCCAGTAGACTTTAGCAAAAGTTGTAATAATATTTTCACCTGTAAGCTATATTTATTTTTAAATAGATGTCAGATGCTTGAATTGTTAGATAATTAGATCTTAAACTGTAATGAAGCAACTGGTACTTTTATGAGTGGGACTGAAAGTGACATGGAGATTGTCTGGTGACCTGGCATACTAGGAATTTATGAGCCTGCTTTGTGGAGGATATTTGAGTTTTCCTTGCTCAACCTGTTGTGTTTCTATAAGCCAGTATCATACAGGGAGATATGAATTTTGCACATTTAAACTGCTGACTCTTAAAAGTTAAACAGTCATAAGAAGCTCTTAAATACTGGGATCATGGAATAATGGAACTGAAGAGGACTTTGGAGATTAATGAATTTGACTTCTTCACTTTACAAATGAATCAACTTAGAAATTTAATGATTGCAACATGTGATTATTTCTACTTTAGTGAAAAATAGGATCAGAGAAGTTAAGTGCTCTCTTCAAGGTTGCAAAGCTTGTGCATCAGGAAGCTACAACTTCAGCTCAAATCTGTCTGACTCTAAAACATTCTCTGCTCATGATGCTATTCTGTCTTTCATCAGAATCATCAGAAGCAAGAATCTGACCTATAGGAATGGAAAAACAGAGAGCTCTTTAGAAAAGAGACAAAACAAACCCTGAAATAGAATAAGATGGACTTTCACAAAACAGGTAGAGAAAGGCTTTGTCAAAGTGTAATTTTCAAAATGTTAAAAATACAGCTTTGTTCAAAGATATGGCTACCATGTGTTGAAGATTTAACTCATTAGTGATGGAACCAGTAGGATGGTAAAACTGGTTCCAAGAACATTAGCAGAACAGGGGTTTTTATAGCCAGTCAGGAAAGTAATGATGAAGCATATTAGATAAAATTAGATTTTTAAAAACTGGCTGATATCTATAACACAATAAAACTATGTCATGGTTTATTTTTTTTCCTACTAAAGAATGCAATTAGTTTCTACTAGTAAACATCATTTGTAATTTATCGGTCATCTAACTACATAGAATTCAGGCCCTAATCAGTGGTTGTTTTTGAGCTGTTCTACATCCCAGACATATAGAGGTGCCTTGACGTCCTTTGAAAAATGATCAAATATTGACCACATAGAAAAACTGGAAGATTATGATGAGATATGGAAATATTTCTCTGAATTTTTTTATATTTCCTCTTCTTGAAAATAGGGTTTTTATGAAATGAACCATCTTGGATATTGGCTGAAAAATTATGAATTATTGTATGAACACATAAAATTGATAATTTCCAGTATTAGTGATAATAACCAGTATTACTTCTGGTTACTTTTTTTCTCTAAAGAATTAGATTTTTTCTCTAAAGAATTAGATAATTGTTTTGTAAGCCTAATGGAGAACACTCCCAAGTGATATTAAAATGACATGTAGGCATCCTTTTGCCTTGTCTCCAAGTTTTGATACTTTTTTTTAGTGGCCTTCTTTGCCCAGGGATGAAAGATTGGGCAGACTATCTATGGACCAGAAAGGACAGTTTGGACTCCAAAGGCAGAGAAAAGTATAAGTATTTGGAGAAAGCCCAACAGTTAATCAGAGTTTAAAAGGATGCCAACTCCTTGTTCTTAGGTCAGAAATATCTTGGTTCAGTTTTTCTTTCCACACATGGCAAAAAAAAAAAAAAAAAATTGAAGCCAAAAAAAGCCTGAACCAATCAAGCCAACCAGTTACTAGCTTTTATTCAAAAATAACATATCTGATCCAATTATGTCAACATACACACTACACAGCCAGCCCCCTCAGGAAGGCATAATTCAGTAAAAAGCACTTCTACAGGAAATCAACAATAAAGTCCAGGAACCTATTTTTTGATGGAATGGTAATCCATGGAAAAATGCTAAGTTTCTACATAAATGGATATACAGCATACTCTTCCTCAAAGTATAGCTAACTGGCAACCATAATTTTTAAGGTTCTACTGCTTGACTAGCAGTTGAGGGAGAGTGACTTTTTGATGCCGGTTATATAGAGAACAAAATATACTAATAATGAACCATACCGAGGATGGAGCTGACTCCTCGTAAAACCTGTGCAGCTAAACAAGAATATAGACATCAATTAGGAGAAGATCATGCTACCTCTTCCTGGAGATGATCTACAGAAGCAACCTGAGGCAAGGCTATAAATCCCCTCTAAAAGTAATTTTGTGTGAAATGGAATGCAGTCAATTGGACACCAACACCTGGTAAAAAGGAATTCTGGGCATCTCAGTCCTGTTCTGAGGGCAAATGGCTTGGTTTCTATCTTGCTTCAAAGTCTGTTCTTCTACTTAACAGTCTCTGAGCTTTTGACTTTGACTCTGATTCCTAAGTGAGACCCTTGGATCTGCTGTCAGATGTGACTTGCATGATTTAAAATCATAAAGCTTGATGGAATGAAAAGCAATCTTTTTCCTTTACTTCGACTGAGATGAGATTTCCTTTACTTCAGCTGAGACAAGGTTTCAAATGCAGCATAAACTATGAAGTAAAAGAAAATTCACAAAACCATACCAAAGAATATGTATAAAGGTAGTCAATTTCTGACGTAGCTTTAAATAAGCTACAAATAATATTGTTCATAGAAATTAAAATTCCTTATCGTTTTTTTTATGTTTATCTGGGGAACCCTGTCTAGGAAAATAAAACAAATCACTTTTTCTCCATTCTTACAGTATTTCTCCCTTCCACACTTACCTTTTTACTTCATATTCCTTTTCCTTAGCATGGGGTGTCACAGAGGTCCCAGTAACCAATTATCTTTCTTCCCTCCATTTCGGAGTTAATTGTTCAAAGGAAGTCATTAGATTCATTATTCTCATTGTTGTCCAAACTGTATCTTAAAGGAAAAACAGAAATAAATTCACCTCCATAGACATGTAACTGTCTATTCAACTGCTCTTCCAAAACTAACATGACTCTCTATACTACCAGGGGAATTGAGCCCAGTAATAGTAATTGTTTCTGAAAAGCGGTCTGGCAGTCAGAAGTCTCTTTTAGCTTCTCAATGACTCTTTATTGTCTATGAAGGTGCTCTTCTCTCAACCAGGAACGATGAATACCTATTTCTAAAACTACACAAAATAATGGCTAAGGGGTTTGAAGAACTGAGATCACTGATCAAGTTCCATTAGTGCCCTAGTAAACTCTGAACATTGATTGGCAGTAAATACAGTAGCAAGCTCAAAACTTGATAGAACAGGACACAGACCAACCATAGGCATTCATACAGGAACTGAATTTGAGGGCAATACAATGCAGTATAATTTGAGTGACAAATTTAGGCTCCCAGCTTGTACACTCAATGTTAAAAAAAAAAAAAAAATCCACATAGTCTCTCTTCCCCCTGGCATTTGTGTGTGTGTGTGTCTTAGAAGATGGACTTACCCTAGAGATTTAATGTATCCAATTTTTTTCTGCATATAAATATCAGTTTAATTCAAAATGATCTCCTTGTTTCCTTAACAAAAGTAAGTGAGAAAAAATTAAGAAAAAATATGACAAATCATCTAAGAAAAGCTGATATGTTTACAAGATCTTCTTGAAGGGGCAATCACAGACTAATTTAAAATTTTAATTAAAATGTGCAGTTTATCAGAAAGGAAGCAGAGGCTCCTGCTCTGTTCATGCTTCATTTAGAACATTTGCAAGATATAGAAAAGTTAAAAAAAAAATTGAGGGAACATTTAAATCTGTTTCTCATATTCTTTCTTGCTGTACTGACTGATGCCTTGCCTCGTCCCTGGCATTTCGTCTAGTCACTATTGACTCACAGTGGAGGTTTTACCAGCTGGAGTCCTGAGAGAGTTTCTAATCCAGGATTACTATTGTGTTTGTTTTTTTTTTCCTCCCACACAACATCCTTAGAGAGTTCTAGACCACATACTCTTCTCTAAACCTTGCTCCTTTTGTTCTGAGTTTTTTAAAAACTCTCACTATCATTTATTCGTTTTATGAAATTACAGGCTCCTCAGTTTTCTAATAACTTTTCCTGCTCCAGCAAGCTCTAATTCTGTTTTAATAATGTCTCATTTCTTTGTAAGTTTCTCTTTCTCTTTCATGAAATTTCAGAGGAGGATTTGTTTTCGTTTTGTTTTATCTTTAACTTCAACTTGCCCCACTGAGAGCAATGCCTTTTCTAGCTCTGAGAATCCGATTCCATTTTTCTTTTTCTTCCCCACAATTCTTGTGTTTATTGCTGATGATGTATTTTCTTGGAATCAAACACCAACAAGTGATTCCCTAGTTAAGTAAAAGGAACGTTTTATTGAAAGTGTCCTAATGTATCTCACAGAATTAAAGGAAGAACTGAATACTCAAGGCTCAAGTCAGTTAAGGAACCAGGGCAACTGAAGGTATCACAGCAGATTGAGTTTAGGAACCTTCTCTCATTTATTATGCTTCACGTCAAATCGAGAAATAAGTCACTATGCAACTGAAAAAAAGTATACTGGGAGAAAACAGGCTAAAAATGGAATTTACATGATCCCAGTTTTGAAAAAAAAATAAGATACTGTGTTATCTTAGGTAGAAAATATACAAAAGATGATTTCCTTAATTATATCTGTCTACTCTTAAGTGTGTATGTATTATTTATATAATTTTAGAAGTTGGAAAGTAAAACATGTCTCTATCATGGGATTATGAAGAGATGACTTCTTGGAACACCTCGTTCATCATAACAATCCACAGCGTTCATTAACACTGGCTGGAGATGACCCAGTGTTCTCCTAGACAGAGAGAAAAACTTCTTTTGCACACTCCTCAGCAAGGGGTTGACTCTTTGCAGCTTTTGTTTGCATTGCCTGAAATTGGAATGAACTTCACTGGCCCTGGAAAAGCCCAATCTCTTTTCTCTGCCCTGCTCTCCTCTGCAGAAAGAACTGACTCCTGTAGTGCTCCATTTCGCTCTATTATTCCACTACCCTTTCCATGCAGTTCCCCTAGGAACTCCATTCTAGAAGACCCCATTCTTCCTCTGACAGTTTTGTTGGATCATGAAGACAGGGGGTGTTATTACCTTTTGTGGGACAGGAAAGGGAATTATGACTGTCTCCACGGAAAATAAAATTTTACAGTGGGTAGTACTGGTTAGAGAACAGCATAAAGAAGAAACAGCACTCGGTTTTGAATACAATTCAAACATGATGCCAGGGATTCTCAGTTCATGCTAAGAGAGAAATCAGGATGTAGACAGTATATACAAGATGATTCCATTTGCAAAAATATATTCCTATTGCTATCTTTGATTAGGCCGCTCTAAATATTTTTTTTTCATTTTTCTCATCAGTGTTCTCTGATGTTATTTTTTTAAATTTTCCTTAAATAAACATGTTATTTTAAACATTAAAAAGGTAAAAAGATAACTGCAGGTGGGTTACATATTGGCAGGCAGAGGTCACATGCACACAAACACCCTGCTGGACTTTCCCGATTATCCGGCCAAGATTTCAGAAATCATGCAGGTGAAACAGCAACATAGAGCAGAAACAGATGCAGCTGACCTTGGCCTGGCTCTTCCCTCATCCCCAAGTTCGCTACAGGGTAGGCAGCTGGCCTGCAGCATTTGCTGGCCAGATAGAATTCGAACAGAGCTGGGGGAAATTAAAAGAATTAAGTTCTTGCTCAGCCACTGCCACACTGGATGTGACTCTGATCATTAGTTTGGTCCTAGGACACGGTTCAGAAATCCATTTCCCCCAGTAACACTGAAACCAACAATTCCCTTAAGTTCATTGTGGTCATTTACAAATACAAAGACTATCTTTAAACATGCCATTACCCTAGTCAATTTAAGTGTCCCATTAACCTCAGAGTGCCTGCACAGCACTGTCCTAGATAAAATGGAGCGGGAGGCCAATGACTTTGCCATGTGCTCCTCGTAAAACCTGCTCTTGCCTCAGTTTTTAGCGTGTGTGTTTGTTGGTTGGTTGATTGGTCACACCTGAGGCATGCGGATGTTCCCGGGCCAGGGATCAAACCCATGCCACCAGAGCCACAACAGTGACAATGATGGACCCTTAACTTGCTAAACCACTAAGGAACTCCTTAATGGTTTTAGACTCTGGGTAGTTTTCACCACCCCCAGTGAAAGCCCAGGATTCCCTTTTCTAGCGTGTTTCCAGGCCTGAGTCTTCTTTCCAGGGTTTCATTCCCTTTGTGTTCTTCTACCCTTTCGAGAGACTCCAGCTGGATTTTCAAACTTCAGCCTGCCCCTGGAAGACAGCGGTCCTTGCCTGACCCCACACACAGCTGATCACGGTTTGCTTTCACCTGAGGATAAGAGGATGGTAGTGATTGGCTGGAGAGGGAGGTGAACATACAGGAAAGGAATCTTGAACTGATTCATCGTGGTTCAAGAAACACCAGGAAAGCAATCATATACCTCAAAAGCGATGTTGCCAAAAGTGTGCTCCAACTTCTTGTTCTGGAAAAATTTGTGAAGTGGACACTATGATTCCCTCTTAAGCAAAATAGTGACCAAGTATTACCATCTGTCTGTGTGTTTTCTAGTCAATATAGACCTATAATTCCTTCCAACATTTTGGAAATCTAAAAAGTAAAATCATACCTGGGAAAGTGAACTTGATAACCCTGCCATTAACTAACACCATCTATTTATGAATAACCTTATTAGATAAACCGCTATCTTCACAGTGCTCAGAGGGTGCACCCTATATTGGGAAAGGCACAGCACCCTCCACACAAGATGCATGGGGACAGGGCAAGAAATGAAGCCATGACTCTGCCTTACGTTCACATAAAAGAGTTTGCTTTTCCTCATTTTTAAAACTTCCTTATGCATGTTGGGGTACACGGAATGACTGGTCAACGGGGACTTACTACATAGCACAGAGAACTCTACCCAATATTCTATGACAATCTATGTAGGAATGGAATCCGAAAGAGAATGGATGTGTGCGTGCATGTATACCTGAATCACTTTGTTGTTCAGTAGAAATCATCGCTATCTTGTAAACCACCATACTTGAATAAAACTTTAAAAAATGAAAAAAAAAATTCCTGTGGCTTCAGTAAATTTTACTACTAAACAGAAAGTCGCTGCTCTCTTTTTCTTTCTCTTTCCTAAAGCAGCAAGATCTCCTCCCCACCCCCCTTTCAAGTCTTCAAGTCTTCCTGATATTCTTCTAGAGTTCCCTGCACTTACAGCTGTTTTCCTTTTCTTTTCTTTTGTCTAGCTTCCTCTGTAGGTGGTCCCATTCTTTCTCTGGGCAGAACCAGTGTTCTTTACTGGATTCTGAAGGCACATCAAAAGGGTAGCGACCGACTAGAGGCGAGGCGTGAAGGGGAAGCATGCTTGCTTCCTCTATCCAGAAAATAGCTTAATTTCATCAGCTGAGGTTAGAATTGAAGGTAAGCAGAGAATCACCACCTCAATAATGCACTTCCCCAAAACAATGCTACTGAAAATGTATTTATATGGGAAAAGCCAAGACACCAAGAGCAAGTATTGATCCTACCGCTTTTATAAAAAGAGATACTTTCACACTTCTCTAAGAGACATAATGAATACATTGATTTCATTTTTATTATCTGCATTTTCTAATTTTTCTCAAATAAACATGTGTTATGGTTTTAAAATTTTAATGGTGAAATACTACCTCTGAAAGAGAGCAATTATATCTGGTTATGATAAGAATCATTACCAGCAAGTATTTATTAACCTCGAGGTTCTGGCATTACCTGCGTGCCTATGTGTTATGGTGGAGGGGTCTGGGAATTCCATGTCCTATGCTCCTCTAAACTTCCCTTTTCTCAGCTTTCAAATTTTCTAGGTCAGGTAAACTGCCACCACAGTGAAACCCCAGACTTCTTTTTTCTATCTCTTTTCAACCTATAACAAACCCAAATTCTCTCTTCCTGGTTTCCTGTTTCCTCATGAATTTCCCTTAGCATTTCCGGGCAGATCCACTGTTATTTGTAAATATCTGTCTGTCCCTTTAGATGAGACCCAGTGCTGTCTGCCTCATGTAAGGTTAGCACTATTGGATCCTAGGAAAAAATAAGTGGAAGTGCCTGCTTTGCACTAGAAACAGAATTGTTCCCCCATTTTGTCTTCCAAGAAAAAAGCCTCAAGATGATTAAATTTGTTTACTGCAGAACATAAAGAAAAAACAGTACCACATTAGTAGATAATTCTAATTGGATGTCTCTGAAATACATTCAAAGTTCACTGATTAGAGAGAAAAAAGCAGGATGCAAACTGTACTCATCAAAAAAGTGATTTCATATTTTGTAAAAAGAAATATTAGCAATGCCATCTAACCTATGTGGAAATGAATTAATTTCTTCTTTATGCTCATCTTTTTTCCTGTCTTCCTCAACTAACTTGAATTATTTTATAATTTTTAATATTCTAAAGGAAGGAATATTACCTGCAGCTTTCCAGGTTACCATACAGGGAGACAACCACATTCTCCTGTGCTTACCATGTGTTACATTTTCTTTAAGCAACCATATGAACTTAACAGAAAATAGGTAGAAAATGCAATAATTCCTGCCCTGGCTTTTTCCTCAGGCCTGGCTTCGCTATAGGACTGTTGGTCACTCTGATTAATCATAAAGAAAACAGCCAAATTTTTATTATCAAGAAGAGAAAAGAGGGCATTCCTATTGGCTCAATGGTTTAAAGATCTGCTGTTGTCACTTCTGTGGCTCAGGTTTCAGCTGTGGTATGGGTTCCATTCCTGGCCCAGGGAACTCCCACACAACAAGGGCATTGCCGAAAAAGAGAGAGAGAGAGAGAAGAGATAATAAATGTTTGTGAGGATGTGAAGTAAAGAAAACCCTTGTACATTATTAGTGGGAATGTAAATCGGTGCAGCCACTAAGGAAAACAATACAGAAGTTCCACAAAAAAACTAAAAATAGAACTACCATATGGTCCAGAAATCCCATGTCTGGGTACATATTCAAAGGAAACAAAATAAGTATCTTAAAGAAAATAAAATAAGTACATCTGCACTTCCATGTTCATTGCAGCATTATTGACAATAGCTGAGATGTGAAAAAACCCAAGCGTCTACGGCTACCTGAATGGATAAAAATATATAAATGGATAAAGGCTTCAGCCATTAAAAAAGAAAGAAATTCTGCCATTTGTGACAACATGGACAGAATTGGAGGGCATTCTGCTAAGTGAAATAAGTGAGGCAAAAAAATAAATACTATATAGTACCATTTATAAGTGGAATCTGAAATAGTAGAACCCAAAAAACAGAAGTAGAATGGTGACTGTCAAGGTCTGGGTAGGGTGGGGGTGGATGGAATGGGAAATGTTGATCAAAGGATATAAAAATTTTCAGATATAAGAAGAATGATTTCTGAGGGTTTAATATATCACACGGTGATCATAGTTAATTACATTGGGAGTTCCCTTCACAGCTCAGTGGTTAACAAACCTGAATAGGATCCATGAGGATGCAGGATTAATCCCTGGCTTCACTCAGTGGGTTGGGGATCTGGTGTTGCTGTGAGCTATGGTGTAGGTCACAGATATGGCTCGGATCCGGCGTTGCTGTGGCTGTGGCATAAGCCGGCGGCTGCAGCTCTGATTCAACCCCTAGCCTGGGAACCTCTACATGCCATGGGCATGGCCCTAAAAAGCAAATAATAATAATAATATTGTATTGTATACCTGAAATTTACTAAGAGACCGGAAATTAAGCATTCTCACCAAAAAAAGAGAGGGAGAGAGTAACTGTGAAGTGATGGACATTTAATTCATTTGATTGACATGATCATTTTGCAATGTACACATATATCAAATCATCATTTTGCACACTTTAAATATATAGTCATCCCCCAGTATCCCCAGGATAACTGGTTTCAGAACAGCCAGTGATACAAAAATCTGAATATGTTCAAGTCCCACATGAGCCTCCCTATTCACAAATGCAGAATTGTTGATACGGCTGCTGGACTATGTAATTATTGAAAACAATTCATATATAAGTAGATTTGCTCAGTTCAAACCTGTGTTGTTCAAAGGTCAATCATATACACTTTTATTTGTTGACTATACCTCAATAAAGCTAGGAGAAGGGGGAAGAAAACAGTCAAGTTCTTGGTGTGCCACTGTCTTTCATATCCAGGCATAAATCACAATTCACACTAAAAACTAATAAGCAATGCCTATTTAAAATTAATTATTAGACCTTATTTATAAAAGCCTTAGGTTTACAGAAAAAAATTGAAAACAAAGAGTTCCCCAGGCCTTGCATTTTTGTGTAAAGAAATATTTAAACATATCAGGTTCTCCAAAAGAACTGAAAATATATGTTCACATAAAAAGGTGCCTAGCAGCATGGTTCGTTAAAAGCCAAAAAGTGGAAACTACCCTAATATCTATCAACTAATGAGTGGTAAAACAAAATGGAGTATATCCATACAGTGGAATATTATTCATCCATAAAAAAGATAAAGTTCTGATACATGCCACCATATGGATGAGTCTTGAAAACATGTTCAATGAATGAAACCAGACACCGAAGGTCATGTATTACCTGATTCCATTTATATGAAATATCCAGGAAAGGCAAATCCATAGAGATAAAAAGGAGATTAGGTGAGGAGGGGGTTGGATAGGGGAACAAACAGTGACTATAACTGGTACAGGGTTTCTTTCTGGAGTGATGAAAATGTTCTGAAATTAGATAGTGGAGATGGTTGCAGACCCTTGTAAACACACTAAAACCCACTGAAATGTACACTTTAAAAACTCCCTTGTGGCTCAGCATGTTTAGAACCCAATATAGTATCCATGAGGGTATGTGTTGTTGGATTCCTGGTCTAGCTCAGTAAGTTAAGGATCTAAAGTTGCCTAAAAAGGGAAAAAAGTAAAATAAATAAATACATCAGATTCTCTATTGAACCAAAGTCTGATCCATGAAGCACATCCTCATGAAAGTTGAAGGGAGATAAAGTCCATGAGCTAGATCGTCGGAGAAGTAGCCCTCTGCCCAGAGCATTGCTTCACCCGGCCCTGCCATGTGCAGTGTGGTTCACTCCCCATCCTCACCTGGCAGCCCAGCTCTGATATCATAGATTTACACCAGTACCAGGGCAGTTCTTAATTGAGCTTGGTATCAGAACCACTGTTGCAACTTTACTGAAACCCAGATAAAATCTTTGATTGTTTCTGTTCCCAGGCGCTGCTTCTTTCCCACTCACAGGATCCTTCACTTTGCACCTGAACCAGTGCTTGGGGGAGAGAAGGGAGGAGCCCATGCACTGCTCTCCATCAGCCCTCACTCTCTTGCTGCTGAAGCTCAGCTTCTCCTTGACATTTTGCTACTCTTTTGTGTACTGTTAGCTGGATTTTTAACCTTAACTTCCCTCTTTAGGGGAACCCATTTCTTTACTATATCACATGCAGAACTGACACTGCTTGCTGGAACTCAGAGGCATAATAAATGGTAGTGATTCACTAGAAGCATGAAAGAAACTACGAATTTTAGTTTAAAAAAAAACTAGCTGATTGATCTTGGTTAGTGTAGAACATCAGAGATAGGCATTACATTAATAATGCACTTCTAAAACCACACTACAAAAAAAAAAAAAGATGTTCATAGTTTATCATGAAGGAAATAAACAAGACAAAAACAATATGGACAGTGTGATCCCATTTTTGTACAAAGTGTTATCTATCTTGTTATTTCTAATTAGTGCCATGGCCTGCTCCCGCCCAGCTCAGGGTCTCCCGACCCTTAGAATCCCCACCCCCACGCCCTGCAGCGAGAACCTGCAGGAAGGAACAGCCCATCCACCACCAACCCCCAACTCACCGTAAATGGTTCTCTTCGCTGCCTGTGAGCTGGGCGTGTTTGATCTTCTGGCCGAAGCCCTGGCGCCCCTGGGCTCGGCCGCAGTGGCCGCATGTCTGGGCATCAGCTGCCGGGGAATGGAGCAACGGCTGGATGCCTGTGTGCTCCTGAAGCTGCTTCACGTGGAAATGAGAGGAGAAGGTTAAAAGGAGCCAGAACCCGGAGATGGGGTTAAGATGGCGGAATGGAAGGACTGGAGCTCAACTTCTCTCCTAAAAACAACAAAATTCACAACTAAAAGCTGAGTATTCTTCACCTAAATGGACCAGAAACCTTAAAAAGATATCCTACTCCAGAAGAAAAGGAGGAGGCCACATCCACAGGTAGGAGGGGCGATTTCGCGATATAAACAACCCCATACCTCCCTGGTGGGAAGCCTCACAGACTGGAAACTAACTGGTTCACAGAGACTCACCTACAGGAGTGAGAGTTCTGAGCCCCACATCAAACTCTCACATACGGGGATCTGGCACGGGGAGAAAGAGCCCCTAGAGCATCTGGCGTTGAAGGCCAGTGGGGCTTGTGCGCAGGAGCTCCACGGACTGGGGGAAACGGAGACCCCATTCTTAAAAGGCGCCCACAGACATTCACATGCACTGGGTCCCAGAGCAAGGCAAAGTCTTCCTAGGAATCTGGGTCAAACCCAACTACAGTTCTTGGAGGACCTCCTGGGAAAACTGGGGGTGAATGTGGCTTGTTGTGAGGGAAGGACATTGAAAGCAAAGCTCTGGGGAATAATATTGAGCAGCTGTACCTTTCTCTGGAGGTGGCCATTTTGGGAAAACCTGGCTCCACCCTTCAGTCAGTCTGAGAAGCCCCAGGGCAAACAACAACCCAGGTGCGACCACAGCCCCACCCCTCAGTAAACAGGCTACTTAAAGACCCCTCAGGCACACAGCTGCCTCTAATCCCATCCAAAGTCTAATTAGTGCCATGGTGAATGTTTTTCTTCTTTTTAACTTATTTTCCACTCTTTATAAATTTTATGTAAATGTCTCATGTAATTCCTAAAATTCAAGAGTAAAATGGTACCAACTCTATTTCTCAGACATTTGTAATAACGCTAATCTAACCATCCCAATCATTATGCATGGACATGCAAACCTTCATCAGTACTTGCAGGTAAGAGGAAGGAAGCAGAGGCAGGGAGGGGAGAGAGAACCTCAAAGGCACAGGGATGGGCTCTGCCCTCTAAGAGCTCATGTTCTGAGAAATTGATGCTCTACATCAAAGACAGTGCTGACTTCTCATCAGATTGTCTGCTACCTGCCCTTTGATTGTCATTTTTTTATTAAGCAACATTTGTTGAATGGCCACTTAAGAGGACATGTTCCCACCCTTCAAGAAGTCCAAATGAACATTTACTTTTTCTCCCACTTTTCATGCTATAAAAGACATGGCTTGGCATTCCCATTGTGGCTCATCAGGTTAATAATCTGACATAGTGTCTATGAGGGTGTGGGTTTTATCCCTGGCCTTACCCAGTGGGTTAAGGATCTGGCATTACTGAAATCTGCAGTGTAGGTCACAGATGTGGCTCATATCTGGCATTGCTGTGGCTGTGGTGTAGGCCTACAGCTGCAGCTCCAATTCAACCTCTAACCTGGGAACTTACATATGCCAGGGATGCAGGCCTAAAAAAGAAAAGAAAAGAAAAAAAAAAGACTTGAAAAGACATGGCTTGTTCTAGGGCTTCTTATGCCAGTCTCAGCTTGTTATTCATTTATGTGGTGCCATTAGATCCTGACCAAGCTGCTAAATCTGGAGATGTTTTTAAAGGTAACAGATTTTGATAGAGAAACAAGACCCAGAAGAAAAGAAACTCCTAAGACATGTGTCCTAAATATCTTCAGTTCCTCCTCCACACTCACCCTCTGCCTATGGGGACAAGTGAGAAGATATTCATATTAATAAGCAAATATTTTTTAATCAGAACCCCTACCTGCCCACATGGGTTCCCTGATGTTTCCCCTGGCTAGGTCCATAACCCTCAAACTTTATACAAAATTTATTATGTATCAAATAATAAATATCAAACACCATGATCATGTAAGATTTATCCCAGGGATACAAGGATTCTTCAATATCCACAGATGTATCAATGTGATACACCATATCAACAAACTGAAAAATAAAAACCATATGATCATCTCAATAGATGCAGGAAAAGCTTTTGAAAAAATTCAACACGCATTCCTGATTTAAAAAAAAAAAAAAAAAAACCTCCCCAGGGAGTGGGCATAGAGGGGAAGTACTTCAATATAATAAAAGTCACTTATGATAAGACTACTGCTAACATCATTCTCAATGGTGAAAAACTGAAATCATTTCCACTAAGATCAGGAACAAGACAAGGAAGTTCACTTTCACCAATGTTATTCATGTAGTTTTGGAAGTCCTAGCCATGGCAATCAAAGAAGAAAAAGAAAAGGAATCTAAATTGGAAAAGAAGAAGTAAAACTTTCACTATTTGCAGATGACATGACACTAAAACTAGAAAATTATAAAGACACTACCAAAAAACTGTTAGAGCTCATCAATGAATTTGGTAAAGTTGCAGGATACAAAATCAATACACAGAAATTGATTTCATTTCTATATACTAACAATGAAAGATCAGAAATAGAAAATATGGAAACTATAGCATTTATAATTGCATCAAAAAATAAAATATTTAGGAATAAACCTACCTAAAGAGACAAAAGACTTGTATCTGAAAACTTTAAGACACTGATGAAAGAAATCAAAGATGACACAAATAGATGGAACAATATATCATGTTCTTGGATTGGAAGAATCAATATTGTCAAAATGGTAATACTTGCCTAAGGCATTCTACTGATTCAATGTAATTCCTATCAAATTAGCAATGACATTCTTTACAGAAATAGAACAAAATATTTTAATATTTGTATGGAGACCCAAAGAACTTGAATAGTCAAATCAATATTGAAAAGAAAAAAAAAAACAGCTCTAGAGGAATCAGGCTCCCTGACTTCAGACTACTACAAAGCTACAACATCAAAACAGTATGGTACTGGCACAAAAACAGAAATAGAGATCAATGGAACAAGATAGAAAGCCAAGGAAAAAACCCAAGCACCAATGTCAACTAATCTATGACAAAGGAGGCAAGAACATACAGTGGAGGAAAAATAGTCTCTTCAATAAACAATGCAGGGAAAACTGGACAACTGCATGTAAAGGAATAAAATTACAACATTTTCTAACACCATGCTCAAAAATAAATTTGAAATGGATTAAAAAAAAAACCTAAATGTAAAGCCAGATACTGTAAAACTCCTAGAGGAAAACATAGACAGAACATTCTCACAGCAACATCTTGTTTGATCAATCTCCTAGGATAATGTAATAAAGATACAAATAAATCAAATGGATCTCATTAAACTCAAAGGAAAGGAAAAAAATCACAGCAAAGGAAACAATTAATAAAACAAGATACAACCCATGGAAGGGGAGACAAAGATTTCAAACAAAGGTTTAATCTCCAAAATATACAAACAAGTCATACAACTCAAGAACAAAAAAGCAAACAACCCAATCAAAAAATGGGCAGAAGACCTAAATAGACATTTCTCCAAAGAAGATATACAGATGGCCATCAGGTACATGAAAAAATGCTCAATATGACTAACTATTAGAGAAATGGAAATCAAAACTGCAATGAGATACCACCTCACACTGGTCAGAATGGCCATCATTAACAAGTCAACAAATAACAAATGCCAGAGAGGGTGTGGAGAAAAGGGATCCTTCCTACACTGCTGGTGGGAATGTAAATTGGTACAACCACTATGGAAAACTGTATGGAAATACCTCAGAAGACAAAATATAGAACTACCATATGATCAAGCAATTCCACTCCTGGGCATATATCCAGTCAAAACTTTCATTGAAAAAGATACATGTACCTATATGTTCATCAAAGCACTATTCACAATAGCCAAGACATGGAAACAACCTAAATGTCCATCAACAGATGAATGGATTAAGAAGATGTGGTACATATATACAATAGGATATTATTCAACTATTAACAAGGACAAAATAATGCCATTTGCATCAACATGGCTGGAACTAGAGACTCTCATAATAAGTGAAGTAAGTCAGAAAGAGAAAGACAAACACCACATGCTATCACTTACATGTGGAGTCCAAAATATGATCTATCTACAAAACAGAAACAGATCATGGACCTGGAAGGCAGATTTGTGTTTGCCATGGGGGAGTGGGGAGACAGGGGAACTAAAAGGGAGTTTGGCGTTGTTAGATGCAGACATTTAGAACAGATGGGTGATGGAGTCTTGCTACACAGAGCAGGGAACTATATCCAATCTCTTGGGTAAATACCTGATGTAAAATGAGAAAAGCGGGTGTATATGTATGGCTGGATCACTTTGCTGTAGAGCAGAAATTAAAGGAACATTGTAATCCACTATACTGTAATAAAAATCTTAAAAAGAAAAAAGTTAAAAATAAATAATTTTTTTAATTAAAAAATGTTTCTTGGACCAATTTTGTGTCAATTTAACTTTTATTCGTTTATTTATTTAGTTTTGACCATGCAGAAATTCCCCAGGCCAGGAATGGAACCCACGCCACAGCAGTAGCCACAGCAGTGACAATGCCAGATCCTTAACCCACTGGGTCACAAGGGAGCTCCTAAATTTAAATTTGAAAATTGCACTGAAAAAGATTTAATATTACAGAAAATTTATTGTGACACTTTTGTAACCTGAAAGGTTATTTAAAGGTAAAAAGATAATATTCCAAACAATCCCAATTTACAAATTTGCTCAAGCTGAGATTTGCTCAAAGCGAGGTTCACCCAGGGTTAAAAAAGCAAAAGAGTAATTCCAGAGAGCTATGTAAACCTGTTCATGACACTATTGTAGAGTTGCCCTGAGACATGCTTAGGGCATTCAGAATAAATAAGTGATTTGGGTGATGCTCTTTCAATGTGTCCCTTTAGAATACACTCCACATCTGCCAAGGAGCAGTTTTATGTGTGCATTTAGTACTTAAGTATTTTCTCTCCTTACAGGAGAAGTCAGTGGAAACTGAAAGTGGCAAGGGTCAATTATTCATCTCTCTCCTTCCCACAACAGAAAACTACAATCCCAAAATGACATTTTCCCACTCAGATTTATCTTATAGACATCCAGCAACTGGCAAATACATACACTATCCCCAATCTAAATGGTTTCCTCACTTGCGGCATTTCATTTCCTTGTTCCTCTAGAGAAGAGTATGGACTTTTTCCTCTGGAAAATAAAATACACTTCTAACCTGAAAGTTTAAATCTTCAAGAATACTCAACCCCTTAGACAGAAAAATGAAGTTCAAGGAAATTCAAGACCCTTCTAGGCTGTATTGTTCCTAGAATGACATATCACACAAGTTTCTCATTATCTTAGATATTTCAAAACAACTCTAAAACTGATGTGAATTTGAACATGAACTAATTACATATGCGTGTGCCTATCAATTATTTAAAATGAGTAAAAGCTAACTGTATTTTAATCACACTACATATAAAAGTGTTAGTGCAAGACCACCAAACTATGAACTGCAAAACAAGTCATCAGTTTTATAGACCTCAGCCAACCACGCACCTTCAGCCTATCAAGAGTTGGAGTAGGAGGTAAAAAAAGATTTTGTGAGAATTTTCTTACCCAGGGAGGGATGAGCGGGGTACTCCTTTCGCTGTAGCCCAGTGAAGAATGGCTTCTGGAAGTAAATATGTGTGCTATGAGCTTGGTAAACATGGTATTGGTATCTTTACTCATGAGTGAGGGATCTAAAGAGTTAGATGCTAGTTGGACTGACCTATAGCATTGCAGTCTCTGGAGACGTTTGCGGAGTAAGTGAACTCCCACTTATGATGTGTCAAATTTGCAGATTTCCGAGTTCCCATCGTGGCTCAGTAGTTAACGAACTCTATTAATATCCATGAGGATGCGGATTTGATCCCTGGCATCGTTCAGTGAGTGAGCTGTGATGAAGTTCACAGATGTGCCTCTGATCCCACGTTGCTCTGGCTGTGGCATAGGCTGGTGGCTACAGCTCCAATTTCACCCCTAGCCTGGAAATGTCCATTTGCCATCAGTGCGGCCCTAAAAAGAGCAAAAATAAAAAAGTTGCAAATTTCCTTTGGACCATGTAAGAGACTGAGAACACAATTACAGCTTCCTTACATTTGCATCCTCCAATTTTGCATGCTATCCAGTTCCCATGTGTTTTCTGAGACACACTTCTCTTTGGAATCTATCCCAAATTGTTAAGCCTTCAATTTTCTTTTAACCTCTGGTTGACTGATTCTCTGAAGCTGACTTTACTATTGGATTGGACTGGACCGGACTGGACTGGATTGGATTGGAAGACAGTAACTCCACCACCTCTCCTGAGTACAGAATTCACTGGCTTTCTTTTTTCTTTTTCTTTTCTTTTTTTTCTTTTTTTTTTTTTTTTTTTTTTTGTCTTTTTGGCATTTCTAGGGCCACTTCTGAGGCATATGGAGGTTCCCAGGCTAGGGGTCTAATCAGAGCTGTAGCCTCTGGCCTACACCAGAGCCACAGCAACGCCAGATCGGAGCCGCGTCTGCAAACTACACCACAGCTCACGGCCACGCCGGATCCTTAACCCACTGAGCGAGGCCAGAAATTGAACCCACAACCTCATGGTTCCTAGTCGGATTCATTAACCACTGATCCATGGCGGGTACGCCTCACTGACTCTTTCTATCCTCACTTACCCACCAAGAATGGTCATTCCCCAAAAGCCCCATAATCATGTTTTTTCTCTATGTATTTCTGCAACTCCGACTGTACCCCATCCTTTCTCGTCTCTTTATACTGCAGTGGTCAGCTGCCTCCTGCTCTAGAATATGCCTGGAGATAAATTATGGCACCATGAGTTTACTCCTGTTAGTAAATCAGTCCCAATAAGTTTCTGACAAGAACTTTCCTGTTTGCTACTTCCCTAGCCCGTTGTTTCAGACATGGAAGGTAAACCACACACTTCTCCGAGCCAACCAGTATTACCTCAGCTGTTGAGTTCTCCAGACTTTAAGAAATGTTTTCAATGAAACACTTCTCTTTTTCCAGTGTTTTTTCTTCCTGTAGCAAGAACTGACTCTGCCATGATATTATGTTAATCCCTACTCAATACTCTGTGGTGGCCTATATGGGAAAAGAATCTGATAAGAATGGATATATGTATATGTATAACTGATTCACTTTGCTGTACACATGAAAGTAACATAGCACTGTAAGTCAACTATACTCCAACAGAAATTGTTTTAAAGCAACCCCCCATAAAAAATATCTCTTGAAGGATACAGACAAAAAAAATTAGTGAATAGCTATCTATTGAGGTTAGGGGTAGAAATGAACAGATAGAAATGGACAAAAATTTATTATACATTTTTTCGTGTCTTTTGAACCATGTGACTGCATTACTTATTTAAGACATTGAATACATGCATATAACACACACAAAATCTGGGAGACAGCATATTAGAATGGTTAAGAGTAAATGGTTTATTTTCTTCTGCATGTGTCATCCAAATTTCCTCTAAAGAAAAAAAAGTTCTTTTTAAAATTAAGAGAACCACATACATTGTCCATTTTATTTTATTTTATTATTATTTTATTTTTTTTGTCTTTTTTTTTTGCCTTTTCTTGAGCCACTCCCACAGCATATGGAGGTTTCCAGGCTAGGGGTCTAATCCGAGCTGTAGCTGCCGGCCTACGCCAGAGCCACAGCAACGCAGGATCTGAGCCAAATCTGCAACCCACACCACAGCTCTCATGGCAACACCGGATCCTTAACCCACTGAGCAAGGCTGGGAGTCGAACCCGCAACCTCATGGTTCCTAGTCAGATTCGTTCACCACTGCGCCATGACAGGAACTCCTGTCCATTTTTTAAAAACTAATTCCTTGTTGGACGAGCTATAGCAATAACGTTCCAAGAGGGGAGAAGGAGCTCTCAATGTGGCTCAGTGGGTTAAGGACCTGACATTGTCCCTATGAGGATGCAATTTCAATCCCTGGCCTCGCTCAGTGGGTTAAGGACCCAGCATTTCTGCAAGCTGTGGTCACAGAGGCATTGCTGTGATTGTGGTATAGGCCCGCAGCTGCAGCTCCAATTGGACTTCTTGTCTGGGAACGTCCATGTGCCACAGGTGCAGCCATAAAAAGAAAAAAGAAAAGAAGGAAGAAGGAAACTATTATTTGTGGAGTTTCAAAGTGTCAATAACTATGCCAAAGATTTCATAAATTTCTCCCATGGGCAACCAAGCCAGTACTCTACACGGAATACTGCCTCCATGAGGTTCTTTTATGTAGTGCTAAAGGCAGTGGTCCTCAAGCTTAAGTGTCTACCCCAGTCATTTTGGAACCTGGTTAAAATGCAGAGTGAAATTCAAAAGTGCTGGGTGGGGTCTGTGATTCTGCATTTCAAACAAGCTCCCAAGTGACATGGATGCTGCTGGCCAGCAGACCATGCTTTTGAGTAAAAGGTGTGCTATAAGCACTGCTGCTTCTAATGCAGCTCAGAATCCCCAGCTGGCAGGGTAAGACTCTGAACCTCAGAGTGTCCCACAAGCCAATTAGCCTGGTAGAAATTATTAGCAATATTGTATTATGTATTTTATTTACTTAAGTCTTAACATTTAGAGAAAAAAATTAAAAAGCAAAAATAAATGAGATATCAGAAAAAAGGGAGAGGGATTTCTTAGTGCACCTTCAAACATCTTCTCACCACTTGGTAAAAGTTGGCTGCTTTGGAAAAGCAAGTGCCTTGCTGTTCTCCTTGGTCCCAGCCTGGTGTGGGTCTTTAACAGCAGTTAAAGAGGATAACCCTCCTTTTTCTAGGATTAGGAGCCATCCTCAGCCAAAGAAGGTGCCACTGTAACAGCTGGTTTCTAGTCTTAGCTCAGACGTTTAGGAGTGGGACTCCTTTGGGCAAGTCATTTCCACCTTCTGGCATTTGGATTCCTTATTTGCAAAGTATGGCTGAGGAGCTGCTGGTGAGACTCTCTGGGATAGGACATCTGAGGCCGACTCAAAACAAAAACTTGGGTAAGCAACAGATGACATGTTTGTACTTCGTCCTTAGATCCTTGGGGAGCCACTGAAGGCTTACAAATAAGAAAATAGTATACAATGCTATGTAGCGGGCCTAACACAAAGGATAAGAAGAAACCCCCAGTTTGCTGAATAATGGCCAAGCAATGTTTAACTATATGCAGCTGCCAAACTTACGGCAAATTTCAGTTACTGTTACCACAGAAGAGAGACATTCAACAAAGCAGAGCTAGACCTCTGTTTACTCTTCAAACAAATAGTTGAGTTTAGCAAACAAAACTTTGATTAGAGGCCATTATGGAATTCCGGTTATTGCAAGTGTTTAAATTTTCATAGATCTGCTTGAATTTTATTACATAAGCATTCCACATATATGAGTAAAGCTCAGGCCTCTCATATGCTAAGGCCTATGATCAAAGCCTAAAATGTGATTCTATTTTTTTTTTTTTTGGTCTTTTTAGGGCCGCACAACAGCATACATAGGTTCCCAGGCTAGGGGTCGAATTGGAGCTGTAGCTGCCGGCTTACTCCACAACCACAGCATCACCGGATCCGAGCTGCATCTGTGACCTACACCACAGCTCACGGCAGTGCAGGATCCTTAACCCACCGAGCAAGGCCAGGGATTGTATCTGCATCCTCATGGATACTAGTCGGATTCGTTAACCACTGAGCTATGATGGGAACTCCTAAAATGTGATTCTAATTAGCATTTCCCTCTTTAAGTTAATAATAACTACTATTATTTATTAAGTAATCTCTTCTGTGCTAGGTGCTTTCCATGCATTGTCTCAATTTACTGCCATAGCAACTGCGATGAGCTAGATATTACTATACCCATTTTATAAATAAGAAAGCAGACTCAGGAGGTTAATTAACTGGGCAGAGGTGATATGGGTGGCTGAGCTAGGTTTTGAACTCTGTTTTATTTAACTTCTTGGCTCTTAACCTTTGTCTCACTTCAAGCAGAAACAAAGGACAAACATGAATTTGTCAGTTGTTCGTCACTCAGAAATCACTCAGTAGTCATCCTTTAACCATCACACATGCACATTAAATATGTAAACTCAATCTAAGCAGCCAAAGGTGTATCACATACTTGGTGAGAAAAGGCACATTGTGAGTGCCACACCAGGTACTTTTTAGATTATGTGTCAAAGAATGAATACAAGCTTACATTTTTTTTATATATGTTTTACACTGCTCCTTGGATGCATATACTTAAGATTTCAATATGTATTCAAGCCAGTAGGTTTGCTTTCATATACATATGCATATGCATAGTAGAAAATGGAGATCTATGGATTCATTTATTTCCTCAGTTTTAAGAACATATGCCTATGGATAGATCTTTTCTGATTGTTTATGCTTAAAAAATAAAGTCACAGACAGATAAATACATCTATGATTATACTTCATAGGTACCATAGTGACACCTTGTGGGAAAAGTATGCTGAGTTGCATCTGTATGTTTCCAAATATTTTGAAAATACTTTTTCTCTTTACAAAGTGGAAATTGTCGTCAGACTCGGTTTGAGATGTTGACCGTCAAAATATAGTTTGGTCCTATACAAATTTAAGATAACAGAGTCTCCTATCCATTTCCAGTATGTTGAAAAATAATAAACTATTTCTGAGTCATAAGTGGTCTAAACTGATGGAGAGGTGATCCTGCCTGAGTTTAAATCAGTAGACATTTTTAAATTGTGTTTCTGTTTTTAGGATATAAATGAAACAATTTCCTCTAGGAATGATTTTAAACATTTTAATTTAAAAGAAGATAAAGAATCTTAAATGTTCTCCATGATAGAATTCTTATTCCCTCAAGATAGCTTTTAAAAGATTCAAAAAACCAAGACTTATTAGCAGATTGTTTACTAAGTACAAAACAAACAAAGAATTATTTATTGAGTGCTCACTATGTGCAAGGTATAATGAAAGCTTCCTTTCATTTTTCTAAAACTACTGCTTTGTTCAGCTGCTAGAGCACATTTGTTAATGAGGCTAAGGGTGGATTTTATTCAAGTGGGGATGAGTTTGCTTGTTTTGCTTCTTGGGAAATAAAGTCGACACTCAGCATCTGAGAAGGATTGATTCCAGGACACACACACCCCTTCCTCCACAGATAACAAAATCCATGGATGCTTAAGTCCCTCATATAAAATGACATGGTACAATTGGTCCTCTGTAGGGGCAGGTTCAACCAGCTGCAGTTCAAAACAGGATGGGGACTGTGCAGATATGAAGGGCTGACTGCAGTATGTTATCAAGGAAAGACAGCAAATCTTAAACACTGAGTGTTTTTGTTTTATATTTCTATTTTTTATATTTTGTATTTCTTAGATCAGGCGCTGGGTACACACACATTTGTTTTACTATTATCTATACTTCATTTATTCCCTGTGTATGTGTGTGTGTTTTACTAGTACTTTTTAATATTATGAGATATTTTTAAAGCTATTACTTTAACCTGGGATGACAAAGAAATATTCTGTATTTTTAATTCTGTTTTATCTAAATAATAAGTCAGAACAGACATGGTTACTGATTGTAAAATTGCCACTACCAGGTAAATTCATTTTCTTTTTACCTACTCTATTATTTACTTACTATTTATCACCACTAGAGGGCATCTGAGAACTGAGCTAAGTACAAAGCAATGCTGTGGGTAAAATAAGACTACATTTTCCATCAAAAAAGCTAATTGTGTTTTGTGGGATAGATATTCAAAAACTTCTCAATGATATTTTTATAATGAAGTTAGTAAATATGCATACACTTCCTATTAAAATGTTAAATTAAAACACTTCCTTTTCTTTTCAGTACAATGCAACAGTTAATTCTGTAATTAGAATTCAATTTGCAAATGCCAAGTAGAATAATGGCAATAATGCATCAAATTGTATTTTCAACTGCACCTGCTTAAATTTTAGAAGTTTGTATACAATTACAAACAAACTATTGACTATCTGGGAAAGAATGCAGAATTAGCTAGGCAAGACTGGTCTCGATTATTATTATAAATCCCTCCCACAGGCATGTAATCATTTTTAGCATGTTTCACCAGTAATGCTTTAAGTACCTAATGTGGGTCAGGCATTGCCAGTGTTTTGGATTCACTGTGAAGGAGCTGCAGTCTAGCAGAAGAGAGACAAGTAGACAGTAGACGGGTGAGGAGATGGACGGGAATAATCAGTGCGCTGATGGGACACGGGGAACACCCGGGAATCAGAACAAGGAGGGAGAGCTCTTACCCTTCCGGGGTGTTTTCTTTCCCTGGCTGTGCCTATCTCACACTAGGGATCTAAAGGATAAGAGCTGACATGCACATATGGTTTCAAATCCTGTTCCACACTCTCACTAACTCTTTGGCTCAAGGCAAGTCTTTTAGCCTCTCCATCTCTGATTTTTCCCTCAGTAAAGTAATAGCAATAACAATGACATGGCCTACCATAGAGGACTGCTGGGAGGACCAAAGAACACCTATAATCTGCTTGATGCAACAGTTGGCTCACAATTTTCGTGAACTATTATTATTACTACTCTTATGTTATGACCAATGGACTTAGAGCAGAGGGTGACCAAGATGACACAAATGCTCTCTGTGTCGTGATAGATGAGATCTGGTGGAGAATTCGAGTGGAGAATTTCTCCTCTGGGACAAAGGAGGATTGATGGCTACCCACAAGAACTTGGCTCCAGCCTCTTGGCCACTCTGTCCAATATATTTTTATGCCTTTCCCTTCCTTTCCTTCCTTCCTTCCATTGTTTTTTTTTTTTTCCTTGTTTCTTTCTTTCTTTCTTTCTTTGAATTATTTTCAATGTTACAGAGTATTGGGGTGACATGGAATAATCATTTTTCTTTGTGGAATGTGGCATTCAAGCATGAAATATATTCATTTGTCTGTGTACTGGTTTGGGTACAATACCTGAGTCTCTAGCATAGTATCATATTCTGTCTCGATTTCCTTAAAAATCCATTCATTTAGAGGGCTGAGCTGGATGAGATTCACAAATCATAGTGTGTTTTTATCTTCATAATCTTTTTTATTACATTTGCTTAGAACTGGAAAGGCAACCACAAAACCAAAACCAGATGGGAAAAACTAAGCCAGAGGAAAACCAAATCCTGATTATTAACAACTATTTAGGTCATATTTTATCAATCTGTGATTCAGCAATAAGGAGCACATATTTTGATAAAAGAATAATATCTTAGACCAGGCGTCTCTCTCTAACATCATAGATATTTGTATCATGACAGAACATGAAATAATCCGGGAAATTGAGGTAAAGATTTTATGGCTTTTTTTCTCCCAGCTATAAAATTGTCCACTTTAATATCATGTGTACCAGGCCCGCCAACATAGTCACAAAACGGGTTCCTCTCTCAGAGGCTTCTAGAGGGAAAGACTCTATCAGAAAATCTCACCTTCTTTTATCCCAAACTGATACATCAGAGATGTATTTGGGAAGCAGCCCCAAAACAAACATGAATGATTTTTGACCCTCAACTGGTGTATAGATAAGGGGCTGACCCTGTTTTAAATGGAAGCCAGGAGAAAAGTGATTGGAAAACATCAAAATTATGATGGCTTTCCTCTGTCCCCATAGTAACCATCACCTCAGCAGCCATTTTTTTTTTTAGATTAAAGACAAAGGGTTCTTGACACTCCTGTGCAGATCAAATAGATTTGTTTTCAGCTGACATATTCCAAGTTGATCAAACAACTTCTTTGGTAAAATAAACTACCTACAAGAGATCCTGGGTTGAGCACCAAAGAGAAGGAAATCTGGGCCAGGAAGAAAGAAGGAGAAAGTGTTATTTGATGATTTATTCTGTTGTTTATTTTTTTCCCTGTAAATACAATTGCAGCAAAAGCTATGTCTCTGTCTCAATGTATAAACTAGCTTTTCACAGACAGTTTTATTTTAGTCCTCTACATCAGGAATTCATTTCTGGCAAGACTTGAGCCCACCAGCTCCAGTTGAGACTGGCTGCAGAGAAGGCAGGCCAGAGCTTTCTCTGACTATGACAGTGATTAACTGAAGCACACTGTGTGGAAATGCCACACAAATGCAGCATGATTTCTGTTCCTCCAGGGGATACAGCGGAGGACCAGGGGATGAGCCACCTTGTGCCACTGTCTAGGAGGGAACAATACAGGCAAGAAACTGGTTCCTGGGTCCAGTGCTTCAGGAACCTTGCCTTGCTCTGAAAAAGCAAGGGGGCCAAGCCTCACCTAGGCAATGCTGATGGTAGGAGTCACTGTGCTGGCACCTCTGTGGTTTACTCTCTGTCTCAACGCTCCTTTACATATTTCTTTTACCCACTTTATCCTTGGGTTTTTGAGATTAGCCAACATTTTCCTACCATCACGAGAGCCCAGCTTCAGAAATTTAGGATTTCTTTCTGGAAACAACGAATACTTCTTTCTCAGTCTATCTAATTGGCTGGCTCAGACCCAAGAGAAGACAAGTGCTAAACTTCAATTGACCCTCCCTACCTTTGCTCCCTACACACCCTTAGTTGAAATTGCATGTCTTTTTTGTAGTGTCACTCATCAAACATGATGGAGCACTTTCTCCATACCAGGCAAGGTATCAGGCCTACAGAGACACAGAGAAAATAAAGGCAGCCTCTGGCATCGACTAATGTTCTGTACTGAATGCCCCTTTTATAGAGAAGGGGAACTTAATTTGGAAGCTTCAGGATGGGATTGGAAGGGGTACAGTAGAGATAGAAGCTATGAATTTCCTCAAAGTGTGTGTGTGTGTGTGTGTGTGTGTGTGTTGTGTGCATCCAGGAGTGCCTATAAGCATACTTCTGAGTGGAGGGCCTCTCTTTTACAGGAAAAGATCACCACAAAATACCATGTTCCCTGCCCTCTGAAGTATAAGGAAGAGAACCAGGATAGTGATGAGTAGGAGACTGGGCAGGGTCAAGAGATGGAATGAAGTGTACAGCAGAGTTCTTACTTAAATCCATAATCTCAAATTACTAATAGGTAATCGGCTTACTTTCCCCTTCCTCTCTCCATCATTTTCTCAATTTAAAAAAAAAAATAAGAAAAGCGTCTAATGAGAACAAAATTCCATTTTTAAATAAAAAATATTTTAAAGCCATATAATTAAAAACATGTGCTGTACTTATGTCTGGCAGCTTTTAAACATGTTTCGTAATACCATTATGGGTTATCCTATTTCTAAAAACGATGTTCCAAATAGCATTTCCCAGCAAATGAGCACTTCCTCTTCATCCAATCACTTCACGCTATTGTGGCAAAATGAATGGTACATATAGCATCAAACTTGTAAATAATCAAAAAACAGATCACTTTGTTATTAGATCAGGTTTAGGACAGAAATAATATAGTAACGAAAACACTCATTCTTTTGGGAAAAAAAGATGAATCAGGACCTACCTCTGTTCTCAGGATGTTTTTCTAGTTTCATTTCAAGTGGCAAAGTTGGATGGTAACATGCCTTTTTCTTTCGAGCCAAGATTGTGTTTTAGTTGGACTGGCCTGGAGGCAGGAGGCTGGACTCTGGGAGTTTCACTGGGATTGCTTGCAGCAGTGTTCTTGGTGTCACATGGCTCTCTAGCTGACCTGCTGACTGTGATTCAGGATCCTTCTGTCCAGAACACTTCCTGAAAGGTGAAACTGACACAAAGGTAGAACCACTTCCTGCTCCACCCAGTTGCTACCTTCTATTTCATTGCCTGGTGTCCTTCCTGAAGACACTTTGGCTCCCTACCTGAAGGGGAGGGAGAGCAAACATCCGGGAGGAATCAAGCTTTGAGCTGAGGTTTGAAGGATGTGTAACCCTCTGAACAGGTGGCCTCTTGAGCTGAATTCTCATCACCTTGGCCATCTCCAGTTCCATCTCTTGGAGGACCGAACATTTCCTCACCTTATTCTGTTTAGGACCCTGACGGAACGCCACAGCCAGCCTCCTGGGGCCCCTTCATCTGCAGCCATCTCTCCTCCTAGACATCAAGACCTGTGGACCACACCAACTCCTCCTGTGCCTGCTATCCTAGAACTCCTACAACTCCATCTAAAGTATGAACCTCCGAGATCCTCTCTTCTCTCTTCTGACTGCCTTGTGCTTCCTCACTCTTGACTTTTCCTTCCATTGCTCTTTATCCCCTACCCCAAGCCCTTCTCTGTGTCTGCAGAATCTTCATTGCATTGGAAATAAAATCCTCCAAACCCCCTCAAACACGGTGCAATATGCAATCTTCTCCCCTTCATTCTTTGATTACTCTGAAACCTGGTTTCCTCCCAGTCCCTAGTTCTTACTGCCTTGGAGATAATAAAGTTGCTTCATTTCCTCTCTTTGTTGTCCAAACCCTGTGGTTTGTCTCTTCAACCATTCTTCCAGAACTTTCATCATTCCAGCCACCTTGCTTCTGCACTGTGGCAACTCTGTAACCTCTTGGTCTTGGATCAGCCCACCCATCTGTCTTCTCTGCTCTTATACCTGCTGAATGTGGCTGGAGAAAATCATTCAACTGTTCAGGTCAGCACCATTATAAAAGCAAGTCTTTGCTTTTTTGTTTGTTTTTTCGCTTATCCTTTTTTGGCCTCCCTACAGCATATGGAGTTCCCAGACCAGGGATCAAATCCAATCTGCAGTTGCCACCTAAGCCACAGCTGTGCAACGCTAGATCCTTAACTCACTGAGCAGGGCCGGGAATCGAACCAGCATCCCAGCAATCCCAATACACCACCCATTCCACTGCACCACAGCAGTGGAGTTCCTATCGTGGCTCAGCGGTAATGAACCTGACCAATATCCATGAGGACACAGTTTCGATCCCTGGCCTCGCTCAGTGGGTTAAGGATGCAGGGCTGCTGTGAGCTGTGGTGTAGGCTGAAGACACAACTTGGATCCTGAGTTGCTGTGGCTGTGGCATAGGCCAGCAGCTACAGCTCTGATTTGACCCCTAGCCTGGGAACCTCCATGTGCCATGAGTGTGGCCCTAAAAAGACAAAACCAAAAAAGCAAGCATCTATCCACAGTTTCTTCAAACTTCAAACTTAACCACTCTTCTCAAGCTCCCTTCTCCTGGATTAATTTAACCCCTTAATACACTAAGAAAAATCAAAACCATGTGTTTCATGTGCCACCAACTATTTGCTGCCACATTGCAAGGGAACATCACATTCATCTCCACCCCTACAAGCTCCAAGAGAGGAGTTTCCCTTGCGTTTAAGGCTAACCCACTTCCCTGTACTCTGATCTTCTCTCCTCCTACTTCCTCAGAGACTATTCCATTCCTTATCCCCACTCCACCCCTTCCTATAACTACAACAAGCACTCTCTCAACTGGCTTTTATGTCAACTCATGAATATATTCTCTTTTCCAGTTCTGTGAGGAAAACCTCATAATTCTTATTGGTTCTATATGGCTCTCCTTCTAGTTCCATCCTTTCCATTTCTTCATAGAGCTTCCTCAGGAGGTCCCTGGTGGATCAGCAGACTAAGGATCCAGCGTTGTCACTGCTGTGGCTTGGGTCTCTGCTGCGGCATGAGTTTGATCTCTGGCACGGGGAACTTCAGTATGCCAAAAAACAAACAAAAACCAAAGTATATCTTCCCAAAAGAGCAATTTGCATTTATTGTATCATCTCCGTATCCTAACTTTCCTTCACACCTTAACCTGTTACAAACCACATCCTGCCCTGGAGCCACACTGACCTTGTCATCATTGAGATGATCAGTTATGTCCTCATTGATAAATAGAGAAGGGTTTTCTCATCTCATTCAACCTCTCCACGCACTAGGACAGCATTAACCACACTCTTACTTTCTTGATGTCACTCTCTCCTTATTTGATACCCACTCACCGGCTAGTCTTCTTCAACTTTCTTCTATCTGGCCTTTCCTGTTTTTTGGTGTTGGTGTTCTCAAGTCAGTATCTTCCAAACTTTGTTACCTCATAACACACATGGGTTTTGAAACTATTTGTAAGACATGCTGGGGTAAACTGGACACTATTTGGAAATGTCTAAATGATATTGGTGAAAAAAGTAATTGTCTTCTCTTTTGTAATAAGAAAAAATTTCTAAAACGTAGAAAAGATAATGTGTTTGAAATCGCAAAATATTTTTTAAATTTTTTGCTCTTGAAATGGCTATTCACAATTTCTTGTCATGACTTTATAGTGGTTAATTTCTTCATACTTTTGATAGTCACCACCAACAAGAAACTTGGTTCATGCAAATAGGTAATAAAAATATTTTCTTGGAGTTCCTGCTGTGGCTCAGCAGTAATGAACCCAACTAGTGTCCATGAGGATGCGGGTTCGATCCCTGGCCTCATTCAGCAGGTTAAGGATCCGGCATTGGCGTGAGCCATGGTGTAGGTTGCAGACACGTCTCAGATCCCACAGTGCTGTGGCTGTGGTATAGGCCGGCAGCTATAGGTCCAATTTGACCCCTAGCCAGGGAACTTTTGCCATGAGTACGGTCCTAAAAAGACAAAAAAGTATGTATATATATTCTTACTTTTGACGATCATTCAAATGTTGACAACAGTTGACATATTTCCAGAATCTAGTAACTCCGCCTCTTCTTACATAGAAAAATGTTGAAATTTCTTGAAAATATGATGAATTTCTAATCTGACTGACTGAACTTTTATACATCAAGGATTTCAAAAAGGTAACATCCTCATCTGAAGTAATTTATGGTATTACAGATAGTTTGGGTACCACCCTGGCCACAAACTAACAGATCTATCCATTGTATGTGAAGTCAGAGATTTAGGAAAACCTCCTGGAGCTACACCTACCCCTTGTCTGGCCTTCCTATCACCCTCCCACCTTCTGTCTCACTCAACTGGCCATACTTAGGGTTTCTTGGGTACCTAGACCATCAGTCTCTCCAGAAATGCCATGGTTGGCTTTTTCACTCTAAGATCAATATTGAGGTGGTAGATTATACCGTTGATTATATTCTGAGTTTTGCAGCAGTGACAGTTACAGGAGACCCTCATCATGCTAGACAACCTCGGGACTCTAACATGTTATTAGAATCCTGTGTTCAAGCAGCCCATTGAGGATCTCTGGAAATGGCTGTGCACCTGGAGACAATCTGTCCAGGGGCCCAGAATACTTCTAATCCTAATCAGCTTCCCTAGATTTGCAAGGATCAGTATCTCATGGAAAACCAGTGCCATATTACATGAGGCAGAAAACTACCACTGGATTCTGTCTTTAGCCCTTTTTCCACCATATACAGTCGTCCAGAAGAAGGTCATTTGCTTTCATTTCTGCAAAAGCAACCCATATAGTGACAGTTCTTTGAACTGTATGTCTGTCTTCTGAACTATAGACATAATTCTGGATGTTTCCAGTTGGATGTTCCATAGACCTAGAATGTCCACAATTGAACTTAATGATCCTGAAATCTACATTTTTACTGAATTCCTCCTTTCAGCAAATGGCACCATCAATGCCTCTGTTACAGAAACTCAGAAGTCACTTTTGGACCTGCCCTGTCCCTTACCATCTCTATCTGGTCAGCCATCAAGTCTTGTCATTTTTCTCTCAAATTTATACTCTTTACTCTTCAGCTTCTCAAAATGTCTGTACTGGTTCACAGAAATACCCTACAAACTGACCCTGTTGTCTTTAGCCTTCCCCTCCAGACAGCTACCATAGTTATCTATCTAATGTACAAATCTAATCATATCCCAGTTTGGCATCTTTAATGATCCCCCACTGCCTATGTGATAAAGCCCAAGTCCCTTAGCGTGAAATACAAAACCACTTTTGCTGGCCCGGAAATCATCTGTCCTCCCTCATCTTTCACCATGCCTTCATATTCTACAGTGAACTCTTTCTGGCTTCTTGAGCAATCCAAACTATCTTATTTCCATGCCCTGGTCCAGGGTGACACCTCCACCAGGAATACTATTCTGATTGTTCCTCTCCATGTCTTTACTAGGATGACTCCTAGCTGTCTTTCCAGACTCAAATCACCTGCCTCTTCCTCTGGAAAACCTTTCCTCTTCATTATAAACTCAGTTGTCCCTGTTAGAAGCACCCATTATGCTCTGCCATACTATAGGAATGATTAATATACCATTTGCTTTCTTGAATGTTCTAAAGAAAATTATCAAGATATACACACCCAGGAGTTCCTGTCTAGGTGCAGCAGAAACGAATCCAACTAGCATCCATGAAGGTGTGGGTTCAATCCCTGGCTTTGCTCAGTGGGTCAGCCATCCAGCACTGCCATGAGCTACAGTATATGTGGCTCAGATCTAGCATGGCCGTGGCTGTGGCATAGGCTAGTGGCTATAGCTCCAATTCAACCCCTGGCCTTGGAAACTCCATGTGCCGCAGGTGCGGCCCTTAAAAAAAAGCAAAAAAAAAAAAGATATACATATTTGGCACATAGTTCCTACCACCGAGACACCCCATAGCATAGTGTTGACCTATACAGCTGAGCACTATAGAGAATGATAGGAGTCTCTTGACTACAAACATAAGAACAGGTTTATTTGAGAACTGCATGTTGTATGCTCATTGCAAGGCCCTGCACAGCCTGGAGATGAACCAGCCTCATGTGCTGGTACTCTTTACCCAGAGAGCCAATTCATCCCCACCTCTGCCAGCCCCTAAATTAGGATATTTTCCTCATCCAAGTTAATCCACCCACAATTTTTCGTTCTTCTCCTACACAAAAGTCACTTTCCTGTGAGCAAGGTCATTGTCAGATAACCCAAAGAGTTTATGGTCCTGAGATGCCTCTGGGCCAGTTGAGGACATGCAGTCATCATAATCTTGACACAGATCTTATCAGATGTCTTCTAACAATGACCATCCCCTGTCTCTGCTTGGTCAGACATTTACCAGAAAGTACTTGTACCTCAGAGCTTTCACCAATCTTACTTCGCCATTTAAACTCAGGATACAACAAAACTTGGTGTATGCTTTTAATATGCATTTGATTTGCACCTTCCTCTTTTGGCTCCAGCCCTTTTCATTTGCTAACCAGAGGAGCAATCAATAAATTCTTATTGATTGAGAGAGTTCCTGTACAAAGAGGTGGGGATAGACTTCGCCTGAAGAAGGCTCCGAAGAGAGAGCCTGGTAACATTCTTTGATCTAGAAAAAATAGGAATAAAAAGTAGTTTGGGATGTAGACATGAGATCAGTTCACAATATTTGGGAGTTGCAGTGCATTTAGAACTCCCACACAAGCAGTCTAGCCTGAGCCTAGAGAAGTGACGCCAAGGACAGCTGACATTTCCCAGGTCACCATTGCATAATCTCCTTGGATAATAACCACTTCACCTACTATGAACTTTAATCACAAAGTAAGAAAAAAACCTACATTTAAAGTTAGGCAATTCTGGAAGGGACCATTTCTTGCTGTGTGTTGCTACGGAGGGTGGGGGGATTGTCAACTCCAAAGGATAGAAAAGGAATTTTGCACTGAAGAAAAGCTTGAACTAAAAAATTGTATAACCTTATAATCATATTATCCAGGAACAATAGGCTGTATTTTTTTGGCTAATCTTAAAACCACCTTAAAAAATAAATAAACAGGAGTTCCCATCGTGGCGCAGTGGTTAACGAATCCAACTAGGAACCATGAGGTTGCGGGTTCGGTCCCTGCCCTTGCTCAGTGGGTTAACGATCCGGCATTGCCCTGAGTTGTGGTGTAGGTTGCAGACGCGGCTCGGATCCCGCGTTGCTGTGGCTCTGGCGTAGGCCGGTGGCTGCAGCTCCGATTAGACCCCTAGCCTGGGGACCTCCATATGCCGCGGGAGTGGCCCAAGAAATAGCAACAACAACAACAACAACAAAAAGACAAAAGACAAAAGACCAAAAAATAAATAAATAAATAAATAAACAGGAGTTCCCATCGTGGCTCAGCGGTTAATGAAACCCACTAGGAACCATGAGGTTGCGGGTTCGATCCCTGGCCTTGCTCAGTGGGTTAAGGATTTGGTGTTGCCGTGAGCTGTGGTATAGGTTGCAGACATGGCTCGGATCCCGAGTTGCTGTGGCTCTGCGTAGGCCAGTGGCTACAGCTCTGATTGGACCTCTAGCCTGGGAATCTTCATATGCCACAGGAGCAGCCCTAGAAAAGGCAAAAAGACAAAAAAAATAAATAAATAAATAAACAAACAGAACCCTCAATTAAAAACAGTTGGGAGAGGAGTTCCCGTTATGGCTCAGTGGGTTAAGAACCCAAAATAGTATCTGTGAGGATGTGGGTTCAATCCCTGGCCTCACTCAGTGGGTTAAGGATATGGTATTGTTGCAAGCTGCAGTTTAGGTCACAGACACAGCTCAGATGTCAGATGTAGAGTTGCTGTGGCTTTGGTGTAAGCCTCAGCTGCAGTTCCGATTGAACCCCTAGCCCCCAGAAACTTCCATATCCTGCAAGTGCAACCATAAAAAGAAAAAAAAAAAAAAAGTTGGGAGATCAGAAGGGGGAGTTCTCCCAGAGCCCAAGAGGAAGAAAAATGAGTCCTCTTTCCTGACAAGGACTCAGCCGATGAAAAGCCATGGACTCTGTTTACTATAGCCCTCCCCAACTTCCTTTTCACCTGTATAAAAGCATTCTCTTTCCCTTGCCTTGCAAGGGCTTGGACATGGCTTGCCATGGTTGCAAACGCCAAATTTCAGTTCTTTGCTGATCCCAAATAAACCCATTTTTGGCTGGAGAAATAACTTGCAGTCTTTCAAGTTTAGGTCAACCCACCTCATGCTCACAGGGTCTAACTAGGAAACAAATGTAAAGTTTCCAAAATTGTGGCTTGATTTAAGGTTGGCATTACTTGTGCCGACATTCAGGGCAAAGGAATTGGAATGAAGTGCAGGGAGGATCTACAACAATTTCAGGATATTGTTCAAAAGACTTTCTTAAGCATTAATCCATTGTTTCAAGACAATAATTTGATGACTTAAAAATAAGTAAATCAGAATCATATGGATTAAATTTTCCTTGAAGTACACTTGAGTTCCAAAGGAAGGAAAAAGGCATTTGGCAAAATGCAGTCTGCCTTTGCCAAACCTGAAGTGTTTGAAAAATAATTTGAGAGGTTTTGCCAAACCCCAAATGCCACTGTGTTCTTAGATCCCACCCAGATCTCTAAAAATGCAAAGCTAATACATCTACCCAGAGTTCTAAATGAGTGTGGGCGTCTTGGTAAGAAAGCTAACTGTTTCATTTAGAGCCTCCAATGAGATTTCTTAACACTTTTAGAAAGAAATCATTTGATTAAACGATCTTTCACTTCCCATCCTGCTCTGATCTCTAGGATCTCTATCTCAGGTTAAAAAAAAAAAATTCCAGTAAGTATACTGTGAAATTATTTTATGTCTTTAGCAAAAGAAATTTTGAACAGAAAAATTACTTTTAGCTAAACTTCTCTAGAAGTGCAACAATATCTTCCTATCTTCCTATTAGAATTGTGTGTGTGTGTGTGTGTATGTTTTCTTTCTCTATATGTTTGTTCATAGTGCTGACAATCTAAATGGTTTTTATTTACATCATCTCTGAACTAAAATTAAATTTGCAATCATAGCTGCCAACAGGGAATTCCCAAGGGCCTGAATCAGGTCATGATTTAACCAGAAAACCAAACTTTCAAGAAATTAACAGCATGTATTAGAATGTGGGTGGTATAGGCAAGTCTTTACACCCTGCAAATGACTCTTCACTTTTGAACAGTAAGCTTAGCTATGTTGAATTTCTACCACATAAGGGGTACTTCTTTTTGGAAGATGGCCAGTAAATGTATGTCTAATGCACTTTGCATCTGCAAAATGACATTTGCTCACCTAACAATGAGGATTCAATGTGACATAATTCAGATGGCTTTCAGTTCCTAGGGAAACTGTTCACAGGCTTTTTATTCTGGAGCTAAAGCAGTTGATATTCTTCTTTTATTGTATTTTCTTTCACTTTATTTTTTATTATAATTCGTTCTTGAAATTGTTATGAGTACTGCGTATTATCATTTCTCAAATATTTGTTGAAGTTTAGATGAGAAACCCCAGAGACATTTTGATTATTCAGAAAAAAATCTTCTATGATTTTTGGTTGAAATAATTCATTTTTGCCAGAATTTAAGATTGTTTAGAAGACATTACTCAGGAAAGGAGCATATTTCTATTTTACTTTAAACTCAGCTATGAAAATGACTGTTCTTTGCCTTGGACTTATGGGACACTGCAGCCCTCCAGGAATGGCTCATTTGGGGTTAGATTGCTATTAAAATATTTCTTTCTATAAGAATAGTTCCAGGACTTCCCATCATGGCACAGAGGAAATTAATCCAACTAGGAACCATGAGGTTGCAAGTTAGATCCCTGGCCTCGCTCAGTGGGTTAAGGATCCAGCATTGCTGTGAGCTGTGGTGTAGGTTGCAAACCCGGCTCAGATCTGGCATTGCTGTGGCTGTGGTGTAGGCCAGCAGCTACAGCTCTGATTGCACCCGTAGCCTGGGGACCTCTATATGCTGTGAGTGAAGCCCTAAAAAAAAAAAAAAAAAAAAAGGAAAAAAGGAAAAAACAAACAAAAAAAGAATAGTTCCATGTACGTTGTCCAGTATGTGTTATAAGAACTAGCCTAGCTGAAAGGGTAACCCCAAAGGCAATTTCTGTTCTCCAGATGCCATTGTAGAAAAGGGATCAGCAATGAGGCCCTGAGATGCTGTCCTGCAGGGATCATTCGGTTACAAGGAAGATGGAACTATTCAAGTTAGCTCAAATATAAGTAGAGAAATTGGAAGGATACAATAGAATATCATAAAACTGAAATGGAGAAAATATAGTGGGTCTTCTTGAAAACTTCTTCATGTAGATAATTTTTCCTGTTGGCTTGACATTTCTGAATGTAACAGGACCTAAAACTACATGACAATTTCAGGATTTACCATCATTTAGAATATCTATCTCCAGAGGCCAGCCTCCCATCAACCATGAGCAGGGCAGAAGAGGAAATGCTTAGAAAGGTCCTGGGGGCCTATAATTGGTGTGTATGTTATCATCTCCCATTATGTTTAGTGTCCCTGTTGTACTGTGCCCACATGATATTCTACTCAGAGGGCAAGTAGAGCCATATTTCATTATTTCACCAAATTTTATGAAAACAAGCCTAAGAGTCCATCTCTGGGTTGGCAGGTATACTAGTTAACTATTAATGCATAACTAATTCCTCTAAAATTTCATGATTTTTTTAAAACTATGAAAATGTGTTATTTCACAGTTTCTCTTGGTTAGCAATTTGTGAGTTGCTCAGCAGCATGACTCTGCCTCAGGGCGTCTCATGCGTTTGCAGTCAAGATGGGGATCAGAGCTACAATCATCTGAAGGATCTGGTGCAAGGTGGCTTATCTGCATGGCTGTTGACAGGATGCTCAGTCTAGTTTCTTGCTGCTTTTGGCAGGTGGGCTCAATTCCTTGCCATGTGGACTTCTCTGTAGGGTTGCTTGAGCGTCCTCCTGACTCAAAGAACTAGCACTCCAAGAGAGAGCAAGAAGAAGGACACAATGACTATTATAATATAATCTCAAAAGTCACACATCTTCACCTCCACCATATTCTATTCATGAGAAGCAAATCCTAAGGACAGCCCACATCCAAGGTGAGAGGAATTAGGTTCCACCTTTTGCATGGAGTAGTGTTAGAGAATTGATTGACTTCTTTTAAAAACTACACATCAGAAGATCCATTTTATCCTTTTGTGCCTGCCCTTGTCCCCTGTACCACATGATATCTCAAAGAGACACAATACAGACATGAAAGCCAGTAAAGGTCTAGCACAAACTGAAAAGAACCCTGGCTTCTCCCTGGTTAGTATGGTGGTTTTCTCTGCTCCCTAAATCTTGGCAAAACTTCTGCTAAACGTTAGGCTGGAAGCACAGGACCATGCACGGTACCGTCTCATTGTCCCAGGTCACCACGTAGCAACCTTCAGAGAAACTGACCGCTGCATCTCCACTCTTTGTGCTCATTATGACTCAATGAGCTTCTCATAACTTTCCTCATTATCTTTATCCCTCATAAGGTATTTCTCTTCCAAGAAGGCCCACTGTGGCTGTGATTCTTCAGATTGTACAAGTGTCCTCTTCTCTCCTATGGAACCCTCAACCACTCTCTATTTTTGAGGTTCCTAAGATTTCTAAGGGAAAATAAGATTCTCTCAATATTAAAGTGTGTAGGGAGTCTCTCTCTCTCTCTCTCTCTCTCTCTCTCACACACACACACACACACACACACACACGGTAGTTTTAGACAAAACTTCTGCTGAGGCGAGTAATAATTTGTTCTTTGGATTAAAATAATAAATCTTCTTTTGTTTAAATGACAGGTGGTTGAGACTGTTAATTTATAATTTTGGAAAATCCCGTATAGACTAGAAAGAAAAAAAAGAATCAAACACTAAGGTGAGGACCTCAATCTTTTTCAGCCAGGGAACAATTAGATTAAAAATACCATGGCTTCAGAGACTCTTTTGTGAGCCATGAATTGATGTAAGACACTCCCCTTATTGCAGTGATGCAGCTTTGGTATTAAAGTTTAATAACTAGCCTCAGCTTACCAGTTTTTGGAATCATTTTTACAGCCACTACCCAAAAACTTAAGTCATAGGATTCATTTGGGGCTAGGAAGGAATTTAGGATACATCTGCTTTAATTATTTCATCTTAAAGATGATATTAACTACCTTGGTGATTAAGCTGTTGCTACCTGTTATCCACACTAACTCATGACTATATGTCATGACACTATATGTCAAGCACATATGGTGTGCTTGTGCTTTATATTATGGCAAACATGTGGAATGAATGACTTCCCTGGTTTGCCCAGGTCTGATGGATTTCTCAAGACATGGGACTTGCAGCGCTAAAGTCAGGAACATTAAGGGCAAAACAGGATGATTTAGTCACCCTACTAACATGTTGTATTTATTACCAACTTCTCTATAACAAATTATCCCAAAACTTAGTGACTTAAAACAATGGATAATTGAGTTCCCTGGTGGCCTAGTGGTTAAGGATTTGGTATTGTTACTGCTGTGACTTAGGTTTAACCCCTGGCCTGGGAACTTCCACATGTAGGAGTGTAGCCAAAAAGACAAACTAACAAATAAACAGAAATGGATATTTATTTATCTCTCTGTTTCTAAGGGTTAGGAATTCAGGGGCAGCTTTCCTGGGTCGTTCTGGCTCCAGATTTCTCATGATGCAATTGTCGAGTTGAGGGCCAGCCCTGCAGTCTCTGAAAGCTCGACTGGCAAGAAGGATTTACTCTCAAGATGGCTCACCACTATGACTGCTGGCTGGAGAACTCGGTTCCTCACTACATGGACTTTTTTTCATGCATGGTGTGGCACCAGCCTCCCCCCCAGCAAATGATCCAAGAGGCAGAAGCTGGGAACTTGTTTTTTTTTTTTTTTTTTTAATGATCTAGCCTTGGAGATGACTTGTCACATATTCTATAGGTTACAATGACCCATCCTGCCACAATTTTTTTTTCACTGTTCAAGGTTTATTTGTTGTGTTGATTGATATAACACTTGAATAGTTGGCTGTATTATTTATGCAAATTTTATTTATTTATGCATTATTGATGAAGTGACCTGAGGAATGTCAGAGCTCAAGAAGGACAAAGAAGGTATGTGTACAGGAGGAATGTGGTGGAAGTCTGGTTATATATAGGGGATATGGATCAATTAAGTAAACATATTTAGAATAACAGGAATCAGGATTCTCGATGTTGTGAAAGGGAATGTTAAATATGGAAAAGAAGAGAATGAGATAGAACCCTATGGTGTTAGACTGAAATTGGAGCTACCATGGTGAATTCATGATTTTCAACAATATAAATACGTGTATAAATAATAGATAGTAGATACAAATGCAACTTTTATACATTCTTTAGATCTGTGCACTGAGAGAGCATGTGAGAGTAGCAGGACCAATGGCATGGAGCACACGTAGCATAAATAATACCGCTAGAATAAAGACTGTAATATCATAAACACCATTCACCATTAAAATGAAACAAGACTCCATGGGGAAATGACTGATTCCAGGATGGCACAAGGAAAGTGTAAGATGAGCCTGAATGTCGTCATGTGCCACAAAGTAAAGAAATGCTCCAAGAGTGATGTGTACATGTAAAAGTACACAAAAGTCAGCTTTAGGTTTCTCCCCTTGGCCAAATATGGGCCAATTTGTGCATTCAAATTGATAGTAATAAATGATAGTAATAAATAAAAGAAAATAGAAAGATATACTGACAGAGATACAGATATGGCAAATTTTTTGAGAAGCAAGATTCCTTAGAAACCTCTCCAAAAAGTTCTTATTAACTATAATGGGTGAGGAATAGGTGAGGGAAGTGTAACCTTACAGTAGAGAAGGCTAGCAGACACCAACTTTCTCGAGTAAAGAATGTCACCAGTAACAGGACAAATCAAAATCATGTGCCATCTGATAAAATGCAAAAGTAAGAATTTAACATAATTTCTGTGATATTCCTACCAATCTAGTCTAATCCTAACTTAGTCAAAAAAATACTACATATCTAAAATGGAAGATATCTATTTTGTAAAAATAATAATAATAATAATTTAGTTTAAAAATTGACTTGTAAATCTTTGGAAATGTCAAGGTCATGGAAGTCAAGGAAAAACTGAGGGGCTGCTCCAGACTAAAGAAGCCTAAGGAGACCTAATAACTAAATGTAACCTGTGATTCCAGACTAAACTGGATTATTCAATAATTGGTGATACTTTTATGGGACCTGAAAATTAGATAGTAATCCAAATTACTTTTCTTTTTAATTTTAGTTGGTTTAAAATATTACATTAATTGCATGTAAACAATATAAGGATTTGATATTTTACCTCTTTTTACTGCCACACCTGTGGCATATTAGAGTTCTCAAGCTAGGGGTAAAATTAGACCTGCAGGTGGGGCCCATGCCACAGCCACAGCAACACTGAACCTAAGCCAGAAGAGAGTGGCAAGATATAGTCCAAGTTCTAAAAGGCTAAAATTTGCAAACTAGAGTAATCTACCCATCAAGATTATTTAAAATAGAAGTAAAAATAGAGAATTTCTTAAACAAAAACTAAAAAGAATACAGCAATACTAAACCTATCCTAAAAGAAATATTGAGTGGTCTCCTTTAAAGAAGAGAGAAGTCAGAAGATGGAGGATGGAGGAAATCGCAATTTGAAAGTAATTACTTAAAACCTATTTGTGAAGGTGATGATAAACACAAGGAACAGCAAAAGAGTAACACAAAGATGTAAAAAAGGACATCAATATCATAAAACATGGGAAAGGAGAGTATGAAAATCTAGATCTCTTTTTTTTTTTGGAATGTGTTTGGGCCTATAGGCCTGTCAGTCTAAAGGAAGCAGATATAGGAAGGTGTGAATATATTTGAAAAAATAGGGCAATCACAAATCCAAACCAAACAATTCATTCACAAAAACCACAAAGAAGAGGACACGAGCATAAAATAAAAGAAATCATACAACCAAAATTGAAAAAGAAAGGAACAGAGAAGAAGCAGAATCTACTGGAAAACAATGTTTTAAATGGCAATAAAGACATATCAATCCATAATTACCTTAAGTGAGGGGATGGAAAAAAGATATTTCATGTGAATGAAATGACAAGAAATCAGGGGTTGCAATACTCATATCAGACAAAATAGACTTTAAAACAAAGGCCATAAAGAAAGATAAAGGAGGACATTATTTAATGATACAATGATCAATTCAAAAAGAGGATATTATGCTCATCAACATATATGCCCCAAACACATACAACAAATACTAACAGACATAAAAGGAGAAATTGATGCGGATACAATAATAATAGGAAAATTTAACACCCCGTACATATCAATGGACAGATTCTCTAGAAAGAAAATTACCAAGGCAACAGAGATCCTACATGAAAAATATAACAGACTCAATTGATATTTTCAGGACTTTGCATACAAAAAAACAGAATATGCATTATTTTCAAGCACACATGGAAAATTCTCTAGGATTACCCACATACTGAGGCACAAAACTAACCTCAACAAATCTAAGAGTATAGATATTATTTCAAGTACCTTCTCTGAATACAATGGTATGAAAATAGAAGGCAACCACAGGAAAAGAAATGAGAAAAAAAAAACTGATTACATGGAGACTAAACAACATGCTACTAAAAAACCAGTGGGTCAACAAGGAAATAAAAAATGGAGTTAAAAAATACCTTGAGACAAATGACAATGAAAACACAACAATACAAAATCTGTGGGATGATGCAAAAGCAGTTCTTAGAGGGAAGTTGATAGCAATGTAGGCTTTCCTCAAAAAACAAGAAAAATCTCAAATCAAAAACCTAACCCAGAGTTCCCGTCATGGCACAGTGGTTAACGAATCCGACTAGGAACCATGAGGTTGTGGGTTCGGTCCCTGCACTTGTTCAGTGGGTTAAGGATCCGGCGTTGCCGTGAGCTGTGGTGTAGGTTGCAGACACAGCTCCGATCTGGCATTGCTGTGGCTCTGGCATAGGCTGGTAGCTACAGCTCCAATTGGACCCCTAGCCTGGGAACCTCCATATGCTGTGGGAGTGGCCCAAGAAATAGCAAAAAGACAAAAAAAAAAAAAACCTAACCCACCATTTAAAAGAATTAGAAAAATAAGAACAAACAAAACCTAAAGTCAGCAGAAAGAAGGAAATCATAAAAGATCAGAGCAGAAATCAACAAAATAGAGATTTAAAAATGATAGGAAAAAAACAATAAAACCAAGAACTGGTTCTTTGAAAGGGTGAACAAAATTGAAAAATTCTGGCCAGACTCACCAAGAAGAAGAGAGAGAGAACTCAAATAAACAAAATAAATTAAAAAAGAAAATTTTTAATGGATACTGCAGAAATACGAAAAACCATGAGAATAACACGAACAATTATACAGCCAAAGGATTTGACAACCTAGAAGAAATGAACAATTTTCTGGAAACATGCAGACCATCCAAAATGAATCAAGAAGAAATAGATCATTTGAACAGCCCAATCACTAGAAATGGAATTGAATATGTAATTTAAAAAAAATTTCCTATAGACAAAAGTCTAGGATCAGATGGATTCACAGGCAAGTTCTACCAAACACACAAAGAAGATACTTTCCAAAAGATTGAAGAAAGAACACTCACAAAGACATTCTATGAATCCACCATCACTGAAACCAAAGATTACTACCAAAAAAGAAATTAAAGGCCAATATCTTTGATGAATATAGATGCAAAAAATCTCTATAAATTTTAGCAAACAGAATCCAACAACACATAAAAAAGATCATACACCACAACCAAGTGGGATTCATCCCAGTGTCACAAGGATGGCAGATCAGTCAATGTGAAACATTATATCATCAAAAGAGAAGACAAAAACATGATCATCTCAATAGATGCAGAAAAGGCATTTGATAAAATTCAACCAAAATTATATGCATTCATGATAAAAACTCTTACCAAAGTGGGTAAAGAAGAAACACATCTCAACAAAATAAAAAGCATTTATGACAAACCCACAGCCAATATAATACTTAACAGAGAAAAGCTGAAAGCCTTCCTGCTAAAATCTGAAACAAGGTGAGGATGCCCACTCTCACTACTTTTATTCAGCATAGTAATGGAAGTCCTACCCATAGCAATCAGACAGAAAAGAAGGAAAGAAGGAAGGAAGGCAGGCAGGCTGGCAGGCAAACAAGCAAGCAAGCAAGCAAGCAATAAAGAGAAGGAAGGAAGGAAGAAGATAAAGAAAGAAAAGAAAAGAAAAAAGGAAAGAAAAGGAAAGAAAGAAAGAAAGAAAGAAAGAAAGAAAGAAAGAAAGAAAGAAAGAAAGAAAGAAAGAAAGAAAAAAGGAAAGAAAGAAAGAAAGAAAAAGAAAAAAGGAAAGAAAGAAAGAAGGAAGGAAGGAAGGAAGGAAGAAAGGGAAAGAAAGAAAGAAGGAAAGAAGTAGTATCTAAACTGGAAGGGAAGAGGTAAAATTGTCACTATATGCAGACATGATTCTATATGCAGAAAACCTTAAGGACTTCACACAAAAACTAATTAATCTGATAAATTCAGCAAAGTAGAAGAATACAAGATTAACATTCAGAAATTGGTTGCATTTCTGTATACTAACAATGAAATATTAGAAAAGGAAGATAAAACTTTCAAAATTGCACACAAAAAATTAAGTAGTATTAAAACTGATCAAGGAGGTGAAAGATTTATATGCTGAGAATTATAAAACATTATGGAAATTAAAGAGGATCCAAAGAAAAGGAAAGATATCCCATGATCCTGGATTGGAAGAATTAATATATTTGGAATGGCCATACTACTGAAAGCAGTCTACAGATTTAAGGCAGTCCCTATCAAATTACCCATGACATTTTTTCACAGAACTAGAACTAGAATCCAAAAATTTATATGGAACTATAAAAGACCCTAAATTGCCAAAGCAATCCTGGGGGTAGGGGGACAAGCAGGAGGCATAACTCTCCCAGACTTCAGACAATATTACAAAGTTACAGTACTCAATATAGTGTGGTACTTGTTTTAAAAAAAATAGACATATGGATCAATGGAACAGAAGAGACAGTCCAAAAATAAACCCAGACATCTATGGTCAATTAATCTTGAACAAAGGAGGCAAGAAAATAAAATGGGAAAAAAGACAGTCTCTTCATCAAGTGGTGCTGAAAACTGAACAGCTGCGCATAAATCAATGAAACTAGAACACACCCTCACACCATGCACAAAAAATAAACTCAAAATGGCTTAAAGATTTAAACATAGGAGAAGACACCATAAAACTCCTAGAAGAGAACATAGGCAAAACATTCTCTGACATCAACTGTACAAATGTTTTCTTAAGTCAGTCTCCCAAAGCAATAGAAATAAAAACAAAAATAAACAAATGGGACCTAATCAAAATTATAAGATTTGCACAGCAAAGGAAATCTTTTTAAATAGGAAAAAAATTGGAAAGATAACCTAGGGAATAGGAGAAAATAATTGCAAATGATGCAACCAACAAGGGCTTAATTCCCAAAATATACAAACAACTAATAGCCAAAAAAAAAATAAAAGACCCAGTTGAAAAGTGGGCAGAAGACCTAAATAGGCTTATCTGCAAAGAAGACGTATGGATGGCCAGTAGGCTCATGAAAAGATGCTTAACATCAGTAATTAAGAGAAATACAAATCAAAACTTCAGTGAGGTACCATCTCACACAGGTCAGAATGGCCATCATTAAAAAGTCTACAAATAACAAATGCTGGAGAGAGTGTGGAGAAAAGGGAATCCTCCTGTACTGTTGGTGGGAATGTAAAGTGGTACAACCACTATGGAAAACAGTATCGAGGTTCCTCAGAAAACTAAGCAGATGAATGGATGTGGCAGTATACTAAATAGAATACTACTCAGGCATTAAAAATAAGAAAATAATGCCATTTGCAGCAACATGGATGCAACTAGATATTCCCATACTAAGTGAAGTAAGTCAGAAAGAGGAGGAGAAAGGGGGCGGGATAGACTGGAAGTTTGGGGTTAGTAGATGCCACCTATTACATTTAGAATGGATAAGCAATGGGGTCCAACTGTCATATAGGTATGACTGGGTCACTTTGCTTATAGCAGAAACTGGCAAAACCTTTCAAATCAACTATAATTTTAAAAATGTGTTTTGTACTAAAATTTTTTTATAGACTATGCTTTTTGTTTCACCTCTTTTATGCCTGATTTCTTTAACATCATGCCAACACCTCATGTTGATTTTCAGTATTCTTAGGCTATTGGAGAGTACATTTATTTATTTATTCATTCATTTGTTAATTAGTGATCACGCATTATGTCCCAAGTAACTTACTGGGCACTGAGAATTTACAAATGAGATCTCACATTGGCCTCTAAGGAGTTTTAGACTAATGGGGAGACAGAAGAATAAGCAGGCAATCCTCATACGTAATGTGACGTGCTATGTTTGGAGAAATACCAAGTGGTATAAGAGAACAGAAGAAAGGCATCTTAAGATGATTTCAGGGAAAAGTTTCTAAAGGGAGGGATTTGACATCTGATCACAGTGCTTTTGAGACCTGGAGGAAAATTAAGTATTACCCAGGAGGAAAAGTATAGCAGGTGTGTTCAGACAGAGGAAACAGCATAGAGAGAAGGTGGAGGGGAACGCAGGAACACCACCTTCTATATATACTGCAAGTAGCCGAGAATAACTGAAGCAGAGAGATTATGCAAAAAGAAAAGTGTCAGGACATGAGCCTGAGGAGGAGGGAGCCCAGAGGATGACCTTCTGGAAACGCCTAAAGCACTATCAGCTCCTGCTACACCTGCATTACCCAGATATTATTACTACCTCCAGGAATCTGGTCACAGAACTTGCTGCACACACGTCTCCACACACACACCTTCCAAGAATGTGACTCGGAGAAAATCCTAGCTTAGCCGGCTCAGGAATGTTTGATATTAGCAAAGAGAAGCACATCATTTGCAACAACTTCCTTGACAATGTTAAGTTTCTTAGCCAAGTTTAGACAAGTGTTTGTTGAAAAGAGTTATTGGCGTACTTGTTTGCATATAATCTTTCATCCCTGGATGAAAAGATATTTACAAATGATGTCTGGCAAAGTAGAATTGGATATTTTTTACTCTTCCTAAAATACTTGCTCTATTCTAAACAGCCCATCACAGTGCATTTCTCCTTGGCAAGCTCATGGTTCCCTGAATACACACATCCCATTACCCAAGCGATTGCTATTACACTGTGGCCTATTTTCACTTTGGGTGGCGGACCTCAGTTCCCTGCCGCTCACCCAACAAGATGTGTCCTAATTCCAGAACTCATGAGCAAAGAATTCCTCCAGATTAACGGTGAGCTTTATTGTTAGTATAAAAGATGTTTGCTCAATAGAAAGATGATTTTGTGTACTTATAGTCATTAGAAATGAGAAAGAGACAGTATTTGTTGAATTGATTCCTCCGTGTGGTTGGGGTAAGATTATTCCCTATGACAGGTTGGCTGTGGTCAACCACACAAACTAAATGAAGTGAAGCCCAGACCATCTGTGCATGAAGCCATTTTTGAGGGGTTAGTACAGAACCCTGGACCAGTACTGAGCAGTGAGGTTGGGAGCACCTGATGTCCTTATGATGCATCCGTCCAGCAGCTGTTGTCAGTTGCTAACTGGATCCAAGACCAGATTATAAACAGAATGTCCCGGGTTTCTTCCAGTTGAGTTTAAAGCATGTCAATAGTGTGTTTCTGGCTCCCTCTCATTACTATTTAAGTTATATGGTGTATATGTGGGTCTTTGCCACTCTGTTACTTAAGTTTTAAGAATATAAGAACAAAGGATAAAGCAAATAACAGTATTATTTACTACCTATCAAGCTTTTTGCTAGATAATTATATCATTTCTAATTTTCCTTTCAAGTCTTTAAGGCAGTTATTATCCCCACTTTACGGTTAAGGAAATGAAAGTTCAGAGAGGTTAAGCAGCTACTCGCAAAGCTATTAGTCTGACTAAAAACTGTGTTTAGGAGTTCCTATTGTGGCTCAACAGTAATGAACCCAACTAGTATCCATGAAGACACAAGTTCGATCCCTGGCCTCACTCAGTGGGTTAAAGATCTGGTGTTGCGGAGTTCCCGTCGTGGCGCAGTGGTCAACGAATCCGACTAGGAACCATGAGGTTGCGGGTTCGGTCCCTGCCCTTGCTCAGTGGGTTAAGGATCCGGCGTTGCCGTGAGCTGTGGTGTAGGTCGCAGACGCGGCTCGGATCCCGCGTTGCTGTGGCTCTGGCATAGGCCGGTGGCTACAGCTCCGATTCAACCCCTAGCCTGGGGACCTCCATATGCCGCGGGAGCGGCCCAAGAAATAGCAAAAAGACAAGAAAAAAAAAAAAATCTGGTGTTGCCATGAGCTACGATGTAGGTCGCAGACACGGCTCGGATCCTGCGTTTCTGTGGCTGTGAGTAGGCAGGCAGCTATAGCGTCAATAGCTTCCTAGCCTGGGAACTTGCACATGCTGCTGGTGCAGCACTAAAAAACAAAACAGAACAAATCTTCAAGTCTGCCTAACTTTAAACTCATGGTCCTTTCATTATGCCGTTGCATCTCAAAGATATTATTTGGTAGCTCTCCTTTGTTTATATTCTACATTTTTTAAAATAAATATTATTGAGAAATTATTATATGATAGACTCCGGTAAAAGATATAAAGAAATTTAAAACATGGTTGCTCTGCCCAAGGTTCACACAAACTAAATGAGGATGGTAGACATGCAATCAATGAAATAATGCAAAACCTGATGAAGTCCATAAAGCTTATACACAGTACCAGAAACATCTGAGGTCTGGTGTAGTGACCAGAGAAGTTTTCAAAGGGGACAATTTGAAATGATTATGTTCAGATGGTAAAAAGAAGGAAATTCAGGTAGAGAGGCAGAGTAAAAGTGTTTCCATCCAGCAAACAGTAAGCACTTTGATGTGCCTGGGATGTAAAAGATTCCTTGCCTATCATTACCTGGCTTGTCTACTACCCTCTGTTTCCCCGTTTCCTTCACAAATACATTCTACTGGTAGGCATTGTGCCTAACTATAGAGATGGAGGTGCTGATAAACTTGGAAAACATGAATGAGTGGAAGAACAGACATTATGTAGAATGGATGCAGATCAAGAGAAATGAGAGCAAGGAGGCTACTGTCAGATTGCTCTCTTGGTCCCCCCCTAGTCATTCTTTCCCTAGCAGTCAGATGAATGCTAAAAAGGTATTTTGAGGAGTTCCCGTCATAGCGCAGTGGTTAACCAATCCGACTAGGAACCATGGGGTTATGGGTTCGATCCATGGCTTTGCTCAGTGGGTTAAGGATCCAGCATTGCCGTAAGCTGTGGTGTGGGTTGCAGACGCGGCTCGGATCCCGAGTTGCTGTGGCTCTGGCGTAGGCCGGCGGCTACAGCTCCAATTAGACCCCTAGCCTGGGAACCTCCATGTCCGGCGGGAGCGGCCAAAGAAAAGGCAAAAAGACCAAAAAAAAAGGTGTTTTGAAATCACGCTGCAAGGACTTCTATGAATTTATGCTAATTGATCCCAAATGAGGGCTTGCTCATTCTCCCCAGTGTACCAGTCACCACTCACTCCTCAACTGCTAAACCAAATCATTTCCAGGAGCATGAAGAGTATCCTGGGAGAAAAGACTTTTCACAGGAGCTGCTGGGACTTCTTGTCACTCCATTTCTATACTCTTCTGTACTAACTCTCTCCTTTCCATATAAAATTCCTTTTTCCATTCTTATGTGAACTTTTCCTTCCCACCTGTCTTGGAGAAAATGATTCATTCATAGTTGTGCCCCAAACCAGATCCACCATTTTTATCATTATCTCCATCTTTTTCTAGCTCTTCTGGACCCTTCTTTTTTAAATGTTTTAATTCCTCTTTGATCTCCAATCTTTCCCTATCTACTTCCTCTCAGTCTATAAACATGCTTAGATCTCATGTAATTTTTTAAATTAACCTTAAACTTTCCTTTACCCCATTTTTTCCTTCCATCGGCCATCATGTCTCACCTTCCTCTCTCTGCCAAAAGTCTAAAAATAAAACTGATCTCAACCAGATTTTTCCACTTCCTCACTCCTACTCACTCCTTGAAGCCCTTATAAGTTGGCTTTCATTCCCCCTCACTTCACATAGGTCATGCTCTTGAAATTCTCTAGTGGCCATCAAATCCAGGGGCCTTAGCTCATCAATTTCCTTAACTGCTCCTCTGAAAATCTGGCTGTGCTAAATTGAGCAGGGCCCTTTTATCAGCTAATAGTCATTGAATGTTAATTCTTTCTTGCTTGGATTATTGCAACAACCTCCTAATTGCACTCTTGAATTCTCTGCTTCTTGTCCTGGCCTCTAATAACCCATTATTCTAAAGTCTACTATATATATCTACATACATACATTCACTTAAACATGGCATATCAGGAACTTCGTGTTCTGGCCTGTGACACCCAGTTCAGTCTGGCCCTATTTCTAGTCCCCTTCTCTCGCTTTGTGTACCATATTCTAGATCTTAATTTACAGTTCTCTGAAAATGGCATGATCTCTCATATCTTCAAACCTTTACACATTCCACATTCTCTGCCTAAATTGCGCTTTCTAATCTCTTTCAACTGGATGATTCATACTTGTTCTGTAAGAGTCAATTCAGATGCTGTATTTTCTACAACACCTCACTCGATCCCCAGCCTGCTCTGTCCCAGAGACTCAAAAGGAAGGTGCCGGCCCTGTGTAATCCCATGAATCTCACTGGTTATCTCTATCTGAAAAATCATTGCCATGATTTCTGATCATCTGTTGCTAATGGCCTAAGTAATTGGTAAGAATACCAAAAATTAATATAAAAAGAGATTGGTGAGTGATCATTTTGAAATAATGGTCTATGACATATACTGGATGCAAAAAGTAAGACATTCCATATACCCAATCCAGGCTTCCTTGGGGAAGTTGCAGAGCTTGGGGAGAAATAATGCTCTGCCCTTACTCATGACCGCCTTCTCTGGTGGAGAAGGAGGTTCCCCATCTAACATCCAGATGCTGTGAAATGAGTGCATGTTTTATGTAATAATGGATCATCCTGTGTGGACTATTTTGATCTATGATTTCTTGTTGTTACATTTTGAGCCCATTTTTAAAGCACAGAGATTCTTGCAAAAGATTCTGCCTACAAATTTGGCATCTAATTTATAAGCACCACTGGATGGAAATGATGTCCTATCTATGCCATGGGGACCACCAGATGAACAAGTTAATGTTTGTACTTCTTTTTCACTCAGCTAAGGAAATTGGTAAGACCACATGGGTATGATCTTCTGTGCTTTTGTTGCATCAAATTTAAAGTTTCTTGTGTGCCCCCAATATAGCTAGCATTGCAATGAGCATATGGAAGGACTTAATAAATGCTTGGTGTTTGATTTCAAATACCACCTGAAGCAAAAAATGCATTTGGCAGCAGAATATACACTGGAGTCAAAGTGAAATCAAAAATTACTCTGAAAGGAGTTCCTATTGTGGCTTAGTGGGTTAAGGACCCAACGATCTCTCCATGAGGATGTGAGTTTGATCCCTGGACTCACTCAGTGGGTTATAGGCATATGGTTCTGTTAAAGTGATTTATAGGCAAATATGATAACATTTGTTCAAATAAATTAATATAGAAAGCACATCAAATAAAGAAAATATCCATGACACTATTTTACATAATCAGTTACTAACAATGGAAACATAAAAAATTTATCTTTCGTTACCAGAAAATTTTATAAACTTCCCCTCCCCAGTGCCAATAAGATGCTTATAATTCATTGCTTTTTGTATGGAGTAATATGACTAAGAGGCATTTTTCCTATATCTGACTCTCCATACAAATGTTTATTGCCTGTCCAATATCGTGGCTGCCTTGATTGCTGCTTCCTCAATTTTAGCTTTTCAAAGTAATCCCCTATAGAAGTAAGTCATATGTTGATTACAATGGCTGTGAAATTCCCAAGGCTGCTGAAAAGGTATAATGACATAAAAGTAATATACCATAATTTCAACAGGAAGACTTCTTACAAGGGATTGTTCTCACACTTACAGGCCTAGTATTAGTCATTGATCAATTATGGTTAATCATTAAGAATGGTGATATTTACCAGACTGAACTAAACTCTTCTGGAGAACTATAAAAATGACCATGGGTCAGAACTCAATTCTAGTTTCAGATTTACATCAATGGAAATAGCATTCAATTTTGAGTTGTGTAAATTCTTAAGAAAACATACTTTCATAGGACAAATTGCTTCAAATATATCTCAGGGTTTTATCACATAACCAGAAATTCCAGTTTAACATAAGGATTCATAAACTTGGTCCAAAATTTTCATGAAAACTATATCTTTTTTTTCTTTTTTACTTTTTCAGCCATACCCAGTTAATGGAATTTCATGGTCAGGGATTGAATCCGAGCTGCAGCTATGACCTGAACTACAGCTGTGGCAATGTTGGATCTTTAACCTACTGCAACTGTCAGAGGATTGAACCCATGCCTTAGCAGCAACCTGAGTGGCTGCAGTCAGATTCTTAATCCACTGCACCCAGTGGGAACTCCAAAACTATCTTCTTGATGAACAGAAATCTCCTTCAACTCTTTCAGATTTTCTTGAGAGTAAATTATGCTGTTTGGACAGATGTATGGTAATTTAGAAACATCCAGAGTATTACAAAATAATGCAATAGTGTGTCTCTTAGTTATCAGAATCTGTAAAAAAAAAAATTCTGAAACTATAACATATTTATTAAATAATTTTACATTAGTTCAAACTCTAAATTTCTTCAGAAGAGAAATGGAATTATCAAATAGAAACTTTGCAGTTTCCAACTGCAATTTTTTCAAATATGTTTGACCAATGTGTGTTCGAATATAGGCATTTTCACAAATGAATTATCACTGCTTTTTTTTAAATGTAGCACATTAAGATATTATATCAGTTAAGGTGCTTTTAGTTGTAAATAAAAGAAAACAAATTGCAGTAACTTAAAAAATATAAAGAATTCATTATGTGGCTTAAATGATATATTACATGGCCACAGAATTGGACAATTCTAGGCTGGATAATATTATCAAGGTCTTGATTTCTTCCCATTTACTACTCTGCCATCCTCAGAGAACTGGCTTTATCCTCAGTTCAAGGTCAGACGAAAGAGCTGGCATATATCCAGCAAGAGGAAAAATGCCGTTTCTACCTAACGATTCCTTTCAATGTAAGGAAACCTTTTGTGAAACAAAACAATAATATTCTCTTTTATATTTCACTGCCCAAAATTGTATCACATGCCTATTGCTAGGACAAACACTAGCAAAATCCTGGCTTGGGTTAATTAGGATTTATCCCTGAGTTGGTTCCAGAATCAACTTCCCTCTGCAAAAATCTTGATTTCATTAATCAAAACAAAAAGTGAAGGATTTCCCATTGTGCCTCAGTGGGTTAAGCATCCAGTGTTGTCTCTGTGAGGACAGGGTTTCAATCCCTGGCCTCCCTCCGTGTGCTAAGGATCTGGCACTGCTGCAGCGACAGTGTATGTCACAGATATGGCTTGGATCTGGTGGAGCTGTGGCTATGGCATAGGTTGAAGCTGAAGCTCTGAGTCAACCCCTGGCCTGGAAACTTCCATATGCTGCAGGTATGGCCTTAAAAAGAAAAAGTGAAAAAAAGAATGTATATCAGCTACAAGTGTCGTGATCCAATTAAAATCTAACAACTTGATACTCTCAAAGCAGCTTGCTTAATTTCCTTGACATTATTTATTTATTCATGCTTATTGATGGCTACTTTGTACCATACTCTCTAGTAGCCATTTGACCTTATAATATGACTGCATTAAAATAAACCTTGTCCTTATACTTCGGTTTTACCATTAATCACATTTTGGTGACTGTAGAAAAGTGAGAAAAGCATACTATCTCGATTTTTTCCCTTTTTCCCATCAGGGGGTAAGCCTCCCAGGTAGCAATCACAGTAAAAGCTGTGAGACTCATACCAAGAAACCTAGAGAGCTTTTCTCTGAAGAAAAATGCTTGAAGCCTCTTTTATTCCACTTTCTTTACAGTTTCCGTATCTACAGCAAGTGAACAGATTTTTCTCTATTTCAATCAAAATCCTCCAATTTCTTTCTCTCCCTCTCTCTGTTTTTGGCACCACACATGGCATGCAGAAGTTCCCGGGCCAGGGATTGAACCCATGCCACACCAGCCACCAGAGCAATTGCAGTGACAACACTGGATCCTTAACCTGCTGAGCTACAGAGGAATTCCATAAAGCTTCTAATTTCCTATCAGGTGTTTAGGTTGGACTATTCACATGAGCTGGCAAGTCTTGTAAAAAAATTTTTGCCAAAAGCCTCAGACAAATCACAACATGGGTTTAGATGGACGGCACTTGACTGCAGGGACCCATGAGATATGCTGTTGGAACAGGGAAGAGTCTACAGAAAACCTGTATGTACTGGCATTCTTCTGAAAGTAGAAAGAGAACATCCAAATCTTCTTGAACAGCTCTTTCTTGCAATTAAAAACACTAAACATTTCCGTAACTCTCTTAATTAAGACTTGGCATTTTCCTTATTCTCCTAAGATGTCAGAATCATGGAATCCCTGAGATCATCTAGAAAACACAGTATACAAAACATGACAAATGTTCTTTATCTTCAAAATAAACATATGACATGTAAACAGTTCTAGAAGGAAAGACACACAAGCTGGTTCCAACTTTCCCAAACATCTGACAGTTTAATGAAGAATAAACACTGATAGACTATATACTATAAAAATATATTAATGCTTCTGAGGAAATTCACAATTTACCAATGCAATTTTAGAAAATACCATTAACACACTGTCTTCTGCTAATATGGTAGAAATCTTTGGAATTGTAAAAAAAGAACAAGAAAGCTCAGTGGAGGGGGGGATCAGTACAGTGTACGTATTAGGCCAACTTTTATGTAAAAAAGGGGTAAAAAATAATGTTTTATTATTTCCTCATAATGTATAAAAAAAACTCCGGATAAAAAGGAAACGATGAGTGGAGACAGAGAAGAAATAGGGCAGAAGATGAACAAGAAAAAAAGACTTATGCATAATTTGTTACACTTTATTGGAGTTTGCATCATGTTCAGTACAACCTATTAAAAAAATGAATTAGAAAATTCTCAGACTCTGAGACTTCAGGTTCCAGGAAAACGGAGTAAATGTACATCTTGCTATTCCTTTCATTAAATATAACTAAAAACTCAGGATATAATATGGAAAATGTAGGCATATTTCAGAGACAGTGTAGCTTCAGTTCCAGGCCATCACACCAAATATCGCAATAAAGTAAGTCAGATGAATTTTTTGCCCAGTGAATATAAAAGTTATATTTACACTATACTGTAGTCTATTAAGTTGCAATAGCATTGTGTCTGAACAAACATACCTTAATTTAAGAATATTTTATTGCTAAAAAGTGCTATCAGCTGAGTCTTCAGGGAGTTGTAATATTTTGCTGGTGGAGGATATTTCCTTGATGTTGAGGAATGCTGACTGATCATGGTGGTGGTTGCTAAAGGTTGGGGTGGCTATTCTGAAAATAAGAAAACATTGAAGCTTGCTGCACTGATAGACTCTTCCTCTCACGAACCATTTCTCTGAAGTATGCAAAGCCATTTGATAGCATTTTAGAATTTCTTTCTAAATTAGAGTCAATTCTCTCAAACCACTGCTTTATCAACTTAAGTTCATGTAATATTCCATATTCTTTGTTGTCATTTCAGCAATCTCCACAGCATCCTCACCAAGAGTAGATTCCATTTCAGATCACTTTCTTTCCTCATCCATAAAAAGTGACTCCTCATTCAGTAAAGTTGTATCAAGAGGACAAAGGAATACAGTCACATCTCCACTTCTAATTCTAAATCTCTTACTATTTTTACAACATCTGCAGTTACTCTCTTAACTAGAGTCTTGAAAGCTTCCAAGTCATCCACGTGTATTGGTTGATTTCTGAATTCTCTGTTCTGTTCCATACATCTACATGTCTGTTTCATGCCAGTACCTGCTGTTCTGATATAGTTTTGCAATATAGTTTGAAATTAGGAAGTGTGATGCTTCCAGCTTTATTCATCTTTCTCAAAATTACTTTGACTTTGAGGGTTTCTTGTGTTTATCTTTCTTTTCTGGAATTCCTCCTTCACTACCCAGTTGCTGGGGATTCTTAAATTCTTCCCTTTAAATCTTCAGTCTAGAAGAACTATCTATGGGTTTTCAAAAAATAGTTTTAGTAACCCCACTAGGCACTGCCTGTACCCTCAGGTTAGAAGTCATAAAGACAGGAAACTCACAGGAGAGTTTCCTTTCCCTTTCTCAAAGAGCTGCTTTTCCTCTGCCTTTTGATCACTCTCCAGTATATTCAGGTATTTTTTTGTTTCTTTATTTGTTTTTTATTTTGCTTTGTTTTTGTGTAGAGTTTATAGTTGGTATCTGCAGGAGATGCAATACTATAGGGGTGTATTTACTATCCTGGAAGTGGAGTTTCAAGGAATTTTTTTTTTTTTTAGGAATAAAGTTTACTTAAAATTTTAGTTTCCTTGATAATCTAAGTACTAAAAATCTATTTACTGAGAGACATTAATTAATGTTTAATATTACCCTGAAGCAGAATATTGTTTCCCTTCAAGACTTTGCTTGGACTTTTAGAATTAAAGATTAGAGACTATGTTCATAGTCTACTCATCCCCATAATGTATAAAATACTATTTTCATTACTACATTTTATTCAATAACTTAATGCCTGGGAATAGTTTTTGAGCCCAGATATACACTGAAGTGTAAATTAGAATATCTGGCCTCAAAGAGCTCTATTTAAAAGAGGAGACCAATACATCAACAAGTATTATAACAGAAGTTATTAACTGCTATGTCACGAATAGGTCCACAGTGCTTTGGGAACACATGGAAAGGTAATATTAGCCTTAGCTTGCAGTGTAAGTGTGGGGGAATCAAGGAAGACATCCTAGAAAAATAATGTTTATAAACTCAGTCTTGAAAGCTTACAGGAGCACACAGATACTTCAAAATATATATAAAGGGTTAAAAAACATGAATAGTTTGGATTTACCTTTTAATGACTCTGTGTATAGCATGTAGCTATAAATATAATGAATTTGATACTGTCATTGACATTTTAGGAAAGAATGTGGTTTCATTAAGGAAGGCAATTATTAACTTGTTTTAAAAATTTTTAGGGAGTTCCCACTGTGGTGTGGTTGTTTAAGGATCCAGCTTCTCTCTGTGGAGGTGCTGGTTTGATCCCCAGCCTGGTGCAGTGGGTTAAGGATCCCACATTGCTACAGCTGTGGCATAGGTCACAGCTCCAGCTCAGATTCCGTCCCTGGCCCAGGAACTTCATATGCTGTGGGGGTGGCCAGAAAAGAAAAAAAAAAAAACTTTAAATTTTGTGATACTATAGATTTATTCAAAGTTGCAAAAATAGCATAAAGAGAGTCTATGTATACCTCACCCATCTTCTCCCAATGGTGACATTTCATGTACTCACAGTACAATATAAAAACCAGGAACTTAATATTGTATAATGTGTGTTTGTAGCTCTATACCATTTTAGCACAAGTATAGAATTGTGTATCTGCCATAGCATCAAGATAACAGAACTATTCCATCACCACAAAAACCTCCCTCAGGCAACTCCATTTTTATCGCATGCACCTGCCCCCTCCAACTATCTCTAACCTATGAAATCCACTAATCTCTTTTCCACCTTTATAATTTTTTCATTTTGAGAATGATATAGAAATGTAATCACAGTATGTGACCTTATCAGACTGGCTTTTTTCACTCAGCACAATGCCCTTGAGATCCAACCAAGTGTGGCCTCCATCTGTACTTATTGCTATATGCTTTTCTCTCAACATTACTTTAGCTGTATTCCTAAATTTTGATAGGCTGTGTTCTCATTTTCGTTAAATTCAACATATATTTTTATTTCCCTTTAGGCTTCTTCTCTAAACCCATGGATTATTTCAAAGTGTTTTTTGTTTGTTTGTTTGTCTTTTTGCCTTCTCTAGAGCCATTCCTGTGGCATATGGAAGTTCCCAGGCCAGGGGTCTAATCGGAGCTGTAGCCACCAGCCGATGCCACAACCATAGCAATGCAGGATCCAAGCCTCGTCTGTGACCTACACCACAGCTCAAGGCAACGCCGGATCCTTAATATACTGAGCAAGGCCGGGGATCAAACCCACCACCTCATGGTTCCTAGACGGATTCATTAACCACTGAGCCATGCCAGGAACTCCTATTTCAATGTTTTATTTAGATTCCAAGTGTTTGTAGATTTTCCTGTAACCTTTCTGTTACTGATATTGATTTAATTCCATTGTGTTCAGAGAATATGCTCTGTTTGATTGCAATTCTTTTACATATGTTGAAGTATGTTTTATGACTCAGGATATAGGTCATAAGAAGAGGTCTGTTTTATATACATTCCATAGGTGCTTGGAAAGAATATCTGTTTTGTTGTTTGGGGGCACAATGTTCAATAAAGGTCTCAGCTTCTGTCAGCTGATAATTTTTTTTGAGTTCCTCAGTAGCCTCTTTGATTTCTGTCTAATTATTCCATCAATTACTGAGGGATGGAGGATAAATTCTCTAATGATAATTATGACTTATCTATATCTGCTTTCACATCTACCATCTTTGTTTTATTTTTATCTATTTACCTATTTCTTTCTTTATTTATTTGCTTTTTAGGGCCACGCCCATGGCATATGGCAGTTCCCAGGCTGGAGGTCTAATCAGAGCTACAGCTGCCAGCCTATGCCATAGCCACGGCAAGGCCGGATCTGAGCCACGTCTGCAAACTACACCACAGCTAACAGCAATGCCAGATCATTAACCCACTGAGCAAGTTCAGGGATTGAACCTGCAACCTCACGGTTCCTGGTCAGATTCACTCCCACTGTGCCACGACAGGAACTCTTTTTTTTTTTTTTTGTCTTTTTGCCATCTTCTTGGACCACTCCCGCGGCATATGGAGGTTCCCAGGCTAGGGGTCTAATCGGAGCTGTAGCTGCCGACCTACGCCAGAGCCACAGCAATGCGGGATCCGAGCCGCGGCTTCAACCTACACAACAGCTCACAGCAATGCCGGATCCTTAACCCACTGAGCAAGGGCAGGGACCGAATCCGCAACCTCATGGTTCCTAGTCGGATTCGTTAACCACTGTGCCACGACGGGAACTCCCTCATCTTTGTTTAAAATTGAAGTATAGTTGATTTCCAAAGGTGTGTTAATTTTCCAGAGTACAGCAAAGTAATTCAGTTAGGAGCTGAGAGAGCTTTATATTGAACTCTGTACACAACAACAGTAGAACATATATTCTTTTCAGGCATCCATGGAATATATACCAAAAGAGAGTGAATCCTGAGTCAAAACATACATCAACAAATTTTTAAAAAATTGGAATCATACAGAGTATGTTCTCTGAACGTAATGGATTTAAATCAATATCAGTAACAGAAAAGTTACAGGAAAATCTACAAACTCTTGGAATCTAAATAATTTTGAAATAATCCATGGATTAGAGAAGAACTTTGAAATAATCCATGGGTTAGAGAAGAAGTCTAAAGAGAAATAAAAACATATATTGAATTTAATGAAAATGAGAACACAACTTGTCAAAATTTAGGAATACAGCTAAAGTAATGTTGAGAGAAAAGCATATAGCAATAAATATAAATACAGACAACTCGATTGGATCTCAATACATTGTGCTGAGTGGAAAAAGCAAGTCTGATAAGGTCATATACTGGGATTTCATTTATATACCATTCTCAAAATGAAAAAAAATTATAAAGGTGGAAAAGAGATTAGTGGATTTCATAGGTTAGAGATAGTTGGAGGGGGCAGGTGCATGCGATAAAAATGGAGTTGCCTGAGGGAGGTTTTTGTGGTGATGGAATAGTTCTGTTATCCTGATGCTGTGGTGGCTACACAAATCTAAACTTGTGCTAAAAAGGCATAAAGCTATACACACATTACACAATATTAAATTCCTGGTTTTTATATTGTACTATAATTATGTGAATGTGACCATTGGGAGAAGATGGATGAGGTATACACAGAATCTCTTTATGCTATCTTTGCAACTTTCTATAAATCTATAATATAACAAAATTTAAAGTTTTTAAAAGACAAATTAAAGACATCATTGCCTTCCCTAATGAAGTCATATTCTCTCCTAAAATTTTAATCACAGTATCAAATTAATTAAATTTAGAGATACCCAGTATGCAGAGTCATTAAAAGGTAAGTGCAAACTATTCATATTTTTGACCCTTTATATCTACCTATATAACTTTTCAAAATAGCTGTGAGCCCTTATAAGCTTTCAAGACTGAGTTTATAGATATCCTTCCTATAATGTCTGTTCTCTCTTTATTTCAAAAAAATCTCTGATCTTGACATTCTTTTTTGATATCCAATTAGGTAGGTATGGCTTTTTTTTTTTTGGACAGTCTTTATTCCATCTTTATTCACATCCTTGTTGAATTTCCATTCACATGCAGTAATTGTTATTTATGTTTTGGGCACATACATCTATAGGACTGGCAAATCATGTATTTACCGCAGTTCCATATAGAAGAGTTCTATCCCCCCACCTCACTCCACTTCCTGGCCTGAAATTCCCCTGTGCTACTCCTTTGAGGACAACTCTTCTGCCCACCCTGTGGCTCCAGGCATCATTTACTTGTGTTCCTCCTTACAGTTTTTCCTTTTACAAAATGTCATGTAAGTGGAATCATACATCATGTAAGCATTCAGTTTTGAGTTCTTTTTATTTTTATTTATTTATTTATTTATTACACAAATGAATTTATCACATCTGTAGTTGTATAATGATCATAACAATCCAATTTCACAGGATTTCCATCCCATAACCCAAGCATATTCCCCCCACCCCCCAAACTGTCTCCTCCGGAGACCGTAAGTTTTTCAGTGTCGGCGAGTCAGCATGTGTTCTGCAACGAAGTTCAGTCTGTCCTTTTATCAGATTCCACATGTCAGTGAAAGCATTTGATGTTGGTGTCTCACTGTATTCACTTGGCAAAATGTGTTTCAGATTCATCCATGGTTATGCATAAATCTATAGTTCATTCTTTTTTATTGCTGCGCAGTATTCCATTGTATGAATGTACTTCAGTTCATTTTTCTAATCACCTGTTTCATGATATCTACTTGTTTCCACCATTTGACTGTTATCAACAAAGCTTCTATAAATATTCATGTACATGTTTCTGTGGGGGTCCTTAACTTTATAAGGCTCTTCCGACACTTTCTAAAACGGTTGTGCTGTTTTACTTTGTCACCAGCACTGTGTGAGTGTTTTAAAGGACCCACATCCATGTATTGGTGTTTTCAGGTTTTTAAATTTCAGATCAACTTTAGCTACAGTGCAGTATTTTATTTTTAGTTTGACTCAAATTTTCCTAATGATGAGTGATGTCAAGCACCTTTTTTCTTTTCTTTTTTCTTTTTTTTAGGGCCACACCCATAGCACATGGAAGTGCCTAGGCTAGGAGTCACATGGGAGCTGCAGCTGCTGGCCTACCCAATGGCCATAGCAATACCCAATCTGAGCCACATCTGTGACCTACACCACAGCTCACGGCAACGCCTGATCCTTAACCCACTGAGCAAGGCCAGGGATTTAACCCACATCCTCATGGATACTAGCCGGGTTTGTTACCACTGAGCCATGATGGGAACTCCCCCTTTATTCATTTTTTAATTGAAGTACCGTTGATTTACAGTTTTATGTTAATTTCAGATGTATAGCATAATCATTTGATACGTGCATAGGTTATACTACATTTAAAGTTATTATAAAATCCTGGCTGTATTTCAGCACTGTACAACACACCTTTGAATCTCACTTATTTTATACCTAGTAGTCTGTACCTCATAATCCCCTTCCCCAATTTTGCCCCTCCCTCCACTCCTCTCCCCACTGAGAACCTCTAGTTCTCTGTATCCAGGAATCTGTTGCTGTTTTGTTGTATTTGCCCATTTGTTTTATTTTTTACAGTACACATATGAGTAGAAACAAAGTATTTGTCTTTTTCTCACTTATTTCCCTAAGCATAATACCCTCCAGGTCCACCCATGTTGCTGCAAATGACAAAGATTCATTCTTCTTATGACTGTGTAATTTTCCATTACATACATATATCATTTGTTTCTATTTGCATGAAATACCTTTTTTCATCCTTTCACTTTCAGTATGTCTGTGGTGTTGTTGTTGCTGTTTTGCTTTTTAGGGCCACACCCACGGTATCTGGAAGTTCCTAGAGAGTGATGTACTTATTGTCATTTTGTTACTTGTTTTTGTACCACTTAGGTTGTTAGGCATTTAGGTTGTTTCCCTGGGTGTGGGCTGGAGGGCATGCTGGGACAGCCCTGCCAAGCCAGCCAGCACATCAGGCAGTTTTTCCTTCTGCAGCTTCCATGTCATTCCCAGGAATAAACAAGACTGCACGCTCTCCAAGAACGGATTCTCTTTCTTACAGCCCTCCCTTAAGCTGCTCTTGGTTTTCAAGCCAACTAGGGATTGTCTTCCTGGTGCTGGACACCATAGCTGGCTTGCGTATTGTGTGGCCTGAACCTCTCGCTCCCCAGGGGGGATACCCAAAATGGTGATAACCCCTCCACTTCTGGGTCACTCAGGAGGGGTACAGGTCTCAACTAAATCACTTCTCCTCCCCTCCTACCAAACCCAATGTAACTCTTTCCTTACAGCCCTGGTTGTAGAGGAGCCAGTCTGTTTGTCTTTATGTCAATTTCAGCAAGTGTTGCTCTATCTGTAGTTTCCATTTTGATGTGTTGATGAGGCGAGGTGAACTCAGCATTCTCCTACCTCACCATCTTTTATCCTGCTAAATGATATATGGCCTTAATTTTGAAGGTTCACTCTTCTTATGACTTGGCTCCATCCTTTTAGACTGTTCCAAACCACCCTTCCCTTTCATAGTCTATCACTCACTTCATCTTCCAGCCAGGTTACCCCATGGTGATTTTCTCTAGGTTTATAAATGCACTGGTCCGTTTTTTCTACTGCCACTGAATATGATTGTTTTCCAGAGGTCTATTCTTTTTTTTTAATTATTCAGTGAATTTATTACATTTATGTTTGTACAATGATCATCACAATCCAATTTTATAGGATTTCCATCCCACACCCCCAGCACATTCCTCCACCCCCTAAACTCTCTCCTTTGGAAACCATAAGCTTTTCAAAGTCTATGAGTCAGTATCTGTTCTGCAAAGAAGTTCATTGTGTCCTTTTTTCAGATTCCACATGTCAAGGATAGCATTTGATGTTGGTGTCTCATTGTAGGGCTGACCTCACTTAGCATGATAATTTCTAGGTCCATCCATGTTACTAAAAATGCTGGTATTTCATTCCTTTTAATGGCTTAGTAATATTCCATTGTGTATATGTACCACATCTTCTTGATCCACTCCTCTGTTGATGGACATTTAGGTTGTTTCCATGTCTTGGCCATTGAAAATAGTGCTGAAGTGACCATCGGAGTACATGTGTCTTTGCGAGTCATGGTTTTCTCTGGATAGATGCCCAGGAGTGGGACTGCTGGATCAAATGGTAGTTCTATTTTTAGTTTTCTGAGCAATCTCCATACTGCTTTCCCCAGGGGTTGCACCAATTTACATTCCCACCAACAGTGTACCAGGGTTCCTTTTTCTCCACACCCTCTACAGCACTTACTGTTTGTAGACTTTTTGATGATGGCCATTCTAGCCGGTGTAAGGTGGTACCTCATAGTGGTTTTGATTTGCATTTCTCTAATAATAAGTGATGTTGAACATCTTTTCATGGGTTTTTTGGCCATCTGTATGTCTTCTTTGGAGAACTGTCTGTTCAGATCTTCTGCCCATTTTTTTATGGGATTGTTTTTTTTTTTTTTTCAGAAGTTTATTCTTGAGTCTCTTAATATCTAGAGGTCAGCAAACTTGGTGCATTCTAAGATAGGCATTCTCCAAATGTGGTCCCCAGATCAGCACTTGCCTTGTTGCATCAAAATCACTGAATCAGAATTTCTGAGGTTAGAGCCACCAACTCCAGGATATTCTCATTCCCATTGAAGTCTGAAAATCTTTATACCCTCTTCCAGAGATCTACTAATAAGGCTTCAATAATAATTTCTTAACAAAAAGAACCTCAACATATACTTCAGGCTTTATTTTCAATTTCCTATCAGACATGTCCACAAATAAGTTTTGCTACCTCCTCTAAGTTGTATATTCTAATATTATGCTCATGATTCCTCTCTTTCCTCCTCAAATAACTTCTATTTCTGCTCCCAATCATTCTGGCCTGAATCTCATTAACCAGGAGTTGTATTTGTCAAATAAAATTCCCTTGAGCACAAATCCAATTGGTTCTATTGATTTTTGCCTAATAACTTTGCTAAAATCCGTCTTGCTTTTCATGAATACTGCTATTACTCTATTTCTTGGTTAGAAATTACATCACATTCTCTTTCAAGAATATTTTCTGCAACAAGAGTAAATATAATGCTAAGATTTTGAGTCATTTGGACCCAACTGGATTTGGATACAAACTATGAATCATTGAATCCGGGACTGAAACCCACATCTTGGCTTCCAAATGTTAGTTTTTTTGGTTTATTTTATTTTATTTTGGTAGTAATCCATGCCCAGCAAAATGTTTGATTTTGGGGTAACTATTCTTCCTTCATTATTTGTTGGAGGACAGAGTCTGGTATATTGCCAATAGGTTATCCATGGGATAATAACTGCAATACCAACTAGGTGTCAGAATATTCTTCCACAAGAAATGTTAGCATATATTACTTGTAGCCAGAGCACCTTCAATTTGAATATAGTACTACATGATGATTAAAAGAAAAAAAAAACTGAGTAAAATTCTCCATTGACAAATAGTTTGGGGGGCAAGGAGAGAAAAGAACCTCATAAAAATAGAAGAAAAGTTATTCACGTGGAGGGTTTTGCAATATTCATGAAGTCATTGTAGTATTACCACAAAAACAGTTCATATTTTCAAGCAGTTTTCCCTTAATTATATCTCTTACCACTGTTATAATAATTACATTCTGGGTTTGTTAGTGTCACAAATGTCCAAATTGAAGGGTACCTTGGAGGTCATCTATTTCCTACTCCACTTTGTATTGATTAAGGAAATGTTGAGTAAGGAAAGTCATAGGACTTGTTCAAAGTTATGCAGCTAGTTAGTAACAGAGCAGAGATTATAAAATCTCAAGTCTCTTGACTATCAGCTTTCTGCTTAATTGGTCATCCTTTGTGAATAGGCAGGAAACATGACAAACACAAAAGATAGAGAGGAAGAGGTCAGCAGGAAAAGCTGTGAGGCAAAGCAAAGGACTGCACAATCAGAGCACAGAAAAGGGTGAAATGGTGTTGCTGATGTCATTGAATAGAGATTAAAGGAGGGCAATACCTAAATCTTCAGCAGCTCTGCATCCAATTTCACAAGGTAGATAGATAAGACAACAAACCCAAATCACACGCCTTTTTTAAATTTAGAAGCTTTATGTGCCATATCTGAACTTCACCCTAAAAATACCCCATGGTTTCCTCACAGCACATGATTGTGTGTATTTGACAGCCAGTGATGACTGCCACTGACACTTGGCTCTGTGCTATGGCCAACAAACCAAAATTAGAACAATGATTTGACCTTCCACAGATGGCCTCAAAGGAGCTATTACAGGTAGTCCAGGAAATAAAGTATTTCATGGAAAGATTATAATTATAGCATTCCTTATAAATAATATGTAATCCTTAAAGTCCACAATTACGTGTAGACGAACACAATATAATTGCTAGGTACTTTACTTTCCTCATGTGTACACAGATTTTGTTATTCAATGTTCTTCAGATTCCCAAATTAGATCCCAAATGTAACTGTCTTTCTTTATCTTTCTTTCTCTCTCTGCTTTTCCTCAGCTCCTTCAGTACAGAGACAGACAGGAGATTGCTGTTCTCTGCCCCTCTCCAAATATTGTGATTAATAAACAGTGTTCAAATTTTCAACATTTGTGAATTCGGTGTCACACACACACACACACACACACACTCCCTTTCTGTATGTTAATATTTTCTTTGTATATTTAGGTGCTCTGTATTTAGGTACATATATGTTAATGAGTGTTTTACACCTTTGCATATGATCCCATTATCATTATATAATGTCCTTTTTTGTGTTTTTTTACAAAATTTGTTTTAAAGTCTATTTTGTCTGGTGATTATTGCTATCCCCACTTTATTGTTGTTTCCATTTGCATGAAATATCTTTTTCCATCTCCTCACTTTCAGAGTATCTGTGTGTTTTTAGTTCCTGAAATGTGTCTCTTGTAGGCAACATATATATGGATCTTGTGTTTTTATTTTTAATTCAATCAGCCACCACATGTCTTTTGATGGAGCATTTAGTCTATTGACATATAAACTGATTATTGATAAGTATTTAGTTATTGCAATTATATTACTTATTTTCTGGTTGTCTTTGTAGTTCTCTCTTCTTGTCTTCTTCAGCTGTACCTGCAGCATATGGGAGTTCTCAGGCCAGGGATCAAATAGGAGCAGCAGCTGAGGTCTGCGCTACAGCCATAGGAACATCAGATCTGAGCCACATCTGTGACCTATGATGAAGCTTACAACAGTGCAGATCCTTAACCCATTGAATAAAGCCAGGGATCAATCGAACCTGCATCCTCACAGAGACAACATCAGGTCCTTAACCCACTGAGCCACAATAAGAACTCTGATCATTTTGTTTGGTAGGAGGTTGGTGTTCCTTTCCCTCTGTTTTCTGTATATCTATTGCAGGATTTTAATGTGTGGTTATCAAGAGGTTCATGTATGTTGACCTACAACTGCATCTATTTTTTTAAACTGTTAGTAATTTAAGTTCAAATACCTTCTAAAATATTTATATTTTTACTCGCCTCCCCCAAATTTTGTGGGTTTGGTGTCATATTTTACATCTTCATATTTATCTCTTTACTGATTACTGTAGTTATAGTCATTTTTTGCCTATTAAAGTTGTTGATCCTCAGCCTTTACAATATATTTACCTTTACTAGAGGAATTTTTTCTTTCCTATAGGTGTTTACTTCTTGTTATAGCCTTTTTTTTTGCACTTAAAGAAGACCCTTTAACTATTCCTTTAGGGTAGTTTTGTTATTGATAAACTCTTTTAGTTTTGCTTCCTTGAGAACTTCTTTATCTCTCCTTAAATCTAAATAATAATCTTGCTGGGTAGAGTATCCTAGCTTGCAAATTTTTCACTTTCAGCACTTTGAATATAGCCTACAAAGATTCTTCGGCAAAATCAGCTGATAACTGTATGGGAATTCCCTTACATATGAATATTTCTTTTTCTCTTGCTGCTTTTTGAATTATCTCTTTATCTTTAATTTTTTTCATTTTAATTATAATATGTCTGATTGTGAGTCTACTTGGGTTCATCTTTTGGGAAACCCTCTAAGGGGGACACTTTCCTGTACCAGATATCTAGTTCCTTTTTCAAGTTTGAGTTTTCAGCCATGATTTCATATATATTTTTTTAACATTTTTTCTCTCTGTTTTCTTCTTCTGGGACCCCTATAATGCAAACATTGGTATGCTTGATGTTGTCTCAGAAGTCTCTTAAATGGTTATGATTTTTGTTTGTTTTTCTTTTTGCTGTTCTGATGTAGTTTTTCTGTTATTCTACCTTCCAGATTACTTATGCATTCTTCTATATCACTTGATCTGCCATTATTTCCTTTTATTGTGTTTTTCATTTCAACTATTATATTCTTCAGTTCTGACTGGTTCTTTTTTACATTTTATGGCTGCTTGTTAAAGTTCTCATTGTGTTCATCACTTTTTTCTCTAATTCAGATAGCATTTTTATTATTAATGCTTTGAACTCTTTCCCTTGTAAGTTTTTTGTTTCTGTTCTATTAGTTTTTTTTCCCCCCCAGGGGTTTTCTCTTGTTCTCTCAATTGAAACAAATTCCTCTGTCTTCTCATTTTGCTTAACTTTTTCTTTCTCTGTAAAATTCAGTGAAACAGTTATCTATTGTAATCTTAAAGAAGTGTCCTTGTATGAAAATGTCCCTATACAATCCACCTGTGTCTTGGGTGGGAGAGCTGGCTCTGACATAAGCATAAGTCACGTCTTTCCTCACAGGTTTCTGTCAGCTATCACTTTGATAGGAGGTGGGACTGGAGGTGGAATGGCTACAGGCAGAGCCAGATATGAGCGAGGGCTTCATTTCTCCTCAGTGTCCAGCACCATCCTATTCAGGGCAGAGGTATGTCCAAGTTGCTGGAACAGAAGCCCTGAGGATCAAATCTGAGCTGATTTAATTTCCTTTAAGTCTGTGCTCTACTCCTTTCAGCACTAGCACCCTTGCCCCAGAAGGGAGCATTGCTAGGGCATGAGGGGCTGGTACAGGAACTCAGCATGGGATGGGCATGGACTTAGGTGACCTCAGCAATAGTCAGATTCTTGGACTACTTCTGATGTACTGCCTCCATAAACACCAGTAATGGCTGCCCCTAACCTGAGCATGAGCCCAAATTTATGAAAATAAGAGAAGCCAATGGTGGATGAAGACAGAGTAGTTAAAGTAGTTTTTCACACACTGGTAATAACCCAGAAGGGAAAAAAACATTCTGTGCTCAAATACTGAAGCGTGTTGAGAAATTTAACACTTTGATATGCAAAATTTGTAGATTTTCCCCCAATATTATTTTTTAAATAAATTTCAGCTTAACTAAATATCATTGGAGAAGCAAGGATGGGAAGAACATTAACTTGCCTATTAACCATACATATCTGAGTACCTTAAGATAAATGTTTTTTCAGGCTCTAATTTCCCTCCCCACCCTTCTTAGCTAGGCCTTCAGGTATAGTTTATGCATAAAAGTGGGGTTTACATGAAGTCCGAGACAATTATACACATCTGTTCCCAACTCTGGGTTCAGTGATATCATATTGATGGCTTAAAATCAAACCTGGTGTATTTATATCACAGAAGGTGTCACATGCTGTAGGTTCATACCACTTTTTACCAACCTTGTGGCAATGAACAACAGGAGGTTCTCTTATCATTTTCTGGTTTCTCTGATCTTCCTTAAAGATGTCTCTTGTCTGCTCAGTCACTGATCAGCCTCTTAGTAGCAAATGAAGATATCTACACAAGACCTGGTCAACACAAGGTCAACACAAGTCCTGGCTTCTTGAATTGGTCAGAACCTCCTGACTTAACTTCTCCTTACTCTAATAAGTAAAGATAACTCTGAAAACCCCTACTGCATCCTTGTTCAGATCTCTTGCTGGTGAATCTCCTCCCTTGGCCTCTGAGATGGTCTCTCTTGTACAGTGGCTTGCCTACTAGCTGTCTACTTGGCTATTTTCCTCTTCTATAGGTCTTGTAAAAACTTCTGGGACTGTTCTATACCATTTAGTAACCAGAAGAGATTCAAAGTTGCTTACCTAGGCTCAATGTCTGCAGGAATGCTCCACATGACAATTTTTACTCTAATGCCAACATTAGATGGTACAGTTGGTATAGCCATGCTCTCCCAGAGTTCTGATCCAAAAATGGTGCACACGACACTTTACTTTGACTTTTCCTCATGGTAGATTTACCTAGCTATCCTCTGCAACAAGATCTTGGTCTGAAGGTGAAACCATTGCACATGTGTTCCTCTTTACTTCGACTCTCTTCTTCCCACAAGCCTCCATTCAAAAGACTCTGTCTTTCTTCCCTAAGGCAAGGGCTACCTTATACTATGTCTTTAGATCTCTCTATCCGTGCATATAGGAATCCTAAATTTCAACAGAGCCTGCTGCTCAAGACTACTGCCTTGTAGGTATACCCCAAACAAATGTTATTTGACAGTCAGATTTGAGTAATGCCTTTATCATTCTGGTTCATTCCACTCTTCCCTTGAAACCCCAAAATTCATTGCTTCAAACAGTGGGGACTTTGAGTGTCAATATTTACAGGTATGGAAAAATATCTATATATACCTTTTAGTATTGTCCCATTATATAAGTTTTGGAAGTGAGCTACTAAATAAAGTTAAGTAGATCTCTTTAACATAAAAATGTTAAGGTGGTTAATATGCTAGTATGCATTGTAAATTTCCAAGAAAGTAATATAATATGCGGCATTTCCTAAACTTATTTGATTAAGGAAACTTTTTAAAAAGCACCTTGTGGAATTAGTTTTCTATGGAACAAATTTTTGGAGACACAGAGTTGCTCAGGAGAACCAAAATAACATGGTGTCCAGAGAAAGAAGAGAGTTTTCCAGGGACAAAGAATACCTTGTTTTTGGTGGTCTCCCTTTGTCTTCTCCCTTGTCTCAAAAACCAAAATTATTTCTATTAGAGAAGGTAAACTGACATCGATTAAGCAGATCCCCCAAGCTTATATATGTGCTACTTATTACAATGTTAAGAGTTTTTAGTAGCTTCATTATTGTTTTTTTCTGCCCTGAAGACTGAACAATTTAGTAAGTTATCCCTGAGAGCATTAACAGTAACTTCACAGGTTGAATATGTTAATGTAACTTTAATAGTGCTTAGGTTAATCCTGTTGAGCAATTTATGCAACAAGACTCTCTGAAAGAAGGCAGCTCCATAAAGGATTAGACTAAACTCTCAACTATCTGCTTTATGGATTACTTTCCTGGAGCCAGAATCACACTTTTGTCTTCATCTTCTCTGAGTTTCTCATTTGCTTATTCTTACTGGTATCTACAATCTCAAAGGCACTGTAAGAGGAGGTGTTCGGTGGCTGTGATGGTGGATTTTGTTTTAGTAACTGGAACTATTCTGCCAGTATTCAAATTAATGTGCATGTACCCCCAAAGTGGCCAGACATGGCAAGCCTGGGGTACAATAGATTCATCGGTTGGGTAATGTGGTCATGATGTTTCCAAAGCCAAACTTGGAGATGAGCTTCCCCTGAAATGCCATTTGCTTTTCCACTGGGTTTCCCATTCCCTCCAAGGAGAATCATCCAAGGCATAGCGTTTGTTTTCCTCTAACCTCAGCATCGTAGTGTGCCTCAGACGGACATGACACGTGGTACAGCTGCCCCTCTCCCACCCTGTCCTGTCTCCATGGAGAGATTATGCTGGCCAAAGGCCCAAGCTCACAAAAAAAGGGCCATTTTGGAGAGGACTGCACAGCTTTCCAGGGACAAAGGGAAACCCTTTTAGTATGCAAAGCATTCCTCACACGAAAATACTAACTTTTTAAAAAGCAGTCTTCTGTCACTCTAATGCTAGGCATTAAAAACTGTCAACAGAGCATCGATAACTGTAATTCTGCTGCATCCAGCTGGGAAACACTGATCTTCATTGGTAATTCAGTCATGTGATTTTTACACACATGACACAAATATGACACAATATACATTATACATAACATCAAAAGCATGTAAATATATGCAGGATTATGCAAATACTATATAGATATATGTGTTTAAATGCTTGCTTAGTAATTTAGAGTTTACAAATCTCTAGCTCACTGACATAATATTACATAAAAAAGAAGGAAGCCTGTCAATCCAGAATACACAGAGGGCCCTGAAAATATGTGTTATCAAACTCAAAATGCAACCTAGTCAAGATGCTCTCATATATGAACTACTATTTTTCCAAAAATATGGGTAGTATCTCCATGAAAAGCAATTATTAATTTATTTAAAGCAGTGCTGATATCATAGTTTTGCATTCATTATATATTTGTTCCGTTAAGATATTTAAAGTGCAACTATTTTGTGGAGACTCCATAAAATGTCTTCACATGAGAAGAAGCAGTTTTGTAAAATGATGAAATTAAATTTGATCTCAATTTTCTTCACTTCATTTGTCTTCATTTCCTCATTTTTCTAAAATAAACATGTGATCATCTTGTTATAGAGAAAAACTTTGCTCAAAAAATTCAGAAGTCAGAACAATAGGTGTCGGGACTTTAGGTAATGAAACACATTAGGTGTGAGGATAGTTTGGTTTGAAGGTGTTGCAAGCCTAGAAAACAGATCACCATGATGTGGGGAGTAGGTAAGGCTTGAGAGGTATTTTTAAGAGAGGGAAAAACTCAGCAACAGAAGTGAAAAGAGTAGTTTTCAGTAGAGGAAACAATGGCCAGGAGGTGGAGTTCTGCCTGGAGACCAGAGGATTTGGAAATTGGCAGCACACTGAAGGTAAAGACGCGTGGGTTGAGAATGACCAGATACAGCTGAGCTGTGACTGCGTAGCCTTTAGGGAGGGCAGGGCTACTAGAAATACTTTTATCCAGACAATGGCATATATACAAAATAGAAGGTGAGTGGGTTAATAAAAAACAAGAAAAAGTAGAGCAGCTCTAACCAAGCTGCTCTTTCTCTTCTGTGAGAATTGAGGCAGAAAATAACTCACGTGACTTAACCACTTTCTCGGGAAGTACTCAGGAAATTCCCAGTCACCTTTGAGTTAAATCATAGAGCCTCTTGTTCTGCTTTAAGACTTTCACTGACTTGCCCCCCACAGCCTTCAATACCCTCAGATCTCCAGGGTGCCTCTCTCTATTCACCTCAAGCACTAAATTAATCATTCCTGGCCATCCTCCAGGATCCTCCTCCTTCTGGAACGCCACCTTCTGCATTTTCATCCATCTGGAGCTGCACGGTTCCAAGAGCTCTCTGACGACTGGGACAAGCAGTCTGGACAGCAGAAGCCTGGAAGGTGTTCCAAGCAGGTGGTCCAGCCTGGAAAACAGATCAGAAGAGGGAGAGGAGATTACTGTGTCTCAGACAATAAACTTTGAGCAGAAACTCTGAAAGAGAGCCAGCTTTTCATTAGTGTGGAGGTGGAGGATGGGGAGGCCAGGCAGTTGCCATCACACCGCCAAGAAACAAAGGACAAAGTTAACTGTTATGAATTTCATATTATCTTTTTTATCTCTATTCCTTTATTCATTCATGAATTCAGAGTGCATGTTGAATATTGGAAGTCACTCACAGAACACAAACCACTAGCTAGCCCTGCAAATCAGTAACTAGAGCAATGCCTAGAAATCATACTCCTGAATAACTTTATTTCTAAAGCATATTCCTTTCTCTGCAATGGCAGCCTTAATAAATCATAATCGTATTTGTGAAATTCTCTCATATATACCAAAAGATTGCATGTCTCTTGGAAAGCATAAGGGTAAAAAGAACTTCAAAAAATAAAATGTGTTTCACACAGATGCACTGCACAGGTTCACAGTCCCATCCACAGCACAGCTTGCAAGATAAACCATGGGACATTTTTTATAAGAGAAAGATATCTTGATGAATCACAAAGAATTCAGGCAAAGTTTTTAAAAGGAGTAAAGGGAGTTCCCTTGTTGGCTCAGTGGTTAATGAACCTGACTAGGATCCGTGAGGACAAGGGTTCAAACCCTGGCATTGCTCAGTGGGTTAAGGATCTGGCGTTGCCGTGAGCGGTGGTGTAGGTCGCAGACACAGTTCAGATCCTGCAATGCTGTGACTGACTTGCCCCCCACAGCCTTCAATACCCTCAGATCTCCAGGGTGCCTCTCTCTATTCAGCTGTGGCTCCCCTCTTAGCCTGGGAACCTCTATATGCTGTGGGTGTGGCCCTAAAAAGCAAAAAATAAAAATAAAAGGAGAAAAGTACTGGACGTCATATGTCTTTGTGAAAGAGAACAAAACTTCTTAGTCTACTTAAGTGTTTTACATGTGGTAGGTCTTCAGATATTGGTTAAATAACACAAACTAAGTCCCAGGGAGCACAGGTGCAGGCAAAGGAAGGAAGGTGAGGGAACCCCAAACTGACCAAAATGAGGTTTCTGCTCTTCGAGGGAATGGCGCTGGGAATAAAAAAATAAAGTTGAGTTTCTTGCCCCCTGATATTTGGGACTGAGAGTCACACCTGCTACAACACATTCACATATATCATTTTACTCACTTTACAGTAACCCTGTGAGATAGTATGATAGATTGTTTTACTGCAGAAGAAAAAGCTGAGGTTCAAGGACCCCCAAAAAGGACTTCCACTCACTTTTTCTTCTAGTTATTTTCTACTTTGTCCTATTCTAGTTAACTGCTTTCTTCAAGGCATAGTGTTCTGTGAATACATGATTTTCTCTCTCCAAGTGTAGCCCAGTCTTACCCTGTGGATCTGTGGAAAGAAAGATATGCTGTTTTGCTTTGTTTTGGCATGGCTCCAAAAGCTGCCTGTCATAACGTGGGAAGGCTTAGCTATGAACCACTTTGGAACATCACTGTCACAGCCCAAAGAGAAAGCAGAAAATACCAGGAAACTGAAGGCTGGGGGTACGCAATAAAGCTCATTACAGGGTACAAAGAGGCATGGTGAACTTGTCCTTGAGTCTATCCACTATCCAGTCCATGGGATTCATCCTGGAGAGGAGGCCACTGTAGCAGACATCTCTAGGCGGTGGGACCAATTGAAGTCATACAGGCTACAGCATCAGACTTTGAGAGATCCGTCTGTTGGAAACAGGACCCAGCCAGAATCAGCTTTTGGGAATATGATATTCTGTGGTCCAGCCATGAAAATAAGAGAATGTTTCTGAGCTTGGTATCCTGCCAAGTCCCCAGACAAGTGAGGTGATATTCAGGATAGCTTTGCAGTCCAAGCAGGGACAAGGGTACTCATCAGGGAACAAGGTAGCCTGGCTTACATGCCCACACACTTTGCACCTGGCGCTAAGTGTCATGCATCTAAAACACATGATATGAGTCTTTAAACAGCAGAATTCAAGTTCCAACATGGAAAAGAGTGGTTAAAACACACAGAAAAAAAGAAACGTGGGCAAACACCATTGCAAAGACAGCAAAAGTGGGAAGAGTCCAAGAGCCAAATCTTCATTTGCTGTAATAGGAAACAATTAGATATTGTAAAAAAATAAAATAAATATCTAAATCAAGAATTAGAAATGTAAATATTTAGAAACCCAGAAGTGAATACCAGAAGGAAACATATTAACAAGTGTTTAACTCTAGGGATTGGAACTGGAAGAGGGGAAGGTACATGGAGAGAGGCAGCTAGTTTCTATTATATGCCTTACAGTACTATTTTCTAATTGTGGTAAAATATACATAACATAAAATTTACCATTTTAAAATGCACGGTTTAGTGACATTCGTATATTCACAATGTTTGTTTGGGGTTTGTATTTTTTTGGTACATTCACAACGTTGTACAATCATTACCATTATTCATTTCCAGAAGTTTTTCATCTTCCCAAACAGAAGCTCTGTACCCATTAAATAGTAACGCTCCATACTTGCCTCCCCCAGCCCCTGGTAACCTCTATTGTACTTTCTGTATCTTTGAAAGTATCTGTTGTGTCCAAAAAAAAATTTTTTTTTTCTTGCAAAGAACAATTGAGGAGAGACAGAACTAAGGAACAAAGCAATGAAAGAACAAAGGAAGGAATTAATGAATTGGACCTATAAGTGATGGACCCAGGTCATCAGATTAGATGTCATATAGTGTTGAAGTGACAAAGGAATGGTGACCTGTCCTCCTTATAGGCACAGTGCTTAACTCTACCCAAAGCTCGTCACTGACAGCCCTGAGATGGGTTATCTCAGTTTTGAATCTACTCAGTCCTTCTGAGAATACAAGCAAATTACTTAACCTCTGTCATACTTTCCTCATCTGGTAAATGTTTTAATGTCTTTTTTTTTTCTTTTTATGACCAAGACTGCATTCAATTCTCTCTGATATTTCTTACTTTTAATGTCAGTAAATATTAAGAATCTCCAGCTACCGGGAGTTCCCACTGTGGCTCAGCAGATTACAAACCCAACTAGTATCCATGAGGATGCGTGGTCAATCCCTGGTCTCACTCAGTGGGTTAAGGATCCAGTGTTGCTGTGAGCTGTGGTGTAGGTCGCAGATGTGGCTCAGATCCCACCATTGCTGTGGCTGTGGCTTAGGCTGGCAGCTGCAGCTCTGATTTGACCCCTAGCCTAGGAACTTCCATATGCCACATATGTGGCCCTAAAAAGAAAAAAAAAAAATCTTCATGTACCTATACTACAACTAGGTTCTAAAAATAAAGAAAGGAGTAAATATAAGCTCTCCTAAGGCTTATAGTCTACAAAGAAGTTAGTTTTGAGTACATTTAAATGCAACAACATGTGTTCTGGCAATAGCCAAGGCATGGAAGCAACGTAAATGTCCATCACCAGATGAATTGGTTAAGAAGATGTGGTACATATATACAATCGAATACGAAGTCATTAAAAAAAGCATGAAATAATGCCATTGGCAGCAACATGAATGAAACTAGAGATTCTCATACTAAGTGAAGTAAAAGAGAAAGGCAAATGTCATATGATATCGCTTAAATGTGGAATCAAAAATATGGCTCAGATGAACTTATCTACAAAACAGAAACAAATTCACAAGCACAGAGAGCAGACATGTGGTTGCCAAGAGGGAGAGGGGAGGAAGAGAGAGGGACTGGGAGGTTGGGGTTGGTAGATACAAACTATTATATTTAGAATGGATAAGCAATGATGTTCTACTGTACAGCACAGCGAACTATATCCAGTCCCTTGAGATGGACTATGATGGAAGATAATATAAGAAAGGTAAAGTATGGTTGTATGACTGGGTCACTTTACTGAACAGCAGAAACTGGCACAACACTGTAAATCAATTATACTTTAATTTTTAACTTAAAGAATAAAAAATTAATAAAAAAGAAAGAAAAAATGTGTGCTGGGTTCCGTGGACATATCACACAAGGATGGACAGATCCACTCAGGGCTGCCATGAGTTATACCGCACATTAGGTTGTTTCCATCCAGTGTCTTCTGATTTGTTAGTGCCCACGCTGTACCAGCTGCTAAGTTTAGTACTTTGAATATTAATTACCACTTTCAGCCAGCGTACTGTCAACTAAAAAAAATTTGCACAACCTAAAAGTTGAGAGGTATGTTTTATTCAGTAGACAAAACTAAGGACTTAAGCTCAGGAGGCAGCATCTCAAGTAACCCTGAGAAAACTGTTCCAAGGAGGTAAGGGGGGGAGCTAGGATATATAGGAGTTTTGTAACAAAGGGCAGGTAGTAGGAACAAAAGATTACTGTTAATAACAGAAAACTAGGTATCTCAAGCCAAGCAATTAAGCACTATTCTAAGCATGGGAAGATGAAAGTTCTGAGCTGGCTGAAATCATTCCTTCGATATGCACCTCAACTATCTGGGGCCAGTATTCTATGTTTTCACATCCCGAGTTTCCTTCAAGCTCACCACTCACCCTTGAAGGTGGCCGCAATTGCTAATGACTATAACATCCTTTGTTTATTGATATGGCAAGCAATATTTTATTTCTCAGTATTATCAAGAAAGAAATATCAGAGAAGAAATACGAGTTAGAGTGTTGAAAGGTAAGTGTCATCAGCCAGAAGGGGGAGAGACCAGGAGGATACTTTCTAAGCAGAGAGCTTGGCAGTATTCTAAGTATTCTGTGCAGTTGAAAACAGGGTCAAGGAATAAAGCTCATCAAGTGAGAAGGCTGGAAGTATAATACAAACAAGATCCAAGAGTCCATCATGAACCACCTCCTATGCCAAGTTAACACTCAGTATTTTCCCAGAAGGTGCAGAGGAGCCTCAGAAGTCTTTGACTCCAAGTTATGGAATGTCTGATGGAAGGAGAGGCCAACTGGAAATGGCAGTGGGAGTTTGGCTGAGACATGCAAGGTTTCCTGCTATAGTCAGAGCGACATCAATAAAGGTAGCAATCAGACGGCCCCTGAAAAGAGTGTTTTGTGTCTGGCAATTGCAGAGTCATTGTTGACCTCAGCCAGTGGTGAAGCGGGAGAGTGGGAGACATACTGCTGAAGGCCAGAGATGAAATGGCCCAAAGCCCGTACAGTATGTTCAACCCTGTATGTCTCCTAATCTACTGAGAATTCTGGAGGTAGCTTACATGTTTCCTAGTAACCTGGGCACCTACTTGGTTTGACTTGGTTTAATTTATAGATCTTTCTGTCATCCTGTGCACACTTTCACACTCAAACTTGCAGTTCTCCATAAAGTCTGACCCTGCCTTTCCCATTCCAAGGCAGTACAAAAGAGCTTTGGTACTCTTTGGTGGGTTACTTCCTCACTGTGGTAAGCAATAAACTCAGCTTCGTCTAATCAACAGATTGTGTTAGTGATATTTGGAGACCCCGAACTTGATCATGCTAACCCAGTCAAGGAACTGAGACTCTTTCCTTCATTTGTATGCACACATTACTAATACGTGGCATTTGTGTAAATAGCTGACATCATGAAGATGTGTTTTACATCATAATGCTGCTCAGACCCCACTCAAAAACCTCTGATATTCCACTCATCCTGAACACTTGCCAACAAGCTTCTGCTCTCATACGCAATTTAACTACCAAAAGAAAGGCAATGTGACTCTCCTACCCCTCCCAACCACCACAACCACTGTCACTGTCTCGGAGTCCACCTTTGCAATCTCAGACCCTTTAGTTAAGAGCCCTGCCAAATAATACTTCTCCATCATTTAGCAGTCCTGATAATCTGTCAAAGGTCTTGAAATTTCTGCCCTGAACTTCCTTACCAGGGAGAAAAATAGTAGGGATATTTATTTTCACATTCAGATCTATCAAATTCAGTGGGAGTCTTTAAGCAAAAGTGGCTACAAGTCATAATAGGTTTAAATTATGAATTTGATACATTTTTCCTGTTATACCACTCGGTATAATTGCTCTAATGGATGTATACACAAGCTTAAAGGAGCATAAAAGAAGTTATCCAAGGCAGCCTGTGAGAGTCTGGCCTAGCTCCTAGAGGAGCTGAAATGTGAAAAGTGAATTGGCCATTTGCGGCAGATGCAAGAACAATCAAAGGATTCGAGATTGAAATAAAAATAATAATCGCTAATACTTGCCGAGCACTTCAAATGTCAGCCCTGTTCTAAGCATTTCATTTTCACCGTTTTAAGCAAATCATTGAATTCTGTCAACCATCATGGGAGCTCAGTACTATTGTATCATTCTCATTTTATAGACAGGAAAATTGAGACACAGAGGCATTTTGTAACTAGCTCGAGGTCACCCCCATATTTCTAGAGTTTAGGACTGAAATCTAGGAGATGAGAGTACACTGAATCACAATGCATATCTTTCTCCTACTGAAAGAACAAGAGGAGATTAAAAAATGAAAGATCACTAAGGGGCTGGAGCATTAAGCACAAGAGAAATAAAGGAGGGAGATGAAGTTATGTAGTGTTATCTTCCACCTTTGGGATTTTGCCATTTATTAGACTTTGTGAATGAAAAATATTGCTTAGCAAGCAAAGATTGCTACGCCCTTCAAGCCATCAGCCACTAGCATTGCCTTCCAATGGTTAGCCCTGAGGAAACTCAGGATGAAGACAAACGGGCTGCCTGCTACCAAGCCTTCAGCCACTGCAGCCACCACCAACTTCAGGGACTGGATACTGGCCCTAGAAGCTAAGGTGCATATCAAAGGAACGATTTCAAGGAGCCCAGACTCTTGCATCTTCCCATATAAAGAAAAGTACTAAATTCATTAACTTGAGATACCTGGTTTTCTTAAACAGTGATGGTTTGAAGTTCTGACTACTTGGTCTTTGTTGCCTGTATTGGCTTCTCATCTACTTCTGTGGAACAGTGCCTCAGAGCTCTCTGAGAGGCTGCATCCCAGGCTTGAAGTCCTCAAAAAGTGCTAAATAAAGCAAAATTCTCAACTTTTAGATTAATTTTTTTCCCAGTCGACAATCTCCTAGGTTTTTCCTTGTGATTTTTTTTTTAATTTTATTATTATTATTTTTTTTTTTGGCTTTTTGCCTTTTCTAGGGCTGCTCTGAGGCACATGGAGGTTCCCAGGCTAGGGGTCTAATCAGAGCTATAGCCGCTGGCCTACACCACAGCCATAGCAATGCGGAATCCGAGCTGTCTCTGCAACCTACACCACTGCTCACAGCAACACCGGCTCCTTAACCCACTGAGCAAGGCCAGGGATCAAAGTGCAACCTCATGGTTCCTAGTCAGATTCGTTAACCACTGAGCCATGACAGAAACTCCTTTCCTTGTGATTTTTTTCAATTATTTTTTAAAAAAGAAAAGGGCACAGTTAAGGATTTTTATTTCATGCTAGCGTGGGGAAAGGATTCCTGTCACAAGTTAAGACCAGGCCAAGACCTGCATGGTGGAGGAGAATGGTGGCTGGTCAGACAGAGTTAGAAGATTCATTGCTGAAGCAGAGCAGGTTCTGGGAGTATTGGCAAATCACAACTCTCTGATCTGCAGTTTCTTCACAAAAAAAGTTAAGGGTTGGAATTCAACAGTCTCTAAAATTGCATCTAGTTCTGTATTCCTATGGCTTCCTACCAGCTTGTTCGTGGACCTCTCTGCTTGCCTGCTGACAGCTGAGTTTCCCATGTTTGTCCTTTCCTCCTCCTCCAGTTCTCCCACTGTTGTGGCACCATCTGTTATTTTCACAGGCCTTGATAGCTCAAGAATGAGTTGGGTTTTTTGTTGTTGTTGTTGTTTTTTTTTTTTTTTTTTTTGGCCACACCAGAGGCATGTGGAATCTCCCGAGCCAGGGACTGAACCCATGCCAAAGCAGCAACCCAAACCACTGTAGTGGCAACACCAGATCCTTAACTCACTGTGTCACAAGAAAACTCCCAAGAATGAGCTTTTACATGGGAGGTTTCTCCTGTATGAGATCAGGCTCTTCATAGGAAAGCTACTGTAACAAAAAATTATGAATGCAGTCTTCCATCATGGTCATTCTCTGTCCTTCAATCTCAATTTTTCTTCTTTGTAGTGGTTATGGTATTAGAAATAAATATACGTGTTTGTTATTCCAAAGTTAGAAATTATACATAAGCAAAAAAATACATATTTCTTTCTAGACTCTAATTCATTATTTATCTTTTATTTTGAAATCCCAATTCCTAAGGCATTCGTTAAAACTTCTACATTAATTGTAAGTAGAGTTTCTTCTGAGAAGTTACAAGAAGAGTTAAAAAGAAGAAGCAAACAAACAGGTAGAAGAAATGCATGAAATCGTGGATAAAATTTTTCCAAAAAGAATGGATCAACTATTGGTTTTAGAAACTCGTTCTTCATTTTATTCCCTATTCATTGTAGTCTAATAAAAAACTAAAACAGTGCAGTACTTATGCATGAATATCCTGTACCACTTCCAAGAAATGCAAGGCATAGATACGATCTCATTACCTTTCATCAAAACCTTCGTTGTATGAAAGCACTGTTCTCGCCATGTCAGAGGTGTGTTATGAAGCTAAAAGTCACCAAACCTGTTCATGGCCTACCACTTTCTGCAACTTTAGATTAGAAAAGATCTAAAATTCTATTCTCTCAATTGTTATCTCTCTATTGTTCACATAACCCTGAGTCTATTATCTCTCTTTTGAAGGAAATAAATTCCGTCAAACTGCAGGATAAGAAACAGATCACAAAAACATTCTGATTTTACTCCTGTCTCAGGGCATACAAGCAAGTTATCAATGTACATGTCAGTAAAACATTCCTAGGTCCTTAGATGAGAGGTGTTAAATAAACACATTATTAACTGAGTCTGAAAAAAATGTGTTTACTTACAAACTTCCTGTGCTATTCTGATTGCTCTCCAGAAAGCAGGCTCCCTTCACCACTCCAGGGCTTTCTCTGGAGCCTGCCTGCTCTTGTTCCTCGGCTCTCAACACGTGACCCACTCTTAGAGAAGGTTGTTTGTTTATGCTGTGGTGCATCATCAATTTTCCCACTGCAAAGGCCGCCTCTGCTCTCATGTGAATCAGAGACTATTGAACTACCCCTGACCTAGAAGTCCCCACATTGACCCCTCCCCAACATCTCCTGTGTTATCTCTGACTTTCTGTCTTGCCTGCACCCCCTAGGCTTTTTCTTTAGGGCCAAACTTCTTTACCACTTCTGTCTCTGCTTTATTCAACTTTAATCATGTTATGGCCAAAGAGATGAACAAAGAATTGGCAAGGGTCATGTCCTTCTATCAAACCAGATTCTCTTCTGTGAGAAAATGTTCAGGAAGTTGGGTGGTGGATTTGGGAGCAGAAAGATTCATGAGCTAAGGAAAGAAAATACTCCGTCAATATTGGCTGACATTGTTTAAGATCCAGCCTTTCCAAGTGGCTCTTTTGCTTGTGATGTTCACCTATGCAGCCCACAGGGCCCAGGAGTGTCAGAGGATCCCCTGGATTTTCAGATCCTCCAAGAGAGGCAGGTTAAGCCGTGGGTGCCCATGGATCTGGGGGCTTAGAAAGGCTCCATTCAACTTTCACAACAGCTAATGACAACAAGATGCTCACCTATATTGTCTCTATTAATGTAATTTTGATTTATCTCATCTTAATTTAGCTGCTGTTATTTGACGTTACAGTTGCTTTTATTAAAGTTTGATAGCACTAAAAGGAAAAAAAGTAACAGCCATCAAAAGAGTTAAGAATGGATCAGTTTTAGAATTGCCTCTGGTAAGGGGGAGTTCCTGTTGTGGCTTAGCTGTAACAAACCTGATGAGTATCCATGAGGATGAAGGTTCCATCCTTGGCCTTGCTCAGTAGGTTAAGGATCCAGCGTTGCTGTCAGCTGTGGTGTAGTTTGCAGATGCAGCTTGGATCCTGCATTTCTGTGGCTGTGGCATAGGCTGGTAGCTGCAGCTCTGATTAGTCTCTTAGCCTGTGAGCTTCCATATGTAGCAGGCACAGCCCTAAAAAGAAAAAAAAAAAAAAAAGAATTGCCTCTGGGAATGGAAATGAGGAAAATTGGAGGGGTCAGGTCATCTGAAGCAACAAGAGAATGCCCTGGGGCTCATATCCATCTCCTACAAGTGTCCAGTCCAGCCAGGCCAGGCTTCAGCCACCTCTTACGGGGTGATAGGAGTTCAGGGTACCATGGGCTCTGCTGCTGCTTTGACACGTAATCCCTATGTTACATTTACACCACAGGGATACCAGCCATTTATGAATGTATGTTCTTTTGAGAAAAATTAATATAATACTGTAAAAAAAAAACCAACCCCCCCAAACCCCCAAAACACCAAACTTTAATCATATCAAAAGATCACTCCTCTTCTCTCCTGTTAAAAGGAAAAAATTGGGAGTTCCTGTCGTGGCGCAGTGGTTAACAAATCCGACTAGGAACCATGAGGTTGCGGGTTTGATCCCTGCCCTTGCTCCGTGGGTTAACGATCCGGCGTTGCCGTGAGCTGTGCAGACTCGGCTCGGATCCCGCGTTGCTGTGGCTTCGGCTACAGCTCCGATTAAACCCCTAGCCTGGGAACCTCCATATGCTGAGGAAGCGGCCCAAAGAAATAGCAAAAAACAAAAAAAAAAAAAAAGGAAAAAATTGATATCTCTTGTACTTTTATCTCCCCAGCTTCTCCCAACCTCCCCCCAAAAAAGGAAAAAAATTATAAATCTCCCCAAGGGCAGAAACAGTAAATAAGGTCTTATTCATCTTTACATCCCAGAAGCTCTTAGTACAGTGATTTGTAAGTAGTAACTTACGTTACTTTTGAATCGAATTTGGGGGCCTTGGTTTGGGCAGATAATGAAATTCACAATAAACACCACATTACAGATTATAATCTAGTATCTATAATTCTACTCTTTCTTTAGTTATAATTATTTGCATATAATTCACCATCTTCTGGGCTTCATTGTTGAAAATGAACTTTTTACACTAAGAAATGAAAGGATTTAATGTTCATTTGGGGAGCCAAAACCTTCTACTGGTTGGATGCTCACAATTTCTTTAACATCAAAAAGCATGGAATCTCTGAGTATCCACCACACTAAGATATAACTTTCAAAATTTAGCATTTCTAAAATTGTGATGAATTTTTAAATTGATGTGTGCATTTAATGTGATGATTTTTCTCCTGATGCATTAGCGGTGTTTCTTACAATCGATAGTTTTAGAATTAACAGACACTAGGTAAAATTTGGATTTCAGTGCTTCAAAACAGCGTTTTTCAAAGAATGCTCTTTTTTTTTTCATTTTTCATTCTACCCAATGAATATTTTTTTCAGCATTAAGATCATGAATTTTTAGTCCTTGATTAATTTACCCTGAAGTATAGAATTAAATGTCACCTCATCATAAAATAACTAATGACACATCTTCCATTTAATGCCATCAGTTGTTTTCTGCATTTTCTAATTTTCCAAAGTATGTTATCAACGATATATATTGTTAGGGCACTTGCCAGGTTGTGCTTCTTCCACAGCTGCATTTGACATTTAATTTAGAGGTTGAGCAAATGCCAGCTGCTGCAGGCAGTGACTACCTGTAACACTGAAACCAATTTAGATGGAACCAATATCTTTTGCTTTTTACCTCCCGAAGAATTATCAAAATTACAGGGATTCTAGAATTAAATTAAGGTATTAAAACCCTGCTTTAGCCTCTCACTGATATGAAATAGGTATCATGGTACTCAGAATATTAAATTTTAAAATAATATATTACAGACACTTTCTTTTGTGTTTAGAATGTCACATTTTAAAAGACAGATATTATTATCTTTCTTCTTAAGGAAATACACAAGTCATTAAGAAAATTTTGAATACTTTTTAAAAGAATAGAATGAGAGGCACAACAAGTAACTCACTCAAGAAATATAAAGGTCCAAAAGGAGAAGTTCAATATTACTGTTAATTGAAAGCCAATGACCACAGCTACCATTTTTTCTTTCATTGGACTGATTTTCCAATAAAATGTTAAAAATAGCTTTATTAAGATAAAAGTCACCATTTTAAAATTCACAATTTGGTGGTTTTGTTGCAGCAGACAGATAGTTGGGTATGAGCCCTGGGCCAGGTGGCAGGAAGCCGTGCCTTCATAAACACTGGGTGTCCCTGGGCAAAGAAAAGCAGGAACCTCCAGACTGACAGGAAGCCACACATTTTGGGGTGATAAATGCCCTGGATGTAGACACGGAAGGGTGGGAAAAGGTGCGAATTTCCAGCATCCAAATGTAACCTGTTGCTCATTATGCCCTGATTACAATAAAATTAGCCTTGCAGATAAGAAGTTAGCATTGTGCACTGATGCCATGACACTTCAGATCAAGGCTAAATAAAAACAAAAATCCCTCCTCCCTTTGGAAAGGTGGAGCTGGAATAGAAATCGGGGAATACAACCCCTAAACCCCACCTTCCCAATGAATACTCCACCCATTCTTTTGTGTGCCCCTCAAAACCCACTTGCCAAGAAACACAGGGCATCTCCCCCTTTCCCTCTAGAAGTGTGCTCCTCACTTAAATAAATCCTCACTTTATTTTCTCCATTTCCATCTCTTTCCTGATTCCTTCTTTTGTAAGACAAAGAACTTCTCCATGGGAACAGTTTTAGTATATTCACAGAGTTGCACCACCGTCTAATTTTAGCGCATTTTCATTGTTTCCGAAGGAGGAAACCATGCAATTGTCCATTAGCAGTCCTTATTCCTCATTGCCGCCAGCCCCTAGCAATCTACTTTCTGTCTCCATGAATTTGCCTATTTCGGACATTTCCTATAAATGGAAGTATACAACATGGGGTCTTTTGCGAATGCTTTCACCAAGCGTAGTGTTTTTAACGTTCATGTATGTTGCAGCATATATTAATACTTCATTTTTTAATTGTTCCAGTGAAGTTTTGACAAAGTTCTGGTGAAATTAAACTCTCCAATATTATTGTTGGGATGATACACTGATTTTTTTTTTTTTTTTGAAAGTCCTTTTTGGGTGGGGCAATTTGGCAATCTGTATTTAAAAACTTTTTTAAACATACATAATTATTCACCCTGGAACTCCACTGTCAAGTAAGCACTCTAAAGAAACAATCACGAATGTGCTGGTAAGTCACCCTCAGGGGTATTGTTTGCAGCACTGTTCTTGATAAGGAAACATGATGCTCAACAATAGTGAATATGTTTAATAAATCACAACATGGCAATGTTGTGGGCTACCCCACAGCCTTAGAAACCATGCAGGGGACTGTGCTGTGGGAACTTGCACAAGTGCTCTGGAGCTATGGAATTGTCATCTGGTGGACTACAATCCCTTTTCTAATTAAATCAGACCAGTTGTGCTTTTTCAAAAATGTAATGTAAAGCCTGACTTCATAATAGATAAAAGGGTTATGCTGCTTTAAACATTAATTTTAAAACCAACCTCATAGGTGAATATTTAAATCACTGGAAGAGATTAGTAATATAAAGTTGAGTGACATGGAGTTCCTCTTGTGGCCCATCAGAAACACATCCAACTAGCATCTGTGAGGATGCAGGTTCAATCCCTGGACTCGCTCAGTGGATCAGCAATCTGGTATTGCCATGAGCTATGGTGTATGTCGCAGCTTGGATCCTGCATTGTTATGGCTGTGGCGCAGGCAGGCAGCTGCAGCTCCAATTCGACGCCTAGCCTGGGAACTTCCATATGCCACAGGTACAGCCCTAAAAAGCAAAATTAAAAATAAAAATAGAGTGACAAAAGCAATTTAATACACACTATGTATAGTTGGAAAAAATGTTAACTGTGTATATATTAAAGTTATATATAGGTATGTTTTTAATTTTTGCCTCTATTTTCTGTAACATTTATGACTACTTACACGATATGAAAAAATTCCAACTTTTTCTCCATTCTGTAATTCAGACATGTAGCACACTATTTTCTTTTGTTTTGACATTTCTTTTGTGCACCATAAAGAAGCTTCTTGGATAGTTTATTGCTCTCAGGAACTGAGCTATAGCATCACTTCTATTTTGAATCAACTGGCTGCTCTTCAGCATTCTCCTTAATGTTCTGACTTATCATAAAATATTATTCAGTCAGGCTCATAGATGAAAGAAAATTTCTCCCCTAATTCCATAAAATAGTTTGTACACACATCCTAAAAGGAAATTTGTCTCTAGAACTCAGGCCTGTACCCTGACATTGCCAAGGGTTTTTAGTCTCTTTAAAAAGACAAGGAGGTGAAACCAGATTCCAAAACTAGGCATTATTTTAAGACAATGCAAAGACAAGCAGCTCTTAGTTTATGCAGATAGCCAGACTAGCCTCCGTATCTAAAAAACATGGAACACCAATTTTTTCTGGTAATGAAAAATTCAGTCAGCTGATTTTACAAGATACTTTGATGTTCGAATATGTGAACTCCAGCTGTACCTCTTTTTTCTTTTATAATCATAGGTATATGAGCAAGCTTTGACTATTCATCCTCAGTACAACATGTACTAAAAAATTAACTCTTTACTCCTTCAACTTAGGCAACACCCACCATTAATTAAATTCCAAATTAATGACAAATGCTGAAAACAAATTCTAAAGCAGTGAAACAATTACCTCATCTTCTAGGGGCCTGGTAGTTGCTCTTAAAGCTCTCAAAATTGTATGCATACAATTTGTAACTAAAAGGCAGATAAAGTAAGTCTAGTCCTATCATCCTTTCAAAAGTTGTCCAAAATAAAGGTTGTCTAGTTGATCTTTAGAAGACACAACCAGAGGCACAGCAGTTAAAACCAGAGAATGTCATTGGTGGTCAAAAACCTCAAAAGAAGATGTGGCCGATAAACACTGGTAGGTAAGTTCTGAAAAACAAAAATGACATTTAAACCATAGTGTTATTATTTGGGGAATGAGCTCTTTCTTTTTCCAATTTAATTCATTTAAAACTATGGAGTCTGGTTTACTTTTCACTGTGAATTTATGATATCCTCACTGTTTGTATACTTTGCCTCTAATGTCACCAGATCATTGTTTAAAAAGAATTCTTCAGGCAGTTTGAGTTTTGTAAGTTTACAAATGCTGACAGAAACGATGTGGCTCAACACAAAGTTTTGTTTTTTTTTTTTTTGTCTTTTCAGGGCCGCACCCACGGCACATGGAGGTTCCCAGGCCAGAGCCACAGCAACACGGGATCCAAGCCGCATCTGTGAACTACACCACAGCTCACGGAAACACCGGATCCTTAAACCACTGAGTGAGGCCAGGGATCAAACCCGCCACCTCATGGTTCCTAGTCAGATTTGTTTCTGCTGCGCCATGATGGGAACTGCACAAAGATTATTTTAAAGAGATGTTGGCTACTATTTATACAGTTTTCTTTGTGAAATTACATATTTTTATAGATTTCTTATTGCATTTCATAATATATTTTACCTATTTAATGTTACCAAAAGAAGATACACAATTACATAATTTATATAATATTATATAAAAGGAAAATTCAATAACAATCAAAAAATTGTTTTCATGAACTATATTGTATTCACATTTGCTTTTCTGAGAAAATACAGAAATGATGAGAACTTAGTAAGTTGTTTGCAAATGGTAAATATTCAACATTGATGCTATTACTATTATGACTGTTATTAGACCATTATTTATGAATTTATGAGCCAAACACTTTGTGCTGGCACAAAGGCAAGCAACAAATTCTACTGACATAAATCAAGGAGCTAGATGCTCATCCAAAATTACACAAACTAATCTAAATTTACCGTATTCCTATGAAGAAGAGGCATACAGTGCTATGAGAATATAAAATAAAAGACGTAGTCAGGGGAGGCCTCCCAGGAGTAATGATGTTTAAAGTGAGATCAGAATAAAGACCAAACAAACAAACAAACAAAGACCAAGATGTTAAGAAAAAGGGCTACCAGCAAAGCAAAAAGCATGTTTGAGGCAGTGGAGGTCAGTCAGTGAGACTGAATCAAAAACACAGAAGAGAAATAGATGGATTCGATAAAATGTTTTTGTCTTTTTAGGACTGCACCTGCATCCCAGGCTAGGGGTAGAATCTGAGCTGCAGCTGCCAGCCAGTACCACAGCCATAGCAATGCTAGATTCAAGCCTCATCTGAGACCTATACCACAGCTTTCAGCAATACCTGATTCTTAAACCTTTGAGTGAGGCCAGGGATCAAATCTGCATCCTCATGGACACTATGTTGGGTTCTTACCCTGATGAGCCACAATGAGAACTCTGATTCAATAAATATTTAAATAGCAAAATCCACAAAAAGAAATCTTGATTGGACATTGAGGAAAAAAGGAAACAAGTTGTCAGATGGTGACTCCTAAAACCTGGCAGACATCACCTTGCCCAAATGGTGAAAGTTATAATCAGAAATGAACTAATTGAGAAGAACTCATCATCACAGAATTTCCCTTCTTTGAAGTTTCTATGCAAAAAATGATGTTGGGAAAACTGGGTATCCATATAAAAAAGAAAGAATTTGGATAATTAACTATCATGTACAAAAAAAAAAAGACTCAAAATCAATTAAAGACCTAAATATAAGGCCTAAAACTATAAAACTCCTAGAAGAAAACAGATAAAAGTCATCAAGACATTAGATGTGGCAAAGAAATTTTTGCTATGGCATGAAAAGTGCAAACAACAAAATAAAAGATAGACAACTGGGACTATACCAAACTTAAAACCTTCTGCACATCTAAGGAAAGAATCAACAGAGTGAAACACCAACCTACAGAATGGGAGAGAATATCTGCAAATCATATACACGATAAGAGTTATTATCCATAATATAAAAGGCGCTCTCACAACTCAACAACATAAAACTAAATAATCCAATTGTAAAATATGCAAAAGACTTGAATAATAGGTAACTCTGCAAAGAAGTTATACTAATGGCTAGCAAGTATATTAAAAGATGCTCAGCATCACTAATCATAAGAGAAATGCAAATCAATAAGACAATGAGGAGTTCCCATTGTGGCTCAGCCAGTTACAGAGACTACAGCAATGTAGTCTCTGTAAGGGTGTGGATTCCATCCCTAACCTCCGTCAGTGGGTTAAGGATCTGGCATTGCCACAGGCCTCAGTGTAGGTCCCAGATATGGCTTGGGTCTGGTATTCCCATTTGGGTGGCGTAGGCATCAGCCGCAGGTATAATTCCACCCCTAGGCCAGGGACTTTCATATGCCACAGGTGTGGCCATGACAAGAAGAAAAAAAAGGCAATGAGATATCACTTCATATCTTTTGACAGTGGATAGCCACAATTTAAAGAACAGGAAGTAAGAAGAACTGGAGAGGATATGAGAAATGGGAACACTGGTGCCCCATTTTGGGGAGGACAAGATGGTACAGCCATTAAAAAAAATAGTAAAGAAGTTCCATTTAAACAGGATAATGATATAATCCAGAAATCCCACTTAAGGGAATATACACAGAATAATTCAAAGATGTTGAAGAGACATTTGCACACCCACGTTCACTGCAGCATTATTCACAGTAGCCAAGAAACAGAAGCAACCAAATGTCTGTCAATGAATGACTGGAATATTAAGCAGCCTCTAAAAAGAGGGATATTCTGTCATATGCTACACCATGGATGGACCTCAAAGAACATTATGCTAAGTGAAATAAGCCATTCACAAAGGGACAAACATACTGAATAATTCCACTCATGCGAAGTATCTAAAGTAGTCAAAAATAATAGAAAGAGGAAGTAGAAAGGTGATTGACATGGGCTAGAAAACAAGGGAAAGGGGAATTAGTGTTTAGTGAGTATAGAGTTTCAGTTTTGTGAGATAAAAAAATTCTAGAGATCTGGTTACAACAGGTGCATAACATTGTTGTTAACACTGCTGAACCACTTACAGTGGTTAAGATATTTAATTTTATGCTATATTATTTACAATAAAAACAATAATGTATAGTCTTCAAAAAAATCAATGTTATTAAACATGAAGGAAGACTCAAGTAATATTACAGATTAAAGGGGACTAAAGGGAAATGGCAACTGTATATAATGCATGACCTCGGATTTTTTTTTTAAATAAAGGACATGATTAAGGCTTTAGAAGGAATCTGAATAAAGTCTGTGATTTAGGTAATATTTTATCAACGATAATTTCCTGATTTTGATATTTTGATAATATTCTGCTTTAAGGTGGAAGAATTCTTGTGATTTTAGCAAATAATTTACAGAGATGTTCAGGGGTGAATTGGCATTAGGTATACAACTTATTCTTAAAGGGCACAGAAGAAAAAAGGAAGCTTGCGTTTGTGTGGATGGATGTACAAAGAAAAATAGAGTAAATGTAGTAAATTGTTAACATTTGAGGAATGTGAGTGATAGTTATCCAAGAGTTTTTTGTAGCATTCCTAATTTTTTGGCAGAAGTGAAGAATATTGGGTAAAGTGCTTCCACACTGCCCCCACCCTTCAAGTACTAGTTCTGGGGCTGCCCATTCCTCCCTTCACTGCTGGTTTGGTGTGTCTGAGGACGCTGGACTTTGTAAAGGGGGACGAATGACACAACCAGTGTGATTCCTCTTGGCGATGCACAGTGCTTTCTCAAGTGGAGACACTTCTGTGGGCTTTGACTGGCTCCCAAGCTTTGATTTGTCTTTCAGGTGGCTCACTGTTGCTGTTCATCGGTGAGTTTGGTAATGTCCTGATAGGTTCTCCACCTGATTCCCTACCACTCACCCATTTATAATGGATTAAATGAGATCTATCTGCTGGGACCTCCTGTGAGGTGACATCCTGTTCTCTTCCTCCATCCCACTTCCAACTTCTCTATCCTCTTCTACTTCTGCAGGGGCCAGATATAGAGTAAGGTCTTTCAGCCTCTAATCTTGATCCAATTCTATTATATATAAAATCTCTAGTCTCTTATAATGCAAATCTTTATTCTTGATTTTTCTAAAAACCTACATGGAAGTCGGAGAATTTCTAGGCTACAAATGAAATTTTGCATGGTGCCTGCCAGCTTTGTAGTTGATAAGGTGAGTTTTCCTAGAAAAAGAGCAGAATGAGAAGACTAGAAAGTCTTGAGGATCTCCTAATATTTAACATATTAAATACTTAACTACTTATTAAATTATAGACACCATACATATTTTAATATTAAAATTGAAGTCTTCTTTAGGATATTTTACAGTCTTTTCTAACCTAGAGATTCTATTACTTCCTGAATCACTTTCAGATTATCTGAAAACTGCTTTCAAAATGAAGCATAGAGATCAGTTCAGCTGACTTCATGCCTTATTTTGATCATCACACATTTGATTGTTGCTATAAATCTCACTAAATCACAGCAAAGTAAAAGTCATACTTTGATAGTGGCAAAATTAATAGCGTTGATTGGGGACAGGGGATAACTTCATTTTTCTCATCACAAAAGTAAATAATTCTTACTGGAAAAGAATTGTGAAATGCAGAATATTATAGAGGAGAAAATAAAAATCATCCACAACTCCAGTGCCAGAAATAACCTCTCCACATTGTTAGCCATTACTCTTTAATTTATTCTAAAGAAATTCTTATACTAATACGTACACTAATGCAAATATATATACATATGATAAGATATGACATATATATGCTTATTATGGTATCATCATAGTGAAAAATTGAAAACTATCCCATGTATAGGGTGAATAAATAATGTGCCTTCTACATTAATGTCTATGATGTTAGAAAGTGTGGGACATTTTCTTAAGTTAGAACTTCATCACAATCAACAACAGGGAGAAATCTTAATTGTGATGGCACTTGGCACTGCATGCTGTGGATTACCAGCCTTTCCTTTCTCACTGGCAGTCATTTAAGCACTGCACTCAAGACCAATGACCTAATTGAGTCAATCACCAAATTTCATCTTTGTGAGGTTTTGAGGAAACACTTTTGGCACAAAGTAGAGAATCAGTTTGAGTCAAAACAAAACAAACAAACAAAAAAAGTAGGTATTTGAACAGAGACATTTTATTCAAAAGAATTGATTAGACAGTTACTGAAGAGTTGAAAATGTGAAAGGAGAACACTGAGGTAATATAGAGCCAGAAAATTCAGGAAGCTCTGTCACCTCAGTGGCAAGGGATACAAAGAGAAAAGGCTGAGGTAATTGGCGCCAGAAGCTTGGAAGAGAGGCTCCCCAAGAGCTGCCACTCAAGTCCCTTAGAAGGTAATTCTATCCAGCTGTGATGGTAACTCTGCAGCTTGAAGGAGGGGCCTGTGGAATGGGAATCTTACCTACTTTCCTTATTTTATAGGGTTCTTGTGTGGATTAAATGAGTTTACATATATAGAGCTCTTAGCTATTATTAGGCCAGTAATTAAGCCACCAGGGTTCAAATCTCATGTCTAAGAATTACTAGCTCTTTGTCATGGACAGTTTCTTGGCTTTCTTGTTAGCACACTGTAAAATGTATCAAACTGTATTAAATCTTACTACAATATCAAACTGGACCATTTGTGATAGGATGGGTATAAATTTTCAAAACAACTCTAAAATGTAAGTAGTATTCTTTTTACCATTTTACAGATTATAAAACTGAGGTGGGAGTTCACAATGTAGCTCAGAGGGTTAAGAACCTGATTAGTATCTGTATGCAATTCAATCCTTGGCCTTTCTCAGTGGGTTAAGGATCTGGCATTGTTACAAACTGCCGTGTAGGTTGCAGATGCAGCTCTAATCTAGCACTGCTGTGGCTGTGGTGTAGGCCTATAGCTATAGCTCCAATTTGACCCCTGGACAGGAACTTCCATATGCCATAGGTGCAGCCCTAAAAAAATAATTAAAAAAAAATTTTAAAAACCTGAGGTGCAGTGAGGTCAACTAATTTCCCCAAGGCTGCATAGTTCATAAGTGGTAGAACTTGTATTGAATCAGGATTCTCCATAATATTTACCACTACTTATATCTCCACCCACTAGAATATATGTTCCATAAGAACAGTAATTATTTGCTTGTTTATTTGTTGTTTGTTCATTGCTACTTTTCCAGGCTTTTGAACAGAGCATGACACATAAGCATTGAATAAATATTTGTTGAGTAGATATGAACCAAATGGGGACTCCAAAAAGAACGACTGTAAATGTATCTCACTTTATAATGCCCATGACGTTGAGAAATAGTAGGGTAGGTATTACTTTGCTTGCATGTCCTACGGAGAACAATTTTAAAGAAGTGAAATTAATTCTTTAAGTTACATACATTGAGGACAATTGGCCTCTGGGCAACCAGTCCATAGCTCTGTACTATACTTTTAATTTGGGACAGAGGTCAAAAGACAGAAGCAGAGAAAGTGTTAAAAGGAGGAGCTAGGATCACAATAAAATATTTGTGAGATTGTAATAGAGAAGGACAAATCTGATTCTACATTAGATCTGTTTCTGGAGTTCCCACTGGGGCGCAGTGGAAACAAATCCATGAGAATGTGGGTTCGATCCCTGGCCTTGCTCAGTGGTTCAGGGATCTCACATTGCGTTGAGCTGTGGTGTAGGTCTCAGGTGAGGCTTGGATCCCATGTTGCTGGGGCTGTGGCTGTGGCAGGCAGCTGTAGCTCCTATTTGACCCCTAGCCTGGGAACTTCCCTATGCCACTGGTGTGGCCCTAAAAAGAAGAAAAATATAGATCTGTTTCTTTTTACTTAACTTTTATGCTCTGTTGCCTATGCTTAAGTCATGCTTTTATAAAGGAATGTTGTCTATAGCTTGAAATATACAGGATAGCCTATAATCAAGATTCTGACCTTTATACGTCCATTTATATAGATATAAAATGTTGCAGATCAGAGAATAACATTTGCCTCATTGGAGGTTTGTAGAAATATTGTGACCTGTCTTACACGGACAGCTGCAAGAACAAAGGATTCCTGCTCCAAGAAGTGTGCAACAACTAGTCACATCCCTCTCTGACCTTGCCTTTTAAAAGGCTTTGCTGAAACCCTTCTGGGAGTTTGGGGGACTTAGAGGGCATGACCCAACTGCTCCGTTGCATAGCCCTGCAATAAACCAAACTCAAAACTCCAACATTTGGTTTTGTTTGGACCCTCTATGCATCAGGCATATATAATTCCACTTGGTAACAAGATCAGTGACCTGTGTGGGCCAGAGTTTGAACCCTTAAAGGCTGATTGCTATGGAACATGCTATAGTAGGAATAATGAGGTATATTACTACTATAGTTGTAGCCCACTGAGGATGTCAACATAGCTTTCTCACTGATCTGAAAATTCTTAAAGATGTGGTTTCAACTCTAAGTCAAAATTACTTAGTCAAAACTTTTCTCTGGCTCTTTCCAGAAATCATGAATAAAAACTTAATTTGAAAACCATGGGAACAAAATAAAAATGAGTCTACTTCAAGTTTCCCAGAGAGCAACGTGAGTTATAATCAGTAGTTAAACATGCAAAGACTTCAAAGCAGCATTTAGAGAAATAAGTGGTTAAACACAACCTGGCCATTGTACTTGGAACCTCACAGGGTTTTGTAAATCTCAATTAATTAGTGTTTATAAACTACCATGAGATCATTGGATAAACGGTAGATAATAATAATTAAACATAATTACATGAAATGCATTATTACATTTAAACTCTCATGAAAATTTCTAAAATAAAAAGGAATGCCAAATGGTAAAGTCCATAAAAATAATTTTAAATGTGTATAGCTTCATTAGTCTGAGCCCTGAAAGCGGTTTAAAATTACCTGCCAGGAAATGTTGAAATGTTTTTAGTGGATGGTGAAATAGAAGCACAAATACAGAGTATGGCTTAAAAAAAAGGCATCGTTTTCTTGATCTCAATTTTTATGTGAATCTGGAGCAAAGAGTACAGAATCATAATTGAGGCAAGACCTACTTACCAAACAAGACAATAAAGAAACATGTTTGTAATTGTAGAATCTAGTTGATAGCAATAAACATACATTTTCTTTGCAAAAACCAGTAGTCTCTTGTTCTTAAAATAACTGGGTCTAAAAAAGTCAGGGTCACTATGGGTTTTCACCTGTTTCCACCTAAATTAAAAACAAATGCCAGGTTTTGGCATGTTTGTTTATGAGATGAAGCTTGAAAGATTTTACAGTTTTGTAAAATTGAGTGCAATCTTCCCAGTGTAGCTCTAAGATAGTTCACAGGGTGAATAGGGATGGTAGAGCTGCCACTTTGCTGCCCAGTTCCTCAAAACAATCCTTACTACAGGTAAGCTCTTCTCCCTGCACCTCTTAGGAAATAAACACCTTTACTTTCAAATACGTGAAATTCCAAGAGGCATATGAGAGTTTAGTTTTTGTTACTCCATTTGATTTGTACAAATAACCCCCAACACCGCATTTCAGTAGGGATCAGGAATCTTCTGTTCCCTCCTGAAAATCTGTTGAAAGTTTATCAGCAGGGAAGCACTGAGCAACCAGTGAGCATATCTGTCGTGATCCCTCTGCCAATGCCTTTCCCTTAGGATCTTCCTGGTGAGCCACTTGCTGTGGGCCCTGATCAGCCACGACATGGGCACCTGAATGAACAGTGTTGCTTTGGGCAGCAAAGAACTCTCTGACTGTAACAAAATGCAAATAAGAATCCAAAGATAAAAGTGAGATGATTAACTTTTTTTTTTTTTTTTAACCTCTGGCACTGTTGGTCTTTCCTCCTGCTGGTCTTGAAAACAAAAATTGATCTCATTTACACAAGCAGGGTTAGCATAGACTACTAGCTACTAAAAAGCAAGATACTTCATAAAAATTTGGCCAAGACTGATAAATAAAAGATGAAATAACCAAGATTAGTAGAAAATTCCACTCCTTAAAGTTAAGTTGTATTCATGAGAGTTTGAAAATATTTGAAAACATTGAAACCAACTCATCTGTTATTTACCGTTGAGTACAAATTTACATAGACATTGTTCAATCTCTATGCATAACACGAGGTCAGTGTATTTTTTCCCAACTGATTCTGAAAACAGTGTTTATTTTAAACATGTTAGCATTTTTTCATTCTCACGTGCTTGTTTTTCTTAACACTAAAAACATTGTCCAGTTTTCACAGCAAAAAGCCACAAGACTATTTTAAGTACTAGGCTATTTTTGAGAAGCCCCTTAATTATGTGGTTAAAACACTTTTATTGCTTATGGAATATTTCTAAGTTATGGTTACGGTCATTTTTTTCTCTTGGTCAGACCTCAAGATATGTGATACAGGAATTTGTTTCCCTAAAACTCTATATTTACAATTTACCTTGGTTTGTCTGTTTAATAAGGTTTTCCATAAAGTCTAACTCATTTTTCTTTACAATCAACATTGTGAGCCCCACTGCAGACATTTGGATTTTTTTTTCCCCCTCAGTCCATTCTAACATGGGTGTTCTTATCAGCTATTTTCTTCACAAAACTATCAATGACTTTTGCAGTTTTTATTTTCAACTGCCTTACTCATTTCTTGAAGGGATATCCTGATGCTTCTGGTGCTTGTTAGCGAGCTTTGTAAAGCAAGAAAAACTAATGATGAAATTATGTAATAATCAGTGTGTTAAATTTGAATCAGTATCTCTTGATAAGTAGGCTTTGGGGGTTCTAGAATTTGAGGAAGAACAATCCACTGGATTCTTTCTTCGTCTACAGGAGCAGACAAAATACAAGTCATGTGTGTATACTTAACTTTTTGACCAGACACTGCTTGACCTCTGTTACTGCCTCTGTTCTGGACCTGGGCTTCTCCTGTCACAGACCTGCAAGAAGTTGCGCTTTAACAAAAAAGCAGATTCTTTATCTGGTTCTGCCCTTTCCCCATGTCATTTGGACCCAACTCTTTCTGCCACCTCACCCAGGTATCCCAGAAGGATATTTATGGGAAAGTGAGACCCATGCAGTAGTATTTTAAAAACCACATTGTACTATTTTTTAAAAGGGGCTTTTCGGGGGGCACAGTCTTTAAGGCATTAGCCTACTGGAGCTTCTTTTGCCTGGCAAGGCAATAAAAGCTGTCTTTTTCTCTTTCACCCCCCCCCCCAAAAAAAGGTGGGGGCTTTTCTTTTCCTAGCGGTATTATTTTTCAAATTTATTTTTAAATGATACCAACAGTAAGACTTGAAATTATAATTACTTTTACAGATTGCTATTTCCAATAAGAGCAAAAAAAGTTACAGCAAAATTTTTGAACTTTTTTTGTGTTTCTTTTTTAAATGCTATACTATGTTTAAAATGACATTTTGTTGTTGTTTGCAACCACTTGCAAATATTCCAGATTTCTTCCTAGGTCGTAAAATCAATTTACTTTGAAATGGCAATTTTATGTGTCTTACTACATGTCCCGCTTATATAGAGAAGAAATAATTTGTTGTTTTGTTTTGTTTTTGTTTTTGTTTTTAGAGCCTCACCCACAGCATATGGAGGTTCCCAGGCTAGGGGTTGAATCAGAGCTGTAGCCTCCAGCCTATACCACAGTTTGCAGCAATGCAGAATCCTTAACCCACTGAGCGAGGCCAGGGATCTAATCTGAATCCTCATAGATGCTAGTCAGATTTTTTTCCACTGATCCACAACAGGAACTCTGAGAAGAAATAATTTTTTCAGTGGTTAATGCATTCTTTTTTCCAAAGATCAGTGAAAGGAAAAAAATAAACTAGAAGATTTAGTTTAGCTACTTACCAGCTGCATGAATTTTGGCAAATCAATCTGTCTGAGCCTCTAAAATAGGGGAAATGATATATCTTACAGTGTTTATGATAACAACGTGGACATCTTTTGTCAAATTCCCAGCAGTCTTTTTTCCCTCAGGGAACTTAACTTCTCTACTCCATACAGTTCTGATATAATGGTTAATTCCCAGCAGCACACCAATCTCAGGACCACAAGTTTAACAAATGACAACTTAGCCAATCAGAATACCTCAATCTTCTCTCCACTGTAATTGGTCCCAGAGAGGGGCACATGACCCACAAAGGCCAATCAGAGTCCTTCTGTGAGCTTTGCTTTGTGAAGACACAAGGAGAATCTCTCCTTCTCTAAGATAACAAACATCAAGAAAGAAGAAGCCAAAACTAAGTGACTTTGAGTTATCAGAGAGAAAAGCTGACCTTAGAATTAGACAAGTAGGCATGTTAATCCTGCCATGTTAAAAGTCATACCTACTCCTGAGGTTTTCATTTAAGCCCTTACCCTCCAAATAAAGATCTCCCTTAAATGCATACAGTAGTTCAAGATAGTTTTCATCATTTGCAACTGAAAGAGTTCTGACTAACATAGAGGATTAAGTAAGACAAACTATGCAAAGAATAAAGATATGTACTGGAATTCCTGTCTTGGCTCAGCGGCTAACAAACCCAACTAGCATCCATGAGGATGTGGGCCTGATCCCTGGCCTCACTCAGTGAGTTAAGGATCCAGCATTACCATGAGCTGTGGTGTAGATTTCAGGCATGGCTCGGATCTGGTGTTGCTGTGGCTGTGACATAGGCCGGCAGCTGTAGCTAGCCTGGGAACTTCCATGTGCCACCCTAAAAAAAGGAAAAAAAAGAAAAAAAAAAGGTATCTACAAATGTTGAGATATAATTGTTGTTAAAGGATGACAGCCCCCAAAATTATCATGAGTAGAAGCTGGTATCAGAGAAATATAGTCAGGAATGGACCATGTAGGGGGTCACATGATAAATACAAATACACTTATTTATTACATGATCTGCAGTCATATCCCACAACCAAAAATAAGGGGGGAACTTCTCACCTGGAGAACATTCTGAATTTCTGGTGATGGCATATGGATAAAGAAAATTCAGGAGTTCCTTGGTGGCCCAGTGGGTTAAGGATGTGGCATTGTCACTGCCGTGACTTAGGTCACTACTGTGGCATAGGTTCAGTCCTTGGCCTGGGACCTTCTGCATGCCATATGCATGGGCAAAAAGATAAAAAAAGAGAAATAAAATTCAGACTGAGCTCTGATGAATTGTACCACATGATAAAAGCTTCAAAAGCTACCTAAAAGAACAATTGTTTAGACCGTCTACTGCAGAATTGCTCCAATTCCCTTAAATAATTCTGTGTAAACATTAATTTAGTCTTTGATGTGAATATTCAAAGAACACAGATCACTATGATATTTTATATTTTTGTTTCTTCTATGACTATGATGGCTTTCTTCCTCCTCCCAAGCATTAAATTGGGTTGTTACCTTAAAAGGCAAAAATTAGTGACTGTATTTGTCCCTGTTGTAATTGGGGATAAACAAACATTTGTGGTTAGTGAGTAGGCATTTAAGATGTTCAGAATGCAGATTGTGGTTTAGATATGTCTGAAAATGGGATTCCCAGGATAGGAGTCCATTTGGAAATGAACACAGTGTACAGGTAGAGCAAAGATATCAAGGAAAATAAAGTCTGGAAGACTCAATTCTAAGTACAATCCTAGACGGTAAAGTACACAGTAATGTTTAATAACCCTTCTGCTATGACATGTGGGCTGAACAATCTTATGACACATCAGAAAATAAATAGGACAAAGCTGTTTTCGTTCTGTGTGTTTTCCTCTTTACCTAATGGAAAAGGGCTGACAATTCTGCACCGAGGTCTCGTGTGTGAAACACAGACAACGATGTTGGTGCAATAACAAGAATGTCATGTCTAATTTAGCTCCATATAAAGAATACTTGAACACACACACACACTCGCTGTGTGGCTAAAATGGCTAAAAGAGTAGGCATACAAGCTGATTAATATTCTACTCACAATGAGAAAAATCAACTGTGGAAGCCCACTGTATAAGATGTATGAAAGAGAAAAGTCTCTATTTGGCCATATGGAGAAGAAGGGTTTGATAACACATCTTTTGACTCCTAATCAATGCTCTTTCCACCGTGGCATGGGTTTAATATCCTACATGTGTAGCTTTATCTATTCCTTCTCTTTTTAGATGAGGTCAACAAACAGAATGTTGTAGAGTAAGCACCTCCATGAAGCCCATCCAAGACATAAAACTAGCCTGGAGGAGAAACTGAGTAACTCTCTCTGTGGATGGCTGGGAATTTTTCTGAAGGGAGGAATATCCGGCTAGGGTTTTGAGGAAAGGATATTTTCTTGGATGATGTATAAGTTTTCTCCAGGGAAACAGAATCAATAAGACATGCATGGAGATTAATTATAGGCTCATGTGATTGAGAGACTCAGAAGCCCCGCAATCTGCCATTGTGGGGAAGGTGGAAACCAGGACACCCTGTGGTATAATTCAGTCTGAGACTAAAGACCTGAGAAGGCAAGGGAGGAGGGAAAGAGAGGGAGCAATGATGTGAGTTTCAATGGAGCCCAAAGACTCAGGAGCACCAAAGTCCAAGGGTAGGAGAAGATGAATACCCCAGCTCATCAGAGAGGGCAAATTAACTATTCCTCCAACATTTCATTCTATTGGGCCCTCGGTGGATCGGATGGCGTCCATCCACGTTGACAAGGGCCATCTGGTTTTCTTAGCTCACCAAATCAAATGCTCACCTCTTTTGGAAATACCCTCACAAACATACCCATAAATAGTTTTTTCTACCAGCTATCTGGGCCTCCTATAGCCAAGTCAAGAGGACATAAAATTAACCACTACAGACAGGGAGGGAGCATTCCAGGAAGAGGTAAGACAATCATGATTCGCTTGGAGTACACTTTGTGCTATTACAGAGTAAAACAAGTAAACTCCAAAGGAGATGAAAGAGAAAGTCTCTTCTTAGATTGTTTATTCCAAGTAGATAAATGTCCAGTTGTAACCAAAAAGAATTAATTATGCTTCAAAATTACTGAGCTCTACAAATTTTATGGCTTATGGGATCAAAAGAATATTGCTCTGATATGGAAGAAACAACAGCTATATACATAAAATAAAAATCTAGTTCTGGGCTATACCAGCCCAGTTTGTTCCATCAAAGTCTTTCTCTCAAATACTCAGAGTATTTGTATAGAACTACAGTACATTTGTACATTTGTACATCAGGGATAGAATTGGGCGGAATCTATTTTGAGTTTTTTAGCTCCTCTTTCCAACCTCAACCCCAACCCTACACTGTCCACCATCCTAGTTAATTTAGAGGGTCTTATTAGGAAGTAGACTTCTTTATGCATATAGTCCAGAAAATCAGTTGCAAATGGTAAATGTAAATGATAAATCCAAAAATAAATGCAAATGTATTCCAGGATTTGTCCTGTTCTTAAAGCAAATTGAGCTTCACTCTCTCTTCCAGCTCTAGTTAAAGTGCTACCAAAATCAAATGGCAAAACTGAAACACAAGAAAGTTGGGGCCAGGATTCTCTACAGACTGCAGAATTTATCTTGCACAACTGGAAGTTGAAAGTTAACCACTGTTCCAGCTCACCCATAATGTTTAACCATACTAATATGGCTGGAAGTTTGAGTAAAGATTTTTCAGTCTTTCCATTCTATTTTTATTTCTGATGATGCATCACCAAAATGTAATCACAGTGTTCTTTTTACGTTATTTTGCACTTTTTTTTTTTTGTCTTTTTAGGGCCACACCCGAGTCATGAGGAAGTTCCCAGGCTAGGGGTCAATCGGAGCTGTAGCTGCTGGCCTACGCCACAGCTGTAGCAACACGGGATAAAGCTGCATCTATGACCTCCCACAGCTCATGCAATGCCAGATCTTTTGACCCACTGAGCAAGGCCAGGGATCGAAAACGTGTCCTCATGGATACCAGTCGGGTTCATTACCATCGAGCCACAGTAGGAATTCCTTTTCACATTATTTTGAAACTCTCTAGGCATTAGCCTCAATAAACAGACCTCTCAAAAATTAGTGAAAATGCAGACCTTTCAGCAGATTCTTTAGGATTTCTCTTTTGAATTACCATACTGAAAGGAAATTATGTATTGAAGAATATCATTTTTTATACATTTTATTCACCCACAAATATGAACACAAGGTATATTCATATGTTCTTTCTGTCTGGGAAGAACCAAACCAAGTTTTATATCCATCCATACATTCAAAAAATATTTATTGAGCAAGTTTTTATGTTCCAATCATTGAACAAATACAAAGAAGACAGTAAAGACAAGACCTCTTTTCTTAGGATACAAGAGACAGTCAACAAAATAAGTAAACACTTGCAGCCAAGTGTACAGCAACACAGTATAGATTTTATGAAAGAGATAATGCAGCACAGCTGTAGTATGACATTGAGCATGAGTCTCTGAAAAGGAGCCATAAGGAAAGGTAGCTGTTTGCTAAGTGGACATGGAAGAGTGGCAAGGTTGGCAAGGGAATATGGGAAGTGTACTCCAGGCAGAGGTAACAACAGGAACAAAGGCAAAAAGGCATGACACGGTTTAGTCCAGAGTTTCTCAAACTTGCATAGTGTTTAGACTTCTTATAAAATGTCTATTGTACCCTAAAATCAAATTTAAATTGTTTTCCTAAGTGGAGACATAATGCTAAATATAAACCCTAGTGTTTATAGCGATCATATAATTATAAAACCAAAACAGATGGACAAAGTAATTATAAAGAAAAATATAAAACTAATATCAGTCCAAATAACAATATCAACTGAATGGTATAAGCGTTTTGTTTTGTTTTTGGTTCTGGTTTTTTACTACTACAATATTGTCTTGATTTCAATGAATCTTTTGAGCCTGATATGCCTGTATACTACTTTGTGCTTAATGATATTTCAGTTCTTTCATCACTTTTCTTTTCTTAATAGAACCATTGCGAGATCTTGATTCATACTGCAAGCTGTGACATCACATGGTCTTCATTTGTAATGAATGTGTCATTTAAGACGGTACGTCTATCTCTTTTCTTTATTCATTAATCCTGAACATTGTTCATTGTCATTAATCCATGACACTGAGACAATTTTGTGGTTGTACCCAATTACAAAGCGATCATTCTAGATCTTTATCACTCAAAGTATGGTCCACCATGTAGCAACATTAGGATCACCTGGGAGCTTGTTAGAAATGCCTTGAGCCACACAGAGCTTAGTCAGCTCCTGCACAAGATCTCCAGGTGATTCCTGGACACATTCACATTTGAAAAGCACTACTCTAGATGATTCAAAATATGCTTATGCTGTTTTTGAAGATAATTGTCAGAATGAAAACATAAGATAGAAAACTTCTCATAGAGACCTCTTGAATGCCTGATGGTCTTTCTCACTAGCCCATTAGTGGAATTTAAATAAGTCCATCTTGCTTGATGCATAATTCCAGGGGCAAAAGATATGGCAATCAATAAGGTTGGAGAGATAACAAGGACTGGTTTGGCACACTAAGGCATTTGGACTCTATCCATTAATCAATGAGGAGCCACTGAAGGATTTTAAGCCCTGGAGAGAATGATGATTTGCTTTTTTAGAAAGATTACTCTGACTGCAATCATGGATTAGAGAACGGCTAACTGGAGCCATGGAGACAAACTAAGGGCTTATTTTAATTGCCCAGGCAACCAGGGCTGATCTAGCACTGAAACGGGGGCTGGAGAGATGGGGCTGGGCAAGGAGATAGCTTGGTGACAGATTGAATGTCAAGTTTCTTTGTCAGCCAACTAAGGTGAGGAAAGTATTTTGAAGGGCAGGTTTAGGGAAAAGAATTAAGCATAGCAAAGTGTACATATTGGGCTTGTGGTAACTTTGGAATATCCACTGTGGAGTTTGTCCGGTGGGCAGCTGCAACCGGAGTCTGCCTGGACATGTTGATTTGGGAGTAGTGAAAGCATTTGCGACCAGAATCATCAGGGAATAATTTATGGAGAAGATGTGGAATTTTAAGTTATTACCTTGCTTTAACATATACTCTCCATGTTAAAATGTATTCTTGGTGTTTATGAAAAACCTACTCTAGCTTTATATACTCTTGACCAAAATTATGATACTTTCCATATTGTCACAGTTAAGGGTCTTGCCTCCCACATTAACAGGAATCAATATTTTTTTAAATAAGTGATTTAACTACTAATATTGTTTTTCTCATTTTTAAAGGTACCCTGAAATAGCTTAGAAGAGAAAAAAAAATTAATGTTAGGTAACAATGTTTCCTACTTTAAAGAAGGCAGGTCAGTAGCAGTCTTCTTTGTACAAAGTAGCAGTGTCCTTTGTACTTAAATCAGTCACTACTTACTCTCTGGAAGGGCAAAAAGAAACTTTTATCAGAAATAAAATTTCTGAGTTCCCGTCATGGCGCAGTGGTTAACGAATCCGACTAGGAACCATGAGGTTGCCGGTTCAGTCCCTGCCCTTGCTCAGTGGGTTAACGATCCGGCGTTGCCATGAGCTGTGGTGTAGGTTGCAGACGCGGCTTGGATCCCGCGTTGCTGTGGCTCTGGCGTAGGCCGGTGGCTACAGCTCCGATTCGACCCCTAGCCTGGGAACCTCCATATGCCGAGGGAGCGGCCCAAGGAAATATCAAAAAGACAAAAAAAAAAAAAAAAAGAAAGAAAGAAAATTTCACCAACAGATTTTTAGGGATGCACATGGTTTTTAAGAATAGTGCAAAACTATCCTTCTCTTTTCCTTTTAATTCACCAGCAGTCACATGGGGTCCACCTGAGCTACAGGGATATCCTGGAAATCCCTCCTCTCTATTCTCCCATCCATGTCAAATGCACTCTTTCAATATGTTTATCCCCATTTCTTTCCCTCTTCAACTGTCCCCATCCCCAGTATAAAAGGAAAAGTCAGGTCAAGTCCTAAGTCATCCTTCTAACTTCTGAGTGAAGCCCCTCCAAGACACCAACATACCTGCTTCATGCTGATTACTGGCCTTAAACCTAACCCACGGGGTCATTGTGGAAACAAAGTTCTCCCTTCCATGTCTTACCTAAGCTTTCCTCCCAAGGGAAGGGACTGGGTCAGGAAAAGAAACCCAGCCTGTCACCCGACTACATCTGTCATTCCTGCCCAGTCCCAGTCCCATTCGATCTATGCCTTCCTGGCCTCTCCTTCAAAATGAATGGAACTCTTTCTTCAATCCCAAAGCATAGATTGCTGCATATAACTTGCAAATGCCAGTTATAATTTTCTAAATGTTTTGCCAGTGCCTTTAACCATTTATGCTATAATCTAATGATAGAATAGAATTAATTTATGGAAGAACATGATACTGACATGATACCTAATACCCAGAAATATTTCCTAAGGAATATAATACATTGTTTTCAAATTACTATATCCAGCTATTATTTAGAAATAACCAGAATACTCTGTGATGAATAAAATAAAAGAGACTATGAGAATCTGAAAGAAAAAGAAATAAATAAACAAAATGAATGGAACTCAGGTGGGACAGTATGGCAGAGGCACCAGTGGTCAGTGGTTCATAAGGAGTCTTCTGGTTCCCACCAGTAAGCTGTGAACACCTGGAAGGTGACCCTGCCTGTGTTTAAGGAACAACTTAAGATACTTTAAGTGTTAATTTTGTTCCTATGGTAAGTCTATGCCTGCCCCAGAAGAGTTCCTCACATTGCCTCCATCCTTCCCCTCAATTAGAGAACTAATTTTATAAGGTTGTATTGATGAAATTGGATGAACCACATCACTCCTGCTTGTTCCATTTCCCAGGATTTCACCAGATTTCTGCCAACCCAAACTCATCTATACTGATTTTTTTTCAGTTGAGGGGGTACTCACACTAAACACATTCTCCAAAACTGACCCCCCTCTACTTTAAAAATAAGTGCAATGCAGCATGACTGTATTTTAGACACAGATGAACACTTGTAAAATAGCCTCCTGAATTACGACTGCACTTAAGAGTAGTTTACACGAGATATCCACAATTCAGTTTGATGTCATTTAAAGAGTTGTAAGCCCTTGGAGTTCCCATCGTGGCTCAGTGGTTCACGAATCCGACTAGGAACCATGAGGTTGTGGGCTTGATCCCTGGCCTCGCTCAGTGGGTTAAGGATCCAGCGTTGCCGTGAGCTGTGGTACAGGTCGAAGACGGGGCTCGGATCCCGCGTTGCTGTGGCTCTGGCGTAGGCCGGTGGCTGCAGCTCAGATTCAACCCCTAGCCTGGGAACCTCCATATGCCTCGGCGGCAGCCCTAGAAAAGACAAAAAGACAAAGAAAAAAAAAAGTTGTAAGCCCTCAAAATTCAAGAAAGTGCATTCCGTCAAGAATTCCATTAGGTTAATTTTTGCATTTACATGTTTTTAATAGAGTCTCTCAGTCTGCTCAGGCTACCATAGGAAAATACCATAGCCTAGGTGGATTGACAAAGAGAAATTTATTTTCTCACAGTTCATGGAAGCTGGAAAGCCCAACATCAGAATTCCTACAGCATTCAGTTTCTTGTGAGACCTGTTTTTGGCTTGCAGATGGCTGCCTTCTTCCTGTGTCCTCGCATGGCAAAAAGAAAAGTGTCTCTTCCTGTTTTTTAGGGACACCACTTCTCTAGAGTTGACTTCATTTAACCTTTTTAAAGGCTCTATCTCTGATTCAGCCATGTTGGAAATTAGGGCTTCAACATGTGACTTTTGGGGTGATACAATTCAGTCCATAACAGAATCCCGAAACGAAAATTCAATTTAAGTGATCATTCTGGACAGGCAGTGAAGACTTCTTTGGAAGGATACAAAAAAGGAAGTATTTTGAAAACTTCCACAAATGGGAATTGCTCCTAACAAATGTATCATAGAATTTATTGTAGATTGGAACCAGCAATTTTTTAATTGTTTCTTTTAAATTAATACACCAGCATGATATGAAATCATTCATTATATATATACATACACATGTGAAATCATATGAAGTTTATTCACTTCTTTTTATATGAGTTGAGTCAAAAATTTGGAAAGCAATTGATATACTATGTATAATTTCAGCTCAGATTCACGGCTCATGACCACCTACTTGAGTTATGGAAGAATGACAAAGTAGTTATGAAAAAGATTATCCAAGAAGTCCCATTTTAGTTTTTAACAAGAATCTAGTCGTATCATGGCTGAACTATCTGATCTAAGTAACCTCAGGCAAGTGATACAGTACAGTGTTCCTACGTGGTAAATGTATCCTTAAACCCCAAGGAGATTTAAAATTTAGTACATTGAGAAAGATTTATCAGATGTATAGTCTTGCATTTTTAGGTAAAAAGTAACTTGTTTGATATGTTGTATATTCTTAATGTTTATGAGAATTTGGGGTTTCTTTATTTTTTAAATTTATTTATTTTGTCTCTGTTGTTGTTGTTTTTAGGGCTGCACCTGCAGCACATGGAAGTTCCCAGGCTAAGGATCGAATTGGAGGTGCCACAGCCACAGCAACACCAAATCTGAGCCTCTTCTGTGACCTACACCTCAGCTCACGACAATGCTGGATCTTTAACCCACTGAATGAGGCTAGAGATCAAACCCGCATCCTCCTGGATACTGGTCAAGTTCGTTACTGCTGAGCTGCAATGGATACCCTGAAAATTTGGTTTTTAAAAGTAACTTGGATTTAGAAAGTTTAAATGACTTGCAGTTAAATCAAAATTTCAAAATTTTTTTGAAAATACTAAAATACTTAAAAGAACTTATAATTGGCCATTTTGTAAGTGTAGGGTACTACATTATTACAACTGTTCAGATCCAGAAAGATTTTGTTTAGGTAGAAGAGCGAAGATCTAAAAGGAGAAAAATGAGCATTAAATGTTTAAATATTGGTCCATTACCTTGACGTTAGTTGGAAGCAGGTTTAAATTTGTAAATGAAACCAAACATTATTCAAAGTTTCTTTAATAATGGAGTTTCCATCATGGCTCAGTGGTTAACGAATCCAACTAGTCATCATGAGGACACAGGTTCGATCCCTGGCCTTGCTCAGTGGGTTAAGGATCTGGTGTTGCCTTGAGCTGTGGTGTAGGTCGAAGATATGGCTGGGATCCCACATCGCTGTGACTGTGGCACGGGCCAGCAGCTCCAACTAGCCTGGGAACCTCCATGTGCCGAGGGTGCAGCCCTAAAAAAACAAAAGACCAAAAAAAAAAAAAAAAAGGATTGCTTAAAAACTGCTATACATATAAATAGAATAATACCATTTGTTATTTCAACCAACATGCCTATTATAAAACAAAGTTTTTAAAGTAAATTGACCAGGCACACTTCAGAAGTATTGTAGATTCAGTTTCAGACCACAGCAATAAAGTGACTATCAAAACAAAGCAAGTCACACAAAAAATCCCAGTGCACATAAAAGTTATGTTTATACTACACTGTAGTCTATCAAGTGTGTAACAGTATTATGTCTTAAAAAAAAACCAGTATACATACTTTAAAAATATTGCTAAAAATGTTAGCAATCATCTGAGCTTTCAGAGAGTTGTAATCCTTTTTCTGGTGGAGAGTTTAAAATATTTCGAGAATTACCAAAATGTGACAGAGACACTGAGTGAGCAAATGCTATTGCAAAAATGTCACTTATAGACTTGCTCAATGCAGGGTTGCCACAAAACTTCAATTTGTAAAAATCTCAGTGTCTGTGAGAAGCAATAAATGGAATAAAACAAGGTATGTTTGTAATTGAAATAGTGTCAGTTACATTAAGTTAAAACATTCTAATCATCTTTGCTACAGACAAAAACTGTCCTCAAGTGTGTGAAAAACATGAACAGTGAGAGTGAAAGCAAGACCATTAGATACAATTACAAACAATGTCGTTGAAGGTTGGCTTCTTTATTGTCAGCTCCCAGCAGAGGCCCTGACTGCAGGTGGCATAGGCATCTAGAAACATTTGCTCCTCATTCCACTTACCCTTTCCTCCCCTTGCCTAGCTTCAAGGCTACATCCTTCACTCCCTCTTCCATCTTGACACCTACTATAAAACGTTCTAGATCAGCTGTTCTTAAACTTTAGCCAGCATTGATATCACCTGGACAGTTTGTTAAAATACAGATGCCAGGTCCCACCTGGAGTACTTTATTTAATAGAGGGAAGGTGATGCCCCCAAAATTGCACTTCTAACCAGTTCCCAGGTAATGCTGATGCTGTTTGTCTTAGGTCGCCAATATTTCATTCATTAATTTAGTCAAAAAATATTTACTGATTATACATTCTATGTCAGGCAGTGAATTTCGTCCAGCATTTTCTTTCCCAGGGTCAGTCCTCTCCTAGAAGCCCCCAACGACAAATTCAGGGGCTTAGGGAATTTGAAATGGTTCTAGTCAACACGGGCTTTTTAAAAAATTTTAGTTGAAGTATAGCTGATTTACAATGTTATGCCAATTTCTGCTGTACAGCAAAGTGACCCAGCCATGTAACATATACATTCTTTTTCTTATATTATCTTCCATCACAGTCTATTCCAAGAGATTGGACATAGTTACCTGTGCTGTACTATACAATCTCATTGCTTATCCATTCTAAATGTAATAGTTTGCATTTACCAACCCCAAACTCCCCGTTCAAACCCCTCCCTCTCCCTCCCCCTTGGCAACCACAGGTCTGTTCTCTATGTCTGTGAGTCTGTTTCTGAATCAACAGTCTTATCCCACTAATTTGATTAGCAGACATTTTCTTCTGGACAGTGTGAAGGAGTGGGTCATATAATCTAGACCCAGTTATTTCAAATTCTGGATGAGTGGAGTAGTGATTGATGAGCTGGCTTTCTACCCTCCAAATCAGTATTTTGCTGTTACATGGTCCATTGATTAAGACTGAGTTTGGAATGTTGGTTAGTTTCTGTTTTGCTTTTTTCTTTCCATAAGCTACAGAGAACATTTTTTTTGGAGCAACTTGATATTTGATGGTATTCTTATCATGTATTAAGATTCTTTGTTTTAATATTGTTGGAGAATGTCTTTATTCTTCAGCGATGTATGTGTCAAGATGTCTAATACTTTAAATGTTTCAGGAACATATTATATCTATATCTAGGTATCTATTACATGTAATAGATAAAACATGTTTATATATAGATATTATAGACAAATACATTATATATATTATAACTATATGTATATTAGATATCTACACGCTCTCCATCTATATTAAAAAATGTCATTTTGCCATATTTGTTTATCTCTCTCTTTGTTTTACATAGAGCATTGTAACCAAATATATATATACAGCATTATTTTTTCGACTATATATATGTATACATATATATATATAGCTTTATTTTTTCAACTTTTCTGTATGTTTGAAAATGTTTATAACACAAAGTTTGGACAGAAAAGCAGGTTTGGAAGAGTTATAATAATTCATCTGATATTTATCTCTCATACCAAAAAGATTTTCACTATATGGTAAATGCTGTCCTACTTGACACCATAAAGTAACAAGAGTCCAGAAAGCCTCACAAATCTTTGAAGGATTCTTTGAAAGATCATAGAGGAAAGGATTAGAAAAGTGCAATGTGCTGGAGCATCAAGTGAAATCAAAACTACTTAGACTGATTTATCTGGTAAACTTTATTTAAATTAAAGTCTGTAATTCACTTCTGTCTCAATAAGGTTTAATAAACTGGCATCTGGAGGGGAAAAATTTACTAATAAATGTAAAATTAAGAACTCACCCTTCCTGAAAATAGAACTGTGTCATTATTATACATAATTTTGTAAAATAATATAATTCTATTATCAGATACAGTTCACACTGACAGAATATGAGTGAATGTACACTTCCAGGGATAATAGCATGTGCTTTATTTCTCATAAAGGAAGTTGCGACTGTGACTACGGGCTGCAGATCCTCTTTCAGATGGGGTCTTTTTTCCATCTGAAATGCTCACACCATAGAGACTGTGGGTCTGTTCTTTTTCAATTATCCTTATCACATTCATTAGTGTGCTTCGCTCTGATTGAGTTATAACTTCTCCTTGCTGGATGTGGACTCATTTATTTGGCTTAGTTTCCTTAAGCTCCTTCTGGGCTTGTTATTTTCTTCACATTTTTCCCAGCCTTCGCCAGGGCCTATTAGAGTGTGCTGGGCTGCAGCAGTTGGGCACAGACAGATGCTTCACTATGTGTGCTTAAACACTTGCAGCTGTTTGTTTGGGGGGAGTTTTTTGGCCCGTGCTCATGGCAGGTAGAAGCTCCTGGGCCAGGGATCAAACCTGCAACACAGCAGTAACCAAAGCTACAGCAGTGACAACAATGGATCCCTAATCTCCTAAGCCACCAGGAAACTCCTCGCCATTTGTTTTGGAGAGGAGGTTTTGTTTCGTTTTGTTTTGTTTCTTAGGGCCGCACCTGCAGCATATGGAATTTCTCTGGCTAGGGGTCAAATTGGAGCTACATCTGCCGGCCTACACCACAGCCACAACAATGCAGGATCCAAGCCACATCTTTGGCCCTCACCACAGCTCACAGCAGTGCTGGATCCTTTAATCCACTGAGTGAGGCCAGGGATGAACCCGCATCCTCATGGATACTTGTCAGGCTCGTTACTACTGAGCCACAGTGGGAATTTCCTGGAGAGGAGGTTTTATACCTCCTTACCTCTCACTGAAACCTTTTAAGAGGTGGCTGCTGCTGGATTCCACAGCAACTACCAGGCACACAGAAAGGAAACAAGCTTTGGCTGAGCAGCTACAGGGCCCCCTGACCCCACTAGGCCTATCACTCCTCACTGCAGCTCTGGAGGTAGGAATGATGAGGAGGACACTGAGGCCCAAAACCACAAATAACAAACCAACCCTCCAGGATAAACAAACCTGCTCTGACCCCAAGACCACCACCACCCTGAACGTCTCCGCTAGGACACAACAAACACATTTGTAACATATTCTTATATAGCTCTTTCTCCACATTAACACCCATTGCTGTTACACTTGAAACTTTTAGACCATGTCTTCTTTGCATCTCACACACTATCAGCCCACAGAGGACAGCTAACAAATATTTCGATTGCATGAATGCCTTATAATCTTCTAAAATTAGTTTCTTGGCTTTTCTGGTAGAGGAACATGAGCAGATCTGTAGGGACACAGAGGAAAATCCTCCATATTCAGCCAGGAGCTTCTTGTAGTGCAGCCCAGGCTCCCACAAAGACAAACCAGAAGCGGCCTGATTCCACTGTCCCAGGTCCCCACTAGAGTATGCATCCTGTTGACAACTAAAATGACTCACATATGTATATTAGATGCACAAGTAGGATAACTTGAACAATTTGTTAGATACCATTGTAATTAATTGTCCTATCATCATTGCAAATTCTTTACATGATACATAAAATCAATAATCCTTCCCTAACCATGAGACTATGTGTCATCAATGATACTGAAGCTACAAATACACAGATTATGAAAACACTCTACCTGTCGTTAATTCTTATTCAAAGCGTTGGGGAGAATCCTTGTCCTAACTTGAGGCACATCAATGTCTCAGATATAGAGCTACAAGGGACCTAAGTCAAATGATGAATGTAGATGGGTTAGGGCAGTGACTGGCACATTGCAAGTGCTTAAGAAGTTGTAGCCGTTATCATCATCATCCCGGATTTTATATTTGGGGAAGACAGAAAGCCTGAAATGTAAATCTCCCTAAATCATACAGCTAATAAAGGGCCTTTGTCCAACTATTTGACTCATGTCTCTCCTATAATTCACTAGACTGAAATTTTAATTAGAGTGGGAATGAGGTGAGTTTTTGCTTACCCTTGTATTTTCAACATCTGTAGCAGCACAGGCACATAACAGATACCTATAAACATTTGTCGAATGCATTTGGTTCTTTTAAGCATGGCCTTTGGAACTAGATAGACTTGGATTGAAATCCCAACTCCAATACCTTCTAGTTACATAATTTTAGGCAAGTTTACCACCTTCAATCATTTACCCACCTGTTAAAAATGAGGCTAACAGTCCTTAAACAACACTTATTTCACAGGCACAGGCATGTTGAGAAGCTTAGATGAGGTGATTTAAGTAAGTTCTATGGAATGTATGTAAGCACTCTGTGCAGAGGTGCACAGGACATTTTAGTTCTCTTAGTTTGTGCTCTCTTTATGGTTTTCTGCTGGTTTTCATCAGCAAACATCATAGTTTGCCACAAGGGGGCAATACTAAATGGAAGTTAAAATCTATACCTAAACAAAACAAAATAAAACAAAAAACCCAAAACCAAAAAATGTGCTTAAATCAATCTCTCTCCCCTCCCTTCTTCCTTCTCTCTCTCCTTCCTTGTAAATGAAGTTAGTTCATGATGCTTTCATACTTAGAATTCTGTTATTTTCCTTCAGTCTGCTCTTCAGAAATCTGTCATCATGATAAAATCTTAGCTCTAGAAGGGCCTTTAGACGTCATGTGGTCCCTGGAAGAAATTCTACCCTCTCCAGTTATTCCTGCTCCCTTAGTTGGTGGTATTGACTAACGGCTTCCATGACCCTTCTAATAAGCTAAACCTTCTACCCCAAAGGGTGAGTGCTGTACCTCCCTCCCCCAGGCATCCCCTCTGAGTTATACTACTTCACCTCAAACTCAGCATGGAACACTAAGCTTATCTACCCGTATTCTAAAGAGATAATACCTCGAGTTATAAAAGCTCAAAATTTAGAGTTATGTTGGAATTCTACCTCAACCATGAAATCACACTGTGTGTTTGCTTCCTTTATTTAATCTGCTTTTGCCCATCTCTTCCCCATTCTCTACCCACCTAGCCCAAATCCCCTCATCTTATCTCTCACCTGTTTACCCTTTTAGTCTTCCAACCATTGCTCTTTAGTTCAACTGGATGAGAAGCACTTGGAGTCAACACTTATCCAATGTGGTCTATGTTCTGTGCTCTTCCTAGGAAAGTCTCCCTTTCCTCTGGACAAAGTGAAGTTTCTTTTTCAACTCAAGCTACATTTAGTGTTTATTTCATGACAGCAATGGAAAGGAAGCAGAGAGAGTTGTATACATTTGAGAGAAACTCTGCAATTTATTAGAACCTTTTTTTAGCTGCAAAAGACGGTGTCAGCAAGTCATATAGGCTGCTGTCACTAGTAATATGATAGATATGTACCCTTGCCTGTCAGAGAATGCAATGTCATACCTCAACCAATCTGACAAGAAACAGTCATGTGAGAAGCATTGTGGGACAAAAATAAAGTTTTTAATAAGGCAGAATAAGTAACACCTGCTATGGAAGGGCTTGATCTGAACTCATTTTTCTGCTAGCAGAACATCTTAGAAATATCTCTTGATTCAACCATCATGTAGATTCAAATAGTTTTAAAAAAAATTTGGCTCTAAGGTCCTCTTTGCTTCTCTAATTAATAATGAAATCATCTAAGTGAAATAAGCCAGACACAAAGACAAATATTGTGTGATTTTACTTATATGAGGTATTTTGAGCAGTCAAATTCATAGAGACAGAAAGTAAAATGGTGCTGACCAAGGGCTGGAGAAAGAGGGATGTGGGAAGCTGGTGTTTTAATGGGAATAGTTTCAGCTGGAGAAAAAAAAAGTTCTGGCGATGGACGGTGGTGATGGTTGCACAACAATGTGAATGTAGTTAATGCCACTGAAATGTGTACACTTATAAAGGGTTAAGTAGTAAATTTTGTGTTTTTATATATATATATATATAAAACCACAATAAAAATGCTTAAAAAATTGGATCACATGTTTTGTGAATTCAACGTTGTTTTCTAGATATGGATTCAACGTTGTTTTCTAGATATGAGGTAAGGTTGACCTAGAATGATACAAAACCCACTGTCAAAGAGTGTACTTTGAGAAAAGATAACACAAGGATAGAAATGCAAACAGGGACAGTGGCACAGTGTTCTCACTGAGGAAAGGGCTGAAGGATATATTTGGGCTTTATAGGTCTACTTGCCTTCTGTTTAGTCTTCTCTTATGAGGCCTGAATTTAGCCTCAGAATGTCTGTCTGGGAGGCCTATGTCTACAAAACTGATTGAAAAATAATAATAACCCAACAGTGACACTTATTAAGTATAAATTAAGTACCAGGCTTAAGTGCCAGATATGATATAGGTCAAGAAAAATGTCTTAGACAGATTTACAAATATGTATTAGTTTACTATACTCACCTCACTGTTTTGCTCTTTAAAATAAACAAAGCCCCACACAACCCATTTCAGAATTAAGAACACAAACAGACTTTTCTCTGTGCCAGTAACCATGCCAAAGAATATGTCCGCCAATAGCATTTGTGAAAATCAACATGCAACTGAGAGAGCCATGTATTGTGAAATGGAGATTTTTGGAAGGCTATATTTCAATCCATTAAAATTTCCTATGAAAAAGAGCTTGCAGGTACGGACCCTCTTTATTTAGAAAGGCTATTATTTTAGAAAGATTCTGGTTCCATTATTATGGAAGGGAAATAATACATGAAAACATCAGTTCAAAACTGACCGTAAATCCACCTTAAAGCAAAACCATTTCTGATGTCTCTCAAGTGGCTGGGTTAATGTGGCATAAGAGAAAGCCTGACTAGCAGGTATAATTAAAGTATGAATCACAGGAATAAGTCATGAGTAACTCTGACAGTACCTGCAGGTAAAAAGCCCATTATAACTCACTAAACTTTAGAGGATAAATGATGAAGGGAAGGAGGAAAAATCCTAATTCCATTCAATGCAATGCAAAGATGGGGCCTGAGTGGAAACACAATGATAATGGCCTCAGTGCATTATCGCTAAAATATCTGGGTGAGGCTCTGTAACATAGCAGTCTGCTTCATGTGATACAGGTATCTGTTCTCTGTTTTCTATTCTGAGAACTGCTTGAGGTCAGGTCTGATGCTTTGCTTTGCGTATCTTTCCCTATAAATTGCTTCTCTGCCCAGATCCTAATAATGTATACAGTAGGCACAAAACATGCAATTACATACATGAACGGGTAAATTAGAACATATATCTTAGAATCTAGAATAAATCTGTCCTGACATATAAGACTTTAAAGGAAGAATGAAAATTGACATCTACCTTATTAAATGCTACTTATCAAAGACTGTTGATGCATTCTTAAAGAATTAATCACAGGACTTTCATTTAATGAAAAACAGGAAGAGATTGTTATATTTTATCCTGTTTCATATCTCAGCAGTTGGCATTGGATTTAGTTATTTGGAACAGCAACATGGCAAAAGTTGAAAGGAAACTATTTGTTTGGCCTGCCTAATTTTTTTTTTTTTTTTTGTCTTTCAGCCTGTGTGATGAATAGGTGTAAAATCACCTCAGGTGAAAAACAGACCCACTACAGCTTCTGTTACTCCATTAACGGACAAATAGCATTATTGCCTTCCACCCCACTCCACCCCACCTTCCAAATGAGGAGTATTTAACTGACAGACACAAGTTAGACATTAAAAGTTAAAATGACTCTAATGGTAATTGGCCATTCTCCCAATATTTTGAGGCTAGGAACATAATTACAGATGGAAGGTTAAGTCCAACTTCCCTGGCTCAGAAGAATTAAAACCAAAGCCATCAAATATATTGTTTACATCATCTTATCAGCCTTAGTTTAAGGTTTACATGCTGTTTTTAATGTTCATGTGTAAAAAAATGAAACTAAAAGTCTTGACAGATTCTGAAACAATTTTAATTGGGAAAAATGTAAAGCACTTTAATGGAATTTTTCCCATGATCTGTAGAAGGGTTTTTAAACAGATGGTTCAAATGGACAAAGCAATGAAAACATAGAAATTAAAAGCAGATCCTTTAGAAAAATAACTGCGCTCTCAGAAATCCTATAGATGATGGCGGGACTAGATGTAAAGCAGCAGTTTCTCTTGCTGTCAAGGTTTTGAGAGAACAGAAATTTATTAGGTGATCCCTCCCAGAGGAGGGGTATACCGCCTCTTGGTAAGAATTAACTATTCATTTGGAATTTCAGCCAACTTCAACAGTTTGAAAATCTCCACGCTTGCAGGGCAATTCCATCCAGGTGACCATAATAGATACAGTTGTGATGCAAATAGGTATTTTTCTAGAAGAAGAACCCCTCAGTCCGAGGCGCTTATTTGGTGGAATAAAAACAATCTAAAATCTTCCCACCTTCTCAGCAACTTGGAAAAACAAAAAAACTGCCCTAGGTCTATGAAGTTCTGCGTTTTGAATATAAAAACCCTGACTTTCTAGGATCAAAGCAGTGAATGGTGAGAAAAAAGAAAACTTTTCAACATGGAATTTTTCTGCATTCAGCGCAGGCTAGCGAAGTAAAAACTAACGCTCGAAAGTGGCATCTCCCAACCAGGCTTCAAACTTCAGGGAGAGGTAACGTTGCTTTCTCTCCCAGACATTTCTAGGCAGTGGGTGATGAGAACCGGGTAGGGAGGCATATTGGGAGCTGGAGATGTTTTAGTGGAGTGGAGGGCACCAAAGTGTCACCGCGGGCTAGTGGAAGCTGGCCGCCCAGGAGTTGCTGAGTTAACGCCCGCGCGCAGGCAGGAGCGCGATCCCGCCGCGGCAGCGCAGAGCCCAGGAGCAAAGTGCGGGCAGCTGGGCGCGGGCAGGAGGGTAAATGGGAGGAGGGGCGGGGCGGCGCGGGGTGGGAACACGGCGGCGGGAGGAGGGTCTCCAAGCCTGGCCCGATCAGCGAGCGCTCTGAGCCTGCGTCCACCGAGGGGGAGGGTTTCCCCGGCCCGGCCGGAGGGGCGGCTGGGCGCTTCTGGCTCCCAGCGCAAACGACTGTCAAGGGAGTGGGAGAGCAGAGCTGCCGGAAGTGCCTGCGAATCGAGAGAACTTTCCTGCTCCGGCCGCGGCCCGGAGCCTCCGCCGCCTCCGCGCTTGCGGCGACGATGCGGCCGAATGACAACGAGCTGAGCGGACCCGCGCCTTGGCCCACCGCCCGCGTGGGCGCTCGCCTCGCCTCGGGGGAAGAAGCCTGAGCCCGGAGGCGTCCGCGCGCCGCCGAGTCCCGCGCAGGCGGCGCGGCGTGCGGGACCCGTTTCCCTTGCACGTCCCCTCGCGTCCCGGCTGGTTCCCCAGGATCGCGCGTCCCAGGCGCCGGCTGCGGTCGCCAGCTGTCCCCGCCTCGACCGCCGGCCCAGACCTGCCCTGGGCGGCCGCTGGCAGTGCTGGTGCCATGGGGCTGCCGACTCTGGAGTTCAGTGACTCCTACTTGGACAGCCCGGATTTCAGGGAGCGCCTGCAGTGTCACGAGATTGAACTGGAGAGAACCAACAAGTTCATTAAAGAGCTCATTAAGGACGGCTCTCTGCTCATCGGGGCGCTGAGGAGTAAGTTGAGCTGGCGGGGGCGGGAGGAGAGGGCTCGGGGATTTGCGGAGTCCCTGGGAGGGTGCGGGTCTGAGGGGTGGGTTAGAGGAAGCGAAGCTTCTTTTGTTTGAATGGGTTTGGGGACAAAAGCTGAAGAGCTCCCCTGCCGGTGGCCAACAAAGTTTGTTCCTAGGTGTTCTCAATTTGCTTCCAAGTCTGTAGGGAAGAGAAAAATTCTCTACCGGATACTGGAGTATATATCCTGAGGAATGTTGATCAAAGTCATCGTTTTGTATAACGTTCTTTGAAAAATGTTGGCGACTGTTGGTCTTTTTTTGCAACTTTATTAAATAATAAACTTTATTTATTAAAAAAGTTTAAACTTTTTTAAAAAGTCCTTCAGGAGGGGTTAAAGAGTTTATCTGAAGGATAAATATAAAGCTAGATTATTTAGTGATATTCAAGGAAAATTATTTTCTTCTGTACATCAGTGGCTCTTCATTGGGTAGATCAGTCATCAGGCCTTTTGAAAGATAAGTAGCTTTGTAGTTTTGCGATTTAGTAAGATGAATGACGACAGCATGGCACCACTGGGTTTTTATCTCTTTACAAGACTTTTGTGCGTCTTAATTTCTGGCTTGCATTGTAACCCTGGTGTTGGTGGAGTCACTGGGGATGAGAGTTCAGTGGCTAAAGACCAATCAGAACTTCTTTTCTACAGCAAGTAAAGATTACTTTTAGGGGCTTCTCCTGCCTCCTTTTCTGCATACCTCCTGTTAGGATTTTCTTCACTCCTTTTTGCATTCTCTGGATCTTCACTTTCAGTTACTAGGAGCTGGGAGAGTCTTAGTAAATGAAACTCAAGAGTTTCTCTTACAGAGAATTGACTGACTAAATAATAAGCTTAATTTGTTACCTTTCCCAGGACCTATTTGAACTTTAATAGAGGCTTCTGAAAACTTTAGCCACTGAAAATGAAACCCTAGACACTCTGGCCTCTGATAGGTGAGTGGGTGAGGTATTTTCCATAAAGTGGAGAAGCCTTTGGGTGATGTAGCAATCCCCAAGACATAGGTTGGCGAAGCCTCATTGTATGTCAAGTATTAGGTCAATGACTACAAGAAAGAGATGCCCATGTGCTTGAACCTAAGACAACATTAGCGTCTTACCTGTATTTTGAAGCATGTATTAATAGGAAGAATGGAGCTTATAAAAATGTCTTGAAATTAATGTGCTCCTAAATCCTTTTTATTTTAACCATCTCCAATGCTAAAACATTTACTTATCACTTGTGTTACTTAGCCAGGGTAAAGAAGATATGTTCAATATCTGAATTCACTTAATTTCTGAATTTGAGGATGCTACTGATAATAGTGTTGTCCTGATTTGTGAAAAATAGACTAGTTTATCTGTAGTTCTTTCCGTCTTGTGTACACAAATGTGAACTCTTCTTCCTCTGGTTTGCAAATCCCACTTGAGGTCTCCAGACTAGCCTCTCTGGATCTTAGAGAGCATAATCCCTCTTCAATGAGAGTTTCTCAGATGGTCTACAAGTGACATTTTTCCTCACTCTGCTGGAGATCTGTTCTAGGCTTCAAGAGTTTAAAGCACTTGATAAGCTGTGATAAAAGCTCTAAAATGCACATCGTTTTAGTAGTAATATTATGAACTTTATTTTCATTGAGTCTAGCCTTGCAAAAATCAGGTGATCCCAACTTTATAGGTTTATTTTTCCATTCATAAGTGAAGAAATCTTGAGAGTATAAGTTCCTTGAACATATAGACCCTACCTCATGAACTTGGCCTTGTACATTTAAATATACAACTTATCTTTCTAGGATTCTTAATGCATTACATTAGCATTTGATTATTACTTCTCTCATGGTAGAAAAAAAAAAAGACGGTATTTCTTGTTGAAAGAATTCCCAGCATTAGCTGCCAAATGGAAAATAGAGTAGAGGAACCCTTGAAGTCACGTGATGGCACTGCTTTTTTCCCACCAAGCCACCTTCTGTCCCTTGGGGAGGATGCTGTGAGGCTAGGCTACAACTGCTAGATGCCTGCTCTCTGAGGCTGCTCCTGTAGGAGGATAGTAATGTATCCCAGATCAGATATGGAGTCCTTTCTGACTGTTTTTCCTTGTTATCCTGGGAAGCCTTCACTTGCCTTAACTTTAAACTACGCCTTCTCATTCTCTATACCTGCTGTTTCAATAAATATATCCATTGTCCATGTCAGTTGTATTTTTAGCATTTTGCTATCATTTTCATTTATAATTAATAGTTTCTTTCTCTTTTTTTGTATTTTTAGGGCCACACCTGCAACATGTGGAAATTCCCAGGCTAGGAGTCGAATCCAAGCTGTAGCTGCTGGCCCCCATCACAGTCACAGCAACGCCAGATCCAAGCCGCGTCTGTGAGACCAACACTGCAGTTTATAGCAACACTGCGTCTTTAACCCATAGAGGGAGGCCAGGGATTGAGCCCACATCCTCAGGGATACAAGTCAGGTTCATTACCACTGGGCCACAATGTGAACTCCACTTAGTGGTTTCTTAATAAAACTTTCCTGTGCTGACAGTCACTGGTGTATTTCTAAGCATCTTATATTATTTCCAACTTAGTTAATAGCTTTTCTGGTGAGAGTTTTGGCATGCCCTTTGGAGTAATACATGCTTTTCTGTTCCAATAGGAGTCACGCATGGTCCTTAATCTTTGGTTCAGGATATGCATTTCTTCAGTAGAGTATTTAGAAGGATCCTTATAGATGACGATCTTGACTAGATGATTTGGATTTTCATATGTAAGATATTTAAATTTTTAAATACGAATTATTACATTTCACATTCACGTCCACTCAGAAAATAGATGGCAGTTAACTGAGTTAACACAGTGAGTTAATGTAGACCTGAGTTTAAGTTCAGGTGCTGTCAAATGCTGTGTGATAATTGGCAAGTAACTTCATCTCTGGGTCCTCCCTTTCCTGCAAAATGAGGGAACATCTATAAATACCTTACCATTAGGATTATTTGTTCATTTTGTTGCATTCTGTACAGACATTTGGTGAGTGATATTGAGAATATTTGATACTGGTGACTTGTTCACCTTTTTTTTTTGTCAAGTTACTCTATGAACTTTGTTCCTTTAACAGGTGCCAGTCCTAAAATTTGAATTGTGAATTTATAGGTTAGTTTTGCTTATTAATTTTCTCCTTTCATCATATCCAAAGAAACATTTCCAAATGGCTTTCTCACGTAGTTCCCCCTTTACTTTTTCTTTTTGTACTTTTGAACTCAAAGAACCATCTTTAAGTAGAGCTTTGTCTTGGCAAGGATAGACTCTCCTTCCCCTCAAAAAAAAAAAAAAAAAAAGGAGAGGGGGGAAATAAGGGCAGAAATGGAATTTACTTATTGAATATAATTGATTGAACTGATTGGGTGGGGAGAGCATATCAACATTCTTTTCTCCAACCTGCCCTTCAGCAGCTTGGCCATCCCACCTGCCTTATCACTAGCTACTTCCTCTCATTGCCTTCAGGTGGAATTAGCTGCCTTATCACTAGCTATTTCCTCTACCCTTAGGATAGTGTTTCTCAAACTTGTATGTCTGGGCTTCTTTTAAAGGAAAAAAATGCTATTGGAGTCTAATATAATTTTATTTATTTACTATGATAGTTAAAATATATACATGTCTGGGTTTTTTTTAAAGAAAAATATTAATGGACTCAATTTTATTATAGTTAAATACATACAGGCATGAAACTATAATTATGTTTATTCATATAATCTTAAAAGCAAGTCAGCTTACAAATTAAATATAAATAATACTGTGAAACCAATATAAAACTTGTAAGCTGCACTTAATCTAATGGATGATGTTATTTTGCTGAAATAAAGTTTTCTCTCATATAAAGACTGCTGATAATACCTTGTATGTTGTTGATGATTCATTTTCTCACCGCTTTTTCTGATTGAAAGTACAGTTCTTCACAATCTGCTTAGCCTGATGACAGACTTCTCTGTCTCACAAACTTTATTTATTGATCCTATTGCCTCTTTTCTTAAAGCATTTGTTCCTGGCATTAGTGATCTGTGGCACAAATAAGAAGGGGTGCCTCTTTGAGTGGTAGAATTTGGTTGTGCATCAATTGAAGTTGGTAGAAGAATATGCATTTAATTAAGATATTAGCAAGAGAGAAACACACTTTCTTTTTTTTTTTTTTAAATTCTGACCTAGTATAGTTGATTTACAATGTTGTGTTAATTTCTGCGATACAGCAAAGTGATTCAGTTATATATTTTTTCACCTTATTTTCCATTATGGTTTATCCTGGGAATATAGTTCCTTGTGCTCTACAGTAGGGCCTTGTTGTATATCCATTCTGAATATAATAGTTTGCATCTGCTAACTCCAAACTCCTATTGCCTCTCCCCACTGCCCCAATACAAGACTGTTCTTTGTGTCTGTAGGTCTGTCTCATAGATAAGAATACTTGGGACTCACACCCTTTGTTAAAGGTGTCTACCTCTCAGTGTCCACAGACCTCAGTTGAAAGTACCCTGCTTGGTGCACTTGTGATCTGGAGATAAAGTAATTGTTGAAAGTGAAAGAAACTCTAAATGCAAAGCCGACATTGGAATATCTTAGAAAGGGGGACCTACTCCTGCCATCCATTTGCTGTGTGTTTCACATGGTTTTTCACGTTAAGCCAGTCTCTCTTTTGTATATGTTCAGGGCCCACTTTGCCACCAGTTTTTGGTGGCACCAGAAAAGAGATAAATAGAATGGAGAAAGAAGGGCAAGTTTAAGACATTTGAAAATTTTTTCTTTAGTTACAGCACTATTTACTTGGTCAACACTATTTACTGCTGTTGTTTTAGGCTATTTTTGGTGTTTAAATTTGCACCTTGGTTTTATTTGGTTTACTGGAATTCAGAAGATTCTTGTTTACCCTGTAAGAGCTGCCTCCCTGCTGCTTTTTCTAACTGATATTATTTTGCTTGTTTAGCTGGGCAGCCTAGTCAAAGGTGTGGATGTGTAATTACTTGCACCATTCATTTGGTTCTTACAGTCATTCATTAGAATTTGAGTTAAATGAGCAGAAATAATTGTGTCTTTCAAATGAACTGTAATTAATTTAGGAGCTGGTAGATTAGGAATGTGGTGCTGAAAGGTTCTGCTTCAGAGATGAGTACAAGTAAGGGCAGTTATATTTGTGTTAATTTAAATGGGAGCCTTGGCGCTCATCAAAGTGGAATTAAATTGGGATGGCTGAGTACTTCTGTCTACCTCTCTTCTTACTCTCTACATGAGCTTAATAGGTGCCTTTTAACAGTATCTTTATCTCCACTGGATTTCCTTTTTCTGCAGGTAGTAATTGAGGGACTGTCCTTTTAGAAAGCCAGGGAGTGGGTTGCTATGAGAACAAAATGGTTCCTATCTAGTGGAGAAGAAGGGCTTAGCAATAACCACCACTTACACTGCCTCTTATGACAGTTTTGGTCAAGGTACTCTAAGCATACAGAAAACTAAAGTAACCACTACCCTGTTTCTTTTTTTTTGGCTGAGCCCCTGGCTTAAGGAAATTCCCAGGCCCGGGATCGAACCCTCACCACAGCAGTGACCCAAGCCACAAGTGACGACAGCAGAGCCTCAACCAGCACTAGGCATTTTAAGTCACTGAAAAGCTCCTTTAATAAACACACTTTCAATTATTAATGTTTCTCTGAGTAAAGTGTTAATTGTGCTCATGATGATGCTTATACATTTCTCAGATTACATAAGGGAAAAAATAAAGCTTACATTCAGCCTTCAGTATTTCTTTGGTGCCAGGTGTAATTGTAGTTAAGTAATGGGTACATAGAGTGGCAGTCTTTTCTGTAGATTTATAAAGAGAAATATTAACTTTTTCAGGCTATTAAGCTGCATTCAATAAATATTGTGCATCAGTGAAATGTTTATTTCCGATAGATGGGAAAAGGTGAAGGAAAGGGGCTTATTTAGTCCTGAATCTCTTTTGTGAATATTGTTTCTGGCCAGAGCTGTGGTTGCCACCTGTTCTGGCCCCAGCCATTCCTGCTGTCTTGTCTAGATGGTAATTTCTGCTCATTTCAGCCTCTTGGCAGGTGCTAGCCTCCCTGTAGCCCCACCTGTCAACCACCGGGTTCAGTTTGCAGGGCTGCCTATTTCCTCCAGCCTGCTGAACCTCTGCCCAGCATCTCATCATCCTTAGAATGTATCCCCAGTGGATCTGGCCTTATCAACCAAGGGCTTGCTTCCTGCTTCTTGCTGACTTTCATCCTGAAAATTAAAATTAAAACCAGTTGCTGAGCACCTGGTTCTATAGTTCACGGAATCTCTGCCTCATCTTTTGCAGCTGCCATATTCTGAGTTTAATGGCTGGGTTTTGTGTAAGTGTGGTGACATTCATAATACTCATTAACCTTTTTTTTTGTCTTTTTGCTTTTGCTAGTGCCGCACCCGTGGCATATGGAGGTTCCCAGGCCAGGGGTCTAATCGGAGCTGTAGCCACCAGCCTATGCCACAGCAACTCAGGATCTGAGCCGCGTCTGCAGCTTACAACACAGCTCATGGCAACGCCGGATCCTTAACCCACTGAGCAAGGCCAGGGATTGAACCCGAAACCTCGTGGTTCCTAGTTGGATTCATTAACCACTGCGCCATGACGAGGACTCCAATACTCATTAATCTTAATGGACCATGGGGGTGGATGATAACGGGACAGACAGTAGAAATGTCATTATTGTCAGCTTTGGTGAGGTGAATTTAAACTTTGGCCTGGATATCTCTGGTACTTTGGAGCCGTCTCTATAGAATTTATGTCTAACCAGAAGTTAGATTAATCAGAATATGCCATTTTTCCATCTGTAGTGTTCTGATTTTATAATTGAGAATGCAATTATAAAAGCTGAAGAACATGTTATAGCAAAACACGCATGTGCAGTACTCTGGAAGGGAAGGGATTTGTTTCAGAAAAAGGGAGTTGCAGGATAGTAAGGTGCCGTAAGTAGCTGATAATGTCAGTTTTTCCATTTTTCCTCTTTGTTGCAGAGGAGCGTGTATGTTAAAGAAGAAAAAAATGACCCCTACTTTTCTGGGATTTTGAATCTTTGACTTGAGAGTGAATCTTTTTGAATCTTTGATTTGCCTAATTTTTACTTGGAACATGGTGGGAGAAGGCGAAGAGAGACTGATAATTCACTCTTTGTAGATGATTTTGTACTGATTATCACAGATTTTTCACTTCCAGTTTTTATTTTCTGTGGTAAAATCTTCATGTTTAGTGGTATTTTTAAAATGGCAGTACATGACATTTTTGATGTTGTTGGTTTATCTGATTTGGGTGATTATCAGGTATAATGGGGAGTGTCTTGTATTTTGTGAATAATGGGGAACCATCCTGGGGTGGTTCTGAGTGTTGGGTAGCATGAAAAAAATTTAGGAGAAATACACAATTTACATGCTTTATTAATAGTCCTCTCCCTGAACCTTGGCTTTGCTCTGAGAAAAAGTAGGTAGACCCAAAATGACCCCTTTCATTTGGAAGCCAGACATATTTCTCAGTAGTGGAATTTCTGTGATATCTCCTCACGCAAATCTAAAAAGCCATACTGCTTGCTAGTTTATGAAAGACATGCCAAAACTATTCCCTCATGTGTAAACATATTCTGAAGTTTATCCAAATGAATGACCCAGCTTCAGTTCTCTCCTTAGTACACAGGAAAAGTGATGATTTAATTTAGAAAACATATGTGTTTGTGTGTGGAGGAGAGTGATAAGGTGCTAATAGAAATGAATATTCTGGGAGTTCTCATTGTGGCTCAGTGGTTAAGGAATCTGACTAGGAACCATGAGGTTGTGGGTTTGATCCCTGGCCTTGCTCAGTGAGTTAAGGATCTGGTGTTGCTGTGGCTGTGGCGTAACGTAGGCTGGCGGCTACAGCTCCGATTTGACCCCTGGCCTGGGAACCTCGATATGCAGGTGCAGCCCTAAAAAAAAAAAAAAAAAAAAAAGAAAGAAAAAAAAGGCAAAAAAGAAATAAATATTCTGGATAGTGTATTTATCCCCTTTCAGATGGGAGCTATGTACGTACATGGATTTTACTTTGCTGTGGGGAGAATTTTCTCTTTTTCATTATTTAATTTTCTTATTCCTTAAAAGTGTCTGAATGAAAGATATGGGCAAAACCAAAGTGAAATACAAAAAAGAAATGGTGGTAATGGCGGGAGGGATTAGCAAGGAGACGCAAATTACAATTAGTGTGAGAGAGAACAGTTTAAGCGTTGTGGCTTTGGACTATCAGACTTTGTCTTCTGTGAAACAGTTATTATATGACACTGGAGAGTCAAAGGAATGAGAGATTCCAGTTGTTTTAAAAGTTGGTTGCAGAAAATCTGAAGGACAAATGAAAACTGTCAACAGAAGAGGTAACAGGTGTGAATTTTTCAGGGGCATTCTGTTTGGGGAAGATTTGGGAAAGTTGAATACGCATGAAAAAATGTCAACAGAGGTGATGGGAAGGGACTTTCAAAGGCCTGCACTAACTGCATGTCAATCCTGGTTTTCCTCAGGTGACCCTTTTTAACGTTATTACTGCCTCTGGATCCCCACTGCACCATGGCACCTTTTTCTTAGTATGTGGTATTGCTGCATTCCGCTTCCTTATTTCCTCTATCTTTCTCTTAAATGTTGGTAGTTTGCAAGGATTCCGTCTTAGCCCTTTTACTGTTTGCTTTCCTTGTGTGATAACATCTGCTCCCAGGCCTCCTGCCCTGACCGCCTTTTCCTGAGCTCTGGATTAGATTTTCACCAGCTTGCTACCTAGCACCACCTGGATGTGCTGCAGGCACCACAGACTCAGCATGTCCAGACAAAGCTCTTTCTTCTGCAGCTTGTTCTCTGGTGTGTTCTCATTTGTTCAGTTATATCCTCATGCAACTGGTCATCTTAGAAACATTTGAGTCTTTCTAATACTTCCTGTTCTACTCTAGTGTATTTTGTTTTGTTTTATTTTATCATTTTATTTTATTGCTGCACCCAGTGGGCCAGGGATTGAACCCATGCCAAAAGTTGCAGCCTGTGCTGCAGCTGCAGCAGCATGGGTTCCTGAACCTGCTGTGCCACAAGGAAATTTCTGTGGAACTGGAGTTTTTTCATTCCTCTCAGATCCTGACAGTTGGTTGGCTCTGCAATTCTATGCTCACAGTATCTTTTTTTCTTTTTCTTTTTATGGCCCCATCTACAGCATATGGAAATTCTTGGGCTAGGGGTTGATTTGGAGCTGTAGCTGCTGACTTACGCCATGGCCACAGCAACACCAGATCTGAGCCCTGTCTGCCACCTACAGTACCAGATCCTTAACCTACAAGTCCGGGGATTGAATGCATATCCTTCTGGAGACTATGTTGGGTCCTTAACCTGCTGATATGCTCACAGTATCTTAAATGTGATGTTCTCTGCCTGCTTTAATACATTTAGTACATTCAGTGTGTATGTTTGTGTGTGGGTGTGTATATATGTGTATGTATATACAAAGTAATTTTTTTTCCTAGCTTAAAACAGCAAATTCATTCTGTCACAGTTCTGGAGGCCAGAGGCCAAATTCACTGTGTCCAAAGGGTCCCAGGGAGGACCTTTCCTCACTTCTAGCTTGTGGTGTTGTCTGTGGTCCAAGATGTTCCTGGCCTTAGACCTGTATCACTCTGGTCTGTGCCTCTGTGGTCATGTGGAGTACTCACTGGGTATCTATGTGTATGAGCTTTTACTTAGTCTTCTGAATATAAACTTCTAGGGGCCAACGATGTTTATATTCTTTTTTTTTTTTTTTTTTGCTTTTTAGGGTTCCCTTGGGCATATGGAAGTTCCCAGGCTAGGGGTCGGATCAGAGCTACAGCTGCCCGCCTACGCCACAGCCACAGTAACGTGGGATCCCAGCCTTGTCTGCAACCTACACCACAGCTCACAGCATCGCCGGATCCCCAACCCACTGAGTGAGGCCAGGGACTGAAACCCCATCCTCATGGATCCTAGTTGGGTTTGTTAACCACTGAGCCACGAAGGGAACTCCCAGGATATTGGTATTCTAATCAGCTCTGACTGCATGGCGGCTACTCAGTCGCTGTGAACCAGTTTACATTTTACCAAGAACATGATATGGAGAAGGGTTCTGACTATCTATGGAGTGAATGAGCCAGGGTATCAGGACTGCAGGTTTGCTCTTTAATATTTCTTCCATCAGGCTTCAAATGGAGATGCCCTGGCCTGATGGGACTGACTTTTAGGAGTGCGTAACCCAGGAGACAGCAGGTAGCATCAGGAGTTAGGACTTCATTATAGTCCTGCTGCTGCCATTAACTGGTGGCATAGGTACAAGCCATTTTCCCCAGACTCTATTTTCATCAAAATGGGAATACCATTTGCTTTATATTCCTTGAAAGATTTTCATGTGGGCCAAGGGGAAACATGCATAATAATAACATAATTAAAACATATAATATTATTTTCATTGGCTTTAGGCAGGATCTTTGTAATCCAGATAAATTTAGCGTTTTTCAAGGCTTCACTTGACTAGCTTCTTGTCAATGTTATTATCCTGCTCCATAGAAACAAGATTATTGAGGTGGAAATGTTTTAAAGGAATGTTACAGCTCAAGTTTGTCCCCCAAATGAAGTCTCTTTTGTAGGGAGTGATTATAAGTTGTGGTGTGGTTTCGACTTAGCTTTTTCTTTTAAACAAATAAATAATTCCCTATTATATCATCTGGAAACCAAGGAACAAGGAAGCCATCAGATTGGCATCTAGGGATAGTCCTGAACTGGCTGTATAGATTTGGAGACTTTATGGATATATCTTCTGGTGCTTTGATTCTGCTGGCTCAGGTCAGCAGTCTATAAAAGCTGTTAAAAGTGATGGTCATAACTTGCACTTGTCAGAAGTGAAATAAATGTTTGGGTAATTTCATGAACTGGAACAGGCCAAGCTGCAGATGAGATATCCTTTCTCCACATGGATTTCTGCTCTGAAGGCAGACAGTGGCTTAGAAAAGTGCTTTCCTCGGTGTTTCTTATGCTGCACAGATGTGTTGTAAATGCAATAATGTTTGAGGTGAGATCATCCTAGTGGTTATTGGCAAGAAAAGAAAATGATCAGATTTGTACAGCGTTGCTGGAGGACCTGGGAGCAGGGAATTATGGGGGAAAAAAGAACATTGAATTAGGGATTGAAGAGGAAGAAGATTCAGTTGGCTTAATGAGAAAACTGTTTTGAACCTGTAAGCTAGTTGATCTAGAAAAGGTGGTATGATTGAATTGGTGTCAGAGTCGCCAGGAGAGGATGTTTAGATGGTGCCCTAGAGGCAAAACAGACTATTAAGAAAAGAAAATTCTTAGGAGTTCTTGTCGTCGTGGCGCAGTGGTTAACGAATCTGACTAGGAACCATGAGGTTGCGGGTTCAGTCCCTGCCCTTGCTCAGTGGGTTAACGATCCAGCGTTGCCGTGAGCTGTGGTGTAGGTTGCAGACGCGGCTCGGATCCCGAGTTGCTGTGGCTCTGGCTTAGGCTGGCGGCTATAGCTCTGATTCAACGCCTAGCCTGGGAACCTCCATTCGCTGCAGGAGCGGCCCTAGAAAAGGCAAAAAGACAAAAAAAAAAAAAAAAAAAGAAAATTCTTAGGGGATCTCTGAGCTTAAGGGAAACTCTGCCCTGGGGCCGGGAGAAGTAGGGAGTGATGAAGGGGAAGTCTGGACTTTGGGGACAGTTTGTAAAGTAAAGCAAAGGCTGAAAAAGGCCAGTTTCAGGGAAAAGAAAGAAAATACAGATCCTGAATAATCCTGAACAAGGAATAGTAGTAGCAAGTGAGTGAGAATTTGCAGATTTGTCAGGCTTAAACTCTTTTGGCTGCATTTTTTTTCTTTTTCCATCCATTATTGCTTTGGTTCTTCAGACTGTTCTAACGGGAAATTAGAATTCAGTGAGTATTCGTGGCTGGCTGAGTGTGATGATTTGTGACACTCTTTGATGAGGGGAGGAGAGGGGGTGAAGCAAGGATGCAGAAGCAGGATGTCAGCTGCAAGATACTCTTCCTACTTGTTTAAGCTTACGGCTTGGATTGACTTGTTTCTTCTTGGAGATTGTGCTTTGCATTTCTGTCCGAACATTTGTTGATTTAAACTAATCCTAGGTTATTGAAGTAATCTGAACATTAAATCTGGTTTAGAGAAACAGCAAAGGGTTACTCTTCTGCTAAATTCAGTGTTATCATTCACACCTGTGTACCACTAATAATGTTTAATCTTTAATCGTTAGAACATTTTGATGTTAAGTAGGTTCACTGAGGATTTAACATTAACAGCAGTCAGCCTGGTATAATAGAAAGAGCCTGGGTTTGAGAATCAGAGCAATGCTTTTCAATCCCAGTTCTGCCTCTTATTAGCAACATGGCTATGAGCAGGTCACTTGGCTTCCTTTCTGGTTTTCCTTGTCTATAATATGGAAGTAATATTTATTTCACATGCATATTTGCAGGATTGGATAACACATGTGAAGTATCTAGCACAATGTTTGATACTTGGCATTACATATTAATTTTCCCATCAATCTCGTTTCTAGCTAATGTTGAGATCAAGTTATGGACAACAAACACCACCATATTGTATTTAAAAAAAGATGTGAGGTGGCATTCTTAAGCAAAATATTTACTTTATCAGGACAGATATACACTGTATGTTAAGAGAGCACTGTATTAAATATTAATGTGAGAGCTGTGGACCATGTATGGTTGCTTGGTAACATGAATGTGGCTTGCAGCAAGAGTAAGCCATTGCTGTGTGGAATAGTGAGCTATCTTTTTAAGAAGCTTTCCACATCAGAGATTCTATGATTTTGGAGTTCCCATCATGGCTCAGTGGTTGATGAATCCTAGTAGAAACCATGAGGTTGTTGGTTCAATCCCTGGCCTCGCTCCGTGGGTTGGGGATCTGGCGTTGCTGTGAGCTGTGGTGTAGGACTGTGGCTCCAGCTCCCATTGAACCCCTTGCCTCAGAACCTCTATATGCTGCAGGAGCGGCTCTAGAAAAGGCAAAAAAAAGACCAAAAAAAAAAGATTTTGTAAAAAACATAATGTTCATTGCATTTTATCTTGCAGATTTGATCATTTGCCTGTTTTTCACTGTAGAAAAGTCAGCTCCATAAGAATTGATACCAAGTCTTTGGGACTCGGGAGCTGGACGCATGATACCCTTTTTGTCAGTGCCTGTTATTACATGACCGAACTTATAGAAAGTTGCATCAAATTAATATTTGGAGATGGAAAAGTCCACAGGCTGTCACTCCATTTGATATTGAAACCTATTCCAAAATTTTTTGTATGAAGATAAATATCTTAGTGAAGAAGTGGGTATCATAGAATGTAGATTTACCAGAGTGAGATTGATTAGAACAGGCTTATTCAAGGAATTGATATTTGTATTAAAGGATTAATTTTCTGTTCAGCAGTGACAGTAATGTGTTAGTAGCTCAAATATAAGAGATGTTGTAGGAAAATTTAATTGCAAACATGATTTATATTGTTTCCTGTTTGTAACAAAGTGGTACATGGGTACTTTTCATGATGTCATTTTAAAGTATTGATTTTCAAAAATTTATTTATTTTTTATTAAAGTATAATTGATTTACAATGTTGTGCCAATTTCTGCTGTATAGCAAGGTGACACAGTGGTATATATATTCTTTTTTAAATATTATTTTCCTTCATGATCTTGTTTTTCATTGTATGGAGATGCCTTCTTTTAAAAATGCCATTCACTTTAGAGGCGGGGCATGCCCACAGCATGTGGAAGTTCCTGGGCCAGAGATTGAACTCGTCACAGCAGTGACCCAATGTCATTGCAGCAGTGACTGCAATGACAATGACAGGTTCTTAACCTGTTGTGCCATAAGAGAACTCCCAAAATACCATTCACTTTTTAAATTGCATTACTGAGGTATAGTATGCTGCTGTAAAATTCATCCTTTTAAAACTGTATGGTCTGGGAGTTCCTGTTGTGGCTCAGTGGGTTGAGAACCTGACTAGTACCCATGAGGATGTGGGTTTGACCCCAGGCTCAGTGGGTTAAAGGATCTGGCGTTGCCACAAGGTGCAGCATAGTTTGCGGATGCAGCTCAGATCTGGCATGGGTATGACTGTGGTGTTGGCTGGTGGCTGCAGCTTCGATTTGACCCCTAACCTGGGAACCTCAATATACTCAGATGGGGCCCTTAAAAAAAAAAAAAAGAAAAAGAAAAAAGGACCAGAATAAAAGTGTGCAATCAAGTTGTTTTTCTTATGTTTTCAGAGTTGTGCAACTATCACCACTGTCTAATTTTATTAAAAAAATGATTTCAGTTTTATTGAAGTGTAATCGACAAAGTGTACATGTTAGTGATTTAATATACGTTGTGAAAGAACTCTAAAGAATTCCTGCCAGCTGTTAACACATTCATTATCTTGCATATTTACTTATTTATTTTCCCGAGAACATGTAAGTTCAACTCAGCAAATTTCAATTATTTAATACAGTGTTACCAACTATAGTCACTGTGTTTTATGTTCCGGTCTCATGCCTGATTCATCTTTTTTTTTTTTTTTTTTTTTCTGCTATTTCTTGGGCCACTCCTGTGGCATATGGAGGTTCCCAGGCTAGGGGTTGAATCGGAACTGTAGCCACTGGCCTAGGCCAGAGCCACAGCAATGCTGGATCTGAGCCACGTCTGCAACCTACACCACAGCTCACGGCAACTCCGGATCGTTAACCCACTGAGCAAGGGCAGGGACCGAACCCTCAACCTCATGGTTCCTAGTCGGATTTGTTAACCACTGCGCCATGACGGGAACTCCCTGATTCATCTTATAGCTCAAAAGTTTGTATCCTTTCACCAACCTCTTCCTTTTTCTCCTACCCCTGGCAACCACCAGTCTACTTTCTGTTTGTGTGAATTTGATTTTTTTTTTTTTTAAAGATTTTACATATAAGTGATGCCATTCGGTATTTGTCTTTCTGTTTGGCTTATTCCACTTAATATAATGCCCTCACAGTTCATCTGTGTGTTGCGAATGGCAGGATTTCCTTCCTTCCCATGGCTGAATGATATCCATTGTGTGTATGTATCTTCTTTGTTCATTCATCCATTGATGGGCATCTAGGTTTTTTTTCATACCTCGGCTACTGTAAATAATGCTGCAGTGGAAATGGGAGTGCAGATAGCTCTTCTGTGTCTTGTTTTCATTTCCTTTAGATATATACCCAGAAATGGGATTGCTGGATCATAGGGTAGTTTTACTTTTCATTTTTTGAGGAACCTCCGTATTGTTTTCCATGGTGAATGAACCAAGTTACATTCCCATCACAAGTGCACAAGGGTTCTTCCTGTCTTCTTTACATCCTTGCCAACATTTGTTATCTCTTTTTGATGACAGTCATTCTCACAGGTGTGAGGTGCTATCTCATTGTGGTTTTGATTGGCCTTTGCATATCCCCAGTGATTAGTGATGTTGAGCACTTTTTCTTGTACTTCTTGGCCATTTGTATGTCTTTGGAAAAATGTCTATTCAGGTTCTCTGCCCATTTTTAAATCAGTTTTTTTTTTTTTTGCAATTGAATTGTATGAGTTTTTTTTTTAAAATATATTTTGGATCCACTGTCTAATTTTATAATAGTTTCATTGCCCTAAAAGAAGTCCCACACCCATTAGCTGCCCCTCCAGTCTCTCTTCCCTAGCGCCTGGCAACTGTTACTACTATACTTTCTGTTTCTATTGATTTGCCTGTTCCAGACTTTTTGTATAAATAGTATACAATCTGTAGCCTTTTGTGACTGGCTTCTTTCTCTTGGTATGTTTTCAAGGTTCACCTGTATTAGTGTATATTGATTCTTTATTCCTTTTATTGACAAATACTCATTTGTGTGAATGTACCACCACATTTTGTTTATCCATTTATGGGTTGATGCACATTTTGGTTGTTTCCTTTTTTTTTTTTTGCTGTTATGAATAATGCAGTAGACATTTGTGTACCTGTTTTTGTGTGGATATATGTTTTTATTCTCTTGGACATATCCCTAGGCAGGAATTGCTGGGTCCTGTGGTAACTATTGGAACTCACCATTGTAAATAGAAATTTAATAAGTTTATAAGCATTTATGTTATATTTTTATGATGGAAAGTGGTCTGAGAGCTAAATGTATATTTAAAGCGAAGTTATAATTTCCCATAATGAGTTTCAGATATGGCTCTGATATTTTGTTGAAGAAAATGGAGTCACTTGGTGAATATTTAAGGAGGAAACATTCCCCTGTTCTTTTAATTTCCATTGTAGACGGCTACGCATTTAAAACCTCACAGTGTCAGTAGAGGAGAGTAACAATTTGTACATACGTGCGGAGTGGCAGGAGGATTGGAGAGGAGAAAACAAGGAGAAGATGTAAAGAGCATAGTGTGATGAGCCAGGAGAGGTGTGGAGAAGAAAGAGCAAATGGAACGTTTACTCACATAGTCATTCTGCATATTTATTTAGCACTTGCTGTATGTCTGATAGTGTTCTAGGCTCTGGAAATACAGAACAGAGACTCCGCTCTTCTGGGTTCACATTCACTGAGGGCATGCTGCTAATATGGTGTGGTGTGTGGATTGTTAGCATTTAGTAGGTACCAGGTATACCCATTGACTCCTCTAGACAGCCTTTTTGTGTTTCACGTAGTGACTTATACATACCTCTGTTATAGCCATCAGCACAGCCTAGGGATCACATCTGAGAATGTGAATGTCCATTCTTCATCCATTCACATCTATTTGGGGAACACTTAGGGATCACCCACTGCACTTCAGGCACTAGATACTGTATTAGATATTGAGTGTGTGTGTGTGTGTGTACACACGTGCATGCACACGGGTGTGTGTGTGTGTGTGTATGTTGAGTGGCCCTAGTAAGTCACTCTCCTTTTTAAGCCCCGATTTCCTCATTTTTACAATGGGGATAATAATAATTGTCCCTACTTTTTTTTCGTGAGGATTAAATCTCTTGTGAGGTATACCTGGCATAGTGCCTGGCACATAGAAGTCAGCAAGTGGTTGATATTATTATCTTATTATGTCTTTTAGTAGCAAAAAATGGAGTAATTTCAATATCAAAATAATTAAAATGGGAAAAATTTTCAGTGCCTTTCAGTGATGATCAACTTTATTGTTCATTTAGCCTTCCTTGACCAGATAAACACACTTAATGTATAAATACAATAATAATACATAATAATATATATACCATTTATATAAAAATACCATAATGTCAACTCTTTTCCTTGCTTTTGCATATTTGTATTATTAGCATATTTATGGCTGAAAGTCCTCAGATTGAAGGTGATGCTTATGTGTAAGTAATTTAAAGCAGTCTTCATATGAAATGTAAGTGAAACCAGAGTAGGTTACATTTTGAGTAAAGAAACATCTGTAGTTTGCTAGAGTTCACCAAAAGGAAATTGGATCATGTATCAGCTATGTGATCGGGTAAGACTTTCATCTTTTAAAGAATTTTTTCCTGCCTAAAATCTGCATTCATCTGTTGTTCTGAAATGAAGCCTCTGATATATATACATTGTGACACAAGTTATGGGAGCCCTAACATGTTCTCTTATTGGAGTGCAGCTGTGGTATCCACTGAACTTAACTAGAAATCAGAGAGAACTATTTTTAAAGCTTCTTCAGGCTCACACATTTAGATTGCTTCTTGTTCTTAAGATGGGCAACTTAGTCAATTCTTGTATGTTCCTTTTCAAGCCCTAAGGTATTAGTTTATTTGAATTATAAATTACTTCATCTTTTATATATTGTAAACACTGTACTTTTTAAAGGAGCTATTTATTAAATTTGTCAGAAAGGAGAATCTAGTTCCCTAAAGCATCTTGGCTCTTTCTGACCACTGATGAAATTGACCCCTGCTGCTCTAGATCCCTTAAGTTTAAATGTGTACACAGTCCTATCCAAGTTATTCTTCTCTTTTTTTTTTTTTTTTTTGTCTTTTGTCTTTTTAGGGCCGCACCCATGGCATATGGAGGTTCCCAGGCTAGCCGTCTAATTGGAGTTACAGCTGCTGGCCTACTCCACAGCCACAGCAATGACAGATCCAAGCCATGTCTGTGACCTACACCACAGCTCATGGCAACGCTGGATCCTCAACCCACTGAGCGAGGCCAGAGATTGAACTGGCAACCTCGTGGTTCCTAAGTCAGATGCGTTTCTGGTGCGCCATGACGGGAACTCCCAAGTTCTTCTAAACTATGATCTAAGACTCTATGTCCATTACTCTGCCAGGTACTTGTTTATAGCCAGGTAACTATTAAATGAAGATACGATTATGTTGAGCTTGTGGAAACTTAACACTGAGATAGGTCTAAATAAAGCCTACATCTAGTGACCACTGGTCAGATCCAAAGCTTGTCATTTTACTAGACTCTGGTATATTTGACCTTGCTTCCTGAAGCTTCTTCTCCCTTACCTTCTATGGTGGCATATTCTCTTTCTAATCTTTTCAACAGTCTTCCAACTTTTTCTGCTTAGACTTTCAGAGTTCTCTTACCTCCTCTTGAATGTAGGTGATCCTATTGTACAATAAGAACTTTTTCTCAATAGATGTAAATTGGTGATGATGAATATAGATCCGAAACCAAATGGTTTATATCAGTAAGATAAAAGGAGGAAGGACATTTCCCACCTATAGCCTCTGTGCCCTTCAGAGGCTTCTTTCTGTAAGAACCCTGAATTTGTTTAGGAACACAACCCTATCCCCAAATGAGGGATAAATCCGGATTAGTTGAGTCAATCAAGTTAAAACCACTTTCCCTTTCCCATGATCCACTTTTAACCAGTTCGACATAAGAAACATCAGTTGTGTTTCTCTCCTTTAAATAACTAACAGTGCCCTGTGATGTTGTTGTGGTACTACAGGCCATTGGGGAACTGTGGTCCCAACCTAGGTAAATAATTAAAATTTACTTATAATAGAAAACAATTAGCAATTACGTAACTAATTTAGTAAACTTTAACAGTAATTGCTTAACCAGCCAATTAAAAAGAACTCTTAGGGTATAAATCTAAGTTAGAGAAAAACAAGGTAAAGAAATGTGTACTGCTTTTGTCATTGTATGAGGAAAAAATATGCTTGTGATAAATGTCCAATGACAAATCAATGGATTAAGAAGATGTGGTGCATATACGTAGTGAAATACTACTCAACCATAAAAAAGAACAAAATGATGCCATTTGCAGCAACATGGATGGAACTAGAGACTCTCATAGTAAGTGAAGTAAGTCAGACAGAGATAGACAAATACATGTATCACTTATATCTGGAATCTAATATATGGCACAAATGAACCTATCTACAGAAAATAAACTCATGGACATGGAGAACAGACTTGTGGTTGTCGAGGGGGAGAGAGTGGGATGGACTGGGAGTATGGGGTTAGTAGATGCAAACTATTGGATTTGGAGTGGATCAGCAATGAGATCCTGCTGTATAGCACAGGGAACTATATCTAATCACTTGTGATGGAATGTGATGGAGGATAATGTGAAAAAAAGAAATGTGTATATGTGTCTAACTGGGTTACTTTTGCTCTACAGCAGAAATCGACAGAACATTGTAAACCAGCTGTAATAAATAATAAAAAATACTGAATTTTAAAAAAGTGAAACACCAAAAACCCCTGAAAAACTTAGTACAGAAAAGAAATACCTGCCTGTAAACATAGTAGGGTAATGATGAGAGACAGATTCCCCAGCCCTTCTTTCCCTGCCTCCAGTTAGTGGATTAAAGGAAATTAGTGAGAACCCAGTGGGAGGTTTTGGAGAGGAGCCCTACTGGTTGTCCCCCACCCCCACCTTAGGACTTTGCAGCTGTGATTCCAGGGGTGCTCACTGTTTTCCTGCAGTGGGGTTAGGGGTGTGGAGGGTGGGGGATAGAGTGAGAGGCCGGGAGCTCTCACGCTCTAGTCAGTTACTGAGAGTTGCTGAAGTAGAAGCTGAGATGGTCTTTCTTTACTCTTTAACTACATTCCTTTCCAATACATGAACAAATCTCTGTAAATAATTTGCCAGTAACTTCCTTAATTGAGGGTCCTCACATCCTTTCCGTACCAGCTTTCCCACTCTTCTATTTCTGGCTATTTAATTTGCTTTCTCTTCTTTTAATGCAGTAACCTTTGAGTAGTTTCTCTTTTTATCCCTTTAAAAATGGCACATCGAAGTGATCATAACATACGCGTATCCAGGCCTGGGCTGTTTTATTTGGTTGTGGGAAGCACACTCTTCTTAAGGACAAAGGAATTATACCTGGTGTTCTGTTAAAATATAACTAGTATTAATAACAATAAGGGTTCTCCTGGAGAACAGGTCTAGCTTTTGGGATGTGGAGAATATATTTCTGGTAAAGGTTTAAGCAACAGAACCTATGGTGAGTCTGATTTCTTTTGTAATGTTTTGTAAACTGTAAGAAGCAAATCTAGTTCTAAGAAAACTCCTTGTAGGAAAATGTGACCTTATTATCTCTCAGGTAACATATTGGGGCAGATGGGTAAGGGTTAAAAGGAGAACTCCTGATAATTAAATCTGTTCATTTATCAGGTAACTATTAATCACCTACTGTGGATCAGGTGTTGTGCTAGCAACAGAGTATTTTAAAGTACATCTAAATTACCATTTATAGGATAATGATAAAATGATAATTTGGTTCTCTTTTCTGCTAAAAAAATTCTTGGAAATTTTAAAGCATTTAATTGAGAAGAATTTGGAGTAATAAAACATCAGCTATTTATTGCTTATACTTTTGGGATTTCTTTGGGGATTCTGTAAAAATTTGTTCCTTTGGTAGTATTACCGTAAGTGGTCTGCTGTATTCATTGCCTTTCCATGCCAAGCCTGAATTTGAGCAAATTTGTTGCATTCTTTTTCCTTGGGTAATCCATGGGTTTGTCTTTTTAATATGATTTGAATTTTATTGTACTTATTAGTCATCCTTGCTAACAAAGTTGTTATGACATGGTTGTCCTATCCTTTTTTATTTTTAATGAAAAAAAGAAAAATAATCTAAGGCAAGAATTTTGGCTAATGGGCTCTGGCTGGCCACTCTGAACAGGTATGGTTTTATAATATGGTATCAGTGTCCTGTTCATTCTGTTATTTAAATCATGAGTAACCTTAGTGGGCAGAATGATGCAAAGTTTTCTGAAATCCTGTTTTTGTGGAAATAGGCAGAATCTTTTTTGCAGAGGTTTTTAAATGATCTAGAGAGACTATGAAATGATTTGCTCAAAGAGGATTAAAATGTATTTACCTGTGAAATCTGTTCTTAAATGCTGCAATATGGAAAAGTTTTTGTTAATGGTATTTCATTTTCCTAAATCTGCTGAACTTTATAAAAACACTTCAAAGGATGAATGGTGAATTGAATTTTATGTCCACTGATATGTAAAACTTACAAATTATTGTATGTGCTTTCAGATGTGTGTTATTGAGACAATTGCCATCTGAAGCAGCCTTTCCCACCAACCCCTACTTCCCAAGTTGCTGAGGTCCTTTATCTTCCTTCTACCAGTGGGAAAGGGAATTCCAGAATTCCAGTGTGAAAGGAATTTTCTGGAACAGGTGTGACAGCCAGCCCTCTAACATCAAGAGACAGTTCTTGGGCCTGATGAGATGGTAAATATCAGTCAGAGAAGAGAGAAGGCACTTAGCAAGGCTTCTCAGACTCCTTTTTTCCTGGTCAGGCTGAACAACAGGAGACAGATGGACACAATTCTTATTTAATTTTGACTTTAGATCCCATGTTAGTTATGCCCGTATGCAATCGTGTTAAACTTTTCTCCAGTTGGAGAATAGGGGAAACTGACTTTCCTCTTTTTGTCCTTAAACATGAAGAGATGGCACGAGACCTAAAACATGGAGGAAGTAATACTCTGCTTTTGAGAGGACTCTCCTCCCCATTCCATTTCCTGTCCTCCTAAACTTGCTACTTGGGAACATGTTTATGTGAAAATGGTAACAAGAATAAACAGTGCAGTTCCTTATGGCTCTAGGTATATGTTCATTCTGACTTATTAAGTAATCATCTCTTTTTCCACTTCCATGGGCTGTATGAAAACATTTTCTTTCTTTCTTTCTTTTTTTTTAAATTAAAGCCATAATTGAAAGGGATAACAAGATACCAACACAAGGAAAACTAAATGTCAGTAGGATTCACCTACTATCTACCAGGGAAAATACAAGTCTAGCAGTTGTTGGGGGCCTTATAAGTATTAGGAAGCAGAGATTTCTGTTCTTGAAGAGCTTACAACCTAAATAGACTACAGATATGTGAGAAGAAAATCCATCCCCAAGTGGAAGGGTTTTGGTAGGAGAGAGGTCACTAGAGAAATTGTGGTCCCCACGTTTTTGGAGAGGGTGATGTGCCTTGGACTGGTGTTGGAGTAGATTCTAGGTATAGGACAGCAGAGGGAAAAATGCCGACCTGGAAATGCAGAGCTGACAAATAGACATCTTATGTTCACTAAAGCAGTTAACAAATAGGAAGTGGCAAGAGAAGTGGGAAACGCCTATTGTGAATGTCTTTGAAAGGTGGCCTAAGCTAAGAGAGTCCCCTTGATGTCCGCTCCATAAAGACTGAGCCTACGCTGTGTTTTGATTCACGGCAGGTTCTGTCTCTTAACTGAGTTGGGTTCATGGGTGGTGTGAAGTCAGAAGTTGAACATGTGCCTTGACCAGCAAGGTGGCATATATCAGTGTGTGCGTTTTAGTGAAAACTAGCTTGTGGTGCATTACAAAGCATGTTTTTAAGCTTAGATAATTAAGACACTAGTATTTAATTATATATAAATAAGTAAAAAGTTGGTGGCTCGTAAGTCAGAGAAATGCTATAGGTAATTAATGAAGGTAATGAAATTGAGTATTTAACTCAAGAAATACACCAATAAAAGTTTTCTAGTTAGTGAATTTCCTAATTGTTGATTTCTGAACCATCACTTCCTTTTCTTGGCCTACCTGTTGTGATATAGAACTGTATTTTTACAGTTTTATATCCTTTGGGGTTATAGCATGTTTCATTAGGGGGAAGACAATATTAGAAAATGACCTGAGTTTCATTATAAAAATGCACCACAAAAATAGAAGTTTAACAGTTTTGTTGGTAGGTAGTGTTGTAATAAAGAAGGAAGTTAGTTTTAAGAAATTGTTTTTGGTAAGATAAGTCTTGTGAGAAATTTCAGGAAGGATAAGGAAGCCCTCCTCCTCCTCCTTTGTAAACTGTCTCAAGGTTATTTTGAGAATGAATGTGTTGATTGGAGCAACAAGTAATATTAAATAAGCAAAGACAGAAAGGCAATGGGTATTGGTGCAGAGCCCCTGAACTGAAGGAGGGTCAGGGAGGAGAATTCAAGGATGAGCTCTTGAGGTGCTGCTTCAAGCTACAGAATTAAGTATTCATGGGGGAATTTCAGCAGCTCAGACGACTGTTAAATAACAGATATCACCAAATGTTTATCATATCATCAGGGTGATTCTGGATAATGTAGAGGACATATTTGAAAAAGGAAACCATGGAAAAGCAGTCCAGGTTTTGTTTCTTGCATGTAGAAAAGGAAGAATAATCTGAGCTTGATGTGGATTTAGTACTTACTCTTTACATGTTCTGCCTTGAGTGTTATCTGGCACTTAAGTTCGCTCACGCAGGATGTTATTATATATTCAGATGTTCCAATGGTTTTCAGACTGCGGGTTGTGATCCTAGAGGATTCTTGAATCTGATTGAGGAAAACTAGTATTAGGAAAAAATAGAATAAATAAGATAGCAAAGTATATTGAATATATTAAGGGAAAATATTGTTTAATGAAACTTGTTTCTGTTTTATAAGTACTCAAGAATGAGTTGACAATGTTGGATTGTAAAAGGTGGTTCTTGGAATTCCCATTGTGGCTCAGTGGTTAGTGAACCTGACTAGCATCCATTAGGATGTGGGTTCGATCCCTGGCCTCACTCAGTGGGTTAAGGATCCAGCATTGCCATGAGCTGTGCTGTAGGTCGCAAACGCGGCTGGGATCCTGAGTTGCTGTGGCTGTGGTGTAGGCTCGCCATTGCAGCTCCAATTTGACCCCTGGCCTGGGAACCTCCATATGCCACGAGTGTGGCCCTAAAAAAGACAAAAAGACCGAAAAAACAAAAACAAAACGTAGTTCTTACTGTGAGTCCTGGTCAAAAAACAAAAAAAAAAAAACAATTTTTTTTAAGAAACATAAAAAAAAAATGAGGTATGCTGTTTCATGAGCTAAGTTGTGTCTGTCTAAGATGTCTGTGGTGAAGCCTGATTAAATTTTCTTTGGGCAGGTGAGTGGGCAGATACATGGGGAAGAGAAATCCTTCGGTGCCACAGAGATGTTCTGAGGTCACAGAGTTCTGGGCAAGTGGCACATCATGTGGGTGCTGTGAGGCTTTTCAAAGCAGATGCTGGTCAGCTCCACTGCAGATGGCTCTTGAAAGTGGTCATAGCCACCGTGAGCAAGTGACATTAAGGTCAGGAAAGAGAATTTATCTAGTTCTTGAAAGCAGATATTTTCTGTGTGAACTCCTGTGCTTTTGAAAGAAACTGTGTCTTTTTAAAATTTTTGTTCTATTGAGAATATTTCAGAGTTTTGGAGGAGTGTCGCTTGGTGGTTAGCAAAAGGAAGATTTAACGAAGTGAGCGAGTTTGAAACAGCGAGCAGAGGTCATTTTACAAGGTTAGCTGAGGATAATAAATACATTGGACAAGGTTTCAATATATCTAGAATAAAAATTAAAGTTACTTATAGGGTAGGATGTTTAAAAATGGATTCAAAGAGGAAAATAAAAATGAGTCTCTGAAGAATAAGAATTTGATAAAACTGGCATCATCTACTGTATGGTACGTGATAATGTCTCACTTCGGGATTTGCTTATATATTGAGCTCATATATTATAAAAAAATGAACTAAATTGAATCCTACATTGAGTAAACTATCATGTAAATTAGCTTATTGTGTAGGTAATGGTTCAGTGGTTTATTTAACATAACTTATTTAAATATTCTTTGCATTTGATCCTATGTTCCTTGATTCAAGTTTTAAATTATTTAATAAATAATGGAGGAAGTTAAAGGGAAGTTGTGATGCTTCATGACATTTTTTATTTATGTTACTTATTGAGTACAGTGATTCTTTAATAGATTAAAAGAACTACATCTTTCAAAGAAAACTGATATTACTGAAAAAAATATTGGACAGACTTGAATTAATTGAAAAACTAAGTACTTGGTGCTGGATAAGCTTCAAAAAATGTCAGGGCACAGCTAAATGAACTAGATTTCCTGCTTCATAACCTAGTTCTCCATCTCCCATTGGATATTGTCCTTTTCTTTTTGTTGAAAAAGAAATATTCACCTGTGTTGAATATTTCAGAAGACAATTGAATATTCAGTGATAGTTTCAAGTTAGATTTCATTGTAGATTAGGGCTCTGCCTACAGGCTATGTCCACTTCGACCTCACTCGGAAGTTTTGGCCATGATAAGTATTTAACATCAGTCTGCATGGCAACAAGGAGGAAATGTCTGGGCAGACACATTGATTCAGAGGAACTTAAGGGGTCACATCCAGTAGGAGCCAGTAGCTGGCCTTCTCGGAGTATCACATTAGCATTTTCCTTAGCTTGTGTGTCTGCCTGCGTTCTGCAGTAGGCTGGAGATCAGATATGTGCTCCAAACATAGCTGTTTACTCCAGGTGGTTGTATTTTCTTCTGGGGAACCTCACTCATGTTTCTGCCTCCCTCTTCCCTCTCCTCCTGTCTCCTCTTTGCGTGTGTTTAGGGGAGGAGGGGCAGGCTCAGAATGACAGTAAAACTGGCAGCAAAGGGACATTCTTGGCTAGACCAGCTCTTCCTTTCATTCAGATATTGCACATCCTAAATCTGTTATTTTACAAAGAAGAAAAATGAAGCTCTCTCTTACATTCATAGAGATAGTTGCTTGGAAAAAGGAAAAGAAGCAGAGAAAGCCTATCAGCAGTGGTATTTATTACTTCTGTATCCCGATCATGATTCTAGACCATAGTTTCACCCCCAGCCTTTCCTCCTATGATGTATTTGGCTGGAGCAACTTCTGCCTTTGGAGGAGCTGTCATGCCCCAGTTGGCCTGGTGCTGTAGTCCACGTTTATAATCTTAAAACCATTATTGCTTTGGGACAAGATCATTGTTCTTCATCTGTCTCTCTGAGGGGGAGTGGTCTCCCTTCTCTGGTTGTGGTGGATTCTAGAACATGGTTTTACTAAATCGGAATCTGTAGGTGCTGGGAGCCTACCATAAGGGTCACAGTGTGGTTCCTGTCCACGCAATAAGATGATCTGGTGTATGTAAGGCTGGGAAATCCAAAGAGATCACTCCTTTGATTATCTGATAAAAATAATGGATTCTTTTACTTAGGAGCTGAAGTTAGTGGGAAGTTTAGTTTGGCCTTAAGGGATTCCATGTTTAAGCTGTTGTTGTGTAACAGTTGTTAATAACTTTGGGGAAAAAATTGGAAGATAAGTCATATAAATGGCTGTTCTGATGGTGGGCATATAGTTATTCTTGTTTTTTTTTCCTATTTTTCTTTAATGTTTCAGTATTGCTTAAGTAATAATAGCAAACTTTTTGATAATAATGGAACTCGTTTTGTTCTCATGAGGGGGGGAAGCCTAAGATGAAACGTACACATTTATAAATGTAAAAACATGTCTAGATTCTTAATCTTGAAGAATCATTCTAAAAAGAAAAAACTACAAAAAACTTAAAATGAGGACTGTTTATGTTAATTTTATCTATTGTTTGAGGTAATGTTTTTTTTTTTGAAAAGTCTAGTATATCTAAGATTCACTGAGCACATATTGCTTTTAACAAATTAAAATATATAGATGCAAACTATCAAGCAATGAGGTCCTACTATATAGCACAGGGAACTGTATCTAGTCTGTTGGGATAGAACACGATAGAATATAATATGAGAAAGGGAATGCATATATATGTATGACTGAGTCACTTAGCTGAACTGCAGAAATTGGCACAATATTGTAAGTCAACTATACTTTAATATGTTAAAAATTAAAAAATAAAAAGACAAATACAAATATTTAAAGTATAAATATGAATAGTCTTCTAGCTAGGATTTTGTTTTATTAAAATTTTTAGTAATTTTTAATGTAAGTATTTCAAACATGCTCAAAATTGGAGAGACTGTTATAATCAAGTACCATATACTTATCATTCAGGGTTTATTCATATTTTAAAAAACTATTTTAAAAATTGAGCATATGATATAGAATTCCCATATTACTTTCCCTTTTCCAACATATACACACATGTGCAATTGCCCATATTAACATCTTGCATTAGTATGGTACTTTTATTAGAATGAGTGAACAAGTATTGATATTTTTACCTACTGTTCATAGTTTACATTAGCATTCACTCTGTGGTGTATGGTTCTAAGGATTTTTTTTTTTCTTTTTTGGCTGCTCCGCAGCATATGGAGTTCCCAGGCCAGGGATCAGATCCAAGCTGCGGTTGCAACATGGGTCTGTGGCAGCGCAAGATCCTTTAACCCCCTGTGCCAGGCCAGGGATTGAACCTGCGTCCCAGCGCTCCAGAGATGCCACTGATCCCAGTGTGCCACAGCGGGCACTCTGGTGCTAAGGATGTTGACAAATGTCATTTATAGAACGAGAGTCTCAGCAGAGTAGTTTCACATCTCTAAACTACACCCTGAGTATCAGCTCCTTTTCTCCAAAACCTTTTGCAATCGCTGATCTTTTTATTGCCGCTGTCATTGTGCCTCTCCTACAGTGCCTGTTCTATGGTAGCCTTTTCAGATTGCCTTCTTTCACCTGTCAACATGCATTAAGGTTCTTCCATGTTTTCTATGGCTGGATAGCTCCTTTCTTTTTATTGATGAATAATAGACCATTGTGTGAAGGTGCTATAGTTTGTTTATCCATTCCCTTACCTGAGGACATCTTGGTTGCTTCTAAGTTTTGGCAGTTGTGAATAAAACTGCTGTCAAGATGTGTGTGCATGTTTTTGTGTGGACATAAGTTTTCATCTCCTTTGGGTAAATATCAAGGAATGTAATTGCTGGATTTTATAGGAAGAGTATATTTAGTTATGTAAGAAACTGCCAAAAAAAAAAAAAAAAAGAAAGAAAAGAAAGAAACTGCCAAACTGACTTCCAAAGTGGCCGAACCACTTTGCATTCCCTCTGGTAATGGATGAGTGAGTGTTCTTGTTGCTTCACATCCTCTCCAGCACCTGGTGTTATTGTTTTGGATTTTGACCACTAATAGGCATGTAGTGATATCTGGTAATTATGACTTAGAATGTGGAGGTTTTTTGTTTTGTTTTTTCCTATGTGTGTGTTTGCCACTTTTATATCTTCTTTGATGAAGTGTTCGGATCTTTGGCCCACTTGTTAACTGGGTTTTCTTACTGCTGAGATGTAAGTATTCTTTGTATATTTTAGATGCAAGTCTTTTATCACATATATGTTTTGCACATATTTTCTCTCAGTCTGTGGCTTATCTTTTTATGCTCCTAATAGTGTCTCTCATAGAGCACAGTTTTAAATTTTAATGAAAGTCCACTTACCAATTTTTTTCATGCTTGTGCTTTTGGCAATTGATCTAAAACATTAGTGCCAGGAGTCCCCTGGTGGCCTAGTCGTTAAGGATCTGGCGTTGTTATTGCTGTGGTTCGGGTTGCCACTGTGGCGTGGGTTCACTCCCTGGCCTGGAACTTCTACATGATGCAGGCATGACCGGAACAAAACAAAACAAAAAAACACCATTGCCAATGCCAAAGTTGTCCATATTTTTCTCCTGTGTTATCATCTAGAGTTTTATAGTTTTACATTTAGATCTAGGGTGCATTCTGAGTTAATTTTTGCAAAGAGTCTAAAATCTATGTCTAGATATGTGTAGATTCTGTCTTGTGTGTGTGTATGGATGTCCAGTTGGGTATCATTTATTGAAAATATTACTCTTTTTCCATTAAATTGCCTTTTTTTACTTTGTCAAATATCATTTGAGTTTACTTTTGTGAGTGTTCTTGGCTCTCTGTTCTTTTCCATTGACCTATTTGTCTTTTGTCAATATCACGCTGTCTCAATTACTGTAGCTTTGTACTAAGTCTTGAAGTTGGGTAATTTGAGTCCTCTGGCTTTGTTCTTATCTTTCAATATTTTGTTGGTTATTCTGGGTCTGTTCCCTTTCCATATAAACTTTAGAGTCAGTTAAACAAAATTACTAAGATTTTGTTTAGTATTGTGTTGAATATATAGATCAAGTTGAGAAGAACTTGATGTCTTGGTGATACTGAGTTTTCCTTTCCCTGAACATGGAGTATCTCTCCATTTATTAAGATATTCTTTGATATCTTTCATCAGAATTTCGTGGTTTTCTCCATTTAGATCTTGTGCATATTTTGTTAGATTTAAAGCTCAATATTTCATTTTTTATGCTAATGTTAACTATATTGTTTTTAATTTCAAATTCCAGTTGTTCATTGCTGATATATGGGAGAACAATCAATTTTTATATATTAACCTTGTATCCTGTAGTCTTGCTATAATTTCTCATTAGTTATAAGAAGTTTTTTGTTGATTCTTTGGGACATTCTATGTAAACAGTCATGTCATCTGTGAACAAAACCAGTTTTATTGCTTCTCTAGCTCTATACTTTTTATTTCCTTTTCTTGTTGCATTAGCTAGGACTTCTAGCATGATATTGAAGACTTGTGAGAAGGAATATCCTTGCCTTGTTCCCAGTCTTGGGAAAAATACTTCTCACCATTAAGTATGATTTTAGCAGTAGTTTAAGTTTTTTTTTTTAAATCAAGTTGAGGGAGTTCCCCTCTATTCCTGTTTTACTGAGGGTTTTTATTGTGAATGTGTGTTGGATTTTTGTCACAAGCTTTTCCCACATCTTTCGATATGACCATATGATTTTTTTCCTTCAGAGTGTTGATGTAATGGATTATATTAATTTTCAAATATTGAACCAGTCTTGTATACCCGGGATAAATCCCAAGTGGTTGTTTTATAATTGTTGCATTCAGTTTTATAATATTTTTTGGAGGATTTTTCCATCTATATCCATGAGAGTAGTTTTCCTTTCTCGTTATATCTTTTCTGGTTTGGTTTTAGGAGAGTGCTGGCCTCATGGAATGACTTGGAAAGTGTTATTTCAGCTGCTGATTTCTGAAAGAACTTGTAGAGAATTGTTAACATCGCTTTCTTATGTTTGGTGGAATACACCAGTGAAATCAACTAGGCATGATGCTTTTTTTTTTTGGTAGATTTTAAATTGATTCACTTTCTTTTATATATATATATATATCATTCATATAGTCTATTTCTCCCTCTGTGAGTTTTGGTAGTTTGTGTCTTTCGAGGAATTGGTACACCTCATCTACATTATCGAATTTGTAGCGTAGAATTGTTCATATTATTCCTTCATGATCTTTTGAATGTCCATTTCATTAGTAGTGATGGTCCTAATTTTATTTCTGATGTGATAATGTGTCTTTCTCCCCCCCTCTCTTTCTCAATTAACCTGGCCAGAGGTTTAGTAGTTTTCTTGATCCTTAAAGAGTTTCTATTGTGGCTCAGTGGTAACAGCCTGACTAGTATCCATGAGAATGTGGGTTTGATCCTTGCTCAGTGAGTTAAGAATCTGGCGTTGCCATGAGCTGCGTATAGGTTGCAGACGTGACCCATGTTGCTATGGCTGTGGCGTAGGCTGGTAGCTGTAGCTCCAATTCGACTCCTAGCCTTGGAACTCCATATGCTGGGGGTGTGGCCCTAAAAAGCAAAAAACAAACAAACAGACAAACCCCAAACTTTTGGTTTTATTGATGTTTTTCCTCTATTGATTTAGTTTCTATTTTTATTGGTTTCTATTATGGTATTTATTATTTCATATTTTCTGCTTGCTTTAGGGTTATATTGCTCTTCTTTCTCTAATTTTCTAAGGCGGAAGCTTAGATTATTGATTTTAGATCTTTTTAATATTTGCATTTAATGCTGTAAATTTCCCTCAAAGCATTGTTTTCTACAATTTTTAGTAAGTTTTTGTCATTTTCATTTAGGTGAAAATGTTTTAAAGTTCCTCTTGTGACCTCTGTGTCTCATGTGTTATTCAGAAATGTGTTGTTTAATCTCTGAATAGTTTGTGATTTTATGTGATTACATTTTCTCTCCTCTTTTACACACCATTATATTTCTTTCCATTGGTTTTAAGTGATTGCTACAGAATTTGCAATATACATTTGCAACTAAACCAGGCCCACTTTTAAATAACCACTATACTGTATCACTAGCAGTGCAGTTACCTTATATCTGGGGATTCCCAATTCTTCCCACCTGTCCTGACCTGTCATTGCTGTCATTTACTTCACTTATCTATATGCTGTAATTAACTGATACATTGGTACCTAACAGTTAGCAAATCATTATCTATTAGGTGAACTAAGAAAAAGAAAAATTTTATTTTACACTTATTTCTTCTGTTTCTTTTTCTTTATATAGGACTGAAGAGTTTGTTTGTTTGTTTACTTTTTAGGGCTGCACCTTCCCCATATAGAAGTTCACAGGCTAGGGACTAAATGGGAGCTGCAGCTGTTGTCCTACGCCACAGCCACAACAACACGGAATCTGATTGGCGTCTGCGACCTATACCACAGCTCATGGCAACACTGGATCCCCAACCCACTGAGGCCAGGGATTGAATCCACATCCTCATGGATACTACTCGGATTCGTTTATGCTGAGCCATAGCGGGAACTCCCAAGACTAAAGAACTTCTAACATTTCTTGCAAGGCAGGTCAACTGATGACACAATTCCTTAGTTTTTGTTTGAGAAAGTCTTTATTTCTATTTCACTTTTGAAGGGTAATTTCACTGGATACAGAATTTTAGCCTCGTGGTCTTTTCCTATTAATGTTAAATATTAAAATAATTAAAATTAATTATTAAATATTAAGGGTAATGCTAAATCACCTTTCCATTCAGTTCATTTTGCAGATGATTCACTGGGCTTTAAATATATATGGATTGAGAGGGCTGAATTTTTATCAGCATGACATACATGGGTGCTTAATTATGTTTTCTTTAATTTTCATTTGTAGATGAAATCCTATCTCTGTATTGTCTATGTTGCCATTCTTCCACAAAACAACAAAAGTAGAATATTGTGGAAATATGCTAAAGGTGGGACTTCTTGTCCATTAGTTCACTTACCCTGAGTGTCATTGAGAGGGACCACAGGATGAACTTGGAGCCTTGCAATATGCCAAAGCGTTTGCTACTTAAAATTTTTTTTTCTGGTGTTTCATTTCTGAATGTGTTCTACATGTTCTGCGTTGTGTATTTATTGTTTATTTAGTATATATCCCAGTGGATGTTATAGATTTAAATAATTCTCTTTATTATATTCATGTTTCATTTTCAGAACAGTCTAAAAGCATACCATTGAGCCTTCCATTATAAAGTGTAAGCAGAATTCTAATATCGAAAATGAATAGGCAACATCAAATATTTGAGTGCCAGCTGCTTGTTATGGTATGGGATTAGCTGAAGTAAAAATGAGCAGTTAAGGCACAACAGAATTGAGTAAGCATAAATAGAAAAATAAAGGCTGTCATTGTCCAGGGTTCATTGTTGGGTTATAGAAGTATTGGGAGCTCTGCATTAAGGAGGTGGATAAATCACTTTGGTCCCTATAGAGAAACTCGAGAGCCTGTAGGTCAGGAAACTCACCATAGTAGTAAAGTGCTAAAATTAGAATCCAGAGTGCTAACAACTGTCTGACTTCCTTTTCCCAAGTTTCTTTCTCCAAGTTTTCTAAACGATTTGTCCAAGTTGTTGACCAGAAGATTAATTATTTACAACTTAATAGAACAAAGAATTAATTGCAGGCTGAGTTAAGGGGTAGAAATAAGGGTTCTTATGTTACAGACTCAAGTGATGTCCTCTGGAGGAGATCATGAAGTAGTGAGCAGGCTCTCTGGTCCTCCCAAGCCTGACGATTAAGGCTTGGGAATGGGAAATACAACCTGTTTTAAGTTCCTGTCTCTGATCTCGGTTAAATGTGGAGATATTGATGATGCCGATGGGTTAGGATGATTAAGTGTCTTGATGGAAGTAATTAAGTCTGTGTTTGTCACATAGCAAGTATTCATTAAATAGTCACTACTATCCAATAATAGCAATAAAACCCAAACTCACCTTGTGCAACTTAATTTTTTTGGGTAAAAGATATGTCTTTTTAGTGACTAAGCTAAGTGCAGTGGCAGCTACTGTTTTATGTAGAACTGCTGTCGTGCAAATGAAAAAAGGACCCCAACTTTTTTTGACTCTTAGGGAAAATGGAGTTTATTTGCAGTAGAAAGCATTATTATTTGGGGAGCTATATTTCTCTGTCTGTAATTTACATGGTACTCTACCAAAAAGTCATTACGGAACCTCACCAGGGAAGCCCTACATGTTTCAGCCCCTTCAGTGGATGACTGAGCTGCTGCCATCTCCGTTGTTGTGGAGATGATTCGAACTACTTTCTCTAAGCGGCCAAGCTCAGCGGGGTGAATATCTCCATGATGCTTTTGTTTCGGATTATATCTGTGCCAGCTGGGCCTCATTTGTCATTCATCTGACCTTGCTCAATTTGAAATCGTTGTTCTAGCGGTGAGGTGAAGCCATCCTGGGGAGGCTGGAAGTTGAGGAATGCTGCAGAATTGTGTTATCAGTTTAGGGGGATGATTTAAGCACATGTTGATTACAATTCCTCTGCTCCTCACAGGGCCCAGTGAGAATGGGTTCCTGCCTGCTGCCATGTGTTTGAAGAACCATAGGTGAAAGAGAGGAAGGCCAAGAGGAGATTAGTATTGTTTTAGTCTAAAAAGTTTTTTCCTCGTAAATAGTTTGATTTGAAAAATTTCATGTAGCAAAACCTAGAAAATCATTATTTATTGCACTGGTGATATATGCTAGTAATTGCTCACCTTCCCCTTCCTCTCATTATATAATGAGTGGAGGAAGCTTTTACTTTTATGAGAACCACATTTATTAAATATTAATGTTTGTTAAATATCAGGACTCAGGGTTTGTAAGACTTAGAAAGTCCCTGATTAGAAAGTTTGTCATCTGAATTTCGAATAAGATTAATTTGAGCGAGTACACAAGGTGGTAGTTTCCTACTCAGGGAACGTTCGCTGTGCTGCGGATTGTGTAGCTGCATTTTCCCTCCTGGGTGTCATGATTTCCTTCACCAAGTGCACAGCAGGCAGAGAAGCTCGAAAACTGCATCGTGGGTTTGCCCTCTGTGCTCCGTCTTTCTGCTCTCAGCTGAGCATCTCCAGCTGAATTGGCTTTAAGAGAAAAATCAGCTGTCTTGCATTTGAGACCTCAGAGGTACTTGTGGCTGTTAAACCTTGTGTATTAATGCTGCTGAGTGTGTGGGCGAGTGCAGAGATATCCTCTGACCAAGAATGGCCTCTTTAGGCTGGAATTTAATTAGAGCTGGAAAGCCAATGCTGCTTTCTCACAAGGAGATTTTAAGAAACACTGAATAGGCACGTCAGAGCTTGAATTCCTTTCTTCTCAAGGACTATCAGAATGGCATATGTCTTTGATTAAACCTCATGCAAATGCTGACATAGGCCATGTCAAATAAATTGGAAAGTTTGAATTGCATTTTCTTTCCCCTTGAGGTGGGTTGCTTAAATAATAGTGTGTTTTTATTCTCTCTCTCTTTTGTATCATTTTGTGCAGTCTTCCAGTATTTTTTCACCTTTCAATAAAAAGACTTTTTAAACTACTCTTCAAAGCAGGGATTGGCGCTTTGCTTTACAATGTAATTTAGGTTTATATCTTGGTGTACTTTCAAAGGCTTGAAGTCAAGACTCCAAAGAGTTTTATTCCAGTGGTTCTCAATAATGGATAGATCTCTGCATTTTGCTGGATGTCCAGCTCTAGTCAATGGAAGAAGGTGCTGTTTCTGAGAAACTCTTTCTTCCTCCCTCCCTCCCTTTCTCCTCTTTCCTTCCTTTCTTCCTTTCCTTTCCCCTCCCCTCTGATCCTCTCCCCTCCGCTTCCTTTCTTTCCTTTTCCACCCTGAGGCATATGGATTTTCTGGGCCAGAAATTAGATCTGAACCGCACTTTTGACCGATGCCACAGCTGCAGCAATGCGAGATCCTTTAACCCACTAAGCTGGGCTGGGGATTTAACCTGAGTCCTGGTGCTGCAGAGATGCTTCTGGTCCCATTGCACCACAGTGGGAACTCTGAGAAACGGTTTCTTAAACTTGGCGAGACTGGCTTTTGTGGGCCACTCTGAGAGCCCTAGGAGCAGGCCTAGGTGGGATTTGTCTGTTTGGGCCACTGAGTGCATAGGGCTGGCTTTGGCTGAGTCTCTGAATAAACTGCTGTCAAGAAGAGAATCTTCATGTAGAATCTTCATGTAGTCAATTAGCAGTTGTGTGAATGCCTGGTTCCATATAATAAATAGTGTATTTCATCAGATCTTTACTCAAAAGTTGCTTTCTCAGAGAGATGTTCTCTTACCATCTTAAAGTTGAATAACTTCCTTATCTCCTCCCTCCTGCCCCCCTCCACCATATAGTACTTACCCTATTTAACATACTATGCATTTTATTTCGTGATCTCTTTCCACTAGAAGGTAAATTCCATGAGGACAGGGGGTGTTATCTCTTGTTTCCTGTTGAATGCCGGTAGCTAGGACAGTGTTCAAAGAATATTGAATGAATGACGATTGAATAGCTTTTGCTGATTAGAAGCAGGTGGAGTCCGTACTCTCTCCCCCTGCTCCTGCACACTCCTACCAGGGTATATATTTCCTCAAACCAAATTTAGCCGAAAGTAAGGGCGTTTCATCGCAAGGCGGCACCAACAGCCTCTTTGGCTGAGAAGAATTCTTCACCTCAGCCTCTTGGTCCCAATGACCAACCTCTTGGGTGAGATGTTTTCTATAAAGCGGATGCTCTAGACTTGTGGTTGCCAGGGGGAGGGGGAAAGGGGGGGATGGATGGGGAGTTTGGAGTTGGTGGGTGCAAACTGTAATATTTGGAATGGGTGGGCAATGAGGTCCCACTGTACGGCACAGGAAACTGTGTGTGAGTGGGTAACTTTACCGTACAATAGAAATTAAAGAAATATTGTAAATAAACTATAATTTAAGACAATAACAACAAAGCAGATGCTTAACGTTCTTGGGATGAGATGGCTAGGTCCTGGGATCAGCTTAAGCAACCAGAACCTCTGACATGGAGACAGGGCAAGAGGCTCTAGATGTGGAGAGTTGGGCCCTGACGTAGTGTTTTATTCCTTATTCATTTAAAGACCAAGAGCTCTTATACTTCTGCAGATCAGACACCAGAAGCAGCAGTGTTACCAACGGAAAAATACTCTCTAATCCTTTTAATGCCAGCCCTAAAGTGTCTTGAGAGAGACTTTGTATACAGATTATCTAACATCCAGATGTTGATTCACTTCGGACACTTATTACATTAATTAGCCAACCCCCAAATATTGTCAGATTAACTTTTTCACACAGTTCACATTACTAATAATGAAGTATTTGATACCACCACAAATCCACTGTAGCACATACACGTGTAAAGCTTGGGATTTAGCATACACTCGGTTTATGCAAACCAGGCATAAAAAATAGCAGTTAAGAGTCTGATTCTGTAGTTTGACAGCTAGATTAGTATTTCAGTGCAAACTCTCATTGGCTGGGTGGCTTATGGCAAGTTACTTAACATATCAAGCCTCAGTTTCCTTATCTATGAAATGGAGTGAAAACACTTCACTCATATAGAGTTGTCATGAGGAGTATGTAAGATTTCTTATAGAGCCCTTAGCAAAGTGCTTAGCACTTGGTAAGTGTTCAGTAAATGTTAGTTTAAATTTATCCACTTGTCAAAGATCCTTTGTGTCTATAGCACTGTAGAGTTAAGAAATGGAAAAGACCTGTAAATCCAAATTCCAAGTACATACTTGGGCTCTGAATGGATTGGTGAATGGGATCCCATAGACTGAGATTAAGAATAAAAATCCTTAAGAAGTTAAGCTTTCCTTGTATGTTTATAATGAACTTTATTTACATAAATTAGATGTACACAGTGGCTTCCAAGAAAACTCTTTAAGTAGTAAGCAAACTATTCCAATAAAGCAAAGGTTTTAGGATTGTTCTGTTTTTAAATGATCTTTGTCATTAAACCAAAGGGTTTAATGTAATCGGGAATGCTTTATTTAGCTATCTGATGTTTAACCTCTGTTGAGACTAGGAGGAAGGTAAAAAGCGAAAAAATAGGGTTGAATTTCTGGTTTTAAAGTAGCAGGCCTGAATACATTTGAAGGTCATAAAATATGTGGGTATAATTTCCGTCTCCTCTCTCTTCTCAGTTCCTCCTACCACCCTCCCTCTCCCCTAGGTCTCTCTCACACATATACACTTGATCAAGAAAGCGTTACTTTAGAACGTTATCAAATTCCATGATTCTACAAATTTTTTTTTAAATTAAAGCATAGTTGATTTACAATGTTATGTCAATTTCTGCTGTATGACGAAGTGACCTGGTCACACATATATACATTCTTTTTCTCATATTATCCTCCATTGTGTTCTATCACAGGAGATTGGATAGAGTCCCCTGTGCTATCCATGATTTTTTGTACTATCATGTAAGTGTAACAACTATTGTAGAGATACTAGCTGGATTATATAGTAAAGTTTTTGTTCACTGAGGTAATGCTTGAGAACAAAGAAACTGCAAGATGACACTTTAATCCTCAAAATTTAAAATCATCACTGAGGCCAATTTCGTGAACATTAAACTCATGGAGTATAGTACGGCCTGTGGAGTTGTCTTAAGAGTCTGGCATTAGTCCTCAAGTTCTAATTTTAAAATCTCAATAGTAAATACTATACTTGTTCAGTTTTGACCGTGATTGAAATATCCTATGGATTTTTTTTTTTTTGTTGTTGTTGTTAAACTCTAAACAAAAAAGCTTAAATTCCAGAAAGGTATTTATCAAATAGTATAGAACTTGTTCATAGAAGATGAAAGATTTCCTTGTACTGTAGACATAAAATTGTCTGCTGGAATGAGTTTCATTGATTCAACAAATTCTTTTTATATATGTTGCCAAAAACGCATCAGTGGATAAAATGCATTTTTGCTTTAATTGTCTCTCTGTCGATATCTCTCCTGGTAATATATGTTGGAAGGAATGTTCAGAAAGTGCTTGGCCCTAAATTCTTCTTCTTTTCTTCAAAAAAAGTAAATCATTCAGTATGATAGCAACTTAATACCAGTGAACGTTACTGTTTCCTCTGGTCTTGCTGCTCAAGGTGTGGTCCATGGACCAGCAGCTGCACCATCACCCAGTAGCTTCTATTTAATGTACAGAGCTCACCAGCACCTGCGGCAGCCTTACAGAATCAGGATCTGTGTTTGACAGGATTCCCCCAGGGGATCCAAATGCACATCAAAGTTAGAGAAGTGCTTAGCCTAAATAAGAGAGCATGGTCAGGGCAGTAAATGGCTCTCAAGCAGATCTGCAGCATAAAAGGGTACTTTGATTTTACATACTTTTGATGGATCTGTGAAGCCTGAATATAAGTTTGCCTTTCCTCACACACAGGTATTTCTGCCAAAAGAGACAGAAACATAATGTACTTGTGAAAAAGCTTTACCCTCTTCAGATACTTCGCACACATATCCTGCAAATATCAGGATTTACTGGAATAAATAAGTTAAGGGCACATAACCCTGGTAAAAAAACCTCTGCAACTCTAACCGGAGTATCAAGAAAAACAAAGAGTTCTGATAAAAAAAATACCAGCAAAATTACACTGGCATTTGTGCCCAGCACCAGTAGATCCCATGTAGCCTTAAATTCTGGGGCTCTTGCTTCGTTCAGAAAAAAAATCTGCTCCATAGTGTTGACCTCCTTATTATTATTATTATTTTAATATAAACACTCATAATCTGCCTTGCAGCTTCATCAAGTAGCTTAATGCTGTGGGACGTGTAGTAGATACTGAATCAACAAAATCCACCACTTCTTATGCCAAAGGAAAGCTCTTCTGCAGGAGTTTTAGCTTTTATCTTAAAGTTCTTATATGTAGATAAAATACTGGTCTCTAATGTCTCCAGAATATCAACACGTTGGGAAAAAAAACACACTTGAACCAGTGTGACTTTCGTGTCATGCCTTGTCTATTGATCATGAATGACTTAATTCACATTACAGAAAGATATTGTAGCAGAATAGACTGGAGTTTCTCTGTTTTCTAATTTTTGCAGGTGTCCAATGTACTATGAAACTCAATAGAAAATTTTCATTTGATGTGTTGAGTTCATCTGTAGAAAGAGGTAGTTGGCTCACAATGATGAAAGAGACAGAAGTGGAATTGAAATACATATTACTGACAGTATGAAATAGCTTAAAAAACAAACAAAAACCAAAACCCACTGGATGTGAAACCTTCCTCCTGATCCTTCAAGCTCCATATCCTCACTGTGAGTTGAAGAGGTAGACCTGACAAAACAATCTGTAATTTCCCATCTTGCTCTGATTTTCTTTTGTAAACACTTTTTTCTTTTTAATGATTGCTTCCAATTTATGTCTTTGGGGTTTAATGCTAAGCCAGTTCCAGATCAAATGAATTCCTGCCCCTTCTCCTACTTTGGTTTCTCTTAGTGAGTGGAATCCCCCTTTTTATCTCTGGCCTCTTAAGAGGTTTGCTAAACGCTGGAGGAGGAAATGCCAAAAATGACTCTGATGCACAGTCACTTTACGTCATTTTCTCGTTCACTGCTTATTCAGAGAGAAATCTGTGTGAATTTGTCTTACAGGGGCTTTTAAGAGTTAGAAATGAGAAAGAACTGGGGAGAGGTCAGAGGAAGGGGTAACGAACGGTCAGTCATAGGACAATATTTTGTGTAATGCCATTTAAGTGTTTCATATACAATTGAGTGTCTGTCTTTGTTATAAATAATGTGGAAAAGCCATACATACAGCATTCAAAAGTCAAAAAGAGTAGAGGAAAACAAGGAAAGGTTAGCTTTCAGAGTTGGGATATATTTTTCTAAAAAGTCATGGCCAACTGCTTCTCCTGGGAACCATCTAGACTGTGGCAGTGGGAGAAGACCTGCTGCAGTCAAAGCCATACATTTGGAACCTGAGGCCTCAGTGGATTTAAACAAGGAATAGGGATGGAGAGCTCTCATTTTGTGGAGCTTCATGAGCTTTTTTCATTCTACTTCTCTGCTTTCCCCAGTAGCCTCGTAATTCCCTTCTTGTGGATCCACGCCGAGGACTTCCCGATTATCCCTTGAGAAGGGCTCTGATGAGAGGGAAAACTTGGTGGAAATCCCCCGGGCTCCCTTCCAGGAAGAAACCTGGGTTGAGAAATTTTGGGGTTCTGGGCACACAGACAGTGACTGGTAGACCAGTGGTGGCATTGCAACTGCCATTTTATCAAATGTGATGGACTGGGACTGGACTGTCGAGACAGTCATAGGCTGGGAAGGGACCTTGGAGTGTTTCTGTTTCTCTGAAAACTGTTTTTTGCCTCCCTCTCTCAGTTGATATTTAAAAAGGAAAAATAAACAGCAACTCTTGTAGCACCTTTGGTAGGAAATAGAGTGATTTTAAATACTTAGATTTGGAGAGTACATGTTAATTTCTTGATTTTTATTGTTATAATCTAAACAGTTAGTATCTTTTCAATAAAAAATACTATGTCAGTTTGGTATACATAACTATTTTTTTTCTGTCAAAGAAGGAAAAAGAGACATACATATTTTGGTTTTCCTTCTGTGTTTGATCAAGTTTTTATTTTACACATAATTTCCTGACTCCAAGAAACACCCAGGATAGAGGAGCAAGTTCAACAACACTTAGGAAGCACCCAGCCGAATCCAGAAATTGGGACATCCTACAAAACAACTGAATCAATTTAGTCGAGAGTCAGTGGCTTGGGAAAAGAAGGAAAAAAGGAACAGGGAACTATTATATATTGAAAGGGATTTACATTTGAGACATAAGTGAATGTGATAAGTAGTTTTTGCTAGCATCATTATTTGTTAACACATAGGAAACAAATTTTAAAGTAATTGGAGAAATTCGAATTTGGACTAGCTTTTGACGGTATTAAAGAATTATTGTTAATTTTGTGCCAAATGAGGGTGGCCTTATGGTTATGTGAGAATGCCTCCCCCCTGCCCCCAGATGCACACAAAGTACAACGACTTCTCCCAGGGTCAGTTTCTGCATCCATGAAATGAAGATGATTATTGTGCAGGCTTTTGTAGGGTTGACATGAAGATAGAATGAGTGCTACTTGCACATTCTGGCCAGGGAATGTTATGTTTTGTTTTTGTTATTGCTGTCATTATTACTATTACTATGTTAGGTTCTTGTACCATTTAAATTCTGACTTGAGCTTGTTCTTTAACAAGTTGGCATGGCTCCCTATTGGTGAGCATATTGGTATCCGGCCGTTCAGTATGTTGACAATTATCCTAGGAGGTCTGTTCCACAAGGTTTAGATGTCTTGGCTTATCTTGGCCTTGTTCACTACATACTCTGTGCTCTCGGAATCGACATTGACTTCTGTACCAGGCCCGGTGACTGGCCCTGAGTCCATGCTTAATTACTTGTTGAATGGATTAGCTCTACTTTCTGTAAAACTTAGAGCAGAAAAATTCGTCTTTATTGAAACACTTCTTATTGGTACTGAATGGCAATGGACTTGTATTGACCAACCCGTCTGGGGGGAAGATTTGAAAGGGACACGTACTCTAGCACTGTCTTAGATTCTGGTGTCTGGATCCTGATATTAGTTCTTCAGTCACTCATTTGCTGCCATTTACGCCCCCTTTCCTTCCTCTTCCTCAGAAAATATTCTTGTGGCCATTTCTTTCTAATTAGATGATAGTAACACTCCTTAGTAGATGAGAAGGAAATCATATTAGAATCTCTTCTAGTGTCTTGCATGGAAGTAGGCAGGTGCTAGATGTCAAAAGAAGACTCTATTTCTATACCTTTGTTGTTCTTGGATATCTTGGTGGGGGGGTTAGAAGAATATTTTGTTTAAGAAAAGATTTTTAGTGATTAGAGGGACGGTTTAGTTGTAGAGATGTGGTAGCCTGTAATTGATAGCAGTCAAATACTGATTTGGTAATAATTATAATTCAGAGGCAGTTATTTGGTCAAGTTTTCCCTCTTCCTCTTGAATTTTAATTGTTGGGGGTGAACTGGGAAGAGGCATTTCTTTAATGTAGATTTGGCATTCACATGTGAAAAGAGCTGAAAGTCATTGAAATAACAAGGAGAGCTTAGATGCTGAATGTCAGAGATGCAGTCCGCTCAGAATCTCACAGTCCTGAGATTAGTGAGGGAGATGTTTAAGTCTGAATCAAGGAGCTAAGTGCTGTCTTTGTTTTAGGTATCCATGTAAAGGATCTGACATTAACTTAAAACCAGTGTAACTCAATAATGCTAGCAAATGTTTTTTTTTTTCTTCTTTTTCAATTCAATCAGAACATTGCTTGTGGGCATCTTTTTTTGTGTAAAGAGATTGTGATTTTTATCAGTGAGAATAGTATGTGTGAAGCTGGTAAACAGTATATTCCCTTACATAAAATGATAAAGTATGTTACAAAATTACAAAATTACCAAAGATAGCTACAGAGTGGAAATGTTATGTTACAAATAAAGGGAACATGTGGAGATCTGTGTTATTACATTTCAAGTTTAGATATTTTTTCTTTTTAAGAAGAAGCAGAGGGAAAGAAAGCTACGCCTGTGCTTTCCATGCCAAGGTCAGTTCTTCATATTTTGTCTGTTTAGTTTAATAACACTCAAGCATAGACAGTTAGGAGATACTCTCCTTGGTAAATGCATAGTTATAAAGAAAGCATGTATTTCAGAATTTAAGAAAAACGTTGCTTATTAAGCCCAGACCTAGTTTGAGGTATTTTTGAAAAGTGCTTATAATTTTTCACAATTCCAGGATTAAGACAAGGGAACATAAAGTAGAAATGTATAGATCTGGCAGTAGCTCCCCCCCACCCCTTAGGTTGAATTATCTTAGATTCTTCTTTTTAAAAAAGGAGTTAGCTTGGGAGTTCCCCAGTGGCTCAGCAGGTTAAGGATCTGGCATTTTCACTGAAGTGGCTCAGGTTGCTGCTGTGGCACAAATTTGATCCCTGGCCCAGGAACCTCCACATGCCATGGGTGGAGCCAAAGAAAAAAAAAATGGAAGTAGCTTGTATTAGTTGTATAATTTGAGATTTATTAACTGGTTATCTTTCATCTGTGAGTTCTAGCAAGGCAAAAAGTAAGGAAATATTTACCCATGGTAAATAAAATACTCTTGAATTTAGTATCAATTCCAGGATACATTTACCTTCTTCTTAAACTTGCTTTAATATCAAGAACTCTAGACTTGGAAGTTTGAAATCCCAAGAGACATTTTTTCTACGACTCTGAAAAATAATTTCAAATTGCATTTTTTCCCGAGAAGGATAAAATAAATACGTAATGATTGGTTTTCTTCCTTAATTGAGTTTCATTTGTGTGATTAACTCTAATAAAAATTTTCTAACCTAATTCAGTTAATTAAAGCAGAAAAGATATTTTGTACAGTGAAGTATGGTTATCTAAGTTTTTAAAACTATTTCTAGAGTTTCAAAATAAAAATTTAAAAAGTGTAAGTAGTTTATAAAGTGTGTACATGTATGCCCTGATCCTTGCACTCTTTCCTTTAATAATCCTGTCTTTTCTTGTTCTATCTGGTAAACATGAGTTGCTTATGGCTTGTGTACTGAAAATGCTGCCAGGAAGTAGGGTGAGCAAAAGCTTCTTTTCCCATGACCCTTACTCTAATGTTGTTCCAACTTAGAAATGTCTTGATAACCACATTCATTCCTGACACACCCCACCCCCAACACACACAAAACTACTGAATGCCATCTGACCCGTAGTCTAGCTGCAGTTTGTTTTATGCTAGTGGGGAAGGCTTTTACCTATGGTAGTGAATAGCTCTGAAAAGATTTTGTGTGTGTGTGATATGTTGCCTGTGTATAAAAAAACTGTTAAAAATCAGTTACTTGATGTGATCCTGGAAGCTACAAGTTCACTAGTCTGTTTTTGTCCCCTCTCATTTTGGACTCACTGAAGCTATTGTATACGTGCTTACTTCTACATACTTTTTGTGTGTATTTTGAAGTTTTGCTGCTGACAAGGAAATCGAATTGCTAAAACATAGTTTAGATCCCCTTGGTCTATGACATCTATCATGAATATAAAAGTTTTTTAAAAGACTAGGTTATCCTGATCACAGTCCATTCTACTGTATACCCTGGTTCTCATCTGATGCACCAAATTTCTTCCTTTGGAATAGAAGGGAGAGAAAGATATTTATTTGAAAAACGCCAGGGCTCTGAATTTATCTAAACGTCCCACTAACACTGTTAAGTAGGGAGTAACATTCTTTTATTATATATATACACAAAAATTAAGACTGCGAGGAAGAAGTTAAGAAATTTGCTCAAGGTAATAGAAAGCTAGTTAGTCATGAATCTAGGATTTAAAACTGTCTGATGCTACAGTACAGATCCAGGGAAGATCCCTCCAGCCCTAACTCTGACCCTGACTCTAACCCTAAACCTAACCCAGTATTAGGTAACTTTACTGTAACTTTACTTACAGTATTATTTTTAAAATGTACAGATAGAGTGAAAGGAATGCTTGTGGTGATACTTTATTTCCCCTGTCCTAATGAGATAAAAGCTGACAGGGTTCTGTATGAAGTGTAGTTATTCCTGGAGCAAGGACACGAGCCTCATCCCATCTCCCAGGGCTTGGGTGGAAAAGCAGACAGCTTTACTTGGACTGCAAGGCTGCTTTGTGAGAGAGGGAGAAAGAAGCCTTGTTCTTATAGTCAGTGAGATGTGATGCTTCCTCCAAGGCTGCAGGACGTGAAGGTTAAGTGCGTGTGAGTAGAGGGGTGTGGGATACAGGAAGCTCTACTATGGACTGTTTCCTGTTCTGTGTCTCCGCCGTGTCACTGACCTTGCCACATCCCTAGGCTGCTCTCTGCAGGCCCTAGCCGAAACTGAAGACCCCTGAAGGTTTAGCTTCCTTGTCCTGTCTCTCAGTTAAACTAGGAATCTGAATTATGGCCACACCAAGTTAACAGCTCTGAGCCTAAATGAAAATATTAGAGAACCCATGTCATGCATATGCTTCCTGGAAAGCAGGTTTCTCTTGTGGAAGAATTTTTCCCCTATGGTGTGAAAGTAGAGATAAATTTTGGGAAAACAACTTAGTATGAGGAGTACTTCTTTTAAACTGAAGATGTTATTTTGTCCTTGACCAAGTTTAGGGCAAGAATTACTTTGCATGTGTACTAGTGACTGCAGTGTGCAGTTCTGGCATGCTCGGTCCTAGGGGGAAATCCACTAGGTGGGTGACTTTAATCTGAAACTTCTGCATTTTTATTTTTTTGAGGATTTAAAAAAAAATAAACTTTAAAGGAAATCTTCATAATCTCTTCCGGAAACAAAAATTGAGTGGCAGCTCTTCTAAACAAATTGTAGCTAATCTTCTCTCCTTTTCTTTCCCTAAGCAAGCTCATACTCATGCTTCAGATCGTCTCCTCTGCCTTTTTCTCACCGTGTGTCAAATACTGTCATGACACCAGTCGCGTTAGTAAATATAATCTGTATTCTCCACCAGACTATTAACTCCTGGTTGAGAGAGAAGGTCTTATTTTTTTTGTAAAACTTAATATGTAGGCCTTTGTGTTTCTGGTTTAGAAACAAAACACAAAACTAAATATCTTTTATGTCATAGGCCCATTATCATTGTTGAGCTAGAATCAGTGTCTTCGATCATTTCTTTTGAACCTTTGGCAGAAAGCTGACCTTGGGACTGAAATAGCCCTAACATCACATTCAGTGATTGTAGTTTGTGGTTGATTGTCCTTCGGGAACATAGTGCAGGAGCCATGAGTGTGAGATTCTGTGGGCTCTACCTTTCAGCTTTAATAGCTGAGGTTTTAGGCATGCAACCTGTGGTTGGAGATGGTCCTATATTTGAAGCGCTTTGAGGTTCCTTTGGAAGAATAGTGTTTTATAATTTGAAACAACAGATTCTGTTAATTAGAAAGCCTTCTAGGTTGAATTACTGAGCACTTTGTTACATGCCAAGTGGGTGGTTACCCCCCTCCCTTAGGCCCAGAGAAGTAGTCGCCTAGCAACTTGTCACACAGGATCATGTGGTAAATTAACCCTTGACTTCTGACACTCCATCCAGTTATGTGTCAGTGATAATCCAATGTCTACATATTTTTAAGTCCCATGAGCTATAAATGTTTGTTGTGTTAATCATTTTAATTCTGGATCTTTAACTTTGAGTTCATTCCTTTTAGAACTACTTATAACCACATGATAAAAAGTATATAAATGAAATTTAAGCCAGCTGATTTGGGAGACTTTCAAAAAAGTCATTCTCGCCAAATTGGTAAGGTTTCTGTAGCACTTAACCATAGTAGTTTATATGGTTAAATATAGAATTTTACTATCATTGTGAATAAAGGGCACTAGTAGATTGTGGAGGAGCCTTAAAAAATGCTTCATCAATTTGGAATTAAAATTGAGCGCTGACTTTGAAATAAACATATTTAAGGTCTTTAGTTGGGAAAGACTAAATAAAAGATCTTTTGTGCACAAGTGCTAACTTTATAATGTAAAAAAAGGTGCAGTTGATTGAGGATGGTCTGTTTCATCTCAGAAATCAAGTGGTGCTTTAAGGAACTTTGAGTTCAGGCCCTGTTCATTTTGTTTTCTTCCTTCCTTTTCCTTCCTTCCTTCCCTCCTTCCTTCCTTCCTTCCTTCCTTCCTCTCTCTCTCTCTCTCTCTCTGTCCACAGCATGCAGAAGTTCCCGGGCCAGAAATTGAGGAATTGAACCTATACCACAGTAGAGACCTGAACCACATCCGTGATGATGCCATAAGGGAACTCTCAGGCCATGTTCATCTTTAGGTCAATTCCTCATTATCTCCTTTCTCCCTGCCTAGCTTCTATTTCATACTTGTAGGAAATAAACTGTGGAAAGTTTAGTCTTTGATTACTTGATTCAAGGTAGCTTTAAAGAAAATTGCTTAATAGTGGGACGCGTAACTGGGAAACTTGTATTTCTTCTCAGGTATTAAAAAGTGTAATTCTTTCTGTTGTCACATTTTAGTTTTAGACTCTTACTTTCCATATATTCCTATAATATTACTCCTAAGAGGAAACAGATACCTCATTCTAAACACCTACCTATCACTATATGGCTCCATTCTGCCTATCACAAGTTAAACTTTCTTTTGAGTGTTTTTTTTAAAAATTTTATTTCATTTGTTTCATTTGAAAATAATCAAGTGTTATCTTCTGTTCTTCCACTATAGGATACACATATCCCTATTTTAAGAAGGGCACTATTAGAGGATCTTACTATATGCTTTTTTTCTTTCATCTGTTTATGCAAAACTAAATATCTTTTATCTCATGGCCCATATCTGTTTGTTGGATAGGGAACCAAAATAGGCAAAAGTTTATCTTTCATAGAAATTACATTCTAATTGGGGAAACAAATTAATGAATAAAGTGTTAGTGGTCAGCATCGTGGCAGTGTAGCTACTTTCTCTGTCTCTTCCCTTTGATCTGCAACTAGTAAAACATCCATAACTCAACAAAAGTTCCTCCACCCAACAAATCAGGACACGAGAGAGTTCCACACATCTGTACATCTAAAGGTGAATAGATTGGAACACATAGAGAAGGCGGAACTAAGGGAAGCATGGAGGTGGTGCCTGTGACCCTGGTCCTGATGACTGAGCCCTGAGCTTCAGAACCCCACTGGTGGCAGCTGGGGAGGCAGTGTGGATAACTCCAGCTTGTTGTCTGTAGGGGCACCCATTGCCACAGTGACTGAGTTGGCAATAGGACCTACAAGCCCATCCTTCCGGCTACGGAGAAGCCTTCAACTCCAGCCCACTGGCCTGTAGCACTGGGGCCTATGAACTCAAAAACTCTAGATGCAGCAGAGGCGCCCATACCAGCCATCCCCACCTCCCCTTGCCTGCCTATGGCAGCAGAGCCTGTGACCCAGGCAACCCCGGATGTGGTAGAAGTGCCTGCCATTTTGACGCCCAGGCAGCAGTACCGGTGACAGTGGCAGTACCTGCAGCAGCCAAGGCACCATTGAGCCTGGAGGCACAAACAGTGAAAAAGACAGCATTAGGTGATGCCTCAGGTAGAGGCTATGGAGAGTGCTGATTCTGAAATAGAGCCATAGGCAGTCAGGTAAGAGAAACCAGAAACCTATGTTATAGCACCATCTACTGAAAAACAAAAGAGAGGCTTCTAATTACTAACCTGTTGAGTTGTTAGGATCAAATCAAAAAGGCTTTACCTAAAGAAGAAAGGTGTTCACTACTTCAAATGCACTGGCCAGAGAAACAATTCATCAAGTACTATAAAAAATCACATTACCCGTGGTATCCAGAAAAGAAATATAATTTCCCAGAAATCGCACTCAAAGTCAGACTATTGTGATCTAACTTACAGAAAATTCAAAATAGCTGTCATGAGGAAACTCAACAAGCTACAAGAAAACTCAGAAAAGTACTTCAGTGATTTCATAAATAAAACTGGAGTTCCCATTGTGGCTCAGTGCTTTAAGAATCCAGCATAGTTTTTGTGAGGATGTAGATTTGATCCCTGGTCTCACTCACTGAGTTAAGGATCTGGTGTTGCTGCAGGTTGTGGCATATGTGCCAGATGTGGCTAGGATCTGGAGTTGCTGTGGCATAGACCTGAAGCTAAGGCTCTGATTCGACCCCTCGCCTGGGAATTTTCATATGTGGCATATGTGGCCTTAAAAAAGAAATAAAACTAATGAATAGATGAATAGAAGGAATACTTTACCAAAGAGATTAAAACTTTAAAAAAGAATCAAACAAATTCTAGAGTTGAAAAACTCAGTAATGAGATGAGTAATATATTACATAGCCTTGGAAACAGAGCATATGGAAGAGAGAATCAGTGAGCTCAAAGCTAAAAATCTAGAAATGATATAGGTAGAAAAGGAGAGAACTAATACATTTAGAAAAATGGAAAAATTCTATGAGAAATATTCATCTTCATTAGGAAGGACATCATAAGGATAGTGGGTATCCCCAAAGGAGAGGAGAAAGAGAAGGGGGCAGAGAATTTATTTAGTAGCTGAGAACTTCCCAAGCATGGGGAAGGGACTGGATATACAAGTCCATGATGCTAAGAGAACTCCTTCTCCAAGACACGTTATATTGAAACTTTCAAAAGTTAATGGCAGAGACAAAATTTAAAAGTCAGCTAGGAAAAAAGACAATAACCTACAAAGGAACTCCCATTAGGCTGTCAGATTTCTTAGCATAAACTCTACATGCTAAGAAAGAGTAAAATGATGATCTCAAAAATATTGAAAGATAAAAACTATCAGTCAAGAATACTCCATCCAGCAAAGTTATCACTCAGATTCGAAAAAAGAAATAAAGGCTTTCACAGACAAACAAAATCTGAAGGAGTTTGTCACCACTAGACTTGCCTTTGCAGGAAATGTTGAAAGATGTCTTGGAGCTCCTTTTGTTGCTTCGTAGTAACCAACCTGACTAATATCTATGAGGATGCAGGTTCGATCCCTGGCTTTGCTCAGTGCGTTAAGGATCTGGTGTTGCCATGAACAATGGTGTAGGTCGCAGGAGTGGCTGGATCTCAAACTTATGCAGTCAGCAGCTGCAGCTCCAATTCAACTCCTGTGGGAACTTCCATATGTTGTGGGTACAGCCCTAAAAAGAAAAAAAAAAAAGGAAAAAAAAAAAAGAAGGAAATGTTGGAAGGTGTCTTCTACTCAAAATGAGAAGGCAGAATATATAAAACTTTGAATAAGGCGGTAAACAGACAAAATCAGAAAATACAACAATATAGGAATAGGTTATTGAACACTTAACTAAAACAATTATAAAGTTTAAAGATAAAACAGTAAAAATAGTCATAGACACTTCAATTTGATAACAAACTCAGACATAAGAAGGGATAATTTGAGACAACATAAAAGGGAACAGGAAAAAGACAGAATCCATATAGCCAAGTGAAGATAAGATGCTATGTGCAGGACCGTATCTGTGAGACATTTTACACAAACCTCAGAGTAAACAAAAACAAATTTGAGCAGAGACATTAAAAAATTAAAAAAAGAGAAAAAATATAGAAAGCCATCAAGCTAAAATGGCAGACAGAAACACAAGGAAAAACAATGATGATATAGAGCAACCAGAAAACAAAGACAAAAAGGCAGTACTAAGTCCTCATTATTAATATTCACCTTAAATATAAATGGATTGAATTCACCAATCAAAAGACATGGAGTGGCTGGATGGAATAAAAAAAAAAAAAAAGACCCAACTATATGCTCCTCCAGGACACTCATTCCGGCTCTAAAAATGAAGAGATGGAAGATGGTATTCCATGCCGACGGCAGCCAAAAGAAAGCAGATGTAGCTATATTCATATCAGGCAAAATAGACTTCAAGTCAAAAAAGGTAACAAGAGACAAAGATGGATACTTAAATATAAATGGGATCGTTTATGAAGAAGACATGACAGATATGTACCTAACATAGCACAAATATATACATATATATATATATATATATATAATTTTTTTGTCTTTTTGCCATTTCTTGGGCTGTTCCTGCAGCATATGGAGGTTCCCAGGCTAGGGGTCAAATCGGAGCTGTAGCTGCCGACCTACGCCATAGCCACAGCAACACGGGATCTGAGCCACATCTGCAACCTACACCAACCTACACCACAGCTCATGGCAACGCTGGATCCTTAACCCACTGAGCAAGGTGAGGGATCGAACCTGCAACCTCATGGTTCCTAGTCGGATTCGTTAACCACTGTGCCATGATGGGAACTCCAGGAGCATCAAAATATATAAAGCAATTATTAGCAGACCAAAAGGGAGAAATTTACACTAACAAAATAATGAGGGACTTCAGCACCCCACTTCCATCAATGGATAGATTATCCAGACAGAAAGTCAAAGAAAATAGCAACCTTACATGAAACTTTAAACCAGATGGACTTAATAGATTTATATATGACATTTCTTCCAAATGCAGCAGAATACACATCTTTTTTAAGTGTACATGAAACATTCTCAATTGACCATATGTTGGATATAAAATAAGTCTCAGTAAAAAAAAAATAAAATTTAAGAAGGTTGAAATCATCTCAAGCATTTTTTCTGACCACATTGCTATGAAACTAGAAATCAACACAAGAACAATCTTCTATGGAAGAAAGCTGGAAAAATCACAAGTATTTGGAGACTGAACAACATGCTAATTAACAACTATTGGGTCAATGAAGAAATAAAAATAAAGTTCCTGAGGACAAATGAAAATGAAAATATGACACACCAAAATCTGTGGACTCAGGAAAGGCAGTACTAAGAGGGAAATTTTTAGCAATGCAGGCCTATCTCAAGGAACAAGAAAACTCTCCAATAAACAATCTAACCTTACACCTAAATAAACTATAGAAGAACATACAAACCCTAAAGTAAGCCAAAGGAAGGAACTAATAAGGATCAGAGTGGAAATTAATGAAATAAGAGGCTAAAAAGACAATGGAGAAGATCAATGAAACTAAAAGTTGGTTCTTTGAAAAGATAAACCAAACTGATAGAACTTAAGCTGGACTCACTAAGGAAAAAAAGAGAAAAGGATAAGGTAAGTTAAATCAGAATCGAAAGTGGATAGGGAGTTCCCGTTGTGGCTCAGTGGTTAACAAATCTGACTAGGAACCATGAGGTTTCAGGTTTGATCCCTGGCCTTGCTCAGTGGGTTAAGGATCTGGTGTTGCTGTGAGCTGTGGTATAGGTTGCATATGCGTCTCGTATCCCACGTTGCTGTGGCTCTGGCATAGGCTGACAGCTACAGCTCCGATTTGACTCCTAGCCTGGGAACCTCCATGTGCCACAGGAGTGGCCCTAGAAAAGGCAAAAAGACAAAAAAAAAAAGGATGAATTATGTTGGCTATCACAGAAATATAAAGGATTATAAGAAAATATTATGAATAGCTATACAACAACATATCAGACAACTTGGAAAGACAAATTCTTAGTATCATACAACCTTATAAAACTGAATTATAAATAAAAATTCTGAATCAGTCATTCACTAGTTAGAAAATTGGAAACAGTCAACAAAATCTACTCCCCTCTCCAATTCTAGAACCGATGGCTTCTCAGGAGAATTTTACCAAATGGTCAAAGATTTAATACCTATCTTTCTCAAACTCTTTCCAAAAATTGAAGTGGAGAGACCATTTCCTAACTTAATTAATGAAGATAACATTACCCTGATACAAAAACCGGACAAAAAAACCCCCCAAAACACAAAAGAAACAAAACAAACACACACACAGAGAAGAGAATTCTAGGCCAAATCTTCTCATGAACAGAGATACAGAAATTCTCAATAAAATATCAGACAATATTTGACAAGATTCAGCACTTATTGATGATAACTCAATAAAATAGGTATAGAGGGAATATACCTCAACATAATGCAGGCCACATCCCACAGCGAACATACTCAGTGGTGAAAAACCGAAAGCTATTCCTCTGATATGAGAAACAGTACAAGGATGCCCACTCTTGCCACTCTAATTCCACATAGCATTAGAAGTCCTAGCCAAAGCAATTAGGCAAGAAAAAAAAAGGACATCTAAATTGGAAAGGAGGGGTTCCTGTTGTGGCGCAGTGGTTAACGAATCTGACTAGGAACCATGAGGTTGCAGGTTCGATCCCTGGCCTTGCTCAGTGGGTTAAGGACCCGGTGTTGCCGTGAGCTGTGGTGAAGGCTGCAGACGCGGCTCGGATCCCGTGTTGCTGTGGCTCTGGTGTAGGCTGGTGGCTACAGCTCTGATTTGATCCCTAGCCTGGGAACATCCATATGTCGTGGGAGCGGCCCAAGAAATGGCAAAAAAATAAATAAATAAATAAAAATAAATTGGAAAGGAGCTACAACTGTACTATTTGCAGATGGTATCACATATGTATATGAATAGTGTATATATGAATAGTACATCTAAAAGGTATACTAAAAGGCACTGCTTATACCTATTCCTCAAAAAATTACAAAGAATAGAACTGCCATATTATCCAGCTGTTCCACTTCTGGGTGTAACATTCAAAAGATATTAAAACAATATTTTGAAAATATACATATACCTGAGTATTCATCACAACATTAATTATGGTATATAAGGTATGAAACAAATTAAGCAGCCATTAATGGATGAATGGATAAAGAAGATGTGGTGTACACACACACCAGAATTCTACTCAGCTATAAAAAGGAAATATGAAATCTTACCATTTGCAACAATATGGATGGATCTTGAGAGTATTAAGTGAAATAAGTCGGAGAGAGGCAAATACTGCATGACTTCACTCTATGTGGAATATAAAAGCAAATGAGCAAGCAAAACAAAAACAAATATATACAGTGAGTACAGGAGTGTTTATTACCAGAAAGGGTGGAGGATGGGAAGGGTGAAATAGGTAGAAGGGGTGAACTGGATGGAAACTAAATTTTGGGTGGTGAGCACACTGTAGTGTATACCGAAGTCAAAATATAATGTATACCTGAAACCAGTGTTATAAACTGGTGTTACCACTGTTAAAAAATTATAGGTCCAAAGAAATATGTCATAGGTCAGATGGTGAAAATGCTACTAAGAAAAATAAATCGGGGGAGGTTATTATATGTGTACCTGTGTGTGTGTATGCGCTCATGTTTGTGTTCTGTAGGGGCAGCTATGGGTTTGATAGTTTCAGGGAAAGGCCTTACTGAGAAGGTGACGTTCGAAAACTCAAAGTGGATGAGGGAATGAGGCTCTGTTTAGATAGTTCAAGTACTAGTTTCTTCTTAATTTGAGGGAAAACCATTTAAGTAAATTCTCACATTTTAGTGATTTTTTAAAACTAGCTTGTATACTGTCAGCATTCATCATGCACTGCTTTTAGAATCTGGAGATGATTCTCAGTTAAGTGGTTTGATAAGTGGGCAAACCCTCCTCAGAGCTACTTGATTGAGGTTTGAGAAAATGGTCTCTTCAGCATTTTCTTTTCTTTTTTTTTTTTTTTTGTCTTTTTGCTATTTCTTGGGCCGCTCCCACGGCATATGGAGGTTCCCAGGCTAGGGGTCGAATCGGAGCTGTAGCTGCCAGCCTACGCCAGAGCCACAGCAACGCGGGATCCAAGCTGCGTCTGCAACCTACACCACAGCTCACGGCAACGCCGGATCGTTAACCCACTGAGCAAGGGCAGGGGCCGAACCCGCAACCTCATGGTTCCTAGTCGGATTCGTTAACCACTGCGCCACGACGGGAACTCCCTCTTCAGTATTTTTAATCTGCAAAGTTTGTTCTCCACTTCACTCTAGTGATCAAACAGTTTGATGCCCCAGGTCACTCCGGTTCTTACCTATCAAAGTTTCTAAGTGATAGGAAGTGGGACCTTGTAGACCAAGTGATATGGAAGTTTCGTAGATGAGGAAGTTAAACATACCTTTAGATTGTCTAAGGCTTTGAGAAAATGAACCATTTCGTTATTTTTTCATCTATTGCCTTTTAACATTTTTGATAAGAAATTTATTATTTGTACTTAACTGTTGGAGCATTTATTGCAGTTGCAAGTGATGCAAGTTTTAAAGTTTACCCTTGTTTAAGCAGGCAGTTTCTTCACGATGCAAATTCATAGCACAGAGATTTGTTTGCAGGATAACCATTAAAGTATTTAGGAAGAAAATCTCTCAAGTTCTTTAGGTTACCATTTTTGTGTAAGTGATTTTTTGATTGCATATTGGATTTATAGTTCAGTAAAGCTAAAATCCCAGGGACCTCTATTCGCTCAATACTTCCTTGGTTCTAGGGGTTGTGATTGAAGAAATACACCATTTAATTTCACTGAAATGATCTAATAAGTTAGATGTTAAGTTAGTCTGATATTCAGTATAACTTTTTGTAATGTTGTTATAGTAGCAGGTGTTAGTCACTCACAGGTATGATTCTAGGGATTCTCAGAAAGAAGTCTAGGTTATACCCTTCACTCTTACGATTAGCTTAAATTAATTAGCTGAAGACAGTGCTTACCTGTGCCTCAGCCGTGTGGTAACTGGTGTACAAACTACTTCCTTTACCATCAAGGTGACTGACCCTGAATCAATGGGCTAGCTCCCTAAACTGCACTGCATTGGAACTGAATGTGAGTCTCAGATTATGGAGAATTATTTAATTAATTTATTTTTTGGTGTGCCTGCATGATGCAGAAGTTACTGGGCCAGGGATTGAACCCATGCCACAGCAGTAGTGACCTGAGCCATAGCAGTGACAATGCTGGATGCTTAGCCAACTGAGCTACCAGGGAACTCTGGAGAATTTTTTATTCTTAGAAAATTAAGGTCTGGCATGGAAGCACTCTAAATGGCCATTGGCAGAAGAATGGATAAAGAAGATGTGATATATATATATATATACACACATACATACATACATACATACATACATACATACATATTACTTAGCCATAAAAAAGAACGAAATAATGCCATTTACAGCAACATGGACAGACCTGGGAGATTATCATACTGAGTGAAACTGGACAGTTAAAGACACATCATACGATATCACTTACATGTGGAATCTAAGAAAAGAATACAGATGAACTTATTTGCAGAACAGAAACTGGCTCAGAGACTTTGAAAACAAACTTATGGTTACCAAAGGGGGCAGGTGGGGTGGGGTAGGGATGGACTGGGAGTTTGGGATTGGCATGTGCACAGTGTAGTATATGGAATTACTGGCCAAAGGGCATCTGCTGTCGAGCATAGGGAACTCTACCCAATGTTCTGTGATAATCTATATGGGAAAAAAATCTGAAAGAGAATGGATGTGCGCACATATATAACTGAATCACTTTGTTGTACAGCAGAAATTATCACAATGTTGTAAATCAACTATACTTCAATAAAACTTCAACAAATGAAAAACAAAAGGTCCGGGAGCATGTGGAGCAAACAGAAACAATATCCACAATTTCATTTCTTGGTTGCGCATCTCTTCTCATCAATTTTCTTTCTGAAAATAGACCACAGTGACTGACATGCTTGTTCGTCATCTGGAGAGCTCTTGTTAAAGTACTGCCCACAATCCCATGGTTACAGCATTTCTGGTGCTTTTGAGTCATTTTCATGAGCACACAGCTGCTGGAAGTTCCATTTGGCCCCGGTTTTAGGGTCGGAGCCCAGAAACAAGCCCAAGGGAGTGGGTAGCTTGAAGCCTTCAGGTCCTTTAGTCCACGGAATGAGAAGCTGAGCTGAGAGAACCCTCTCATAATGGTTAGGAACAGCAGAGATCGTATATTTCTGAAACAGGTTTTTCCTGGAGTTAGGTTTTTGTGGCATTCAAAGATAGGAACAAGCGATGCAGGCAGTGCACTATGTGCTATTTATTTCGTTAGAATATTCACTCCTTGAGGTTAGGATAATGTTTTTCTTGACAGTGTCAAATCCTTCAGAATTGCCATTTTTCAGTTTGACCGCGTGAAATGTAAAATCTAAACATACCCTGGGACTCATGGAGCCAAAAGTTGTAGTTTTTATGTTAATATCTCTAAAATTGCATAGGGGGCTTACAGTTTAGCATCTTAGAATGTATGAACTATGGTAAATAATAATTACAACACCTTAAAATTTTAGTAGCTGAAGAACTAATATTAATGTTTTGAAGTAAATAAAAAATACCAGGTAAGAAGAGTTGAAAGCCACATATATACATTTTGAATTGAATGGTGGCCTCCACGTGGTCTCACTTTGTGCTGTCTAATAAAAGCCTGGCATAAATTGTGTGTATCGTTTCCATGAAAAGTCCCTTTATTTGCAGCAATAAAATAATTAGAGACAATAATGTCTTCCAGAGTGTGGGAAGCTCTAAAGCCAGACATCGTTGCACAAGTTGACACAGTTGGAATTCCTCAGTTCTCGCTGCTAAATAAAAGTCCCAGCTATTCAAAATCACAGCAGGCAGTTGCTGACTCTGTACAGATCGTTGAAGTGCATGTATGTTGGCAGCTCAACAGCCTGCTGTTTAGGTGAATGAGTTTTAGTTTTTGGAGTAAAAAGTTGAGATTTATTTTTTATGTTTTTTGATGAGTATAACTGATCACCCCCAAATAAAAATAATATTCATAGTATGTTTCAACTGTCTTCTTCAAAGCCACTTAATGTGTTTTTATAATGACCAGTTCCCATGTAAATATATAATACACTAGCAGTTAAACTAGTTACATAAACGGAGATACAGTAAGCTATGAGAATGAGGAATTTTTTTAAGTTAAAGTTTTAATTTAAAACTGTAAATAACCTGGCTTTTTTTTTTCTTTTTTTCTTTCTTTCTTTTTTTTTTTTTAAATTTACTGCTAGGCTAAGCCCAGTATGGTAGAATTGTGGGTGTAAGAGGATTATTTATTTAAGATGGTATTGAAAGAGGAGGGTTGGCCTGGATGTGGGCGATTAAGGTTCCGGTTCTGATTCTGTTGCTTGGAAAAAATCACTTAACCTTAGGCCTTTGTTTTCTCATCTGTAAAAATATTGATAATTACCCACTCAGTCTGTTTGCCCAGTAGGGTTCCATTGAGATAAGGAATATAAATATGATTTGAAAAATCTCATCATGTATTTAAGATAATGATATGGCTGTAGTAAGTCAACTTATTAAGAGCAGAACACCTGGAATTTAAAGTTGAACAAAAAGTAATAAAATAATGTATCCCACCAAAATTATCTCTGTTTGATACCTTAAAGATAAGATGGAGTGCTGGCTCTAAAGATACAGAATAGAAACTACAGCGTTAAAATGTAAGTTTTCCTGAGATTGCCTGAAACATTGCTTTAATTTTTCAAAATGGGATAGGACAGCAGAAAAATGAAGTCTGTAAACATGTGGGATAGCAAGTTTATTGAAAACAACTTACAAAAAACATTGTGTAAATGGAGAATAATGATCTTTGTGCCCTTACTTCCCTGGCAGCCCAAGCTCAACCCTGTTTTTCAGTGTTGTTCTTTTCTGTTCTTTTTGGAAGAACAGGGCATGATGCCAGCATACTTCCACAGCTTGTCCAAGACAGAGGCTTATGTATTCAGCCTTCAATTACTGTTCATTATATTTCCCGTCTTTAAGAGGATGCTGGTCATGCTGCTATGTAAAAAACTTATTTTGCCATAACCATTATAATGTTCATATGTAGCCATGGTATTACATGATGTTATATACTTTTGCTTGGCCAAAAAAATAAAATAAATAAATAAATAAATAAATAAATAATTAAAAATCCAATAGTGAAAACCCAAGTATGCGGTCCCAATAAACATAGCCTGCCGCTTGTGTGATACCCACATTCTAAGCTCATCACCCCATTTAAACTGAACCTAGAAAATGTTTGAAGGTTCATGTCTGTTAGATTGTTTCTTTGCTTGGTTAAGCAGATTTCATTATTGGGTCTAGCAGTGTTTTCTTAGGGAATGCTGGAATGCAGATATCTATTAACCACGGAGATGATACTTTGAAGTTTCATTAGAAACAATATGAGGGTTGTATAACTTTTATTAATAGTGTGTGCTAAACTGCTGATGGGAAAATACACTTAAGTAAATGGTAATTTTACCTTTTGGAATAGAGACAAGGGACTAAGATGTTTGGTGTCACTTTAGTGTTTCCTTCGTTGGCAGGCTCTTTGGCTGCATTAAATTTGCCACCGTCATATAATGATGAGTATATTTTTAAGTCTTGAGAGATAAACTTAACATAGGTGTAGTAAAGCAATGTTGAGATGTTTAGGCTACCACCTAAAATATCTGGGCTACTTCTGTCAGCTTATACTGCTTGCTGTTTGCAAAGTTTGCCAACAGTTCTTAAATGAAAGAACTTTCTCATTCTCTCTGGCCCTCCCTTCTCATCTGCTTGACTTAATGGCCAGATCCTTAGGCTGGTTTGTTTGCTGGGGGCTTCTTGGTTCCCAGAGCACCTTCTATCGCTAGAGGCAGGTCTGAGTCTAACCACCTGGCTTCTTATCTCTAGTTGCTCTTTGCCCATCCTGGAAAGGCCTTAGTTTACCTTTCCTAAATACCCTGAATTCCTGCATTCTGTTCTGTTTGACAGCCTCCTGTATTTATTCACACTTCCCTGTGCTGGAGGCTATGGCAACTGGGGAGGTTCTCTGCCCTCCCTCAGCTTAATCTTTGGTGAGGGTTTCGGGACTTAGAAACAAATAAGTATAAAATGTAATAAAATTGTAATGTAGGTTATGATAGTAGGCACTCAACAAGGAGCTAGATTATAGTAGTGTAGTACTTCAGAATTTTCTGTCAGAGGAAGGGGAAAATGTACCTTCAGTAGTCTGGAACCTGGCCCAAACTGGCTGCCTTGATGGAAATAGCAAGATAAAAGTTAATTCACATAAAGTCTGCTATACTAGCAATATGTGTGTTTTAAAAAAATATAAAACTACTTAGCTTTCTTCTCTCCAGTTTTCTTTTTTTTTCTTTTTTTTTTTTTTATAACCACACCTGCAGCATATGGAAGTTCCTAGGTTAGGGGTCAAATCAGAGCTACAGCTGCCAGCGTACACCACAGCCACAGCAAACCGTATCTGAGCTCCATCTGTGATCTACACCGCAGCTTGTATCAATGCCAGATCCTTAACCCACTGAGCAAGGCCAGGGATTGAACCCACAGCCTCATGGATACTGCTCGGGTTCTTAACCCACTGAGCCACAGTGGGAACTCCATTCTCTCCAGTTTTTTAATAAAAGTTATAGTACCAGGAAGATACACTGAAAGTATCCATGGTTTTGTGAACTCCTGACATGACACATTGCTGTTAGTATTTGGTATCTGTCAATCAGCAGATGTGTTGCCCTGACTGGATTCTTTAGGGTGTTTTTGGATTAATCTAGAAAGTGGCAGGTCTTAAAGGTACTCTAAAGGACTAAAGGAAGCTACATGCACCCTCCTCAAGTATAGCCAACTGCTCTTGTAAAGTATAATCCAGCTTCACAGTGGAACTGTGAGTACTAATTTATTTGAAGACATTTGAAGATCACAGCAGAAATAAAAGGCTGTTTCCAACCTAAAGAATGACTTCGTGGATGTTGAGACAGCTGAAGTTTAGATCAGTTTGGCTGGAATACTGAAGATGCAAAAACCAGTTTGAGAAAAAATATGGCCTGAAAAGTAAAGATAATATGCTTGAATATTAGCCTAGAACCTGGCCCAAACTGGGTAGGTTGCCTAGTGGGTAACAATTTAGTGTAATGCTTTGAAAAGGAAATTAAACTAGTCAAATCATGATTTTATAATAAATGTGTTTGGCATCTGAGACTAAAAAGGACCTGATAGAAAAAGGAAGTAAGTTCTCAGAGTTGGAAATAGGCTGATATGTGACATGAAAGATAAAGTAACAACAAATGTTCTTCCAAAGTCATTATTTGGGTAGGTAGATACTTCAGGTAGTCAGGAGAAAAGAGGACTGGGAGTGAAGCTAGAATACCAAACACTTTCCAGTAAGCACTTTCCTTTACCAAATCTGTTGATAAGAGCATAAGTTGTAGCAAACAATGTCCAGCCATGTCCAAACAATCACTGGACTAAGGAAGAAGTTGTGCGTGTGAAGGTAGACCAAGGAAGTCCAGGAAAACATGCCAGGCTATGCCTGCGTTGCTGCGAAGCTTAGGAAAACTGCAAGCTTGGTTATCCTCCATGTTGGATAACGCAGTATTTCTTGTTAAATCAAAGGCAGGGGGGATATTTTATAGAATTTTGCTTGGAATTCCAGCATTCAAACTGTAATCACCACTTGAGGGATACCTGCAGTATAGATACACAGATAGTACTTTTCAAAAGAGAACACGTATTGAGCTGAAACAAGGTGGCTAAAGATAAACCCTTCTGAAAGAGAGTGTGAAGAAGAGAAATCCCTAGAGAGGCAGCGAAGGAATGTCTAGTGAGGCAGGAAGAGAATTCGGGGAAATTGCATTGTGCCTTTGTTTCTTTACTCTCCCCCTCCCAAGTTTTTTACCCCAGGGTGGGAAGATGGGTAGTTTATTTTATACTTTGAACTTGCTATTTTTAACTTGGGTTGTAGCAATAGTGCAGTCTTTGTGGTTTTTCATTTTTAATTTTTATGGAATTTGTAGCTTTATAGAAACTGTGGATAAAATCTGGCCAAGTGTTGGTTCCTGTTTGTTGTTTTTAGGCTGGAATCTTCTGGAACTGCTTGCCAGACACATATCATTTATGGGATTACAAACTCTTTGGTCTTCATTAGAGGCCAGCACCACTATTTATTTTCACTGAAGTTTCCTGAAGATAGTAACTTAATACACAGATTAAATATGTTATGCTTACAATGAAAATATTTCATTTCTGCAATTGCCATTATAATAAATAGTGGTTTAATAGTTAACATTTGTTGAGAACCAGAATTTGAAGTTTCTATTCTGAACCAGAAACTGTGCTAAGTCCATTTCATGTAATATTCATGACTGTCTTGTAAGAGATTAGTATCTTCTGTATGTGAGGAGCCTGAGATTGAGAGAACCTAAGTGCTTGCTCTACGACATATCATAGTGAGTGGTGGTCCCTGAATTGGCATCCATGTATGAGTCTTGTGCACACCATGACATGAAAGAATGATTGATTCTAAGGAATGACTTCCTCCCATATCTGAGCACATTCCTCACATTAGACTTTAGTTCATCACCGAAAACAGATGCTTTGACTTGTATTGCCTGCCAGGGGGTGGGTGTATCCACTGCAGAACAGGATACGACCCCAATACACATCTGGTGTAGAAGTGAAAAAGGCCCTCTAAAGCTAGGCTAGAGTAGAGGAAGTTCATTTAGTGGCTTAGAGTAGTCTGTGCTTTTTTGCATTTGCAGGGGGATACAGAAGAGCGTCAGTGCCCCATTACCCTCTCGTGATTCTGTCTCCCATGACTTCCCATGGATATGGCTGCTGCTACATGTTAGTGTTTCTCTAGGTCTTCAAGGAAAGAGAATTCCTTGATTCCGTTATTGTAAGTCACACAATTCACTTCACTTAGCTCAGCCTATATTTATTAACTGATTGCTAGTACCAAACTTGGTCATGGGCCTTCTTCAGGAAGACATTTCCCTCCTTCCTCCCTCCCTCCTCCCCTTCCTCCCTTTATCTCTTCCTTTTTTCCTCCCTCCCTCCCTTCCTCCTTTTCCTCCCACCTGCAGCATATGAAAGTTCCCAGGCCAGTGGTCAGATCACAGCTGCAGCTACAGACCTACGCCACAGCCACAGCAACACTGGATCCGAGCAGCATCTATGACCTAAGACCAGCCGGGATCCCAGCTTTTAGTAATGCTGGATCCTTAACCCACTGAGTGAGGCCAGGGATCAAACCTGCATCCTCACAGAGACAACATCAGGTCCTTAACCCACTGAGCCTCAATGGGAACTCCAGGAAGATTCTTCTTTAGTTGATAATATCAGTAACCCTTTCCCCTCCCTTCCGTCTCCTTTTTTTATGGTTTTATCTGGATATATGCCTAAGAGTGGGATTGCTAGATCATATAGTGGTTCTATATTTAGTTTTTTAAGAAACCTCCACACTGCCCTCGATAGTGGTTGCATCAGCTTACATTCCCACCAACAGTGTAGGAAGGTTCTCTTTTCTCCACATCCTCTCCAGCATTATGATGGCCATTCAGAATGGTGTGAGATGATACTTTATTGTAGTTTTGACTTGAATTTCTCTAATAATTAGTGATATTGAGCATCTTTTCATGTTTTTTTTGGCCATCTGTTTGTCTTCTGGAGAAATGTCTTTTTAGATCTTCTGCCCATTTATTTATTTATTTATTTATTTTGATACAAAGCTCCATGAGATGTTTGTATATTTTGGAGATTAGTGCCTCATTTGCACAGTTTTTTTTCCCCATTCTGTGGGTTGTCTTTTTGTTTTGCTAATGGTTTCCTTTCCTGTGTAAAAGCTTTTAAGTTTAATTAGGTATGATTGGTTTATTTTTGTTTTTATTTTCGTTATTCTAGGAGATGGATCAAATAAGATACTGTTGCAATATATGTCAGAGTGTTCTGCCTCTGTTTTCCTTTAGGAGTTTTACAATATCTGCCTTACATTTAGATCTTTAATCCATTTTGTGTGTAGTGTTAGAGGGTGTTCTAATTTCATTCTTTTACATGAAGTTGTCCAGTTTTCTCAGCACCACTTATTGAAGAGACTCTATTTCCTCCACTGTAGGTTCTTGCCTGCTTTGTAATTGATAAGTTGACCATTTGTGCTTGAGTTTGTTTCTGGGCTTTCTATCTTGTTCTGTTGGTCTGTATTTTTGTGTTTGCGGCAGTACCATGCTGTTTTGATGACTGTAGCTTTGTATAGTCTGAAATCAGGAAGACCGATTCCTCCAGTTTCACTTTTGTTTTTCAAGATTGCTTCAGCTATTCTGGGTGTTTTGTGTTTCTATACAAGTTTTAAAATATTTTGTTCTAGTTCTGTGAGGTATGTCATTGGTAACTTGATAGGTATTGCATTGAATCTGTAGATTGCCTTGGGCGGTATAGTCATTTTAATGGTATTGATTCTTCTAATCTAAGAGCATGATATATTATTCCATCTGTTTGTATCATCTTTGATTTCTTTCCTTAGTGTCTTATAGTTTTCAGAGTACTGGTCTCTTTAGATAGGTTTATTCCTAGGTATTTTTTCCTTTTTGATGCAGTGGTAAATGGGATTGTTTCCCTAATGTTTCTCTCTCTCTTTTTTTCTCTTTGTGGCCGCACTCACGGCACATAGAAATTCCCAGGCCAGGAATTGAATCCTAGTTGCAGCTGCAATCTGTGCCATAGCTGTGACAATGCCAGATCCTTTAACTCACTGCTTCAGGCTGGGGATGGAACCTGCATCTCTGCAGTGACCTACCTGAGCTGCTGTAGTGAGAGTCTTAACCTACTGCACCACAGCAGGAACTCCCCAATTTTTCTTTCTGATCATTCATTGTTAGTATATAGAAATGCAATAGATTTCTGTGTATTAATTTTGTATCCTGCAACTTTACCAAATTCATTGATGAACTCTGTTTTCTGGTAATGTCTTTAGGATTTTCTACGTATGATATCATGCCATCTGCAAATAGTGATAGTTTTACTTTAACTGTTATTTTCTAGCCACTTAGGAATAATAGAAGATAGTAAAGTGGGCATATTCAAACTTTGTACAAATAAGAGCCATAGGAATGATTCTTACTGACAAAAAGTTATTGTATTTTCTTACAGTTTGCTGCATACCCAGTGTGCTTTTCCTCTGTGCTTTTCTCCACTTAACCATCTGATGCTTGTTCTCTATGAAAACATTAAAGACAAATGCAGGTATTAAAAATCAAAGCTTATTTGGTAATTCCTTGACGTAGTCTTGTGTGTAAAGTATGGTTTTTTTTTTTAAATTAAGTTAAGACTTGCAGTTATACGCATGCATGTTCCTAGTAGCATAAGCTTTTCAGTAATTTATCTACAGTGAATTCTTATGTTATGAATGCGTTGGTACTTGGCGTACACTTTTCTCTTTCTGGTCTCTCTGGTCTGATCTCTTTTTTGTCTGATTTCTTTTGGACACTAAGGGTGGAGAGAGATGAAGAATATATACCTATTTTTAAGAAGCTTAATACCTAGAATGTTATTCAGTTATCTTGTGACACCAGAAAGTATAAGAATGAATGTCCTCTGATATGATTGATTCATATACCTCATGTCTGTACTGGACCGTGCCCTTTTGGGGGGAAGGATGTATCCTGTTTTTACCTTTGTATGCCCATAGCTTCATATGTCTGTTCTCTGCACGGTAGTGTGAAGATGATAAATCTATGACACATATGTCTCCTTCTGTGAGTCTTGCTTAAATCTAATCCTGGAGCAAGTAGATTTCACGAAAGACTGCCTTAGACCAATGGGCTCGCGGTTGTACTTGTTCTGACATAGAGTTCATTTTCATAGCTAACATTGTAAAAGTCCTTCCATTAACAATTCTAAAGTAACAGGTAACTCCAGCTCTTAAGTCTATGTATGTATGAGAAGAGTTATGATTAAATATTTACTAAGTGTTCTGCATTTTTCTAATGAGGTTGAAGTGTTTCTAATGAAATGAAGTTTTAGTGTTTCATTAGCATCATCTAATAGTGGGTGCTATGGGTTAACTCTTTGATATGAAAACATTGCTCACTAATTAAAGCCCATTATAACTTCCAAGTTATGTGAATACATGTGAAGACAACCTGTTCTTAACTTGGAGGTTAAGCAAATAGAAAGGATGTGATATGAGTGGTACTTGTAGCATTTTAACTATGTACAGCTTTCTCTCTAGTTAAGTATTACTCTTCCCACTTCATCTTAGAATGTGGCCAGGATGACTCTGGCTGGAATCTTTTCCTTATTTGTTCTCATGTTCTAATTGTTGGGTAGAAATGGGGAGAAAGAGACACTCTTGCCTGTACTAGATTCCCTGCTTGTCATGTTTTATACCCTTTATCTTTTTTTGTACTTAAAGAGAAATGTGGATTCTGTCATTACACAGTTCGACACTTTAAAATTCAACATAAACTTTAAGAACTTAAGTTATAAATGCAAGGTCTGTATAATCAGATGTGAATCAGTTTTATTTATAAGGATTTCGGACCAGTACTTCTGTTTTGTGCATCAAACCATTGTTTAGAAACTTTAGACAATTAGGGAAGAGTGTGTCCCATGGAGTCGTAAGTCAGTGGGAGGTGTGGCACTTTCTGGTTCAGAATTGCACTCAGTATGAGATGGAGCCAAGATTATAAGTGTGAGCTGGATTTCTCATTTTTTCAGATTGAGCAATATGACTGCTGGAAAATGTCATAAGTTTTTTACCTTGGTCACATTTTTGACCTCATCTTTACTTTGGTTTTTGGAAATGTGAGAAAAAAAAAATAAAAGGAAAATCAGGAACCCAGACACTTGAAGTTGAAAACCAGTCATTTTTTGAACTTTCCCTTTATTTTTGAAATTATCTGGACTAGTTGAGAACTGTGTTTTCTTGTGTAGACCTGTCTCATTATGCTTCAGAAGGGACTGTGAAGGAATCATTCCTGCATTCTTGATTCCATCCAACGTTGAAAGAGACACTCATCTCTTACACAGAAATACTGAATAATCAAGCTCTCTGTCAGAGTATGATGCATGCAGTGCACCAAGAAAGAATTTGAAACTTCAATCAATAGACCGTTTTACTCAACACTTTCCAAGGTATCTGAGGTCTAATAGCTGCCACTTTCATTCCCGAAATTTTACCTTTTCCTTTCTTTTCTGAGATGCTCAGAATGGAAAGAGCCAACACATTTTAATTCCTTAGCTCTGTGTCAGACACTGTTCTAAGTGCTTCATCTATATTAATTCATTTACTCCTCACAGTAACCCTTGGAGATGAGTTTTATTCCACTTAACCAATGGGGTACAGAAAGGTTATGAAGCCTGCTCACCACAATCATGCCACTGATTGGTGGAAGCAGGAAGTTAACCCATGTCATCTGCCACTAGAGCCTCCACTCAGTCACTTGGTTATATTGACAGTGTTTGGGAATGGGGATTTTTATAGTGTACTCTCCATGACCTCAGTGAAAGGGCGAAGCAGCTGACCTTTCTCAGTCAAAGAGCAAGGCCATAGGAAGCAAAGGATGGCCTAGGAAGAAATGGTTAGTTGTGGGGGCTTGTGTCAGAAGTTCCCTAGGGCAAAGCATCCAGATAGCTTATTGAGTTTTGAGGGGAAACTCAAAGAAACTTGTGATGAGGGAAGAGAAGGAAGGCTAGCTGTTGCAAGATTCCTAAGCGTCCTGATCCACCTGTATTAGCGACGACCCCAACTCTGCTGTAGGAATTCCACCTGTGACTTCAAATCCAGTTGAGCATAAGGCCTTTATATTGTACATGGAAAAATAAAGGAACCTTAAGTAGAATGCTTCTCTCAAGTCTTGAGGAGAGCACCCACTTACCAGGATGGCTTAAATTATCCTGAGGTCTTCTTCTTCTTCCTCTTCTTCTTCTTCTTTGGTCTCTCATCACATTTGATATAGATATTTTGATCTCTTTATCCTTAGCCAGAGCTGTGCACTATCAGATAAATGCCTACTTTTGCACACATAGGGCTCTTCTGTCTGGAATGCCGGTAACCGTTCCCACCTTTTGAGCTGTGGGCTTAAAAGATAACAATTGATGCCATTTATTGAGTTGCCTAGTACATACCAGGCACAGACTTCATTGAGTCTGTCACAGTCCTATGAGATAAGTATTCCTTCTCTGTTGCATAGGTAAGAAAAACAGGTCTTGTGAAGGATAAGATTGTCCAGGGCCTCACAGCCAATTGATGAGGTCTAGTTCTGATGAAGCCTTTGTTTTTCTTATTGACTAATAATCCCCTAAGGAGGCTCTTTTCATTTTTCTTCCTGGGAGGGCAAAGTGGAATCATTCTTAAGCTGATAGACCTTTTTATTCTCTTAAAGTACCTCTTAAGTGTTATGGGCAGTTGGTCCCCAAATTTTTACCCCTTCTTTTGGGAAGAGGTGTTAGTCTATAAGTGGTAATATCCTTTTTCCAGAGAATTTTCAATTTATTTTTCAAAGAAGATTTAAAAAAAAAATATGTCTCTGCTGTGTGTGTGTGTCGTGTGTGTGTGTGCATTTTAAAAGTTTCTCTGAGACTGAAGACCTGTAGTTTTTAGGATTGTTGTTGGTGAGGTTGTTGGTGAGTTCTTGGTTAATGATGGTACATCAAATGACCCTCAGGTTTGGAGACCTATTCACTCATGGGTGCTTAATGTGATTGGTGCATGGGCTTGGGGTTTCATTTGGTGGGTTACCACACTAAGTCCAGGTGTTACATTTAGGCTTCGGTCCACAGTTCTTATAATGAACAAATGATTCTGATACTAGTTAAAATGGTAAGGAGGATTTTATTCAGGACTATTGCTGTGGATGTCAAAAGTATATTGTAATTGGGGAGAGAATTCAGGCTCCACGCTGAATGCAGCAAGAACAAATGGTGATTTATAGTCAATAGAAAATTGGGCAGCAGTGGGGCTGGGGTAGAGGAGTAGCTGTCAGTGGATAGAGAATTACTTTAGGTTTTCAAAAATAATAAATATATATTGTTATGGAAGAAGCATTTATGTCCATCAACGAATGAATGGAGATAGAAGATGTGGTACATATATATAATGAAATATTATTCAGCCATAAAAAAGAATGAAATAATGCTATTTGCAGCAACATTGATGGACCTACAGATTATCATACTAAGTTATAATCTTAGTATCAGACAGTGAAAGACAAATATCACATGATATCTCTTATATGTGGAGTCTAAAAAAAAAAAAGAGAATAGGAGGATTCTTGGTGAAGGCAGGTCAAAGATTTCAGCATCAAAGGTGGAGGACGGGGAATTTGATCAGATATCCAGGGTGGGGGATTCTCTCTAAACTGACATAGCAGGATTTTTGCTAAAACTGGGCTTTGTAGACCCAGCGAGGATAGGGAGCCATGGTAAAGGCCTGGTCAAGAAGAGGGCTTGGAGGAGTAATGACTAAAGGTTTGTCAAGGAGAGAGTCTTTGTCAGGTCCTATTGTATTAAATGTTAAGCATTCAGGGTATCAGACTTGAACACATAGGAGGGTAACATTAAATGAAATGTAGAGTGAATTTCAAAAAAAAAAAAACCAAAAAACCCATTTTCCTACCAGTGCAGACTCCTGTGAAGGGTTGGTGTGGATGATCACAGTAGCTCCGAGAGGTGGGACCTTGAAAGCTCCCCTGATGCTGCACTGTCAGACTGATTTCTTTTTAATTTTGTTTAATAAACTTAGTGCTTATTAAGTGCCAGGCTCTGTTCTAAATGCTTTGCAAATGTTAACTTACTTAATCCTCAAAACAGCTCTGCAAGATGGTTATACCACTGTTATTCAGTCTTTACCGATGAGGAAACAGAGGCCCAGAGGAGTTAAAAAATTTGCCCAAGGTCACACAATGAGTAAATGACGGGACTTGGATTTCAACCCAGGCTGCCTGGCTCCAGAGTCTGCATTCTTAATCACTGTTAGGTTGGATCCCAGGCTTTTGCCTCCCAGGGATTTACTTCTCATTATTCTGGGCTTTTCTTTATTCTTTCCATGAATAAAGAGGAATTCTTCTTCTGGATTTAGTCACATTCTGGACTTTGTTCAGACTGAAGCCAGGACTAAGGAGTAGGTTTAGTCTCCTATAAATCACAAGGTTATTCGTAAACAGCTTTTCAGGTGGCCTTTCACCTTAGAAGGAGAATGTGTTTCTTGGTAGAAATACATTCTTATCTGCTCTATGATCTGTATAGAATAACATCAGTGACCCTTTCTAATCAGAAGTTTGCTGCTTTTTTCCCCCCCACCAGCAACCTCAGTAGCCTTCCTCCTTCTTCTTCCTTTTTTTTTATTACTCAAATGAATTTATCACATTTTTTTTTAGATAAATGCTCCATTTATAGGGAGTGAATGGTAATTCTTTGATAAAGACTTTGGGAAATTGGCTTCCAGATAATACACAACTGCCCCCAAAACTTTCTTAAAAGGGCAAATCCCCTTTGAAAGCAGAGCAGATGTACTGTCTAAAATATTTCTTTAGTCATCTGTTTAAATTCTGCTTAAATTTGTCAAGCTGGTATTTAAAAAGGTTCTAGTTAATAAAGTATTAGCATCAAAGTTATATAATATTAGATTTGGAAACTCAAGTATGCCATGGTACCTTCGACTTATTATTTTTCTCTTTTAATTACAGATCTGTCTATGGCAGTACAGAAATTTTCCCAGTCATTGCAAGATTTCCAGTTTGAATGTATTGGTGATGCTGAAACAGATGATGAAATTAGTATCGGTGAGTATTGCTTCTAGTAAATATGCTAAGTAATAATTTTAGTTTTACTTAAGATAGTGACTTCATTGAAATCAAGTGGATTCGCACACCCTAATACTAAACATGTAAAATATTCTAACCGATAAATGTATAAGGGCAATTTTTGGTTGCTGAGGCAAGTATTATAATTTATTTTAAAGTTGAGCTCTGAGAGTTCCCCTTTAGCTCAGGTGGTTAAGGACCCAACCTTGTCTCTGTGAATATGTGGCTTTGATCACTGGCTTCACTCAGTGGGTTAAGGATCCTGCATTGCCATAAGCTGTGGTGTTGGTTGCAGATGTGTCTCAGATCCAGCATTGCTGTGGCTGTGGCAGAGGCCTGCAGCTGCAGCTCCAGTTCAACCCCTAGCCCTGGACCTTCCAGGTGCCAAAGGTGTGGCCATAATAATAATAAAAAAAAGTTGAGCGGTGTGTTTTTTTCCTTAAGAAAATTACTGGGAATTCCCGTCATGGTACAGTGGAAACAATTCTGACTAATATCCATGAGGATGTGGGTTTGATCCTTTACCTTACTCAGTGGGTCAGGGATCCGGTGTTTCTGTGAGCTGTGGTCACAGACGAGGCTGGGATTCTGCGTTGCAGTGGCTGTGAAGTAGTCCGGCAGCTGTAACTCCGTTTCAACCCCTAGCCTGGGAACTTCCATATGCTGAGGTTGTGACCCTAAAAAACAAAACAAAAACCAAAAAACAAACAAACAAAAAAAAGAAATTAGTTAATCATTCTATAATTCAGTTCAACCCTTTGAGAAGATGTGGATTACACTGTTTTCCTTTGGCTCAAAGTGAATCATTCGTTCAAGCAAATACTTCTCTTTTAACTTCAGCATTTGTTTATAGAGATGAAAAATCGGTGATGACATATTAAACCAGCCTTAGTGTAAGACACAGAACACTACTGGTGATCCGGAGACTTGAACTGTAATCTGATTTTGCCACGCATATTTAGAGGTCCGACCCTAGTAAAGGCACTCCCCTTTCTGACCTGGATGGTCAGAAAGAGGTGAGGTTATGTGGTCTCAAGTTTTATCTGTATCTGAGTTTTTACCGTTTAAAGATCAGAACTATATAGCACTCTTTTTCCCACAATTTAACAATCCCTACTTGCCAGTTTGTAGACACAGGGTCCATTTGTAGGTTGGGTTAGAGACATACCACAGAAGAAGAAGACTGTATTCAATAATATGTGTACATTTTAAAGAATAATATAAGAAGTGTACTCGCCTTCCGGTTAAAAATAGAATATTATAGGGACTTAGAATTGTGATTTCCAAACTTTAATGTGTATATGATATACCTGGAGATCTTACTAAGTGCAAATTGTGATTCAGAAGGTCTCAGGTGGAATGTATGATTCTGCATGTCTGACACACGCAAAGGTGACGTCTGTGCTGCTGGTCCATGGACTGCTCTTTGAGTAGCAGGGCTTTGGAATCCCTGACATGCTTCTCCACAATCATATTCCTGTCCTTCCTCTGCCTCTTGTTTTTATTTTATAGTTTTGTTGATTGTACATTGTATTTCTAAATAATTTTTTGTTTTATTTATTTTTATAGAAGAGTAGTTGATTTGCAATGTTGTGTTAGTTTCAGGTGTACAGCACAGTGGTTCAGTTATACATATATATTCATTTATATGTATATATATATACACATACACATATATTTATATGTATATATAGTCACATATATTTATATGTATATATAGTTACATATATATTTATATGTGTATATGTGTTCTTTTCAGGTATTCAGCACAGTGACTCAGTTATACATAAATATATATTATATATATATTCTTTTATATATGTTTATATGTGTGTATGTATATATTCTTTTCAGATTCTTTCCCTCGTAGGTTATTACAAAATATTAAGTAGAGTTCTCTGGGCTATACAGTTAGGTGTTGCTCATCTATTTTATATATAAGAGGGTGTATATGTTAATCCCAACCTCCTAAATGTATCCTTCCTCCTTTTTCCCCTTTGGTAACCATAAATTTGTTTTCTGTATCTGTGCATTTCTTTCTGTTTGGTAAATAGGTTCATTTGTATCTTTTTTTAAGATTCCACATGTAAGTGATATCATCTTTGACTTCACTAAGTATAATAATCTCTGGATCCATCCTTGCTTCTGCAAATGGCATTATTTCATTCTTTTTTATGGCAGAGTAATATTTCATATATATAATATATATATATATATATACCACATCTTCTTTATCCATTCATCCGTCAATGGGTATTTAGATTGCTTCCATAGCAATATAGTTTTATTAATTTTGAAAGCTCAAAGTACCAAGTCCAAAGCCAGCTGTGAAAGGAAAGGGGTCTCAGGAAAAGAGAAGCCAAATGAGTTTTTGATTCGTTGTGTGGCTTTAGCTTGTACATTCACACAAGTTTCTTCTGGAAAAATCTTGTGCATAGTCTTCAGACAGACTGTTTCTGCATGTGGGGTTTGGGTTGTCAGATGTCTCCTGGTCAAGCTGGCCTCTTTCAGAGGAGCTGTGCGGGGTGGTCATTTGATTTGCCAGCCTCTTTAGGAGTGTTAGGGACACTGAGCGGGTGTGGAGATGTCTGGTCTGGGGATCAAGAGTGGCTCCATCCACCCTTGGGTCTGTATTGAAAGGTGGCTGAGCCCTGCTCAGCTGAGGTGTAAATAGGGAGCCTCTAGGAAGGAGGGAGCAGACTGACACCCGGGCCTCGGGTAGCAGGACTTCTTCCTCTTTACAGGAAGGATGGGGAAGGTCAGGGGTGCCGCTTACAGCTGGAACAGTAGTTGCCATCTGTGTGCTGCTTCGTGACATTTGTGTCAGAAATGTCTAACCCAACACAGGCTTTGTAACACACACTTCCCCAGACAAAAGCCTGGATTATATCACTAAAGCTCTAGTACAGTAGCTTTATTATTTAGAAAAAAGAAAGAACACCCACAGACTCCCATAATAGCAATTATTTTCACTTATTAATGAAACTGTAAATTCCAAGAAGACAGAGGCCGAATCTTTTTCTTTCCATCATTTCACATTAGCACCTGACCCAGGTGCAAGGTCTGACTCATGGTAGACCCTTGATTAAGTTGTTGAATAAATGACATAATTTTCCTTATAAACTTTATTTTTTTCATCTCTGTGTAACTTTTTCTAATATAATTATATGTAATTATACTATGTGTAACTATATATTATGTGTAATTTGTTATTTCTCCTTTATAAAGAGGATTATAGCAAATACTTTTGGGTTTTTATAATTATTATAGTTCAATGATTTTATGCCTTTAAAATATTTCATCACGTTCATATACATGATTTTATGGAATAATTTCTTGGTCACACTCAGGTTGCTTCTGGCTGGTCTTTTACTTTTTAAGAGTACAATAAACATTTTTAATACTTCTTAATTTCCATTAAGCTTCTTACTTAAAGTACCTTCTTGAAGCCACATGTAGTGATTGCAGAAGTGGGGTTTTCTAATCACTATGCTATTTGACCTTATAGGCAGTTAGATGGTGGGTGATTTCCCCTGGTTGTGATGAAGCTGATACCTCAATATACTTCTGTTTGTCTCCTTTCACTTTGGTTAAATGAGTGTTATTGTTGTGGCTCTTGCAGATTGGATTTGAAAGGTGTGAATTGAGCTGGATATGAAGGCTTATTATAGGCAATGAATCCTAAATTTGAATGCTTTCAGGGCTTTGAGGAGTTAAATCCAAGGTTTGAGGAGTGGAAGATGAATACTCTATAGGGTTAATACTCTATAGGGCTTGCTTCTTTTAAAATGGGAGATTATTTAGCTCTTGTTATTGGGAATCTGATTTAAACACCAGTGCTTTAGGAAAACTTAACTTAAAGCACAGAGTTTTTTTTTTTTTTGTCTTTTGTCTTTTGTCTTTTTAGGGCCTCACCCACGGCATATGGAGGTTCCCAGGCTAGGGGTCCAATCTGAGCTGTTGCCGCCGGCCTACGCCAGAGCCGCAGCAATACCAGATCCGAGCTACATCTGCAACCTACACCACAGCTCACGGCTCATGCCGAATCCTTAACCCACTGAGCAAGGCCAGGGATCGAACCTGCAACCTCATGGTTCCTATTCAGATTCGTTTCCTCTGCGCCACAACGGGAACTGCAGAGCACAGAGATTTTTAAAAAATGATTTCTGAAACAACTCGTGTCAAAATGTAGGTGTATTCCCATGTCCTCACCATCTATCACTTCTTTTCCTTTAACTGAGCCCGCAAATGCACTGTAAATAGTTAAAAGAACTTTGTATGTAGTAAAGTGGGAGACTTTAATAATAATCATCATTCCAAACATGGAGGGATTGTGAGGCTAGTGCAGCTGTTGTACCAAGGACAGTGATCTAGGACTGCATCCCTGAGAATAATGGGAGGCTGATGTGGATGGTGCAGGAACTGTCCTTAGCCACCTTGTCAGCTTTGTTTCCGTGTGGGAAGATGCAAAGTTTCAGCAGTCTTTCAAACAGCTTGTTGAAGCCCCAGTTTCAGTCTCTTCTTTATTCCTCTGATTTAATAAAAGAGGAATGAAGTAGGGACAGCTGTGACTCTTAGCATTGAGTAATGGCCACAACTCTTAGCCAGGGTTGTCTTGAGAATTACCAATGATGTAATCACGGAAAACGATGACTTACCAGAAAAGCTCATCTTTTGTAAGCGAGCAATGTCAGTGCAAAATAACTTGTAAAGTCAAGACATTTGCAGGCTTTCTGTGTGTCAATTCTGGGGGTGGGTGTGGGTGGGAAGGCAGCAGGAAGATGAGTAAGATGTCTTCTCTCAAGGTGCTACAGTGGAATAGGGTGAAAAACAGTTTGAGCAAAGTAATGAAAAGTGTGTGCTCTTACTGTATCAATACAGGGACTTACTTTGTGGGAGCTGTTCTCGGGGTTTGTTAGACTCCTGGGCATGTGTCTGTCCTGTAAATTGGCCCCATGTCTCAGCTGTCCCCATCTGCTCCTACCCTTCTGGCTTTGTGCTTACTAATTGGGGTTTGTTTGTTTTTTGGTGCCAGTGAGACATTGTGGGATTGGAAGGAAGCAAAATGGGATTAGGTGTCTGGGACCTGGTGGGGAATTCCTGTGGCCCAGAGATCAGGTCAGTTGTTTCTACAACTAGAGTCCCAAGCAGGGCAGCATCTGATGCTCTCTTTCTAGTACCTCCTTTCCATTCTATAGCAGCAGGAGGCCTTTTTTCTCGTTTTCTGACAACTGAACTGCAGGTGAGCTTTTGATTGCTTCTTTTTATCTGCCCAGGGCAGTGCTGGCCCATGGGGAGTCCACCCAATTCACTTCACACAGCTGTTCTAATTGCCCACTTTTTATACTGCTTTGGTCTTTTGGGCTGAGTTAAGACATTGCGTTAGGAGTAAGTTAGAAATTGAGCAGCTGGACACTTGGGGCTTAGAAATTGGTGATGGTGGAGTTCTCTTGTGGTGCAGCAAGGTTAAGGATTCAGCATGTGTCATTCCAGTGGCTTGGGATGCTGCTGTGGGGGTGGGTTCGATTCTTGGCCCAAGAACTTTCACATGCCCCGGGTGCACCCGAAAAAAAAGAAATTGGTGATAGAGGGGAGAGGGGTGATTACAAACTGCTAAAAGATTCAGCCCTCCTCAAATAATATATTTATTTGGATATACTAGATGCAAAATGTACCATCATCTAGGCATAATTATACAAAAGACAATACCTACTGCATTAGTCCTCATTCACTTATATACATGAAATTAATAACATCATGTGCTCAGCCTTAAAACCTCACCGATAGGAAATAAAAGACTATCTCTACAGAAATAAAACACTGTTCTTAAAAAAATTTTATTAGAGTATGGTTGATTTACAGTGGTGCGCCAGTTTTTTGCTGTACAGCAAAGTGACCCTGTCATACATATATATACATATTCTTTTCCTCATACTCTCTTCCATCATGTTCTACCCCAAGAGATTGGATATATATTCCTGTACTGTACGGCAGGACCTCATGGCTTATCCATCCTAAATGTAATAGTTTGCATTTATCAACCCCAAACTCTCGTTCACCCTACTTCCTCCACCTGTCCCCACAACCACAGGCCTGCTCTCAATGACCATGATCTGTTTCTGTTTTGTAGATAGAATCATTTGTGCCACATTTTAGATTCCACATATAAGTGATATCATATGGTATTTGCTTTTCTGACTTACTTCACTTTGTATGAGAATCTCTGGCAGTATGCATGTTGCTGCAAATGGCATTATTTTGTTTTTTTATGGCTGAATAGTATTCCATTTTGTATATGTACCATGTCTTCTTAATCCATTTATCTGTCTGTGGACATTTAGGTTGTTTCCATGTCTTGGCTATTGTGAGTAGTGCTGCTGTGAACATAAGGGTGCCTGTGTCTTTTTGAATGAATGCCTTTTGCAGATATATGCCCAGGAGTGGGATTGCTGGGTCGTATGTTAGTTGCATATTTAGTTTTCTGAGGAACCTCCGTACTGTTTTCCATAGTGGTTGTACCAATTTATATTCCCACCAACAGTGAAGGAAAGTTCCCTTTTCTCCACACCTCTCCAGCATTTCTTATTTCTTAACTTGTTAATATTGGGTATTCTGACGTGTGTAAGGTGGTACCTCATTATAGTTTTGATTTGCATTTTTGTAACATTATTGACGTTGAGCATATTTTCATGTGCCTACTGGCCAACCCTATGTCTTTTTTGGAGAAATGCCTAATATCTATTTAGGTCTTCTGCCCATTTTTCGATATGGTTGCTTGTTTTTTTGTTGTTTAGTTGAATAAGCTGTTTTTGTATTTTGGAGATTAGGCTCTTGTTAGTTGCATTGTTTGTGAAGATTTTCTCCTCTTCCATGGGTTGTCTTTTTTTTTTTTTTTTTAATGGTTTCCTTTGCTGTGCAAATCTTTTGAGTTTAATTGGGTCTCATTGGTTTATTTGGTTTATTTTTGTTTTTATGATCATTCTAGGAAATGGATCAAACAAGATGTTGCTGTGTTTAGAGACTTATATGTAAGGCTAGATACTATAAAACTCCTAGAGGAAAATACAGGCAGAATCCTCTTTGACATAAAGAAACACTGTTCTTTTGAAAATACTCTTTTCAATGGTTCATTCAAACAAGTAGAAGTTCAAAGATATTACTGTGAATCTGAGACAGGTGTTTTTTTGCGAGGTTAATTTATCACATTAGAGTATGGGATAATAAGAGGCTCTAAATCTTAGTGTGTCACTTCAGAATTTATGTCCACCCCAAGGCTGGGGCTTCCAAGTTGCTGCAGTTTTTTTCCTGCATATTTAGTGCCTATGATTTGAAATGACTTTTAACCAAGTCTTAAAAGAAGTCTAGATTAAAAACAAAATCAGATACTGTTAGTCACACCGAGCTGGTGCCAATAAAAATATTAGTCATTAACACGAGGCAAAGTGCGTTCATTCTATGTAATCTTGGAAACCATTGGAAAGTCCAGTTGTGGTTGTTCATAAACTGCTTGGCCAGTAATGTTGTATGATGGCCTGTTGTAGCTCTCAGGAAAGTCTTGGGCCATGTGAACTTTGTACTCAAGAGATTAAACATTTACCAAGAAGGAGAGTCATTTTGCTAGTAAATATTTTAGGTGGGAACTTTATTGCTTTAGGCACACCTAAACAGAAAATTCCTGTGGTAGAGACAGGCAACATACAGCCACTTCTCAAGTAAGGTTATGGCTCCCAACTTCGAGTCGGGAAAAAGGAGGCCATCAAGTGGGTTAATTCAGATGAAAATGTATTTCATAATAATTGTCCAGATATTTCTGATATAATGCATGTATTCCTTTTCAGGTATTTACTCCATTTTGAATACAGATATGCAGACATAGCAATAATAGTGGTTAGTGCTTAATAGTTCTTAAAATGAAGAATATATTACATCTTTTTTTAAAAGCCCTTTTGTATGGAAATTTATGTACAAATTTTACGTGTACAGATTGAATGGTGGTAACTCAAACCTGAACCAAGTTTCACATACTGCATTGGTTGGAGTGTACCCTATGTTTTGGATTCTTTTCTGTCTTTAGGAGAATATGTTGAAAGGTGAGAGTACAGGAGACGAGTTAAAAATAGTGACACTTACAGTGACAGGGCCTTTATTGTATCTTCCTGAGCAAGCAGTGCTTTGCCCATGTGCAAATATTTGTTGTTAGATTACCTCTCTGAAGCTGGGTGTGCATCAGCAAAACACAGTGGTTAAGTGACTCAGTGGGAGCCTGAAATTTCCTTAGTGTACAGACAGGAGCCTGGGAGTGATCAGTGATATCTGCTCAGAGGTTGTAAAGTTCAAAATAGTTTTCAAGGGAGTGGTTGAAAAAATTTTTTTCATTTTCCTTATTGGAGGAGTTACTGGGGGAGGGGAATGCATAAATCTTTTTACCAATAAGTCCATTCACTTTGAGAATACATCCATTTGTTCCAGTGGAAAGGTAGCATTTGATTCTGTTTTCCAAGTGATAGATAAGAGTGTGGTCTAGGCTGAGAAGTATAGTAAACAGTTTGCTTTGTGTGTTTTGAAGGGATTCCTTTATCATATAGAAACATTTTGAGCGACAGTAACTTGTATTTCAGGTTAAAAAGAACTAGTGTATGTATAAATCCCAGGAAATACTTAAAAGATCATTCATGATTTTAGCTACAACTACCACCTCATTTTCTTAACTTAAACGAGTAAAATTCAACTCTTAAACGCTAACATTGAAAATGCTTCTGTAAACATTTTTTTCAGAATCCAGTTATGAGCTACAAATACTCATCCATACAGATCACTGCTACCACTGGTCTGATGATATTAGCATGCAGAAGGTAGAGTGTGGCTGTGAAACTCTTCTTGGGCATTTCTTAGGAAAAATTTAGCAAACCAAAGACAATGCCATTACTGACCACAACTGAACCCTTCAAAAAAAAATGTAGAAAAAAAGACCTGTGATTTTATTAAATTCTAGAAAACAAATTACCTTCTCATTTGTTGAATCAAAGGAAATCCATCAATTATTACAAACCCTCATTACAACCCACTAAATGTGGTTATATAAATCAGGAAGTCCTCTATTAAAGTGGAACGTTTCCAAATGCCTAAATTGTTTATACAAATAACATTTTCTTTTGAACTCTGTAGAGGAAGCATATTTGACTTTTTATGGCTCTCAGTTGGACAATTGAATTATTGTTTTCCATTTTTTTAAAACCACCCTTATTTTTGCACCCACACAGAAACCACCCACAATTACGAATTGAAACAGCTGGGAAAGTTGTACATTTCAGGTGGAGTTCCTCTCTAAAAAACCGCCACTTGAGAGAGATTTCTTTTCTTTTTTTTTTTTTTTTTTTGCTTTTTAGGGCCGCACACATAGAGCATATGGAAGCTCCCAGGCTAGAGGTTGAATTGGAGCTACAGCTGCCAGCCTACACCGCAGTCACAGCAATGCGGGATCCCAGCCGCTCCTGCAACCTACACCACAGCTCAGGGCAACGCCAGATCTTTAACTCAGATCACAAGGCCAGGGATCACACCCACATCCTCATGGACACTAGTTGGATTTGTTTCTATTGCCCCACATCATGTTATCGCTTTGTTTTAAAGAGCGTTGTTTGATTTAATTTGAAATTCAAAGGCTTATTAGATTGTTTTTCCAGGGTCTAAAATTAAAAAAAAAACTTAAACTTATCATGTTAAAAGTCATGTTTCAAGAAAAATTTGTCTTTTTAAATTGCTAATATACTTTAATCATCCCCCGAGGCCCCTTTATGCCTTTTGTGATTTATTCTGCCAAACAAAAAGTTGTCTTTTTCACAGAGAATTCAGTCTTTTATCTCCACTAGCAAATTATATGCTCTTTGAGGTCAGAAAGTTTTCTCATATTTCTGTTCCTACAAAATCACTTAGAGCTTAGTAAATATTTGTTACATGAATAGTCCCCATGCAAAATCTAGTAAATTTTTATAGAACCAAATAACTTCAAGGTACATAAATACAATTTTAGAGTCATATATTAAAAAATAAAATATATGTGTGTTTGGATATATCTAGAATGGTTCTTTTCAGTATAGTAATAAACTAACTTTTGAAAGGGGAAATAGTTCCTATATAATTGTCCCTTGGTATTCACAGGGGTTTCAGCAGCTTTTAGATGCTCAAGTCTCTTCTGTAAAGAGGTGTGGTATTTACATTAACCTCTACACATCCTCTTATATACTTTCAGTCATCTCTAGATGACTTATAATACCTAATACAATATAAATGCTATGCAAGTAATTATAAATACAGTGTAAAAGCTATGTAAATAGTTGCTAGTGTGTGGCAAATTCAAGTTTTGCTTTTTGGAACTTTTGGAATTTTTTTTTCTCAAGTATTTTCAGTGAGCACTTGGTTGAATCGGAGGATTCAGAACCCCTGTATATAGAGAGCCGATTGTATTTACATTACGAATACCCAAACACAGACACACAGGTATATGAAATTTTTGCCTATAATTGAGAATGATGTAGGACAACTATCTTACTATTTATAAGTATTTCAAACCAGAGCTAAAGATTTTAGTATTCATTAGTTTATTCAGTGTATATTGATTGCCTTTTAGGAGACAAGCTCCATGCCAGTCCCCAGGTACCTGGGGGTGAAAAGAGTAGTCAAGGCTTTTGCCCTCATGGAGTGTACAGACAAAAGGATAAGATGGTAGCAACAGTCTTCTTTTAGGATAGCATAACTTAAAAGGGGGTTATTTCAGGGCGAGTGGATGGAGCGGGAAAGAGAACTTTTATCTATGGTTAGTGACTTATGATAGCTCAAGAAATTCAACAAAATAACTAGGCAGTGAAATGAATGCTGTGGCCCAAATATTTCTGAGATGCAGAAATATACAAATGATCCTCATTATTTGCAAATTCTGTATTTGCAAAAGTGACTTACTCTACTATTTATTGGTATGCCCCAAATCAGTACTTCTAGCACATTTATAGTCAAAAGTGGTCATCTGTAGAGAGGTGAAAAGTTGAGTGGCCTGACTCTCAGAGAATCTACTGAATAAAATGTGCGATGAAGCAGCCATGACCTGTTGAAGACTAATAGGATAGTTTTGTTCTGTAAGAGCAATAGGTTAAAGTGTGTTAAAGAACAAAATTCAATTGAGTAAAATTTTTAAGTGATTTTTAAGATTGAAATTTACTTGGTTTTTAAAATGTATTTATTGAAGTGTAGTTGATGTACAATATTATATGTTATAGGTATATGATACAGTGATTCACAATTTTTAAAGGTTATACTCCATTTATAGTTATTATACAACATTGTCTATATTCTCTGCATTGTGCCATATATCCTTGTAGTGTATTTTATACATAATAGTTTGAATCCCTTAGTAAAAGGCCCTCTCCCCATTGATTACCACTGAGTTTGCTTCTTTTTCATTATAATCACTAGTTTGTTGTATTTTTTAGATTGCACATGTAATGATGTCATACAGTATTTGTCTTTCTCTGTCTTGTGTTACTTAGCCTAATACCCTCTAAGTCTGTCCATTATCCATGTTGCTGCAAATAGCAAAATTTCATCCTTTTTTATGGCTGAGTAGTATTCAATAGAGTAAATTTTAAAGATCTTAATTGGCTTTATTCAGCATCCATTGTGGCTGATAGAAAGGAGCTTCACAGAGCTGTGTGAGGTAAGAGGTTTTTAGGTTTTTAGGCCAAAGTGATGAAGAATAAGGAAGTTAATACTGGGCATTTGCCTTGTTGATTACTGTCCTTATATGGAGCCAAGGGAATTTTTAGAGCTGGCTTAGGTAATTTGTGCTGAGCGGGCAAGTGGTGATTGTTTGACTTAGGCCTTCCTTTTCTGGAAGAGCCAGCCTGAAAACTTAAATTTTGGTTTGCTGATGTCGAGTTTTGCATAAGTAACTCCATTTGGGGCCTAATCTGATTACTTTAACCAGCAAAAGGACCAGAGATTAGAGTTAGAAACTTGATTTTATAGCTTTCTTCCATTCTTTTTTAACCTGTTTATGTCTCTATTTCCTGTTGGTAAAACTCACTATTTCTATAAGTATTCAGTTGCCAACTGGGTCTAAGCCACCATCGATGGCTTAAGTAGTTTATTATGTTTTCTTTGGTTGACCAACGTTAAACGCCCAATTACAGTTAAGTCACAATTGTGTTGAATGCAACAAAAGCAAAGTACATTATGCTAAGAGAACAGGTATCCATAGGTTACATTATAAAGTCAGGATACCCATGTTCCATTTTATCCCAGGCACAAACCCAGAGAAATGGCCAAGGAAAACATTTTAGGAAAAGAAAAACTTGGAGTTCCCGTCGTGGCTCAGTGGTTAACAAATCCGACTAGGAACCATGAGGTTGCGTGTTTGATCCCTGGCCTTGCTCAGGGGGTTAAGGATCCCGCATTGCTGTGGCTATGGTGTAGGCTGGTGGCTACAGCTCCGATTCAACCCCTAGCCTGGGAACCTCCATATGACGCAGGAGTGGCCCTAGAAAAAGGCAAAGGTAGACCACCCCTGGTTAGATGAGTGGGAAGATGAGGGAAAGCCACTCTGGGGAAGGGATGTTTAAATCACCCATAAGGAAGTGGTAGGTGAAGGGTAACGGAAAGCATTCTAGGTCAAGGGGAGGATGAATGAAGGCCTTGGGAAGGAAAGGAAACAGCCATGGGGGAAATGGCATATGTCAAGGTTACGGGCAGGTAGACAAGACCTAATAGGTCATGTTAGGGATGTGGACTTTTAACCCGAAGACAATGAGAAGCCCTTGCAGGGCATTAATCTGAGAAATGACATCATATTTGCATTTTTAAAAGGTTATTCTAACTGCCTTATGGAAGATTTAAGAAGACTGTCCCAGATGAGTTTTTCTTTTCTTTTCTTTTTGTCTTTTTGCCTTTTTCTAGGGCCACTCCTGCGTCATATGGAGGTTCCCAGGCTAGGGGTTGAATTGGAGCTGTAGCCACCAGCCTACACCATAGCCACAGCAATGCGGGATCCTTAACCCCCTGAGCAAGGCCAGGGATCAAACACGCAACCTCATGGTTCCTAGTCGGATTTGTTAACCACTGAGCCACGACGGGAACTCCAAGTTTTTCTTTTCCTAAAATGTTTTCCTTGGCCATTTCTCTGGGTTTGTGCCTGGGATAAAATGGAACATGGGTATCCTGACTTTATAATGTAACCTATGGATACCTGTTTTTTTTTGTTTGTTTGTTTTGTTTGTTTTTTGTTTTTGTAAAATAGAAGGTGTCAAAAAGTAGCTTTGTGATATAACCGCTATAATACTTGGGAGAATTTTCTGAGTGCTTTAGGTATAGTAGTAAGAACAGAAATGCTGTGGGAGCAGCAAAGCTGGAGAAGGGACAGCAGAAGATGCTCAAAAAAAGGATGTTATTTGAGCTGGGTTCTAAGATCTAGGCTTTAAGATACAGCCTACAAAATGTAGTTAATGGAAAGACATGGAAATGGGATACGTTAGGAAGGTCTAGTAGTTTCAAAGTATTAAGTAGAGATTAGAAGTAGTAGCATCTGAGGCTAACATTCTTGAAAAGGTACCTATGACTGTATTATGGAGACTCCAGATCCCTTGCAATATGTAGTTTGGACTTTATTTACTCATTCAAGTTTTTGAGTTGATTATGATATAATCAAAGGTACCCTTTAGGAATTTTATTCTGACCATTGGTACCTATGGTGAGTTGCAGCCATAGGAGCTGGGAAACCAATAACTAGGTTGTTGTAATAGTACAGCAGAGAGTGATGCTTTTACATGGGTATGGAAGAAGAGTAGAGGAGAAAGATCAATAGCATTTGGCGAGTGAATGTATGGAAGGAAGGACTGAGAATAATCCATCACTTGGATTATTAGGAGAATGGTGTTATGAGCCCATTTATATGTTTGTATAGGGCCAGGGTTCCTGGAGGTGGAACAGAATTATGAGTTAAGTTTTGGTACATGTTAATTTTTGAGATGCAGACAAAATCCCTAGTAGATATGCCCAGGATATGTAATTGAATTTGGTAAATGCAGAGTAGTGAGTTGGGGTTGTGGGACTATGCCTAGAGTAGAGGGAAAGTGAATAAATTTCAAGTGGGCTTATTTGAGTTCAAAGTTTAACTCTATGACACGGCATATTAGGTAGCCTACACTGCAGTTTTCATTATTCGAAAAACAGAATGGCGACAGAAGATTGGGGTGTTTTACTTGTGAGCGCCTCGTAGGGTATGGTAAGGATTAAAGAGTTGTGCACAGTTCTGGCACCTGTTCCCCAATTCCTCCTGCCCCACCCCCATGTCTTCCTGCTCTTCTTCCTTCATGAAGCTAGGAGTCCCTTGGAGTAAGTTGTAGACTAGAAGAAGGAGAAATAACTGGTGAGGATAGAGAGTGATGGAGGAAATGACAGAGAGATTGAGAGCAAGATGTAGCTGGAGATGGTGAAGGGTGAGATTAGAAGCTTCACAGGGAGTTAGCTTCTGAGAGGAAGAGGACCCTTCCTCTGAGACAGGCAAGTGGAAAAGAATGAATAGAAATGGCATCGATCAGAGAGTCTGGAACTTCTCTCAGAGAAGCAGGAGGCCCGGCCATCTGGTGTGGGTGAGGGAAGGTTGGGGCTGGGTTCTTGAGAAAGGAGAAAATTCTTTTTTAGATAGCCACTGTGGGAAACAGATGAGGAGTAAACGAGTGAAATAGAACGATTGCCAAGATGCAGAAGCAAAGAGGTTAGATCGCTTGAACTCTTCGTGTCCTTGTGGGAGTATGAATTACAGCAGAGAGAAGGGCACTGGAGGGTAAGAGGTTGTGGAAGAGAGAAGCTGCATGTTGGATGAGGAAACGGATGTTGAAGCTTCCATAGGGTGGTGGCAGGAGGATTGGGTGCAGAGGAGGAGTATGAATGGGGTGCTTTAGTCATTGTGGAATGTGAAGGAGTGTTGAGAGGTCAGTTCCTGATGGCAGTAAGGGTGGGGGCGGTGTACTTGGTGTAAATGCTTGTTTGTCAGCAGCAAATTACTGATTGTTCCCTTTAAGGCAGGATGCTTGGCGCCTGACTATCCTCTAAGTGCAAATAGCTCTGGCTCTGTTTGCCTTTAAAGACGATAAGCCTGTTTTTTCTTGTAATGAAGCAGGGTAGTAGGCTGGCACTACCTTTTATCCACTCCCCTACCCCCTTTGGCAATAATGGTTTGCTGGAAGAAAATAGACTTTGGAATCAAATAGTCAAAACTAAATACTTGCTTCTCTTCTTACTGGCTGTGAGTTCATGGGGCAAGCTACTCCAGCTCACTGACCTTTTTCTCATCTGCGTACTGAAGACAACACCTGCTTCAGTGCCTTGTATCATTGTGTGGGCATTAAGTGACAGTTTATGTAACATTCCTATCTCTTTGTAGAGGTGCTCCAAAGTGGGAGTGGTCTATCTACACCTTGGGAAAATAGTTTCTGAATTGAGAGTTGTTTTGGCTTTGGGAAACAGGTCAAACACTACAAAACAAAACAAAAACGAAAACAAGGCACCACCAGAAGAGCATGGGTCTTCATTTTCTAACACGAGAAAGAAAACTAAAAAATATATGTGACTTGCAGACTATGTTCTGCACAACAATACTTATTGCATCTTCATAAAATCTCATAGTAAAAGATCTTTACTAGGATTTAGATGAAATTCATTTGAAGAAATGCATAATGTGATGAAGTCTTGGGAGAAACCAGCTGGAATAAAGTTTTAAAATTGTGTAAAACTGAAAATCTGCCTTTGTATGTATTCATTTGCCAAAATTTGGCCTTATGCTGATTATTATATGTTTTATATTTATATCTCTTTAAAATAACAAACCAGTCTGTATCTAGATTTACATACTATCTATCTATCTATCTATCTATCTATCTATCTATCTATCTATCTGTAGAGAGAATAGTACAACTCTCAAACTAGCTGGTAGTTTGACAGTTTCAAAGCAGATATTACTAAAAGGTCCTAACCTGTTCAGAGAGAGTTTAGGAAGGAAAAATCATTAGACATAGAGTTTAGAATGATTTTTGTGCATCCACTGTGACTTCATTCTAGAGTTATACTTCTTCTCCATTTCAGCAGATATATATGTTAATTCATATCACTACTAGTAGTAGTATCTCCCTTTTAGAGGTGAAACCCCTTGCTTACAGAAGGCAGTTTTTGTCTTTTGAATCTAGTTGGTATGCTAGCGAGGATAAGAGAAACCAGACTGAAGTATCTGGTTAGACCAGAAAAGAGTGAAAGATTGACAGTTTGGCCACAAGTTCTGAACTCAGCCCAAAGATGCAGTGGTGGCCAGTGCAGGGCGCCATGTTGATAGATCAGAGTAAAGCATGGGTTAGTGCCTGGGGACCCAAGGAATGTCAAAACCCAGGTATAGAGGGAGGCTGGGAACAGGAGTTGGGAATTTAAAAGGAGACCTTATTACTGATTATAACCCCAGCAAAGAGTCTGGATCGTATGGTGAGAGGATAAATAGGAACAAGATAAAGCAGAAGGAAATCACTTGCTAATAAACTGATGGATTCCAAAGTGAGGATTCTGTCTGTGTATCCTGTTCAGAGTCTGTGCTGGGCATCTAGGTACCAGACATATCAATTATAGCACACCTGATGGCAGTATGGAACAAGTGATGAAGCAGAGACAAGGCAGTTTTTGATTAACTCTGTGCAGAGTACCTGGTCCACTGGATAAAAGTTTAATTTTATGACTGTTTTCATTTGTAGGCTTTGCATTTCATATTATTCTTTAATCCTTAATTAGAAAGCTATGCTATAATATTTAACTTTATTACTAAAATAATACTAATATGCTTTTCCAACTTGATACATCTCATGTTTAGTTCACCTGAATACAGTGCTGCACAAGGATGCATAGGTAGGATATAAAAGAAGATTTTTTTTTTTTGGTCTTTTTAAGGCCACACCTGAGGCATATGGAGGTTCCCAGGCTAGGGGTCCGGTTGGAGCTGAAGCTGCTGGCCTACACCAGAGCCACAGCAACGTGGAATCCAAGCCTCGTCTGCGACCTACACCGCAGCTCATGATCCTTACCCCACCAAGTGAGGCCAGGGATCGAACCGGCATTCTCATGGATGCTAGTCGGGTTCGTTCACTGCTGGGACATGATGGGAACTCCTACAAAAAGAATTTAAATGTAAGTTTTTCAGGGCTTATTTTCAAGATTAGTTTTGTTTTGTGATTTGTTTAGCAATTACAAAAAAGACTGACCACCTGGAGGACATTGTGGAGAAGCCAGTTTAGTTACCTCAAAAAGAATGAAGTTTGTGGTGTTTTCATGAGACCTTAGATTTCACAGGCCTGTGAAGTGCTAGAAGAAAAATCAGGTCCTCTTAGTACTGTATTCCAATGACCTGCCAGCATCCTGCAGTGGGACTTTTTTTCCGTTGGTTTAGGAATCAGTTTATTGGCTTTGCAACTAGGCATCCATGGAGCTTGAAGCCACAAATGGAGTGGAAAAATCTTGTTTGATATTGAGGCTCCCAGAAAATAATAACTAGAGTGTGTGGTTGCAAAAAAATGCCAGTCTTGCAAACAGAGTGGACAGGAGGGTGTTAATGGTTACCAAAGACTTGCAATATCTGGTTGGGAGATTTGATACTGATTTTTACATCACTCTCTGTTTGGCAGACATAGTATTTATCATTCAGGCATACCACAAGCTGCCCATGCTGCTTGCTTTGTTTATGGGTAAAATTGTTCCTGAACTAAAAGTTTCCATTGGATACTTCCGCCACTAGGCTACCTTTGATCTTTGTGTTCAAAGAATTAAAACTTCCTCAGTGGGAGTTCCAGGTGTGAATTGCTGATGTAATACTCTGTTAGACCATTACATGCTGGTGGAGTGTAATGCTGAGTGTCCCTTGGCTCTATAGGTTGATTCTATTCTGATTTTTCTCCATGTAGCCTAGAAGGATATGATACATTCACCTGCTCTGGCTCACATCCTCAGTTAAACACTGACATTTTACTGCCTTGCTTCTACTCTTCATGAAAAGTCAGTGCCAAGAGGATAAGAAAAAGCTTGACAGAGCCTCTGCACACTGAAATAGAAAAGTCAAGTGACTGTTGCGGCATCTTCTGGACTTATAAAATATGACTGCATTGGTTCAGTCTGGCTTTTATAGACTTTTTACAGGTTTTCATGTTTTCCTTGAGATTTAACCAAGTCTAAATCCTATTGTGAACCCAGTTCCCGTCATCAACTTATCTGAATTTCATAAGTGATTGGTTCACTCTAATAAAGTGAAAAAAATGTGTTGACGTAATTGTGTATGTGATCTGACTTTTTTTTTTTTTTGAGTTTATGTTTATGCTGTTTAGGTTTGAGGAAAGACTTCTAAGAGAAATATTTAACACACCGTTGTCCAACTGTGATATAAATGTTGGTTAGCTGCAAGAGAAACATACTTTGAAAAATAACCAAAAAATCTTCTAGTTGTGAAATCTGTAAAGCCCCAGCTGTTCACGTGTTGAAACATTTAATAGTGCATGATGCTTAGTACTTAAAGCAGTGGAGTTATGTCAACAAGAAACAAGGAATAATTTTCTTTATTCTCACTCATTCTTACTTCTAGACACTAAACAATTATTTCCACAAAAATAATAGGGTGAATTTAGGCCTGCTGAAAAGATTGTTAGGAAATAGATATTTTAGACAGTTCAGGAATGTTTCAGAATTTACGGTGTTGGTAAACACAGAGGCCACTCTATTGTACTTCCTTGCTATCTTGATATAATTCAACTTTTGTCTTTGTGAACGTTTATGCTCTTGAGACCTGTCATAAATGCAACTGAATAATAGATTTCTTTTGTTCCAAACATGTTTTTTCAATATCACATTGTGGAGATAAGAAGGAAACCTATAGTAATGTTCTTGACCTCAATACATTTTTTTGGAAAGTTAAAATTTATATATAAAACTATATTTTGATTGCTCTCCAGTAATCTCATGGTCCAGATGGTCAGGAAGGGGAAAGATTATTACTGGTGAATACAGCCAGGAAAGTTTCCTGCAGGTGGCAAGAATGTGGATAGCTAACATAATTTTCCAAAGTATCTGGCCTATCCTTTTCGTAATATTTTATGAAGTCTAGAATAAGAGTTGATATGTTTCTCCTTATGTGGGAATGTATTGTTAAATTCATCTATTGAAATCCCACTGTGTATTAAGTATTGTTTTTGGAATATTGCTCTCACTAAATCAAATGCCTGTCATGCCACTTAGGTATGGTCAAAATCTATAACAGCAAGACCAGCTGTTATAGTCAGTGTTTGTCTACCCCCACCTCCACCCCCAATCAGATAATACAGTGGTTTTTATTTATGTGCATGTTCTTCAATAAAATATGAAGCGTCACAAATAATTGATGGTAAGAGAAAGTATTGGGGTATCAGAAATTTGCATATGATAAACATGTTTTCAAATTTTCCTTAAGGAAAGTCTGAGAACAGATGGCTCAAGCGGTCACAAAGTCAGTAGCTGTTTTGTATAAGGCCCTGTAATGGGTGTTGGGAGAGTCATTTTGTGTATGTTTTTTGCCCAGTGAATGGTAGAGAATAGACCCCCTCCAGTTTTTATGGTCTCTTAAGCCATTTGTGAGTCTGTGCTCCAGAGGTTCTAATACTGGCTTCTAATTGCTAGAGTGTTGCTGGGGTACATTAACTAGGCAGCTTGGATCTGCCTGATTTGTGCCTGAGGTACCTGTTAGACTCTGAGGATGGGGCAGGCAGGGAAGTGACTGGCTATCTGTCAGCCTTTTCTCCTAAAACCCAATTTACCTGATAATACCTTGAATTAATTTATACCTGCCGTACAGGAATGTTAATTCTTGTTTTCTGTCTTATGTTGTGCTTAGTAAACTATGAATGGGATACTTTGACATCATTATAAATAAAAAGCTTTAGGGAAAAACAAGAGATAGACATTTAAAAAGTTAGTAGGCACCTGTCCCTAATTCTTGAAATAAATTATTTAGTGTTCCTGGAAGTTCATTTTCTTAGCAATCAAATGATGAACCTACAATCTTCATTTGGACCAAGAAACAATCTGTATTTATAGAACTGGGACTGTAATATTTAAAGAAAACAATGTTAGTTTTTTGAAGCCGAATCCCTGAAAAATCAACCAAAGAAAAAGAGGGAATACAAGTTATTGTCAGATTGAGGCAGACTCAGAAAAACTATTTGAGGAAGAGTAGTTTTTGGTGCGAGTAACCAGTATTGCAGTTGCTTTTGCATGTCTGCTAACATTCTTGCATACTAAATTTTCTCCTCAGACATTCTCATTATAATCTACTGTTACCATACTGAGTCTATAAATAGTACTTTCAAGGGAAACAGACCAGAAGACCATTCAAGTAAAGCCAGAAAATAGCATCATTAAATTTTGGACAAAGAGGTACAACAGCAATACGAGCATCTGAGGTTCCTTCCTTTTAACCAAAATCTTTCAATCAGCAATTCCACAATTTTGGAGTAATTGTTACCTTGGGAGAGCCCATAGACTTCCAAGGTCAACATGGTAAAGTTCTTCCTGGGAATACTAGGGCGCTGCTGCAGGGGCCAGTGAATGTTTTCTGGATTGACCAAGTGGGAAGTTCTAATAGACCCTGCCAATCCCAAATCAAACCTGTTGACAGGCTTCTATATGGTAGATATTTATTTAATCCTTTGAGAAAATTAAAATGTGATCTGTGTCCTCTTAGGGTGTAGGATAGTAGGAAAATAAAGCATTTATAGCATGTTTTTCATTATTTGTTTAAAAAATTATAGATTTTATTTCTTAGGCTTAACAGAAAGTAGCAATCTCCTCTTCTACCAGTCCCCACCATTTAATTCCTCAGAAAGCCCACTTTGAACTTTTAGCCATTCTTCTATTTCTTTCAAGGCCGTTATTATCTTGCTACTTCTTTTTCTTTTCTTTTTTTTTTTGGCTGTGCCAACATTCAGAAGTCCCCAGGCCAGGGATTGAACCTGAGCCACAGCAGTGACAATGCTGAATCCTTAACTGCTAGGCCACCAGGAAACTCCTGCTACTTCTTGATTTTTTTTTCTTTTTTGAGTGTTAGATACCATCCTTTCACTTCATACTGTTGTCACACCATGTCTTGAGTTCATACTATCTTGCATGCTCATTTCTCTTTCAGTAGAGTTAAAATGTAATTTGGGCAAAATTAATTCAATTTTTAATGTTTATATTTCAGTGACTTTGTACATATTACTCACAGCTCAGTTATTTCAATTATTTTGATTGTGTTAGTTGTAAAACTTTGTTTTCCCAGGAGTTAATTCTGCTGGCCCTTCTTGGTATTTGCAGGGGATTGGTTCTTGTACCCCCCAGATTCCAGAACCCACATATGCTCTAGTCCCTTATACAAAATCTCATAGTATTTGCAGATAACCTAGGCACACCTTCCCGTATTACTTTTAATCGTCTCTAGATTACTTACTATGCTGAATATAATGAAAAGTCTATGTAAATATTTGGCAGCATGCAGCAGATTCAGGTTTTGCTTTTGGATCTTTCTGGATTGTGCCCCCCACCCCAGAATATTTTTAATCACTGACTATAATTACCTTTGAGTTTTCTTTCCTTTTTGCTTTTTAGGGCCACACCCACAGCATATGGAAGTTCCCAGGCTAGGCGTCAAAACAGAGCTGTAGCTGCCAGCCTACGACACAGCCACAGCAACGCAGGATCCAAGCTGTGTCTGCAACCTACACACACCACAGCTCACGGCAATGCCAGATCCTTAACCCACTGAACAAGGCCAGGGATCGAACCTGCAACCTCATGGTTCCTAGTCGGATTCGTTCCCGCTGCGCCAGGACGGGAACTCCCTGTCCTTTGAGTTTTCTTTACAAAAAAAAAAAAATGTAAATTTCCTCTCATGACATTTAGACATGCAGAATATTGATCAGTTCTATTTTTGTTTCTCTGGAGACCTTTCCTGGAGCTTCTAACCTATTGCTCCAGTGTTGACAGAGCCTCTCTGGATCTCTGGTACAGCTGTTGTCCTAGATTTGCTCTGTGTTGTCCTGAGAATTCCATTTGCCTCTTTGCTTTTCTAAAATTCGTATCCTCTTCTCATGTTCGTTCCCACATTTTGTTAGAGTGTGTTAACCAATAGCTTCTGATAAAAGGAAACATATGGAGCTAAGGTCTTTTGTTTGTTTTAATATTCATTAAAAAGGTTGGGGGGCACTGAGTTAAAAAATCTGGGGTTAAAATGCTTCTTAATGAAACTTTCAACTTCTTTTTCTTTTTATATCTCCTCTGACTTTCTCACCTCAGGAGTGCCTGCTGCCTCGGATTTCTATAGCCCAAACTGACATAGCTCTTGGCTTCTTCTTCTGTAGGCATGTTAATATTACCTTTCACCATGCAGTTTTGTTGACTTTACTTTTGGGTTCATCAGCATGTCTCCAGTGGCAGTAGATCAGTGGCAGGATGATGACTGTATTCTTTCTTTACCGAAAGTACAGACTTATAATATGCTATTATTGTACACTCCAGTTAAAAATCTGTGCATTTGTAAAATGTCTTTCTCCTCAGTTTCTATTGTCAAAACTGGGTTGAATTGTAGCCTTGATAGTTAATTTTGCAGAAATTAAACTCACATTTTCTGAACACTTGAAAAAAAATGACTCAACTCTAAGGCCATTAATGTGTTTAGCACATTAATCTGAGTCTCCTTGGTAACCCTTTGGTTTCTTTTTCTTTTTAAAATTTTATTGGAGTATAGTTGACTTAAAATGTCGTGTTAGTCTCAGAGTTTCAGGTGCAAGTAATCCTTGTATTTCTGTTTTGGTAACTGAATAAAATACAGTGTGGAGTAATCATGGGGGTTGCATTTCAAATCAGTTTAGTGTAAGCCTAGTAGTTCTGAAAAGAGAGAAAAAGAAATCTGAGACCATACTTTTAAATTCTTAAATGGAAAACATTTTTTCTTCCTTAATAAATTTGGTTGCTGAGACTTTTAATTTGTGGTCCTCACTCACCTGCCTTTATTATAGACTTTATGCCAGACTTCCTAGACTTCTGGTTTCACAGGGTGTTTTCCGTACTAGTATGAGTGAAGGATGAGGTGGGAGCCTAAAGAATGAGGACATGGAAGGGAAGGCCCGAGGCATAGATTGCAGTGAATTTTGCATTCACCTTATTTGTTTTGTTAGTTTTGTCCTCAAACATTCTGATTTTAGTTAATAATTCGTATTAAGTATAAAGTTCAGAAATTGATATGGATGAATTACTCTTTTGACAGTTGCTGTGTGGCACTGTGTTTTGTAAAAGAACACGCTGCTGTAACTGCCTACTTTTTGGTTTGTCCTCCCAAAGTTTCTGAACACTTGATCCTTTTCCCAAGCCACAACAATATAGGCTCAATGTAGGTTCAATTTAGGTAGTTTTCTTAAAGCGGGTGCTTCTCAACTTTAATGTGCAAAGGGATCACCTGGGGATCCTGTTGAAATGCAGATTCTGGGGTAGGCCCTGGAAGTCTGCATATCTAACAAGCTCCTAAAATGCCAGTGCTAGTGATCCTCTGACCACCCTGACTAGCAGAGATCTGAAGTAACTTGGATATGAGAATAATACAGTAATATAGACTACAGAATTAGTTTTTTTTGTCTTTTGTCTTTTTTTTGTTGTTGTTGTTGTTGCTATTTCTTGGGCCGCTCCCGCGGCATATGGAGGTTCCCAGGCTAGGGGTCCAATCGGAGCTGTAGCCACCAGCCTACGCCAGAGCCACAGCAACGCGCGATCCGAGCCGCGTCTGCAACCTACACCACAGCTCACGGCAACGCCGGATGGTTAACCCACTGAGCAAGGGCAGGGACCGAACCCGCAACCTCATGGTTCCTAGTCGGATTCGTTAACCACTGCGCCACGACGGGAACTCCCAGAATTAGTTTTTAAGTATCTATAAGTATTGAGCTTCTAGAAAGAAGTCACTGGGAGACCTTGTGTTACTGGCTGCTAGTAAGTACAACTAAATAGTACTGGATTCATTGTTTCTGATAGATTTAATGTAGATTTTATTATTTGTAGGATTCTATTTAGAAATGATTTCAGTACTACACTTTTATTTATTAGTGTGTACATTTTATTTATTAAATGTATTAGCTATATTTCCTTAGTGTCTTTGAAGAAAATCATTATACTCGATATGTGCTAAACTTCAATTTGTAGCACACAGACATCTCTTATCTGGAGCTTTAGTCATTGAAATCCTATTGTGTATACTATTTTATGCTTATAAAAGCATAAAACCACAGAATATATACAAATGTATAAGTATCTTTATTGTAATGTTTGTTCTTGTGCAATTAGATATTATCAGTGTAAAGAGTTAATGCTTTTTTTTTTTTTTTTAATATATCTTCCAAATAGCTCAGTCACTAAAAGAATTTGCAAGACTACTCATCGCGGTTGAAGAAGAAAGGAGAAGACTGGTAAGTCTCTTCCCAATTTCTTAAGAAGAATGCTTTGTTTGGACAGATTGAAAGAAAGAGTAGACCTTCTGAATTAGACATGGCCATACTAAGGTTTATAAATTGATACATGAACTGAATGTTACAGAAAAGATTTGTGGGGATGATTATCAAATATTAATTAATAATAAGATATACCATTTCTTTTTATTTCATTTGTTCAGCAGATATAAATTACATTCATTTTACTCTCTGTTTAATTGTTCTGGGAATTAAAAATATTGAACATACTGCCATTAAGAAACCCATTCTAATTGAGCAGACTTCTAAATAACCTTAGTGTTATAATGAAGACACATTACAGGTATTAAAGGCAATTTTTAGAAGGAGCAACTAACTTTGCCAGAATGTTAGCAGGAGACTTTCTTGAAAAGGTCACATTGAATTGGGTCTTGAAGGCTTGGAGGACTTTGCTGGGCTAGCAAGAATGGGAAAGCATTCTAGGTTGACGGATTAACTTATGCAACAGTATCAGAGTATAGTTATTAGTAATACATTTATTCACTCGCAGATATGATTTTGTACCTGTTGTATTCAGAGTTCTGTGAAGGCCCCTGTCTATGACCCAGGCTGCTCATTTGTATGTGGGAAAAATAATAGTGTATACCCCACAGGATTATTGTAAAGCATTTAGAATAGTACCTGATACATAATAAATGTTGATGGTGGTAAAGATATTGGTTGTCAGGTACAGTGAGGCTTGTAGACTTGTTTAAAACATTATTTTTGGCATCACTGGCTTCACCTTTCTGTTGGGGAGTTATCCATAAACATCAACACAAGGCTTGAGTCGTGGACTATGCTAGAAATACAGCGTGGTTTGGTGTCATTTTCCTCAAGGGATGAGGGAGAGCAATTTTTTTTTTTCTTTTTAGGGCTGTACATATGGCATATGGAAGCTCCCAGGCTAGGGGTCGAATCGGAGCTGCAGCTGCCAGCCTGTGCCATAGCATTGAACCCACATCCTCATGGATACTAGTTGAGTTCACTTCTGCTAAGTCACAAAGGGAACTCCAGGCAGAGGATTCTTAGAAGGTATTAATAGAAGACTGATTGGGAATTTGAGGCATATGTAGGGTTTAAGAGCCCAGCTTAGAAGTTTTGGTGTTTGTTATAGGCAGCAGGAAAATTACCAGAAGGTGTTTTTTTGTTTTTTGTTTTGTTGTTGTTGTTGTTATACCTGCTGCGTGTGCAAGTTCTCAAGCCAGGATTCAAACTCACCCCACAGCAGTGACCCAAGCTGCTGCAGTGACAATGCCAGATCCTTAACCCACTGCACCACAAGAGAACTCCCACTGGAAGTTTTTGATAGAAGAATGAGAAGAGCAATGTGAGATTTAGAAGAGATTAATTTGGTGGCCATGTAGGAGACAGATTAGGTGAAGAAGAAATGTTGTAGAGGGGGGATGACCATATTTTCTTAGGAAACATCCGCCTCCGATAGGTCTGGTCCCAGTATTAGAGAGAGAGCCATACGAGGTGATCTGTTTCTAGGTATAGAAAACCATGATGGAGACCGACCTTTTCTGGGGAGGTCAGAACAGTCTTTTCTGGGAGATGACTTGACACTTTTAAGTGCTTTACATAATCGTCACTCTAGCTCTATGAGCCACACGATAGTAGTTTCATTTCCATGGAAGACATGGGCAGTATGTGCACTTATGGCCCAGAAGGGAGCTGATGATGGAAATGGAAAAGAGTGGTTAGAGGGAAGTGAAAATAAAGAGTTAGAAATGGCATGGGAGCTGGGAAAATACAGTCAATCCTTGAACAACAGGGGATCAAACTGTGCAGGTCCAAGTGTCTGCAGATTTTTTTCAGTAGTAAATACTACAGGGCTACATGATTCACCATTGGTTGAATGGGCTGCCTATTGGTTACACGTAGATTTTACACTCTGTCCCTAACTCCTCTGTTAGATAGAGTTCTGGGTTGAGTGATTCAAATCCTGTGCAGACAGTTCAAGAGAGTGATAAGTCAATTCACATGGGCTGTAATTTTAGAAAATGTATAAAGCATACGGGAAAGTGTGTTGTGGCTTGTAGGAGAAAAAAAAAAACCAAAAGAGAATGCTCTTCTAGCACTGAGGGGAAACATGGAGGCATCAGGGGAAACACTCCTCTGTGCTGGGACAAAAGAGAGGCTTGGTTAAAACACAGAACTTTGGACTGATTGGTTGGTTGGATAGGTGGATAATAGTGTTAGGAAGGAGTGGTCATCTGCTGAGAGAGGAGTTTGTAGAAATAGTTTAGAACAGCTAGAGTAGGTTCCACAAGAGAAAAGGGACTACTGGTCAGGGATAAAGAGCCATTGAAATTAGCCATCATAAATATGTCAAGGAAAGAGGAATTACCATGTTTTCATAGACTTTTCTAAGAACACACAGAGCCCTAGATTGTGAGCAGTGAGAAGAGTTGGGAGGTCAGATTCAGGTTATGGTTGGCATAATAGTCACATGGTGTTGGATCACAGGTACATGGATGTGAATAATATGTAGATGGGTCCTGATTGAGTACAGTGATGATTGAGGCAAGAGGGTAGGTACTTACTGCCTTAGAAAGCAGAGAGGGCAAGCATGGATGCTTACTTGCACTGATGGTTAACCAGGGATAGAGGAGATTCCAAGAGAGGACAAGGAAGTTGTGATGAGGAGGGGGCGTTGAAATGAACTGAACTGAACTTGCAGTAAAACTGGTTTAGATAACGATGAAGCTAAGGTATGGCTGAGCAGGGAGGAAGATCGTAGGAATGGAGAAGGCTGAGCTCCAAGGTTTGGATGTTTTATGAGCAGAATGTTGAGATAATACAAGATGATGACAGGATAAAGGACAAAAACCAAGAAGAACTGGCTGAGTGTAGTAGAGTGTCTTATAAGCAGTAGAGATGGAGATTGGTCCAGCAGCTCACAGTATTTCAGAGATCTTCATTTTTGCCCTCAGCCATGTTTTCTCATATTGGGGCAAGGAGGAAATTCTTCATTCATGAGCAAAGTCATATTGTGGGTTTGATTTCTTTACCTAGTGTTTCAGAGAAGGTCTGAAATAATGAATGCAAAATAATGAAGAAAAATCTCTATAGATGAAAGCCTAATTGATTGCATTTCCACAAAGATTATATAAAAGCCATCATTTAAACATACACCTCTAAATATCGGAGTGTTTAATCAATACTTCTAGTCATATAAGGTTACTACAACTGAAGGTAGAGCTGGTAGTGGATTTTGTGCAAAGAATTTATAATTTGTATTTTAAAAATTAGTGCTTATTTTAGGAAGTGGAATATTTTAAATACTAGGAAAGTGTATAGTTCTGTAATGGATTATAAAGTCAGTTATTCATTTTTTCAGTGATAAATCCTGATTTATTATATATTAATTGAATTTGATCAAAACCTGAGCATGTCAGAACAGTGACTAAACAAAAATAAAAATCTCAAGAAGATGAAAGAGGATACTTAACAATTTAAGCAAATTCTCTTGCTTCCAGTGATTTACCATACTTAATGAGTATTATCATCTGGGTAACCTAAAGTCTATTTGCAGAGAAAGAGCTCGAAGAAAAATTGATGTTTAGAAATGGAACTTCCCCTTGGCTCCTTACTAAATTTATGTATAAAGCCAGCTAAAAATGCATAGTTTTAACATAACAAAAAAGTGACTCAGAGTAAGTTTGAAAATAGCCCTTTCAGGTACTTGTGAGGGTATAATTTATCTTGTCTCATACTTCTCACTCAAAACACCATCTTCTATGATTCAGCATTTTCCAAGATGTCAGTTGATAAATTGTGGTAGCCTCCTCTTTATTATTTGTATTGAAATACTGAACTTGACGCTTTTACCTCCAGACTTTTGGACTTAACATCTCCTCTCCCTGAACCTTGGAATTGTCCCCCACCCCGTTCCTCCCTTCTCAGTTGTCTTCCTCTTGTTCCTCATTCTCCATCCCCTTGGGCTTTCATTCTACTCCTGCTCTGTCACTACAAGCTTCTTTGGGACTTTGACCTTTGTATCTATCATTTCTTCTGCCTTAGAACATCCTGATCCATATCCTATCATGAATAGTTCTATTTTGTCATTCAGACTTCCCCTCCTATCTTCCTGGGGCCTGCATGTTCCATACAGCTTAAATTAGTCCCCTTTAATTCTTATATTTTATGACAGAAATCCCTGTTCTTGTACAACTTGCATTCTACTAGGGAGAAACAGACATTTAAACAAATTATGTCTGATGGAGATAAGTGCTAAAAAGAAAAACAGTGAAGCTAGTAGAATATGTTGCCATTCATTGGGAAGGAGATGGGGAATAAATAGTTAAATTTGAATCTATTTAGATGCCTCCTGGGTACCTAAGTAGCCTTGTCTAGGGAGCAGCTGGATATATGAGTCTGGAGTTCAGGGGAGCAGATGGAACTAGAGATATAAATTTAGACATTGTCAACATGAGAGAGTATTTAAAGCTGTGGGAATGTATGAGATCACCAAGTCTGGGAGTGTGCAGACAGAGGAGAAAAGGTGGGAGGGTCAAGCCCTGAGGTGCAGAGTCCAGAGTTTGGTCAGATGAGGTAGAATCAACAAAGGAGATTTAGATCAGTTAGAGGAGCAGGAGAAAGCTTTTTGGTCAGCTTGCTCAAAGTCCTGTTTATTTACTTGGCTCTAGTAGAGATAATATTATAGAAACATATATAAGTTTGTATATAGAAACTTATAAATATCATAAGCTATAAATATTATATATACAAATAATAAATAGAAATTTATAGGATGTGGACCAGTGGCTGCTGCATTCTTTGGGATAGGCTCCAAATTATCTGATTTACCCTATGCTGCTTCTCTATCTCTGTCCCTGAGCCCATCATTTTCTGGGTACTTTGAATCCCTGAACTTGACAAAACAAAAATTTTTGGTTTCCATGTTGTTGGTTTGTCTGTTTGGGGTGTGAGTATGTGTGTATAGCAATGTGCATTCTCTTATTTTTATTTTTTACATACATACATATATTTATTTATTTATTTATTTATTTATTTTTGGCTGCTCCTGAGACATTTGGAGGGTCCCAGGCCAGGGATCAAAACCGACCCACAGCTGTAACCAGAGCCACAGCAGCGACAGTGCAGATCATTAATCCATTGAGCTAAGAGGGAACTCCACAACATAGATTTTATTTAAATGTTTGTCTCCAATTAAGGAAGCCACAACTTCAGAATATTTTGGCCTAGCATTTATTGTGAAGAATTTATACAGATGAACTTATTTCTTATAGTTTTCATTTTGATTAATATGAGAAACCTCTTGCTTTTGCTGTTATCACCCACATTTAATATGCACACTTGATCTGTATAAGTTACACATTTCGCTTCAGGTTTTCTGGATTTATAGTCTTTCTATTCAGTGCCCATGTTAGTTTTTTCTTTTATCCTTGAGCAATGGAAGTACTTTCCTGAAATGGGCTAGGTGGCTGGGTATTACTTTGAAACAATAATAACAAAAAGATGGGGTACTGGGGGGGGGACATATGTAACCTTAAAATTCATTTCCTCTGTAAGAGTACTGAATCCTCTACTTACCTTTGTGATACGCTATTTTCTTAAAAGCACAATCAGTCCTACATAAGGGTTAATGGGGGTAAAAATCAAAATAGTTTATATCTTTCTTAAAAAAAGGAAAAATGTGTCAAATAGAAATTACTTGATTATTGATATAAGATTTTGGGCTCTTATGTGACTTGTACATGATGTAAAAAACTTATCTGTGATGTCCATTACATTAGATACTAGTCATCTGTGGCTGTTGAGTACCTGAGATGTGTTAGTTATTATGTTACAAAGCACTGCTACAGATGATAGCAGCTGACCCTGAGCATTTTCAAATTACCAGGCATTGCTACAATTGCTTTATATTTTTAACTAATTTAATCTGAACAACAACCCTCTAAGATGTATGCTGTTAATAGGCCCATTTCCAAGAAACTCAAAGGTACATAGTAATAACTTGTATAGGAGGCTTTAACCCCAGGCTATTAGGCTCCAGAGCCTTCACATACTCCTTTTTAAATTAAAAATTGCATAATAGTAGCAAACGTGCTATTAATATAGTATGTGAGATGCTACATTAAGTGCTTTAGGTGTATTATTTCAATAGCTTACAGAAATTAGGGAAGAACAAGGTGTTAAAAGTTTGAAATTAGATTAATTTCCAATTTTTCAACATATTCAGACATGCATTTGAGCAAAAACTTAATTCATTAATCCATTGACAATTCCTTCACCAAATTTTGGCACGTGAGAGCTTATTTAAGTCTTTCCTCAGTCCTTTGAACCAAGGATTCATGAAATTGGAGAATATTTTAAATGTTAAGAAAGTTTCATGTCCCTGTTTCTCTCGACTGTCCTTTGTTTATGGGAGATTTAACATAAATTTTTGCATTGTACCTATTCCGTCAGTAGATGATATTGATTAATCAACCTCTGACAATAGCATTGATGCTATTGTCTGCTTAAGTCCAATTATCTGTGAAGTTCCAACTTCTTCTATTATCTCCAATAAATAAAGCACAATAAGCCAACATTCCACATGCCTAAGTATGGATCGTATTTCTAGTATATCTTAGGTTAACTTTTATTCGAAACAAACTTTACATATGCTCGCCTACATACCAACATTTTTGTACAATGATTTTACCTGAAATTAAAAAAAAATTCTCAATGTTCTCTGTGTACAAAGCTCAGATTTTCACACTTATTGAACTGCAAAGGCTTATTAGGATTTCTTTGATTTTCGATTATTTGGTGAAATATTAAAAAGTAGAATTGAGGGAGTTCCCATTGTGGCTCATCAGGTTAAGAATCCAACTATTATCCATGAGGTTTGATCCATGGCCTTGCTCAGTGGGTTAAGGATCCAGTGTTGCTGCAAGCTGCAGCGTAGGTCACAAATGTGGCTTGGATCTGGCATTGCTGTGGCTGTGGTGTAGGCTGGCAGCTGCAGCTTGATTTCACCCGTAGCCCAGGAACTTCTGTATGCTGCAGGTGGGGCCCTGATGAAAAAATAAATAAAATGTAGAATTGAGTGGTGGCAGGTCATGCGCAGTGGTAGTGGCTTTTATTTCTTATTGGTAATAGTCCTAGTATTGATTTGTATTTAGAGTGTGCAAAGTGCTTATCCATATATATTTTTAAAAATTTTATTTTATCCTCCAACAATCTGAAACTGAGCTCAGACTCTAAATGAGTTATTCAAGGTGATACATACCACTATAAAGACAGAGTCAAAGATGTAGGACTTAATTTCAGGTCTTTGGATTTCAGCCTACTGTTTTGTTATAGCCTGTGTATTCTCTCTCTCTTTTAATTTAAAATTTGAATACCTTGAGGGCAGAGGCCTGATCTGTTTTGTATTTTTTTCCTCCTGTATGTTAGGTGTTCTGAAAACTATCTTGGTGGTCCAAAATACAGAACAGTGCATACTCCTTTACAGAAAAAGAAAAGGTGGTTTTGAGAGTTACCACAGCTTTCTATTTATCTTGTATCAGATTATTTAACTTATTTCATTATGGTAGGTCTGAAAGAGAAATAAACTTTATTTGAGTAAAATTCATTAATTTTGTGTGAAGGTCTTTAATAGGGTAATTGCTAAGGTTTCACGGAATGCCTCAAAGTGTTCATATTTGTGAATTATGTATCTTGAGTCTGTAACTGAAAAAAACATAGGGCACTTAATGATGACTAGAAATATCTGTCAGAATTCTGAAAATATCTTAAAATAGATCTAGTATAGTGGTCAGACAGTGAAGCTGTCCTGAAAGACTGCCTTTGAGTCATTTCCCTGCTTGTTGATACACTTCTACCCTGGAGTATAGAAAAGGGAATAAAGGAAAACTGAGACTTGTCATGCTCTTTACTAGCTCTCGAAGAAGGAAAGCAGCTTGTACTTTCTGTAGTTAAGATTTGTTTGCTATTCTAAGTTCTGCTCTCATAGCTAGCAATCAGCAGAGGGGATTGAAGTGGCACTAATTTTGAAATATGTTTTTGTTTAGGTACCCCAGTTTCATTAATATTTGAGCATGAATTTTTTTTTTCTTGGTGATTGACGCCATTCTCATAGCTGGTATTTCTTGGGATATATCAAATTTCTAGATATAAAGTTTTTTTTTTTTTTCTTTTTATGGCTGCACTTGTGGCACATGGGAAGTTCCCAGGCTAGAGGTGGAATCAGAGTTGCAACTGCCAGCCTCCGTCACAGCCACAGCAATGGCAGTCTAAGTCGCATCTGTGACGTACGCTGTAGTTTATGGCAATGCTGGATCCTTAACCCACTGAGTGAGTCCAGGGATCCCACATCCTCACAGACACTAGTTGGGTTCTTAACCTTCTGAGCCACAATGGGAACTCCTAGATAGATTTGTAAATGAGAATTCCCTGATTGCTCAGTGGATTAATGATCTGGCCTTGTTACCGCTGTGACAAGGGTTTGATCCCTGGTTTGAGAACTTCTTCATGCTGTGGGTGTGGCCAGAAAAAAAAAAAAAAGATTTGTAAGTGAATATGTGAAAGTAAGCATCCAATCTTTATGTTTTCATATTTGTCAAGACCCCTTTATTTATTTATTTATTTATATATATATTTATTTTTGCGTTAACCTTGACTGTATGGAAGGAACCAGTCAGAAGGCGAACTTTTGCACCAGATAGTGCTATTTTAAAAGCAATCAGGACAGAATACTTGAACTTTCACTTTTTTTTTGTTCTATCAGGACATAAACTGTATTGAAAATTTCCTTTTCAGTTTTGCTACTTTGGCATGAATCTTTGGGTGTTTGGTTTTTGTTGCTTGTGGCTGCAAGAGTCTGCTGCTGGATAAGCACCTGTGCTTCCCAGCTCTGTCCTCCCATCTGTGTTTCTTCCATCTTATTGCCTTTGCCATTGATCCCAGTTGGATAGGCTTTTTTGTCTCTGACCTTCATTTGCTTGTCAGCTTCATTCTCTCAGTTCGCTTCTTCCACAAGTGAGTCATAAACATTGCCTTCATAACTCACAGAAATTGTTTCTGGAGGAAACCTGTCTAGTTTCCATTGGTATGCTTAAAACAAAACAAAACAAAAACCCCAAAACAGAAAAAAAAAACCCAAAACTTAAAAATATGCTCTCATTGGCCCCATCAAGATCATTTAGAGACCCTTGACCAATCAGCCAAGGCCAAGGGGATTGACTATATTGCATATGTTTCCCTGAACCCTATTTTTAGAAAGAAAAGAATTACTGTGATTGAGATAATTACCCAACTCTTGTCTATTACAGCATGGTAATGGCGTTAAGAAACTTCCAGTTTACATTGTGACTTGAGCAGAATACTCTGATAGAGAATTGTGTCTGGAATTTTATAGGAGTTAGAAGGCGTAATACTCATCAATCAGCCATTTGAAGCATTCAGTTTAAAAATCAGGAATCAGGCAAAGATATACACTACTACTGCTTAAATTCAATATTGTTTTAGAGGGCCCCTAATCTGTGGAGTGAAATAAAACCAGAGGCATAGAAGATCTAAGACTTAATTTGGTTACTTTCCTTCTATAATTTATTGATGTGAGTTTCTCACATAGAAATCCTCAGTAACCTACAGAGAATTTATTAGAAATAAGAGTCTAACAAGATTGGTAGATAGACATGAATTATATGTCTGTAGACCATCTCAAAATACAGCAAAATACTAAGAGACTTCGGAATAACTCAACAAAGGATGTACATGTCTTTTATATGTGAAATCACAATGCTTTATTTTAAGATGTTAAAGGAGAACTAAATAGAAAAATAATACAGTGAGTCAGTTAAAAAGAATGTTTTTAACCAACATTCTTTCTTCCCCCCAGCTATGCTAGATAAGAGAGTTTTATTATAAAAATCTAACTTAGAGCAATTTGATTAGCTTTTTTTTTTTTTGCACCAGTGTAGTGGTAAACCACAGGCTAGTCCTGAAGATAGTGTTATTTCCTTTTCTCGTTTGGAAGATGTGGTCACCCTATGAAGACTTTAACCATATTCCCAAACTTCTGCCAAACCTTTGGACTTAAGATATTTTCAACAACAGAAACACTGCTTTTAGAAAAACTAGTGTACCCTTCATTTACATAATCATATCCAACTAAGTTGGTGGCAGAAAAGTGTTCTACCTAGTAATTATTGTGTTTCTATTTAAATCTCTCATGGCAAAATAACATATTCCTACTGGTATGAAACTTTCAATTCTGTTCACTTTATATTTCACTCACAGTATAATTTCTCCTCGCCACACATGACAGAATACTATGTAAGTGATACACGTAAAATGCGTTTTCCCCAGTCAGCATGAATCCAGAGCACAAAGTTGGGAAAGTCTAGATTCCAATTAATGTTTGACATCAAGTAAAGCACTAAGCTTCTCGGGATTTTGTTTACTTTTTTATAAATGAAGAGTGTTCTGTGTTTCTCAGAGTGTAAAATGGAAACCACTGGCAGTGTGTTAGATATTAAGCATTATACAAATGAACATCTTACATTTTAGTAGTTCCATATTTTAATGTGTATTGGATAAAGAACAGCTCTAGATTTAACAAATTATGCTTTACTAAGCAAGAAGCTTAGCAGAAGAAATTTGTAAGGGAAAATGTAGGACATGGATGTGGCCAAAGTCATGAAAGTAGTATATGATTGATTGAAATTTGGGAATCCGGAGTTCCCGTCGTGGTACCGCGGAAACGAATCTGACTGGGAACCATGAGGTTGCGGGTTCGATCCCTGGCCTCACACAGTGGGTTAAGGATCGGGTGTGAGCTGTGGTGTAGGTCACAGATGCAGCTTGGATCTGGCATTGCTGTGGTTGTGGCGTAGGCTGGTGGCTACAGCTCTGATCAGACCCGTAGCCTGGGAACCTCCATATACCGCAAGTATGGCCCTAAAAGGACAAAAGACAAAAAAAAAAAAAAGAAAAGAAGAAAGAAATTTGGGAATCCATGGAATAGGTGATATATATATATATGTATGTATGCTTGAAATATTTTTGATATTGATTGTCTTCTCTGGCTGGACATACACAATGACTCTCCTCCAAGTTCACCACCTCATTTATGGAGCTAATATTAAAAAAAAAAAAAAAAAAAAGCTATGCCCAAAGCTATCTGATTTCTCTTCAGTTTCTTATGAAAGAACAAGCCTTTCTATAGGAAACACATTAGCGATAGGCTAAGCCAGATTCTAAGATTCTGCTTGTATCTCATGCTGAAAGATGAACACTGTCAGTTGTAGAATTTGGGTACCTTTATAAGCAAAGAAGGTGGTATACAAAGCATGGTTTCTTTTCTTACAAAGCAAAACATATGTAATTCAGTTTACATTGAAATAGTTGGGAAAGATAGCAGTCTCTGTTGAACTAATACTGATTTTTTTTTCTACCGGAGCTGAGAATATAGCTTTGGGCAAAAAGAGTTATTGTCTTCTAGTTGGCAGAAAGAAACATAGGCAGTCATAGAGTTAGTATGGTAATTAATCAGATGGTGATTAATAGATGCTCTGGACAAAGGAGTACCGAGGAGAATGGGTAGTGGAGGAAGTGTAGGTGTGTTTAAATGTAGGGTAGTTAGAGAAGGCCTCAGTGATTGGTTGTCATTTAAGCAGAGACCAGACAAAAGAAAGAGCAGATCCTCCTGCTCTCTGGTGGAAGAGCTTTTAAGGTAGCTCAAACAACTCAGTAGCAAGGGCAAAGACCTTTAGGTAGGAAAGTTTTGGGGGTATTTGAGAAACAGCAAGACCAATGTGGTTAATGCCCAGGAGCAATTGTGAAAGTGGGAAGAGGTGAAGTGGGATGGGGGTGGGAGAATGTCAAGAGAATGTGGGGCCTTGTGAGGAACTGAACTGCTGCTCTGTGGAAGGGTCTTTCAACAGAGGAGTGACACGAACTGACTTAGAATTTTAAGAGATTACCTGACTGTTGTGTTATGTGGAGCATGGAGGGCGTGCCTGGACGGTTATCTCCTAACTGGGGATGCCAGTCAGGAGGCTATTTTAGTTATTTCATTAGGTATGAGACCATGGTGCTTTGCACCAGGATGAAAGCAGGGCAAGTGATCAGATTCTGGTCTGATTTTGTAGGTGATGCTAACAAGATTTGCTGCTTGATCACATGCAGATTGTAAGAGAGGGGAGGCAGCTACACTCTGTAGACGGAATTTCTCCACCTCGGTGCTGTTGACGTTTGGTGCCAGATAAATTTTTGTTATAGGCGTCTGTCCTGTGCATCGTAGGATGTTTTGTGAATCCCTGGCTTCCATACTCTTCATGTACCTCTTCCCTTCCTTCCACATTCTGACAGCCAAAAATGCCATCAGGCATTTTTTTTTATCCTGAGCGGCAAAGCTGACCTTTTGAAAACACTTACCTAAGGTTTTTGGCCTGCTGGGACCCTGGGATATCATGGCCATGGGGAGAACAGGTGTGATGGGTGTTCTCTAGAATTTTATCTCAGGGAGTTCCCTTTGTGGCTCAGCAGAAACCAATCTGACTAGGATCCATGAGGACACAGGTTCGATCCCTGGCCTTGTTCAGTGGGTTAAGGATCTGGAGTTACCGTGAGCTGTGGTGTAGGTTGCAGACGCAGCTCAGATCCCACGTGGCTGTGGCTGTGCTGTCAGCCAGCAGCTACAGCTCCGAATCCCTAGCCTGGAAACCTCCATATGCCACGGGTACTGCCCTAAAAGACAAAAACAAAAAAAGAATTTTACCTCAGATATGCTGTTAGTCAGACGGAGCTGTTGAGTTAGGGGTCAGGGGAGAGGTTAAAGCCAGATTTGGAAGTCAGTGTATAGATGGTATTTAAATTTAATGTTGAGATTCAATGAGAGGATGTAGGGGGTTATAGTGAATCAAGTGATGAGGTATAATTGAGGAAATTGTAAATACGTAGAGAATTTTGAGTTAATTATTCTAAGAAGTATCACATTAAATATTAACTTGTATTGTTTTAATTGTGGTAAGATATGCATAATGGCTTTTTTTCATTTAACATAATGTCAACATCTGTCCATATTGCAGCATGTGTCAAAATTTTTCCCCTTTTAAGGCTGAATAATATTACAGTGTGTGTGTATAACACATTTTATTATCCATCCATCTCTTGATGGATACTTGAGTTGCTTCCACCTTTTAACTATTGTGAATAATGCTGCTATGAATACACTATGTGTAAATTTCTCTTTGCAGCTCTGCTTTCAATCATTTTTAATTTTTTGAGGGACTGCCATACTGTTTCCCATAGTGACTACACCATTTTACCCTCCAACCAGCAGTGCACGAGGGGTCCAGTTTCTCTGTATCCTGCCTAACATCTACCCTAACACTCGCTGTTTGGGGTTTTTTCAGAGTAACCATCCAATTGGGTGTGACAACTTTAGGGTTAAAAATTCCTTTTAGATGTGGTTGAGGTGGGCGAGGACATACGCTTTCTATCTATGAATTTACAAGGTCAACAGATAATGAATGTTTTAAAGCAACAGGAAACGGCTGTTTCGGAAGACACTAATGCAGAGCACACTTTGTGATAGGGCAGAGAGTATCAAAACATTAAAAAAGTTTTTTTTTTTTAGTCTTCATTTTAAGCTGTTAAATCATCAAGAAGAATGATCATTGTGGAAACAAGAGTCTAATCTAAAGTGTTTTTATTCAATGGATAATTCAGTCATTTCAAGCTTCATTATCTTAATTGGCAGCAGTTAGGTAACAGTAATTTACTTTACCTTTTATTCTTTTCAGACAAAGATTTGAAAGGTTTCACTGCCAGCTCCAGAAAGCAAGCTATAAAAATTAAAATCGTTCGATATTTTCATGAAGACCTCTTTGTTATTGGACCTGGAGCTTGAATGGGACTGAGATGCCACAGTGGGGGATGAAAAAACTGGAAGTTGAGACAGCGTTACGAGGTCTCAGATTGGCCTGGTTGGGCATGTGGTGACATGTGGAAGGGTAGGCCTAGAACAAAGGGAAGATAAGTCTGCAGGATAAACAACCATTACACAAAACTGGCAGGGTTCCCCGCTGCCGCAGCCTCAGAAGCCTGTCTCAGCAGAAGTAAATCGGGCAGAGTCATTTACAAGCTGGAGGTGAGCAGGAGGTTCGGCCAGGCACTGTGGACATAATGAGCAGAATGATTCCTTAGTGTGGAGGACTGGCTTGAGCATTGTAGGATGTTTAGCAGCATCTCTGTCCTCTGTAGATGCCAGTAGCAGACATCTGCCCCAACGCTTCTAATTGCACGAGTCAGAATATCTCCAGACATAGCCAGATGTCCCCAGCTGAGAACCAATGGCCTAGACATTTACTGGGGAGCCATTTCTGGTGTATCTGTTAGGGCATTCCTTAACATGATCTGACTTAGTAGAGCTAATTGGGAGTGCTTATTGGTGTCACCTAGATTTATCAATTCTCAGCTTCATTTATTCTCTTTCGTACCTAATGTCTATGGAATAATAGGTTGAAGTTCAGGAAATGGTTGCTGAATTGAATTCAGATATAGTGTTTTGGCAAATTTTATCTTCTCCAACTTGAACTTTTAAAAAAAATGATTGACGTATAGTTGACTTACAGTGTTGTATTAGTTTCAGGTGTACAGCAAGGCGAATCAGTTATACATCTATACATATCCATTCCTTTTCAGATTCTTTTCCCATATAGGTTATTACAAAAGTATTGAGTAGATTTCCCTGTGCTAAGCAGAAGATCCTTGTTAATTATCTATTTTATATACAGTGGTGTGTATATGTTAATCCCACCCTCCTAATTTATTCCTCCCCACCGTGGTTTCCCCTTTGGTAGTGATAAGTTTGATTTTGAAATCTGTGAGTTTGTTTCTGTTTTATAAATAGGTTCTTTTGCATCTTTTAAAAAAATTAGTGTCCATGTAAGTGATATCATATGAATTTTGCCTTTCTCTGACTTTACTTAGTATGATAATCTCTAGGTCCATCCATGTTGCTGCAAATGGCATTATTTTGTTCTTTTTATGGCTGAGTAATAGTCCATTCTAGATATGAACCACATGTTCTACAATTTGATAATAAATTGATTAAAATCAAAGTTTTTGTATATTTGTATAATAACTAATATTGCTTAATCCCTTCCTATATGCCAGACACTGTTAAGCATTTCACTTACAAACACTTATTTAATCCTCAGTTCACTCTATGAGCTAAGTTCTAGTATTATCCTCATTTTATAGATGGAAAAATTGAGGCCTGCCTATTGTTTATAAGTAGAAGCAAAATCGAATTTTTTAACTTTACTACAAGATAATAGTTTAATAGTAAATATTTCTCAGGTCATGTGACCCTGAAATCCTTTAGCTTAGTTTCTCTTATGTTTTGAAATGTTTAGTTGTAAGCACTTTTTTTTCATTGCTACTAGTTTTAAGTTTTATTGAAGCATAGTTGATGTATAGTGGTGTGATAATTTCTGCTGTACAACAAAGTGATTCAGTTATGCATATACACACAAAACTGAAAAATTAACCCGTATCCAGAAGTGCAGCTCTAAACCATACCCAGGACTACTTCTCCAGCCCAGTACTCAGGGCTTTGCATGAGGGCTTCAGTGAATGGCTACATAGAAGGGAACTGATATTTTAACTGTCTATAGGAGTGTCATCAGAATTCCAACTTGGCATGTCAGGAACTTTCACTTCATCTGAGTTACTGCTTTTGTGAAACAATAATTTCCTAAATTACAAATACTTATATAGACTCCAACAGGCTAAGAACAGGTCTAGCATGGGGAGACCACAGGAGAGGGAATTACATTGCCTGAAAGAGTTTAGAAATGCCTGCTGATCTGGCCCTTCATGGGCTTCTGCCTGGTCCCACCATCCTACCTCCACTGGAGTTATCTGGTTCACTTTCTTTCATTTTGTTAGCTCCTTGAGCAGGAGCAACATGTGTAACGCCATCACCCATTATCCGTTATTCACGCGTTATCACTATCAGAGCACCAAGGCCATCAAATGATAAGTATGTGGGACATGAATAAGGCAAGTGTCCGCTTTTAGGGTACTGAGTGATTGGTAGAGAGGTACAGACCCGGTGTCAGTAATGTACCACATGGTGCCTGCTAGAAGAGGTACACAGGTACTAGAATGTCACAGGAACTAGAAGACGAAGAGGTTACTTCTAAATGAAGGGATTTGGAAAGGCTTTGTGGAGGAGACAGCATTTGCCCTAGGTCTTAAGTGCAGTACCCCGGTGATAGCAGTTGGAGGATAAGCAAAGAGGAGGGTAGGAAATGCCAAGTAGAGTGAAGTATAGGGAGAAAGGACTATTTAGCTGCTGGCTCTTCTTGGGGTGAGTATCAGAGAATATATTCATCCCAGTGGATAAACTTAAATGTGCTTTTGTAATTCCGAGCTTTTTTGCAAACAGGAGAATGCAAGACAGACGGATGATATCCTGTCTGATTCAAGGTGCTGTGGTTCTTGGATCTGCAGAGAGTTGTTGTCTGGTTGGGAATATCTGAGAAAGCTGAACTCTGGTAGTTAAGTAGGGCTTCAACTAGACTACATGGAGGTGGCAGAGATGGCATTGTGATAGGAAAGGGCACATTAGCAGATATAGGGAGATATCAAATTATGGGTGGCTTTAATAGGCAAGACTTGGTTTGTGTGAAAGGGTAGAAAGAAATTCGTAACGTAGAAAACCTGGAAGACAGGTAAGGAGTTTGGATTTTGTTGAGCAGACAGTAGTGCTTCAGTGAGTATTTTCAGGTTACATGATCAGAGCTTGAGGACCTGTATTGTCACTCCCTCCACAGCTGGGCTTTGATTCATTTTTGCATTCATAACACTTAGCAAGAGACCTGGATTGATAAATGTATGCTGAATTATTCAGTTTTACTGGTAGTATTAAGAGCAGATCATGGAAGACCAGAGGCCGGCTGATTTTGTCATAAGGCTACTGTAGTAACGCTAAGAAGGAATGAGGTCCTAAATGATAGCTCTCCAAGTATAGATGGAGAAGAGGGAAGGCCGAGGTGGTGGTGAGTGGAGATAGAATTTAAGGGGCAATTCCCGATTGTGAGGGGGGAGGCAGGTAAAGGACAGTAGAGATGAAGAGATGGACATGGTAGTAAGTTTCTTAGAGGATGAGAATGTCATTGCATGTGTAGGGAATGCTGGATTGGGAAGGGTGGGGAATGTGCTGAGTTTAGCTTGGGATGTTTTATAAGAAACATCATAGTGTAACAGTTAAGAGCACAGAGCTTGAAATGAGTGGACCTTGGATCAGCCCCGTGTCATTAGCTGCATGTGATCTCAGGCACATTAACGTTTCTAGGATTCAGTTGCCCCATTAGTAATAGGATAACAACCCTACCAACACAGGACTAACTGATTAATATTTGTGAAGTTTGTGGAACAAAGCCTCCTTCATTAAGGCTATCATTACTTATTAAATAAAACCTAGTTGCTGTGGAGTTTTTCAAATCTGTATCTACAGACAGGAATAATAAAGGGGATCGAGGATAGAACATGAATGACTTGATTTCATTGAGCTACTTCCTTTTTTCCTGCTAGTCAAGCATGCATGCATGTATTTGTTTGTTTATTTATTTATTTATGGCATTGCCTGCAGCATGTGGAAGTTCCCAGGCTAGGATCGAACTCAGCAGCAACCTGAGCCACAGTAGTGACAACACCGGATCCTTAACACACTGTACCACAAGGGAACTCCAAGAATTTTTGACTAAAGATTCCTTTTGAGTGTAGCAGCACAGTACTGCTTTTCCATCCCTGACATTTCCCATTTCTTTTTGAATATTAATGTTTGGGTATTTTCAGATGATTTCTCAATTTATCATCGATAAAGATACAAGCAATCGGGCTCATAAAATCCTCTCCTAAAATAATCTAATTATCTGAAGACCTGTTCTGCCAGTTTTTCCAGAGCGTAAAGGGCACTCCTGATCTCCACACTGAACTCCTTTCAGGATGTGATGATGGTCAGTGGCTAGTGACTTCCTACTTATAGGAGCTGATGGCAAGTGGCAGCTTTTAGTTGGCAGGAGTTTGGAAATACCATTTCCTAGTTTCCAGATCATCAAGTTTTGAGTGCTGGTAAGCTGTTGTGGGAAGACAGGAGGTGTGATTTTTGGCAGCCTGTTCAAAACAGTGAAAGAATCACCCCTTGTCCTATTTGTGGGAGTAAGATGTGACTGTAAAATTGTCCTTGTGTGCTTGGGCAAGTTACTTTCCTCTTTTCCTCTTTGATCCCCAAAAGAATAAAAAGTAAAAAGAAACCAAAGAAGCAGCAGATATCTCTCCTTTTTATTGGTTGTCTTTTTAGTATTTTATTTTATTTTTTTTTTCTCTTTTACGGTCACATCTGTAGCATATGGAAGTTCCCAGGCTAGGGGTTGAATCAGAGCTGCAGCTGCAGGCCTGCGCCACAACCACAGCAACATGGGATCTGAGTCACAGAACATGGGATCTGAGCCATATCGTAGCCCGCATCTTTGTGGATACTAGTCAGATTCTTAACCCACTGAGCCACAACGGCATCTCCTTTTGTCCTTTTAAAACTCAACTTAGTTATCCTTTTTAGAAAAATATCTTACTTTTCTATTAATACCTCTTCCTTAAATATATATTTATATTTCTTTTCCTTCCAGCAAAGTTTGAAGGCACATTTTATTATGACAACTGAAGCAGCCTAAGCAATGTGTTTGTGTATTCATTCTTATTTCACCTTAATCCAAACCACATTCTTCAATGGTACTTGATGGGGATTATTCATAATGACTGCAGATTTTAGTAATTTCCAGAGCAGGGATTGTCTTTTTCTCCTGTTTTCCTCATCTAGATAGACACTTATCCTGGTGGTCAATACCCAGTGAGTATCCTTGGAAGTACAGAGAAGTGGATGAATAAAATATTCTGTTGTGTGAAATTGCTTCACCATTTGCCTAGAAAATAATCCTTCCACAGGACTTAGGTAGGGTCATGATTTCTCTCCAGAGGGTGGTATGATACCCCTTGAGTTGAGGCTACACAATTTACTACTTATCCAGAACAAAAATATTTTCAGTAGTTTGGCTCTGGAATAAAATTTGGAACTTCCTCAAAGTATAACCTTAAGTCATTTACAAATTTTAGGGTGTATCTTTTGAAAAACTTAAGAATTTTTGATGGTTGAGTATTTCTCTTTTTTTTTTTTGTCATTTATTTTTCTATCATTATTGCCCAGATTAATTTCTCTTGAATCACGGGTAGATTATAGGGGTCAGTGGTGAGTAGGTGAATCAAGTTTTATAATAGTAATAAAACTGATTACTATTTATTTCAGTGTCATTTTCCATAATTCCATTGCTTTTCTTTCTTTCTTTTTAAATAGTTAATTAGATCTTACTTCCAAATTTCTTTCTGAAAACCCTTTATCTTTCAATTTCCTCAGCCATGGTGGGAGTGATTGAATGATTTCTCCACTCTCTGTAGATGGTAGTGATTTAATCTGAAAGACTTCCAGGTGCTTTGAGAAGAATGATCGTCTATCATTATAAGATGCTTATTAGCTCTGTGCCCCTGTGGACTGCGTGGTCTCATTCTGCAGCATGCACAGTTTCTTCCCCCAACAGATCAGGAAGTTTTGCAGTTGACAAGTCTAATTACATATGACCAAAGGGTGAGAAATCTTTAGATAATTTAATAGCAACAGAAACTACCCTTCAAGAATGAATTAACACATTCATCCATGCATAACAGTGTGATTCAAAAACTTTGATTAACTTTGTTAGCCAAAAGTGAGCGAGAGTTAAAGATGCTTTTAGAAGTGAAGTGCGCACTGATAGTCCCATCTGATAGAGAAGGAGGGACCTAAACAGGTCACGCACCTGGTGGGGTTATAGCCATGACTAGAGCCATCAGTTTTCTAACTCCTTCAGTCTAGTTACCTTCCCACTGTACTGGCTCAAATTTCTATTTTTCTTCCTGGAAACTCTAATGTGGCAAGTTAAATTTGTCTATTTTTCTACCTACTTATATACCTACCTATCTTTTTATGGCCACAGTTGCGGCATATGTAAGTTCCCAGGCTAGGGAGTCTAATTGGAGCTGCAGCTGCTGGCCTATGCCACAGCCACAGCAACACCAGATCTGATCCACACCTGTGACCTACGCTGCAACTTGCAGCAAAGCCAGATCCTTAACCCACTGAGCTAGGCCAGGGATAGTACCTGCATCCTCACAGGTGCCATGTCATGCTCTTAACCTGCTGAAGCCACAATGGGAATTTGTGGCAACTTACATTTAGATATTAATCTTGGAAGCCCAGTCAGTGGGTAGGTTTACATTAAAATCCTTTTAATGAAGAAAGAATTAGAAACCAAACTTTCTTTTAGGGTGAGGAGCAAAGTTTGCTTCATTTAATTTGGTTGGTTTTACTAGAAAACTTGCATAAGATCTTGCCCTGAAGGACAGTTTGCAGATTTGTCTCTTTTGTTCTACTTTTTCCCCAGGCTTCTCTGAGTTGACAGTGGACCACCTTGTGCTCCAGAGGCTCCTCGGGACAAAGATATTTCTGAGCCTTCTTAGTAACTAGAGTTAGTGTAGACAGTGTGACAGTAGATTTTCTTCTTTAGTTGGTGTCCCTCTGCCAAATTTATGTGATTGAGAAAGTAACACTACATATGGTTCAGTTTTATATTACCAAAACTTTGGCTGATTGAGGCCTGCAACTCCTTAGTGTCTTAATTGGCCAAAACACCCAAATCACCATTTTAATCCAAGTAGTACTACAGGGAATATTTTCTTTGGAGTGTTCTGCAAACCCTTGAACTAAGCAACAGCCAGTGAGGCCTGAGATATTTTTCTAATTGGAAAAGCCTCTGTTATTAACCCTTGACTCAAGAATCTTGCAGATTGTCAGTTTTATAATATTACAGTTATTAGGTTATAGGACATACAGCATTATTTATTTGCCTTCCAAAGTACTGTCCTCCTTTGAGAGGCCCTACAATTGGTGCTATAATGAGGTCACTGGTCAAAATAAGGAATTGCCTCTAATGGTAATCATTTTTCCCCAACACCACACCCATATTTACAGGTTATAAATGTCATTTTTGAGGGTATTTGTAAAGAATTCTGATGGCGATTCTAAAACAAAAGATTTTCAATAAGTAAAGCATTACTGAAAAAAAATTAAGGGCCTGATTTGCCAAGAATTTAACCGCTAGATTATGGAGTTAGTTTGTTGTAATTCAAATAGTGTGGGGGCAGGGAGGGCATTGTAGCCTTTGGAAATAAAGCTTGAGGAATGTCTGTCTGTGAGAAATCTCATAGGATAACATACAGTTGTTATTTAACTGGTAGGTGGCCTCATCTCTTCTGCGCATGCTTATTGCATAGATTGTGTGGTCTGCCCCTGGCTCTTTTTTTCCAAGTTAAAGTTGAATGGTGCTCACTTTAGGGTTGCCCTCATTGTTTTTCATTCATAGCCTACAAACAACTCAGGTCCTTTCCACTGAAAGGGCATGACAAGGAAGTTTAAGAGACACAGTTGAGAAATGAGAATGAAAGAACACAGTGTCATTAAAAATTCAGGGGATCAGAGCATGGAGAGTATTCCGCTAGCTGCTCTGCTTTCTAGTCTGAAGGCAGACAGAAGAAACACATGAATTCAGTCACTAGTTGTGGATATGATGGTGATGTTTTGTCAGATCTTCATGAACCATGAAGTGCATCTGGGTCTGGAGGAAAGAATATATAATGTGAGTCTCAGCTTCCATTATTTTAGCTGAGACTCTGCCACTAATCAGCTATGTAATTGTGGATGATAGATTTAATTTTGGAGTCCATGCTCTCTAATGTTGGGATCTTAAATCATTTCCCTACTTGTTATGTAGAAACTTAAGTAATGTCTGTGAGAGCAGTTTGGAATATGGCAAGTTCTGAGTAATTTCTATCTCTGCTGTGTGCTTTACTCTGCAGTCATTGCTTATTTATGTGTTCTCTCTTCTAAGCTATAGGTTCCTTGAAGCTGTATTATGTATTTCAGAATCCTTAGCACAAAGCATAGCTGGGCTCAGCCATTTTGATGAGTGAGTGTTTGCATAAATAAATTAATAGAGAAACAAAGGAAAGCAGGTACTAGGATTGGGGGTATTGCACAGTAATCAGGAGAAATGATGTTACTCTGAAAGTAATAGTAATGCAAGTGCCTTTTGGAAAAAAACTGGAGCATTGTTTCCATAAAGTTAAGAATGGATAGCTCCTGGAAGATTGAAATATTTTATAACTAATCAACTAATGTGGGCTAACTACTCTCATTTCATAATTGTTAAATAGCATAAACTCATATTTTAAATGCTATTTTTCTGTTCCTCTTATGTTCTGTGTTTGTTTCTCATATGATACCTTGTTTCTTATTCAGTAGGATGTTAATTCTGATACATTTATGAGAAGAGACATAACCACTTAATCATAGAAAGGGTTGGCACAACTGTAATCCTAACTTCATCGGGCAACTGAAAATTTCCCATTTAGTATTTGGAAAATGTTAACTCTAAGACCATTAAAGATACTGGCATGAAAATGTTTTATTTATGTCAGCTATCCAAATAAAAACAAGAAAGTTGTTATTGTATTAGAAAAAAACACTTTTACCATTCCTTTAACGCCCAATTTGTTTGTTAAAAAAAAAAAAAATCATTGGATCTTGGCATCTGGCTGTGTGATCTGGGATGGTGCTTCCTTGTCTCTGTTGCTGTATGGGCTGCATGTGCGGTCCTTTTCTGCATGGATGAGGTGAGCGTGCGGTGTATATGTTACTTGGCAAGCTCCTCTTTGCAAATGCCACTCCCAGATTTCTTCTGTTTTTCATTTTTCCATTGTAGTCTTTACAAGTCCAGCTTGTGTGGGCATGTACCCACATTCAGTGTGCATGTGTTTTGTGGCTTCAATTTAGGCAGCTATTTTTGAAAACAGTCTTTTGTGTTTATTTATTTATTTGTTTCTAAATGCTCAAGATTGCTAGAGAGCTCAGCACATAATAGGATGGGCAAAGCCATGCGGTGACTGAGATTCTGTTATTGTCAAATGTTTCACTTCACTGAGTCTTTGATCTCTGTGTTAGAAGCTTACAGATTAATGAGTCTAAGTGATGGATGAGTTATGTTTATTCTAGCTGGTGAAAGGCTCTTTCTTTCAAACTCTTTTCTCTCTTTCTTTTTTAAAATGTATTTTGAGAGCATGATCCTAAAGGAATCCACCTAACATTAATGCCAGGTTTTAATGATTCTGTGCAAAGTATTTTAAGAAAATATTTTTGTGGGTTGGTGTAGAATACATGCTATAATTTCCTGTAGGGGAAACACATGAATCAGATGGTTATTGAATATGTATGTTATCCATTTTGTGGCCTTTCTGTAGTTCTGAGTTTGAAATTCTAAACTGACCACCCCTGTTAACTCAGGATGCTTCCGAATATATTTACTCTCTGTCTATTCACCACCCCCTCCCAGATTCGAGGTGTATAGTCTGGATATCCAAATTAACCTTAGCGTTATCCTAGGGACAACATCATTAGAAAGTGATTGATAATTACACTGAATCATTTAATTCTCAAGAGCAAATAGATATAAAATGTGGACAATTTATGGCCTTCGTTTATGTCTGTATTTAAGAATGTATTATCTTGTATTTCTTGTATACTGAATTTATATAGCTCTTACCAGCTTTTGAATGTTAGTAAAATTGTCTTAATAGCAATAGCTCGTGTTTTGCTGGGTCACTGCCCCAATCTTCAGAGTAAATGATTTCCAGACCCCCAAAGTCCTTTTTCTCACCGCTAATTTTCAGGAATCCTCAGGGACTGTCTCATGCATTTCAAGAGATATATTTCCTGCCTAGGTCACCATTGTCTCTCTGGGGCATGCAGTTTTTTCTATTAGGCAGCTGAGAAAAATATTTTGCTGTTGGTACCTTAACCAGAGGTGAGATAAAAGACCAAGCTACAGATTTTCAAAGGAAGTTTACAAGAACTAATTACAAAATCCTTACACTCCACATGGATAAAAGAGGGTAGCTATGTAGAGAGGATTTGGTGAAAAGAATTCCCTGGGTGAGTTTTGCTGTGAGTTGTACACCTTTCTGTAGAGTGATGGGGACTGTCAGTGGAACCAGTGAATCTTGGTATGACTTTCCTGTAGTTCTGGGGGGCACAGTGGTCTGGTGCCTAACTCATATTTAGGAAATCAATGTAGCCTGTGACACATGGAACAAACTACTTATCCTCTAGGGGAGTGACTCCATTTCTAATTGGTGGCTTGTCAGAGATGCATGAGTGACTAGGACCTGTTGGGGAACCCAGGGTGGACGTGTTTACATGTGGTCATTTTAAAAAGGGATCATGCCAAGAGGGTAGGGAACCCATCAGTGAGAGCCCATGGGGTGTAATCCTGGGTATGGAAGCTGAGAAGAATCAGGAATGGCTAGCCAAGGGAGGGACAGTGCTGTATTAGGGAAGCCATAGGTAGAGAGGCTTAGGGGAGTAAGTTTCTAAAAAACCTATATAAATAAATACCCACAAGAGAGAGTTGGCTTTAGCTACTTCCATGGCCTGAGACCAAGAATCTTCTATTGTAAGTATCAAGTGAGAACTTTCCTAGCCAGTAACCCACAGTAACCCTGGAAGTGGTTCTTAACAGAAAGAAGTAAATGGGAGTGAAATATGTGGAAAGTAAAGAAACCAGTTTGAATTTACTCTTTATAGCACATCGCTGCTCCCCTGCACCAGGGCAGAGTGTGTGGATAGAAGATTTAGAAAATTTGGTTTCCTGAATGTCCAGATAAGTCCTGGGAGATCATCTAGTCTCATCCTGAGCACAGGTGAAGGACTGTACCCATTGGGCAGATTTAGAGGGACAATGGGTGATAAAAAGCAACTGCCTCCTAACATGGCATTCCAGGAGTCCTGCTACTTAGGGTGCCAGTTGTTGTTTTTGATGTTATCAATCTCTAGATTTCTCACTTGACCAAGACTGCTTTGTCATCATCAGTAGCAAAGCATGAGGGCAGGACTTTTCTCCCTTTGTGTTACACCCCCAGAAGGATCCCAGTGAAGTTTTATTTCCTCAGTGCATCGCAAAGTTCAGTGGAAGAGCTTTCATGGATTTTACTTAGAGCTATTTTTATTTCAGACCCTCGAAGCTGAGCCAGGGACAGATTTGAGAAATTGCTGTCATGTAGGCTATACTCAGAAATCTAGCACAAGGTTTTATTTTTGTCCTAGAGTCAGTCTCAGTTTTATATATGTATGTGCCCAAGCTTGACCAAATTTATACTGAATACTCTTTGGAAAGCACTGGCCATGAGACAGCAACAGATTCAGGAAGGTAGGAAGGAAAAATACCATTTGATAGTAGCCATTTAGAAAAGGACACCATGCCATTTAATATTAATATTGACAAGCTGTAATTATAGTTTGCAGAGCCAGGCTTTTCTCTTTGTGCCATGAACTGAACGATTACAGTAGCATCACTTGTTAGTAATGCAGAACCTCAGGCTTGTTTCAGACTTGCTAAATGAGAACCAGCAGTTTGCCAAGATCCCCAAGTTATTTCTTGTATATTTCAAAATCCGAGGAAGCCTGATTTAGAGAATATCATCTCAGATCATTTATGATACCAACATTCTTGTCAAAAACTTTTGCAAGTGTAGAATTTCAGCTTTTAGAATGAAGCGGTTGTCTACTTGGCTTCTTGCCAGCTCTAACAATAATGTCCTACAGTGAACTGTCATCTGGCATTGTTGGGAAATGGTGTTCAGGGGGACAGTTTGTCAGCTCTGGCAAGGTCAACATCCTGCTTAGAGCGACATCAGTGGGCACCACAGGTTGCTATTTCAGAACCAAAGGGAAAAAGTGGAGAGGAACATTCTTTTGGAACATAATTTGTTTCCCCTTCTCAAAATCTCATGAGTAATGTATAGGGGAAGGAAAATTTGGGAGTTGTGTCATACGTTAAAAATTGTGGTTTTTTTTTTTTTTTAAAGATAATTGAATAAAGTGCTTGCAACTTCTATTCCTTGGGATTTTCTGTGCTTGCATTTTGGAATCATATCTGCTCTGGTGGGATCCTTTTTCCATTATGTCCTAATCATGTAAATTTAGGCACATGACCAAAGTGCCCCACACCTGAGTTTCCATGTGTGTGAGCTCAGATCAGTAAAACTGACCTGCGGGGCTGTTGTGAGGATTAAACAGAGGAATGTACCCTCGGAGGGATAACCCTGTTTACTGTCATCTGCATCCTCATGAACATCCTCAGTAGGTTATTAAACAAGGTTTTCATCACACTATGAGCTTCTGAGTTCCTGAGAGGAACACATGTAATATTTAAAACACAGCACTGACTTAATTTAAAAGGAATAAGCCATGTTATTAGGGCATTGTAGCATTGTACTAGAAAAGTTGATAGTTTTTTTTTTTTTTAAATTCAAGATAAAGCATTTTTATGTCAGTGACTGACAAATATTCCCTCAGCATAAATGGCCTTTGGAGAGCTCATGTTCCTGCCCTCTGAGCCACTGCTGCTGTGAAAGAGGGCTTCTCCCATCTTTGTGCTCTTCCTGATGGTTGCTTGTACAGAATAACTTGCTTTTATCACCTGGATGCCAGGGCACAATAACATATAGGTAGCGAGGCTCTCCTTTTTCTTTATTTTTTTCCACTGGCCTCATATGGAATGCTTCCACGGAAGCATATGGAAGATCCCAGGCTAGGGGTCAAATGCAGCTGCAGGCCTACAGCACAGCAACAGCGACTCAGGATTTAAGCCACATCAGCAACCTATGCTGCAGTTGTGGCAATGCCTGATCCTTAACCCACTGAGAAAGGCCAGGGATCAAAGCCACATCCTCACGGCCCTATGTCAGGCCCTCAACCTGCTGAGCCACCAAGGGAATTCCTCCTTTTTCTGATCCACTGGCAAAAGGGGGGAAGAGGCATTCCCAGCTTAAATATGTCAACTATAAGTGGTTTAAATATACCAAGAACTAATTTGAGCACTTAGCAAATATATTCCTTCAGTGGGAAAAATGCATCCTATGCCCAGTGTGCCCTAATCATACTTTAAGATCAAAACTGACGTGGGGTCAACTTTTAGAACAAAATCCTCTCGGGAACTGAGAAATCTCTTTTTCCAACTGATCATTTAAGAGACCATTTAAGAGACGATTTGAATTTTAGCAGACATGAGAGTGGGTCACTCGCCTCCATCAGGACCATTTCCCTCCATGCAGCTCCAGCTCTCAGCCCTCTTGCCACAGATGGCTTTGTGAGCCTGTGACCACCATTCAGCATATGGCACCTCCTCTTTTAGCAAGGTGACCTCAGAATTGGGCAAAGGACAAGGATTTGGGTTTGATTGTGTGGACAGAGGCATTCCATTTACTCTGCTAGACCCAAATGGTGAAGGTCTTCACTTCCTCCAGGGGACTGTGGGATGAATCTGACATTCTGGGCAGTGAGGTGGAGAGACTGGAAAACCCCAAACCTTTGATGATGTTGAATTAGTGGACCAGCTAAACCTGAAGCTTCTCTGATCCCTGTGTCTTTTGTTGTGTGGACTGATACGTTTCTGCGTCATGTAAACCACTTCAAACTGGATTTTCCATCTCTTGCCTTTGCAACCGTGTAACTGATACAAGAATTGGAATAAAGTCTTTCTAACCCAATATGTGGACAAAATCCTTTAGGCTCTTGTGATACACAAGAGTCATGAATTCTCATATGAATGGAAAGTTTAGTAAAGAATTTTGTTTCCTAGAATGACTGACAAACTTTTATCCACTGGTGCAGCTAACCTTTTGGTTTGATTATATTCTCTAACAATATAAGAATTCTGGTACAGTTTCCTCTCTCTCCTCTTCCCTGATCTCTTGAAAACATTAGCCCCACCAGCTGTCCTGCCCTCCTGGGCATTGTAGGGGTGCAGGATGTGGATCGAAAAGAAGTAAACCTGTTGGTAATAAATTCCTTTCAGTAACGGAAGACTGAACCTGAATCCAAGCAATTGGTTGTGATCTGTGATGCGGAAGTCTTCCGAATTGGTGTGCTGAGCAGCAAGCCCGGGTCCTTGTCAGTTACCAGGAGGGAAGTGTGGGCACTTGGCATCACAGCTGACTAGAGTGTGGGTTTTATATCCTGTAAATACAGGTTGCAGACAAAAATTTAACTCCATGTTTTTGCATCCTTCTACCTCCTAAGTTGTCTGAGTGTTTACTCTCTTTTTTTTTTTTTTAACCAGAGGTCCTTTTGACTCTTCATCTCTGCTATAAAATTCAACATCGAAATAAAGATACTATCCAAAATGCAAATGGAGATTTGTACATTTCGATTGGAACAAATAGGACGAGGCTGATGCTGAGAGTTTTCAGCTTTAGGGAATTTTAATGCTTACTTAGAAAATGTTCCTTTTTTCCCTCTAAGTATCTTATAACTGCTGTTCAATATTTTAAGAAGATAAGGTAATGTTCGGGTTTTTCAGTGTCGTGTAACAAACCACCTCAAATATTAGTGGCTTGAAACAGAGCCATTTATTTTGCCTATGAATCTCCAGTTTGGGCAGGGCTCAGCTGGGACAGCTCGTCACTGTTCCACTCGGTGTCATCTGGGGTGGCTTGAAGCCTGGGGCCTGCAGTCATCTGAGAGCTTTTTCACTTATCTCCTGGTTGATAATGGAAAGACTCAATAGGAGGCCGGCATTGGGTTCTGTGGGCATTTCATTCTTTATGTTGTCTCTTCAGCAAGGTCCTTTAGCGTAGTCAGACTTCTTATAGGTTAAATTAGGACTCGCAAAGTTTATGTCCCAAGTGAAGAGAGAGCCAGGAAGAAGCTCTGTTGCCTTATTTGACTCCGTCTCTGAGGTCACAGAGTGCACTACTGATGCTTTATTTAGGGCAGAAATGAGTCACCCACCATATTCAAGAGATGGTTAATTAGGTCCCTTTTCTTCCTCCCTCCACTTCTCCTCCTCCTCCTTTCCTTTGTATTTTATTTTATTTTATTTATTTATTTTTTTTCTTTTTAGGACCATACCTGTGGCATATGGCATACGTGGCATATGGGTAAGGGGTTGAATCAGAGCATAGCTGCTGCCTTATGCCACAGCAGCACCAGATCAGAGCTGCATCTGTAACCTACACCACAGCTTGGGGCAATGCCAGACCCTTAACCCACTGAATGAGGCCAGGGATCGAACCTACATTCTCACAGACACTATGTTGAGTTCCTAACTTGTTGAGCTCCAACAGGAACTCCTGTATTTTATTTTAAATGCTAGCATTCTATTATATTTAAAGTTTGTTGAATATAGGGAGTATGTCACAGTATTTAGCTAGGCTTTGAATGCAGTAGGAGTAGAATAAACTTCATTTTCGGATAGTCTATACGTGGCACACTTTTTTTCTTAATTGTATCGAGGTATAATTTACATACCGTAAGATTTACTCGTTTTAACTAAATCCATGATTTTTTAGGTGAATTTATGCAGTTATTCAGGCACTAGACAATCCAGTTTAGAACATTTCCTCACCACTGTAAAATTCCTCATGCCGATTTATAGTTAATCCCCAGTCCCAGGCAATCACTTAATCTTCCTTGTCTTTCCAGATTTGCTTTTTTGGAGTATTTCATATAAGCGGAATCATAATTACATGTCATTTGTTTTTGGCTTTTTTTCACACAGCATAATGTTTTTGAGGTTCATCCATGGATTGCTGGATCTGATGCCAGTTCTGTTTTAAAATTTTGGGGAAACTCCATACTGTTTTTCATAATGGCTGCATCAATTTACATTTCCAGCGAGAGTTCACAGGGGTTCCCCTTTCTCCACATCCTCTCCAGCACTTGTTATTTTATGTCTTTTGATAGTAGCCATTCCTAACAGATAGAAAGTAATATCTCATTTTGGTTTTGATGAGCATTTTCCTGATGAATAGTGATGTTAAGCACCTTTTCATGTACATGTTGGCCATCTGTATTTCTTCAGAACAGTATCTATTCAGATCTTGTACCCATTGTTAATTGGATTTTTTTTTTTTTGGCTGTTGTATTCTATAAGTCCTTTATATATTTTAAATGTAACACTTTATCAGATATAGATGTTTTGCAAATATTTTCTCCCATTTGGTATGTTTCCTTTTCATTTTGTTAATGGTTTCCTTTGCTGTGCAGAAGATTTTTTTTAGTTTGATGCAGTTCCATATGTTTATTTTTGCTTATGTTGCCTTTGCTTTTAGTGTCAAATCTAAAAAATTCATTGCCAAGATTGATGTCAAGGAGCTTACCCCCCTTTTTTCTTCTGAGAGTTTTATGATTTTACTTCTCGTAAGTCTTTAATTAATTAATTAATTTTCTTCATGTAAGTCTTTAATTAATTAATTAATTTTTCTTTAATTTATTTTGATTGATTTTTGTGTATGGTGTAATGTAAGGGTCTAGTTTCGTTCTTTTACATGTAGCCATGGGTTTCACCTTTTGACGGGAAGAGTGTTAATTAATTTGAAGACAATGCTTTAAAATGAGGTAGGTAGATGTCTAAAGATTGACGTTAAGTATCATTAGAAAGTTATGATATTTTCTTGCATATGATGCTGTTTCAAGGGCTTATAGTAAAAACTCAGGTTTGCAAAAATAAAAGGTTATATCCAATTTCTAATGGTGGACCAGCTGAATGTTTTTTATATAGCAAACATTGTCTTAGCCCTTTACATTTAAAATCATTTAAAACTATCAAATCATCATTTACAACTATGTAAAATAAAGTTTTATTTAGTGATTATTCCCATTCTACAGCTGACAAAATTTAGGCTTTTTTTATTTTTTATAAACATATAGTCAACTTACAATGTTGTGCGAGTTTCTCCTATACAAAATGACCCAGTCATACATATATATAAATTCTTTTTCTCATATTATCTTCCTTCATGAGACATTAAGGGAGATAGACAGTAGAGGAACTGGATTTGAACCCAGATCTGTCTATTCCAGAGTCAGCTCTCAGAGCCTCTTTACTATACTCTCTAGGCCCAGAGCATTTCTTTTTTGGGTTCTCTGTGATCAATAGAAATTTTACTTTAAACAGTACAAAACCTAGTCTACCTGTGTTCTTTTGATCCATAGTGTGTATTGGGCTATTAAAGCCAAGGCCAGGGTAAGTGTTATGCTATCTGGGCTGAGATGTGGCTTCAATTTGTAGATTGAGGCAACTATAGAAATCAAATCTGGGAAACATGAGTTGTTATTAGGTACTGAAGCCAAGCCAAGGGATATGAGCAGCAGGTTGGGAAGACATGGGAGGATTCACATAGTGAAGGCTAAGGCTGTACTGAGGACCACAAGTTCAAGCTCACAGCATGAAGAGACACCCATTAGTACTGGAGGCATCGTTAATAGCAGAAAGGAAATGGGCAGAGATCCAGCCAAACTATAGCCAACAAACTAAAATAGAGGATGATAAATGCTGTCATCAAGATGTGAACAGGACAATGGGGGATGAAGACTAGAGGCAGGAGGCAGTAGATGTGTGTTTGACCACCCCTCTGCTTCAGACAGGAAACAGACTTTATTTGGGTCCTGGATCGAGTATACTGAAGTGATTATTTTGGACTCTTGAGTGGGTCTTCCTGCCTAGAAACCTTGCTTTTAAACTTTCTAAAGACTTAAAACTAATTTGGGGATGACCTCATTCACCCAGTTTCGTAAGCAAAGCACCTTATCTGAGTGAAATAATGTTTGACATTAGATTGTATGTTTTCATGAAAAGCCTAAAATATGTCAGCTAATATAGGGGTTCATCTTTACATCTATGTATTTTGTACAATTTAAATGGAAAGCCCTTGTCCCCAAGGTTTTTGACTAGAAAAGGGAGGAAATCAACCTATGAAGTTCCTCCTCTTCCATGTTATGCTGTTCCTGTTTAATAGCTTCTAAGAGACCTCCAGCTTTGCATTTATTGTTGAGTTGCAAAGGAATTTAAATGAATTTCCACTTTATATTCTGTATATACATTCTCTTTACTCACAGTTATACACTGTAATCTTCTAATTCAATCCCAAAGATTTCTGGTTATAACACCTTACTAAGACCCTGGGTGATCTTGACTTTGCGCCTTATCATATTCTTACTGAGTTTTGTGATAGTGGTGCTTTTTATTCTTAAATTCTACTTCGTATTGTCAATTTCCTTAAAATAGTTTTTTTTTTTTCCCCCTTTTGGCTAGACTCATTTCATAGAAGATTTGAACTGATTAACATGAGATTCTCAAGCATAACAGAGATGTTGTTTGGGAAACTCATGGTAACAGTAGCTATCACAAGAGTAGTGTATATTGTATTACATATACTGAGAATATTCCAGAAGAGGTGTGATTTTGATAATCTTTATCCTAATTATATGCTTATGTCTATACATTATTTTTTACCTCAATTAAATATTTAGTTTTCATTTGGTTATAACTATTATGGTACTTATATATGTATATGTTATATATATATACTCTCTTAACTTACTAATTAACAGTAAGAGCTAATTGCTCTTTCCTTCCTCCTTGATTTAAGCCAGTATTTCCCAAGATTAGATTGACTTTGAATTTCATTAGTGTGCTTGAATGTTTCTCATCGTAAATTAATCATGGAGTTCCAAGCTTACCCTACAACTGTATTAATCTAATTTGTGTGATTATAAAGGCAGCCAAATGAGGAAAACTTTTTGTGAGATTTTGGGTAATTCCTCAAAACCAGAAACAAAAATAGCAGATAAGAGCATATTTAAGGAAGAGAGACAAATTATTAGAGCTTTGAAAATGTCTCATGACAGATCAGTTTTAAATCTCATCCTTTTGTAGATGAAGAAACCAAGAAAGTTCTAGTGATGTGCCCAAGATCATTCTGCAAGTTACTGATAGAGCTTAATCTTCTAATTTCATCATTCAGATCTTTTTTCTAAATTGTTTACAGGTCAATTTTTACTCTCCTATGCTAATGGAATTTTACAGGTGGTGTAAAACAGTGGGTTAAGCTTTGTTAGTGCTTCCTGAGGGAAGGTTAGAATTTTACCTTAGGCAGACCTTTTAAAAATAGAACAAAAACTTTCCATCGTGGACAATCAACCCTTTTGCTAGTTAAGTGCCAGTGTTTAGGTCTGAAATTAACCATGAAATATTTATGATGTTAAAAGATTCTTAGTTAAAGAAATGTGAAGTATAGTTGGAAAACGTCAAGTTTAAATGAGTAGCAATTTATGTTCCAGTGTTCTCTCTGCCTTTCCTAATCATTTAAAATTATAGATAAATTTTGCCATGAATGGTGACGATGTAAAAGTTTTTCTGCATTTAGGCTTTTATTGTTTGTTTTGAAGCGTGATTAGGATTCTCTTTTAAATATAAACCCGATTTGAGACATGTAAGGGTTTTTTTTTTTTTTTGTACTTTTTTTTCTAGTTGAAAATTAGTTGAGGTTTAAATGAAAGACTTCAAAATATTCACACATTAAAAAATCCCACTATATATTATAGCTTCTATAACTTAAATTGCCTCACTATTATTTTCAACCCGTCCCTTTTTAGGTGGCTTTAATATTATTGATTGATTACTTTCTATTTTCTATTCTCTGGAGGTAGATATTCATGACTAGATGATTGGTTGTAGCAAAGTATTTTTGCTATGTGGAAATATATAAGCATATTACATGGGGAAGAGTGTTCAAACTTTCACATTTCTCATATTTTCATTAGCAGTCATTAAAAACCTTTAACTTTTTATTTAATAATTTAAATGTTATAGATAACTTTCAAGAATAACATGAAAGACTCCCATTTACCTGTCACAAAGATTCACTAGTTATTAACATTTTTCAAAATTTGCTTTAATATTCTTTCTTTCTCTTGAGAGTAAGTTGTGACCACCATGCTTTTTTCAACCCCTAAGTATTTAAGTGTATGTTTCCTAAGATAGAGCCATTCATTTACGTAACTATAGTGTAATTATTCAAATTACAAAATTTAACACTGATAGAATTATCATAGATTTTTTTTTCTTTTCTCTGGCCACATCAGTGGCATATGGAAGTTACTGGGCCAGGAATTGAATCCAAGCCATAGCTGAGACCTATGCCATGGCTGTGGCAATGCCAGCTCCTTAACCCACTGTACCCGGCTGGAGATCAAACCTGTGTCTCAGCAGCAGCCTGAACCATTGCACAGACGACACTGGATCCTTAACCTGCCACAGCAGGAACCCCGTACAGACTTTTTTAAAATGTTGCTGGTTGTCACAGTAATTTCCCTTACAGAAAATTTTTCTTGCCTTTAAACATGAAAATCTGGAGTGGTTCCTCCATCTTTTTTTGGTTTTCATGACACTGACATTTTAAAAATAGTTTAGGCTAGGTATTTTGTAGAGAGGTCCCTACATTTGGATTTGTCTGGTATTTCCTTATGAACAAAATCAGGCTATGGATTTTTGGCAGGACTTAAGGTACTTTGTCTTATTACTGTTGTTGTAAACTTTGATCTCTTGATTAATATGACATCTGCCATGCTTCTCACTGTAAAGTTACCCTTTCCCTCTTTGGAATTAGTAAGAAGGAAGATTCTGTATGTAGATATCCTGTTTCTCCTCCAACTTTCACTCACTGAGACAAATATCTCTTTATAATTCTTACAAGGACTGTTTCTCATGCCTCTTGATCATTTTACAAAAAGAAATACTGCAAAACCTAGGGCTCGGCAAAAGAAACATTTAGTGACTGTCATTTTATCTTTTTGGTGATACAAAGGTGGTAAGCATTACACGTTAGCTCATGCCACGTAAAATCAAAGGATGGAGCTTCGGTCCTCGTCTGCTCGTGGACTGCTGTGATGTTAAAGCCTTCTTGAGTTCTCTTCCAGGATCTCAGGCGCGCATTCAGTTCACTTACTTCACATCACCTTTTCCTCTTCCCGCCCATGGTCTCCCTTTGCTTTATTTTTAGCTCTTTTTAAAAATTATTTTTTCCTGTGTTGTGGCATCTTTGTAGGATGTTAGAAGATTCTCTGTAGACCATGATAGGATAAGGAAAAAAACAAAGAAACACATTTAACCTGTTTATAGGGTACATAAGTCTTTAGTTTTCATTGAGGATCAACTGCCGTGTGATCAGTCATTGACAGGAACAGAAATACAGTCTTTTTTATTGATGGCCCAGCTCAGTTCCTTGGAAGCCATCCTGCTTCCCATTTCCTTTTTATTATTTAGTGTTGCACCAGCTTGCATTGTTTTGAAACCTTCATAGTTTTTCTAGTGTCTCCTAGTGAAATTATAACCTTGTTTAGGACATGTTTTATGTACTATTTCCATGTATTATACACTCTAGCATATGTTCTGCAAGTCGTTTATAGAACACAACTATAGCATAGTAGCCGAACATCTCTTAGTATCTAGTAAGGTGTAGTAAGCAGGTAATATGTACTAAGCCAATTATTATTGAATTAAATGGAGAGTGACTGACAACTCTAGACTAGCCATTATTATTACTTATGACACTGTGTTCCTGAGATGCACAGCAGGATCTGCAAATCCTAAATCTATTTCATTCAGATTTTATGATCATTCAGGATAAATCATTACTGGAAGACAAGGGTCCTTTTTCTTTTTTTTTATTTAAATTTTTTAAAATTTTATTTTTTCCCCCCATTTTTGGCTGCCCTATGGCATATGGAGTTCCTAGGCCAGGGGTTGGATCTGAGCCCAATACCAGATCCTTTAACCTGCTGTGTTGGGCCCAGGGGTTGAACCTGCGTCATGACACTGAAAAGACACTGCCCAATCCCGTTGTGTCACAGCAGAACTCCGGGTCCTCTTTCTTAAATAAAAATAACGTGATCTTTCTCTGTAGTCAATAAAGGTGAATATGAGTGACTCTGAACACAGCAGTTTTGGAGTTATCATTCCCTGGAATATAATTGAAATAAACCTACTGTTACTTCTGCTGCTCAGCCAACCAGAAACAGTCTTGACAGGATCTGCTGTAAAGAAAATGGAAAGGAGTAATGAGGATATTTGGAATAAGGTCCTGAGGTGATACAGAGCAGAAGTATCATTGCCGAAGGAAGGAGCTGGCGCCCTGTGAACCACTACAGTAAAGAGTAACTGATGATTATCAACCTGTTCAGTTTTATGTTAAATAATAGGTAATTCTTAAGCTATAATGAAGCAAATTAAGGGGCAAGAATGATTTCCTAGATATCACCTATGAGACAATATAATGCCAGACCATCTTGCCAACTTTGAGGTATGTGATGTGACCCAGAGGCTTTAGTTTTTACTTTATAGACTATGAGTTAAATCAGAGGTAAAAAATGTGAGTCTACACTTTACATTGTTAAGTTATGAAGTAACAATGTTAGGAAGGAGGAAAGAACTTCTGAAAACATATATTGAGTATGTGCCTTAAACATGCCCTCTACAATGTCTTAAAATAGTTAAATGTAGCATCCCTTTGCAAGGGCATACTGCACAGCAGTTGTCCCTTTGTTCTTTGTCTCAGCTCATCTAAAGTGCCTGTCACATTTCAGTCAGTAACAGTATTTGTCTGTTATAGGGATTTTCTATTTTTTTAAATATATTTTTGCTATCACAAATGTTCTCTAAGCAGTTTATTCACATATATTTTGTGGTTTTGTGTACTTCTATTTTATTTTCTTTCTTCTTTTTTGTTCTTTTTAGGGCTTTACCTGTGGCATATGGAAGTTCCCAGGCCAGGGGTCGAATTGGGTCTGAGCCGCATCTGCAACCTATGCCGCAGCTTATAGCAATGCCAGATCTTAACCCGCTGAGCGAGGCCAGAGATCTAACCTGCATCCTCAGGGATACCATGTCAGGTTCTTAACCTGCCTTGCCACAAAAGGAACTCCCAGAGTTTTCAAAGAGGAGACCAAGTTTGAAAATGTTCCTCTATCCCTTGAGCATTTTTCCCTATGGGAGGCTCAAGACTGCTCAAGGCTTCCTAACTTTGAAAACAGATAATAGCAGGGCCTTAATACTCAGTAAATGAAGTATATGAATTGGAATTATCTATCTTTATAATGTGAATAATAATGTAAACATTTAATATTTAATGGGAATTTTTTTTTTTTTATATCTCTTCCTGCAGCTTGCAGAGTTCCTAGGCCAGGGATCGAACCCACACCATAGCAGCGACTCTAAGCCACAGTGGTGACAATGCTGGGTCTTTAACCCACTGAGCCACTAGGGAACTTAATTATAATTTCTTAAAATTTCTTTGCCTATACAAGTTGATTTTAGAACATGTCAAGAAGAGAAAATATGACAAGGATCACCTTTTCTTCTCCCTCTCTCTCAAATGCTGACAATTGGAAGGGTTTAATAAAAAATGAAAAGGAAAGGGGGATTTTGATTGTTTGTTTGTTTTGGTTTTGTTTTTTTAGGGCCACACCTGAGGCATATGGAAGTTCCAGGCTAGAGGTCAAATTGGAGCTGCAGCTACAAGCCTGCATCATAGCCACAGCAACGCCAGATCCAAGCTGTGTCTGTCACCTAGGCCAAGGCTCACGGCAGCATTGGATACTTAACCCAGTGAATGACGCCAGACAAACCCCTGTCCTCATGGATACTAGTTGGGTTTGTTACTGCTGAGGCCACTACGGGAACTCTGGAAGGGGGATTATTGTAAAGCAGGGTAGCTAAAGCATTTAACTTTTAGGATTCTAATATTTTTGGGTAAAGCTATATATCTCTGATTTGGTACCTAATTTCCACTTGATAATAGGGTTTAAAATTGTGTCCAGATTTATATTAAAATGTTAATAGTTAATCACTGAGTGAAGAGAGACCTGAGTTCAGTTCAGTAGGAGGCACCGTGTTAGTTTTGGATCTACTGTTAAATATTTGTGCAATTTTGACCTCTTTGGGCTTCAGTCTCCTAAAAGGAACAATAGTAGGTATGATTATCTCAGGGCTGCTCCTTAACTCCAGATTATTTTCTATCTAGTTTAACCTTAATGTATGAAAAACAGATTCAACTTGCAGATTTGCCATGAAGTATAATCTCTTGAAGAATCAAGACCTATACACTTGTGTGTATACAGACTTGTAATTTATAATTAGATGACACTGAATATGATAGATGGAGGTCACCACTCAGGTTAATTCAGATACAAAAATCCCCTTTCGTTCACCCTAGGAACAGTTGCTTTAACCTTGTCATTTCTTGTCTGTGTAGTCATAGATAAAAACTATGAGTATGTGGCTTTATTTGATGGGAAGTTCTTGGCAGTTAATACCCAAGGGTTTTTCCATAGTTTTTTTGTTATTGCTCTTTGGTTTGTGCGGGAGTTGAGTTCAATTTAGGGGCAGAACTTCCTTTCAGATCTCAGTGGATTTCACTCTTCTTTGCAGTGGCAGTAACTTTAAAAACCTCAGGAGGTACAATACTTTTCATCGATAGTAAAGGCATATAATTGTGTGAATGTGAAGTCTCTTTAAAATATAATTCACATTCCTTTGTCATTTTAATCATATTTTATATTTCTGTGATAGCTAAAATAGAATAAAATAGATAATTTTATTTATCATACCATGGGTTTCGAGGCCTTACATGCTCTGGACTCTGCTTTAATCTCAGACCATTCTCTAATGCCTTTGTTGTGCTTTAAGTCAGACTTCCCTTCTTCCACTTGTTTTTCTCCCTGCCTGGAACTCTTCTTCTGGAGCTTTGAGTGGAAGCTAAGGGGTGAGGAGTTATAAATTCATACCTCAGTCCCAAAGTACCTCTTCATTGAGCCCTTTTGCTTACCACTCAATTTAAATTAATACCTCGGAGTTCCTGTCATGGCGCAGTGGTTAACGAATCTGACTAGGAACCATGAGGTTGTGGGTTCGGTCCCTGCCCTTGCTCAGTGGGTTAACGATCCGGCGTTGCCGTGAGCTGTGGTGTAGGTTGCAGACGTGGCTCGGATCCCGCGTTGCTGTGGCTCTGGCGTAGGCCGGTGGCTACAGCTCTGATTCAACCCCTAGCCTGGGAACCTCCATATGCCACGGGAGCGGCCCAAGAAATAGCAACAACAACAACAACAAAGACAAAAGACCAAAAAAAAATTAATTAATTAATACCTCTACTGCCATAATTTTCTGTCATATCAACTTGTTTTGTTTTCTTCATGGCTCTGAGCATTATCTGATATGATTTATGTTTTGCTTATTTGACTGTCTTTCTGAGTTATAATAGTGCCATGAGAGCAGGGCCTTTGTATTCCATAGTAAATATTTGCTTGAAAACCATTTGAGTTCAGGTAGTAAGTCATGAATTGCAGCCTAATGATTAAAGTATTTTAAATGAAATCATCAGAAACTTCTAGGTTTGGCTTATAAGCAGTTCATTTGTGATTGATTTGAAACTCTCACCTAAGTTATAAGGAATAGTTTTTTTTTTTATTTAAAAAATTTTTTACAGCAGGGAAAAGTGCTTTATGAGAAAGCTGGCAATCTGGATAGATGGTGGACTTATGTCCAGAGACCAACTCTGAAGATTCTGCTCAGCAATCATAATTTTTACAAAAAGGGGAAACAATATTAGTCACTAAGGCAGTAGATCAGATTCTTAGTCATTTTGCCATTGCCTGCAGATCTGCTGACTTCTCCCCATCTTCCTTGGGGTGCTGTCTTCCCTGGTCCACCTGCAATTGGATGTTCCCTTACCCACGTGATTCACCTGCACATTTACTAAGGGGAAGCTAGGAGTAGAGGATTAGTCATTCTTTACCTACTTAATTGAAGAATAGGTAATATATTGCTTCTGGTTGGACAGTGACTTTCATTGGTTATATACCTGTTAACCAAGAAGGGAATTTTCATGCTATCAGCCTAGTCTATCATAAAGTTATCGTCAGTTCAGACAAGAACCTGTTCACATTTTGCCTTGCATGTAGATAAAGCAGGCAACTAATTTTTCACCAACCATTCTCAATGGACCATCCATGGCACTGAAATCCGAACCATTGGAGTGTCATGCTATGTTATATTTCCCAAGGGCAAATAGCTTTCAGAGTACAAGAAGATTAGCACTTGTCAGTGAATAAGATTTACTAGTTGGTAGGAAGCATGGAGCAAGGTCTTAATGAAAGAAGCCATAGAAGTAATAAGACTTTATTGGAGGGCCAATGAGTGTGGTAATGCTTGGAAATATTGAAGATTCAGGTTCCCTGGGAATATAGTCTTTGGTGAGGGGCTCCAGTGGGAGAGAAAGGGGATGGTGGCATATGGCCTGAATAAACACACTGGAATAAAAGCCAAAACAAAGCCTCTATAGTGGCAGCTGAAGAGGAGATAGAAGTTTCTGGACAAAAAATTTATCCACTTCACAATTTGACATAGGCTTGCCCTTATTTTTGCCTTTTGGCCTAAATGCTCTAACTGTAACATAGCAACGTAATTTAGTACCTTATTAATGTAGATAGTATTCTCTGGCCACTAAGCTCAGAGACCACAGGAAACTGTTTTCCATTCCTCATTCTTTCAAGGGTGTTTATAAGCCTAATTGAAGTTTTGGCACAGAGTTGAAAGGCCTTTTCCAGTGATAAGCCAGCAGGCATTGCTTATTCATCCCTGATAAATATCTAGGGATAGGTTGGTTTGCCAAATAGCATTAAGTTTGCCTATTCTACCTCCCCTATCCCCAGCAGTTATTCAAGATTTATTGGAAAAATGGTAACTAGAATAGATTAAAAAGTCAGAATATCAGAATAAGTAATAGAAGTTAATCACATTCATTCACCTTTTAAAAGTGGAAATGGAAATCTCGTGACACAATTGACTTTTGTTTGCATATACAGTGAAAATCTATAACCTGGCATGCCCAAGTAAAAGGTGGGCTACATTCATTATCTATAAAAATCATTTTTCCCCCAAAAAACAAAGATCCTTAAAACTGATATCCATACACTTCAGTTTTTTCTCTTCTTTAGTGGTTTCAGGGCACTTTACAAGCAAATAGTGTATGAATGAATGAACTATTATTTGAGACTGAAGCCAGTTTACAAATAGGAAAATGATAATTTAGTTTGCATGAATGCAAAGTCCAGCATTGTTCATCTTACTTCAGTTTGATTTTGATGTTTTCTTTCTCTTCCTTCCTTCCTTCCTTTTTAACATTCGTTCTTTTTTTGTGTGTCTTTTTAGGGTGTTGCATATGGAAGTTCCCAGGCTAGGCGTTGAATTGGAGCTGTAGCTGCCAGCCTACGCCACAGCCACAGCAATGTCAGATCTCAGCTGTGTCTGCAACCTATACTGCAGCTCATGGCAGTGTCAGAACCTTAAGCCACTGAACAAGGCCAGGGATCAAACCTGTGTCCTCGTAGATACTACTTGGGTTTGTTACTGCTGAACCACAATGCGAACTCCCTTATTTTGGTGTTGTCTTTTCTCTAACTTCTAACTCCTTCCCCCACCTGCTCCCCCAACCCTACTCTCATCCAATGGGCCCGTAAGAAGAAATGTTTTTCTGGCCTATGACAGTAGACCTCAGATATGGCTCTAGAACCTGGAGGATAAACAAATGAGAGCTGGAGGCATAGGCATTTCCTGAGAAATACTCCTGATTCTTTTGCGAAGACAGATTGGCACTGGGTGGGAAGTGGTGGGGAGGGATAAATTAAGAGTTTGGGATTAATGTATACATACTACTATAGTTGAAATAGATACCAACAAGGACCTACTGTATAGCACAGGTATTATATACTCAATATTTTGTAATAACCTATGAGGGAAAAGAATGTGAAAAAGTTACATGTTATTTATATATATAACTGAATCACTGTGCTGTATACCTGAAACTAACCCAATGCTATAAATCAATTGTACTTCAACAACCCCCCCCCAAAAAAACCCTAAAATCCCTTACACTTGGCATATTAGGGGAAGCTTACCGAGGAGGTAACACTTGGACTGAGGTTTGAAGGATACAGAAGAGACATTTAGATAATGAATGAAACAGGTGTACCAGGGAAGAATAATGTTGGAATAGGTCACAGTGTGATCTAGTGCTTGTAAGTTGTCCTATATGGTGGAAGAGAAGACTTCCTATGGGACAGTGGCAGCAGAAAAAAGTTATTAGGAGCTAGGGAGGGGCTCCTTCATTAAGGATCCGGGGATAGGAGGCTAAAGAAAGGTCTTTTATATTGAAGGCTGTGGAGAGGTGATAAGAGCTGGAAATTAACATACTCCTTTTTTGTCTATAGAAACTATTCTGGCAGTTGTGCGGAAAACTAAATATGAGTGGATTTTAATACTGGGTGCTGAGAGATTTGTAAGGTAGATGTTGCTGTAACCCCGGGAAGGGGTGATGGGGTATATCCTGAGGCCATGGGGAACCCATGAACTGGATGAAGGCAGAGAGGCTTCAGGCCAGGATGATGGGCAGCTGGTGAATTGGGTACCATTCACTGAGAGGAGGCAGATGGAGTGATTAGAGAAGGCTGGGTCCTGTCTTGAGGGTGGGTTTTTTGAGGTGCCTGTGGGAATGGGGCAGACACTTGGTTTACAGATAGGGAGCTTAGCAGAAATATCTGGGCTGGAGAGAAGATTTATAAGCCATCACTTCACATGATATTTGAGGTATGAAAGCACATGAGGTCATCAAGGATGGGATGTCGAGTTTTATCTTAAAATGTAAGATAAAGGTAAGTTAGTTGAGTCTGTCTTTGCTCCTTTTACTCTGCAAAAGAATTCTTGAAAGCTGATAAGGTCAAAAGGCCACCTAAATATACATACACCTAGATGATTTCATGATGATATGCTAGTGGGGATGGGATGAAAGCTTTAGGGTACTGATTTCACTAGCTTTGTGTCTTTACGTTGGTATGCAAAACTATTTTTCTTTTGATAGTCGTAACATACGTTCCAGCTTTATTATATTCTTGAATTATCTGAAAATATATTTTCTCATCCAACATTTACAGATGGTTTGGGATTGGCACATGCGTGCTGGTGGCATATGGAATGATTGGCCAACAGGAGCCCGCTGGGTAGTACAGGGAACTCTATCCAGTATTCTGTGATAATCTATATGGGAGAAGAATCTGAAAAAGAATGGATGTCTGTATATTTATAACCGAATCATTTTGTTTTATAGCAGAAATTATCGCAACCTTGTAAATCAACTGTACTCCAGTAAAACATTAAAAAAATGAAGAAAATTTAGATTAATTAAAATATACCGTAACTCTGGTCATATATTAGAATATCTTAGAAATTAACTATAAGCGGAAAGTTACAAACAGGATATGATTGTCGGCCGTCGGTGATGGGGATTGTCTTATTGTCAAGCTTCTGTATGGAGGGCTGGGTAGTGCTGAGATAAGAAGTAGGGTCTTACCAGCAGCGATAGTCTTCTTGCTTATGTAAACTGAGCACCTGAGGTGCCAACTCTTTTTCTCCACTAAATACGGTATCTCTTAATTTTTTAAGAGGAAGCAGAAAAAGAGAGAAGCAAGAGATTTTCCCCCCATACCTTTTACTTTAATTTTTAAATTGAAGTATAGTTGATTTACAGTGTTGTGTTAATTTCTGCTGAACAGTAAATTGGTTCAGTTATTTATATTTATATTTAATTTCTGCAGAACAGTTTATTTCTGCTGAACAGCAAAGTGATTCACTTAACTTAAAATTTTTAGAAAATATTTTTTTTCCGTTATGGTTTATCGTAGGATGTTGGATGCAGTTCTCTGTGCTCTGCAGTAGGATCCTATTGATTATCCCCTTCAAGCATGTTAGCGTACCTTTGCTAACCCCACCCTCCTCTGACTTGGCAACCACAAATTTGTTCTGTGAGTCTGTTTCTGTTCTGTAGAGAGGTTCTTCTGTGTCATTTTTTTAGATTCCACGTATAAGTAATATTGCATTCCCATACCTTTTCAGGGGCATGACTCAGGTGTCTTCGATCATAGCATTACTGCTTTGCACTGTATCAGGTTCTGTGCATCATTGTGAGTGTCCTAGAGTCTGAATGGCTGCTGCTGTCAGGCAGGAAAGTAGTTTCCAAGCTTTATTTTCTGGAAAAGAATCTTAAATATCCTTTTACCCCATTCTGTGAACTGAGAGTAATTCAAACCATGGCCTGAGGGTAAGCCCCAAAGAGGTCAGATGTTAATGATTTATTAAATGATTGTGTTTTCTATCAGGATGTCCTCTTCACAGATAAGGAATAGTGTATTGTTTTCTGTGTTTGTCATGTGTTATAAAGAGAATTTCTCTAGTATTGACATAACACTCATATTTCACATGATATAAGACCTCACAGAAAGGGCTGAATGAGGTTCTTTACTTCATTGGATAAGAAAGGTTTTTGACAGCTGTACAGTGTGGTTAACTAGCCCATAGTTTATGACCAGATCTGGCTTTGGAAAAGACCAGGAATGGGAGTTATAACATATGGAACTTATTTGGGAAGTAATTCTTAGCTATGACTAAGAGCCTGTGCTCAGATGCCTGGGAAAGTTTAAAAGAAAATGTTTGCAAAATAAATCATATCTCTTGTTTGCTAAATTGTAGGACTTAGATAACTTTTGGGTACTTGTGGACTTCTGCGATTCTGCATTAAAGCTCTGAAGGTTTCTCTTTTAATCAATTTTTCCTGGTTTTATTTTTAACAACACTGTGATTCAATTCGTTGGTTTATTCGATTAAGGAATTATTTCTTTCAAAAGATTATTTTCTCTTTCCCCAGCCACTGGAGTTCCTTAAAATATTCACATTCAAGCAGTCACTACAAGGGTAGTTTATAGGAAAGATACTCTGTATGTGTATATTAGCTTCTGGTGCTTTTTTTTCTTAACTGTTAAAGTCCCAATTACCATATTTCCTGTGTTTATTTATGTCAAGATAGCATGTGACATAAATGTCCCAAGTAAGTGTTGTATCAGGGAAAGTGAAGTAGGAAGAGCCAGTACTCTTATGGTTGTTTCTGAAAGAATACTCCATTTTTTCCTCACTTTCCAAACTTTAACTGGATAGAATTATATGGGGGAAATGCTCCTATTTTAAGTTAATAATTGCAGTAATCTCTTCCTAATCTTCCCTATGTCTACGCTGAGTCTTACCTCACCATTACAGCATTACAACTTAGCCTTTCGTCTGCCAAGAAAAGCATTATTATTCAACTTAGCTTGACTTTTTATCCCACACATAAATATGCCATCAGCACAATAGTGAAACTGTTTGCGGATGCAATAGAAAGTGTATATCATTTTCCAAAAAAATATTAGTAATAGAAAAAATAGTGTAACTACATTTCAGGGTTTAGAAATTAGAAAATAGGAAAATAATCATCTCATCACTCTAACGTTATAGCTCTTTTTTTTTTTTGGTTTTTCCTTTTTTAAATCATAGCCTTACTTATAGTTCATATAACTTTATTTGGAGGCAAGACTTATTTTTGTTCCTGCAGTGTGTTCTTTCTCATCTGAGAATGTGTAATGCAGTATATAAAATACAGTGATTAGAAATACCAACTCTGGACTCAGACCTCTGGGTCCAGGATGTGGCTCTGCCACCTACCAGCTAAGTGTGACCTTGGGCCAATTACTTTGCCTCTTTGCGTCTCAGTTTCCTTAACTATAAAATGGGTAGTGTTATATTTTTTTATGGAGCTGTTGTAAGGACTGAAAGCGAACTCCTTTGGCCCTTGGTAGGTGTTCACAAACTACTGTTACATGGTTATTTGTTTTTTCATGGCTGAGATTTTTTTTCTAAAGATAATATTGATGAGCTTAGCTTAAAATTTCTATGTATATACTTATAAAATGCTACCTATATTTTACAGAGAACATTTTATAGAAATATTTTTCTTATATTCAAAACTAATTTAGTTTCTTATGGGTAGGTCATCATCCTCAGTAATATTATAGGAAATACTATTTGTTACAGTAATTCATTGCAAGTAGCAATTATGGCTACTAGAAATAACTTGATTCCTCAATTTAGCTGTAGTATGTTGAGTTTTCACTGTGGTGAAGCACTTTGCTAGGCAATGACAATTAAAAAATCAATAAGACATTATCTCTAGAGGGCTGGAAAGATGGATCTGTGAATAACCTACAGCATGAGTACTGTCATTCTTGTGAGCAAGAGATATTTATAGTCAACATTTTGTGATCATTCCTTCAGCATCCAGGTTCAGCTTCAGCATCTTTCTCAAGCCAGCAGTACAGAAACCTCCTGTCACTCAAATAGACTTGTGAAGCTTAAATTGTTTTTATCATCGCTAAGGTTTGTTCAAAGTGTCACTCTGGAAGCCAGGAAGTCCAAAGTCCTTGCTTTGTGTAAAAGTAAGTTTGAGAGTAAAGAGGTCCAAATGAGTTGAATCTTTTAGGTATTGAGAAAGGCATACTAAATTGGAAATGCTAGAAGCCTACCAATGCAAGTTTTGAAGAGATACCTTAATAATGAGATAAAAGGAATCTTGTATAGTTCTCTTTTACCATTGTTTACAGCTTAGTGTTGGTGTTTAGCACTAAGCAATGATGTGCTGGTAAAAAGTTAACCTCCAGCAGTCAGGTTAGGGATGTGTGTACCTGTGTTTATGTGTGTAAAAGCATGATTTGTAATGCTGATTACCATCGTGTAAAAATCTCCACCTCAGCTGATTTCAACCCAGGTCACTAAGTGCAACTTAGGAAAAGATGCCACCTAATGGTTCCTGGAAACCACTGTGAACCTGCCCAATGAGCCTGTTGCAGCACTCCACTAGCCCGCAGCCCATCTTCCTAATTTTTCTCAATCTCTGACTGTTTTGGTTAGGTCCTTTTGGCTTTATTTATATGCATCTCTATTCCTTTCTCGCTTCTTTTCTCTCCCCTCTCTCCTCCTCTTCCCTCCCAGCCCCTCACTGTTTTTGCAAAACTGCTGTTAAGAAGTTTAAGAAATTGCTTTCTTAAGGTTTTAGCAATCTGCCGTTACATAAATGCTGAGCAATTATGATTAAAATACATTAACATCTATCTGCTAAAATGTAATTGCTATAAATTAACTGTGAGTCTCTGAATTTAATGAATTTTCATTTGTTTTAGAAACTTGCAAAGACTATTAGAAGTTTTCTTAAACTCACAAATGAAGATTTTAAAAGATGAGTGATTCTCCCTTTCCAAAGATATTTTCAATAGTGAATACCAAGAAAGGTAGAGGAAAATCAGCAAGAAGAAATAGCATTAAAAGGGGAGGAGGAGATAAACATTGAATTACATAAATTATCAATTCGTTGAAGCTTGCTTCCCCTTCCCTCCTAAAACCTCCTTGACCCCTCTGAGGTAGGGGATAAAACATAGCAAAAAGTCTTCTTGTGGCTCACCTCAGGTTTGCAGGGTTTCTGGTTTTTAAAATGGGGGAAGCTGGTGGAGGTGTATTTCCATCAGCACAAGGACATTGATATACATGGGAGAGCTGTGTTACAGGAAAATCTTTGTCCATCACCTAGAGGCTTAACACACATAAGGGCATTATTGGAATGTAATAGCAATGCCATCAGAGACACACAAGTTCAGCAGATATTGGGGTTTCCTGGGAGTGTCTGAGTAGAGAACTGGCAGAAGTTCACCTACCAGTTGAACTTGTACCTTTGTACAATGTTTTTACCTAGTCAAATGCAGGCGCTGTTATTTAACACATTGAAGCAACTGAGATTGCAGCCTTTCTTTCTTTCTTTCTTTTTCTTTTTCTTTTTTTTTGGGGGGGGTTGTCTTTCTGTCTTTTTAGGGCCACACCCGTGGCATATGGAGGTTCCCAGGCTAGAGGTCTAATCGGAGCTGTTGCCATGGCCTATGCCAGAGCCACAGCAATGCCAGATTCGAGCCACCTCTGTGACCTACACCACAGCTCACAATAATGCCGGATCCTTAACCCACTAAGCAAGGCCAGGGATCGAACCTGCAACCTCATGGTTCCTAGTCAGATTCGTTTCCACTGTGCCACAACAGCAACTCCAATGGCATTTCTTATATTAATTGGAGCCTGTGTTCTCAAAGGTAGATTTAACTCAACATTTTCCTTGTATGACCTAAATGCATGTATTTTCCTAAATTTATAGTTTTTTGGTCAAAATTAAAAGTATTTGTTACAATGAGCCTATGTCAAAATGTGTGAAGTGATTGTTTTAAGTAGACTTTAAGCTGTTAATTTTAATTTGACCCTTCACCTGTCTTGTTATTTATAGCTGAAATACTTTGAGCTTCTCTTTTGCTGCTGTTTTTTCTTTAAAGCCTCCATTATTATAGTTATAAATGAACAGGCAGTAATCAGGATGGCAGTGAGTAGACACAAGTTTGTGAGGAGACAGTACGTTATAGTTATATCTGTTGTTCTCAAATGTTTTTTTTTTTTCCCCCCACAGTGCTCGAATACTTCAAAAGTATTCTTAGTTCAGCCTCCTCTTAGAGATTGCTGGCTAAGAGGCAATAAAGCAAAAGTAGTTTAAGAACAGCAAAAAAGCTGAGAAAAATAACTTACCTTTCTAGTCCAAATAACTCAGAATTCCAGGAAATTCATTTGGTACAACCTAGAGTTATGCCATTATTAGATTATTAGATCACAGTGGATTCATGACATTTTTGGGATTTGCCCCCTTTCCACTTTCTCTACTAGATTCTGTGAAAATGGTCAATTCCTTCTTGGATGAATGCCCTTCCCCTCCCTCTTCTTGTGAGTATAGATGATTTTATTAAAAAATAGCTAACTTTACCTGGGGTTGTATTCAGGACAGTCGTAAGCTCTAGAAGCAGAGAGGTTTGCTTGCTATTTGGCGTAGTAACGACTCTGTTCCCTTTGAGAAGCCTGACAGCCAGTATGTGCTGGTGAGTCTTCACTCTTTTATATAAAACTTGAGTAGCAACTTCCTAAGTCATTTTAAAAAACAATATATGTATTATAATTGATTTACTCAGAAGAATGAATTTAATAGGAAGCAAGTACAACTTTGCATTAATAAATATCATTATACATAAAAATAAAAAATTAATTTTTGAAACAGTCTATGAGATAAAAGCATATTATCATCTTCGTTCTGTAGAAAAGGAAACAGGTGTGGAGAACTTGAATGATTTGACCAAGATTGCTCAGTTTTCAGGGGATAATTCAAGAACTAAATACAAACCCATGTACTCTCCTGGAGATTATATTGTTGCTTCTGAAATAAAAGATGGGATTCATATAGCATCATTCTCCAAAAATTTAATTTTTTCCCTAAGTATATTCTGATAAGTATTATTGCTAGTAAAAGTAAAGGTGAAAGTAATATTAAATGTAAGTGAGTTGGATCTAAATAGGTGCATTCCATTGAAGTAGGATTCATAATGGAACACCGAGTTAATAATTAGAGTCAAACCATTCAATATTGAAGTACTGTGACATTCAAGTAGAAATTAATGGATTACTGTGGTACCCAGGTAGCCTTACATTTTTTCTTTTTAAAGATGAAGACGTGGTGTTACAGAGTATTTCATATACATTAAAGGATGTAAGTAAAATACATTTAGTTTTGAATTCACATTACTTATTACATGAAAGTCTTGTTCCTGTGTCTGTTTTCCACAGCTTCTGTGAGATTTGGCTTTTGAGTTCCAGTTTAGAAGAGCCATGGGTTCCTTGACGTAGAGGACTGTCTCTTAGGAGGTTGTGGGGAGTTAACTCGACCAGTATCTAGGAGTGAGACACAGGCCTAGATCTAGATGACTTGCCAGAGCATGAAGCTGGGGAACTGTTTTGGAGGGGGGAACAGGGCAGGGATTGGAACAGGCAGAGGAGAGATCCTTGCCTGTAATCCCAAATTAGGATTCTGATCTGATTTTCCTAGTTGCAAATACCAATGGGAAAATCATCCAGTCTTACCTCAGAGGCTCTTTATAGGTATCTTCCACATGGATTGTGTTCAGTCTGCTCGCTATTACATGCCTTCGTGATTGGTCCACTTTGTGAGGGTTGGCTGTGATAGGACTCTCAACAGGAAGTTGTTTTTGGAATGAGCTACCTCGTCTGTGTGTTATTTCTGTATTTGTTTACAGAAATAAATAGCTTGGTCTCTTGTAGCCTTCTCAGTTGCGTTTGATAGCACTGCAGAATATCATTACATCTTCTCTTCAAAACCGGAAACCTTTCAGAGCTTTAGTAGTTTGAGGTAGAGAATTATAATCTTACATCCTAGTAGGACACTATAAACACTGATTAGCAGTGAGTTGTGTCTGGTATACTCATCTAACCAAAACCTGGAAAGGGGAGGGAAAGTAAAAGTCTAAGAAGAATTGCCTTTGAGATTTATTTTATTTTATTCCATCACTACTCACTTTGTTGGACAAACGAGTTATGATTAAGATTCTCAGCAGTGAAAAGCAAGCATTGAAAATTCCTATAGGATAACGCTTGAAAATTCATGGTCTATAGAAAATTATGATTCATGTATACTTGGAGAAAAAAAAACCCAAACATGTTTGGATAATCATTCTTCTAACCACAGAAAAACATTTCTATCCATTACTTTTGAGTGATTTATGAGCACTCCCTTGTGGCTGTTTATTAGAACCGCTTGAAATAGCAAAAGAAAAGCAATAGGAAGCTTAATTGCCTGGTTTAATGTAACACAACCACAGTTAAAGTGTGTCTAACCAATAAATGCAGTACTATAAAGTCTTACCCATTATCAGATTTGTTTCTCTATTGCAGAAAATAAGTGAAAAAGCTGGTAATTACTTTTGAATTTTAAAACGGACCAATATCTATAAAAATAAGTTGTTTAAACCCAAAGTTTAAGGAATGGTTAAGACTTTTAAAATAGTTAATAGTGCCTTCATTACTAAAATAAGACCTTTTCAAGAATTTTTATTATCAATATCTAGGGAGAGCATTAAAATTGCTTTTGTATTTTTCCTAAAGCCTCTTAGTAAGGTCATGCAAAGTAACACATTCCACAGATATTATGGAAGCTTGAATCTCCTGAACTCTGTGACTTGATTCCCACCACTGCTCCCCACCCCCCCAGTATTACCTTCTAGAAGGAGTTTTATCAAGCCTCTTGCATAAACCTGGGGAGAAAGAGTTCCATGTGAGCCAGAATTCCACTTTTCTAGATTCTTTTTCAACCTTGTGAAAGTTAAGTCACCCGAGTTGCAACCCTGGTTCACATTTTTAATTATGGTTTTTTGGTATTTCATGTTATTTTCCTTTATTCATTAGTAACAGTCACTCTTTTAAACCTACCAGAAATTTAAATACTTTCTGTATTTCACACTTGGATTACTTCAGAATTGAAGAATTTCATACATGCTATTGACCTGTGTGTGGAGATGAAAAGCATGCGTTCCCTGAGGGGGTATAAAAAGAGGAGGGTCAGAAGCAGCCAAATCAGGTTATAAATCCACAAATCCACTTTGTGCCCTTGGAGTGTTGGCATTTCCATTTTGATTTCTTGAATTTAGATTCACATATTGTGAACAGCAGCCCATCGCCTGCATACAAAAGAAGCATCATAGTTCAGATGTAAAACCACGCATATGTTATTATGGTTTTTGGAAAAATTTAGGTTCCTAGTCATTTACCACTGTAGATGGGTATTCTTAATGGTTCTCTGTTCTTTTAAATTAATTTGGATTTGTTTCTGCCTTTTGAATAACTACATTTTAGTCATCTTGGGAAATTCTACGACTGCTTAGGAAGGTTCTGAACACATAGTTGACATTATGAATTCTGTGAAGAAACAAATATTTATCGAAAGCCTGCCTTATGCCAAATCTATGCGTTAGTTTAAAATTACATATACTTTTCCTTTAATTTTTATGAAAACCTTAAGAAGTATAGGGATAGAGACATCGAGTCTTAGCAGTTTAGGTGCTGAGATTCAAAATGGAAAGGGCCTAACTTTAATACTCATATTCTCAATGTATTCCAGATGAGTTTTAGGTTTTAAACTTCATTACTCATATAAAATCGACTTTAATCTCAATACTGTGAAGGGCTTAGCATAGTACTTGGCACGCAGTAAACACTCAACAAATCATATCTCTTGTTATCTCTGTCACTCCGTTGGGGATTTTTCTCCCTGTTCATTTTTTTTCTGCTTAGTACCTCTGGAACTTGTTTTTTATTCCTTCAGTTTCACATGAATAGAATGAGAGTAGGGGGAGGAAAGAGAAAAAAATGAAGCAGCCCCCCCCCCCGAAAAAATGAAAAAATGTGAAAGAAATAGAGATAAGTAACGCTTGCCCATAGGGTAATTTGTTCATTACCACATTTGGTTTGTTAAGAGTCTCAGGTTTCGTTTATTCCCAGGTTGTATTTATGTAACAGCCACATAACGGTTGTGACAGAGATTTAAACTATTGGATGTGAATGTGAGTACTAGTGTCTTTGTGTATAGATCCCTTGTCCACTCTCTTCTAATCTTTCCCTTCCTAGTAATAACCCATTTCATTCATATTGATCAGTTCCGTCATTTTGAGGTGGGATACTAAAATATTTCTTTGAGTTTTCCCATGGCATCAAACGTAATGGGTCCAAAGTGAAATCCATTGTCTTTATTTTTTCTCTATCAAACATATTCCAACTTGATTTATGCAGGTTCTTTTTTGTTTGTTTGTTTTTACTGTCTTTTTTAAATTAAATTTATTTTTCGTTAAGGTGTAATTAATTTACAGTGTAGAGCCAATTTCTGTTGTATAACAGAGTTACCCAGTCATAAACATATATGTGTGTGTGTGTATCTGCTTTCCTTTTTTTGTATTATCTTCCATCATGGTCTGTTACAAAAGACTGCATATAGTTCCCTTTTCTATACAGTAGGACCTCATTGCTTATCCATTCTAAATGTAATAGTTTACATCTACAAGCCCTAAACTCCCCATCCATCCCACTTCTTCTCCTCTCACCCTTGGCAACCACAAGTCTGTTCTCTATGTCCATGAGTCTGTTTCTCTGTCTACCCAGATTCTTAACATGATGCCCAAGTTCTGGTGCCTGAGGCAGAAAACTTAGTGTCACCTTTGATTCCTCTCCTTCTGGTTCTTTTCATGTTTGCAAAAAAATAAACAACAACAAAAAAACACAAAACCCTGCCTCTGAATTTCCCTGCAATTCCCATCTGTCAGCACATAGGCAGCTGATCAAGTTATCACGTCAAACTTGTGTTCTTCTTCCCACTCCTGGGCATCTACCCAGAGAAAACCATGACTCAAAGACTCATGTACTCCAGTGTTCATTGCAGCATTATATGCAATAGCCAAGACATGGAAACAACCTAAATGTCCATCGACAGAGGAGTGGATAAAGAAAATGTGGTACATATACACAGTGGAATATTACTCAGCCATTAAAAGGAACAAAATAACGGCATTTGCAGCAACATGGATGGACCTAGAAATTATCATGCTAAGTGAAGTCAGTCAGACAATGAGACACCAACATCAAATGCTATCACTTACATGTGGAATCTAAAACAGGGACACAATGAACTTCTTTGCAGAACAGATACTGACCCACAGATTTTGAAAAACTTATAGTTTCCAAATGAGACAGGTTGGGGGGTGGAGGGAGGCACTGAAGGTTTGGGATGGAAATGCTGTAAAATTCGGTTGTGATGATTGTTGTACACCTATAAAGGTAATAAAATTCATTGAGTAATTTAAAAAATTTAAAGAGAGGAAAAAAAACTTGTGTTCTTCTTTCAGCCGGTGTTATCTTGTCTTTATCTCCTCATTCTTAAAATGTACCTCATATTACTTCCTAGAACAAGTTTTTACATTAATCCTCTTTTTAGAAACCAATAGTGATTCCATGTTCAGGCTGTTTTGCCTAGATTACGGGTATTCTTTCCTTACTTATTCCAATTAAGTTTTCTGTTAATAATGTACATTCTGTTCTCCAGTTAGATAATGTTATTAGTTAATGTCATGGAGCTTGCTCTGTGCCAAAACCGTTCAACCTACTTAATATTCATTGTGCCATCCCCATTTTTAAAAAGTTAACTGAAGGCTTGTAACTTGGTCAGTACACTCACAATTGGCATGGACTCATAATGAGCATTTAATAAATGCTTCTTTTTCCCACACTACACTCTTCCTTCCCACATGCCTTGCTTAATTCTACCCCCTGGCCTTTTTCATGGTGTTCCCTGTTCCTAGGATTTTTTTTTTCTTGTTGCTGGATCTAATTCACATCCACTTCCAATTCACATCCACGATCCAAATACTACCTTCACTTATTTAGTTCTCATCGATCTTTCCTGTTGTCAAATCCTGATGTATTTATGAGGGATTCTGCATAGTTTATTATGTAACTATTCTCCATGTCATCAGTTTTGTCTCAGTTGTTCCAAAAAATTTAGCAGGACTTTATGAGCATTAAATACTTGTTGAATGAATAATTCCTTGCACCCCCTCTTCTCAAGTAGAGATCAGCTTTTCTGGAAGGTTTAACCTGTGCCTTCCTTACTTTTTTCCCTTCCCCACCCAGCTCAGCAGTGTGCTTGGCACATATATAAATACCTTGTGATTGAGTGTAGGAAAGTCTAGGCCATCTGTCTTTTGTGACTTTCATGGGAAAAATCTTCTCATAATTTGCACATAGATACACTGTAACTGAAAAGGTGGTACAGTAGATGCAGATACTGAAGTGTGCCAAGTATATAATTACTGAATGAGATGCATTTTCTATGTTTATTTGAATATATTAAAAGCTATAAATCTTAAGTACTTGCTAGATCTAAGACACTGCTAAATATTTTGCATTCATTATCTTAGTCCTTAAACCAAGTTGTTTAATAGATGATGCGGCTGATGCTCAGAATGGTTAAATAGCAGCTCATAAGCAATAGAACCAGGTGTAAACTCAGGCATTCTTGATCTTCAAGTGTACCTAAGTACACTTGTACACTTATATGTACCTAATTGCTATGCCACATATCTTCTTATTCAACGTCATTGCTGAAGTTTTCACCACTTGTTAAAATATCTCCCTGTTTTAAGTGCATTAACTTTAAATACAGTAGATCATGCTTGTTTCTAGCATAAAGTAAACATTCAGTAAATGTTAGCCTTTATTGCTATTTTCCCAAATTGCACTAAAGTGTCTCTGATACCTTATTTCCCCTTGGGCAGTCTTTAAAGGCAGACATATGTGTGTGTGTGTGTGTTTAAATGTATTTGGGGTTTCATGAGGGCAAAGAGTAAGATTTAGAGTGAGAATTAAAAGTGAGCTACTTTGCTCCCGTTCGCAGTCATCTCTCTGTAGTCAGTGCCTCCACAGTGTATCTGGAGGATACCTATCTGAGCTCATAAATGGGAAGTAGGTGATGTCAGGTGTCTATAGTGGGTCTCAGTGTGTTGGAAAGGATTTCAAGTATTGATTTACTTTGTATGTTGTCACAACAGGGGATTTAAGGTCCTCTTTTCAAGATGTCATCTTGTTTTTCTGAAAATTGGGGAATGACAGAATCATGGAAGGCATCACTACCATAGGTTTTGTGTTTGTGTATATTATCCGTGTGTATTTAGATTGTGGAATTTAATAACTAAAACTTGACTAGAGAATAACCATTTTTGTGAAAATAAGTGAAAGTAAAACACTTTTATTGACATTTTAAAATCTTGGTATAATTTCATACTTGCAAAATAGTTTTAAGAAGAATAAGGGACTCATATAGGCTTCAGCCTATTTTAAAACAGTGACCTGTTTCAGAAATAATTTTTTTCTTTTTATCTTAGCATTTGCTAATTATGCAGTAGGTCATGTTATTATAACAGTGGCAGGATGAATGATAATCTTTGTTAACTGAGCCTCCTTTTCTCCCCTCAGCTTTACTGAGATATAACTGACATAACATTGTGTAAGTTTAAAGTGTACATGCTGATTTGATACATTTATGTATTGCAAAATGATCACCACCGAAACATTAGCTAATATCTCCATCTTGTCACATCATTACCATTTCTTTTTCTGGTGAGAACATTTAAGATCCTATGTTTAATTTTAGTGTTTTCTAAATTGTTTTTTTTTTTTAAATCAAGATTTCCTTCCAGCATAAAACTTTCCTTAGAAATGTCTGTCTCCTTGCATCTTGTTGTCGCCGCCTGCCTTGAGACCTCTCACACTATTTTTACAGGTTGATTTATCTGTTTTAAAGTTTAGGTGAATCCCAATTTGGAGTTTTGGACTAAAACACTGTTCATTGAAATGAAATCAGGTACTGTTTAAAATGGGATTGGAAATATTATGAGAACATTCAGGCAAATCCCAAGTGTAAGGAATCTAATTAAATAGGGGGGAAAATGAGCCTTATTTTATGTTGCAGCTGTAGAATTATAACATTCTAGTGGTAAGATAGAAGAGCTTTTATATGGTTCAATTTAAAAATGATACTTGAACTGACTGCATGAAACCAGTATAATTAAAGGTGTTTTAAAATTTAATATGTGATGTGCTGTTTCTTAGTTAAATTTTAGAATATGAAATTTAAATATTTAAACTAAGATCTCACTGTGTGTGCTTGTTTTCACATTATTCACATTATTCATATTATTGTTAGGATCAAGTGAAATAATTTGTGAAAACAATTTAATTATAAAGTAGAAAAAGACTATACAACATGAGGTATTTTTATTTCATTTAAAGAAGCAAGGAAGAACAAAGGGTGTTTATTAAGTAAGTTGAAAAAATGTATCTTTTTCACTGTTTGCATGAATTATACAGAATTTAATGTATTTGTGTTTTTAATTTCAGATTCAAAATGCCAATGATGTATTAATTGCGCCACTTGAGAAATTTCGCAAAGAACAAATAGGTGCAGCAAAAGTAAGTGTTACATTTTATTTTTCTCCTGATAGTTAAAGATGACAGACATAATTTCAAATGTTAACATTTTTGGAATTAGAACGACCTTTTAAAAAATTCTGTACGTCATTTAAAATTTTTGCATAGAGCCTATTACAAAGACTGAAATTCTATTTTTTTTTTTTTTTTGGCCACACACATAGGATGTGAAAGTTCCCAGGCCAGGGATTGAACCTGCACTGCAGTTGCAGCTGTGTCACAGCTGCAGCAATGCTGGATCCTTAACCTGCTGTGCCACATGGGAACTTCCAAGACTGGAATTCTTTTAAACATAATTCTTCTACTGAATAGAGAAAAAGTCACTATAAGAGTTCCTCCCATCCCAACAATGACAGGAAATTAACTGTTTTAAGGGCGGTGAACTTATGATAAGACTATGAGGAGTACCTATATAAAATACAAATTAGGGACAAGGTATGTATATTGAAATTGAAGCAATAATTATAAAATGTATTAGTTTTTGTATTTTTATTATTGATAAAATATGCATTTGTGGAAGACTTTAGATATCTTTGTCAAGCCTTTGCATTAATGTTTAATTGGTTAGGGACCAATTAAAATTTCCCAGAGCCTACAAAATTCTGAAATTTACTTGCATTCTCTTTCTTAGATCCGTGTTACCAATTTTCTCAACATCATGAAGGATATACTTCATGATGGGGTTTCTGAAACAGAACTCATCGTCTGTCATACTTCCTCCACCCTCTGTCTGTTTTGGTTTTCCATTTAGTCAATGACATAGCCCTTCCTGCTTTAAGCGATGCTTTTCATTCTCCTACAGAAATATTTCTCTTCCTTTCCTCCTCCCTTCTGTTTGAAATATTGAAATAGCCTACTAGTTGGTCTCCGCATCCCCATCTTTATTAAAAAAAATGTTTTTGCCATCTTTAACTATCATTCTTCAATGATGAAAACCTTCCGTGGTTGTCTTTGAGAAAGACAGTTTAATCTTGATAATGAAAGCTTTCCACAATGTGGGCGTTTTCTACATTTCATTATACCTTCTTCATCTGGCACAGTTGTCTGTTCAATAGTCTCTGTAAATACCCTGACCTTATTCATGGCTTTGCTCAAACTTTTCTCCTTCTTGGAATATTTCTTACCCTTAACTTATTAAAGTCTTTCTCTCCTTGGCTTAATTATATCCTAGTACCAGAAAGAAGCCTTCCTTATATGGGTCTTTCCTCATATTTCTGTTCCTGCTCCTTGATTTTTTTTTTCTCCAAAAATTCAAGTAGTCCTTATGCTGATTTCCTATAAAAAGATACCACAGTCTTCCTTGAATTAAAGTTTTAAGTGCTTTTTGTTTGTTAGTTTTTGTTTTTGTTTTTTAGGGCCACACCCACAGCATATGGATGTTCCCAGGCTAGGGTTTGAATCGGAGCTGTAGCTGCTGGCCTACACCACAGCCACAGCAAGGCAGAATCCAAGCTTCTTCTGTGACCTACACCATAGCTCATAGCAGCGCTGGATCCTTGACCCACTGAGCGAGGCCAGGGATCAAACCTGTGTCCTCATGGATACTAGTCAGGTTTGTTACTGCTGAGCCACCACAGGAACTGCCTATGTGCATTTCTTCACCAATTATGAGCTGTTATCAAGTCAAGGACTAAACCAGAACCATTTTTGTATTAATTAATTCAGCAAACACTTATCATTATCATGGTTGGCCTACTTGTAGCAAGTATGGTCTTTGATAAGATTAAGGCATGCAGTTGTAAACAAGACAGACAAGCTCTCTGTGCTTGTGTCCTTTATTATCTTTTGTATATTTACAAATGCACTGAGGATTGTGATACAAAAGTGCAGGGGGCTTTGTGAGAGTATAATTAATGAAACTGACCTTGTCCAGAGAGCCAAGCAATGTCTTCTGGAGAAAGTGGTGGTTAAGCAGAGAACTAAATGATGAGAAAGAAATAGCTAGAAATGAAAATACAGGAACAGGAAGGGAGGAAGTTTTTTTTTTTTTTTTAACATTCTCAAAGAGGGAACTGAGTAGGTATGAATAAAAGCCTTGAAGAGGAAAAGAGCATGGCATTTTATTTTCATTAATTTATTGATTGATTTTTAGGGCTGTGTCTTGGCATATGGAAGTTCCCAGGCTAGGGACCGAGTCAGAGCTGTAGGGGCCGGTCTATGCCACAGCCAAAGCAACGTGGGCTCCAAGTAGTGTCTGTGACCTACACTACAGCTCACAGCAACGCCGGATCCTTAACTCACTGAGTGAGGCCAGGGATTGAACCAGCATCCTCATGGATACCAGTTAGGCTTGTTACCCTTGAGCCGCAAGGGGAACATCTGCGCCTGGCATTTTAGAGGAAGAAAGATTAATGTGTTTGAAATATAGAGGAACATGGGGACAGAGGACATGTGAACAGCTTTATTAGTGGTTCACAGTATTTTACTCTTTATTCTCTTTTAGTCTTATTCACTGATAACATAAAGAAAAGTTGTAGTTAAAGGAGTTATTATACATGTAATTTTTTTTTTGTCTTTTGTTGTTGTTATTGTTGTAGTTGTTGTTGTTGCTATTTCTTGGGCCGCTCCCGAGGCATATGGAGGTTCCCAGGCTAGGGGTTGAATCGGAGCTGTAGCCACCGGCCTACGCCAGAGCCACAGCAACGCGGGATCCGAGCCACGTCTGCAACCTACACCACAGCTCACGGCAACGCCGGATCGTTAACCCACTGAGCAAGGGCAGGGACCGAACCCGCAACCTCATGGTTCCTAGTCGGATTCGTTAACCACTGCGCCACGACGGGAACTCCCAATATACGTGTAATTTAAAATATCACTCTAGTTGCGTGTCATGCACAGATTGGAGGAGGCAGGACTTCTGGAGGGAAAAACCAGTGTGGGGGTTTGGGGTAGGGGTAGGTACTATATTTCAGAGGCAAAATGGAAAGGGTAGGAAATGGGTTACATATTGGGAAGTGAGCAACAAGACATTTCAGGGATGGGTTCTAAAAATTGGGTGTTTTTGGAACCACTTACTGAGATAGGCAACATTTATGTTCAGATGGCAGAGATGGCCTTTAGAATGAATCGAGGTTTCTCAGAGACATCCACCTGGAGATGGTGAGTTGGCAGGTGCTTGTTCAGATATGAATTAGAAATATGTTTAGGAATTGTCCTCTAGGTGATGATTTACATCAAGAGGATGGATTAGAGTGAAAAGAATAGAGTGAGAAGAGGACCTAGATTCTATACAATCTGAGACGTCTCAACATTTGATGTTTGAGGAGAAAGAAACAAGACAGGTAAAGAGGTTGAGAAAGAAGAAGCAGAAGGAAGAAAATACAAGAATGAGGTGTTCCAGAGCAAGAAAATGTCTTTTCAAGAATAATAATAGTTGATCTTTCTTGACATCTATGCTATAGGGGTCTTTACTGAGCTATTACTTCTGTGACCTAATTCAATCCTCACAAGAAACTTGTGCGGTGAATACAGTGTTATGCAGCTTTATAATGAGGAAAGTGATGAGATCTCTTGCATGCACCAGGTCACAGAGCTGGGAAGTCTGGCTATGGATCTGATAACAAGCCATTTTCCTTCAGAGCCTTGATTTATAATATTTCACTTCATCAACAGTATTTTTGTTTTTCTTCATTTTTGACCACCCCGTGGCATATGGAGGTCCCAAGCCAGGGATCAGATCCAAGCTGCAGTTGTGACCTATGCCACAGCTGTGGCAACACTGGATCCTTAACTAATTGTACCAGGCCAGGGGATTGAACCTGCGTGCCAGCATTGCAGAGACACCACCAATCCCCTTGTGCCACAGCAGGAACTCCTCATCAATGATCTTTTGATAAAGTTAAAAAACTTTCTGAAGAATTCTTTCTCCCGTACAGAAAGTTCCAAGGTTTTTCTCATTTAAAATAGTGTTTCTCATGTTTATAGATGCTTAGGCTAGCCACAGTTGCAGTAGCATGAGCAATTACACCGATTTTGTTTTTTAAATATCTCAGTTGTTGGGCAGATCAGCTGGGAGCACACAACCAGCCTACTACCAACCTCGCATACTTCTTGTGAGGTTACACCTGTAGTTGAATTAATTCAAATGACGTCTTGAGTATAAATATGGTTGCACTGGGCCTCATGGTAGTGGTGATTCTGTGTATTTGATTAGGCTGATAGCCCTTGTGCTATATTGATTCTAAGCTACCAAGTAATCCTTAGTATAGTGAATAAAAGCAGGTATTCTCATCTCTAGTATGCATAAAGGTCAATTTTCTTTTCTTCTGGTATTGTGGGAACACCTTGGCAGAAATAAAAATCTTGATGCTGTTGATTTTATTTTCTATCACTTTACTTCCTGTTTTACTTACTTTGTATTTTCTTACTTGGTAAATCAACTTAATTCTATAAATGAGATTGTGGCACTTTTCAGTTTTGATGGTGGATGATTCCCACAGGTGCTTTCAGGCTGATGAGCCAGCTGGAACATAAGTGTCAGTTTGGGGTAGAACCTTCCACTGCAGTCAGGACCTCCTCAGCTTGGTCCAAGTGGAAAACACTGAGTCAGAGCAGTCCTCTCCTTCAACCAGATATCCTATTTGACTGAAGTGGATAAAGTCCATGGATTCCAAACATTTCCTCTGTTGTGTGTTTTTATGGAGCTTCGAGACACCTGATACTTTGCTGTGGAAGGCGAGGCCTTAAGTGAGTTACACTTGTGGGGGGAAAAAAAATCTGTAAGAGACATGAGACAAGATTAATGATGGGGTTGTTGACCTGAAGGACAGAGGAGATGGGACCTGATATGTGAATAGCTGAAGATTAGAGGAATTATCTATAAACACTTGTCAAGAATGTATTTACTTAAAGGTTCTTAGTTTGAGGGTACATGCAGAATGGAATTGTACTGCAGGCCTGACCTATTACATGGGTCAGAATACGGAATTGAATGTTTGGTTTCTTTAATTCATCTCCCGATACACTGCTGGTTTAAATTCTAGAAATGAGGGGAAGGTAGATACTCCGAACGATTAATGCCAGCTAAAATTTCCACAGTATGAATATATCTAGAGAAGCATTATTATAGAGCAAAATGAGTTATAACTAATTTTCACACTTTTTGTATGAATTGACCACTGTGTTTCATCGTATTGGAAGTGTCTGCCTTGCCTCCAGGGAGGATCAGTTGTCCAATCATAGCTGCACTTTACACTTGTTTGTACATGAGCTGGCTAACTGCACAACATGGGTAGAACTTCATATCTGAGTTCCTAATCACAGACAAATGCATTAGAGATAACTATGCGTGTGTACACATGTATACACACCATACTGTTACATATTTAAAAGATGGAACTGGCTGTCAGGAGGTCAGTGGCTCATTTTCCACATGTAAACAGACTGAACAGCTAGTTGGGGGCACCGTGAAGACCAGAACTCAGTTCCTCAGACCAGCAGTCTTTTGACACCTCCATGCTGCTTCTTAGAATACACTTTTATGAAATAGTTTTTTTTCCTCTACCTTTAGCATACAAAGATTTCATGTGAAATATAAAAATGTTGCAGTAATCCCATACTTGCCCACTTTGAATCAAGTGTAGTTAATATAGCTCCCTTGATTTAAAAACTCCTCAGCACACAGTAGGCAGCTAACACTGGCTGCTTTTATTAGATCAAAGAGTCTTGAGAAATAAGTCCCCATAAACATTAAAGGTGCATTTTCATTTCTATGGGAAATGTTTTTAAGATTGCCGTTTGTTTTCAATTAGACCTTACTGGAAATCATGTGAACATTCTCCATGGTTTTAAAACAAAGTAAATCATATAATATTAGTCACGTAAGAACAGACTTGATTTTTTTTTTAATGTTGATTTCATACTGAAGACAATAGTAGAAGTGGATAATTCTTGTTCCTTTGCTCTGTCCACAGTAAAGTTTGGTTCTATCTCTGAACAAAACTTTTTTTTTAAAAAAAAGTTTAAAAATAGTAAGTTTAGCAGGTAGTACCTAAAAATTGGTGGAGAATTATCACTGTTAATTCCTGCTGTAGCCTTAAGTTTCCCTTCATCTAAAAAATGGTTGCATTCTAATTTGTTGTCTCAAATATACGAATGGTTTGGGGAATCCAGAAGAATTACAGATACTTTACTTACTCCAAAGTAAAGAGATTTTGCTATGGAACTGAATTATTCATCTTAATATAGTGGGTAATAAGTGCTTTGGACAGTGCAAAAGAAAGTGGTTTTTAGGGTTTATAGATTTAGATTGCTGTACACTCTCTTCTTTTCAACATATCCTACATAGAATGATCAGGATGGGTTTCTCATGTGCTGCTGATGGCCACTGAGCTGTCTCTCATAGACAGATATTCTCTGGCAAGGACTGTATTTGGAATTGAATTCTCTGGGCAAACTGTTAAGCTATTTGATAGTTGTTTTGAAACTGCTTGTTATTCCCTTTCTTATACATTTTTTCAGTGGACTCTAACATGATATATAGAGTTACAGAAATACTGATTTTGTTGTTTGATCATGTTTTTAAGTGACAATAGTTATCCTTTATAATAGTTAACCAAGTACAGCCCTAAGCATGTTACATGTAAACTCATTTAATCCTCACAGTCTACATATTAGATAATAAAACTGCTAAAACTCATTTTATAGATGAAGAAACTGAGGTGGAGATAAGTTAGGCAAATGGGCTGAGGTCACATAACTAGTAAGGAGAAGAGTTAGATTTAAATAGAAATGAGATCAAGCTTATGGAGTTCTTTAGTAGCACCACCATGTTTGATGGTTAAGAACTGTTAACTAATACCTTTTCTTTATTCTTAAAGAAGGAAAAGTGTCTAGTTAGCTCATTGAGAGAGCAAGATAATGTCTTATAATTATTTAACCCAGTTCTAGTGTCACACAAACTTGAGATCAAAACCTGGCAGTTACTTAATGCTTATAGGAAATGTGAACTTGGGTATGTTAGTTAACTTTTAAGGCTGTAGTTTAGCCATCTGAAAAATGGAGACAATAATAGAACCATCTTCATAGAATTGATGTGATTCCATAATTTAACATTTCATATATTAGCATAATGTCTTTTCGTTCGTTCGTTCATTCGTTCCTTCCTTCCTTCCTTTCCTTCGTTCCTTTCTTCTTTCTTTGTCTTTTTAGGGCTGCAATTGCAGCATATGGAGATTCCCAGACTAGGAGTCAGATCAGAGCTGTAGCTGCTGGCCTACACCATAGTCACAGCAATGCAGTATCTGAACCATGTCTGCGACCTACACCACAGCTCATGGGAATGCCAGATCCTTAACCTGAGCAAGGCCAGGGATCGAACCTACATCCTCATGAATGCTAGGCAGATTCATTTCCACTGAGCCACGACAGAACTCCTGCTTAGCCTAATTTCTTCCATGTGAGTACTAATATGTTAGTGGCTCTTATTTTATAACTAATAATCATTATTGCTATTATATACTTTCAGTATTAATCAAAGTACTACAGTAAAAATAAGGTCCTGTTCATGTAGGTTAGTTTGCCTTATTTAATTTCATGGACAGAGACAAATCCAAGTTGATTGTTAAATGTTTATAGAGAGTGTTTCACTGGGGCTGCCCAGCAAGAGGCCCTTAGATGGAAATTACCTGTAATTAATAACTATGCAATCTGTGGAGCTCTTACTTACAGCAGTCTTACAGAGTAGGAAGTATCATTTTTCAGATGGCTATATAAGACCACACAGATCAAGTGGCATTGCCAACAACACAGAGGCATATAGTTTATTCTGGCTGGGACCTAATCTAGGAGTTTGGCACCATAGCATATCTGCCTCCATCATGGGAATGTAAACCTTTTTAAAAATGGTTTGTGTTTTCACCATCCTTTACAGCATTCTTGTGAGGTCAGTATTGGCCCTAATTGACCCCCCATTGCCACCACCAGAAAAATAGATCACATTATTTGGAGACAGTGAGTCAGCAGTAGTCTCTGTACTTGACAGGTGTGCCATTCAGTGTCTCCACGTATTTTGAAAGTTTTGAGGACATCATGTTTTTATGTACATATCAGAACCTGCCAATTGTTGGAAAAGCTGAGCCTCGTACGGAGTTAGAATTCTGAATAGGGATATAACTCCAAACCCATTTTGCTGTGCAATTCAATTTGTATATTTGCATCATCAATATTAAATATGTATGTATATATGTATATAGATTATTATAACTTTATTAAGTGGCTACTGCTGGCTCAGATAAGATATAACCTCTTCTGTTAGAATTTGATTATAATAAATTATTGGTAAGATTAATACTATTTTCCCTGCTAATTATTCTTATGTTGACCTGTGATCCTTAGGAAACATTTTAAGCTTCCCTATAAATTTTATTTTTATGAAAAAAATCCTTTTGCTAAATTTTTAGGTCAAATATATAATTTTCAAAAAACTTCACACAATTTACAAGTGCCATAATGTATCAGGAACTGACAAAATACAGTGGAGCTTCACCAAGAAACGTCATTGTTAGAATCAATGCCAAGAGGTCCGGAGAGTGAAGTTGGCTGTACAGTAAGATTCTTTTCATTCTTCAGGGAGAATCAGACCTGTGTCCTTGTAATGAAGTCTCCTCTGTAGCTTATCTAATTCCTTAGAGTTAACCTGGTGAAGAGAGAAACTCCAGTTAACTAATGAAAATTTTCTAGGTCTCTTGTTTTTTGTTTTGCTTTGTTTTTTGTTTTTTGGGTTTTTTTTTTTTGCCATTTCTTGGGCCGCTCCTGTGGCATATGGAGTTTCCCAGGCTAGGGGTCTAATCGGAGCTGTAGCTGCCAGCCTACGCCACAGCCACAGCAACGCAGGATCCGAGCCGTGTCTGAGACCTACACCACAGCTCACGGCAATGCCAGATCATTAACCCACTGAGCAAGGGCAGGGATTGAACCCACAACCTCATGGTTCCTAGTCGGAGTCGTTAATCACTGCACCATGACAGGAACTCCATAGGTCTCTGGTTTTTAATAGGGACAGTAGAGAGGGGTTCAAAGGTTCCACTTTGGCAGAGCAGATTTCCCCAGTGAACTTTGTATCATCTGTGTATTATAAGGTGGTTTCCTTGGTGCTAAGACTTGGTGTTTTTATTTGTAGATACATTCTTTCCTCTACCCTATCTTCTGGCTGCCCTGCTGCAGAAGTGTTTCCTGTATGAGTGTATAATTCACATCTGTTTCACCATAGATATGTTGGCTCTGAGCATTGCCGTACTTGATGCAATTTTTACTTCTGTCTTCATTATTCAGGATCACTGGCTCCCCAGTGGTCCTTGAGGGGGTTGGGAAGCTAGCAATGATTTTTTTCTTTGATTTTTCAAATTTAAGTGGTTAGAAATATTCTAAAATAGTTAGGAAACTTTGTATTGACATCTGTGGGAAACTCAAACAAGAACACAATAAAACTGGAAACATTTTATTTTATGTTTACATTTTAGAATTCAAAGCAAGTTGAAAATACAAACAGAAGTATGTTTTAAACATCAGGACTAGTGGGTTTGTAGTACGCAGCATTTTATATTAACTGCAGAGGTCTGATAAGATGACTGTCATCAGTGAGCTAAGCTCTCCTGTATTTGATTTTATACTGTAATAGTTGCTTGTTGACAAAAAAAAAAGACAATAATATCAGCATTTATTATTAGAGTGATCTAAGAAAGAAAATGAAAGACGAAGGATTTTCCGGGAGTTCTCTTGTGGTGAAGCAGGTTAAGGATCTGGCATTGCATTGCAGTGGCTTGGGTCGCTGCTGTTGCATGGGTTTTATTCCTGGCCCAGGAACTTCCACATGCCTCAGGTGCAACCAAAACAAAACCAAAAACAACACACACACAAAGGATTTTCCAAATCATTCTTATAGAATACTAATTTTCGTACCTTATAATCTGTTCTTTGGGGTTTTGGTGAATGAGTTGTGCCAGTCAGCGTTTGAACTTTAATTATTGGTCTGTTTCTCTTGCCCTCACCTATATTAAATAATATATTTAATATAAAGTTTGAATTAAAACTTTATGATACACATTGAAGTAATTGGAAAACCTCTGAAGACTATGAATCAGTGTGTTAAATATGTGGAGTTAAAAATTATGAAGAACCTCAAACTACTTCCCCTAAAATTTAATTAAAGCCTTTTGTTATATTGGAAATGTCTGGCCCAGCCCTTCCCCCCAAAAAGGAACTGGGTACCTGTTGTTAAAGTAGCCAGGGAAAGTATTTGCTAGGAAGCATTTGAGTTTGTTAAACATCTCTGTTAAGTTTGGTTATTTTTAATATGGCATTATTTTACATTACCAAACTCTTGTTTTCTGTGAACAGCATCAATTTTTCAGTGTTTTCTTGTTAAAGTTTAGCAGAGAAAACTGAACCTGAAGCCCCAAAGTGTGTCTAGTTACTACATTTCAAAAGTATCAATATTGACCAATAAAATCATTTACCTTTTCCCTGTTTATATCATGTTATTTATTCGGATCAAAGTAAATCTCAACATATCTTTAAGGTAGAGCTCTTTGGTTCCATCCTTGCCTAGTAGACTTTTTGGATTTGATGGTGATATTCATAATATGTTTCAGTTAATTCATTCCTAAGTCATGAGATTGTTTGGCATCTAGGTTTTATCATCTTATATATTGACAGGTTCTCTACCACCTCATCCTCCTTTCCAAGCCCGGAGTCTTTAGAAATCTGATGAGTATGCCATCAGTCATCTTGCCTTAAGTCATTGATACAAAAATACTCAACTGCACGGTGTTGATCTGCTTTATACTAGGCATGGTGTTCAGTCTTGCAAATGCAAAAATAAAATATGATGATTGCCTTCATGGAACTAACACCATAGCCGAAGAAGCTCCAGAGAAACAGATAATTAAGATGGAGTGGAATTAGTGATATATCTGAAATATGATGTAGTGTTATATGAGCACAGTGGAAGAAACAATTCTGCTTAATTGGGGAAGCTGGAAAAGACTTTTGTGACGTTTCAGCATTCAGCAGGTAGAGTTTAAAGGCTGGCAGAAATTTTCCATTCAACGTAAGGGAAAACAGCATCCCAGGTAGAAGAAAAGTCATGGTGATATAAAAAATGTGTGATGTGGCTTAGAAGCTTGATATAATTTAGTGTTATTAGAGTTGTTGCTTTTAGCCTTAAAAAAAAAAAAACTGAACCATATTAAGAAATGCACTTTACATCACAATTCAATGAGTATATGTGTTCATATACTTTTATTACTACATGTGATGTAATCTGGTATTTTTCTATTGTATGCTACTCTAATCTATTTCATTAAAACAAATGCCAGTTATAACCCATGAAACTGTATAATCAACCTATATGTCATAACCCATAGTATGAATATATATTGGGCTAGAGCTTAGCATGTTTATGCAAATGAAGATGTGGGCAAGTTAGTGAAAAATGGGGCAGGAGATACTTAGCTGTGCAGAATCCTGGAGAGTTTTGTGCTGTGCCAAGGAATTTTTTAGTTAATAATAATAATTATGGTGCTAATAATAATCATATGGTGATAATAATGATTAAGATATATAATAGATATTGATTGTATATGCTAAATAATTTTCTAGGCAGCTCACATTTTTTTGTTAAATCTTTACAACAACTGTATGAGGTCTTTTTTTTTTTTTTTTTGACTACACCTGTGGCATATGGACGTTCCCAGCAGGGATCGACACTTTGCCACAGCAGCCACCCAGGCCACCGTAGTGACAACACCACATCTTTAACCCACTGTGTCATCAGAGAACTCCACAACTCTATGAGTTAATGACTGTTATTTTCACCTTTTTCTTACAAGTGTTTAAGTGGAGCCACAGAGAGGGTAATCTAATTTGCCCAGGATTAGGCAGCTAGTAAGTAACGAAGCAGAGATTGAGCCCAGGCATCTTCCTAATGCATATTCCTAATCATGACACTATTCTCATGTGGCCAGTCTTGAATGTGTATTTCAAGAAGATAGTTTATGAGCCTTGTGTAAAACTGGAGTCAGAAAGACCAGCTACCAGTCAGCAGTTCATCAATATTTGCAGTAGAATGTTTAGGATACCTTTTCTCTTACCATCATGGGAACCAATCATTTTTGTGTACCTGCCGCCACACAAGGCCTGGTAAATAGAAACACAGCAGGAGTGCAAAAGAGCAGACAGCCTCTGGCCTGTGTCAGATCACAAAGGTCTTTTGACTCTTAGCTCCACTGCTAACCCTCCAGCAAATGACAAACCTTGGAGTCCTGGTCTTTTCGTGGAGTTCACAAATGGGTCTCTTTGTTAACCCTCCAATTTCCTTCTGGCACCACCTTTCTCATTTTCTGCTTTGATTCAGCAGCTCCTGCCGTTTCAGAGCTTTTCTTTTAAGTCAGTGTAGTTCACCAGTCTGCCACCTATTTCCTTTTTAAATTTACTTCTCTTCTTCCCTTCAGCTCCTAGAGAGTCTTGTCTCCCTATCTGTGAATTCTGTTCTTAGCAAGTTCCCAAAGGAAGAGAGTGAGCCCACCCTCCCATGTGGTGATTTTATCAGTTTTATGCACCAACACCAGCTCCCAGCAAGTATGGCAAGAAAGACCCAGGTGCCTCCATTCTCTTCTACTTCACAGTGTTTTCCACTCTGAAGACTGGAAAATGTCCTTTGTTTCCTTTCCTGAGCTGAAAATATGAATTTTTATCCTTCAAGAGTGAATCTGACCCACTGGTTGCTCTTGAGTGGCCCATAAACTACAAATGTTTTTACATTTTTTATTTTTTAAAAAATTTTATTGTATTTTTATTTTTTGTCATCTTAGGGCTGTACCCATGGCATATGAAAGTTCCCAGGCTAGGGGTTGAATTGGAACTGCAGCTGCCGGCCTACACCACAGCCACAGCAACGTGGGATCCAGTTGCGTCTGTGACCACATCACAGCTCATGGCAATGCCAGATCCTTAATCCACTGAGTGAGGCCAGGGATCAAACCGGTGTCCTTGTGGACACTAGTCGTGTTCATTATTGCTGAGCCACGACAGGAATGACACAATGTTTTCATATAGTTTTTTAAGAAGTTAAAAGAAGGATAATATTTTATAAGTGAAAATTACATGAAATTCATATTTCAGTGCCTATAAATAAAGTTTTTATTAGAACACATCATTGCCTGTTTGTGTTCGATGGCACAGGGGCAGCATTGGACAGTTGTGTTAGAGACCATGTGGCCCACAGCATAAAATATTTGTTATCCGGTCCCTTGTAGAAAGAATTTTGTAACCCCTCGTCTAAGTCCTGAAACAAATTTTATTTTTCACTTCTGCAGTCTCTTAGGTCTTCATTCAAATAGGACCTTCTTGAGAAAAGAGTAATTCAAAAAGATACATGCACCCTAATGTTCATTGTAGCATTATTTACAATAGCTAAGACACGGAAGCAACCTAAATGTCCATCAACAGATGAATGTATAAAGGAGATGTGGTGTATTTATACAGTGGAATACTACTCAGCCATAAAAAGGAATGAAATAATACCATTTGTAGCAATGTGGGAGGACTTAGAGATTATCATACTAAGCGATGTCAGCCAGAAAGAGAAAGACAAGTATCATATGATATTCTTGTATGTGGAATTTATATTATATATGATAATATATAAGATTATGTATATATATCTACAGTGAACAAATGTACATGTATATGTACAAATGAACTTACAAAACAGAAATAGACACGTGAACATAGAATTTATGGTTACCAAAGGGGAAAGTGGAAGGAGAGCTTATCTTATATATCTAATATATATGATTATATATAACATAATATATATGATTATATATATATGTACAATGAACAAATGTACATGTATATATACAAATGAACTTATTTACAAAATAGAAATAGACACATGGACATAGAAAACAAAGTTAAAGTTACAAAGGGGCAAGTGGGAGAAGGGATAAATTCGGAATTTTGGATTAACACATACACACAACTATATATAAAATAAATAATAAGGACCTACTGTAGCACAGTGAGCTATACTTAATATTTTATAATAATCTATAAGGGAAAAGAATTGAAAAAGAATATATACATATATATACACACACACACATAACTGAATCACTGTGCTGTATACCTAAAACTAACCCAACATTTTATTTTATTTTTTTCCTTTTAGGGCCACACCTGTGGCATATGGAGGTTCCCATTCTAAGAGTCTAATCGAAGCTATAGCCGCTGGCCTATACCACAGCCACAGCAACACCAGATCTGAGCCACGTCTTTGACCTACACCACAGCTTAACCCTGGATCCTTAATCCACTGAGCAAGGCCAGGGATCAAACCTGTGTCCTCATGGATGCTAGTCAGATTCATTTCCACTGAGCCACGATGGGAACTCCTAACCCAATATTTTAAATCAACTATACTTGAATTAAAAAAACCAGAAATCAATCAAACAAACAACAACAAAACCCAGGACTTTCTCCGGTACCAGAGTTAAAATGAGTTTTATCATTTGGCTTCCTATGTAGGAAAGCCATAGAATTTATAAGATGATAAATTTGAATGTGGCCTTCAGATGAGTAGCTGAAAGTCATATTTGTAACACAGACACCAAATTTTTTATTTGAATTATATTTATCTCTATGGAAATCTTTTACCTTTGAAGCCAAATGTATACTCTCAGTTTATGGCTATGGTTTCACACTCACAAGCCATTTATAAGAAGAGGATGATGAATCCCTTTTACCGCTGAAATAGAATGTATGTAAATACTTAAGAGGAGGCCAACTCAGAAGCACTTTCCAATTGCATGCTTTTGTTTATATTTCAAATCACAATCTGAACGGCTAAGTAGGGTGGACAGCCTTCCTCCCAACAGTGTTATTTTAAGTAGGAATGTCATAATACCTATCACAGACTTAACTTGCTTTTGTCTGTGTGCACAGTTGCTGCGCTATACAAAAGCAGCCAGTTAAAAATGGGAAAAAATTGGGGGGAGGATTGTGTAGATGAGTCAGTTGTTAACAAGAATGATTCAGATTTGTGTATATGTTTGTATTGACTGAGTACTAGATAACAAGAAGCATGTTTGCAGCAGGCAAATTCGTTCAAGTCTGCCATTTTTACTCACAATGGTAAACACTTCGCACTGACTTTATTAATCGATTTTGCTTAATACAGCTTCCTCCTCTTCTGCCTTTAGAGTGGATTTTGTGTTTTTTCCTTCTATATACTGTCAGTAATAAAATGAAGCTAAACTGGATGCTCTCCAGAGACCACGCAACCCACGTTTGCATTGAGAGCCTGGTGATTTACTGGCTCTGTGTTGGAGAGATGACCTCTACAATTACTGTAGAAACTCAGTGAGAAGTGAAGTGAGCTCACTCAAGAAAGATTTTAAGCATTGAAAAAACTTGCCTTATTTGGTAAATGTGGTTAACTGGTCCCAGCTGGTAATGCTGATGAGCTCATTGTGAGATACACTGTCTCTTTAAATGAGATTCTTGTCTTTTTATCCTTTAGAATTAAGTGTTAAATGGTATTTGTTTAGTGTTGTTTTTTTTTTTTTCATGTGCTGAGGACTGAATCAAATCTGAAAGACAGTATTCCATTTTGAAAATTAAAGTTCAAATGCATTGACATTTTATAAATTTTCTATATATATTTCCTGGTCCACTGTGTTGTTTACCTTACTTAGGCTTTAGGGAATTTGGTTTTAAAGTTTTCCTTGAAGAACAAGACTCCTTTGGAAAGCAAATTTGTGTTGACTTTTTGGCTTTACTGTGCTTTACTATATGCTCATGTAAGTTTGCTCTGTACCTTAGAATTTTAGGATGGAATCTGTTAATTGCATTTCCTTTAGTTCCCCCATAGGACTTGATGTTCAGAAAAGAAAGCCTTCAGCTTTGCGTGGCTTTTCCTTAAAATTTCTTCCTCAGGATTGGCTGTATCCTGAATTTGGCTTTTCATAATCAGTTGTTCTAGAGGGAAACACACAGGCTTTTGAGTCAGAAAGCCCTGGGTTTGTCTCCTGGGAGTATGTGAACTTGATGACTTCAGGACAGTTCCTAAATGTTCATGACAGCAAAAGATGAAACCTGTTCTTTCCAGAATTTGTGGGAGTTAATGTGTGTGAAGGTGCCTAGTACAAAATAGATACTTAATAAATGTGAATTCTCATTCATTCTGTTCCAGCAGTGGGCTAATTCCAGCTTTTCTTTGGCCTCACTTTAAACCGTGTCTTTTTAGATTATATAATTTGGCTGATCCTCTCGGCCCCTGTCATCAATTCTCTGCTTTGTAGCAGGAAATGTTTCTCCATATTCTTGTCATTCAATCTGTTGCCCAGGGGTATCAAGCAGGAGTTTAATAGAAATCCAGAATCTTTGGTCTCACTCCAGAGTTACTCAGTTAATATCTTCATTATAACAAGATCTCTAGTTGATACAAATGCATGATCAAGTTTGAAAAGCACTGCTCTGAATCATTTCCTGGGGACCCACAGCTCTGATGAGTTTATCTCTGTGTTGGGGATTATCACTGAGTTTTGAGGTACTTAATTGGCTTCAGAGAGATGACCCAAGAGAGAACTATGAAAGAATTATTTCTCTCTTCCTTCTGTTTCATAAGAATGTGAACATCTCTGCTTGTACCACCATCATCCCTGGCTGGAGAGATGTAAACTCCTTCAGAGAAGGGTGTGTGTGTGTGTGTGTGTGTGTGTGTGTGTGTGTGTGTGTGTGTGTGTGTTTGTGTGTGTGTGTGTGTGTGTGTGTGTGTGTGTGACGATATTAAGTGCTCACCAGTGTTGCTGTGGGCTTCTTCCTGGGGCAGAAGATTGCAGGCTTTGGTATCACCCTTCCTTTGGCTTTTTGGTCTGATTCCCCAGCTTCCACCTTCAGTCCTTCAATTTACATCCATTCCATCCATACGACAAGTTACATTTGTCACTTACATTCCTGTCAGGCTCTGAGCTGGTGACTTGATTGATTTTGGTTCCTCTCCCCTTTGCTGACTGTCCTATAGGAAGGAACTTTTCCTTCCCTGTTTTCTCAGCTGTTGAGAATCACCTCTTCCTCCTCTCCTCTAACTTCCTTGGGGTCTCCTTCCTCCTTTACTGTTTCCTCTTTGCCCTCGTTACGGTTTTCAAGTGCAAAAATCATATGGCAAAAGGATTAAAATCTGAAACAAAAACGGGGGGGGGGGGGACTAAACTGACAAGATCATCCCGTAGCCTGGGATCTGAGGGCTTTAGCAGCCGCAGAACCCCCATTCTTCTCAGCCCACAGCCTCTGACTGGGGCCGCAGTTTACCCTCCCACATGCCCACTTTCTGATAACTCTCGACTGAGATCCTGGAAGACAGATTATTTGTTCAGTTGGTGTCTCCAGAGCCTGGCACAGAGCAACAAAGTATAAATGTTGGTACATATAGAGCATGTCTGTTTGCTCATTAATAACAAAATTCTGAAGACCAAGGGGCTGGATGTTGGATGTGGGAAACTGCCTAAAGAAGATTATTAACAGGAATACGTATGAAGACCCGAAAAGGGACAGGTGTAGTCACTGGGGTCTCCAGGAAGGAAGGTAGGAGTCCCTCTGGGTCTTCGTGTCGTGCCTGATATAGCCCTAGAGATGAGTGAGGTTCTCCAATTGAAGTTTATTTTTAGAAGATAAGATGCAGGGTAGTTTATCGTGTCTACAATACTGAATGTTTTGATGCTAGTAATTTAATGTTTATGATGACAATTTGTAAGTGGTTTTCATCCTTAAAATTCATTGTCTTGAGTAATACTGCTTTGGGCATAATTAGAATGGGAACTTAGTGACTCTTTCCACTCCTGCACTCTCCCTTCCGTTTATTGACTTTGTACTATTTAGTCATGCCATTATATGTGGTCTTACCCCATATCCTCATTATAGGGTAAAATATGTAGTTGTTTAGTCCTTTGATCATAACCTAAAACCTACCAACCTGGGCTTGATATCAGTTGGTTTTCCTTGATATCAGTTGGTTGCTCGAGTTATTGTTTCACCAAAATGTATAACAAACAGTGGTAATTAAAACTTAAAGCTTTTTTTAAAAGCAGTAAGTTTTTTGTTTTTGGTGGTGGTGGTTTAAAATATGCCACATAAGTCCTTTTACCCTAAATGTCCCCAAATCCAATCTGAGGCTTTGATGTAACCTTTCTCTCACCCCTGTTGTATTTACTTTTAGGGGGCTAACATTTAGAAGCTAGAAATTCATCTTTATAAACAATCCTATAAGCCTAATAAACCCCCCAAAATGATGCAAGGAATCATTTAATACTAGCTAACAATTTGGTACAAAAATGTTAAATAGAAGCCCAAATGGAATCCTTTGATCATGAAATCACAGAAATAAAACTGAAAATGTCATTGGTGAAGCAAAACAGGTTTATGGCACTTAGGCTGCTCTTTAACTCAGGTTCCATTCCCCTGTCTTACCTCTCTCAATTTTTTTTTTTTTCCGTTATGACTCAACTTTAGTGAAATTTATTGTTCCTATTTCAGAATAGCTCCAAATCTTTCCTGGGCACTTTTCCTCTAGAGAACTAATAATCAGATAAAGCAATTTCTGGTTTTGGAAGAAAAGTGGAGTTTCCTTATGGTACAGAGTGAGCCGAATTGTGCTACAAGGCCCCACCCCAGAAAGAATGCTAAAAGCAGCAAATCTTAAAAATGCCAGAGCAGCCTGAGAGCCTGGGTGGTCTTGTGGTAGAGAAAAATAGGAAATTTTTGGATTGTGTGTCATTTGGGTGTCATTGCAGATTCCAATACAGCCAGCTCTCCCTGCCTGCTCCTCCCTGGCCATGAGCCTGAGTTTCTGTGTAGCAGTTCTTTACCTCACAGCACTTTTCTTTCCTCACTAACTATGTGACACATACACAGTTGCCAGATCTGATCTGGCGGCACCCAAAAAGGCTTGGTTTGGTCACAGAAAGATGAGGCAGAATTTATTAGATAGTGAAGTTAGAATATGGATTCCAGTCAACATGAAAGCCCTGGTGCTTCTGCTGTGCCCTGTTACATGGGCTTGGGAAAAGTCAAGAGCAGCATTTTCCTTGTATGCCCTATAGGGTGGGGGGCAAATCAAGTTAAGCCATGCAGAGATTGGGCCCTATGATTTCACTGCCTCTGTTGGTTCCAGAAAGTGTAGGAGCTAAGTATACTGGTTATGTTCCCCCAAGTTGATTCCCTAAAGAATCCTACAGGGTCTTTAATGTCAACAGTTTCCTTTGGTTATTTATATAGCACTTGCCCTGCTGCTTTAAACGTTGTGCAAAGCAAGAGTCAAATTCCATTTATCACCAAATCAGTTTAAATCAATCCCATTATTTTCACTGGAATATCAAGGGCTTTTGCCCTACCTTCCACTTAAAAAAATTCTTTGTTTTTGAGGCTGAGTATATTTAAACTTGAAATTGGCTCTTTGAAGTCCAGCTCATAAAGAGGGTTTTATAAGACTACATTTCTATTAACTTTGTCAACACATTTTGTTGTTGACTTATATGTAAATACTTGGGTCAATTTTAATAAATGAAACAAAAAGCTCATTGTCTAAAACTGTAACTGCCAACCTCAGATTGAATTTTTAGAATTTTGTTGCTCATGCATAAGTGTAACTGTAAGAATTAATAACATTTTTTAAATAGGATAAGATGACTGGACCCCAAATGAAATTATAAATGTATGTAGATATAGTTCAAATTACCAAATGTAAATTCTTTTCAAATTTCCACAAACAGAGCTAATTAAATACTTTGGGAAAATAAGTGCAGTCTTTATCTCTAATAGAATTATGATTTAAACAATTCTCCATAGAGTAAGTTTAAAGTCAGGACAAGTTGAGCTTTTATTTACTTCTTTCAATGGATGAAATCTTCTGCATGTGCTCTGATCCTTCAAAGTCTGACGTCTGCATTTTTACTCTAAGACTTTATAGTTGGGTAACTTTGGGCAAGTTAGTATCAAAGAATACATTTTATAACCATCCCTTTGTATTTTGAGAGAATCAAATGAATTTTCTAATGTGAAATGTTTTGTGAAATCTGAAGTATTATTCAATTGCTGGTTATTATTCTTTTCCACTATAATGAACCTATTTCCAGCTTGTCTTTTTCAAAACAAGCATTTTTTTCTTTTGATTTATTTTAATCCAGAAAGCATAGCTATCCTACAGGGAGCAGACTTCCTTGAAAAATAGTGAGAGAAAAAGTTCCTGCAGGGGCTGACTAATCATCTGTGGGGAATATGGGACAATACATTTCTTTATAGAGCTGAACTCAGTGACCCCTTAGTTTTCTTCAAACTCTTCAGTTCTCTGCTTAATTTTTACAAAATTTTTAGAAAGATGCTTCCTTTTGCTATCCCCTTGGTTTAGGAACTGTTATAAGACTTTTGGAAGTAACTCTTTATTCCTTCTAATCTTTTAATGATGATCACAAAGAATTTGGTTTTGTATCTCGACTAATTTTACACATCACAATGAAGCCCATATCACTGTTTGGGGTTAAATGTCATTGCAATAACTGATGCACTATATTGAAAGTTAATCATAAGAAATAACTATTCATCAGTGTATCTTTTTACAAGCTCTCCCATCTAAAGCCAAATTAACAATAAATTGTAATTTTTTGCAAGGTTGCAATAATGACTTAACTTCTTTGAGAAGAAATGTATTACAGTGTGCAGAACACTCCGTTAGGTTTAGACTTTTTAAGTCGACCATCCTTGATTTAAAATGAAGGCAGTCTCTTTCTGTACTTTGTTCAATTAGGTGGTTTAAAAAGAAGAGTACTAATGAGAAATGAGGAGACATGGATTTTGAGTCATGAGATCCCCAAATGGGGATCTTGACATGTAGTCCAACCCCCGGTCTAACACAGCCCTTTACAACGCCTCCACTTAGTAGTCACCATGTCTTGTATGTAGGTCAGCAAGGGAAGAACTACACTGAGATTATCTACTTCAGCTGCTCACAGCTTTGTGTGAATGTTCTTCCCTCTGAAAATTTCATCCCTGTTATGGAGCCAGTCTTGTGCTGAGTGCTGGACACACAGTGATGAGTAAGAGAGCATCCTTGCCGGGCAGCTGTGTGGTCCAGGCTCTTAGGAAGTTCAGCTCTGGTCTTCCACAGCTTCCCTTCTTCAGGCTGATATAGAACTGTTGGAGGCTGATCCTATTCTCCAAGCTATTCCAGCAGATATAGATCCTATCGGATATTGGATCTCTCTTCCCACCTTCCTCCAAACCGCTTGACCCCTTTTGTCTTTGTTTTCTACTTCCTGGAATGAGGAAGTTAGATATTTCTCCGGCCTTCTTGCTCAAAAATCCCTGCTGTTCTTCCTTAAAAAAAAAAAAGTTATAGTTGATTTATAATGTTCTGTCAATTTCTGCTGTATAACATAGTGACCCAGTCATACATACATATACGTTCTTTTTCTCATATTATTATCTTCCATCAGTTTCTATCACAAGTGATTGGATATAGTTCCCTGTGCTATACAGCAGGACCTCATTGCTTATCCATTCTAAATGTAATAGTTTGCATCTACGAACCCCAAACTCCCAGTCCCTCCTGTTCTTAAATGGGAATTTTAACTTTTTTTGTTTGAAACAATCATATGACTCAGATATGAACTATGATGCAGTGTAAGTGTAGGAAGCTAAGTGATGGACGCAGAGATGCCCCTCTCAGGTCCTCTTCAGGGGAGGACTTGCTGTCCCCGCTGTTGGAGTCGTGTAATGAGCAGACAGCCTGCAGCTGTCAGCTCCTTCCCAGCTTGCTCTTCTCTCCTGGGTCAGGCACATTCCTTCCATCAGCCCACATCCGGTGGTTGGTGGGGCAGAGGTGAAAAGGCGCAGAAAGCTCACTACAGGATGGTTTGAACAGATGATTCTAGCTCCAGAGGGCTGTACCTTGAGGAACCCCACATCACAGTTCCACACCTCTCTCTATCCAGTTGTGATTCTGGACAACCCAACTGACTGCAAGGTGGCTTATAAAAATGCTCTTTGTTACCCCTTCAAGCCCTGTGTTTTATTTAAATTTTTTTTCTTTCCTTTTTTAAAGCCGTTTTCAGAGTAATAGAACCTTGCTCAGGGTGAAAAGGGTAAAGAAGACAGAGAGACATATACACATTTTAGATGAGAAGGTACATTTCACTGTGGGTTTCACGCCCCACACATCATTTAGAGCTTTGCTGTCTTTGACTGCCATGAAAAACAGCCTTTCCTTTTTTAATGCTTTTCCATCATTTAGCTTGACATGTATCCACAGGCTGCACCAAACTATTCATCCATAAATGATCATTTCAGTCTTCGTAAAGTGCCCTCACAATGACAATTTAGACTATATTTTAGAGAAAAGTGGGATTTTTATAAAGTGTGTTACATGGGGAAGAGTGGAATAATTGACCTGAAACAAAGTGGAGGATGTTGAGATATGTGGAGGGGATGTGTTGATATTGTGTAAATGTACATATTATTTTTTCCTCCCAGCTCTAAACTTTTTTAGTCAGTTGTTAAGATATATTTTTACTGGAGAAAAGTACATTACCATTCATTTCACGGCATTTAAAATTATTCTGTTGACCAAAAGAAACCAATTTCTTGTTTTATCATAAAAAGGCTTAAAATAATATTCAAGAGAGCTCCCGTTGTGGTTCACCAGTAATGAGCCTGACTATTATCCATGAGGATGTGGTTTCGATCCCTGGCCTTGCTCAGTGGGTTAAGGATCTGGCATTGCCGTGAGCTGTGTTGTAGGTCACAGACATGGCTCAAATCCTGTGTTGCTGTGACTGTGGTATAGGCTGGCAGTTTTAGCTCTGATTCAACCCCTAACCTGGGAACTTCCATATGCCACAGGTGTGGCCATAAAAAGAAAAAAAAAAATTCCAGGTAACTTACCTTTTAGAATCATAAAAATAATTGATTGTAATATTTTTTATAGAGGAAGGAAGATTTAGTAGTGTTTTTGCAGAACGTAACATTGTAGACAAAGCAAGGGCATATTCTCCCTGCTGTGTGTAAGGGTGCTGGTAAAATAACAGTGGTGATGGTCACAGTGTGGTATTGGTGGTATAGGTCCAATGTCACCTTATTCTTATCATGTGTTAGAGTCTTTTCTGACTTTTTTTTTTTTAAATGTAATAAGGCTTCTAGCATCACCACAGCAGAAGCCAGTTTCTTACATTCTGAGTTCCCAAGCACAGTATTTGCTATAGTGATTTCTACTTTGTGTTATGGAAATATATGTCCTGAATTCTCTCTTCTACTTGAAGATCTTCAAAACAAAGCCATGTCTTAAATAGCACAGTTAGGGAACCTGATAAGTGTTCAGTGAATACTTAATGAATCACCGAATGGTTGAATGTGTTGGACGAAAATGAAAGTGAAGATCCAAGAGGTTAAGTGACTTTTCCCATCTTAGTGCATTTAATAAGTGGTCTGGTCTACACACTGATTTTCTGATTTGATCCAGTGCCTCTTTTACTATTAGCCAATAGGTGTTTAAAGATGGGAGATGATTTTGTTTTCCTGGAAGATGAAAGTCAGACTAATCCTGATAAGGTTTCTATGTTCTCTTCAGTCACCTCTCACTCCTAGCAGTACACCTTGTTAACTCACTATGCTTGCTGCATTTCGTATTTCCTTGACTTAATTCTTATCCTTCCTTGTCCATCTTCCCTTGTCCTAATCATTCTTTAGAGTTCGGTTTCTTGGATCTGGGTCACGTGGTGATAGCTAAGGTCAGCGTTTAGGACTTTACACAGTTGGCAAGCTAAAATCTTGATGTTTTCTGGCTGAAGTAAAGTCAGGAGAGGAATAGAATGGTAAGGGACAGATTGAAAAAATAAGACACAAAATCCAAGGGATGATCAAATGGCCCAGATGTAAGAGTAACTAAGATACTGAACCAACATCCTAACGATGCCAGTCCCAAGCAATCTGGAGGCAGATTTTCCTTATGCTGCCACATCTTTAATTTTTTAAATTGAAATATAGTTGATATGTGATGTTAATTCCAGATGCACAACAAAGATTCAACATTTAGATACATTATGAAATGATCACTGTAAGTCTACTAAGCTTCTATTTTCATACAGAGTTATTACAGTATTACTGATCATACTGCCATTTACATTCCTGTGACAAGAGGTTTGTACTGCTTAATCCTCTTCAGCTATTTTGCTCACCCTCCAACCCTCCTTCCCTATGGCACGTCCTGTTTCATTCTCTGTGAGTTTGTCTGTATTTTGTTTCATTTGTTCATTTGTCTTGTTTCTTAGATTCCACAAATGAGTAAGATTTTCTGGTATTTGTCTTACTCTGACTTGTTTCTCTTAGCATGATACCCTCTAGATCCATCCATGTTCTTACAAATGGCAAGATTTCATATTTTATACCTAAATAGTATTCCATTGTCTGCGTAGATACCAATCTTCTCTATCCATTCATGTATTGATAGGCACTTAGGGTGCTTCCATATTTTGGCTGTAATTTGTAAAATAATGCTACAGGGAACATTTGTGTGCATATCTTTTTGAATTAGTGTTTTTGCTTTTTTCAGGTAAATACCCATATGCGAAGTTGTTCAATCATATGTTAGTTTGATTTTTAATATTTTGAGGAACCTCCATACTGTTTTCCACAGGGGCTGCACCAGTTTACATTACCAGCCCTAGAGCCCTAGGGTTCCCTTTGCCGTACATCCTTACCAACTTATTTGTTGTCTCTTTGATCATAGCCATTCTGACAGGTATGAGATATCGAGGTTTGAGATAACAAATTGTGAGATAATAAATTGAGGTTTTGATTTGCATTTTTCCTGATGATTAGTGATGTTGAGCATCTTTTCCTGTGTCTGTTGGCCGTCTGTATGTCTTCTTTGGAAAAGTGTCTATTTAATCTTCAATCTGCCCATTTTTATTTATTTATGTATTTATGTGTTCATCTATTTATTTATTTTCCTTTTATGGTCGCACCTGCAGCACATGGAAGTTCCCAGGCTAAGAGTAGTTGAATCAGAGATGCAGGTGCAGGCCTACGCTGTGACCTATGCTGCAGCTTACATCAGTGCCAGATCCTTAATCCACTGAGCGAGGCCAGGGATTGAACCTGCATCCTCATGAAGACTACGTACATCAGATTTTTAACCTGCTGAGCCACAATGGGAACTCCTAATCTACCCAGTTTTAAATCAGATGATTATTTTTTAATACTAAGTTGTATGAGTTCTTTATATATTTTGAATACTGACTTCTAATTGGATATATCATTTTCAAAAAATCTTCTCCCACTCAGTAGGCTGCCTTTTTGTTTGTTTGTTGATGACTTCCTTTACTGTTAAAAAGCTGTTTAGTGTGATACAGTTCCATTTTATCTATTTTTGCTTTGCTTGAGGAGACAGATTCAAAAAAATTTTGCTAATACTGATGTCAAAGAGCATACTGCCTGTTTTCTTCTAGAAGTCTTACTATTTCAGATCTTTAAGTCTTTAATCCATTTGAGTTATTTGTTACATATTTTGAGATAGTGGTTCATTTTCATTCTAGACATGTACCTGTTTAGTTTTCCCAGCACTATTTATTGAAGAGGCTATTTCCTATTGTATATTTTTTCCTCTGTTCCCATGAACAAATACCATTGCTATTTTCATCGCGACTGCATTGTATCCGTAGCTTGCCTTGAGAACTATAGACATTTTAGCTATTCATTTTTACAACCCATAAGAACAGTATATATCTCCATTTATTGTGTTGTCTTCAATTTCATTAAGCAATTGTCGTACAGATCAGTTACCTCCTTGGTTTATTCCTAGCTATTTTATTCTTTTGATGCAATTGTAAGTGGTATTGTTTTCTTAATTTCTCATTCTGATAGTTCATTGTTAATATATAGAAACACAATGGATTTCTATAGCTTAATTTTGTATCCTGCAACTTTACTGAATTTATTAGTTCAAAGCATTTTTTAGTGGTCTTTAGTGTTTTCTATTATATGTAATATCATGTCATCTGCAAATAGTGATTTGAATTAATTTTATTTCTTCTCTGATTTCTGTGGCTAGGAATTCCATACTATGCTGAATAAAAATGGGGGGACTGGGCACCCTTGTCTTATTTCCGATCTTAGGGGAATGATTTCAGCTTTTTGCCACTGAGTATCATCTTTGCTGTGGGCTTGCCATATTTGGCCTTTATTATGTTGAGGTATATCCCCTCTATATCCTCTTCACTGAGAGTTCTTTTTTAATCATAAAATGTTGAATTTTGTCAAATGCTTTTCTGCCTCTATGGAGATAATCATATGATTTATATTCTTCATCTTGTTAATGTGCTGTATCACATTGATTGATTTGCAGATATTGACCTATCCTTTTATCCCTGGGATAAATCCCACTCAATTATGGTGTTTGATCCTTTTAATGCATTATTAATAAATTAATAAATAATATTTCATTAAAGTTTTTTTTTGCACCTATGTCATCAGTGATAATTAACTCTAATTTTCTTTTTTTTGTGTGTGGTATCTTTGGTTTTGGTATCAGTATGATGATGGCCTTATAGAATGAGTTTAGAAGAGTTCCTTTCTCTTAAATTTTCAGGAATAGGTAGAGAAAGATAGGTGGTAACTCTTTAAATGTTTAGTAGAAGTCACCTGTGAAGCCCTTTGGTCCTGGACTTTTATGTGCTAGGAGTTTTTTGATTGCTGGATTAATTTACTTACTGATGATCAGTCTCTTCATATTTTCTATTTCCTTAATTTAGTCTTAGAAGATTGTACATTTTTAGGAATTTATCCATTTCTTCTAGGTTGTCCATTTTATTGGTGTATAATTATTAATAGTACTCTCTTATGATCCTTTGTATTTCTGTGGCGTTGGTTGTAACTTCTTTTTCATTTCTGATTTTATTGATTTGGGTCTTGTCTCTCTCCCTTTTTTTTTTTTTCCCAATGGGTCTGACTAAAAGTTTATCACAAAAAAGGAATCTTTTCTAAGAACCAGCTCTTAGTTTCATTGATCTTTTCTGTTTTTGCATTCTCTATTTCTGCTTTGATCTATGTTATTTCTTTCTTTTTACTAACTTTGGGTTTTGTTCTTCTTTTTCTAGTTCTTTAGGTGTGTGGTTATATTGTTTATTTTGGAGGGGTTTTTGTTTGTTTCATGAGGTAGGCCTATATCACTATGAATTCCCTCTTGGAACTGCATTTATTCTGTCCCATAGATTTTGGACCATGGTGTTTCTATTTTATTTTCATTTATCAGAAGCTATTTTTAAAAATATTTTCTTGATTTCTTTAATAATCCATCTTGGTTGTTTAGTAACATATTGTTTAGACTCCAGATGTTTGTGCTTTTTCCACTGTTTTCCTTGTAGTTGATTTTCAGTCTTATACTATGTGGTCCAAAAGATGCTATTTAAGATTTCAGTCTTCTTATATTTATTGAGACTTGTTTTGTGGCCTGGCATGTATTCCATCCTAGAAAATGTTCCATGCTTACTTGAAAAGAATGTGTATTCTGGATGGAATGTTTTTGAATGGAATGTTATATGTATCTGGTATGTTGATCTGGTCTAATGTGTCATTTAAGGCCAGGGTTTTCTTATTGATATTCTGTCTGGATAATCTTCCCATTGGTGTTAAAGTCACCTACTCTTATGTTGTTACCATCAGTTTGTTCCTTTATCTGTTTATTTTCTTTATGTATTTAGGTGTCCTTATGTTGGGTATATGAGTATTTATATGTGTTATATCATCTTGTTGAATTGACCCCTTTATCATTAGGTAATGCCTTCTTCGTTTCTTTGTTTTGAAATCTCTTTTGTCTAATATAGGTATTTCTGACCCACCTTTCTTCCCATTTCCATTAGCCTGGAATGAATTTTTTATCCCTTCACTTTCAGTTTGTGTCTCTCTGTAGATTTGAAGTGAGTCTCTGATAGGCAACAATATATGGGTCTATTTTTTTTTAATCCATTCAGCTACCATATGTCTTTTTTTTTTTTATTTTGTATCCTGCAATTTTATTGAATTTATTTTTAGTCCTAACAGCTTTTTGATGGGATATTTATAGTTATATAAAGTAGCATCCACAAATGTTGGCAATTTTACTTCTTCCTTTCTGATTTAGATGCCTTTTATTTCTTTTTCTTGCCTAATTACTCTGGCTAAAACTTAACATACTATGTTGAATAAAAGTGACAAGAAAGGATGTTCTTGTCTTGTTCCAGATCTTAGAGGTAGAGCTTTCAGTTTCTTACATACCATATGTCTTTTAATAGCAGCATTTAATTCACTTAAAGTAAGTGATAGGTATGCACTACTGCCATCTTTTATTTTTCTACTTGTTTTGTAGTTCTCTGTTCCTTTATTCTTTTGCTCTTCTTCCTTGTGATTTGGTGACTGTCTTTAGTGTTATGCTTGGATTCCTTTTTTCTTTCTTTTCTGTTTCTCTATTATAGATTTTGGGTTTATGGTTACCATTAGGTTCACATATAACAATGTGTGTGTGTGTGTGTGTGTGTGTGTGTGTGTGTGTGAGAGAGAGAGAGAGAGAGAGAGAGTCAGAGTCTCTTTTAAGTTGATGGTCTTTTAGTTTAGAAGGCATTCTAACAGCTGTATGTTTTTACTCCTCCTCCACACATTTTATGTTTTTGTCATCACATTTAACATGTTTTTATTTTGTGCATCTGTTAACTATTTGTTGTGTTTATACTTGATGTTACTGTTTTTTTTCTTTTAATCTTTCTACTAGCTTTATAAATAGTTGGTCCACTACATTTACTATATGTGTGCCTTTTTATTTTCATAATTTTCTTATTTCTACTTGCACCCTCCTTTTTTTCTGCTTAGAGAAATCCTTTTAACATTTTTTGTAAGGCTAGTTTGGTGATGATGAACTATTTTTATCTTTTGCTTGCCTGTAAAACTCTACCACTCAATTCTGAATGATAACCTTGCTGGGTAAAGTAGTCTTGGTTATAGGTTTTTTTCATTTCATCACTTTGCATATGTACTGTCAATCCATTCTGGCCTCTACAGTTTCTGCTAAAGTGTCAGCTTATAGTCTTATGGGAGGTCCCTTGTACATAACTTGTTGCTTTTCCCTTGCTGCTTTTAATATTCTCTTTATCTTTAATTTTTGCCACTTTAATTACAATGTATCTTGGTGTGGACCTGTCTGAATTGATCTTGTTTGGTACCCTGCTTCACGCATCTGAATATTTCCTTTCTCAGGTTAGGGAGATTTCAACTGTTATCTTTTCAAATAAGTCCTCTGCCCTTTTCTCTCTTCTTTTTCTGGGGCTGCTATAATGCATATCTTAGTGCATTTGATATCATCTAAGAAGTCTTTTAAGTTAGCCTAATTTTTAAAATTTAGTTTTATTTTTCTCTGTTCAACTCGGGTGATTTTCACTACTCTGTTTTTTCAGTTGGCCGATCCATTCTTCTGTATTATCTAAATCTAATATTGATTCCTTCTGGTGTACTTTTTATTTCAGTTGTTTTATTCTTCTACTCTCTTTGGTACTTTTTTATACTTTCTAAATCCTTGAAATTCTCACTGTGTTCATCCGTTCTTTTACTGAGTTCAGTCAGCATCTTTATAATTACCTTGAGCTCTTCATTGGGTAGGTTGCTTATCTCTATTTTAATTCATTTTCTGAGATTTTGCCTTTCATTTGGAACATATTTTTCCATTTCTTCGTTTTGCTTAATTCTCTGTGTTTCTGTATAGTAGGTAGGTCTGTTATGTCTCTCAGTTTTGGAGCAATGGCCTTATGCATATGTTCTATGGGACACAGGAACATTCCTCTCTAGCTACCAGATTTCCAGGGTTGTCCTCTATTTCACCTGTGTGCACCCTTCTCTTGTGTTGATGCTGACTGCTGTGGATATGCTATTAGCCAGGAGCTGTCTTCTGGTGCAGCTGGTTGCAAAGTTCTGCTTCATGTGGTTGCTGAGAGTGCATTGGTGTGTGGGTGGGGCTGGTCTCCATGCTAATAGGCTTAAAGGAGGGTTCTAAAATGGTGCTTGCTTCTGCTAGGCTGGCATAATAGAACATAATCCACAAAATGCTTGCCACTGTTGTCTTCATCCTCAGAGGTGTCCCAGTTGCCTCCTGCCTATCTAGGAAGCTCTCCAAGACAAGCAAGTGGGTCTTACTGAGGCACCTTCAAACCAATGCTTCTGTGCTAAGACTTTGAAGCATGTAAGATCTTATGAGTGGAGTTTCTGCTTTCCATAGCTGTTTCTTGAACGTAACCCTCACTGGTTTTCAAAATGAGACATTCTGGGTCTCATCTTCTTATGCAGGACACCCCAACTGAAGAGCCCAATGTTGGGCTTGGACTCCTTGCTCCTTGGGGAGGAACTCTGCTGTTGTGCTGTCCCATCCATTTTTGGGACACTGACCTAGGAACGTGGGTCCTGACTAGACCATGTCTCTGTTCCTTCTACCCATCTCTTTGTGGCTTCTTCTATACATTTTTAGTTGTGGAAAATCTTTTCTTCAGTCTTCAGCCTTTTCTCATAGGTAGTGGTAGGAGGTGAGTTTGGGCTCTTCATACTCCACCATCTTGATCCCATGCTCTGCAATCATATCTTTTGAAGGTATTTTTGCTTCCATAAATGTCCCTTCTTGGTCTAAGCAGGTCTGTGCAGCTAGCAATTGACTCTTGGAATTTTACCTTCTCAAAATTCAGGCCAGTGATCTTTTGAAAGTGCTCTTATATTAGTGTGCTTTCATGGCTTAAAGGTTTATTTGGTTTTTGATGACTTTCTATATTGTCCCATAAATTCCATGAGGACTAAGTGTTGATTATGTGCTGTGAACTATGCTAAGTAATTTATAAGAGATTACTTCAGTTGGTTCTCTAGGACTTCATTAGATAGCATTGTAAGTGGTGGGATCAGGATTTGGAAGCAGATGGTGTGACTATCACTAAGGCTCTGTTCTGGGCATAGATGGACGTGGTGTGTTTTTCAAGGAAGAGATTCAAGTCTTTGAGGGCGGCACCTATTTCATAGCCATATTATGACATCGCTGAGGTTCTCTCCAAGGGGTTGATAATGAGAGGGCTCTTAGCATCTCAAGACAGACAAAGTAGATGAGTGGTGTGGTCTCTTCCTTACCCAAAAGTGTTCCCGGACTTTTGGTTACTTTCTGGATGAATCAGGTAGCTGATTCTTCTGAGCATATGAGATAGATGAGAAAAGATGGCACTCTTCTGACTTCCGTATTTTTTTTCTACACCACCAAGCATTAGTTCAAGTTGTCACCAATGCTTCTGAGTGACTAGCTATAGATGAGGGTTCCCACAACCCCCTCCCTAGGTTTGATTAATTGGCTTGAGCAGCTCAAAGAAATGTGCTTACTGGATTAACTAGTTTATTATAAAAGGATACAACTCAGGAACAGGCAGATGAAAAGAGATGGGCAGGGCAAAGCATGTGGGAAGGGGTGCAGAGCTTCTCTGCTCTCCAAGGACCTCTACATATTTACCAACCCTGAGGCTCTCCAAATTGTGTACTTGTGAATTTATTACCTAGCATCATTACCTAGGCACAGTTGATTGCGTTATTGGCCGTTGGTGATTAAATTCAATCTCCACCCTAGTCTCCTTCCCAGAGCTGAGGAGTGAGGTGAAGTGGGTGAGACTAAAAGTTCCAACCCTCTAATCACATGGTTGGCTCCATTGGCAACCAGCCCCCATCCTTTGGGGCTTTGCAAAAGTCCCCTTATTAACGTAAACTCAGGTGTGATGAAGGGGGTTTATTATGAGACATGTTTATTATGTTTATTGCTTGGGAAATTCCAAGGCTTTTAGAAGCCCTATGCCAGAGATGGGGATGAAGACAAAATCCATTATTTCTTATAAATCATAATATCATAACTCTCAACCCCCTTAAAAAATTACCAAAAACATGGCTTTATTTTAGTTCCAAGCAGATGTTTCATTGGGCTTTTGTTAACAGACGAACCAGGAACAAAAGTCTTTGTAACCGATAGCAAGTTCCTCATGTTTTCTTGCCCTTCTCTCTCCCCCTCTTCCAGTTCCTCCTATTTATATACAGTCTTCAGATCCTTAGGCCTAAAAATATTTATCAGTCTTCTACATGGCAGGTAGACGGTTTCTTAGACCTGGAGGTACAAAGATGAGTAAGTCATAGGAAATAACTCAAAGCAAGCAATTGTTGATGGGCAAAATAGAGACAGTCTGTGCATATGTCCTGATAAATGCTGACTTAGAGGTATATGCAAGTGCAGAGTGCTTTGGGGACACAAAAGTCACTTGATCTGGTGAGGAAATCTAGTCTCTGAAAAGGCGATGCCTGAGAGGTGAGTGGTTTTTTTTAATGCTATTTTTTAAATTTAATTTTATTGGAATATGGTTGACTTACAATGTTGTATTAGTTTCAGGCATACAGGAGAGTGAGTCAATTATACATATAAATATATCAATTTTTTTCCGATATAGGTTATTACAAACTATTAAGTAGATGTCCCTGTGCTATGTTGTAGGTTCTTGTTAATCACCTGCTTTATGCAGTAGTGTGTGTGTGTGAGGTGGGTCTTCATAGATGGCTGTTATCCAGGGCAGAACAGGGAGTATAGGCAAATCAGGCAGGAGGTGGTGCTGGTTTATGGGAAGAACTTCAGGGTTGCTGGTATTATTAGAACATAAAATATGAAGTTGGAAGTGTTGAAGATGAGACCAATGAGCTATACTAGTGCTGTATTGCTGAAGGCCTTATTTGTTTTGCTAAGAGTGAGCTTTCTTCTGTAGCTTTGGGAAACCATTTACCCAGGGAAGTGTGATGATAAGAACTGTGTTTTAGATTAATTATTCTAACTGAAGTGTGGATAACCAATAGGGAGAAGGAACACCATCTGCAGGAAGACCAAGTAGGTGTTAATTAGTTTATCTGAGAGACCTCAGAGCCCTTTGAAATACAGAAGTAGAAGTTTTAAAATGTATTTTGGAGGCAAAAATCAGAGGTAGAACCTATAGATGTAGATGTTTAGGGAAAGGGAGCCGTGTTAAAGAGTGCTAGGTTTCCCTTAGTTCTTAGAATAGCTATAGACATATTCCTGTTTTTTTTCCTAGCTTTATCAAACTTCTTACCTGCTGTCACTCCACATCCACACAGTCACCAAGTCAGGAAAGATTTCCTGCATTGGAACCTTTGTACTTATTCCTGTATTTTTAAAAATTCAGGCCCCACTTATCTCTTGCCCGTACCTCCCCTCTCAAATGCTTCCCCCTTTTGTTACCAGAGGAATCCCACTTAAAATCGATCTGATCTTTCTCTGTCCTTCAGTCTCTTCCCAAATAAAAATCAGTGCAGGATAGAAGCATAAAGTATAGGGTCTAGGACCTACACCTTTCCAAGATGTGCAGAAATTTTATTCTTTGGTGACCATAATTTACCTCCCAAATTGCCTCTTTGCACTTGGAAGTAGTCTAATAATTTTTGGTCCTGACCCATGTCATACGCTGGTCCCCTTTGTCTGACTGATGCATTGTCTTTGCTTTGCTTTGTCTCTTTTCCCACTAGACTATGAAGACCTTGAACGTAGGCAATATGTCTCTTTCATGTTCGTCCCTTCGTGTCCTGAGTGCTTAGTATTCATTGAATGAATAAATCAGAGTGTTTGTGGGGGTAGCCTTTCTTAGATCATACCTGAGAAGAGCACTAAAGAAAAAAAATACACAGTAAAACACCCTGAACCAAAAGCTCTGTATAATGGGGGCAGATGCTAGACAAGTAGCAACAATTGAAGTACCTGTATATTTTTGAACCAGCAGTGTCAAGGCAAGCTAGCTGTGTCCTTAGAGTAATCTGTTGTTCTGAAAACATACAGTCAGATGGCTCCTGAGTATATGTATCAAATTATAACCAATAGCAGTCTGTTTCTTGATGATTCTGTTTATTGACTGGTAATTTGTGTTACATTGATTGATTCTGGCTCTAAAAAAGTGGTACTGCAGGCTTATCCTTAGTTCACACTGTAAAATCTGGTGTCTTAGTCCTGTGTTAATAAAGTATGATAAAAAGAAGCCATCTTTATAAATACAAATGGAACTGGTTATATATGACATCTGTCTAGAACCAAATGAAGGAAATATTCACAGAGTTCCGTTGTAGCTCAGTGGTTAACGAATCTGACTAGGAACCATGAGGTTGCGGGTTTGATCCCTGGCCTTGCTCAGTGGGTTAAGGATCTGGCGTTGCCGTGAGCTGTGGTGTGGGTCGCAGACGTGGCTTGGATCCCACGTTGTTGTGGCTCTCGCATAGGCCAGTGGCTATAGCTCCAATTAGACCCCTAGCCTGGGAATCTCTATATGCCGCAGGAGCGCCTCTAGAAAAGGCAAAAAAAAAAAAAAGAAAAAAAATATTCACAAAGAGAAGGCCTTCTAGCTGCTTCTAGAAAAGTCTTAAAATGCCAGGTTTCTATCCAGTCACTATCATTCCCATGTATTTTCAAGTTAGCTGTTGATTTCTGCCTGCCCTTAAAGCAGAAGCACATTTTTTTCCCCTGCTGTTTTGGATAAGCCAGTGAAGGAGCTTTCAGAAGCACCCCTGGCTTACTTGGTCATATTTGTTAGTTGTTAATGCCTCATGTCTACCCACGTCATCAGTAAAGTAGTTTAAAAATTTTTCCCTATGACTAACCTAAATAACCCAGACTTAGTCCATTTTTTTTCTATTTCCTCAGCTGGAGATGGAGAACAGGTGGTCACCATGTGAAAGACTTGGATTTTACAGGCAACTAAAAGAACTTGTAAATCATTTCCTTTGCCTCAAATTCTGCTCCTGGTGCTCCTCAGATGTTCATCAGAATGCCAGGAGCATTCAAAAAATGTGATTTCCACAGAGAGTGGAGGGATCATTTTATGAGAAATGACAGAATCCTTATTTAACCAGTGCTACTCTTTAGAGAAGTATTTAGGGGTGTGTGTGTGTGTGGTTCTTTATAGGATTAAATTAGGGCTTCTGAATCTTGGGGTTTTAAATTTCACCTTTATGATACTTAAATTTATTGAACTTGTGGTTCAAGTTGGACTTGTGATAAGGATATTTGGACTCTAGGAAAGAACAAATAGATAACTCCTATTCTTAGCTTTTGCATTAAAATGAACTTTCTAATTAACTAATCTAAAGAATATTGTTAGTAATATACACAGTAGATTAGGTTGGGCTAAAATGTTCATTTTCACTTATTTGAAATGAGCACAGTGAATAATCCAAAGGCCATAAATAATAATACTAAATGTGAGGAAACTTAGAATCACAATAATTGACAAAGAGCACAGAAGGCTGCTCTTTTAATTAATTAATTGAAAGAGTCCTATTCTTTGCTATAAAATGTAACAGCCTTTGAGAAATCAGTGTCCTCGGGGTTTATTTAAGTCTATGAAAATCATATTTATATTGACTGACATGTTAATAGTTAGAAGAAAGAATAATATGAAGCATTTATGTTAATTAATGTTGATTTTTTTTGTAGTCATGGAACTAAACTTTTAGGAATTACTCTGGCTAATTCTATTTGGTAAATTCCCTAATAAAGAATAATCCTATTTCTTAAGTCAAGCTCTAGATCCATTTGGTGGAAAAATTCATTTTAACTTCTCTGCGTTGTTCATTTTCACAGCTTGGTTATTTTAAATCTCAAAACTGGATTAAGCTCATCATTAAAAACATTGGTTTACTATTGCTTGAAACATGGTGACTCACAACATGCCCAGGAGTTAAGCCCACATTTTACTAACCAATTTTTTTTTTTACTTTTCTCTATTATTCTTTGATAAATAAGAATGATTTAAGTATTGTTCATGAATGACAGTTTTGAATTTCAGCATAATTGCATTCCAGTGAAAATCGAAGAGGTTTTATAGTTATCCACACTTCTCCTCATACAATCTGAAGTGTCTAAATGTATCCTGCCAAATAACCCTTCAGGGTATTTCAGGTTTTTTAGGATTAGGTTTGACTAGCCCTCCCTTAGTTGGCATCATTAGAAACACAGTTCAGGGGTTCCCATTGTGGTTCAGTGGGTTAAGAACCCAACAGAAGTGTCTCTGGGCTGCAGCTTGGATCCCTGACCTCACTTGGTGGGTTAAGGATCCAGTGTTGCTGTGAGCCATGGTGTAGGTTGCAGATGCGGCTCAGATCTGGTATTGCCATGTCTGGGGCATAGGCTGACAGTTGCAGCTCCAATACAACCCCTAGCCCAGGAACTTCCTTGTGACACAGGTGCGGTCGTTAAAAGAAAATCATAATAATAATAAAAAATAAACACAGTCCACACTTCAGTGAGCTGTAGGAAGGATAACTTTGGTAACGTCGCAAGAGGCAAGATAGTGACTATAGACCACACAGACTATACCTCACAAGTTTTCTCATCATGCTTATGTGATACAACAGAGAGACTTCTGGCTTATAAAGCAAATGCATGTAACTATTTAAACTTCAGGCGCAAACAGCACTGAATGTTGAACTAGCACAGTAGAGTAAAACATTTTTAAGTGTATTTTTGTGAATGAAAATTGTGATTTGTTCTTGTTTGTGGGTTAAGACATATGACTTGAAAGTAGCCAAGACATTAACAGTATCACCCAACCTCCCCATTTAACTAGCAAGTTGACAGTTTTCTTTCTCCCCCCCCCCTTTTTTTTTTTTGCTTTGCTTTTTAGGGTCGCACCCCTGGCATCTAGAGGTTCCTAGGCTAGGGGTCGAATTGGAGCTATACCAGCGGGCCCTACACCACAGCCACAGTGACACAGGATCTGAGCCACATCTGTGATCTATACCACAGCTCATGGCAACGCTGTATCCTTAACCCACTGAGCAAGGCCAAGGATCGAACCTGCATCCTCATGGATGCTAGTCGGATTGGTTAACTGCTGAGCCAAGACAGGAACTCCAAGTTGACAGTTTTCAATGCCAGCAATTTTTGGTGGTTTCTCTCCTTCCTTTGAGCTTTTCATTGTTCTTAGCAGTTGATGTGACATTTTGAAGATGGGATTTTTATCATTAGAGTCTAAAACCTCAAGCTGAATAAAGCAAAGGAGCAGCTGAGATAGTACTAAGTTACAATGCAAGTGTAGTGTAGGTATTTTTTTTTTTTTACTAATCCCTACCTCTTAATTGTGGATATTCATCGTTTTGTACTGTGATTGATGGGCCACACCAACGGCCATCCTCCAGGGTGTTTCTTATAGTGGGTATACCTAAGAAAAGCTTATGTAAATGCTGCCAGAGAGGTAACCACATGACGTAATCAGCTACTTCATTATACTCTATTTGCTTCCTGAATACTCAAGCTAAAGTTGTTGAGTCCAGCTATTAGGGAACAGATAAGGTGACCAAGATGCCAGTGTGCATTAAGTGTCCAGGGTAATACAGTTGGTGATAAAATCCAGAGGAGAGCTATGTGACAGTGTTTACAGAATTGGCTGATTGTAATTTATTCGTTCAGCAGTTAAACACAGCCTTTTTAATGTAGAAAGTACCATGTTAGCCTATAGTCTAACCAAGATTTCCCAACCTCCACGCTATTAACAAGTTGGACAAAGTCAGTCAAAATTAATGTCTGTCTCTCTCTCTTTCTCTCTCTCCCTCCGTCCTTCCCTTCCTCCTTCTCTTTTTCCTTTCTGTGATCTTTATCCTAGGGAGCCTTTAAGTCTGGTTGTAGAAATTAGACCTTAGACAGAAATACCTGCAATAATAACTTTTTTCTTGGAACTAGTCTCGTAAAAATGCAAGTTTTTTTTTTTTTTTTTTAGAGATTAAACTGAGGTCAAAAGTCAAGAAGAGGAAGTGAGCAGTAAGGGCATTCTGCAGTGCAAGATCAAACCATGTTCTTGCCTTGTGGGAGAAAAGGCTGAAGGAGGAGCACCTGGGGTTTGGAGAAGGCTTCTGGAAGCTGCCCCAATGATTCTGCTTATATTCTTTGAACAGAACTCAGTCACGTGGACACATCTCCTTGCCACGAGATTGGGAAATGTATTCTTTAATCTTGGCAGCTATGTGCCCTATTACAATTTAGGCATTCTATAACTGTGGGAAAAGGTTGGAGCTCTGCCAAATAGGACTTTTGATAAAAGCAGTAGAAATAAAGAATTCCATGAGAGCTGTTCCAAGCTTTGGCTCATGTGACTAATTCTTTGAGATTGACCAAGGCTCTTCAACCCTTTGGAAGATAGGGGTCATTTTCCTTTAAAATGTGAAAACTAAGCAGTTGTGCTGTTTATGCTGATGTTGGGAAAGAGCTTGTGTTTTTGTCCAGACTCCACCCTTTCACTGGCTTAATGGCCTATGGTTAATTTCCATGAACCTCATTTTTCCACTATATAACAGGGGAGTCATGATAACACATTATTTCTTTCCTATTTATAAACATGATCTTCTTGAAAGCCACATGATAGCTAAATACCAAAATTGGCTCAAGAGAACTAAGTTGTGAATGAATCCGCCGATCCCTTGAAAATGTTATACTTTCATTATCAAAAATCATAAAGATAGCACACTGAATAAGGATAAAATCTTCTGTCTGTATCTCGGGAATGTGTGTATTGGTCTCAGGCCCAATTTATGCCCTTCCCAGGCCCTTCGGGTTTACTCAGAAGATAACTCCGACCTAGGATTGTCACCTGTCTTTCCTCACACGTGGTTGGGGCCAGGTTCCCGCTAGGCCCCTGACACCCTCCTGCAGTGGGAGTTGTAGTGGCTGTGGTAACAGGCTCAGTTGGCTCTTACCATCACGTCTGGATTCTTTGATGGAGTACCAGGGTGGTCCCTGGGCTCTGGCCTCTCCCACAACTGCTGGAGGGGCCAGATCACAGTCTGGAAGAACTGGAAGGTTCTTATCCCATGGGGCAAATGTTGACCAGCTATGGAAGAAACTGACAGATAAATCCTTGCTTCCTCTTTCCTTACCCAACAGACATGACCTGAGATGCGCTGGTTTCATAAGAGCTGAATGGAAATGTGCCTTATTGCATGAGCAACTGCCTGCTTTTCCTCCTGCTTCTGTGGTTAGTTCAGTGATAAACATTTGTGTTTTCCTTCCTCCTTTCCTGTCTCTCTTTCTTTTATCTCTACTCTTTCTCCCCAAGGATTACATGCAAGCTCCATTAGGCCAGCTTTGCCTCAGGTTCTGTTTTCTAAGGATTTTGGACGAAAGTATAATATTAACATGATAGGTAAAATGAATTTCCACTTGCTATGGCTTTCACCCTGGGGTGAAGGAAAAATACCTCTGTTTCAGTCACAGTACTTATCGTGAGCAGTCTGTGTCATGCTTCTTTAGTCTTTTGGCCCCATGTTTGTTCTCCTTCCATGTTATCAATGCTTTTTGAATTTTGCGACTGAGATTTTTCTTTCTTTTTCCAAGTCCTCTGTCATCCAAGAAGAAAATAAATTTGAATTCTGGCCCCGAAGAAAAGCTTTGGGTTACTTTTAATTAGGAAATCCTTAAATTCACTCAGAGTAATTTTCCACACTTCTTGCCTAGACTGTGCAGAGTCGTGTACTTCTGTTTTATCCATGATGTCTTGTCAGAGCCCATAAGATTATAGACACTCCAGACACTTCCCGCTCTCCTGATCCCAATCTTCTGTGTCTTCACACAGTCCAAGAGAGGATGGAAGTTCCTAGTCTAGGGATTGAATCTGAGCTGGAGCTGTGACCTGCGCCACAGCTGAAGCAATGCTGCCAGATCCTTAACCCACTGTGCCAGGCCAGGGCTTGAACCAGTGCCTCCACAGAGACAAGCCAGATCATTAACCCTATGTGCCACAGCAGGAACTACAAGGACCTGTCCATTTGCCATAGATGAATGTTGACGGTCTCAACTATGATTGTGGATTTATCTGTTTCTCCTTGCAGTTCTGTCAGATTTTGCCTCACATATTTTGACGCTGTGTTGTTAGGTGTATACACGTTAGGAATTACTATTGTCTTCTTGGACAATTGACCTTTTTTATCATTATGTGAACCCCCCTCTTTATTCTTGATAATTTTCTTTGCTTCAAAGTCTGCTCTTTCGGGACATTAGTATAGCTACCCCTTCTCTACCTTATTTAGTGTTAGCGGGTATATGTCCTTCTCTGTCTCTTTACTTTAAATATATATGTCTTTATGTTTAAAGTTGGTTTTTTTATAGTTGAAATCTTGCTTTTCAGTCCACCGTGACAGTCTCTGTGTGTTTTTTAGTGTGTTTTGACCATTGACACTCAAAGTGATTATTGATATAGTTGGATTAATATCTACCATATTTGCTATTGTTTTCTATTGTTGCCCTTGTTCTTTGTTTCTGTTTTTTTCCCTGTTTTTCTGCCTTTTGAGGTTTTGATTATTTTATCTGATTCCATTTGCTCTCCTTTCTTGGCATATCTATTATACTTTTTCAAAAACTTTTTAAAATGATTGCCCCGGAGTTTGCAGTATACATTTATAACTAATCCAGATCTACTTTTAGGTAATGTTATACTGTAGTATATACTATACCAGGTAGCGGAAATGCTTAATAATAACAAAACACTCCAAATTCCTCCTGTCCCCTGTACCATCACTGTCACTCATTTCCCTTATTTGAAACTCAACCATTCACATACACATAAGAAGAGACTTTTTCCTAGACTTAATACTTGCCTTTTAAATTTTGCATAAAATTCTCTGTTCCCAAATGTACAAATGTAATTATAAAGCACATTTTGGTATATTTGTATACATCAGATATCGTCTCCATTTTTTTGAAAGAAACATTCGTCTTGGAACTCTCGTCACAACTGGTTGCTTTAAAGTTCATAGGCTTATGAGTCCTTTTTTTTTTTCCTTTTTTTTTCTTTTTTTAATGGAAGTTCGTATTACCAATATCATGAGAATTTTCTTTGTTTCGTTAAACTGTTGTTTTCCTAGATCCCATGTCTTGCTCTTCTGGTTTATTCTTTCATTTTAGTGGAGCATATCACTCAGTATCTTCCTGAGAAATGGTACATGGTTGGTAAATCTTTTGTATATTTGTATGTTGGTAAATATTCTTATTTCACCCTCTAGATCGACAATTTGGGTATAGAAATCTAGGTTGGAATACATTTTTCTTCAGAATTTCGAAGGCACTGCACCTTTGTTTTGTAATTTCCTGTAATGTTCTTGTGGATTCATTGTTGATTTCTGATGACTTGCATTTGGCCTGTTTTTAGGTTTTGATTTTTATCCATTGTTTTGTAATACTATATGATAGATCTTGTGAGTATTTCTCATTTGTTGTTCATTGTCCACATTGTGCCATTTTAATATGGATACTTTTTTTTTTCTGTTCTGGAAATTTTCATGAATTATTTTTTAGATAACTCCCTCCTCACATTTTTTTCCTTCCAGTGGTTCTATTAGTCAGATGTTGGGTTTCCTGATTAATCTCCTAATTTTCTTATCTTTTCTCAACTGTTTGCTTTTTAGTTCACAGCCCAATTGTTTTTTTTCATTTACTCATACCTCATTCACATTTTCTTTCATATATAGTAACCATTCTTATAAGTTTAGTGTGTCTGTTTTTGTCTTACATTCTTATAAAATGGGTACTATTTTTCTGTGCATGGCTTTTTAATTTACATAAATGATTTTGTATTATTTATCTATTTTGTGTTTTATGGTTTTCACTCAGAATTGTGTTTTAAGATCCACCCACTTGTAATATTTACTTCATGCCTGCCTCTTCATGGTATGATTCTAATTCATTTATGTCTACAAGTAAATACCGCAGCTATCTTCCTGTTCCCACAAGTGCATATCTTCATTCATGTTTTCTTATGGACTTTTCTGTGAGCATCTTTTGGGGGTATACACTCAGAAGCTGGTTCTTAGGGCACACGTATATGCCACTTAGAAATGTTGAGTGCAACATTTCTCTTTAGAAAGGCTGTACCTTTCTACAATCTCACCATTTATAAGAGTCCCTGTATCTCCACATACACTCAACACGTAGTGTTATTCACCTTCCTAACTCCTGCTAATCAACATCTAATAGATATAATGTGATAACTCAATATTTTAACTTGCTTTTCTCTTAATTCCTAATCCTCTTAATTACGTACTCTTTATATACTTGTTACCCTTTTGATTTTCCTTTTCTGTATGTTATTCATTCATATCCTTCATATATATATATATTTTTGTTTGTTTTTGCCTTATCCTCATCATATGGAAATTCCTAGGCCAGGGATCAAATCCAAGCCACAGGGGTGAACTATGCCCCAGTTGCAGCAATGCCAGATCCTTTTAAGCCACTGAGCCAGGCCAGGGATTGAACCCATGCCTCAGCAGAAACCTGAGATGCTGCAGAGATAATGCTGGATTCTTAACCCACTGTGCCACAGCAGGAACTCCCTTCACATATATTTTTATCTGTCTGTCTGTCTTTCCAGTGTGTAGGCATTCCTTATAAAAGCAATTATGAAACCTTTGTTTCTTAGGAATCTGATTATCCTGGTGGTGGGAGTGGGGAGATTATTGGAATGGAGGAGTTGTGTTGAATTATGCTAGTGCAGCTCCCCAGGAAGGAGCCCTTTTGGAAGAATATAGACATATTTCAGCAGATTGAGAAGGAGGAACGTGGTGGGGAATGGCTTGCGGAAACTGAGAGTGAGCAGCTGGGTACACGCCCACAGGAGGAACATTGCTGTGAAAGTTCTTCTGAGATTCTCAACAATCTGGGTCTCTGGACACCAGGAATCTCTTGGGCCTCAGGAAACTCCCTTGTAGCAAGTGGTCAGAATATCCAAGCATCTGGTCCTTCTGAGACTTAGAAACAATGTTGTTACTTCAGGCTGCTCCTCTGATCAGTGAGTAAATCCCGTGATCAGAGAGGAAAAAGTCTATCCAGGATCAGTAGTTAGGGCTGTATCTTGTCCTTTCAGCACCTAGCACAGTGCCAGTTTATAAGAATTACACATGTTTCTGTAATAGAAATTTAACTGTTGGTATTTAGGATTAGTCTTCATATTACTGTTTCTATACCTTGCATTCACTTGAAGAATTTTCAAAATATATGCATGCCACTTATTTGGCTGATTATTATTACTAACATAATGACATAAATAGTCACATGCGAAATTTTGCAGTATCCTGTGTAGCAATTATAATCTTGAAATTGTCTTAAATATCTGATGCATAAATCCTCCACTTTTAAAAAAGGAATATAGAAAATATTTTCTCATTTCCTTTACTTAAGAAAATTTTTATCATGGTTAACATTAAAATAAAGATTGCTAAGACAGTTATTTAAACAATGTTTTGTAGTAGTCTTTTATAGAGAAAATGCAATTAGATAATGTTTTGAGAATTTCTGTTGGTGATTTTCTAAATGTTGTGGTAGAGTCTATTCTTCACCATTGGTACCCTCTTGTGGTCAAAGAAGGCACTGGTTTGGCCTTGTTTTTAACAGTTGTATATAATACTTTTTATCTGCGTGATAGACCTATAGTTTATATGAATATTTTATTTTTTGTTATAGATATAACTTTAAGAGTGAAACTGACACCTGGGAATTTTCTCCCATTTCTTACCTCAGGGTGTGCAGTGACAGTGTGGCATGACCACAGTGGCTAATCTTAGAAGCTAAGTGATAATGTGATCACTTGTTCAAAGAAAATACAGCGTAGTTTGGAACAAATTGACTGCAGACCCCAAACTTATCTTGCGCTTTTGCCTGCTATAGTAGGATTCGGGAATTAATTTGCCATTTTCGATGGTGTATTTTAAGATTTGATAATACACACACATACCAACATACATCACACATATATGTGACTTCATTTTACATGGCTGCTTAGTTCAAATGCACTTAGAGGTTTACAGAAAATGTCACACTATTATAACATAGTCTCCTTTTTTTGAGTCGTGCTATGGCAGTAAGAAGACACAGTGATTATGTCCGAAGTTTAGTAAATATTCATGCATTATTTTTCTCTTTCTTCTGCTGCACTGGTTTCAGAGAAAATTCTTAGCTTGATATCCACAAGTAACATAAAAGACAAGAGGTAGCTGTGTAGTGTTAAGACTTGACTTACATGAGCAGTAAATCATGGCTTTTGGGGGAAGATGTGAGTTGCAAGAAGTGTTCTTTGTTTTCAAGAACATGCTTCCCTAGATTATAGTTGTCCTTCATGTGGCCTACTCTTTCAACTCAGTTCTTTAATTTTATGCAAGAACTGAGTGTGTTTTTGTTGTGTACATCACTGGAACCTTTGAGTAGAGCTCTTTTGCGGATCTGATGTGTGGAGGGTCAGGGTTTGAATAGGAGTCCAGGAAGTGCTTCTGGGAATGATTTTTGTTTTGCCAAGAATGCTGATGCATTGGCACTGAATTAACATTTCCAAAAATGCCATCAAGCACTGACTGAAAAACAAAGATACAAGTGTAGTCACCACAGCTGTGTTCTTCTCCCCCGACTACTTTCTTCTATGCACAGTGAGAAATTGGAAGCCTCCTCTTGTAAGATGAAAGTGAGTCAGTTTTGTGTACTCTCCTGTAAGGCAGCTGGTTATTCCCCAACGTTCATGTATCATTGGGATTGAGTTAAGGCTATTTGTGCAGAATTGACCCTTTATATCATGGATATTGGATTTTTGAACAAATGGAATGTGTGTGAAGGACTGTGGTGGCCAGTGTTATAGGAGGAATAATTTCACTTGTTCATTATGTATTTATTGAGCATCCTCTCAAATTGCCAACTTTAAGGAGGATAGGGCATATGCATAAATTTCCCTACTACAGTGTGGACACGAATAGCATAAGAAATGCATATACAAGGCTATGTGAACATTCAAAAAGGAGAGAGAGTTGATGGAGGGGACTCATGAATGAAGTCTGTTTAAGCTAGATGCTAAGATTAGGTCTAGCCTGAACACGTGGTATTGGAAGAGATGAGCATTTATATAAGAGGGGAGGTAGTCTGCAGAGAAAAAAGAATTGGAGCTCAAGAGGGCTAATGAGAGGGACTTGGAAAAGGTTGCTTGGGCAAGTCAGTTGTGGGCATGAGATGCCAGATTAAGAGTAGGAACAATATCCACTGAGTTGACAATGAAATACATCTGTTTTAACAGTGGACAGGACACACTCCTCCCTATCCTAAACCCTGGGATTCTCTGCTGCCTTTAGGGTCTGCCCCTCCACATTTTGTTGTGTGAGTTCCTCAACAGACCCTTTTTGGATGGGAATGCCACTTTTTATTTTCCCATTCCTCTTGGTAGGGGCACATTTTCTCCTTAAATTGTAAAAATCCTTTGGAGATTTTGACACTGCCCCCCCCCACAGGTATAATCCTATAATGTACAAACATATCAGTACTTCTTCAAAGGTCTAAAAGTGACTAGAACTTTTGCAGCAGAACCCTACTTGTTCTTCCCATTCAAAGCAGTTTTACCAGTTAAGTTTCTAAAGTTCTATCTATACAGCTATATCGTGATAGGTTCCTGGAAATATATGAGTAGATAAAAAGTTTAGAATGCTGTGGATCAAAATAGTCTCACCTGGATGTATTCAACTGTTCTGACAATCTCAGAGTCTTGAGAAAGGCAGACCGAAAGCCTGACTGTCTTCTCTCTTCCTCTCCTACTTCTGAACCTTCCTTACCCCTTGCTTCTCCTCAATCCATCCATCCATCCCTCTATCCTTCCATCCATTGTTTTTAATTAATCTCCTGATACTTAGGGAAATGATTAAGCAAAGCATTATGCATTATCATCATAGAGCTTGTAAAAAATAATGTTTGAATGTCTTTATGGGGGGAATAGGAATCTCCATTTTGAATAGGCTTTAAAATACTTGACTCTGATTGAAGTGGTCCAGACATTGTACTCAAGAAACACTGAAATAAAAGCAAGTGTGGTCATCTAGTATTTATTTCATATGGACCCATCAATGGAAAAAAACATACCTGGTAGATAACATATTTATAGTTGGAGAAATCATATGCCCAGGCATGTCCTGTTCTCTTTAGGATTTTACTCTCTTTGCATTTCTATGGAAGTATGTTATAGGATGAAAGGTAAAGTCTCCTCCTCCTCCTCCAAAAAAAGGCCAACTGGTTGTAGCTATCCCTACAAAATAATGCCGTTTTAGGAATATGCAAAGGTCAGCTGTCTGAGTTACGTTGAGTATATGATATGGATATTGCTAATCTTTTCAATTTGAGTGAGCGGTTCTAATTATTTCATGCACCAGCTTTTGAAGGTCTCTCCTTCTTGTCAAGAATGAATTATTTGAAATCTCAGGCATCTTTTTTTTTTGTGACTGGGAAATATTGTGATCCCTTGTCAAGAGTGTGAGTGGTTCTCTAAACTGGTGGTATATTAACTCATCTGAATCACAAAAAGCCTAAAAGAGACATTTTCTCTGAGTCCTATTCTAGACTTACTAGGTCAGAAGCTGTTGGTGAGAATCAATAATAAAATGCTCAAAGGGATTCTGCCATAGTTAGCCTGCCCCCTCCATGCTATAGCTCCACGAACTTCTTTGAGAGCAGCATACATATTCCAAAGATTTTTGTTTCACATCCTTCTTCCTACTCTGCTTCATCAAGTTTTACACCCAGTTGAAACTCACTAAATCTTTATAAAATAGTTGTATTGGATGTTGGATGGGAATGATGAAAACTGAGTTTTTCTTGATCCTCTAATTTGAATGTTTTCTTGTTTTTGTGATTCCCCTAGGACGGAAAGAAGAAGTTTGACAAGGAGAGCGAAAAATACTATTCTATTCTTGACAAACATTTAAATTTGTCTGCAAAGAAAAAAGAATCCCATTTGCAAGAGGTAAGCTTTTCCAGTTGAAATGTGGAAAGGGCATTAGCGTTGTCATGTGAAGTTCTAATTTCCAAAAGTAGAAGTTATCTCAGAATCTGCTCCTCTTTAATAAAATAATGACCATAAGACTGTTTAAATTAGTTGAGCACTTACTACAGACAGGCACTGTGCTGAGAATTTTTCATGCCTTGTAATATTTAATACTAACAGTCCCAAGGGAAAGATTTGTATCTCCTTCAACAATGAGAAAGAGTGAAATAAGACTCTTTCCTTTTCTTCTTGTTGGGCATTTTTTAAATAGCAAAACCTACCAAATTCATGTTCTAGCATTTATAGTTAGTTAAAAATATCTGTTTTTAAGGTGTTACATCAACATTGCGGGGGAAATGATATACAGTTACATGTCTTAAAATCTCAATTATTTTATGTTAATTTTCTGAAAGAACAGATCAACAGAAATATATTACTTACATGTACAGTGTATGTATATAGAGAATTCACTTTTTTTTTGGAAATCTGTTCTTCTCAATGGTAGTGTTTTTACTATAACCAGTCAAATTATATAGTCCTTTTACTGAGAAATAGTGTAATTCCCAATCTAGCGATGGAATATGTTTGGGGAAAAAAGGGGGGCTCTTGTCTTTTACCCTGGCAGCAATCAAATCTCAAAACATTCCCCATAGTTCCCCTCAGTGTCCATTGGTGTATTTTAGAGCTGGTGTGTTGGGAATTGTTGAATTTGTACCATGCAAAGCCTCCTTTTTTTTTTCCCCCCCGCTGTACAACATGGGGATCAAGTTATTCTTACACGTATACATTTTTTCCCCCGCCCTTTGTTCTGTTGCAATGAGTATCTAGACATAGTTCTCAATGCTACTCAGCAGGATCTCCTTGTAAATCTATTCTAAGTTGCATATGAGAACCCCAAGCTCCCGATCCCTCCCACTCTCTCCCTCTCCTGTCGGGCAGCCACAAGTCTGTTCTCCAAGTCCATGATTTTTTTTTTTCCTGTGGAGATGTTCATTTGTGCTGTATATTAGATTCCAGTTATAAGTGATACCATATGGTATTTGTCTTTGTCTTTATGACTCATTTCACTCAGTATAAGAGTCTCTAGTTCCATGCATGTTGCTGCAAATGGCATTATGTCATTCTTTTTTATGGCTGAGTAGTATTCCATTGTGTATATATACCACATCTTCCAAATCCAATCCTCTGTCGATGGACATTTGGGTTGTTTCCATGTCCTGGCTATTGTGAATAGTGCTGCAATGAACATGCGGGTGCATGTGTCTCTTTTAAGTAGAGTTTTGTCCGGATAGATGCCCAGGAGTGAGATTGTGGGGTCATATGGAAGTTTTATGTATAGATTTCTAAGGTATCTCTAAACTGTTCTCCATGGTGGCTGTACCAGTTTACATTCTCACCAACAGTGCAGGAGGGTTCCCTTTTCTCCACAGCCCCTCCAGCACTTGTTATTTGTGGATTTATTAATGATGGCCATTCTGACTGGTGTGAGGTGGTATCTCATGGTAGTTTTGATTTGCATTTCTCTTATAACCACCGATGTTGAGCATTTTTTCATGTGTTTGCTGGCCATCTTTATATCTTCCTTGGAGAACAGTCTATTCAGGTCTTTTGCCCATTTTTCCATTGATTGATTGGCTTTTTTTAAAGCCTCCTTTTGACTCTCCTCTCTGAACTTCTCAGGCTTATAGTAGAGAACCTCCAATGCCTCATCCTGATCCTCCAGCAAAGCCACCTCCCTTCTGGAACTGCTTTCCAAGTTCAACCTGGTCCTCTGCCCTCCATACTCTTAGTCCTGTTTTTTCTGATCTCCATGTTTAGCCACAAGGTCTGCTGGATGAGTTACAGTTTAGATGCAGTAGAACTGTAATCAAAAAGGCACAGAGGGTCATATTTACTTCTGATTCCTCATTTCTGTATTCCTATATTCCCCTGAGGGAATTGGATTTCTTTACTTCAAAATGTTTAATGTCAGGAAGACTTGTTATTTAAACATGTGTTCATTATAACCAAGATCTTGTTATTAACACTTGCTATTAAAATAGGATAATTTAATACACAATTATATGCTTATGGAAAGGTTTTGAGGCTAAAGTGAAATGAAGAAATGTCTGTTATTAAGGAAAGTTATATTAATTTTCATGGACATATTTAATCTTATAAAATACTATGTTATTTAATATTATGTTCACATATTCAAAACTTCTTAAATGCTCACATGTCTCTTTAAACTTTGCAATAGAATAAACCTAAGAGGAAGTGCAGTCTATAGATGAAGTCAGGTGTAGAAAAGGCTCCCTTGATTATCTCTAGGGCACCGTCACGTACCAAGGGCTGTGGCCAGGTGCAATTATAAAAACTGACTGCCTCAAAGTCAAGGGTAGTTTTTAGAGTCTATAAAAGGTTCTTGGTGAAGATGAGAGGCCAACATTAGAGAAGACATTACTTAAACCATCATCGATGTTAACTTTCTCATAATTTTAAAAGTCCTCTAAAAGTAACTCTTTAATTTTCCCTGACAACTTAGCTCAGTATTGAATACTCATTAGTAGACCTTGATCCCTTAGGCTCTGCTAGAATAGAATATCCATTCCAGTACTCTGTTTAGTTGGATGCTCGAAAAACCTATAATCTGATTAGTAACATCCTCCACTTGCCTCACCGCCCCCCCACTTCTTTTTTTCCAGGAGGCACAGCCCACAATAGAGTACAACACAAATATTGTGCAAAGCCACTCCTCATAATGTAGATAAGAAAAAGAATAGCCTTTTCCCCCCTTCTATCCTTCTAGGAATCAAACCTGTTATAAGGAGATGCTGCCACATAACGTATTTAATTCTGTACCATGGCATTAAAAGTCATCCGTTCCCTTCCAGACCAGTCCTGGTCCTTCTGTCAGCACTAAGCTTATTAAGTTGTTCTCAGAAAGATCCCTCTGTGCCTTCTTGCTGGCACAGCGGACTCCTTGTTCATTTTGCTTGTGGAAAAGAAGTGACTGCACATTACCACGACTGAATTAGGGGTCAGCTTGTGTTGGTAAAGCTCCAAGGCTGTCAATTATGTGGATCATTGAAGTAAACAGTTGGAACAGATTCGTCAAAATCACAGGGCTTTACAGTAGATGAAAGGAAGTAATATTTGATATGTGAATGATAATTTCTTTCTAAGCATGAAATGAGAGGGAGAGATCATAAAGGAAATGTAAAAAGACCCGAATGCATTAAAGTGTTCTGTCTATTTTGAAAGATATGAAATCAAATTAACAGGCAAAGTGTTGGTGAATTTATACACCGTATGATATAGGAGAACCATCTCTTACATATAAAATTGATTTGCAAATCAGTGTGAAAAAGATAAAGACTTCAGTAGAAAAAAAAATGGGGTAAGAATAGGAAAGGACATTTCATCAAAGAAGAAATATAAACCATAATAAATATTGTAAGTTTCAATGTCATGTGTGTTAAAAAATGCAATGTAATAATAGCAGCATGTTATTTTAATGTATTAAAAGTTAATGTCCATTGTTAGTAAAGATGAGAAACTGGCATACTTTTGCTTTTCTGGTAGGAATATGAAATCATTTGGTAACGTATGACGTAAATTTGACATCATATTTCAGACAACCTTATATATACAAGATGGTTGAAATGATTTCTATTGATAGGAATTTTCCCAAAAGAAATGATCAGAAATTAGCATAAAAATAAATTGTATAAATATGTTGATCCAAGAGTTATTCACAGTGCAAATTTTATAAACATCTGAAATGGCACAGAAGAATGGTTGGGATAAATATACAAATATGGCTTGGCCAAAGCCAGAATTGATATAACCGTGAAAAGTTTTATTTGGAATGTCATTTGAAGACCTTTGGAAGTATTCATTAACCTAAGTGGAGAAAACAAAAATAGGTTTAAACCAGAATGTACACTGCTTTTCAGGTTTTTTAAAGTAAGTTTGTGTGTGTGTGCATGTTACACATCAAAATATTGATAGTGGGACTGCAATTTTTATTATCTTTACATTTTCCTATTACAGTAATGAACAGTGAATAAGCTTAGAGTAATGAATATGCATGACGTTTATAGTGAGGAAAAAAAGTTAAAGGAGAAAAGAATTCCTTTTAGGAACCCTGGCTTTGGGGTTTCTACCTATCACTAAAGAAGTTTTCAATAGGTTGCTCTAATCCCCTCCTCCTGGATGAAGGAAATCCCTCCAGGTTCTATCCTATAGCTCTATTCTTATCCTTCACTTTGTGTCCCCAGTAGCTTGCTCCTTCCATGCTGGCTGTCATTCTTAGCGAGGGTCTCCCCCTGTCATGCCTGACCACCTTGCACTGTCCACTGACTGGTTCCTAGGACTTCAGACTATAACTTCTTAGTGATACATGTGAAATCTCACACATCACCATGTTCTCAGCCTTGCTCCTGCTTCTCATTTCTTGAATTCTGTTCATGCTGGTGTTTTTTCTCGCATCAAAATTACCAAAAGAGGGACAGGTGGTAGGGGGGAGGGATGGACCAGGGGTGTGGAATTGGCACATGCAGACTGAGGGATATGGAATGACTGGCCCATGGGGACCTGATGTATAGCACAGAGAACTTTACCCAGTATTCTTTGATAATTTGTATGGGAAAAGAAAAAAAAAATTATCTTTGGCTCCCCCTCCCTACCACCCCTTGCTTCTTACACACACGTCACATCCTTTAACTTCTCTTCCAGGGACACACTGACACCTTTACCTTTATTAAATTAGAGATCTCCTGTATTCACATTCCCCCAGCTTCTCCATAGAAGCAGTACATTCTACGCTGTCCTTACTTAAATCTTCTTGAAATTCAGCTCTCATCTGGTCCACACCCTCCTCAGGCTTTTGCACCATCTGTGGGATGACATTTGCACTCATTCTCTCTATTCTGCCTCAACTCTCATTTCTGACTGTTGCAAACAAACCCTTTCGACCTAGCTACCAAAACATAACTTCTCCTGACTTTATCGCCTCACTAAAATTCTCCTCTTACCTCCTTCTGCTCTGAACCTCTCCATTCTTCACAGTCTGGCTTAAATCCTTTCTCCTCTGGGGATGATTCAGCAAATTTCAGCTGAGGTGTTTTTTTCTCTTTTGAATTGAGATAGCTTATTGCAAGTTGGGGAAGAACTTAGGTATCTGTGGAACTATATGGTTTTCTTATATAATTAACCTGGTTTCTTACTAGGATGCCTTTGCCACATAAACAACAGTTTATACCTGTTGTTCTGGTGTAAATACTATTTCCTTTGAGGTTTAAAAGTTTGGACAATAAATTGCTTAGTTATCCTACTTCTCCAGTGAAAAATATATGACAACAGTTACTAGTGGGTATAAGTGAGTGTCTGCTAATGACTCATACATTATAAGCTGAAGTGATAAACGGATTCATCTCAAGTAAAAGAAAGTCTTTCTAAATCTTGTACTGAAAAAGAATTGAGCTGTTGTATTCCTTTAGCACTGTGCATTCTAGATGACCTTTTGAAGCAGATTTGGTATTTTGAATTCAGTTGTCTGCATTGGTGGTGATAGAAAGTATGACTGGCAAATCTCAAGATTTTTTATTTCTCTTTTATCCTTCTTCGGCCACCGCCCATCCCTTGGATGAGATGGGATTGCGCATGACAGATGAGTTTCTGAGGAAATTATATAATACTCTTACATGCAGAGGTCCCAAGACCACCCTTAGGTTTGGAGATTTGCTAGGAGGACTCACAGCTATGATTTACTACAGTAAAAAGATATAAAGAGAAATCAGCAAAGATGCATGGGATGAAGTGTGGAGGAAACTAGGCACTAGCTCCTAAGAATCCTCTTCCAGTAGAGAGACACTGAATTCCGCAGCCATGAACTGTGACAATACATGTGAAATGGCATTTACTAGAAACTCATAGACTCAGCGTCCATGGTTTTGACTGGGGGCTGGTCACATAGGCACCTTCTGCTCTTCATGTACCCAAATTCTGGACTCTCAGAAAGAAAGCAGGTATTCAAAATAAACCATATTGTTGCACAGACAGGTTCAACAGAGTGAACTACTCTTACTTGTTAGGCTGGCGAGAACCCTCCCAAAATCTGTATTCCCATTGCTGGCTAAGGGCCAACCTTATAAGCAGGCTTTTCAAAGTATTTCAGAGTATTCATGCCTGCTTTGCTAATAACTCTTTTCTGCACAGCTTTGTTGACCAGGAATGATCATTTTAGGCTTCAAAGAGATCTCAACATTCTAGTTTTTTTCCATGTGCTAGTTGACACATGAACTTACCTTTTTAAAGTAAATGGAAGCTTCAGAAATAACTTGTAGAATAGACTGTTATCTCTGAGGCTGAAAATATTCTTGCTGTCCTTTACACCCAGTGGTGTCCTGGATCTTTCTCTTGGAGAGCAGATTTTCTCAACACTTTCTCATCCCTCGCTTAGTGATGTTGTGTTTGTGGTTTGGAACTGGCTATTCTGGGAATGGTTATACCACAGAAACCAGCAAATACTTCAAATCAGGCTCCAGCCCGCCCCCAAAAGAGCCAGTTGTTAAACACTTATTATCATACCACCACCTGTACCTCCTTACCATTTGTTCTGTAAACAGTATGTTCCTCTAAGCAAGAAGAAAAACGTACATGAAGAAAATAGATATAAAAAGAAAACGTATATAATTTGTGTGGAATACTGACCTGGGTGCTGAGAAGCTTCTGGCCAAATTTCCTACCTGATTTATATGTTCATCTCATATGTCAGTTTAGAAACTTGGAATCCTCAAGTTTAAAAATCACTGAGTTGCTTATAATATCAGGTTATTTTTAATTATATAAATCATTGCATAGTAAGTGATAAGTATACACAGTTATTTTTAAAGTTCTTTCTTTCAAATGACGTTTAAGATGCTATGATGTCTAAGCCAGCAAACCTCATTTTCTTTTTTTTTTAAGCTTTAGTTTGTTAAATTATTATTGTAAAGTGACTCAAAAGCAATGTTCTATTCCCACATTGTTGTTGGCAGATCCTTAGTATTCTGGAGAGCCCATTCTTTTCATCTGCTTTTGGTAATCTCAGCTGCCAGCCAGGAGTGTGAAGCTAGGTAGGAAAAGTCAAATCATGCCTCCCTCCTAAACTGAAGGCAGCTTTAAACACCACATCCAAGGATGATAGTTGGCAGATAAGAGAGAAGAGATGTTCATGGCATTGATGGAGCATGGTTCATTGCTTAGAACCTTTCAACTGGGGGGTTCTGCTGCTAGTATTATCTTTGTTAGAGGTTATCTAACGATGAGACTCTACTGCTTACCATTCTCAGATGATTCTTCCTTGATTAAAATCCAAACATTGTGCAGTTTTCTAAGGTCTTATATAGTGTAATTATAACTTTGCTTCTCCCTCTTTCCTTCCATTTACTTGCTCTGAAGACAAACTTCCAGATTCTCATCCTTCTTTATGTTTTCATGAGAGTGACCCCTTCTGTATCTTTGAATGTTCACAGCCAGTTATTCATCTAAAAAATTAGACCACCATCATTTTCTCCCCAAATTAGTCTCCTTTTCTGTGATCCCATAGATTTCCATATATATTCGTATACCTCTTATAATATGTATTTGGAAGGTAGAGTATGCTTACAGTGTGTGTGTGTGTGTTTCTTCCCACTCCATACACTGTAAGCTTTTGTGGTCAAGGACTGTTTTCCTAGTCTCTGCAGTCTCAAGACATTGTAATTGCTAAATTCAAACTTTTTGTAGGATTTAACATTTTAAAAAGATTTCAGAATGGAATAGGATTTGAGTCTGTCTCTGACATACAAACTTTAATAATCAATCCCTGTCATGATTTTCCTTTTTATGCTTTTTAGGCGGATACACAGATTGACAGAGAACATCAAAACTTCTACGAAGCGTCACTAGAATATGTCTTTAAAATTCAAGAGGTTCAAGAAAAAAAGAAGTTTGAATTTGTCGAACCGGTAAGATTTATTTCCCCTATGAAATAGTAGGTATGATACATTTTCCAAAAAAAATTTGAGGTGTTTTTCTGTTGAAAATTATGATTTTTAAAAATAAAAGGAGAGAGAGGAGTGGGGGGGGAGGGTGAGTAGGTGGAGCGAAGAGCACTTGAGGGCAATGAAACTGATTTACAGCATTGTCACGGCAGATACATGTCATTCATCACTCATTTCTCAGAGCCCATAGAATGTATAGCACCAAGAGTGAAGTGTAATATAAACTATGAACTTTAATAATAGTGTATCAGTATTAGGTTATATTGTGTAACAAATATATGACACTAATGCAAGAAGCTAATATTGGGAAACTCTGTGTATGTAGGGGCTAAGGGGCTAAACTTGATAATTTCTGCTTATTGTTTCTGTAAACCTAAACTGCTCTAAAAACAACCTATTGAATGAAAAACCTAAAATTAAAAATAAAAGCATGTATATCACATATACCTTAGGGAATAAACCTCACCACTACGGTGAGGTTTATTTACCAAACATTTAGCGAACTTCGTGTTGAAAGGAGAAAAGGTAAGACTGTATTTCTTCTTTTGTTCTGCCCCACTTCCTTGCAAGGCTAGGACCTGCCTGACTTTCCAATGAAGTCATTTATTTTCCTAAGTCAGTGTAAGAAGTAATGGATTCCCTAATGTAAACTGCATTACAGAAAAGAACAGGTGGCTGGTCTTTATAAGCTTACTTCATCTTCTTAGCATTTTTTCCCCGAGTAATACCCTAATACATTACGATATTGCCTGATTGGGCATCTTCCTAAGGTATCATCTGTGATGAATCAGGGTAAGTGCTTACTGTCATGATAATCTTCTGTTAATATAGAATGTTCAACCCAGGTTGATGATAGGGTAGCAATGGTCAAATATATAAGTAATCAAATATATAAATAATTGAAGCCGTACTTTTCTTCCTATGTCAGATTATAAAATATCTATTCATAATGGGAAATAAAATACCCTACTCCTGTTTTAGCGGAGGTGATGAGAAGAAGGGAAGGGAAGATATATTTCAAAATATATTTGAAAATTTTATTTCCTGGTGAAAACTCGTCAGTAATTCCCTAAAGAGGATGGAAAACTGGGACAGAGCAGAGGTGGGCAGAGTCGTCAGCTTCTACCTGGCTCCCAGCGCCTCTGCAGTACTCCTCCCCCCTTCAGCTGGGGCCACCTGACCTTTTCCTGGGGACTTGGTGAGTTTCTAAGACCAGCTCTTCAGCTAGGATTTAAGGAGCTGGAGGCCACACCATAGGCTCAGAGATCTAACTTTTTTACCCTCTGGTGGTGATGCCAGTCTTTTGACGCTAAGCTCTGTTTGCCAAACAGCTAAATCCTTAAATCCCTTGGGATGAATAGATAACCTCCTATTTAGTAGATCCTTTGAGGATTAAACTTTTTAGGGGCCCTTCTGGAACTCATTTGAGCTTCCTGGACAACTGGTCAGCCTAACAATCCCTAATCAAGGCATAGGACTAATACCAAAAATTCCTACTCCCCTTCTCATAAAAGAAGTGCTGTCCCTAAGTCTCATCATGGTTTTTGAAGCCTCTCTCCTTGCTGGCAAACTTCCTTCTTATGGCCAGCTTCTAGGGCTTTCTGAGTTTTAGCTCTTTGTTAGAGTGCCCCATTAATTCTGAGGGTTTTCATTCATACTTCTTGCTTACCTGTTCCCGCTCCCTTACTGTGCTCACCCGCTGCGTGGTTCTTCCTCGCACCTGGAACAATCCTATTACTACTGTGGTGCATCTCTCTCTCTTCTAGAGAGGCATGAAGGTAATCTCTTTCCCCATCTAAGCCTCTTTCATAGCCCATTCTGTCTGGGAACAATGGGCTGGACCATTCTGTAAGATGACATCAGGTATATAAAGAAAAGGTTGTAAAATTGCTCACAGGTCACAGAAGGAATGCTAAGAATTTATGAATTTCGGTGATAATATAGGCGGAGAAGTGGAAGCTGTCCTTCGATTGGAAAAGTGTTTTCTTCTTTCCCTCGACCATCTCCCAAACCGGATGGTCTGATAAGTCCTCTGTAATGCATGCCTTTCTGGTGACACCAGAATCAAGGTCGATGTTAAATTTGTCCTTCTTCCAAAATATTTTCCAGGCTGCTGTATTTTTCCTATTAGAATGTCTGGCCAAACCAAATAGTAGTGTCAGTTTAGTCTCGTTCTCATTTCCAGCCACAAAGTCTCATCCATGGGGTTTCACTTAATTTCCACCCCAGTATTCAGAATAGAAGTGGGAGCAACGAAACATGGGCATATGTTGCTCTTTAGGTTATGCATTTACAAATTAATTTGGAAGAAAAAAGCTTTTAAAATTTCAAAAATAAAGCCCCCACAAGCTCTAAACCTAAAAACGCATGAGGATACTTTAATATATTTGCAGGTTTTTTTCCCTGCAGAAATCCAATTCCTGTTGCTTAAAGTTTCATATTGTAGAAATGAGCTAGTTTAGCCACGATTTAACAAGTAAGCAGTAAAGCAAAATACCTCAGGGAGGCAACTTATCTCCTATAGATTTTATATCACATAGAAAATACAAATAGTCCTGATGATTCCCATTAAATATTATTATTACTTTATGGTGATCATTTGAGGTCATTTTACATTGTTTCAACTAATGTCAAGATCCTACCACAGTTGACCTTTGAACAACAGAGTTTGAACTGCATGGATCCCACTTATTTGTGAATTTTTTTCAATAAATACTACAGTACTACATGATCTGCTGATTGGTTAAGTCCACAGATGGCGTGTGTATGAGAATGTTAGGTGTTCTTAATTCCCAAATTGTTCAAGCGTCAGCTTGTACTTTTAATAAAACTTCTACAGACTATTCAAGTGGCATTGGGAATAAATAAATGTTCCTACCATATCATTATTCCCAGGAGAAGCAGGGTCTAATACATATGGAAAAAGAGGGGACATGTATATATTTTTTGTAAATTATTATTTTTGAGGTATACAGGAAACCAGTTTTTTCAGCCCAGTTTTCCATTACTATATGATTTTAATGGCACCCCTCTTTTTGTCATATTTTATAAGAAAGTAATGGTAACTAAGGTGTGTGTGATCTCTAGATTGCACCTTCCAGAATGATAGCAACTACCTGTGTATAGATCTCAAGTTATTGAAATGAGACTAGTCTAGACTAAGATGTGCTCTAAGTGTGGACTACGTACTAGATTGCAAAGGCTTAGTACCAAAAAGAGCATGTGAAATACTTCTTTTATATGGATTACATGTTGGAATAAGAATCTTTTGAATATATTGTGTCAAATAAAATACTAAATTTCACTTGGTTTGAATTCTCCTCTTTGTGTGACTACTAATTTAAAATTTTACATTGCTTTGCCTTTGCGTTTCACTTGATGTTTCTGTCCACCGGAGCTAGTTGTGTCTTTTCAAATTTGGCAACAAGATACATGGGTTCAGGTCTATAATAGGGGGAAGAGGGATCGGAGAGGGAGAAACATCCCCTCTTGACTCTTGATCAGAAGATCCTCCTACTTCTCAGAGTTGCCTGGAGTGTATGAGAATTTTGAGGGATTAATAGAAATATCTGAACATGACCAGCCCAGCCTATAGAAGAGAGGTGGGGAGTTCCCTTCGTGGCTTAGTGGTTAATGAATCCAACTAGGAACCATGAGGTTGTGGGTTCGACCCCTGGCCTTGCTCACTGCGTTAAGGTTCGGGCGTTGCCGTGAGCTGTGGTGTAGGTCGCAGACGTGGCTCGGATCCCGTGTTGCTGTGGCTCTGGCGTAGGCTGGCAGCTACAGCTCCAATTTGACCCCTAGCCTGGGAACCTCTACATGCCTTGGGAGCAGCCCTAGAAAAAGACAAAAGGACAAAAAGACAAAAAGACAAAAAAAAAAAAGAGAGAGAGAGGTGGGCCCAGTGTCTCAGAAGTCTGTTTAGTCTGTTTGGGTACATGAAAGTTTGTGGCTCAGGAAACCAAAAGAATAATTTTATGACCTTGCTCCCCTATGGGTCATTCATCTTCAGTTTGTGGAGGTTTTCATTACATCCTTTGAGCATACTTAGTTAGGACTAGTGTTTTTTGAGCATCTCCTCTGCATCATGTGTTTTCTGTGTTTTCCCACATGAACGCCACCACAGATTTATTGGTCATTGTTTTCCCTCCAGATGAGGAAGTTAAGTCGCAGAAAGATTATTAGTTGCCCAAGGTCACAAACCTAACGAAAGGGGAGAACCAGGAATCCAGAACCTAAATCCGATGTAATTGTTTTGTACCACCTACTGCCTTAATGGCTGCTTGATTACGAAAATTTATTCTTCTTAATGCTTGCTCTGACCAAATAAAATGGATCACCCTAGAAAGTTTTATTGTAAAGCTCTTTCTTCTTTTTAGGGCTGCACCCATGGCCCTGGAAGTCTCCAGACTTTAAGGGTCGAATTGGAGCCACATCCATCACAACACCAGATCCTTAACCCACTGAGTGAGACGAGGAATTGAACCCGCATCCTCATGGATACTAGTCAGGTTCTTAACCTGCTGGGCCACAATGGGAACTCCTTGTAAAGCTATTTAAATTCCTTAAAATTAGAAGAAAACAAGAGATTGACCCTGACGTTTCAAATTCCGTGTGCCTCAGGTTTTTATCTGTCAGTTGGGGATAAAATTTGTGTGTAGTTTCTAGGATAGTGGGGAGTCCCTGGTTGACGCCGGTGATGCACAGCGTAAGTGTCTGGTTCATCGTTAACATCAGTACCTTCTCAGCTGGCGTGGGCTAGATAGGAAAATAGTACTCACACATCATTTATTAGTGTGGCTTCAAAGCCAGATACAGCCTTTTCAAAAGCACATTTTTAAATATAACGTGCTTCAAAAGACACATCTTAATTCTGGAAGAACATTTTCCTATTAGAGTATTTTTTTAAACTTCATTTTAGTCTTTCTGTATGATGTTTAAAATTCATATGAAATTTGAAAAGGAAAATAAACTATTAAGTTTAAACTAAAACACATTGCTTTTGATACTCTTCCCTTAGCCTGCCAAATTTGATTTTAAATCATTTTCTGAAGAAAATTGCAGGTAATTTAGTTAATATGATTTAGTGCCTTTTTATATTGGAGTATAGTTAATTTTCAGTGTTGTGTTAATTTCATGTGTACAGCAAAGTGGTTCAGTTATGCGTATGCAGTTATCCATGCTTTAGCTCTTTAGCTTATTATGTCATGAAGTGTACTATAAAATGCTTTTGGGGTCTCTAAAAAAGTTTGAATAATTTTGAGACTGAACAACAACTACTTGCTAGGTTTAAAAAAAAAAAGTCTGTCAGATTGTATATAAACCTTGAGGTCTTGAAAGTTAAACCTTTTGGGTTCTTTTTCAATATGACTGGTTAGCCTTAATATAGAACATCTAATTTAGGGTAAATTAAAGTGAGAAAATAAGACAATGTCATTTAAAAAAAGTACTGTGGGATTAAAGGTTAAATTTCTATCTTACTGAAAATCTAAGTGCAACTGT